>NC_056680.1:3695000-4895000 GCF_018350215.1 Panthera leo
AGCTGTCAGCACAGAGCCCGACGCGGGGCTCGAACTCGCGGACCGTGAGATCATGACCTGAGCCGAAGTCGGCCGCTTAACCGACTGAGCCACCCAAGCGCCCCTATCTATCTGTTTTTAAAGTAGGCTCCCCGCCCAACGTGGGGCTTGAGTTCACAACCCCGAGATTAAGAGCCACACGCCCTCCTGACTGAGCCCGCCGGGCGCCCCTAGTCCATCCACGTTTAATGTCATTATCGATCTGGTTGGAGTTCCGTCTGTTACTTTCCTTTTGTTTTCTGTCTTGTCTTTGGTTCCTCTCCTTTACTGCCGCCTTTGGCGTGAAGTGAATGTTTTCCAGTGTGATGTTTTAATGCCCAGAACGGTTTTTCTCACTTTATGTTTTGAAGTATGTTCCACTGTTGGCTGTCACTCTTCTCAGATACGTCTTATCAGAATTCCCGGTAGGATTTGAAGCAAATCGATGCTGATTTCTTTCGCACTGAGCTTCCTTAGGATTAAGCTCACTCGGTCAGTGAAAGAGCCCGGGGGGCTCAGGGGTGCTCCTGTGCCCGTCCGTCTGCCTGCGTGGTGTCCGTCGTTCGTCCGTTCCTCCTCGCCCTCGGTGAGACGAGCGTGACAGAGCCCTCGCGGGACCGTCGCACGGGAAAGTGTCCGCGAGGTCCTGCCCCCTCCGGCCCGGGCTTGGGAGGCCCCGACGCTGCGTCATCACCCTCTCTGTGGTTTTGGCCTCTTCTCCGTTGCCCCGTCCAAGCTGACTGGTTTGTGGCTCTGATGCTGTCCCAGGGTTCCAGATCTGGGTCACGAGTCACTCCCACTCGCAGGCAGGCAGGCAGGCAGGTCTTGGGTGTAAGGCAGGCCCGGCGGTGAACCCGGAGACCGGTCTGCGGCAGGCGACGCGGGCGGTCCCCGCGTTCTGGATACATTCAGGCGGGGCTCCGAAGTGGTGGGCGAGCTCCGATGTGTTCATTTTCCAGGGTGCTGGGTTTTTTAAACGGCACCTTTATGAGGTAGAATTCCCGGGCCGTCCGCTCACCCTTTGAAAGCGCGTAATTCCGAGGCGCCTGGGGGGCTCAGTCGGTTAGGCCTCCGGCTCTTGGTGTGGCCTCAGAACACGGTCTTACGGTTTGCGGGTTCGAGCCCCGTATCAGGCTCTGCGCTGCCGCTGCGGAGCCTGCCTGGGATGCTGTCTCTCCCCCTTCTCAAGGCTCGTCCCCTGCTCTCTCTCTCTGCCTCTCTCGAAAGAAAGAAACTTACACAAAAAGTAAATCGACAGAATGTGTATTTTTGGGAGAGAGAGTGAGCGTGCGCGAGCCGGGGAGGCGCAGAGAGAGAGGGGACGGAGAGGCCGACGCAGGCTCTGTGCTGGCAGCAGAGAGCCCGGCGCGGGGCTCGAACTCACAAACCGCGAGATCATGACCTGAGCCGAAGCGGGACACTTCCCTGACCGAGCCACCCCGGCGCCCCAGGCTCGCGGTACTTTAAATGGGAATTAGGTAGAGCGGGCACTCTCGTGGTTTTGCTGAAGGCTTGCTCCCAGGACGCTGGTTCTTGTCTCCCTGGATGGACCAGCCGGTTGAGCTGCTGGCGGGCGGGGTCCTCTGGGTCCCCGGCACAGCTCTCACGTGGGCGCCAGGTACGCTTCGGTCTTCTAAGGGTCAGCGAAAGTATTCCCACTGGAGGCACAAGTCTGGGTGGAGTTCGAGTTCCCCCGGATCCTACCAGCCTGGATCTTGGCCCCGCGTCCCCGGGTCATTGCCGTGTCCGGTGGACCGTGTCTTTCCGTTTCCCTGACCGCACGTGCCTTCGTTTTCGTTGGGGCGTGTGTGCTTTTCTCCTTGGATTCCCTGGATTCTCTTCTCTTTAAGCGTCACTGCAGTGAACGTCCTGGCTGCTGGTTCTTTGAGGCGGGCTTGTGAGTGCGGACGCCTTTTATATCTGGAGGTGGGTTGCTCGTTTGTCCCCAGGGAGGCGGTCTGGGTTGGTGCTCCCACGGCGGCTGGAGGTTCTCGTCATACGGACGGCAGCCCCAGCTTCCGTCTGTCCTTGTCATCTGTCACCTCCCAGTCGCCTCTTTTTTGAATTACCGGTTCATAGCCGCTGCCTACCTGTTAAACTGGTACGCTTGTGTTTTTTCTCGACTCACAACGGGAGTTCTCAAACCGTTTGGTATCTTTGAACCGGGCCATTCTCGGGTGGGGTGGGGAGGGGGTGTCCCGGGCACCGTGGGGTCTGAGCAGCGTTCCTGGCCCCACCCGCTGGATGCCAGGAGCCCCCCAGTGTGGCAGCCGCAGATGTCCCCAGATGCCGTCTGGGGGCAGGATCGCCTCCGGTTGAGAAAAGCATCTTATAATAACCTTCCGTGCATTAGGGCTGTTAGCACCCTTTTGTGTCACACATTTTTTTTTTGTTTTTTTTCTCAGTTTCCCATTTATCTTTCAGCTTTATTTTTGATGTGTTGGTACATAGAATCTTTGCAAGTTTATTGCCAGATTTGTCTTTTCCTCTAAAGTTCCTGGTCTTGTGACCTGCTTGGAGAGGTCTCCCCCTCCCCCCGCCCCTCACTAAGATCATAAAAACGTTGGCCAGCGTCTCCCTCCTTGGACTCTTGGGACGTTCACGAAGGCCCGCAGTCTGGAGGCTACGGGGCAGGGGAGCGCTGGGGCTTTCACGCGTCTCCCTGCTGGTGGGCTCGGCCCCCCTTGTGCTTGCGACGTGGCCTCAGACGAGTCACTCCGCCGCCCCGTGCCTCAGTTTCCTCCTCCGTGAAATGGGCTGCGGTCTCAGTGCCCGCTTCCCGGGGTCGGGGCCAGTCAGACGTGCCAGGCGTTTAGAGCCGTGCCGGCACCGGGGTTAACTGTGCCCTCTGCGTCGGCCCTTCCACCCTGCTGTCATCTCACCCCACCGTGGGCTCCGAGGGACGGCCCAGAGCGGACTCCAGAAGGAGGGTGGGGCTTGGGGAGGCCGGCGAACCTGTCCAGACTCACCGGGGCCGGAAGGGAGGAGCAGGGCCTCTCTGGGCACGTAACTCGTGTACCTGCGCGTGGCCCAGCCCCGGCCCCGCCTGCTGCCCACGCACAGTCACAGGGCACGTTTGTGGAGACCTAGGAAGACTGTTTGGTTAATGATTATGGTTTTAAGTGGTGACTTACCGAACACCCGAGACCTCTGCGTGTGAACAAAGAAAGGGCTGGTGTTCTGAGCCTCTGCGAGGCCTGTCTGGCTGTGCAGGGAGCTCGCTCGGGGGTCCCCGAGGAAGCTGGCATCCGGCCCTCTCTCTGCGTGGCTCCGGCCCCTTGCCCGTGGCCGTGGGCCAGGGGGACAGGTGGCCTTGGCCCGCGCTGCTTCCCGGACCCCGTGGAGCCGAGTGGAGATGTAGGGTGGGCTGGCAGACCCCGTGTTTGCTCCTGACGCGCCAGGCAGGTGCAGCCGAGTCCCTGGCTCTCCCAGCTCCAGGCCTCCTGCCCAAGCACTGCCGCCTGTGGTTACTTTTCCAACCCGAGGCTTCCTCTTTAATTTTTGCAGTGAACGCTTTTAGAGGCAGATTTTCAGATTGACGGAAAAGTTGCGAGAATAACACAAAGAATTCCGGGATGCGTTTCTCCCTGTTCCCCGAGTGTGAATGTTTCACTCGTCTGCTCTGTTCCTCCTCTCTCTCTCTCTCCCTCTCTCTCTCTCTCTCTCTCTCTCTCCCTCTCTCTCTCTCTCTCTCTCTCTCTCTCTCTCTCTCCCCCTCTCCCTTCCTCCCTCTCTCTCTCCCTCTCTCTCTGCAGTTTCCCTGAGCTGTTTCAGAGAGATGCCCCTTTGCCTCGAAATGCTTCCGTGTTCAGTTCTTCCAGACAAGACAATCTGTCTTCCCGACAACTTGTCAAAATCAGGAAGTTAATTCTCGAAATTCTCAAGAGAGAGTCTGGGATCCCACACCGTGTTCAGTTGTCAGACCGGTTTTGTTTCCTTTAACCTGGAACCGTTCCTGAGTGTGTTTGGAGTTCATGACTTTGACCTTTGGGAGAAGACAGGCTGGTTATCCCGTGGGATGTCCCTCCATGTGGGTTTGTCTGACGCCTCCTCCCCGTTACGTACTTTGGGCAGGAACATCCCAGAAGTGGCCTTCTGTCCTTCGCCGTACGTTGTATCCGGAGGCCCCTGGGGTCAGTTTGTTCCTCCATCTCTGGGGTGAGGAGGGATCTCTGTCCTAAAGTCACCACTCTTCCAGTTCGCACTTAGTAAGTTTCTTGCGCGGAGATCGTCTGAGACCATGTGGACGCCTCTCCTCGGCGTCCGCTGTCGGTCTCAGCGGCCCTCGTTGACTCTGGCCAAAGGAGGATCGATTCCATCATTCCCTTTGCATTCGTTGATTGGTTTTCCGCCGTGAGGACAAGCTGTCTCCTCTTCCCCGTGTGTTTGTTTATATCCGTGTGGACTCACGGATTCTTACCTGAATCAGTAGGTTACGATCCGGTGCCGTCGTTATGTTTCTGGTTGCCCCAGCGGTCCCAAATTTATGCAGGGGAAGAGCCCCTCGAGGCGGCTCGTTGTGTCCTCTGGGATGTCCTCACCGTTCCGTGCGTGCTTCCTAACTTTGGGACACGGTGGGTGTCCCAGGCCCGTCCTGTGCTCTCCCTGCCCCTCCTCTGGGGTCGACCACTTCTCCAGGGAGCCTTGTTCTTCTTGTGGACAGTGCCGTTTAGAAACCAAGACCTGGGTGTTTACTGTGCTCATTGTCAATGGGGTGTCTGTGCTTCTAGGCCCTCTCGTTGGCCAGAGCTGGGAATAATTACGCGTGTGCGTGTATTGGCATTCCTATGATATGTACGTGTGTATCACACACATGGACCTTTCTGCTTCTGGCATACGCACATATCCACGCCGGTGCCCGGGGGTTCACGTTGAGATTTCCAGGCCCAGTGCCCGCCCACAGGCTCCTTGCTGTCTTCTGCGTTCCTATGTTATAACCCCCTCTCTGTCAGCAAGAACTCGGCCTCATCACCAGCTGTAAAAGCAGCCTGTGGAGTAGAAGTTAATAATTTGTTGGATCTTTTATTTCCAAGGCATATGGTTGCAAAATTGTGGTTTTTTGAAAAATGTTTATTTGTTTATTTTGAGAGGGAGAGAGAGAGAGCACGAGTGGGGAGGGTCAGAGAGAGAGAGGGAGAGAGAGAAAATCCCAAGCAGGCTCTTCACCGTCAGCACAGAGCCTGACGCGGGGCACGAACCCACGAACCGCGAGATTATGACCTGAGCTGAAGTCGGACACTTAACCCACTGAGCCACCCAGGCGCCCCTTAAATTTTTTTTTTAATGTTTGTTTATTTTTGAGAAAGAGAGAGACAGACAGACATAGTGCAAGCGAGGGAGGGACAGAGAGAGAGGGAGACACAGAATCAGAAGCAGGCCCCAGGCTCCGAGCTGTCAGCACAGAGCCAGACGTGGGGCTCAAACCCACGGACCGCGAGATCGTGACCTGAGCCGAAACCAATAGTTGGACGTTTAACTGACTGAACCATCCAGGTGCCCCCAAAATTGTGTTTAAAAGTGGCCTGGGTTAGTTCTTCCTTTTTTCTTTACTGTGGTTATCTTATTTACCTGAAATCTGGCTTGTTTTATTTGTTTCTGTGTGTATTTGTAGAGAATTCCTCCCCCTCCCCAACTCTTGTTGATTTCATTCATTCATTCACTCATTCATTCATCCAGGAGGTGGGACATTAGCAGGACTGTGCAGAAAGACGTCTGGAGACAGATGTCACCCCTCCTTGCAGGGAATGATCTCAGTCTCCGGCTTATCCTTTCACTGCCCCTCAAAAGAGCAGACGTGTGTGTCGTCTCCTATCCCCACCTTTTTCACGTTAAGTGTGGCATAGGAAACTTGAACTCCGCGCTTTTCACCGAAGGGCGTATCCTGGAAGCCTCTTCACCTGGCCATGGCGACGTCCTCTTCTGCGCATCAGCCTCCCCTGTGTCTGGGCGTTTAGGTTGTTTCCAGTGTCTTACAGTTGTAAACGGCGCTGCAGCGAAAGCCCTGGCGTATAGGTACTTTTGTATTCGCGGGAGAGCATCTTCGGGGTGAATTTCTAGCAGCGAGATCGCGGGGCCAGAAGTGAAGCGTAGATGCGTTTCGTCAGCTTCTGCCCAGTTAGCTTCCAGAGGGTGGTGTGGGTTTACTCCCATCGGCCCTGTGGGATGACAGGTCTGGTCCCCCCAGCCTTACCAGCAGGATGTGCTGTGTGGTTTCAATTAGCATTTCGGGAATGATGAGGGAGGCTGAACAGTATTTAATATGTCAGAGACCATTTTTACATCTTTTCCGTGAACTGCCTGTTCATACTTTTAACCCCTTTTTAAAATGTTTTGAATTTTTATTTATTTATTTTTAATGTTTGTTTATTTCTGAGACAGAAGGAGACAGAGCATGAGTGGGGGAGGGGCAGAGAGAGAGGGAGACACAGAATCGGAAGCAGGCTCCAGGCTCCGAGCTGTCAGCACAGAGCCCGACATGAGTCTCGAACTCATAAACTGTGAGATCATGTCCGAGCCGAAGTCGGACGTTCAACCAGCTGAGCCACCCAGGTGTACCTTTTCCACCCCTTTTTAAATGGGATTTCTTGCTTTTCCTCCCTTGTAAAACTCTCATGTACATTAGGGAGGTTAGCCATGTGTCCTTTGTGGTATTTTTATAAATGTTTGTTCTGAGTTTCATCAGTTGTATTTTGACTTTTTATTTTTTTTATTAAAAAATTTTTTTTTAATGTTTATTTATTTTTGAGAGAGAGAGACAGAGCGTGAGCAGGGGAGGGGCAGAGAGAGAGCGGGAGACACAGAATCGGAAGCAGGCTCCAGGCTCCCAGCTGTCAGCACAGAGCCTGACACGGGGCTCGAACTCACAAATCGTGAGATCATGACCTGAGCCAAAGTTGGACGCTTAACTGACTGAGTCCCTCAGGTGCCCCTTTTTAATTAAAAAAAAAAATTTTTTTTTAATGTTTATTTTTGAGAGAGACAGAGATGAAATGTGAGTGGGTTAGGGGCACAGAGAGAGCATGCGTTTTGACTTTTTAATGGGGGTTTTTTGTTTTTGTTTATTTGCCCTGAAGCAGTATGTGTGTTTTGAAATAATTTTTGATGTAGTAGAGTTTATGGATCTTTCTTTTTCTATCGTGTCTGGATTTGGAGTCCTAATTGGAAAGCCTTTTCGGTGCTGAGTTGGAGGGGGACTCAGCGTGTTTTTTTCCAGCGCTCGTGTGGTCACCTGCGTTTCATGCAGACCCCTCATCCATTGGGATGTACGGTCTGACTGCCTTTTCCGAAAGGGCTGCCCAGTTGACCCAGCACCGTTGATTGAAAGTCCATCGTTACCCAGTGCTTCGAGATGTTACTCTTGTCTCCCTCCCTGATCTGTGGCCCCTAGCCGCCCGGAGGAGGTCACCGTTGAGAAAGACACGTACGAGCACGCTCGCTCCTTTCCAACATGTGAAGTGCGTGCCGTGGGTCCCGCAGAACAGGGCCGATCACCTCCAGGCATCTCACAGCGCGGGACACCAGGCCAGAAACTTCCCAGGCCCTGGCGCTCCCTCAGAAGTCTGTATTTAGCAACCCCCCCCCCCCCCCCCCAGGTGCCAAGGTGTTGGCCACCTTTCATGCTCCAGACCCTGCAGAGGAGGGTCCTGTAGAGGCGTCTGGGCGGACGGGGAGGCCGTGTGTCCTGAACGTAAAGGCAGCTGGCTGGTAGGAGGTGGGCGTTTTCTAAAAAAGAGGTGTGGCCAGGTTCCCCTTCAGAGACACCCCGCGCGGCCACGGGGAGCACAGGTCGGTGAGGGTGTCTTGCCACCCCACGTGTCACCAGATCTGCCCACTTTCCCCGAGGGAGCCTCTGTTTTCCTTTTTTTAAAGTTTATTTTGAGAGAGAGCGAGAGCGCATGGGAGAGGGGCAGAGAGAGAGGGAGAGAGAGAGAGTCCCAAGCAGGCTCGAGCCTGATTGTCAGCACAGAGCCTGACTCGGGGCTCGAACCCCAGACAGTGAGATCATGACCTGAGCCGAAATCAAGAGTTGGATGCTTTTTTTTTTTTTTTTTTGGAAATAAATACTATTTTGTAAAAATGTTTATTTTTGAGAGAGAGAGCACAAGCAGGGAAGGGGCAGAGGGAAGTGGGGGCAGAGATCCAGCACTGACAGCAGAAAGCCCAGTGTGGAGCTCGAACCCACAAATCATGAGATTATGACCTGAGCTGAAGTTGACGCTTAAAAACGACTGAGCCACCCAGGTGCCCCAGGCTGAGTGAGCCCGTAACAAGTGCCATTTGTAGAGGGCTTACAGTGTGCCAGGGATTCCTTTAAGTGCTTATGTCGGTTGCCTTATTTAAGCCCCCACAACTGCACGAGTAGGGCATTAACATGGTGACCCCACTTTACAGATGAGGAAACTGAGGCCCAGTTAGTAGGAACTTGCCCCAGCTCACATGACTGGAGCTTGACCCAGGCCTCTGGAGCCTGTGGTTGTCCCCACGACACCACCATGCTCTCCAGGGAGAAAGTTCGTGAAAACAGAGGACATAGTGTGAAAAGTGTCATCATTTCAGGAACAGGCCCCGACTGCCCTGTTATCACTTTCTCTGGGGTTTTGGCCTCCTTTTTCCTCCCTTGCTCTGTGGCTGTGGTGTTGGTGTCGCATCTAGAAACCATTGCCTAATCCGTGGTCACAAAGATTAATTCGTGTGTTGTCTTCTAAGCGTTTTATAGATTGAGCTCTTGCGTTTAGATCTAGGATCCATTTTGAGGTGAGTTTTGCATGTGGTGTGAGGTAGGGGTTCACCTTCATTCTTTCTCGCACGGGTGTCCAGTTGTTGAAAAGACTGTTCTTTCCCCTTCGAATGGTCTTGCAGCTCCTGGAAAATCAGCTGGCTTTACAAGTGCAGATTTATTTCCGGGGGCGGCTGGGTGGCTCAGTCGGTTGAGTGTCCGACTCCCGACGGCACAGGTCATGATCTCGTGGTTTATGAGATCAAGCCCCCATCGGGCTCTGGGCTGACCGCCCGGAGCCTGCTTTGGATCCTCTGTCCCCCTCTCTCTCTGCCCCTCCCCTGCTCACGCTCGAGCGCTCTCTCTCTTTTGCACAAGAAATAAACAATTAAGACACAAGTGTGGATTTATTTCTGGACTGTCGATCTCTTGTGTCGATTTCTGTGTCCGTCCTCGTGCTGGTGCCACACTGTCTAGTTTACTGTAAGTTTTGTCATCCTGAGTCGTGTCTGCTGTTGGGGGTGGGCATTAAGGAAGGTAATGTGGTTCTTACGTCTCCACGTAACGAGACCAGACCCTTCTTCGTCGGGATCCACACAGCCTGGGGCGCCCGCCACGTCCCTGGCTGAGCCCTCACGACGTTCCACAGTTGGGTTTCAGTGTCCCTCAGGATATGGAGGGTTTGGCGCGAGGCCGTGAGTAAGAGGGTCTTTGGCCAGTATGGGAAGATCGATGAGACGTGTCGCTTCCTGGCCTCTTGCAGACAGGAAGGATCTGAAACTTGGGTTCGGCAGGCTGGGTCTTCCGTGGGTCCTGAAACTAGATTGCAGTGTGGCGTCAGCTTGCTTTTCTTCGCTTATCGGTCTGGATCTTTTTACAGCCGCTCTCTTCTTCCAGCTAAAACCTGCTGTGCAGCGAGCTTCAGAGGACAGAGGTAAAGGTTGGCTTTTTTTTTTTTTTTTTGAGTTCTTATTTGGAAACAATTTTAGATGGATTGAAATGTTACAAAGACAGCCTCTGAGAGTTCTCGGGTACTTTTCAGCCACCTCCCCGCAGCTAGCATGGAACATAAGTGCAGAAGAACCCAAACGACGCAGGCAGCGCAGAGCAAGAGTATTTACCAAACCACAGCCTTTATTTGGATTCCGCCAGCTGTCACACGCGTGTCCCCGTTCTGCCCCAGAGCCCCACCCGGGACCCTGTGTTGCGTTTAGCCATCACACCTCCGGCTCTCCGGGGCTGGGACCGTTTCCGTCTTTGCTGATCTCCTGTGACCTCGATGCTTTTGGAGAACGCTGGTCGGGGATCCTGCGGGACGTCCCTCAACTTGCCTCGTGCCCGGTGTTCTCTGGGGTTCGGATGCAGGTCATGCGGCGTGGGACAGGCTGAGCTCTCTCTGCCGCCAGCCGCCGTGTCTCTTTGCCGGTGGGTGACGTCAGCCCCCCATCCCGCGGTTACGGTGGTGCCGCCGCCGGGGAGTCTGCAGGGAAAGGTGCCGCTTTTCCCTTCGGGACTTGGAGACTGTGCAGATGCCTTCTTTCCTCTCACACCTGTGCCCGTCCGTCGCAGCACCTGCTGGGCATCTCCCTGCGCTGGTTTTTCCTGTGACTTCGTATTACTCTGGCTGCTTCTCCATCTGTGAATTGGAATTCTTTGGTGGAAGAGGGCGGCCGCTTCCGCCTCATTTATGGTATGTTTTGAATTTTGCGCCAGTGAAGATTTAGGAGCATTTATTCTGTCCTGCGCGTTGTAAGTCCGGCACCGTCACCATTTTGTCGCCTCAGTTGCCCTTGGCTTTGGCCATCGGGCGCTCCTCGACTGGGGTCCTGTGTCCTTCCTTCGTGACCACACCCTCTAGGGAGGGTTGCCTTCCTTCCTGCTCCTTCGAGGTGCTCGAGATGCTCGAGATGCTCTCTCGGCTCACCTTGTATATTTCCTGCCTCCGCCCCGGAATAGGACACCTCTCCACGTTGGAGAAGGGTATTTGAGAACGGTGAGCTGGGTGTCGGGGGGTGTCGGGGCCTCTCCTGTCAGTCGACAGAGCTCGGATATGGGAATCCGAACCCACGCGTGCCTCCGTGCGCGCCTGTGTTTATTTCTGTGTCCATCTGTCTGTGTATGTACGCTGTTCAGAAGGCCGGAGTTCATACTGATCTGACGATAGTGTGTTCAGGCCGGTGGACCTTCTGAGGCTTTGGGGGTCTCCCTGCCTTGTGAGGGGCACGAATAGCCCCTGTAGGCTTGGGTGGAGAGCAGGGGATGCCAGCCCCTCTTGAGGGCCACCTGGGGCTTGTGGCCGTGGACGAGCCGGCAGAGTTGGGCGTCCGGTCCTCCTGGTCAGGTAGCTGAATGAGTAGGTGAGGGCTCCCTTCCCATCTGGCCCGGAGGCTGCCCAGTCAGCGCTCTGCCTCTCAAAACCCGGGCCCAGCTCCAGGGCACGAATGGGCAGTGTGGTCTGGTGTGGGCCAGCCCTCCAGACCTACCCTGAGGGTCAGCCCTGGACAGCTGAGAGCTGGTAGGACCAGGGGACTCAGGGGTTCCTTACCCAGCCAAGGAGGGGGTTCCCCAGAGAGGCCACCAGGTGGTGGCAGTCCCTAATGCCTCAGCCTTGAGGTGCAGCTGGCTCTTTCCCTGTTGCCTGCTGCTTCCTGGCCCCGCCTGCCTGCCCTTTGCGGGGGGGGGGGGGGGGGGGGGGGGTGGTGAAGCGAACACCACCCAGCCTGCTGCTTCAACCTCTGCGTGCCCGCGGTCAGAGTAACGGCCTCTTCCAGTGGTCAGATTGTGCCTTTTTAAAGGAGGGATGGTCAGACGGTGCCTTTTACGGACATCGATGTCTGATGTCTCAGGTCGCCACTGCGGGCTCTTACCTTGTTGCAACCGGACTCCCCTCCCGGGTTCTATTCTTAGCGCCCCAGATTTCCCGGGGCCCACAGTGAGGTCAGCGGCTGGGCCGGGCCAGCCTGGGCCACAGGAAGCATCAAACCCAGCCTGCCTTCCCCGGGCCTTTCTGTTTTGTTTTTCTTTAAAAACGTTACTTAGACTTTATTTTTTTAAAGCATCTTGCTGGGACAGAGAAATTGAGAGTGCTCCCTGCACCCCACACGGTCTCCCCACTGGGACCTCCTCTCAGGCTGGAGCATTTGTTGCAGTTAATGAACCAATGTTGATACATTCTTAGTAAGTCAAGGCCGCACTCTGTTCAGCTCCATGCTCCGTGACGGTTTCGAGAGGCCCGGGCAGGGGTTTTCTAGAAGGCCCTTCCTTGGGTGCGTCTGCGGCTTTTCTCATGGTGAGACTGGGGCGATGGGTTTAGGGAGGAGGACCCCCCGAGTGAAGCGCCCTCTGCGGCTTTTCTCATGGTGAGACTGGGGCGATGGGTTTAGGGAGGAGGACCCCCCGAGTGAAGCGCCCTCTGCGGCTTTTCTCATGGTGAGACTGGGGCGATGGGTTTAGGGAGGAGGACCCCCCGAGTGAAGCGCCCTCCCGCTGACACCAGCCCGGGGGTGCGTGCTGTCACCGCGGTGTTGGCCTTGGTCCCCCGGCTGAGGTGGGCCATCCGGTGTCTCCACTGTAAGCTCACTCTGTTCCCTGTTCCCATGCTGTCCTGTTTGGGAGGCTGTCACTGTGCCCAGCCCACGCTTCAGGGCCCTGAGGCCAGGCTCTGGCATCCCAGCACCTCCAGGGTGGCTGCTGGCCAGCCGTGCGGGGGGGGTGGGGGGGGGAGGGGACGCGGCCCCCGAAGGAGCAGTGAAGGCGGGTGGGCCTGGCCCCTTGGTCACTGTGGACATGGGTCAGGGTGGGCAGAGGCTGTCTTTGGGCTGTGGCCACAGAACTGGGGCCTGACCCCGGCCTCCCAGCTCGGGGGTCAGTGCCGTTGTCCCCCGGAGCAGGAGGGTAGTGGGACCCATGGTCTTGGTGGCCCGGCAGCGCTGGTTCTGTCCAGCTGAGAACCACGGGCCCTGGTGGTCTCTGCCTTTCAGACCACGTGCTGGTGGGTGTGGCCCATGCCCAGCGTGGGAACAGCCCGTGCAGAGACCGTCACGAGCGAGGAGGGAGACACGTGATCCCCTCGACACAGGAGCAAAAAAGCCCGAGGCCAGCAGCTCGCGGCCTAGAGTCCGCTCGGTCAGTGGAAGTGAAGAGATCTCTCCACGCCCCTGAAATGCGGGAAATGCACACAGAAGCCACCGTGTGGGTGTCCCTGTGCCGCTGTAACGGGGAACCACGCTTAGTGACTGAAAGCCGCGCACACCGATGCCCCCGATCGGGAGGCCAGGACGCCGGCACGGGTCTCACGGGGCTGCCGCCGAGGCATGGGCAGGGCCGGCTCCGTCCCGCGGCTCCGGCGGGAGTCCGTTCTTTGCCTGTGCAGCTTCGAGGGGCACCACCTTCCTCCTTCCCAGTGTGACGGTGCGGCCTCTGCTTCTCTTGTCGCGTCGCCTTCTCTGACCCTCCTGCTCCGCCCGTGACCCAGGGTCATCTTCCCGCCTGAAGGTCCTTAACCTGCAGAGTCCCCTCTGCTGCGGAAGGGAGTGCGGCCTCAGGTTGCAGGGATGAGGGCTTGAGGGCGTGGACATCCCGGGGGCTGCGCTCTGCCAGCCACACCTCCAGGGAGGGGTCCTCAGACTTGAGCCTTGCCTCCGGCAGGTGCTAGCGGGGCTGTGGAGGGGGAGGCAGCTGCGCGGGGGGCGCAGGCGCAGGCCGGGGAGGCCTCGGGAGTTTATTTACCTTGCCCAGAAGAGGGGCGCAGCCCGAGGTCAGGCAGTCCCACAGCTTGACGCTTTCAACCCGGGGGTCTGACCTGGGAAGACACCCTGTGATCTGTTTAATGGGGTCGTGCTCAGGAATTTAAAAAACCCGACAAAAATAAGAGAAAACGTGGGAGCATCCGGGAGAGCCGATAGCCCGGGTTGTCCAAGGTGCCGGGGCTACACCGAAGGTTGGGAGTCTTGTCCTGTGTCCACTCCATGGTGTTGGGGTGTCTCTGTGCCCAGCGGTGCATTCACTGGCTCGGACCCTGCCCTGCCCTCCGTGGGATCTTGGCCCTGTACAGCCCCTGCCCTGTCCTCTGCCTGTGCTCTCCGCCTGCCGGGGGTGTCATCGGGGGTCGCCAGACATACGTGTTGTCCCTGTGCCTCTCCTCCTTGGAGGGGTGCCTTTCTGACTGGGGGGCTTTGGAGGAGGCAGAACTTCTTACAAACCTCTGAGGAGCTGCCGGAACCTTAAGGTTTCCAGAAGCTCCTTTGGTTTGATTTGATTGTCTCATGGAGCCCTCGCTTCCTCAGCTACTGATTTTTAGGGGCTGAGCCTAAAACGGGCAGTTGCTGCAGGACTTCAATGGGGAAAGTGCTTATAGCTATGATTTTACTGTTCTTGCAAATTGGCAAGGATTTGGAAATGTCCGGGTAAAGGCAGTATCCTTGGGCTACACGCAGCTGTTAGGAGTAGAGTCTGGAATTGAGATTTAGGCACGCAATCCGTTTAGCTCACCGTGCTTTTATTTTGTGCACCGTAGGAACCATCACCCTTGCCGGGACCTGATAGAAACCCCTGCCAGCTACGGGGCGCCTGTCCTCCGCGGCCTTGGCTCTCCAGTACGACCGGGACTCTGAAGTAAGTGCTCGGGCCCCAGGCCCGGGTGGCCACAGGAGAGCGAGGCACTGAAGGCCGCGGCTCCCCCCGGGGCAGCCCGTCAGGCCCGCACGCACGCTGCTGGGAGAAGGCGGCTGCCGTTGGGCCCTGAGTTCAGGGGTGTCCGGGGCCCGGGAGCCTTTGCACAGAGGAGCCCAGAACCCTCGGGGTGGCTCTGGTGGCCGCTCCTCCTCTAGTGCGGCGCTCCCGTTCGCGCTCCCGTCCTTCGGCGTCGGAGTGACAGTGCTGCGCCTCGCCATGGCGCATTTCGGGGGACGCGGGCATCGCCCCGCTTGAGCTGCCCCATCTGCGTCGTGTGGATCAGGACCTGGCTCATCCAGGGGCACGTTCACCCGAAAGCACGCCCTGCAGGAAATGGTGACCAGTCACAGTGGAGAAGTGGGGGGGGGGCTCTAAAAATGGAGAATTACTTTAAAATACCTTTTTTTAATGTTTATTTTTTTTGGCGGGGGGGAAGGACAGAGAGAAAAGGAGAGAGAGAATCTGTGCTGTCCGTGCAGAGCCCGACGTGGGGCTCAAACTCCCCAACCGCGAGATCACGCCCTGAGCTGAAATCGAGAGTCGGGCGCCTAACTGACCGAGCCACCCGGGTGCCCCTTAAAATGCCGTTTTTAGAAAAAACTGCTTCTTTATTTATTTTGAGAGAGAGTGTGCACATACCTACATGTGCGAGAGACAGAGGGAGGGAGAGAATCCCAAGCGGGCTCCTCACTGTCAGCACAGAGCCTGACATGGGGCTCGATCCCACAAACCGTGAGCTCGTGAGCTGAACCGACATCAACGGTCAGATGCCTAACGACGGAGCTACCCAGGTGCCCCTTTAAAATACTTTTGGGCTCTTTTATACCTAGGTGGCTCCGTCGGTTACCTGTCCAATATCGACACAGGTCACGATCTCGCCGTTTGTGGGTTCGAGCCCCACCTCGGGCTCTGTGCCGACAGCCCGGAGCCTGGAGCCTGCTTCCGATTCTGTGTCTCCCTCTCTCTCTGCCCCTCCCCCACTCACACTCTCGGTCTGTCTGTCTCTCTCCTCCCCCTCCCTCAAAAAACACATAAACATTAAAAAATTACGAATACAATACGATAAAAATACCTTGAAAAGAATCGCATTGCCCAGCTGCTGCGGGTGTTCACTCCGGGCATTCTGCCTCCTCCTGTACTTTCCTAATAAACCCGGGACAGAGGGTTTTAAAGAGGTGGCCTCAGATGGTGGGCCAATGGTGGGCTTGTAAGAGATCAAACAACCTCATCACCTCCTGGCTCACATCTACAGAGCGGGTGTGGCCTGTGAGGGGTGACCGGCGGCAGGGGGTTGGCCAGTGTGGGGCGAACAGTCCTGTGTGCTCCTGGCCATCCCACGGTGGCTTTCCCTGGTGCCCCGAGAACGGCTACCTCGTGTTCAGTGTTGGGCTCCAAGGCCGTGTAGCTAATTGGGCCAAGCGTGGGCCGGAGTGTGGCTTTTTCTGCTCTGTCGTGATTTGGGAAATCAGGGAGGTGGGCAGTGGAACTCAGGTCCCCCGTAGGAGAGGTGAAGAAAAGGTTTTGTTGCTTAAGGGGTAGGCTTGAGCCATCTGGCGGTGGGGTCAGCTAACTGGTCGGTGGAACGATCTGGCCCTCTGCCTGTTTTTGCAAGTAAAGTTTTATCGGCACACAGAGTGTGGCGTGCCTGGACAGATCGCCTCTGTCGGCTCGAGCCCGAGAATAGAGAGTCAAGCTCGAGAATGTAGGTGGGAATATTTACCGTGTGATCCTGTACAGAAAAGATGTGTCGGCCTTGGTCTGGGTTAGTTTGTCGCTTGCCGGGGCCCGATGGGCCAGGCCTTCGTGGACGGGTTCGGAAACGATCTGCTCTGTGTCTCCGAAGGCGTTGCTTTTACCTTTAAAGCTTGTGCTTTGTCGGAAGACGGCCAGATCTCCAAAACGTGGCCATCTCTTTGTACCCAGCTCAGTGTGGCATGTTCTGTGTGCGTACCTCGTTCCGTGCGGTTAGATTAACCTTTAGTGGTCCCTCGCTGCGGTCATCCTGACCTGCCTTCTCCCTTGGTCAGCCCATTTTGTAGCTGAAGAAACTGAGCGCCACGACTGAAAAGGGCCTCTGGCGGAGGGGGAGACATGAACTTAGACTCCTGGTTCCTTCTTCCAAAAGGCCTGGGGCGTTCAGGGAGATTAGAATCCTTGAGAGAAAGCAGACCGGTTCCCTGTGGTCTGGCAGGTCCATTCGTCCCTAGGGAGACAGAATTCGCATACCGTAACAGTCACCCTTTAAAGTGTACGATACGGTGATTTTTATTTAAATTTTTAAATTTTAGTATATATTTTTAAATGTTACTTACTTTTGAGAGAGAGCACAAGTGGGGGAGTGGCTGAGAGAAGGGGAGACTCAGAGTCCGAAGCAGGCTCCAGGCTCCGAGCCGTCAGCACAGAGCCTGACGCGGGGCTCGAACCCATGAGGCCTGAGATCGTGACCTGAGCAGAAGTCAGACACTTAACCGCCTGAGCCACCCAGGCGCCCCAGTATAGTGATTTTTTAGTACGTATGCAGAGCTATGCAACCATCTGATTCTAGGGCGTTTTATCCCCCCAGAAAGAAACCCCTCCTATAACGTAAACCCGTATGTGAAGCAGTCACTGTCCCTCCCCCTCCCCCGGCCCCCACGAGCCCCCTTCCTGTCCCCGGATGGGCCCGTTCTGGACGTCTCACCCACGCGGACTCACACCCCGCGTGGCCTCTCGTGTCTGGTTCCCTCCCTGAGCGTCACGTGTTCGGGGTCCGTCCTTGGGGCAGCGGGGGTGGGCGCCTCGCTCCGGCTCCTGGCTGATCGCGTCCCCACGCGTGGGGGACACACCGTGTGTAGCTGTTCATCAGTCGATGGGTATTTTGGTTCTTTCCCCTTTGGGGGTGTGACGAACGATGCTGCTGTGAACGTTCACTACAGGATTCTGTGCCGACGTGTGTTTTGTTCTTCTTGGGTGGACACCGGCCGTGGGGTTGCTGGGTCACGTGGTCCCAGCCCTTGCGTCACCTTTTCAGTTACTGCCACGCTGCGTTCCACAGTGGCCGTGCCACTTCCCATCCCCCCCCCCCAGCCGTGCGCGAGAGCTCCTCTCGGGACAGCCGCCGCCGTACCCGGGTCCGCTAGCGCCACCGTGAACTTGCAGGCCGAGGTTGTCGGCGGGGGTCGCCTGCACGGCCCCCGCCGCTGGCTGTCCCTGGGGATCTTAACCCTGCGGCGTTAGGGCGGCTCTTCCTGCTCCGTGGCCCGGGCCGCTGTCCACGTCTGCTTAGGTTCGGGGACGACAGGGCCTGCGGACCACGGTTGGTAGCCCGGTCCCGTTTCCGACGTTCTAGAAACTGTGCTCCTGTCTGGGTGAACGTAGGCGGATGTGCTGGTCTTCCCGAGATGTGCCCCACAGCAGAAAGCGCCCAGGTTGGAGGGACGCGGGGACTGTTTCTTTCTTTGCACGATGGACTTTTCACATGGCGCCTGAGTGGTGCCTCCCGAAGGCGCACACGGCCCGCTCGCGGGAGCCTGGCAGTGTGTGTGCTCCCCCGCGTGGTAAGAGGGACTTGCTTGGCACACGGGGTTACCTGAGGCCCCCGAGATGGGAGATGTTACTGGATTATATGGGGTCTCGGTGCCAACACAAGGGTCGTTGTACGAGGGGGGCCGGAGGGCCGGAGGCAGAGCCGTGGGCAGACCCCGTGCCGCTGGCTGTGAGGGCGGAGGACGGGCCGCCGGCCAGGGATGCGCTGCCCCTGGAAGCCGGAAAAGGCAGGGGACTCCAGAGGGGACGGCCCGGCCTCCTGGCGTCCTGCCTCTGGGAGGCGCTCTGCCTGCTCGGTCCCCTTCTGTCTCTGTGGCCATCTCGGACGGGCCGGTTCTGTGGCACCGAGGCCGATCGAGTCTGGCATCCTCTGTGGAGTCCGTGTCGTCCCGGGCTGTGCCCGGCACTTCTGCCCGCTGTCCGCCCTGGTCAGCCGTCCTCCTGGGCCCCGTGCTCCCGCCGGCCAGTGCTCTCCCGCTGCTTGGAGGCCCGCACGCAGAGCCCTCCCCACGTGTGGTGCCGTGGGCCCGAGGGCAAGGCAGGGTGAGGGTTCTGTGACACGGGGGTCGGCCGGGTCCCCAGCTTGCGGGCTCTGTGAGGTCGGGGATCGTGCCCGTGCCTTGCGGAGAACCTGGGGCCTAGTTGACGCTCCCCGAGGAGGAGGAGGAGGATGTGGAGGACTTTCTAGTCTCTCTTCCTTGCCGGACCCTGACCACACACACAGGCACCTGGCCCTCTCTGCAGCCGCTTGTGGGACATAGTGACACAGCACCGGGCCCACACGGGGGACCAGATGAGGTTGAGGGGGCTCTTGTGTCACCTCTGCGGTAGGTTCTCCCTTGAGTCCTGGTGACGCAGAGGCCCCTCCTGGGGCGCGATCCCGCTCCAGGGCCTGACTGCCGTCGCCCCCTTTCGGGAGCTGTCCTCTGCCAGCAGGAGCCTTGCCGAGGTGGGGGCAGGCTGGCTGGGGGTCACTGGGCGTTTCATCTGATGGCCAGACCTCCTGGCCCAGAGCCTGGCAGGAGCAGGTAGAGGTGAGGGGTTGGGGGGAGAGAGGCCCCTTTGGGGCAGGGGATGGGCCTCCCCGAGAAGGACTGGGGTTCCCAGGGAACTTTCAGACATCATGTTCATGGAGCCCTAGCTACTTCCCAAGACAAGGGTAGTTAAGTATTTCTCAAGGTTGTATTTCCTCACAGTTAACCTTCATCATAAGGTCACATTTGCTCAGAGGACATGCTTTCGGGCATGTTACGTATCAGAACCTCAGAGGTGCAGATTCCCCCCATCCACATCCTGGAAAACGTCCGCCATCCGGCCTCATAATCCGTTAGGGTCAGTCTCTGAGCCCTTCAGTCAGAAAACCTGAGGCTGCGTCCTGGGCCGGAGCCATCCTCTCCCCTCTGGTTCCGGTTTGCGGATTGCGCGCTGGCTGTGGGGGCCCCAGCCCTCAGGTGTCTGTTCCCACTCTGCGGGGAGGCTGCCGGGGCTCAGTGCGCCCCTCTATCAGGATCCAGGGGGCTTCTGTCCTGGGGCTGGATTCCAGATGTGGGACAGCCTTCTGCTCCTGACCAGGTGGCAGCTGGGGCGGGGAGGGGGGGCGGGGGGGGCGCCAGGCCGTGTAGGGCCCGTGGTGGCCGAGGACTCCTCGGGGTCGGCCGGTGTCTCCCCCCACAGCTCACGAGTCCCTGAGTTTAAAGACCCCCGGGTGGGGTGCCAGGCCTTCTCCGGGCCCAGGTGACCGTGACTCAGAGAATGGCCCCGACCCAAACAGGCAGCCCCGGGCAGCCCCGCCCAACGTCGCCCTCTTGCGACACATCCCTGGGCTGACGAAGCTTGTTCCTCTTCCGGGTGTGGGGAGGAGCTACCTGGGGTTGCCCCCGACAGCCGGGCGCTGCCCTTAAAATACTGCGATCATTGGTCCCGGGTGGCCGGGAGGGCATCAGGCCAGGAAGGCCCGCGGCATGCGGGGAAAGACGTTAATAACTTGACGGAGATAAACTTCACGTACTCGGAATTCGCCCATGGGAGCGTGTGTCCCCACGATGGTCGGCATAGGTGCCTCTCTGCTCTGGGCCTCGCAGTGAGGACACTCTCCTTTCTGTGACAGGTCAGGCGGGTCGCAGCCAGGGAACCCACCAGGAGGCTCGGGGCCGCCCTTCCTGTTAGGGGAAAGAACCCAGTGCACAGCCCAGCTGCCTGTGGCTTCAGGGTGTCGCCCTGCCTCTGCACAGGTGGCGGGGCCTGGCTCGGGTCTGGGGGGACCCCCGGGACGGGAGGCGGGCGCCCCCTGCCTGCTGAGCGTGCGGCCAGAGGTCGGGCTGCGCTTGGACGGGCGGAGGGGACGGGGGTTCCAGGGTGCCCCTCCTGTGAGGCGGCCGTGGCTCCCACAGCCCAGGGAGCCTCACGGGGGGTGGGGGTGTCACACGAGTGGAAATCCTGAGGGATTCGCGGTGACTTGATTCTCTCCCACGCCTGGGAGGCCACACTTCTGGGTGAGTCTCACAGGCAGAAATCAAGGCGTCGGCAGGTAGCTCCTTCTGGAGACGTCGGGGCAGAAGTGATTCTCTTTCCTGTTTTTTAAAAACTTATTTTAACGTATTTTAATTAATTAATTAATTTTTAAGGGAACGATTCTTTTTTTTTTTCTTTTTTTAACGAAAATACTTGCTGTCAAATTGCTTTCCATACAGCGACACCCAGGGCTCATCCCAACGGGTGCCCGCCTCCGTGCCCACCACCCACTTTCCCCTCCCCCCACCCCCATCAACCCTCGGTTCTCTGTATTTAAGAGTCTCTTACGGTTTGCCTCCCTCCCTCTCTGTTTGTACCTATTTTTTCCCTCCCCCCCCCCCCCCCCCCCCCGCCATGGTCTTCTGTCAAGTTTCTCAAGATCCACATAGGAGTGAAAACATCCGGTATCTGTCCTTTCCGGACCGACTTATCTCACTCAGCATAATACCCTCCGGTTCCATCCACGTTGCTGCAAATGGCCGGATTTCACTCTTTCTCATTTGCCAAGTCGTATTCCGTTGTATCTGTAAACCACATCTTCTTTATCCGTTCGTCAGTTGATGGACATTTAGGCTCTTTGCATAATCTGGCTATTGTTGAAAACGCTGCTATAAACTTTAATTTTTCTTGAGATTATTTATTTTTGAGAGAGAGAGGGAGAGACAGAGTGTGAGCAGGGGAGGGGCAGAGACAGAGGGAGACACAGAATCCGAGGCAGGCTCCGGGCTCCGAGCTGTCAGCACAGGGCCCAACGTGGGGCTTGAACTCACGGACTGTGAGATCATGACCTGAGCCGAAGTCGGACGCTTAACCCACTGAGCCACGCAGACACCCACCGCCCCCCCCCCCCGCCCCCTCCCGGGAAGTGATCTTGATCTTGTTCAGCTTCAGAGGACTGGGTGCTTTCCCTGGCGCGGGCCCTTCTTTGGATCCATGCAGCCTCTGCCCCTGCATTGTCTCTTCTCTCATGAGGATCCAGGATCATCCCCAGGTCAGGTTCTGTAGTGTCCCTTTTGTGGTGGAAGGGGCCACAGTCCTGGGTCCCGGGGACTAGGACGTGGCCGTCTGGGGGGTATTCTGCTGCCCACCACAATCTTACCCACACCTCTCCCACCTGCCCCCCCACCCCACCTTCTGCCGGCCGGGCCGGTGGTCTTCCCTGCCCTTGGCTCCTCCTTCCCCACCCTTGCCTCTGCCCTTGAAATCATCCAGCCCCCTCGACTCTACTGTTGTCCCTGGCTCTGCCTTGTCTGCCGGCTTCCACGCTGGCCCCCTGCAGCCGGGCCTGTCTGTGGTGCCTGTCGGGCCCAGGACAAAGTGAGACCCTTAGGCCTCTCGGTCTAAAATGGAAGAATTTCGGGCACTTGGGTGGCTCAGTTAAGCATCTGACTCTCGATCTCAGCTCGGGTCACCATCTCACCGTTTATGAGTTCAAGCCCCACATCGGGCTGATGGTGGCAGGGCCGGCTTGGGATTCTCTCTCTTCCTCTCTCTCTCTGACCCTGCCCTGCTCTCTCTCTCTCTCTCTCTCTCTCAATAAGTAAACTTTAAAAAAATGTAAAATGGAATAATTTCAAGTGGGCAACGGCCGAGTGTTAAACCCGGGCCAGGGGTGACTGCCCGGGTCTTGAGCCCACGAGGCCGGCCTTGGCTGTAGTCCATTTCCCACGGCCAGAGAGGGCTTTCTCAGGATGTTAATGGGGTCTTTAACCCCTTAGTGCCCTTGCCCTAAACTCCCAGGGGCTTCCCGGTCAACCCAGTATAGCACGCACCCCGTCACGTGGCCCTCCCGGCTCGCCGTCCACTCACCTTTTCCCCGCCATCGCCAAGATTCTTCCCCCTGCCTGGAATTTTCTCTCGCCCCTGACCTCCGTGTGATTTGCACCCTGACCGAATTGGACATTGGGTTTTGGCCAAACAGACCCCCGCCTCCCGGTGCTGTCCTGTCACACGCTGGCTTTGTCTTCGGAGTCCTCGCTCACCACTCTGTGCTGTTGTCTGTCTGTCCCTGACTCGGCCACTTCCAGCTCCAGGACCTAAAACCACCTGTTCCCCGGTCGGCCAAGGGGGATGCCCGGCGCCCGGGCCCCAGCGGCAGGCGGGCGGCCCCGGGCCACGTCCGTGGGGGCCGTACAGAGTGCGTGGAGACATGCCAGCTTCGTGCCTTTGGAGCCGATGAGCGTGAGAAGTTTTGTGTGGTTTTGTGAGCAAATCCGAAGACGGCTGAAAGTCAGATCCCCTCCCTGCCCCGCGTCCCCCAGAGGAACGGCCTTCCGCGTCCCGGCACGGGAGACCGGGACAAGGGGGTCCCCATCGAAGGGCGTGCCCGGCCGCGGCCCAGGCCAGCAAGGCAGGTGTGTGAGCCCTGACGGGAAACAGCGTGAGAAGGGCCCGGCGGGCAGTGAGCGGTCGCGCTCGCCACGCCCGTTTGATTTTAACAAAGCCTCTTGAAGTGTCACCGACATCATGACCGCACCCCCAGACGAACCGCTGTTCCCTCGTGCCGCCTGCCATCCAGCCCTTGTCCGGATTTCCACACTGGTCCCCGGACGTCTTCCCGAAGCCTGCCTCCTCCGTCACGGCACGCCAACGTCTCTGAGCCCGTTGCAGTGGTTTGTCCAAGGGCAGAACTTTCCTCCCCTTTCCTTCTTGCCACCCTCCGCTCGCCTCTACTTTATTTTTAGTGGGGGGTAGTGACAGCCTTATTGAGCCGTAATTCACACATAAAGCACGCCCACTTAGAGCATACAGTTCCATGGTTTCTACCGTATTCACAGAGTTGTGTGACCATCACCATGCCACAATAATTCCAGAACGTTCCGTCGCCCCAGAAAAGAAGCCCCATCCCCATCAACAGTCACCCCACCCCCTCCACGGGCCCCCGAAACCCATTAATCTGCTCCCTGTCCGTGGAGGAGCCTGTTCTGGACGTTTCACGCACGTGGACCCACACCCCGCGTGGCCTCTCGTGTCCGGTTCCCTCCCTGAGCGTCGTGTGTTCGGGGTCCGTCCGCGGAGCACTGGGTGCTCTGGGACGTGCTGTGCGCGGTGGACACGTTGTGCGTATCTGTGCAACGGTCAACGGACACTTGTGTGGTTCCCACCTTCTGGCCATTGTGAGTAGCGCTGCTCCGAACACGGGTGTGTGAGTTTTTGCGTGGACACACGTTTTCCCGTCCCCTGGGCGTACGTCTACGAGCAGAATTGCTGGGTCACCTGGGAAATTCTGCGTGTCACTTGCTGAAAAACCGCCGGACTTTTCCACGGCGGCTGCCCCGCTTTCCGTCCCCGCCAGCCGTGTGTCGGAGTTCTGCTTTGCCCACCCCCTCGCCAACACTTGTCATCGTCCGTCCTTTTTCTCACGGCCGTCCTGGTGGGGGGGTAGCATTCTCGCTGAAGTTTTGCTCTACGTTTCCCTGATGGCTAATCATGCTGAGCAGCGTTTCATGGGATCGTTGGCCGTGCGTGCGTTTTCTTTGAAGAAATGTCCTTTGTGCGCTTTTTTACTGGGCTCTGTCTTTTTCTTATTACATCGTCAGCGTGCCTGCTTTTTGGCTTGGCGCCGACTTGTAAAGAGTCCACCGCTCTTTCTGGACCGTTCTGCAAGTTCCCTCAGGGTGGTCCTTCCCCCCTCCCCCCCCCCCCCCCCCCCCCCCCCCCCCCCCCCCCCGGCCCATGTTTCCAATAAACTGGAAGGTTGGCCCAGGGCTGCTGTTCGGTGAGATTCCTTTTCCGTTTCGTAAGTACGTACACGTATGATTTTTATTTGCCTGCCTTCAAAGAACGTGTCAAGGGTATGGAGTGTTGGGATTAGAGACCGTTTTAATTTTCCTCTTTCTGTTTACCTACTCAAAACCTTCATTTCGAAAGGCACAAATAAGACAGAAGGAAAGTCACACAGAATCCACCGCCGAGCTGAATCGAGAGGACGGCCGAAAACCCGCCTGCCGTCTTGCCATCCGCTTTTTCCGCCTCCTGGACGGGAAGCTCATCTCTGCGTCGTGATTTCCGAAGTGTGAGGGAGCTCGTGCGGGCAGGACCCGAGGCGGCCCCCGCTCTGCCCGGGGCAGGCCGGTCGCGGCGAGATGGCGGTCGTTAGAGGCGGTCGCGGCGAGATGGCGGCGAGATGACCGCCCGGTGTCCTCTCCCACCGTCGGGGCCGGCTGGCGGAAGGGGCCGGAGGCGGCCTCCGCTGGAGGGGACACAGCTGGTGGTGACCGGTGCGCCCACCCCCGCAGGCCACTCGTGAGCTGGCCCGGCAGGAAGACGAGCTGCCGGCCAGCACCGGCCAAGCCACCAGCGGGAGCTGTCGGGTGTGGGGACCCGGGCCCTGCCACCTACCTGCGTGTGGCCTCGGTGAACGACGAAAAACGAGTTTAGTGTGTGGAGCGGAGGGGTCACCCACGTCCGTCACGAAGGGCAGGGCTGGGGACTATTGGGTGCTAATGTGGCCGCTGGCAGCCAGCCTGGGCACTGTCCACGGCGGGCTGGGGGCTCAGGACCCACAGCCGTGGCCGGGTGGTCGTGTCCAGCGGGGGGCGGGGTCGCTTATCCCTACAAGCTGGGTGGTCAGCGGGATCCCCAGGGACTCACCGCGCCACGCGGTGGGGGTGGCAGGGCGTGGGGTGAGGGGGTGGCAGGGTGGTGGGAGACGGGTGGGGGGCGGCAGGGTAGGGGGTGGCCTGTGGGCTGAGGGCAGACAAAGGCCCATGAGCCTCAGCTGCAGCCTGTCCTCGTGGTGTTAGAGCTGGTGTCTCGAGTGAGGTCCCCGCACAGGGCGGTCTCCTCAGTCTCCCGTTCTGCGGCCCCCTGCAAAGCTCAGTCCGTGCCGACGTTCCAAGAGGGTCCAGTCAGGGTCTCCCCAACCCCCGCCCCAGGGCCACGGGCTCCCGCAGGACAGACACAACCTGTGCTTCTGTGCAGCAACAGAAGTTGTAAGTGTAAGCAAGCCCTGCACCGTGGCCTCTGGGCTGGAGGGGAGAGGGCGGGGGGTTGGGTGGGGATTCGGGTCCCAGGCCCTGGCTGCGGGCGACGGGGCTGGGTTGGGGTCGCGTGCCGCTCAGTCCCGTGCTGCTCAGTCCCCGGGATGGGGCTGGTCAGGGCTCCAGGGGGCGGTCTCCTGGGCGGGCAGCCCGGCTGTGGCCGGAACCTATAGCTGCCCTGGAGGAAGGTTGGTGACAACCCCTCTCCCTTTATACAGCCGCGTTTTCATGGTGGTTCCCTGTGATCCCACCCAGGACGGCTGTCACCTATTGTCACAGGTGTCTGTGGCCTGCCATGCACACTTCAGCTTTGTGGCCGCCCCTCAGGGAAAAGCTTTGGACCTTGCTATGCACACGGGGCGACAGTGATGACCTCCGCACCACCCCCCCCCCCCCCCCCCCGCCACGTGACAGGACCCTCAGGGGCCTGGAAGGGGTGCTCAGGGCCCCAGAACCTGCCCAGCCGGTTCCGATGGCCGAGCAGAGATTCCTGGGCTCGTGCTGCCCTCTAGTGCCTGCGGAGGGGAGTGCCTTTGGGGAGGCTGCGTCGCGTCCTTCCAGGACCGGCGGGCTTCCTGCCCCTCTTTTTCATTGCCCCCCTTACGTGGGGGGGTCTGGCTAATTGCTTTCCAAGTTCTCAGGTCTGTGTGCACTTGGGTTCCGACCTTTCTCAGATCCTGGAGGGAGGCTGGTCTTTGTCCCTCGAGTTTGGAGAACTTAATCTGACAATAGGGACCCTTCCCCTGAGCCTGTCACCAAGCCCCTCCCTGCTTGGGATGGGCCACCGACTGCCTCGCTGGGTCCCCTTAACCCCTGGAACGCTCGCTCGAGCGTTCCGTGCGCCGCTCACAGCGGGGCCGCCCGGGGGAGGGGTTCTCCTGCTGGCTGGGGGGTGCACACCGTGAAGGGCACACCCACACACGGCCTCACTCACCTCCGAGGGCCTCTGCCGCGGCTCCCGCGGGCGTGGGTATCGGCTCCGAGGTAGACGCGTCGATTCGAAGCTGATGCTGGCGAACCTGGATCCAAAATCCCCCAGAAGGGCAGCCTTGCTTTCTCGGGGCCCTTGCTTTGAAATTAGTGCTCTGGCCGCCAGTGGTGCGTTGGCTTTGAGAACTAGGGCGCCTCTGTTTTTAATTAGTTGAAGTCATTTTGATTTTTTGTGCCAGTGCGGAGATGGAGTCTGTTCCCAGGCTCCTCTCTGGCCCTGGCCTAGCTGCGCGGGCCCTGCCTTTGTCTTCCCGGGGCCGCGGTATCTTTAGCGTGTTGGGAACGGTGGCGGCACTGACACGCTCACGCTCTCTCGTCCTTCCCTCGCAGGTGTGACGGTCCCTCAGCTGCAGCCATGGGGTCTGAGGATCACGGGGCCCAGAACCCGAGCTGTAAAATCATGACGTTCCGCCCGACCATGGAAGAATTCAAGGACTTCAACAAATACGTGGCCTACATCGAGTCCCAGGGAGCCCACCGGGCGGGCCTGGCCAAGGTGGGTGACGCCCTGGGCCCGGTGCCGCTTTCCACCAGCCTCGGCCCCGTGTGTGCCCCGCGGCCCCGGGTCTGGCGTGACCGTGTCCGGGGGCGGCGGGCACCCATTCGTGGGTTCGCGGGGCCGCTCTGACCTCATTTTCAGCCGACGTTACGGAGTTCTTCCTGTGGGCCCGGAGTCACAAATGAGTTCCGCGGCCCCTGTCCCTGGGGGACCCGGTGGTGGGGACGAGCCCCGGGGGCGGTGGCGCTTGGCCGAGGGCGGGCGGCGAGAGCCGGCGCCGGGCGCCGCGTCCCTTTCCGCGGCAGGTCACAGCTGCGCGCACGTACGTGTGTGGGCGTGCGTGACAGCAAACCCACGAGGACCGTCTGCGTTGTGTTTTTACCGTAAAAACCATGGTTTCTTCGTGTTCGTGTCACCCGGTAGTTTGGAGGATTTGTAACCAGTCTGCCTGGAGTTCTCGTCGCTGCCCGTACGACTGCCTCTCCACCTAGGACACCTGCTGCTCTGTTCTTGCAACCCAGGGGCCTGTAAACCTTCTCCACAAAGAGCCAGGCAGTGGGGCAGCCTTGTGGGGGGGGGGGGGGCAGTCTCTGTCCCATCACCCGGCTCTGTCGCCTTGGGAACCTGTAAACCGAGAGGCGTGGCCACGTGCCAGTAAAAACGGTACTTGGGGGCACTGAAACGGGAAGGCCGTGGAATTTTCACTTGTCCTGAAATCTTCTTCTTTTGTTATTTTTTCCATTTAAAAGTGAAGAAAACCCAACAAGAAACGGTCAGCATTCTTGATTCTCGGGCTGTGCGAAAGCAGGCGGCGGGCGGGATTTGGCCCAGGGTGTGCTGCCCCCTGGCCGCGGCGAGGAGAGTGATGCCTTCGCCTTCCCGCCCCTGCCTGGTTCTGGGTGGCTTTGTTGCCAGTGTCGGTCCCTCTCGTGGTGAGGGTCGTGCCTTTGATCCCAGCCTAAGGACGCGCGGAGGGCAGCGGGCTCGCCGCGTCTCCTTCCCGCCCTCCTTCTTGATTTTGTTCGTCGTACGCGAGACGGTGTGGACACGGCGTTTCCTCCTCGTTGGGGACCCGAGCCCCTGCTGTCCCGTTAGCTTCGCTTCTCCCTGTAGCCTCCTTCAGCCGGAAACCCCGGGTCCTGGGTTCTTGCAGGTCCGGGGGCCTTCTGCCCAGCGGGCCACCGTCAGGGGACGGTTTCTTGCCTGCTCTGCCCCATCGAGGCGCCCCGGGCGGTGGGCGTGGGCCTCCTCTGCCTTGCCCCTGTCCTTGGCCTACATGTGCTTTCCTGGGACGGCAGCCCTTCTGGTTCACGGTGTCCCTCGTGCTGGGAGGCGTGGCGAGGTGCCGTCCGGCCCAGCTCTGCCCGGAGCCCCGTCAGGCCTCCGCGGCTGTCATCTCTGCTTCTTCCTTCTGCCTCACTGTCTCGGGCTCCGCCTTCCTGGCTGGCCCCCTGGCCTGGATACTTCCTGAGCTTTCTGTGCCTGGTGCCGTGGCGGCTGCGGGCTCTGTGTCCGCCGTGTGGACCGTGCGTGCGCCTCTGCCTTCCTTCGCTCTTGACTTCTCGGCCCCTGAGCTTCCCCTTTGTGCCCTGGTACCCCGGGACCCTGTGGTAAGCTCACGTACCGGTCGAGTCCGTTTTTGCTGATTTAGACGGAAGGAAACTGTTGGGACCGGATGTTTTGCGAGGCAGCTGTTTCTCGAGTCCGTTTTCCCTCTGCCTTCTGCGTTCCACGCTCCTTTCAGGGAGTCCGTTTGCTGCTTTCTCTGACCGGTGGTGACCTACGTGTGTGGGGAGGTGAGGGCCGCGTGGGGCGGGCCCGGGCACGTCCTGAGAGACGGCGGCAGTCGCGCCCTCCACACGTGCACACGCGCCCCTGCTGCCTGCCTGCCTGCCAGGGACCGCGTCCCTCAGGGGCCTCCCTGCCACTCCGTGGGGACAGGCAGGGACAAGGAAGCGTCCTTGGGCAACCCCTGCTTCTTTCACAGGGGGGCCCTACCTAGGCTCTCAGGGCTGCTGGCTTTTTGTTGTTGTTGTTGTTTTTTAATGTCCATTTATTTTATTTTTGAGATAGAGTGTGATCCAGGGAGGGTCAGAGAGAGAAAGAGAGAATCCCAAGCAGGCTCACACAATCAGCACAGAGCCCGACGTGGGGCTCGAACTCACGATCCGTGAGATCATGACGTGAGCTGAAATCAAGAGTCGGGTGCTTAACCGACTGAGCCCCCCAGTTGGCTGCCCCAGTTGGCTGCTGGCCTCTTTGGAGAAGGGACCTGGTGTCCTCCTGGCCCGAGAGCGTTCTGCTGATGCCCGTGTCCCCTCACCCTGGTCGCATCGGCCTTGACCGCCCTTCTTAGTTGTCCGTGTGGGGTGCCGGGACGTTTCTGTTTCATCAGAGCTGTATCTGTCTCTCCCGCAAGGCTCTGTAGGGCCCGGGGGAACCGGCTGGGGGTGTACATTCAGTAGATACAGCTGGAGCCCGGGCCCAGGACCAGAAGAGGCTCTGGGACTGTCGGGGTGCCCCTGTCACGTTCCCTGGCTGCTCTGTGCTCTGGGGCCAGTGCCCAGCTGGGCCCCTGCCCTCTCAGGCCAGCGCTGGGCCTCCCCGGGCTCCTTGGGGAGCGTGGGGCGGGGGGACCAGGGCGGGGCATGGTGTCGGGTCCTGTGGGAGGGGGCAGGGGCTTCCGCGCTCGGGCGCACCCCTGGGGACTGTCCCTACGGTCCGGTGGCTCCTCCCCCCAGGCCCGCAGCCTGCGAAATGGCTCTGGGAACACGAGGGGTCGGGACAGAGGCCGGCCCCTCATTTCGTTTCCTCTTATGGGGGCTCCCCCTGCCGCGCGCCTTCTGGCCCAGCTGCCCAGACACCCTGAGCCACCCTGAGCCACCCTGGCACTGCCTCGTTCACCTGGGGAGCGTGGCCTTTCTGTCCCTCTCGGCCTCGGCTGCGGCTCGGCCTCAGGAGCTTTGAGGAGGGGTCCGTCCGCTGGCCCGCCAGGCACTGAGGGGAGGAGCCAGGGTGCTCCCGTTTTGGCCCACGATACCCGTGAGCGGTTGTGCGCCCGGGAGCCTCCTTTCAGACCCTGGTCTCACAGAGATTTGAGGACGTCAGGCCACAGCACGTTGGGCCCGCTCGTCACGTGCCTTTTCCAGAACCTTCTTAGTGTGTGGCCAGCCGGTGTAGCTCATGAGGGCCCGAAGCATCCCTCTCTGGTTTCCTGATGTTTTCCACGGCAGTCGAAAATTTGGGGGTGATGCATTTGGTTCATTTTAATTTTTTTTTTTACATTTATTTATTTTTGGTAGAGAGAGACAGAGCACAAGTGGGGGTGGGGGGCAGAGAGAGAGCGGGACACACAGAATCGGAAGCAGGCTCCAGGCTCCGAGCTGTCAGCACAGAGCCCGACGCGGGGCCCGAACCCACGAACCGCGAGATCGTGACCTGAGCCAAAGTTGGACCCCTAACCGACTGAGCCACCCAGGCGCCCCGCGTTTGGTTCATTTTAGAGCCTTAATTGACGGACCGGCTTCCTCCAAAGGAACTGAGTGGGTAGACTCCCCAGTTCCCCGCGGTGAACACATTTTGGACCAGATCCAGGGCCTTTTTCCTGCAGGAGGAAGTCCAGGCTTCTTTATAAGAGGGGGTTCAACCTCCACGGTTCAAGAGCCACTCAGGCTCACAGCCCTTCGTCCCAGGACCCGTTCTCGGGGAGAGCGTCTCGGGTGCCCCAGCCACAGGCTCTTTCATTTGTATTTGTGGCATTTCCAGCCTCCAGCGTGTTAGCTGCTCGTTATCACCTGACTCGTCTGATTTTTCACTTGAAATCTAAGAAAACCATGGACTGGCAGGCTGAGCCCCACACCCCGTTGTCATGAGGCCTCACACCAGACGTGGGCACCCAGGGCACTTACCGCAACTCTGGGCACAGAGTAGGAGGGGGGACGTCCCCAGAAAAGGCCTCGATTGAGCAGCCGTGTCCCCATTTAATGAAAATCAGGGTTCCCGGCTTGGGCACTGCTGACCTCAAGGTGGGTTATTCCCTCTGGGCACTCCCGGGGCCTAAGCAGCACCCCGCATCCATGCCAGGAGATCGTGACGGCCATGGGTGTCCCCAGAAATCGCTCAATGTCACTTGGGGGCAGGATCCCCCTGGGTGGGACCCATTGCCCTCTTCTAATGGCCGTTGTTATTTACTCTTGGTCTGTCAATAAATCCAGCAGTGCGGACGGTGGAGGTGAGCCTTTCTGTTGTTAATAGGTGACTGGAGAGTAAGTGTTTTTGTTGCCAAGCAAAACGTTTTCTAACACCGATGTGTATAGGGGAGTCCTTGGGGATGGTGAATGAACTGCAGCCGTTCTGGAAGCCGTCCGCAAACTCAGCATCGGTGTCGCGATGGTCCTCCCTGGCCCTCAGCTGGGTGAGGCTCGGGCCTCCCCAGAGGTCTTGGCTGGCGCGCTGAAGGCAGGTTGGTTTAGTTCTTTTCCCAGAGCTGTTGGGTGGCCCGCTGGGTGCCTGGGAAGGAGATTTGTCGTTTACGAACACCTGCCCAGGACAGGGGCCTTCACAGAAGTGCGCCTGGCACCCAGGAGGCCCCTGCCCGGCCCGGAGGCCTCGCCCGGCCCAGGAGGGGTAGGAGGAGGGCCGGGAGCAAGCTCAGCAGAGACCTGGCCCCCCTTCTGCCTAGGGCGACACTTCCCGCAGCCCTCGTGTCCCTCCTGGAGAGGGGCGGCGAGGGCTTGGCCCAGAGCTGCAGTGCGTGTGCTTTTCCTGAGGTGGCCCTCCCAGGTCTTGTCCCCCCGGATTTGTGTCATCGTCACCCTCCTGCCTTTGGCGCCTCACTCACTCTTCTGTGTCTTTGCACGTGGGCCTTGTCGCCTCTCTCCAGTCTCCTTGTGTCTTCCGGGGTCCTGGCCCGGCTGGTCCTGAGCTGCAGGGGGCCTGACGGGCAGTGTCGGGAGGCCGGGGCCGTGGTGCCCGAGGCCCCGCACAGACCACCTGGGAGTTTGATGAAGCGCATAGAAGGTTCCGGGTGCCCTGAGGCGTGCGGCCCGGACACGCCCCCAGGGGGCCGCCGCTGGTCTCCGGGGCAGGGCCCTGCGTCCGAGGCCCGCGTCCGAGGCGCCGCTGAGTCGCCCCTCTCCGTCTTGCAGATCATCCCCCCAAAGGAGTGGAAGCCGAGGCAGACGTACGATGACATCGATGACGTGGTCATCCCGGCCCCCATCCAGCAGGTGGTGACGGGCCAGTCGGGCCTCTTCACACAGTACAACATCCAGAAGAAGGCCATGACGGTCGGGGAGTACCGCCGCCTGGCCAACAGCGAGAAGTACGCGGCTGGGGCTGAGGCCGCTGTGGGGACGGGCCCCGACGCCCGGCCTCCGAGGGGGAGCCACACACCTTGAGGGGCCTCCGTGGCCCCGTCCCCGGCACACGCACGCACACCTGCACTGCGTCCCCTCCCTCGCTCCCTGCTCCTTTGTGCGTTTCCGTTTCCGAGGGCGGTCTCCCTGCTCCCAAGCCTGAGCGCCCCTCGAGGGCAGGGCGGCGGCCGCCTCCTCCTGCAGCCCCCACACAGCGCCCGCCTCTCGGCCTGGCCTCGTAATTCTCGTAATTGCAGAGTTGAGGATCGAGAGGACCCTCCGAGCCCCTGCTGTCCCGGGTGGCTGGCGGGGCGGACGGGGGCGCGGCGTCCCAGGCGGGGCAGCCCCACCCCTTACGCGCTCAGCCTCCCGCGGCCACGGGGCCGTGTTCTCCGCCCCGGGGATGGGGGTGGCCCCACGGCCGCGTTCAGCGCGCTGCTCCTCCCACAGGTATTGCACCCCGCGGCACCAGGACTTCGACGATCTGGAGCGCAAGTACTGGAAGAACCTCACCTTCGTCTCCCCCATCTACGGGGCCGACATCAGCGGCTCCCTGTACGATGACGTGAGTACCGGGGCCCCCGAGAGGCTCCGGGGGCGTGACGGACGCCGTGTCCTGTGAACTGTGCAGGGAAAGGCGCACGCGTGGGACTCGATCTTGAAACGTGGGTGCTAAGATGCCCCGGCAGGCTCGGCTGGGCTTTCTGTCCGGGCTCCGTGCACGTCTACATGCCAAGTCTTTGGGGGGCGGGGGCGGGGGGAGGAAAGGAGGAATGCAGCCGCGTTCTGATTTGCAGAATCTTTCCTACGAAATCATCAGCCCCTCCTGCCCTGATCGGGCGCCCTGTCCCTGCAGCTGGACCAAAGCAGCCCCGTCACAAAGTGGTCTTCCGGAGGCCACACGGGGCATTTTCTTCCTTCTGCCAGGGGCCTCCTAATCCCCAGTTACTCTCGTGGTTTTCCTCTTGAATTCCTAGCGCTCCGTCATCCGGGAAACCTGGGGATGTTCCAGCCCCCGTGCTGGGCTGGGAGGACCCTGGGGGTGCCTGGGGCAACGGAGGGGCCTCTGCTGGCTCCTCAGCCCTCGGACCTGATGCTGGCCTTGCCCGTCCAGGGGTGTAGACCAGGCATTGGTGGAGACGTGGTGCAGAGGCCCTGCACAGATGCTGCTGTTCAGCACGCGGGGGTTTGAGTGGGACCCACCCTTTTCTAGGGGACGGTTTATTAACACTTAGGGACCTCCGGCAACCCTGGGAAGGATCTACTGGGGTTGATGTCCAAGCTCCTGAGGCTGACTCTCTCCTGGGTGTGCTCTGCCCTGGGGTTCTGCCCTGGGTGGCCCCTCAGCTGCCATCTCTGCCCCCCGCCCCAGATCGTCACTGTGAAGGTCCCTTCTTGCTGGAACACACTTTATCTGCTCAGCCGTGCTCCTCGTGAGGGCAGCTGGGGGTGCCCCTGAGATCTGGGCTGGGGTCCCAGCTGGCGTGGGTGGGAATAAAGCCCCCTCCCGAGAAGGGCCAGGACCCCCCCCCCCCCCCCCCCCGCCCCCGAACCCATCAGGACAGGTCGTGACTTGTGGTTCCCAAGAGGTGTGACTGCTGGGTCGGTCCCAGCAGTCTGCCCACCTTGGGGAGCCTGTCTGACCTGTGGCCTGCTGGCCTTCCAGCTAGAGGGTCCCACTGTGCAGCGTGGGTGGGTCTGCTCTCGCAAGCTGGGCACCAAGGGCGTGTCAGGCTCGAAGTGAGCTCACCCCTGGGAACCTGAGGGAGAGGCCCTCGCCCTGGGAGGTCAGGGACCGAGCTTGCTCCTGGTCCTGGTTCCCCCTTCTTGGACCTCGGTTTCCCACATCCAGCGGCTGGTCCTGTGGCAAGGGGGTCCCGGACAAGGAGGGTCCCTCTCCCTGGGACCCTGAGCTCATCCACTTGGCCCGGACCCCAGAGCATTGGCAAGCTTGTGAGGCCACGTGGCCGGGCCTGAGGGCAGAGTTGCGTGCACCCTTGGGTGTGGCGAGGGCCAGAGGACGGGGATCCCAGGGGCCCTGTGGGGCACACACACGTTTAAAAAAACTTATCGTTATTATTTTTTACATTTGCATCCAAGTTACTTAGTATATAGCGCAATAACGGTCTCAGGAGTAGAATCCCGTGATTTGTCCTCTACGTATAACACCCAGTGCTCATGCCAACAAGCGTCTTCCTTAATGCCCCTCACCCATTTAGCCCATCCCCCTGCCCACCACCCCTCCAGCAGCCCTCAGTTCTGTATATTTAAGAGTCTCTTATGTTTTGTCCCCCTCCCTGTTTTAATATTATTTTTGCTTCCTTCGCCTTAGGCTTGTCTGTTTGGTATCTTATATTCCTTATATGAGCGAGGTCACATGATATTTGTGTTTCTCTGACTAATTTTACTTAGCATGATACTCTCTGGTTGCATCCACATTGTTGCAAATGGCAAGAATTCATTCTTTTTGATTGCTGAGTAGTATTCCATTCTGTGTGTGTGTGTGTGTGTGTACCACGTCTTCTTTGTCCATTCATCCATCGATGGACATTTGGGCTCTTTGTTTGGCTGTTGTTGATGTTTATAAACATGGGGAGCACGTCCCTTCGAAACAGCACACCTGTGTCCCGTGGGTAACTGCCTCGTAGTGCGATTGCTGGGTCGTAGGGTGGTTCTATTTTGAGTTTTTTGAGGAACCTCCAGGCTGGTTTCCAGAGTGGCTGCACCAGCTGGCATTGCCACCAACAGTGCAAAAGCGACCCTCTCACCGCATCCTCGTCAGCATCTGTTGTTGCCTGAGTTGTTGATTTTAGCCATTTTTGCGGGTGTGAGGTGGTATCTCATTGTGGTTTTGATTGTATTTCCCTGATGAGTGACATTGAGCGTTTTTTCACGTGTGTGTTCACAATTTGGATGTCTTCTTTGGAGAAGTGTCTATTCTCAGCACGGCTTTCACCTCCCGTGATTTTTTTAAAAAATATTTTTAATGTTTGTTTATTTTTGAGAGAGAGAGAGAGAGACACAGACCGAGTACAAGTGGAAAGGGGCAGAGAGAGAGGGAGACACAGAATCCAAAGCAGGCTCCAGGCTCTGAGCTGTCAGCACAGAGCCCGATGTGGGGCTCGAACCCACAAACCGTGAGATCATGACCTGAGCTGAAGTCAGACGCTTAACCGACTGAGCCACCTGGGTGCCCCTTTAATGTTTATTTTTGAGACAGAGAGAGAGACAGACAGACAGAGCGAGCGCAAGCAGGGGAGGAGCAGAGAGAGAGGGAGACACAGAATCCGGCAGGCTCCAGGCTCTGAGCTGTCAGCACAGAGCCCGATGTGGGGCTCGAACCCACAAACCGTGAGATCATGACCTGAGCTGAAGTCAGACGCTCAACCAACTGAGCCGCTCAGGCGCCCCGTCGCCTCCCATGATTAACGCACAGCTCAGTGTGGAATCCGGAGAAGGTCCTGCCTGACTGCCTGGCCTGGGGCCGGTGTCTCAGGGGGGTTGCAGACCCTGGGGCGGGTTTAGGGCCGACCGCTGGCGCTCGGGCCCTCTGCGGGGCCACGCCGTGGCCTCCCTGTGCTGCCGCCGGCGTCTGGGGGCGGCCGGGGCCCCGGGGGTGGCTGGCCACCAACCGCACGCTCAACCGCGTGCGGGTCGCCCGCAGGACGTGGCCCAGTGGAACATCGGGAGCCTGCGGACCATCCTGGACATGGTGGAGCGCGAGTGCGGCACCATCATCGAGGGCGTCAACACCCCCTACCTGTACTTCGGCATGTGGAAGACCACCTTCGCCTGGCACACGGAGGACATGGACCTTTACAGCATCAACTACCTGCACTTCGGGGAGCCCAAGTCCTGGTGAGCGTCCGCGGCGGCCGGGGCCGCGGGAGGGGCTGCGGATCGGCTCGTCCGGGGCACACGGGGTGGGGGTGCCTTTGGACGACCCCTCGGGGACACGGCTGGGCCCGTGGCCGGGCAGGCGGAAGCTGAGGGGCGTCTGGCCCTGTTGGCTCCAGGGACAGTCTCGGTCGGTGACGAGGGGATGTGTGTCCCCAGAAACGAGCTTCCTGCCCCCCACCCCCCCCCCCCGAGAGCCTGTGGTTTGCTACCCGTGGAGACCATGGGGGTGGCATCCGCGAAGTGTCTGCTGTGCCGGGGGCTCCCCCTGGGGCCGCGGGCCTGGGGTGGGCGGCTGTGAGCACTGAGCCTCCCCTGGCCTCCCCACAGCGGCTCCAGGCCCCCTGCGGTCAGGGGTGCGGTGCACCCACTGGTTTGCCGGGCTGGTGTGGGCGTGCGCCCCGCGGGCCAGTCTGTGAGCCGTGGGCCCTGCAGGCTGGGCCGAATATCCAGCGCGACCCGTGTTCCGGAATCTCCGAGCCGAGCGCCCCCTTCGCACCCAGCCTCTGCTGCAGGACGGCCGGAGCCGCCTTCTGTGCAAGGCTGTCTTTGTTCACTGCTGTTTCCAGCAGAGATTTCTGAGCCGGGGCTTTACACCTCCCTGCCTCTTCCCAGCTGTCTCAGAAGGTTCTGTTATTCTGTTACAGTAATCATCACAGCTCAGAAGGAGCTGGGGGCGGAGGGGGGGGGAGCCCCCCCCCCCCCCCAGGAGCAGAGCGTGGCACTCCGGAGCTCAGCCGAGTGCTTTTGTGTGTGGAGACGGCAGGGGTGGGAGGGGGGGTGCACAGCCCGGCTGGGGACCCAGGCAGACCCTGGCCGAGGTACCCCTTAACTTGGTGTCCCAGCTGACAGCTGGGCCCTGAGCGGCTGGGCCCGTGCCCAGAGGCATGGGGGGAGGCCACCCCCGGTCCCTTTAAGTGTCAGGGACACCCCGGAGCCCTTGCCAAGGCGGGTGGGCGCAGGCGCTCTGAGCAGAAGGCTCAGACTCCGGCAGGAGGCCCCAGGGGGGGAAGCCAGGCCTCCCGGTCCAGGTGTTGGCCGTGTGACCACCCTCTCCTGACCTCTGATGCTGGCACGGTGGAACCCCGGCCCTGCTGTCCGGCCGTGGGCTCCTGCCCCGACAGGGAAGGATGAGGAAGCGTTAGGGCTGAACGTGGCCTGGGCTCTGTGTGGGTTTCCCGGGGCGGCTGTAACCGATGACCACTAGGAGCTTATCACGACACACGTGTGTTCTCTGACACTTTTGGAGGCCAGGAGTATGACCCTGGTCTCACCGGGCTACACCCAGGCGTACGCAGGGCAGTTCCCACCCCCGTGCCCCAGGGAGGCCCGTCTCCCGCCTCTGCCGGCTTCTGGTGGCACCGATCCCTGGCCCCGCAGCCCCTCCTCTGTCCTCACGGCCAGCAGCGTGGGGTCTGCCCGTCTGTCTGCCTCCGTCCCGTGAGGACTCGTGAGGACGCTGGCCCCCTGGGAACGCAGGGTCACCCCCGCCTCTGGGGCCTCGACTTAATCCCGTCTGCCGAGTCCCTGTCCTGTGTGAGGCCACGTGCGCGCAGCTGTGGTGATTAAGGCGTGGACATCTTCGGGCCGCCGTCGTGCGGGCCACGGGGCCCTCTGACCTGTGCCTCGTGCTGCATTGTGTTACGTCGGGGATTTGCTGGGATCCTGTGACGACTCCACGGGCTTCTTGTTTTCGATCCGTTTATCTCTGTGGCATTCCGTGGCTTCGAATCCGCTGTTGAGCATTGCAGCCTCTAGCTGGGAGGCGGTTGCCCTTCAGGGAAAACTTGCAGAGAGATGGGTGGGGTTGGTGATGTCCATTTCGCAAAGGCCTGGATCTCACACCCCGCGTGGTCCTGAGCGTGTTAGTGGAGGCGTTTCCTGGAGGGCGGCGTCACCCCTGGGCTGCCCAGGGGGTTACCTCGTCTCCCCCCCCCCAAATTCCCCCCCCCCCCCCGTGGAGGCCCCGGCCCAGGCCCCCCTGTGGAGAGGGGCTGCGCTCTGCCCCCACCGGCGTGGGGCGTGAGGTGCTCCTTCCCCAGAGCCTCTGCCCGGCAGCCGGCGTCCTCCGCGTGGGCCGTGGCAGGCTGAGTGCAGACGAGCCGCCTTCTGGCTCCCGTACAGATCCGCAGGCTGGGGCTGTGTGCGCGTGTACGTGTGTGTGTTCGCATGTGAGTGTGAGGGTGTGCGAGTGGTGTTTGTGAGCGTGCGTACGTGTACGTGGAAGTGTATCTGTGTTTGTACGTACGTGTTTGTGTGTGAAGGTACACGAGCATACGTGCGCGTGAGCATGGGTGTGTACGTGCGTGTGCATGAGTTCCGTGTGTGAGCGTGTGTACGTGTAAGTGTGCGGTCGTGTATTTGTGGCGTATGAGTGTGCGTGTGCCGCGGCCCGGCTCGCTGACACGATGGTTCCTGGTGCTGCCGGGGGGGGGGGGGGGGGGGGGGGGGGGGGGGGGCGCGTCTCAGTCCCGACCCCGCGTGGCTCCCCCAAGCGCCACTAGATGGCGCCCCCACCCTTCCGCACTGGCTGCCGCTTCCCGCCGTGGAAATTTCCCAGGTTCTTTCATCCTTTTTATGGACTCCCGGCCCTGAGCGCCCCAGAGGCCCCCTGGGACCAGCAGCAGGAGGAGAGCGAGGACTGCGGGGTGGGCAGTGGGAATGCTCAGCCCCCCAGCAGACGCCTGGGTTTTGGCCCGGGGCTACTAGCGAGAGGGATCAGAAAGGGAGAAAAAAGCCCTTAAAGCCCAGAACGAAACCAATAAAAAAGGAGCCACTGCTGAGTCCTGGCACGAGCTGGCCAGAGGCAGGTTGAGCGCTGAGCCGTGGCCCTGCCTGAGGATGGGGTGGCCTTGCCTGACGTGGGGCGAAGCGTGGGGTGGGCGGCGCGGGTCACAGGGCGGTTGACTTGGGAAGTGGCCGGGGGAGCCCAGGGAGGCGGCTGGGCCGGGCCAGTCTCGAGAGGCGGGGGCTGGCTTCGAGGGAGACGAGGGGGCTCCGTGAGCTGTCTGTGGGTGGGAGCCGGCCCTGGAATATGGAGGGTAGCAGCCCCCGGCCGATGGGCAGCTGACAGGCAGGACTGACGGACACCCGGCCCTGCACGCTCGCCCCCTGTCTCTAGCGGCTTGGTGTTCTCCAGGCCACAGCCCAGCATTCCATCCCCTGCTGTCCACCCCCCTCCCAACCCCTCCCCTCCCCGTTTCCACCCCTTCCGCCCCTTCGCCACAACCCAGTCCTGACAGCCCTAGGCAGCAGTCTGCGAGGCAGGCATTGGGCACAGCAGGAGTTTATCTCAGGGAAAGAATGTTCTGGAAGGCAGCTTGACCTTGGTCTTGGTTCTGGTCCTGAAGGCGGATAGGTTGCACGTGAAGGTCCCTCATGCTGACTAGGGGTGGCTGGCGGGCCGTGTGGGAGCCGGCTCCCGCGCCCCGTCCTCTGCCAAGCTCCCTGCTCCCCCAGCCGGGGCAGCTCTGCTCAGTCACCATGCTGGCAGCCTTCCCGCCCTCCCCCCAAGACCAGGGTGCCGGCCCCAGATGCCGGCAGGGCGCCCCACACTCATACCAGCTACGTCTGCCGCTGCATCTCCCTGCCAGATGGGGGACCCCGTGAGGGCAGGGCCCTCTGTCTCCTCTGGGTCCCCAGCCCCCAGCCGGAGCCTGGCACAGAGAGGGGGCCCGGTGCTGGGGCCACAGTGGCCCCTTAGCCTGTTGGGAGTGCGGCACCGCCCCCGTGGGAACCGGCCTTCCGGGCGAGATTCCTCTAGGCCACCCCAGACACCAGCCCGGGGGGTGGGCGCCGTGCCTCTGGTCCCCGGGCTGGTGGTCACGGAGCTCATCGGCCCCCAGGAGGGCGGCGCCCCTGCCCGGAGCTCGAGGGTGGTGGGGAGTGGGGGGCGGGGGCTGCTCCCTGGCACGTGGCTCCCAAGCACCCGTCTCCCTGATTGAGCCGCCCCGCTCGCGTCAGCAGCAGCTTAATTGCAACCGTTCCCGAGGATCCCGGTGGCATCTCTTGTAAGTGTCGCCGTCCTCAGGTTTACGGCGTCTTATGAGGCCTTTCTGGGTCTGTTGCTACTTCAGTAGTGATTTGTGGGTCACAGTGGCGGGAGCAGCGTGGTGTCGGTAAAAGCACGGAATTGCTTCAAAAGGCCGGCATCAGGTAGTGCCGTCAGGCAGAGGGCTGAGAACATCCGCCGCGTTCGAGTGCTTCAAAACCCCTTTTGAGTTGGGATTTAAATAGACCCGGCACTTGCAACCCCCTCCCGCCCGCCGGCCTCCCCGGGGCCCGGTCAGTCAGCGAGGCCAGGAGGGGCGGGCACGGGCCCGCGGGGGACGGCTGGGCCATTCGGCCACGATTCGGGTGGCGCGGCCCGTGCCCGGGTGGTGGGGCGGCCCGGGGGCTCGGTGTCCAGAGAGGGGAGCCGGACACCTGCCCTGGACCCGGGCCTTCCCGGAGCCCCTGGTGGCCGTTTAGCTGGAGGTGACGTCCCACGGCCTGTCCCGGGGCCCCTGCACCAGATGGGCCCCCGCAGCCATTCCCTGAATCATCTGGCCCCTGTGGGTCCCGAGGCTCGTCAGCTTGCGGGTGGGGCCCTGTGATACGCCCAGCTGGCCCGTTTCTGTTTCGCAGATGCAGGCCCGCGCAGGGCGACAGCACTGCCTCCCGCCGCTCCCCTGGGCCCGTGGGGAGGGGTGGGGGGGGGAGTAGGTGGAGGATGTGCCTCCCAGAGGCCTACTCAGGGCCCCTGGGCGGGGACAGCTAGGTTGGCCCCAGTGTTTGGGCCGACTCAGCAGCCTCCCCCGAGGGCGGGGCGCTGCCGCAGTTTCCCCGCCGCTTCCCCAGTGCCTCCCTCCTGCTCTCTTTGCCTGGGATGCGGTCTTTCGGGTCGTCCTCACGCGCCCCGGCGGGGAGCACGCGTCCTCAGAGCCGCACGCGTGTCGCGTTCACGCACGTCTGCACACGCACGTGCTGTGTGCACACGTGTTCTCTCGTGCACGTGTACGCGTGCCCGTGCGGGCTCCCTGCCCCGGGGGCTGGGGAGAGGGTCCCTTGGATTGTGCTCCCGCAAAGGGCACGGAGCCCCGCTGGCTCACGCAGGGCCCCGGGTGCGACGAGTGGATCCTTCTAAGTAGCGTGTGGGGAGGGAGGGGGGGGGGGGCACCGGGCGCGCTGAGAACTTTTCCTGTGGAGCAGCTGCCCCTAGAGTTTTCCTCTGGGATTTTCCCTCAGGGAGGTTTCTCAGGAGAGGGACTGGGCAGCTCTCCTTCTGCCACGGGGAAGCTTGGGTCCCAGCAGGCACGGCTGTGGCTGCCCGCGTGCGCGTTCGTGCGTGAGTGTGTGCACGTGTCTGCGTTTGAGGACACGTGCTCCCTGCACGAGGGGGCACAAGGGAGGGGAGGGCATTGTGGGCGCGGGTGCGGGTCGGCTTCCACGTTACCTGCTCTGTGGCTGCAGCTTGGGTGAGAGGCGGGGCGGAGGTGCTGGGTCCCGGGTTGGTGGCTCTGTTGCCCAGGGAGGCGGGGCAAGGCTCTTGGGGGAAGGGGGCCGCTGGGCTGCTCCCTTGCCCTCTGGCTGTGTGCCTCCCTGCCTCCCTCCCGGCTGTCCCCGGACCTGGCTGCAGGTGGCGCTGCTGGACCACGGTGCCCGGCCAGTGCGCCCCCTGCCTGGTCCCCAGGGAGCGGGACTGGGAAGTTGGGGGCGTGGGTGGGGTGGTTGACGGAGCCTCAGGAAGCTGCGTGGGCAGCAGCCTTGGTGGCCGGTGGTGGAGAGCGCCGGCATCGGGCGGGGGGGGGGCGACTGGAGGGGCCTTAGAGACTTCATGGCTTCTGAGAGCCTGGCTCAGCGGGGACCGGGGGGTCCCCGTTTCCTGACTCAGGTGCAGCCCTCATCCGGCAACAGGAGTAACTCCTCCCAGCCGCCTGGCTCTGGCCCACGAGAGGCTCCGTGGTGGCAGGGAGGGCTCGGCCTGCCGCCAACGTGGATGGAAATCGGTAGGAGCCCGACGGCTTCACAGATTGGTTTTAATAACTCAGCTTCCCAACGCTGTGTCCTGTCACCCGGACACGTAGCAGAAGTGAAATAGATGCTCTCCATCCCCCCTCCCTCACCCCGGGCCAAACCCCCATTTGGGCATCTGGGGACAGAGGCTCCCCCCCCAGCCCCCCCGCTGCCCCGGGCAGCTCAGTGTGACCACGGTGTGGGGCAGGGCAGGGGGTGGGAGCGGGGGAGGGGGGGCTGGATGGAAAAGAGCCACCAGGATGCCGGAAGGAAGGCAGCTCTGTCTGTGCCTTGTTAGCAGCAGGGGAGCCCGCCAGGCTCCTCTTTCCCTAGCCCCGGGTCCCGCGTGTGTGAGAGTGACAGAAACAGCCACAGAAGGAGGGTTTTAGAGCAGGGAGGTCCCCCGAGAGCAGATCCCCACCGAGGCTGGAGGCGTCAGAGCCCCGTTGATGAAAAGGTAATAGATGAGGTGGCGGGCAGGTCCCTGAGCGTGTCAGCACGCCGGGGTGGGGAGCGGCTGCCCCCCCAGCATGCCTAAATCTGATGCAGCGCGGCCCCGGGCCTGCAGCCGGAGTCCGTCCGTGGCCCACACGGCCTTGCCCCAAACAGGCCACTGGGGAAGTTTCACGACGGGGCCCCCTTCTGCCAGAAGGTGGCTGCTGTCCCAGGTGGCCGAGTGAGGCCCCGAGAGTGCTGAGTGGGACCAACTGAGGCCCATCTTCCCGGCCCGTGGGTTCTGGGTCAGAACCTCTGCTGCCTCTCGCTGGGCTTGCCGCGGCCCTCGGCTTCCCTGTTGGAGGCACGGGGCCTTGGGCAGGCGGGGAGAGCCTTCCTGGTCCCCCTTCTGGAAGCTCCTCCTTGAATGGTGACCACGACCAGGGCAACGGCACTGATTGCCCTTCGTTCTGTTTGTGCCTGAGCCATGTGCCCTCTGTGTCCTTGCACAATGCACGTGCGTGTGCTCGGCTTCAGAGGCAAAAGTCCCGCCTCCCGGACCCCCCCCCCCCCCCCCCCAGTGGGCAGCCTGCCGTGTCCGGTCACCCTAGGGCGTGCAGATGTGTGTGCGTGTGGCCGGAGGACCTGGCGCCCCGGGAGGTCACTAAGGGCCACCTCACCCACAGCCACGGGGAGGGGGGTCTCGGCTGGAGCCTGGCATCAGGCCGCCCTCAAGGCGTTGGGATCGGTGGTTTGGCCCCGTGACCAGGAGGGCCTGTGCGAGGGAGAGCTTGTGGGAGGAGAGCCGTGTTGGGCCCCGCCTGGGTCCCCGCCCCGTCGTTAAGGAGCCCTTGGCCCCGTTCGGTCAGAACCACGCTTTCATCCGCGACGCCGCCGGCCCAGGCTTTCTGTTCGCCGGGTGTGCGGCGAACCTAAAACCGAGAGCTGATCTCGGCGTCGGCACGTTGACCCCTGAGGCCGCGGAGAGCCGTGCGTCTCAAGCCCGGGCGCCTGGTGGTGTCGGGCTGCGAGGACAGGAGCGCGCGGTTGGCGACCACAGCGAGTACCGGGGGCGCTTCTGGAGGGGTTTGCCCGGCGTGGCGCAGCGCACTGCGACCCCCACGGCGCGGCGTTTGTCCGACTCGCTTCCTCCTCGCAGCCTCACTCGCCCCGAAGCCTCACGGCCTGTCGCGGCTCCGGCAGCACCTGACAGCGTGTCGCTCGGGCTGGACCAGGGGACGCGGGAGGCCCGGCGCGTTTCGGGGCGCCCTCCCGGGGGCTGCGCTCGGCCCCTGCGTCTCGCGGCACGCCGGCGGGGACGGGCACGGTCGGCGTTGCGCACGGATCGCGCGGTGATTTTAACGTCGCGCGAAGCAGGGGAGGGTCGGCCTTCCGCGAAGGAAAAATCTCGCCACACGCTCCTCGAAAAGCCGGTGAGAGCGAGAGAGCGAGCAGGGGCTCTGCCGGTTCCGCGGGCGGCCTGACGCATCACGAGCCCCTGGGCAGCGGGCGACGTTGCGGAATGGGGCCCCTGGTGGGGGCGGCGGGAGGCCCCGTGTCGGAGCCCCCCTCACCCCCCCCACCCCCCATCCCCACCCCTCCCCCGCCCCTGGGCGAACGTGCCACTGCGGGGCGCTCTCTGCCTGTTTTCCTCTTTCGGTGGCGTGTTTTGTTAGAAAAAGACTTCAGCTTTTAGAGCCGTTCCGGTTTTATGGAGACACCGAGGACAAAGTCCAGGCGCTCCCCCCGCCCCGCGCTGTTCCCCGCTGGGACCTCCCGTCAGGCCGGAGCATTGGTCACGGTTAATGGACCAACGTTGATCCGTTCTTCATAAGTAAAGCCCACGCTTAGGTCCTAAGCGTCCCAGGTGCCCACGTGACGTGGACTCGGCCGTCTCCTTGGGCTCCTCTGGGCTGTGGAGGCTTCTCCGACTTCCCTCGGTTTTGATGCCCTGTGACAGTTGCGAGGAGGCCCCGGGCAGGGTTTTCTAGAAGGCCCTTCCTTGGGTGTGGCTGCGGCTTTTCTCGTAGTGAGACTGGGGCGATGGGTTTAGGGAGGAGGACCCCCCGAGTGAAGCGCCCTCCCCCTGACACCACTCTGGGGGTGCGTGCTGTCACCGCGGCGTTGGCCTTGGTCCCCCGGCTGAGGTGGGCCCTCCGGTGTCTCCCGTGTAAGTGCCCTCCCTTCCCTGTTCCCATGCCGTCCTGTCTGAAGTGTACTCTTGGAAGGAAGGAAGGAGGGACGGAGGGAGGGAGGAAGTTTCCAATATCGGAAAAGGGAATGGGGGGGGCGTCTGGGTGGCTCGGTTGGTTGGGCGGCCGACTTCAGCTCGGGTCGTGATCTCACCGCCAGTGAGTTCGAGCCCCGCGTCAGGCTCTGTGCTGACGGCTCGGAGCCTGGAGCTGCTTGGGATTCTGTGTCTCCTTCTCTCTGTGATCCTCCCCTGCCCACGCTCTGTCTCCCGCTGTCTCTCAGTAATAAATAAACGTTAAAAAACAATTTAAAAAAAAAAAAGGGAAGAGTGAGCGGAACAGCCTCGTGCCCCGTGCACGCAGTGGACGGACGTGAGCATCCTGGCACACTCGTGTCGGGGGGTTTTCATCTCTCTTCTCCCTCCTTCCCTCAAGTCGAGGTGGCTTTGGTTTGCTGCTGCTGCACGAGTGGGCTCGTGGCCTGCACTGATTTGCTCACGGTTCTGTAGGTTCTGTGGGCCAGCTGGGTCCTCGGTTCAAGGTCACAGAGGCTGGAGTCCTTGCCGGCTGCTAGCTCTGGGCTGTCGGCATCTAGAGGTCACTCAGAACTTGCCATGTGTCCCCCCCCACCCCGGCCCCCGGCCCCCATCTTCAGGCTAGCATGGGATCCTCTCCTGAAGAAGGGCCCTGCCCCTTGTGGGGGCTCACCTGCTTAGGTCAGGCCCACCCGAGGTAATCTCCCTATTTTAGGGTGTCCTGATGTGGGACCTTAATTAGAACAGGAAAAATCTGGCACACTAGGACCAAGGGCAGTTAATTGCAAGCGGGGGCCGGAAGACTTAGGGGCATCTGAGAACCGCGTCTGCCATAAAGAATTTGTTGTGAAATATAACGCGGTACAAAAGTGTGCAAAATGTGTATGCGCCCCGAAGATACGTATTTACGTGCCGTGTACCGCATGACTGTGCGGCCTGCCCCTGTGTAACCTCCCCCCCACTGCCCACCCCCTACCCCACCCTTTGCACCCCCTCCCCCCCCCCCCCCCCCCCCCCAGAGCTGATGACTGCCCTCAGGACTGTCCTCCTCCTGGCCTGACGGGTCCTTTCCCTACGTGTGCCTGTGGCCCCGGGCAGCGTGCCGAGTGTTGGCTGGATTTGAACTCCACACAGATGGACTGACTTGTCCTTGTGTTTGTGCTCGGGGTTTGTGAGGAAGACACCCCCGTTACGTGAACCGGTGGCTTGTTCGTTTTTATCTGCTGGGGGACTCCGCCTCCACCTGTCTGTCCGTCCGTCCATCGGTTCACTGTCGACGGGCGTTGGGGCCGTCTCCGCCCTGGCCAGCTGCACCCGCCGCGTTAGCGTTGTTACCTGATGCCTGGGCACGGTGTCCGTGACTGCACACGAGGACGTCCTGAGACATCCCGACGGCAGTGGCCGCGGGCGATGCTCCCCGTGTGCCAGGCTGCGCTCCGAGAGCCTGCCCGTCTTGCTGCAGCCCTGAGCCGCCCTCCTCGCGGGTGAGGCCCAGGCTGGCCGGGCCCCAGCTCAGGGCTGCGGAGCTCCCAGAGGGAGGGGCTGTGGTCGAGCCCCCTTTCCTCACCGCTGCTCCCCTCGCCCCTCAGAGCGTCTCCCTGAGAATCGGGAGGGGTGGCGGGTTCTGGGAGCAGGTGGCCGGGCGGTCGCTCAGCCTCGGGGACAGGGTGTGTCCCGGGTGGCGGAGGTGGCCTGGACCTGAAGGTGCGGGAGGGGAAGGACTCTGACGGAGCCCCCAGCACTGTCACCGAATCAACCTGAGCCGAAGTGGAAGCTGTCGGGTTCCCGTGGGAGGCGGAGACAGGATGGCGGGGACCCGGGCCGGCCGACGCGTGGCTTCCGCAGAGGTCACGCAGGTGTCCGGGTGGGGCGTGAGGGTGTGGGGGGTGTATTCCAGAAACGTCGATGGGCGGCCACAGGATGCCACGGCTTCTCCCGTCTCACTGGCTGGAGCCTGGTCACGTGGCTGCACTTTCGGCCGGGAAGCCTGAGAAACATCGTCCAGGTCCCTGTCCGGTGGGGGGGGGTGGGGTCTGGGGGAGGGGGGCGGGGAAGGGAGAGGGCTAGATGAGTCAGTTCACGTCCTCACCGAGTGCCCACTCTGGGTCCAGCATGAACCCGGGATCGATGCCACCCGTCAGGACAGGAGCTGATGGCGTGGCCCCACGCCCCCAGAGCAGGGCCAGGCGGGGTGGTGGCAGGAGGTCCGCAAGCCTGAGGGCTGAGGCCCGTAGGAAGAGATGGAGGCCGGCAGCCCGTGGAGAGGGCCCCGCTGGAGGGTGGGCTGGCGGGCGGGCGGCCGGGCCAGGGGCGTGGGGCTGGAGGGCGGGCGGGCGAGAGGGTTCGTCCAGGCAGCCACATCCCAGCAAGGTTCCTCTGGCCCAGAGGATGCATCGGCTGGGGGGCGGGCCCAGGCCGCAACGTGGGGGCTTTGGGCCGGCAGGTGTCCCCGCTGGGTGTCCCCGTCTTCTGTCTGCCGGCCGCTCGAGGGCCCAGACGTCGCTGGCCTGTCCCACGTCCCCACTGGCTCGGTCTGGCAGGAGCAGATGGGCCTTCACTCACTTCAGAGTCTTGTGTTCAGAGTCGCAAACAGCCGCGGCCGGCTTGTGCTGAGGGAGGCGGGATTTCTGCCGTAGGCGGCCCGAGTTCCGGCTCCCGGGCCGGAGCGCCAGGTGAGTCCCCTCTCTGCCCACCACTCCAAGAAACCGTGGGTTCTTCTCTTCAAAACGTCGTCGCTGAGCGCCTCCCACCCCGCAGTGTTCGGGTCAGGAGCCCACTGAGCCTGTGACTGTGGGCGGGGTCCCCTCCCCCCACCGGGGCGGGAGGGGGGGACGGCCTTCCTGGCCAGGAGTCGCTTTCCCCGCCTGTTAGCTAGACGAGCCATCAGAGATTCGGGGTCTGCACACAGGGGCTGGTTTCCATGGCAAATTTCTATCATGCCAGCAGGGTTGCAGTGGGCAGATTTCAGCTCCTCTGCAAGGGAGATTCCTGCAAATCTGCGGGCAAGGAGAGAGAGAGAGTCTTTGTCAACTTTGCTCAAAACTCCGGCTAGGAGCGTGCTCCCTCTTCCCGGCACGGCAGCAGGAGGTGGGGGGCTCAGGGCCCCCTGTGGCCCGTCCTGCCGTCGCCAGGGGCCCCGCCGTCTGCGGGTGTGTGTGCGAGGAAGGCACACACGTCCAGGGCGTCGGAAATCACTTCGACAGACCTCAGCCTCCCCGCGTTGATGATGTCCCGGCTGCTCGCGGCCCGTGGAGAGAGCCAGACTCCCAGCCACCTTCCCAGGTCCGACCCAGCTTGTCGCCGTGTCCTGGGCTCGTGCCGGTACGGGGCCGGGGCGGCCGACATCGGCCTCATTCCCCTCGGCCGCGTCCCTCCGCGTCCTGTCCTTGTTCCCTTGCTTCAAACCGCCCGTGTGCAAACACCAGCGCGTCGGGGGGGCCTCCCCGCTGCGGACGCGCCTCCGGCCGGAGGAGTTTGGGGGCCGTGGGTGTGGGTGCAGCGGGAGGCCACCTCTGGCTCGCCTTGCTTTACGAGCGGACGTTCAGAGCGGTGCTCCGAGGGGGAGCCGGGGGTGCTCCGCGTTGGCCCCGCGTCCCCGCACCTCAGTCTCCCTTCTGGGCTCCACTCTCCGGCCTGCCGTTCAGAGCCTCACCTGAGAAGCCCCCCCCCCCCCCCTTTAAAACATCAAAAACACACACGTGCCTTGGCAGTTTCAGTCCGTCATATGACAAAAATAATTCCCGGGTCTAAAACGAACCAGGGCTTGGGATCAGATGCCTCCACTTCAGCATTTAACGGCAGGCTCGACACCACTCGCCTCGGAAGTCGGTTCCCTGGTTAACGCGGGCTGGCCGTGTGTGAGCCGGCCGGGGTCTCGGCTTCCCTGGCTCCCCCGGGGTGGGCTGGGAGCATCTGGGGGCCCACGGCCCCGGGAGAGGCCTCGGCGAGCCCTCCCGCCTGCAGCACACCCTTGTCTCCCGCATGGGCGCCGCGGGCATCCCATCGGAGACGCCCTGTTTTCTCTGTCTATCTCCTGCATGCGTCTCAATAAAAAACGTCATTATTTGAAATCCTTGACACTGCTCGCGCCAGGTACCGAATTCCATCGCCTTTTGTCCCGTAAAACGATCCATTAAAGATAAACCACCGTGACTCAATGAGGTTCTTTCCTGGGAACAAGCCACCCTGGTCCTCTGCCGATCCTATCTCCCCGGCACGTGTTTGTGCTCGTCGTACAAAGGGGCTGCAGCGCCAGGACAAACGAGGGAGGCTGCCTCGCTGCCGAACGAGGCTCCTTGGAAGTCGAGATGGGACTTCTGGACAGTTCCAGCCGCTCGCTCAGGGAGGGGCTGCGCAGTCCGGGCTGAGCTCCCTGGTGCAGCGGAGACCAGCCGGGGCTGCACGAGAGCCCCCCCGGGCCCGGAGCCCCCGCTCAGGGGCTGCTCAGGGGCTTGCACGTGTACCCTTTCTGTCCTGAGTGTCCGGGACGGGGTCCTCGTGCCCCTCCGTCCCTGCATCAGCCCCCTGCAATCAGTGTCCCCGTCCAGGTAGCCTGGGCTGCTACCAGGGCTTCTCCCTCCCATCCTAGCAGGCACGGGGACCCCAGGCTATCCGTCCCTAAAGGCCCTTTGCACGTCTTCTGCCTGTTTTAAGGGCAAGTCTGTCTGCCCAGTGCTTTTTTTTTTTTAATTTTTTTTTAAATTTTTTTAAATATTTATTTTTGAGAGACAGAGTGAGACAAAGTGAGACTGGGGGAGGGGCAGACAGAGAGAGGGAGACACAGGATTGCAAACAGACTCCAGGCTCTGAGCTGTCAGCACAGAGCCCGATGTGGGGCTTGAACTCACAAGCTGTGAGATCATGACCTGAGCCGAAGTCGGACGCTCAACCGACTGAGCCACCCAGGCGCCCCGTGCCGAGTGCCTTTTCTAACGTCTTTTATTTCTCTAGACTGATGTGTGGGGTGACCCCTGCCATCTGGCGTGACTATTTTTTTTTTAATTAATTAATTTATTTTGAGCGAGAGAGAGAGAGAGCGCGCGCGCGAGAGGGAGCGAGTGAGCAGGGGAGGGGAGGAACAGACAGAGGGAGAGAGAGAACCCACGCAGGCTCCACGCTGTCGGCACAGAGCCCGACGTGGGGCTCGATCCCACGAACCGTGAGATCGTGACCTGAGCCGAAACCAGGAGTCGGACGCTTAGCTGACTGAGCCTCCCGGGTGCCCCTGGCGTGACTATTATTAATGCTGTTTTCACATTCCAACCATCACGATAAGGCCACCTTGCTCCCACCCGGCGTAGCGACCCCGCCACCCCGGTGTCGCAAAGGCAGTCGGTGCTGTCAGACCACAGCGTGGTCTCTTACCTCGTTTACTGAGGGACTAGCTCGCGGGTGAGGGAGCATCCTGATGGGTGTTTGTGGCTCTCCTGCCCCGGACGGAGGCTGCGCGCGGTCCCATTACCCCGCAGCGCCAGCTTCGCGGAGATGCGCGTCGGCTCCCCTGGGTCAGACTCTGCGAGTCCGTCAGTGGTGAGCACTCCCCCGGGTTTGCGTTCAGCCTCCTCCGTGGCGGGGAGCTCCTGCCTCGGGACCACAGACCAGGGGCGGGGTGTACCTGGTGGGTTTCACGACGTGCTGCGAATGCCCTTCTGGTGCGGAGGACGGCTGGCTGTCCTCACGCTGAGCGTTCATTCTGCTCCCTGGCTGGACCGCCTCACTCCGTTGTTCACCAGCTGCTCTCCGCTCTCCCAAGGAGAAGACCGTGTTGTTTCGGAGAAAAGTTTGTCTCTCGCCTTCCGTTTACTGTCCTTGCGTCTTTTTCTTGACCTACGGCATTGGCTGGCGTCTGCTGTGGGAACGGACAACTTGCCCTTTCCGGAATGCCTCTCCTGCCTCATCGTGCACTGTGACCGTGGGGCTGAGAGCTTCAATACTGAATGCTTTGGAATTTTATGTAGATTTTTACTTGTTGGGCTGTTTTTGCAAGCCTTGGGGTAAAGGGTTAGTCGCATAATACACTTCTGTGTCTGATTTTCTAATATTTTACCTAGGACTTGGCAGCTATGTGACACCGGCCTATCCTTTTCCTGTGTGTCTTTGTCCTGTGTCGGTGACTGCATTCCCCATTCATTCTTTCTTTCGAAAATATGCCGGGTTCATAGGAGGAGTTCCGTGCCATCTGAACTTCTTGTCTGCTTGGTAACCGTAAGTGTAGGTGGGCACTGGCCCTTTAGTGTGGAAGTTTTGTGAGGCTCTCAGTAAAGCTGTCAGGGCCTGGTGCCTTTTCCGGAGGTGGTATCTGTGGGTTTCTGGTTCCTCTGAGATGGGCTCATCTTACCCTGTTGGATGCTTTGGTTCTGGGCCCAGAAGACCCTGAAGAGCCAAATGCATCTGTGGTCCTGAGCCCAGAAACTGGGGCAGGGACTGGGACTCACCACTCCCATGTCCACAGGGCTGGGGCATTGTTAATAGCTGTATCGAGGCATAACTTACGTGCCACACGTGACATACTAGACACAGAAGTCACCTGATGCGCTTGGACATCAGATGAGGGGTGACCACCATGACTGTGTTTGCCTGGGCCCTCCTGCTCCACTAACCAGCTCAAAGGCGGTGCCCCGTCGGCCGGGAGGCTTGTGGGGAAGCCCGTTCTGTGACCGGGTCGTTCTGCTCAGCCTGCCCAGAGTGCGGGGCGGTATACTGGACCTGCCCAGCCAACGCGTGGCCAGAGAGGGTGCGGGCTGTGGGCCAAGACGGGCCTTTGTGTTTGAGGACGGCAGTAATGATGGCTTTTCCATGCGCCCAGCACGCGGGGCCCTAGCAGGGCTGCTGGCATTTGGAGCCACCGTGGCCTCTGGGGCTTGTGTGGACGGCTTGCTCGTGCCAGGTGGCCTCCGACTTGACACACGGTCTCAGCACTTCCAGTGGCCCCTGCCTTCTTGTTTCTGTTTCCATAATTATGGCATGTTAAACGGCCAGGGGCCTGTCTCCCCAGGCCTTGTGCACACACTGTGAAATTAACTTCCTCACCCTCCAACACGTGTCAGGCCGAGCTGACATTTCCAAAGGGCTCCTGGCTGGACCCCTGCTCTGGGCACACGTTCTTCAACAGAGAGGGAGGAGGGTGGGGAGATGAGCTTTCTCGTCACGGCACCTAATTGCCGGGAGCCTCGCGCAGTGGAAGCTGTCAGGCTGGGTGCTCGTCACCGGCAGAGTCACCAGAGTCTTGGGGAAGAAAGAAAGCATCACAGCGTCGCATGTCCCGACTCCAGAGCCAGACGGCTGCGGACAGCACGGGGCCCCCAGCAGGTGCTGAGGGGCCTGGAGGGAAGGGCGGCTGTGGACTTGAGAGCCTCGGGCCCAGTGAGCTTTTTATCCTTGCAGGAGAGCATGCTGGGAGTTGCCTCATTACCATGGAAATGCTGCCCTCCTGGCAATGGACCCCTGTCCACCTGTAACAGACCCCGCGGCCTGGGGCAGCCGGCGCGTTCGAGGAGACGAGGGGTGGCTGGCAGGCGGGCGCAGGCGCTCACCTCTCTGGCCGGAGGGGCCTGCACGGCCCAGAGCCCTGCTACTCGTCCTCATCGTAACTAATGGCTCCCGAACAGGTCCCCGCTCTCCAAGACAGTCTGTGTTCCTCTTCGTGACACGCTCGTTTAATTTTTAACTCACAAGGCATTTGCTTATTTATTTTCATTGTTCTTGATAATAATTCTAAGCCATTAGAGGGGAAAATTATATTCAAAAATGCTGTTTCACACTTTATTTGTTTGATGATTTAGAGCGATAGAAAATAGCACATTTGCTGGCTTTTATAGTCTGATAATTATTCACATCCATCAAGCCATTCCAGGGGAATAAACAAAACACCAAGAAAATGACACTATTAATAGCATCCTCCGCGGCGGACAGGAAGACTTTCCCGGGCCGGTGAGTCAGTAAAATGCAAGCGGCTTGTCCCTGGGCCGGCCAGCGGGCCTGCCCGCGGAGGACACGTTGCCTTTTAATTGCCCAGCTCCGTCTGGCCCCGAGAGGTGCCTGGCTGCCAGGCGGAGGCCTCTGCCCGCCCCAGCACCCCCGACCTGCCCAGTGTCACAAGCCCTAGAGTGTCTTTATCAGGCCCACGGAGTCTGTCGTGATCTGTGCCGGCAGAAGCCTCCTGACGTCTGGGGCCGTGCGGTGTCCTGCCTTGGACCCGGCCTGGCCTCAGTGGGGCTGGCAAGACATCCTGTCCTCTGGCCTCACCGTCAGAACAAGAGCACTGAGCCGCGCGCGCCCCTCTCCGGCACGCGTGTTCCTGCCCCCCTGTAGACAGGTCAGATCCTCCCCAACACCAGGCTGTGGGTCCTGGATGTGACTGCTCACCGCCCTGGACCCAGCCCTGTGGGCAGGTTTGTGGGTTTCAGCTTGGCCTTTTGGGGCGGCCGTGATTGACGGGGGTGCGTTGTCCACAAGCACCTCAAAGGGTAAACGGAGGACCAGGAAACCCCGGGAAGGCTGGGGGACGCCCGCCTTCCCAGAGTGACCCATCCCGTCCCTCCTCGGACCCGGGCATCGCTTCCTTCTGAAACTCGCTCTCTGGACGTCGGGTTGCCCCTCACCATCGTGCCTGAAGTGTGTTCCTTCTGTTTGGTCGGTTGTTTGAACCGCGAAACAGCGGGACTGTAATGGCCTTTCAACCGTCGCACATCACGCGTCTTCCCTCCTCACCTGGGGGCCCAGTTCCCGGGGCCCTGGTCTCTCCCGCGTGCCTTTTTCCTAGTCTAGAAATGTCTTCTTTTCCCACCGAAGCCCCTGATGTTTGCAGACGGCTGCCTCTCCGAAAAGGGCGTCTGGCAGACGAGGCCTGAATTCGGCCTTCTCGGTAATTCCGCGGCATTAAGCCCGGAGTTATGGAGCCTGTCGAGTCCTGCTGCAGGGTCACCTGGGGCGGTTGCCAGGGATACCGCTCTGACAGCACCGACTTTTCCGTGACTTTCCGGTTTAGTGTTGTCCGGGAGGACTTTGTGGGGAAGGTTCCAGAGCAGAGAGAGTGTGTGGAGGGGGTAGGGCTGGGGAAACACGGAGATAAAAACACCCTGTGGGACACTGTGGAGAAAGTTCCAGACGCCTGCCTGGCCGACCTCAGGTGCAGGACTCACCGTGGGCCCGAGGCTCGGCCAACGCCCCCTCAGGCCCACGGCAGCTGCCAGACTGTCCCAGGCAAACGGGGGCTGCGGCCAGAGGCGCCCGAGCGACCTCACGCGGGCCGCCGTACCTCCTGCGGCCTTCCCCGGGGCTCCCCTGGCCCCCGCACTCCCCGTGTCTGGTTCTGCTCGCCGGGCCCCAGTCGGCTCGCCCCCTCCCACCTCACTGGGTTCTGGGGATTGCTCTGCCCCCATCTTTGATCCCGGCTTCTCCAGATTCTTCCACCATGACAGGTGTGCCCCTGGGCCTTGCACCCTCCAGGCCCTACAGCTGGCCACCCGGACTGGACTGGGCCCGGGGAGGCTGTCTGTCTGAGGACACCGTGCAGGAACACTTTGCCACCGGGCGACGGGCCGCCGCGTCCAGAGACTGGCCACTGGGCTTGCAGGCCAGCAGAGTGGATTGCTGTTGGCCGTGAAGTTTGACCTTGTGATGGGGACGGAGGTCCTGGGGAGCGAGACAAATTGCCCCCATGTTGGTGACCAATAAAACCGACTCTGTTTTATGGCCCCGAGAACTCGCTCGCTAATGGCCAGACAGATGCTCCTGCCTCGGGGGTTAGCGAGCAAACACGCTCAACCCAGATAGCTGTGTTTCTTCCCTCCTCCTTTCCTTCCCAGAGCCGGGCCGAGGGGCAGCGATGCCCCCACACGTGGCCGTGACGAGGGTGACGCGGCTCTGCTCTGGGGGCCCCGTGGGGCCTGGGGGCTTCCCTCTGGGGACACGTGACAGTTGCTGTTGGGAGGCCAGGTCTGTAGCCAGCTCACCTGGGCCCCCACCGTGGAGGGCTCCCCAGGGCGCTGGCATGGAGAGAGGGCTCCGGGGGACCCTGCCGCCCACAGTGCCGGGATTCTCCCGGCCGTCGGAAGGCCCCAGTGTGTTTTAACAGACGTGCACCCGCCCCTCACTCAGAGCCGTGTGTCGTAAAGCACCCACACCCCAGTTCTCGTCTCCCCTCAAAATCTGAGGCTTGCGTCTTGCCGAGCCCCTGAGGGTGGGTGGGGGGGCGCATCGCTGGCGCCGGGGCTTCTCAGCACGCTGAAGCTGTCGTGCGTTGTTCCAGGCGGCGGGAGGGCAGCTCTCCCTTGGCCACTGGAGTCCAGAAGTCCCCGAGGCTGTCGGCTTCCCGTCCGCCAGTCCTTTCTAATCCCCCCAGGGGCTGCGCTTCTCAGTGCTCAGCCCAGCGTCTTGCGGTCTGTACTTTCCGATAACAGAGGAGCCACGTTCCAATGTATTAAACTTTTAACATCCACCAGATTCAATTAATCTTATCTTTACAACTCCCAATTACAGGCGGTAATTAAGTGAAAGCAGCATTGTAGACTGGGGATATTGCATTAATCATCACAGCCTTGGAGTCATAAATTAGTTCCTCCCGTCCTCCGGCAAGTTCCCAGAAGGACTGGAATGTTTCATTTCCTTGTTTGGGGGGGACATTAATCCCACAAAGTTGCTTTGGATTGGGATTAACTTTTCTCATCTTTATGTACGTGATACGAGGCTGTTTGAAAAAGGGTCGCCTCATCTTTGTCCAGACCGTGGAAAGTTCTCCAGCAGCAGCAGAATTGCAGGTCCTGTGCTGTCTCTGCAAGGGCCGTGCGCCCTGCCCAGAAATTGATTATTTCTGTCCGTCGGATCAGAGACGACGTTATCTCCTACCCCCGCCCCCTTTTATTTTATTAAAAACCAATAGTAAACGTCTCGGCCGGAGTAGACGTAGCCCGCCACGGAGTCCGGGCCGGCTTCTGTGTCCTGTGTTGTTCCCATCCTGCGTCCCCCACTGCGAGTGCGGGCGGAGGGCGTGCCGCGCCCTGCGCCCCCCACAGCCGACTCGTTCTAGAACGTGAGGCGTGCCGACGCAGCGTCTCTCCCCTCGGCGCTGTGGACACGGGGCGGGTTGTTGTTCCCAGGGCGTCCCGGGCACTGGGCGCGCTGAGTGGGATCCCTGGCCCCCCCCACACTCAATGCTAGGACCCCCCCCCCCCCCAGTGTGACAACCGCGGATGTCCCCAGACGCGGCCCCGTGACCCCTGGGGGCGGGGTCGCCACTGTCCTGGGGACTCATGGGCTCCCCGCCGCCGCCTCCTCCGCGGGACAGACAGACGGCCTGTGCTCAGCACTTTTGTGGAAGGACCGACATCCCGGTTCTGCCTGCCTCTGTTGAACGCGGAGCTTTTCGTCTTGCCAGGGTGGCCAGGGTGCTGTGTCAGCTGGGACGGGCTCCTCGCACCCCCGCTGGGCCCCCCCCCCCCCCGTGGCCGCTGCCTGCCGGGAACGGGTCCCAGGCGGGCCCCCCGCGCCAGCCTCCGCACACAGCATAAGCGGGTGTCACTCTCGTTTCATCTGTTGGCAAACTTGCACCTCACGTCTTTCTTGTTTATGACGGGGACTCAGTAATCTTTCAAACGTAGAACGTGTGAACCTGAAACTTACCGAGTGGTGACAAACGGAGTCTCGTTCCTGAAGCTTCTTCCCTGTCGGCTCCTGGTCCCGGGGCTGGGGGAGCGGGAGGCAGGGAGGCGACAGAGGGAGGCTGGGGGCCTTCCTGTTCCCCCCTCAGGCCCCCTGCTTACTTTCTCGTGTTCGGGAACTCTCTGAGCCTCGTGGAGGCTTTGGTGGCTCTGACCAGTGCCGGCGTGGGGCGGGTGCCGTCACCGCCGTGGAGGGGCCCTCCCGCCCCACCCCTCCTCACTTCTGTGTGGGTCCCTCCGCCGGCACCCTCCCTGCTGCCCTTCACCCTTCTCACCGCGCCCGGTTCTGCTCTGTGCGCGGCCCGCGTGTCTCCCCGAGGCCGTGGCCGCAGCCCCGGGCCCCTCAAACGCGTGGTGGCCCGTGACCTCGCCTCTGACGTGCCTCCCTTCTCTCGTAGGTACGCCATCCCACCGGAGCACGGCAAGCGCCTGGAGCGGCTGGCCATCGGTAGGTGTCTGCGCCCGCGGGCGGGGACCTGGGCCGAGGGCGGGGGTGGGGCGGGGGTGGGGGCTGGCCCCGGCGTCTCGGGTCGCGCTCCTTGTGTGAGTGTCCGTCTCTGGGGGGGCTGGCGTGCTATAAGGTGTCCCTGTCTGGTTTCCCATTCCCTTTCCCTCTCGTGACCACAGACCCTGCTCTGGGGTTTGTCGCTCTGTGAGTGACGCGCAGATGCCATTGCCCGGAGCGCTCTTTCCCGGCGTGTTAGCACAGAGCTGCGGGACGTGACTGCAGGCTCCCGCGGGCCAGGGAGGGCGGCCGTGGTCTTTCGTCCCCCCCGGCGCCTGGCACTACATCGCGAACTCCTCTGGGCCTTCGGGTCTGTGTTCAGTCTGGAAAGCGAGACGTCCAGTTAGGAGCCCCTGCCCTGTGCCCCGCAGCCACATGGTGACCGTGAGGGTGTCCGCCTGTGTGTGCTGGCCTGGGCCCGAGGGGGCCTCCTGGGAGGACGGGATTTGTCACAGTGAGTCCCCGGCTGTGTCCAGAGAGAGGGCACTGACGCCTCGGGGTAAAGGCAGGCCCTCGGGACACGGGATCCTTGGAGACAAGCCAGACACCGGGCTGGGTGACGCTGAGGCCCCCGGCCACTGCGACAAAGGGGCTGGTGAGGTTTCTCGCTGCTCCCCGTCACGGCGCCCTGCTCTGTTCTGACGTCGGGTGGCCCTGAGTGCCTCCGAGGACGTTAACAGACCCCGTTGGCCCACAGCGTCTGGGCCTCGCCGGCAGGCAGCACCCGGTAGTCGGGGCGGGTGGAGTGATGGCCCTGTGGTTCGGGAGCCCCCTCGGGACAGTGCGGGGCCGTCCCTCTGGGTGGCTGTGGCAGCAGCCTGCCCGCCCTCCCCTGGCAGCCAGGGGAATCTTCCAGAGGCCATCGCTCAGCATTGGCGCAGCCTCCCCAACTTCCTGCTGGGTCCTTTGACCCCTCCTCTCGCCTCCCTCAGAGAGTGCCCGCCACCCTCTTCCCCTGCCCCGTTTGGCTCGGGAGACGGAAACGGTCGCTGTTTCCGAGAACTACTGCGAACTGGCCGCACCCTGAGCCGCGCGTCTGTTCGGCAAACGCCTGCTGCACGGTTTCCCCCGAGGACGAGGACACGGGGAGGCTTGTCCCGGGAGTGAGGCCGGCCCCGCGGCCGAGCGTGCAGCCAGGCCCGCGTTTCCGTTGCAGACCCGGACCCGGCCTTCCCGGGCTGGAGCCTGCTGTCGGGAACACGCTTGTCACCCTCGAAATGCCAGTCACCGCCCTGGCAAAGAGCGGTTCCTCTTCCTCCTTAACGTCTCAGGTGACCCCCAAATGGAAGTGCTTTCCCCGCGCACTGTTTGAAACATGAGTTGGAAACACAAATACTAATTGGAAAATACAAGTCAAAAAACGTCTTTCTCGTTTTCCTCTGCTGTTGCTGTTGTGACACCTCACTCCCGAGTCGGTGGCTCCAAGCAGCACGAACCTGGAATTGCTCTACAACAGCCCTAGTTAAACGCACACACTTGACTCCCTCACGTTTGGGGCTCAGGGGTCCGTCTGGCCCGGGTCTCGGGCTTGGGCTGCCCGGGCTCCTGCCTCCAGAGACTCCGGCTTCATCCTGTGTCCCTGTCTGTGGTCACATGCTCCCCCCTCTGCCTCCCTCCCGTGGAGACCCCGTGGTGACCCGGGGGTCGCCCCCGTCCTGGGCTCCCGCACTTAATCCCGTCCGTGGAGCCCCTGCCACGCGGAAGGCAACGCACTCACAGGTACTGGGGAGCAGGACGTAGACATCTTGGGGGGCCACCATGGGGCCTCCCACGCCTACACAGCCACGGAAGAAGCCGCCACGGAGTGATCCGCACGGGCGGCCTCCGGTGCCCACAGCCCGGCCCGGTTTTCCGCTGGATTCTGCAGTTGTGCCCGACCCCTTCTTCCTCTCTGTGCCTTTTCCACTAGACAAGTTTTGGGTGATCTGAACGCCCCCCAGAAAAGCTAGACACGGGATCCTGTGGGACCGTGGCCACTCTCCCTGGAGCCCGGCCGGCCCCCCACGTCCTTCTCGCGCCGGGGCCCTGCTGCCCGGGAACCTGTCTCGGGGCGTGCGGGAGGCACGGTGGCTGGGACAGGTCGGCCAGGAGCCGGAGGCCTCTGGGAGCCTCCCCACGTTGCTTTGTGACCGGTGTGGACTGGTCTGGCCTGGGGGGAGGGCTGGCTTCGCGCTTCCCCTGCGCCCCTCCGCAGAGGGAGGGCGGGAGGGGTTCTAGGGCAAGTGAGTCACTGCCCTCCTCGGTGTCCCTTCCAAACTTTTTCGGGGGCACGCGTCGCAGACTCCATTATTGAGATGGATGGAATGAGTTTGCGATGAATATGGAAAATGAATAGCCGAGCTCCAAATGGGCTCGCTGGGAGAGTCGTGGAGCCCACGGAGAGAGCGTTAATGTGTTGGCGCGTTATTGGTGCTAATCACTTAAAATGTGCGCCTTTATTAGAGCTTTAATGAGAGCCACTTAAACTGTGCATTAAAAAGAACTGCAGAGAGGCCGCGGGCCGGGCGGCAGGGGCCATAACTCTAATTGGAACGCTTTTAGCACAGAGCAAAGTTGCTGGATTCAGTAATCCCCCGCACTTTCCAGAACCTGGCAGTCGTGTCCTGGCCGGCGGGCGCCCCACCCCCCACCCCCGGCACCGTGACTCTGTCACTTGGAAGCCCTCCTGCCCCGGCAGGTGTGTGTGGGTGGTGGGGGTGGGGCCGAGCGCTGGCTCACAGCAGGCACGCACGTGGGCGTGTGCCCTCTTTGGCGACCCATGGGGATGTGCGCCGGCCTGGAGGCTGGGCGCCCGAGGTCTGGGTCGGCTCCCGGCAGGATCCCTGGGGGGGCCCGGCTGTGCCTGGGGGACAGTCCCGGAGGGAGCGGGACCTCGAGAGCCCGTCCTGCACCTCACCGAGACTGTGCCGTCTCTCGGTCGTGGTTTGGGTGAGAGGCCCGGGACCTTTGCGTGGGATCCCGGGGCCGGCTTTTCTTTAACTGCTAGTCCTACGTGTCATTGATTTGGGCCACTGATGACCTGGAAATGTCTCCGAACTGTGTTAAACACGGTTTCTGAGCAAGGAGAACTGATGGTCTGACTTCTGTACGTTTACAAACGTCGCTCTATGTGTTTTTAAGTTTCTTTATTTCGAGAAGGGGTTGGAGGGGCCGAGAGAGAAGGAGAGAGAGAGAGTCCCCAGCAGGCTTCGCGCTGTCGGCACGGAGCCTGACGCGGGGCTCACACTAATAAACCGGGAGATCGTGGCCTGAGCGGAAACCAAGAGTCGTCGGGTGGTGAACCGACTGAGCCGCCCAGGCGCCCCTGCACACGTTGTTTTAAACCGGTTGTGTGGCATTCTGGGAGACAGAAAGCGTCCCCGGGCGTGAACTCAGACCCCCTCGTGTGTCACAAGATGGTCAGGGGTAGACGCAGCCGCAGGCCGGGTCGGGTTGTTCGGCCCTTTTCCCGCCAGACTGAGGGCCTCAGAGGGCCAGTCGACAGCTGGAACCTCTGTCTCCTCGCCTGCCGTGGGGACCGTGTGTGCGAAGAGCCCAGGCAGAGCCCGTGCCCGCGCTGAGGCCCTCCTTCCTCTTTGTCCGTGACTTGCTTGTGGGGGGGGCACGGCCCGTGACTTCCGGTGTGAGCGCGTCCTTCCCGCGTCCCGTCTCCCCGGCTACACCAACGCACTGGCTGAGCGACTGCGCCCGTGCGATGCAGCACGGGTTTTATTTGGGGGGTGCTCAGGGGGGAGGCCCGCACCCCATCTGTGACTTGGGGCGCACTGTGTTGCACAGCTGGCCCATCCTGGGCTCTGGGCTCGCTGACTGGGGGTCTGAGGGGCTGCCTTCCCGGCCACCAGCAGAGCACGTGGCTTTGCGACGAGGTCCTGTGCGTTTCATTCCCTCGGAGCCGGGAGCACCCCCCCCCCCCGCCCCGTGCCTGATTGGGGGAAGGCGCCGCCCACAGAGAGGCCTTCCCAGCGCCACCCGTCAGGCTGACACCCATCTTTTCTGCTCTAGGGTTCTTCCCCGGGAGCTCCCAGGGCTGTGACGCCTTCCTGCGGCACAAGATGACCCTCATCTCGCCCATCATCCTCAAGAAGTACGGGATCCCGTTCAGCCGGGTACGTAGGTGCTGCTGGGGCTGTGGCCCAGGGAACCACCAACGTCCTGGGAAACTGGCTTCTCACCCCTCGAGAAGGTTCTAGAACACTGGCAAGCCAGAGGAGAGTGGGTTGGCTGGGCTGGGCTGTGGTGGGGGGTGAGGCTAGAAGAGGGGGGCGTCGAGTGGGGCCTCGCCTTGCCTCCCAGCCCCTCGCAGACCCAGTCCCTTGTCTGGTGGGGCTGGCAGCTGCCAGCAGGGCCCTGCAGGGTCAGGGTGGCAGGGGAGGGGCGGCTCCTGCCAGCTTCCCAGGAAGCCCCCGGAGAACCGGGCAGGCCTCTCCACGCCCCCAGACGCCCCAACTTGGCCCCGATCTCTGGCCCCACCCCGTGGCCCACTGCAGACATCCTTTGAGAGAAGATGTACCTGTTTGGAAATGATCTATCTGGCTCTCCCGCAGCACAAAGACTGTGAACTCATTCAATTTACTGCTCCAGGGGCCGCTCTGCTCTTCCGGGGAAAGCCTGTGATGCATGAGGCCTGAGGCTGGGGAATCTGGGTGGCTGGCGGGGACCCTGAGGGGGAGGGGAGGGGTGGGGGAAGGGGGAGGCTGGGCCTTTGTCCGGGGCTCTGCCCGGGGGTGGGGCGTTTCCCCACAGACAGGCCTCGTGGACAGGATCTGACGGGATCGGCCAGGCCCGGCTCCTCGAGGGGGCTCCTCGAGGGGGACGTGCCTGCAACCTTCCGGGCAGCCTCTGGGCTGGGCACCGAGGGCCAGCCGGAGAGGAAGAGGCTCCCGAGGGTCTGATTCCTGAAGGCCTCCCTACTAGAGCGTTTGTCAGGCGCGGGGGCAAGTTGCGCGATCGGGACCCTCGCGCTGCATTCTTGCCGCGAGTGTCAGCGAGTCGGAAATCGCTTCTGACGTTTCAATCAAACCGCCTGCAGCCGTAGTGCTCAGATCGGGGATTCGCTCTCACTGTCGGCTCGTCCATCAGACAGCGGGACGTTCTGCTGTGAGAGACACAGGGCTTCCGTGCCTTCCGCTCCTCCCCTCCTGGTTCCAGCGCCCCGGCTGCCAGGAGAACAGACACAGCCTTGCTGGCGGAAGTGAGAAGGGTGTGCTTTCCCGCGGTCTGTGGAGAACGTCCTCCCGGGCGCCGCTTCCTAGAGGGAGATGCCGGTCGGAGGGGTGGGCCGGCGGGGGCACCCTCCCGTCTCCCGCGTCGCTGCCCACGTGGGCACTGCACTTTGTGTACGGAAGGCGGGGCCGCTGGCCTCAGAGGCCCCGCTCCCCTCACCCCTGCCCGGCCATCTGCGGGGCCTGCGGGGCGAAGGCCGCGGCCGGGCCAGCAGGGAGCGGCGTCGGGCTCCAGATGAATGCCCCGTCTGGGTCCTCATCTGAATTCCTGGCAGCCCTGGGGGGGGGGAGTGCCTCCCGCCCTGCGCTTATAAATCTTCGTAATGGTATTTACTTCTGGAAGAAAAAGCAGATCAATAGCAGAGCTTTTTAATAATTAAAAGTGTGTATTTCTGTAATCTGCCACGGACTTCCTCATTTATTCTGCGAGAGCTCGAGGAAGCAGCTGAATTCAGGCTTTCTCCGTGACTGGCGTCTGGGGCTGGCATTCCCTTCACGGCTTGCATCCATCGTCCCAAGTGCCTTCTAATTTATCGTCGGGATAACGTTGACGGCTGTGACACGGAGGACAGACACTGCGGGCTCGAGATGAAGCCACCAGGATGTAGAGTTGGGTGACAGGAACATAATTTCCTTGCCGTCCTCACGGAGCGCATCTGTTCTGGGCCTTGGTCTGTGGAGGGGTCGGCAGGGAGAGCGGGCTCTAAAGTCTGCCCGAGGCACCTCCCGGCACCGGGCTCCCAGAGCCCCGCCTCCCAGGGACCCTGCAGTGAACCCCCCGCCCCCCCATGGGGCTCCCAGCCTGTGCCGGGCCCCAGGCCCCATGCCTCCTGCTGGAGGGAGGGAGGAGAGCAGGCGAGGAGGCTTGGAGGAAGAGGGGGATGGTGCCGTCCAAGGTCAGCTCAAAAACGGTAAGAAAATCCGTAATCACATTCTAAAAGGAAAAAACAAATTCTACATTATAATTTTATTTGCAACCCGTTTCACGGCGATCCTGTGACAGGAGCCAGCCCAGAGAATCCTTGCTGTGGACGGGGGTGGCTGGGGCCCTGGGGACCCTGGGTGTTCTCTCTCCGCCCCCGTCTCCCGCCGCGTGTGTGCTCCATCCCCACACGCCTGTCACTTGGACAGGAATTTAAAAATATAACTTAATGCACACTGACTTCCCTTGATTGGTGCAATTCATTACTCGAAAAGAAAAATATCTTCGTGTTCTTAAGGACTGGCTCTTCTCCAGGCTGTGTCGGCTTTGATTGATTTTTGACGCTGTGGTTGGCTTCTGGAAGTCTCCCGCCCCCCATCTCCCGCCTGCCCCCACCCCCTCAGGGTTCGCCTTCTTCTGGGCTACTTAAACGAATCCGGCAAGTTTTACTATTCGTCTCTCTGGAGGAATAAATAAAGATTAGCAAGCTTGAGCACTCCTCCAAAGCCACAGTAGAAAGATGAACAGCTGGGTAAGTGGGGCAGAAGGAGACACTTTGCAGAAGGGGACAGACGCACCCGTCCACCTCGGGGAGAGGCGACCGGAGCCGGGAGATACGGCGGCCCACCCACAGGCGCGGCAAAAACCCGCACTCCCACCACCGGCAGCAGGGACGCAGAACGGGCGGCCGCTGCAGAAAACCCGCCGGGCAGCTGCCTGGGAACCTCCACCTCCTGCCCCCCGGAGACCCCGCAGGAACACGAGCACACGTCTGTCCGTCCGTCCATGTGCGCAGCCTGGAGCACAGCGCCCCCTGCAGCCGTACTCGCCAGAGCCCCCACCAGAAACAGCCCAGCAAGGGGAGCCGATGAGCAGACAGTGACGCGGCCACACGATGGAATACCCTTGGGGACCGGGAGGGGTCCGCGGGCCTCGAAGACCCACCGAGGACAGAATCAGACACGGGAGCGCAGTCCGAGCGAGGCCGTTGAATGAAACCCTAGAAAGAGCCGTACCCCCCGGTAACAGAGGCACATCTCCCAGGTTGGGGATCGCGGGCGGCAGGGGGCTGCCCGGCATGGTCCGTTCCTGTTTGGGGCGCTGGTTACTCAGAACTCCAGACGACCTGTAACCGCTTGGACTCTGCATTGTCCCTCCCTCGCCGCCAGCCTCGGTCTCCACGTCCGTGGATTGGGCCACCAGCCCCGCCTGTCGTGTTCCAGGACAGTGAGAGAGAATAGTACTCACGGAGTGGGGCCAGGGGTGTGGCTGCAGCCCCCACCTTTTCCTCCAGGCCTGGGAGTGGAGGTTCCAGAAGCCTGTCTGGGCTCATTGTGGGCCCTCTCCCCCGTCACTCACACCCAGCTCCTTGGTTTGGGGTCTGTTTGAGAGATCTGATCAGACCATTGGAATAGTCTAGAAACGTCAGCTCATGTGACAGAGTTCCGACCTTGACACTGTGTCCTTACAACATGCTTATAACGTGTTATATAACATGTTTCTCACTGGGAAGGAGCCACCTCCCCGGGTATGAGGGACGGACCCTGTCTTATGACGGCCAGAAGACTCGGGTCATTTTCCAGGAATGTTTTTATGCGTGCAGCTGGATGTTTTTTCCTCACAAGGGCCAGAAAGACCCTGTACTTTGAGGACGCCCTGTCCTGTGCTCGAAGGGTTCTGTGGCTGCGGCCAGTGCTGTCTGCACCTCCTCACCAGCCCCCGATGCTGTATCAGAACGTGGACGGCAGACGGGACACGGCCACCTCCCTCCAGACCAGGAGACCCCTTCCCTCCCTGCAGCCGAGAGCGCCCAGAGGCATAGCATTGAATAGCCCCGTGTGTCTAGAGGGTGTCTTTTTTTTTTTTAAGACTATTTATTTATCTTGAGAGAGAGTGCTAGTGGGGGAGGGGCAGAGAGAGAGAGGGAGGGAGAAAGAACCCCAGGCAGGCTCCACGCTGTCAGCACAGAGCCCAGCACGGGGCTCGATCCCACGGACCTTGAGATCATGACCTGAGCTGAAACCAAGAGTCGGACACTCAACCGACTGAGCCCCCCAGGCGTCCGCCCCACAAAAAACAGAGCACCTGTCACCTTGGGGTACGTCAACCCTGGGCTCCGGTGCGCGGCGGGCCACGGCAGAGCTTTCCTCCTGGCCACGGCCACGCCTGCTGTGTAAACCGTGTGGGAGACCGGCTGGAGCCCGTGCCGTGGGGCTACCCTCCACCGGGCAGACCTCCACTCGCTCCTGACGTCGGGGCTCCCTGGCGCTTGCCGGGAAGCCCTTGATCCCACGTGCCCCTGCCGTACTTGGCGGTGGCTCCTGGTGGCCTTTGCCACCAGCCTGGCCTGGGCCAGCGTTGCTTCTGGTAGGTGAGCCGAGCAGCGAATGCCAGTCCTGACTCGGCCTCGCCCCTCAGCTGCTGGCTCCCCACTCACCTGTCCCTTTCCCCCCTCAGATCACGCAGGAGGCCGGGGAGTTCATGATCACGTTCCCCTACGGCTACCACGCCGGGTTCAATCACGGGTTCAACTGCGCGGAATCCACCAACTTCGCCACCCTGCGGTGGATCGATTACGGCAAGGTGGCCACTCAGGTAAGTGCCCGCGGGCCCCGTGACCGGGTCCACGTGGGGGTCGCCCCCCTCAGCCCGGCCCTTCGGACCGGGACCCCTGCAGCCTCTGTTTCTCCTCGGCGGGGGCCTGGCCTCTCCATCCGCGTCTGTTTCCGGGATCCTCCGGGAACCCCTCCGCAGCACGTTCCTCGCCTGGAACGGACGGGGAAGCGGCATGGGGCGGGCGGGCGGGCGGGGGGGTGTCCGCCTGGAGCCTGGGACCTGTGGCCGAGGGCTTTCCCTCCTCGCAGACGCTACTGTCTGGGCCCGAGGACTTCCTGGTGGTCCGGGCTGTGCATGGAGGTCACCGGGGGACAGGAACACCCCTCTGATTCTCCTCCCGGGAATTTCCTGCTCTGCTCTAAGAGGGCCGGTTACTGGCCGACGGATTTGACATCTGAGCTGAGTTCTTGTTCCCAAATGCCCCTGGCATGTCTGTGTGGTTTTGATGGGCAGCTCGAAGGGTGGCAGGTTCCTGGGAGCTGCTGGGCACAGGGTGGGCTCGTGTCTCTCTCCCTCCCTCCCTCCACTCGCTCCCTTGGCTCCCTCTGGAGCCCAAGACGGCTCTGGGGGCCTGGCGACGGGATGTACACATCCCAGACCCCTAGTCCGGACCCCTAGTTAGTGGGGGGTTGGAGCCTAGGAGGCAGCAAGGAGGGGCTGGCGGTGGGCGCACAGCTGCTTGGACCAAGGGCCTTCCTCTCAGGACTGCCACCGAGGCCCGAGGCCCCTGTCCCGGCCTCAGCACAAGATGGCAGTCTTCCCGTCAGGCTGGGCTCGGGCTTTGGCCCAGGGTTTTGGCCCCTCCGGCCTCTGCCCACTGCAGACGGACCCGGTTACTCGTGGCTCCCTAGGGCTGGGGGCACCCGGCACAGGAGAGCCCCCTCCGGCGAGGCCAATGCGGCGTGAAAATGGGGTACATCCCGCCGGGCTCCCAAGTGGGAGCCCGGGGGCTCCCCCGAGGAATTGCTTTTGGCTGCTTCTGAGTCAGGGCCCAGGACCAGGGCAGACGGTGCGTTTCCCACCAGATCCAGAAGTGGGGACCCGGTGGTGATGAGTGCGTGGCGGCTGGCCACGTGTGGGTGTCGTGGCCGCGAGCTGAGTGTAACACGCACGCTGTCCGAGGTTCTGCGTAACAAGGGACGTGAAATGTTGCCCAGGTACTCGGTAGTGCTGCTTATGGAGGCTGTGTTTCTAGATAGATTGGGTGAAACGAAATGTTGAAGTGAACGTCACCTGTTCCTTTTTACCGTTTGACCGTGGAGACCAGACAAACGAAGATCGCACAGGTGGCTGGCGTTCTGTTTCTGGCGGGCAGCTCGGGCCTAGACGAACGGGCTAACCTTTATTCTTCTAACTACCCGTGTCTCTAGCTCCACTGTTGGAGTGCGGTTTAGAAAAGGACGCGGGCTTTGTCGGAAGGAGGCTGGAGAGGCGCTCTGGGGGCTTAAGTGTTGGGATTTTTAGCGGTGGGGGAGGGTGTCTCTGGCAGACGCTGGCTTCGCTCAAAGAGGAGACGTGTAAAGGAGCCATCGGACGTCCCGTGTGGGGGTGTGGTTCCGCGTGGACGACCGCAGGCCGCTGCGGGTGGTGAGAGGAAGCTCGGAGAATTCCAGGGGCCCGTGCGCCGAGCCCCCGCCGCGGCGTGAGCCACAATTGAGTCGGGAGGTCTGGACGAGATCGCAGGCTTGTCCTGGAGGTTCTGTCAGAGCCGAAGCCGCAGTGGGGCCGGCAGGGACTGCCCGGATATTAAAAGCAATCTTGGGTTCGGCCGTGTGTTCACAAACAAGTGACACTTGGGAAGTGTTGGGCCTCCACGCTTACATTGCCGGGCGGCGTAGCGTGAAATTACCGAACAAGTGGAGCGCGGTGCTCCGCGCAAGCCGGGGTTCGGGCGGGCGGCCGGGCCCCGTGCCGGGCTCCCTCGCGGGGCCACCCCAGCTGCCCGGTCCTGTGGCGGGAAGGGGGGGGGGGGTTCCGCCGGGAGCGGCCCTTGGCCGTGGCGCGGCAGGCCCTCCGGTCCGGGACGTCAGCTCCCGGCCAGGGGATGGGGGCAGCAGTTTCGGCCTCCTGCAAGCCTCGCGGCCCTGTAAAGCGTCCAGTCCAGGCAGGAGAGGCGGCTGGCCGTACGGATGACCGCCGAGGCATGTCCGAGGCAGGACCTGGGAGGGGCAGGGAGGTTGTTCGGGTCGGATGGTTCTCGGGGACCCGCTGCGTCCTTAGCCACACTTTAGGGAATGGAGAGTGGGGCTGGGGGAGGATTCTAGCATAATTTTCCTCAGCCAGGGCTTCTCCCTGCCGGCCTGAGCTGCCCACCCCCATCTCTGCTTGGGCCAGTTCCTTCCAACACCTTCCTCAGACCCCAGGGAGAAGCGTTCCCATTTTCCAGATTTTAGAGACTTCTAACTCGGTTCTCAGGTTGTTCCTTTTCTCCCAGGCTCCCTCCGTGCTGGTGCACGAGAAGCCCAGCTCTCGGGCTTGGCTGGCCTCGGTCAATGTCAGGAATTCATGTGCTTTCTCCTTCTAGAAGAGGGGTCTGCAAACCCGGGCCCACAGGCCAAATTTGGCAGGCTGTTTTTGTGTGGTCTGCAACCTGAGAACGGTTTTTACATTTTTCTAGAGAGTCATGCAAAAACAAAACAAAACAAAACAAAACAAAAAACCCCAAAAACAGTCACAAGAAGAATATACAGCACACCAGTTCGATGAAACCCAGATTTCCGGTTTATAAATAAAGTTTTATTGGCACCCAGCCACGCCCGTTCGTTGACACGCTGTCTCTGGCTGCTTCCGTCTGTGACGGCGGAGTTGGGCAGTTGTGACCGAGACCACCTGGCCTGCAGAACTGAAGGCCGTCGCCTCCCGGCCGTTGAAGAGGAGTGAGCTGTCCCTGGTCTCGAGGATCGATGGTGCGGGCGGGCCCTAGCCTTTCCTGCCAGCGCCGGCTCCGGCCGGTCAGGGCTGACCCGTTGCCTCCTGCGCCCTTTCCCAGCCCCCAGGGTCTCTGGCGTCAGAGGGGCTCCCCTCTCAAGCAGGCTGGCCTCCCGGCCCTGAGCTCCGCGCCCAGCACCGCGGCGGCTGCCTCGAGAGCTTCTGGATGGGCCGGGGAGGGGGCTGGTGGGCACGGGGAGATGTCCTCCGGAAGAGGGTCACTGACCGGACCTCCCGCGGCAGAGCAGGAGGCCGAGGCCTCGGGTGCTGGTCGGCCCCCGCGGGCCAGACGGGCTCCCAGGTTCCTCCGGGTGGGAAAACCCCAGAGGAAGCCCAGGCTTTGCAGCCTCTTGCCAGAGAGCTCTAGGAGGGAGCTCCCCCGGGCCTCGCGGCCAAGGTCCGCTCTCTGGCCTGGTCGTCAGTTGGTAGTACTCACGCTGAAGCACCCCCGCTCCCCCCTGCCCACCCGTCGGAAGGTTGAGCTGCCCTGGGTCCAGCTTCGAGTCGACGTGGTGTTTCGGTGTCTGCGTCCTCCGTGCTCTTCCTTCCTGAGCCGCTTGGCTGGCGCTAACGTTTTCCACCCATCGGCTTCCAGGAGGAGAGCGGCGAGGGCTGCCGGGACCCTCCCGGGCCCGCGCTGTGGGGGGACGGGCAGGAAGACGCCGCCTGCCTCTCTGTCCCACCCTCCTGCCAGTTTGTGGATCGCGCAGCCCCGTCTCCGAGGCCCCTCGCTTCCCTGGCCTCCCGTCTCACGGGCGCGGGACGGGGCCTCCTTCTGGGCCGGAGGGTAGAGGGGGACGGCCCCCACCCACTGCGCTGCCAGCAACGAGCGGCCAGGGTTTTGTGTAATTAAGGAGAACGCAGCTGGGGGGCCAAGGTGAGCGGAGACCGCTGAGCCCCTAAGGGTCAGGGCCGGGACTCCGAGGAGGGAGCAGCGATGACAGGGACAGGGTTGGGGGGACTTCCTGCCCGCTCCACCCGCCCCGGCGAGGCGGAAGGACGGGCCGGGCACTCTGAGGGAAACATTCGTAACCCCGCTCTATGGATGGATGGGCGGGGTGGGGGCGGGGGTTGCCCAAACGTTGCTAGATGTTAGCTCGACGTGGCGGAGTTCGGGTCCCTCGAAAACGTACGCTCTCAACGTGTTTCTTTTCTTTCTTTCTTTCTTTCTTTCTTTGTTTCTTTCTTTGTTTCTTTCTTTTTCTTTCTTCCTTTTTTTTTTTTTTTTTTTACAACTTTTTTTTTTTTGGAAAAACCAGTGTAGCTTTCCAGGGGAGGGGGAGTGGTCTTGCCTTTCCTGGGTGCTTCCTCCGTAAATGCCCTGCATCCCCTGGAGGGGAAAGGTTGGGCTGTTTGTCATCGTGTTCCTGGTGGTGCTCTTGGTTTGTTTCATAAACGGGAATTAGAAACCAAACTGGGTCGCTCGAGCCCCAGCTTCCTCTCTCCCCTGCCAGACCCGAAACAAGGGGAGCGTGGACAGGTACGTGCCAGACTCAGCATCCTGAGCACTGCTGTGCTGAGGGTCCCGGAGGGAGCTGCACCTACAGGGAGAGGGTGACAGGTGGGCGGGGGGCCCCGGGGACCCCAGGACACTACGGGGCCTGCGCGCGGAGTGAGTGTGGGGCCTGTCCCCCACACCCCCCACCCCCGCCCTTCCCGGGTCACACGCAGCCCTTGCCGCGTTTGTTTTGAGCCCTGCCCTTCCTCGGCCGGACCCCTCCTCGGAGGTAGCACTGTCTCCCCTTTCCTTCCGTCTCTCTTCTTTTCTATCTCCATCTCCAGCTTTACCGATGGCACCACCCTGCCTCAAGGTGACTCTGAACCTCGCGATCGCGCGAGGACCAGAGAGGTGAAGTGACTTGGCCAAGGTCACGGCAGCGAGAGGGCCGGGCCCAGAACGCCCGCTCCCTTCCCGTCTCCCTCCCCCGCTGGGAGGCGTGCGCCTGTTGAGGGACCCCCTCCCCACCCAAGGGCGTCTGTACAGGCTGGTGGCCTCCCCCTGGCTGGGGTCCGGGGCTCGGCGGGGGCGGCAGACTCACCTCCCGAGGCCTGTGCTCCATTTCTAAGGACGGAATTCCCTGGGCACGTGCTCAGACGGGCAGGCTTTGTAGTGGGATTGCTGTCGGGGGAGATCAGAGGGGTGTGCGAGCTTCACTCGGAGAAGATAAACACGCCCGCACCAGCCCTTCTAGGCCTGAGCTCGAATTAGCCCCACGGGGCCACACGCCACGTTGGATTAGCTCAGCGCGGCCCCGACTGCCCCCGCGGTGGGCGGCACTGGGCGAGGCCTGGCAAGGGGCTCTTTCCCCCACTGAGTTTGTGCCGGCATCGCAGACCGCCCCATGAGGCAGGTGCACAAGTTGACTTCAGATGAAACAGAGCGAGAGAGATTTAGAACCCGTTCTGAACGGCCCGGAGCCTGGGTGAGCTGAACTGGGTCTCCGCCAGCTGTCTGGGCCGCCCGCCTGCCGAGAGCTCAGCTTCCCCGGGAACTGTCGGCTCCCCCCAGAAGCATCTAGCGGGGGAGCGGCTTCTGTGGAGTGTGGAAGAGGGGAGAGGGCCCCCGGGCCCCCCAGATGCACTGCATCCAGGGGGAGGGGCCTCTTCTGAAGCCCCGGCCGGGGACCCACCTTGCGTAGATCGGGTGCCTTGTGTGTGGGGAGCGTGCCGTCCGCCGCAGCGGTCATCCAGGAGCCTGAGGGGAGGTGGCAGGAGGCAGGGCCGGGGCGAGGGTGGGGGCGTGAGGAAGAGGGCCAGAGTGGGCGGCCGCGACCCGCCCGGGCTGGAGGTGGGGCCGGGCACCTGCCCTTCTGCGCCTCGCTGCCCCTGTGATTTATGGCCCCAGACAGGCAGGTGCGCGGGGCTCGCGGAAAAGTGCTGTGTGAGATACGTTTTTTCCTCGCTCTTTCCCCGGGGCTTCCTGTCACTCTCTCGTCTTCCCGGTGCAGAAGTGCTGGGTGTTAGAGTCACGCGGTAGCTCGGGACGGCCCCCAGGCCTCTCGGTCGTCTCTCGTCTCGTCTCGGATTCGACCGCGTATGGCGTCCTCTGTGGCCTTTGTCAGTGTGGTGGGAGCGTTCTGGGGAAGCCTGCCTGGCACTGAGCGCCCAGCCTGTTAGTATCATCGTGTCGGTCGTTGGCATTAGCAGGCCGGGATGGGAGATGCGAGGGCCCGGGCTGCAGACAGACAGGAAGACTCTCCGGGCCGTCCTGGTGGGCCAAGGTCACCCAGCTGGGCCCCAGAGAGGACAGCGACAGGTGAGGTTTCCTTTATAGAGAAAGGGGAGGAGGTGTGCCCTGAAGCCCTGGCCTCGCCGGGGCCGCGTTGTGCTGGGTCCAAGGCCAGCGACCTTGCCGGCCCGGCTGGCTGTGGGGCGTGCGGGAAGCAGCCCCCGGTCGAGGACCGAGGGGAGCCCCGGGAGCCGTGCACCTAATTGTTTTGTTTATGAAGCGCTTCTGAGAGCTTCCAGTGGGTTTCCTAATGAACTGGTTTGTTATGTCTCTCGCTGCAGCGCTGGTAATTACATCAGAAACAGGGGGCCGCGGCGTCTGTGAGCCATCGCGAGCAGATGTGGGCTTCGTGGCTGGGTTTCTGCCCCCGTCGGTGGGCGTTTAACGCTTTGTGGGCCCGAGTGCTCTGGAAGGTGTGTGCCCGGCCGGGCAGAGGGCGGAAGGCGGAGGCAGCGTGTGGGTTCGGGCACCCGACTCTGCAGGGACGGGGAGCCGTCGGCCGGAAGACGGGCCCTCGCTGGCCCGGCCTCACCACCTGGGGTTTGCTGCTTCTGAGGGTGCCCCGTCCTCGTGCATGCCAGGGACCGTGCGGGCCGCTGGTCTGTCTGTGGCCGTTGGCTGCTGACCCGCCCGCTGGGCCCTGGCGAAGCTCCGCCCCAGTTCCTGACATCAGGAGGCCCGGGAGCTGGTGCCACTCCTGCTCCTGTGGCGGGAAAGTGCGAGGGTCCCCGTGCACGCATGCTGTTCGGGTGGATGATTTCATCGAACCGTGTTTAATAATTTTCCCGTCTAGGCCGGCAGCGCGTCCTCTCTGTCCCGTTTGGCTCTTTCACACGAGCGGACTCTAATGTCTGTTCGATTTTTCAGAAGAGGTGGCCTCCGATTAAAGCTCAGTGCTATTTAAATTGGGGGAAACGCGGCAAACGGGACTCGGCGGGCCCCGAGGCAGCCTGGCCGCATTACTGTCTCGTGCACTCCGGTCGTTTCCAGGGCCGCCCGGGGGTCCTGGGGCAGCCCCGGCCCAGACCGCCCACCGCTGGAGCCCCAACAAGGCGCCCGGCGTTCTTCTCGTTGCTGGCGGCCCTGCCGTGACACGGCCGCCTTTTCTGTGGCCGCGGCCGTGCCACGGGGGGCCCGGCACAGATCAGAGCGTGAGGCGGGCCAGGGATGCTGGGAGCGAATGGGGCAGCTGGGGGGCCAGAGGAGCTGGGGTCATAACGCAGGCCCTCCCCTGAGGCTACCAGCCCTGTCGGCCTGGGGCGGGACCCTCAGGTCCGAATGGAGCGTGTGCAGCCCTGCGAGCCTTTGCCAAGTGCCCCCCCAGGCCCTCTCCCGCCCAACTTCCGCCAGCATGGTCTTCCCGCCCAGCGGGGAGGTCCTCAGGGGACCTGGGCGCCTGCTGGCCTCGTGCCCTGGCCGTGGCAGCCTCAGCCCCCATTTCCCCTCCTCTGCGAAACGGACGTTCCCGTATTCGTGTGGTGGTGGCTTTGGTCTCACGTGTTGTCAGGGGCGTCCATCCCCGCAGGTGACCCTCTTTACTTCCGTGACCTCCCTGCTACCTGGGGACGAGCCGAAACGTTCTGTGGTGGGAGGCCAGGAGGGGAGTGCTGAGCGGTTGATTTAAATCAGAATCTGCATCGGGGCGCCTGGGTGGCTCCATCGGTTGGGCGTCCGACTTTGCCTCAGGTCATGATCTCGCCGTTTGTGAGTTCAAGCCCCGGGTCGGGCTCTGTGCTGACAGCTCGGAGCCTGGAGCCTGCTTCGGATTCTGTGTCTTCCTCTCTTTCTCTGCCCCTCCCCTGCTCGTTCTCTGTCTCTCTGTGTCTCAAAAATAAAGACACATTAAAAATCAGTCAGAATCCGCCTCTGAAAGAACGTGGACTTGCACACACGTGGGGTGAGAGCCAGACGAGAAGAGTGGGATCACATCCCGTCCTCCAGAAACACGGAGGTGGTTTCCGCTAGCAGACTCAGCTGAGGGAAGTGAACTTCACGGTCACTCACGCTGTAATCCCATTAGTTTAGTACGTGGGGGATTCTTTTTTTTTGTAAGGGGCCGATTCTGGGGTTTTTTAGCGTTTACTTATTTTTGAGAGAGAGAGAGACAGAGACAGAGCAGGCGAGGGGTAGAGAATCCTAAGCAGACTCCAGGCTCCGAGCTGTCAGCCCAGAGCCTGACGCGGGGCTCAAACTCCAGAGCCGTGAGATCGTGACCTGAGCTAAAGTCGACGCTTAACCGACGGAGCCCCCCAGACACCCATGGAGAAGATTGGAAACAACCTGGACACGGCAGGTCCCCGGCCCTTCCGATTGCAGGCATTCAGGGCCCCGCGTCCGTCGGGAGCGGTCAAGCTCCGCGCACGAGTTTTGTGTCTTTGCTCCCGGTGGAGCCCTCGGAAGCAGCGTTGGGAGGTCGCGTCTGGAGCCCGGCCCACGGAGACCTGCGACGCGTGGCCCAGGCTTAGAGGCGGAGGGGGGTGCGGACCCCGGGGCTCACGCAGGCCAGGAGCCACAGTGGCTTTGAGGTCCCTGAGGACAGGCTGCGGAGGCGTGTGGCGGGGCCGCTGGTGGAGTCAGCACAGGAGAGAGCTCTCCTTTTGCAAAAACTGCGTCCGAGGAAGGTCTCGCTTTTGGTGGTTTTTTTGTCGCACTTTACAAAAGCACAGCGGTTTGCTTGCTTTCAGTCATTTTGCGCGGGATCGGTGTGGCTGGTGAAGGGTGAGTGTTCGGATGGTGGGAACAGAGCACCGGGCCTAGGACTCAGATGCAGAGAAACAGTTGGGCGGCCCGGCTCCTGCCAGATGAGCTCCTGCCAGATGAGCGGCGCGGGGAGGGGCTGGAGGAGTAGGCGGGGGTCTCGTTCCAGGAGCGGAAATGCGCCGACTGCTCTGGCAGCCCCGGGCCGGGGGCCCTGCATGCGTCAGCTCGTCTAACACCCCTGCGGCGCGCGGCCGGCCTCCCCCCAGAAGGGTTTGCTGTAATGACATTGTGCCCCCTCCCCGTCTCTGTGGCCCAGACGTGGCGCCAGCCTCCCGAGGAAGAGGTAGGGGTGTACTTCTGGGCCTGCGGGCTGACGCTTTCTCTACAGTTAGCAAAATGCTTGCGGAGGAGACCCTGCACCCGGCCGTACACACTCCAGCGCGCTCCCTAGCCGGATGTGTCCTTGGCGGTGATGGGGAGCGGTGGGGGGGGGGGGGCCTGCGTGGCGCCCAGTCCCAGAGGAGCCACGGGTCGCTGGCCGCCTGCCACCTGCTGACTCAGACCTGAGCCCGCCCTCCCACGTGGCCGGGCAGCATTCTGTGCGCTCTGGCGAAGGCCGTCGGGAGGGCCACGTCGTGAGATCCTCTAAGTCGTGTCGGGCGTTAACGTTCATTCCCGTGAAAAGGTTGAGTTTACTCCGCTTTACGGCCCAGAGAGGGAGACCCGGAGTCGAGGTTGTAGAGCTCGGTTATCATCAGGGTCTCGTGTTGGTGGTGGTTCTGGGAGTCCCTGCCGCCACGTGCACTGAGTGCCAGGGGCCTGTGCCCCGTCCTCCCCGGCCCACACGGCCCGAGCCGAGTGCTGCTGGGCCCCGAGGGCCACCCGCGCTGAGCCTGACGATATGCCAGTTTCTATTTTGTCTGGAGAGAAGAAGCCCGTTCAGCCCCGCTTGTGGCCCCTGCTCTGATAAGCAGCGGCAGACCTCCTCCCTGTCCTGTTTTCTCATTTTCCTCGGACCCCGCAGCAGATCCTGGGAGACCTACGCGTGAACGTCGGGCTGTTTGATGTGTCAGGCTTCCAGCCTGGGGTGACAGCCTCCCTGCTCCCGGCTCGGTGCTCAGATTAGGCCCGGGGCCCCTAAACTCCACGGTCGTGACTCTTGTCATTTGTCATCTGGAAGTGACAAGAGTGCTTCTCGTTGAGCCTCTGGCTGGTGCTCTCAAGATCCCCGGCCTTCTGTGACAGAAGTCATCCCCTGGGGGTGACAGAGGCCTGTGCTTATGGGACAGAAGGCTCCATGTCGGGGGGCACTGTGTCTGGGGACCAGCTGGGGCCCTGGCTGGGCTCCTGCTGCCCCCAGCCCTCCTGCCTTCTCTCTCTCCTCTCCCCCACCCTCTCCCCTCCCCCACCGGTGCTCTCGGGGACCCTGGCGAGATGTCCGTGAGACTCAGTCCCCGGGTGGGCGCAGAGGCATCGCAGCCTGGCCCTCCCCCAGGGTGCTTATGTGGAGGGGCCGGACAAGGAGAGGGCACAGTAGGTGAGTGCCCCCAGCGACCAGGGAGGGTGGATGGGGCCCTGCTGTGCCCTCTGTGCAGCTGTCTCCTCACGCGTTTTTATCCCCGCCCCATCGTAGCCAGAGCTGCTGAGGGCAGGTACCAGCGTGCGGCGACACTGACCACTTCGTCCCTGTAGCTCAGAGCACACGGTAGTCCGCACGCAGGAGACGGGGCTCTCTCTGAGCTGCGAGTCTGAGACCCTTTTGCTCTGGGTTCTTCTGATGGCTTCCATTGCAGATTGGAACCTTGGTGCCTCTCTTTTTAAACATGCTAAAGCCTTAGGAAGTTAAAGGCCCGTAAAGCACGGGCCCACACCGGGTCAGCTGTTCTGAAGGCTGCAGGCGGCTTTCCGCCAGCCCCGGGGTGACGGGAGTCCCTTGGGGAAGCCACTCCCACGACTTGGGCCTCGTGTGATGTTTCTGCTGGTAGGTGTGGTACCTTGGGACTGATTCGGGAACAAAACCCCACCCGCACGCCCACCACCCCAGAGGAGAGGAGAGAGACCCGCCCTGACGGTCTCTGCCTCTCATTTTCTGCCGTTTGTCTGTACTAGGCGGGGACTCAGAGCCCCCGGACAGCACGGGGCAGGTTCTGCCAGGCCCTCCGAGGCCCTTTCGGGCTCTGGCGGGTATGTTTCCCCGGTGAATGGCCAGCTCGGGCGGCAGATATGGAGGGCAGGGGGCCCAGAAAAGACGGAGCCTGAGGCCAGGCCTCTGCGCACCAGGCTCCGGGCGCTTCCTGGCACCCGGCGAGAGCTGGATTCCGGAAGCAGATGGAAGGGGGTGTGCAGCCTGCTCTCCTCGGTATGAAGACCAGGACCGCAGTAAGTCCTCACAAGGACGTCTGTCTTGGTCAGCTCGAGCTGCTGTAATGAAGTACCATGGGCGGGGTGGGGGGTGGGGGGTTATAAACAGTGGGAACGGGTTCCCCACACTTGGGGAGACTGGACGTCTGAGACCAGGGACCAGCGGGGCTGGGCTCGGGTGAGAGCCGTCTGGCAGAGTGTGGACGGCTGCCTTCTCGCCGGACCCTCGCGTGGAGGAGGCGGGGACAGGACGGGGCGGGGAGTAGGGGACTCCGTTTCACTGTGGTTACCTGCTAACGTCCCCGTCTCTGCTTGCAGTCGCGTTAGGGGTTGGGGCTTCAACACGGGAACTTGGGGCGGGGGGGACACAACTCCGTCCATAGCACGGAGTCTGTGGTGGCTCCCCCGCGGGTCGTTCGGCCTCAGGCTACCCTATAAAGATCGCCCTGCCCCCTGCATCAAGGGACGGCACGCTTTCTGTAAAGGACCCGATCGTGAATACGAACCCACACGGTCTGTGTGGGACGGCCCCACTCGGCCGTCGGAGCGCCCGCACAGCCGTGGCCGCGGCCGCGTGCCAGGAAAACTTCATTCACGCACAGGTGGGGGGCTGCGTTTGCCCACCCTCGACTTAAGGGACACTCCTGCCCAATAAAGAGATTTAGGAAACTAAGCAGCTTGGTCGGCGGGTCGTTGGGCCCCACGGTTGAAAGGGCCCGGTAGGTGTTCGACGAACGTCCTTGGCTTGTTCTGAAGCCAACTTGGCTTGTTTTTGGTCGCGATGGCGGCTTCGGTGTACTTGGGATTGCGCGTAGTGTAACTCTTGAGCTGACGGTTCTCTCCTGAGGATGGTTCTGCCACGTAAATGGTGTCCTGGCCCGACGGGCGGACCTGTCTCGTTGCCCAGGACTGTTGACCAGCCTGCTTACGGTTCTGGAGTCGAGACCGGCTCTGTCACTTCCTTGGGTGAGATCCCTCGGGGGTAGGGGGCGGGGCTGGCGGCTGCTGTCCCCACCAGCCTGGCCTTGGTCGGGGCAGGCTGGGCAGGCCTGTCCTGGTTTTGCGAGGGGGGAGGTGGGCGCTGTCTCTCCTCTGCTGTCGTTTCGCAGCGCGCGTGTTGCCTGCGTTGCGGGAGGGCCACCGCACGTACCGCGTGAATTAGCTACAACCCGGCTCTGGGAGGCAGGCTGTCGGGCCCCTCTCGATGTGAGGCGTCGTCGGGGAACCAGGTTCCGCCCGCGGGTATGGGCGGTGTCCACCCTGCCCCGGCCCACACTGTGCCTCTTGGCTGCCCGCGGGCCGACGGAGGGTATGAGGGCACAGGCCGAAGCCACGGGTGCCGGGGCCAGCGCGGGGCAGGGAGCCCAGGATCGGGGCGAGGCGCGGCAGCCTGTGCGTGGACGGGAGGCCGACCCCAAGGCAGGCAGGTCCAGGATGGGCACCTGCAGGTCAGGCAGCTGTCTGGGAACAGACCGTTGGTGGAGGCTGGCAGTGGGGGGGACCCCGTGCCACAGTGAGTCTCTCCCCGCCTCCCCCACCCCAATTCCCGCCTCTTGCCTTCGCTTCCTCCTCGGATCCCAGATGGCCCCGCCTGGCGCTGATGCAATCCCCAGCCACCCTGCCTTGACTGATTAGGGCAGGACAGGTGCCACTCGGCGTGCTAGTGACTGAGCCCCGCTCCGCGCAGAGCCCCTCCACGCCCGGTTCTGGGGGCTGAGGGCTGTGGGCCCTGACCGTGGTACGGGAGGCCCTGGGGCGGGGGACCCAGAGGGGGCCCCTCAGACCTCCTCCCCCGCATCGGCGCCCCATTTCTCATCGGAAATTAATGACGCGGCCAGCCCGTGACAGCCGTGTGACAGCAAGCACGCTCTCTCTGTCGCCGGCGCCGACGGGGGCCGCTAACTTGGGGGGCTGATGCGAGAGCAGCGGAGACCGTCAGCTTGAGTGACTCCAGCAGATCCTTGAAAACGCGTGTCCCAGAGGGTTTGGGGGCGGGATGGGGGCCGGAGGGGGAGAACGGAAACAAATAGGGCCGTTTGCTCCGGGCCTCCCGCCCCGGGCCCTGCTCGGAGGCTGCCCGAAGCTCCTGCCCCAGCCCCCTCGCGGGTCACCCCGGCAACGCCGAGCCTCTGCGCGGGCTCCCCGCTGGCCACAACGAAACAGCGGTGTGTGATGGTCCCACGGGGGCCGTCGGGGGGGCTGGCACGTTCAGCCCCAGGAAGTCGCTTGTGAGGAAGAGCTGAGGTCCCGTCGTTGGCCTTAGCAGCCTCGTCTCCCTGTGTGGTGGGCCGACGGGAGCCCGTGGGTCCGTGGCACCTGCTCCCGAGCCCGGCTGGTCCGCCGTGGAGGTGACGTGGCCGTGTCCTGAATCCCAGCGGCTGTCATCCCCTCCCTGGGTCCCGCTGCTTGCTCCCCGGATGCCCGTCTGCTCCGCGCTCCGCCCCCGCCGGTGACCAGCCCCACCGTGGCCAGAAGCGGGCCGGACTCCAGGCCGCCAGGCAGTGCTCCGTGGAGCACATCCACGTGTCCCCCTCCGTGCTGCACACAGGTGCTTTTTTTAATTACTTAAGGAGAAGCGATTGCAAAGCCACTCGATACAAATCCCTTAAGCTGCTGCTGATGGTGACTCTGGGGAGGCTGTGCCGGGCCAGGGATCCGAAACACGGGCACCATCTGTGCTCCCGCCACTGCGAAGCCAAATTATACCGCCAGCCCTTCCCTCCTGCACAATTTTTCATGAAATGAATCGCGTTTGCTGGGAATCGCTTGTCCACAAATAGTCCCTCCTGCTCAGCGTGGCGAGGTTATCGCTGTCCCCGAGTCCGAGCTCCCGGTTCCAGCCCCGGGAGGAGTGGGGGTGGGGCCTGGGTCCGCAGGAGATTCCTCTGGAAGTTTCCCGAAGCCCCTCCTGCAGCCCCATGGCGCCCACCTCAGATCGGGGGTCCTCCACGTTCCCTGCTTCCGGGGCAGATGGAGGACCCTTGGAAGGGGAGGCAGTTAGCTCTCTTCCTTCTCGCCGTCGTTTCCGTAAGCGGCGGTGACGGTGACACGGTAGTAAAGGGAGGGCGAGACGTGTGTTTAAAACGGAAATAGGTTTTAAGCCAGTTTCGGAAACGGGCTTTTCCTAAGCCCGTTCATTTGACAGGGGGGCAGAAAGGGGCAGGAGTTCAGAGTCCGAGCCACAGGGGCTGCGGTGGATGTGCAGGTGTCCCTGGGCACGTATGTCCCCGAAGGGTGGCTGCAAGCGCAGCACCCCAGGGTCACGTCCCCCCCCCCACTCCCCGAGGTCCCCTAGGCTGCCTGCTGCGGGGGCCGGTTCATCTTCCAGAGTCTAGACCAGCGGGCCGCACACCAGGGCCTGTGCCACACCCGGCCCTTCGCCTGTTTTCCTAAATCAAGTTTTATTGGCGTGCAGCCACCCCTGTTCACTTACGTGCTCATCTGTGACGCGCCTGAGCTCCAGCAGCAGAGTTGAGAGGTTGTGGCGGAGACGGGGCAGTCCACAAAGCTGAAGATGCTCACTGCCTGGCCCTCTGCCAGCTCTGCCCTAGGCCAGTGTCCCCTCTGTTTCTCTCCCTTGTGGCAGTAGGATGATTTTCCAGCCCCGTCTCGGTCTCACCCCGCAGGTAAGTAGGAGACCAGGGCTGCCCGGGTTCCTCCTCTGCTGACTGAGGAGGGTCATCGGCTCACTGGGCAGAGCCCAGCTTCCAGAATCTTCGGCTGGCTTTTCTGGCCCATGGCTCCCCGAGGTGTTAAGTGTCCCCGGGACACCTGCGTGCCTCCCGCACGGTGCCCAGCCCCGGGGCTTACGCTGATGTGGCCCGTGGGAGTCGTTCAGGGCCCAAGAGGGACGGGTCTAGACAGCAGGGGAGGGGGCAAAAGGGACGCCACTTCAGCCTGTCTTTGCCACACTCGTTTGCCCCAGCGGTCGAAGCTCCCAGACACAAAGGAGCCTCCGGCCCAGGCAGCGTTCCTCCAGGCCGCCCGGCACACCGTGCCAGCCCCCTTCCTCAGCCGGTGCTCTGTGTCCGAGTTCTCGCCACCCCGGGGCCGGCGGCTGAGCCTCCGGGTCCTGGCTTCCTCTCCCCAAACCCACGAGGCAGGGATCGGGACCGGCCCGTGTGCGTCCTTGGGCACGTGGGCACGTCCTTGGGCACCCTGTACCTGCTCGGAACCACTTGTGTTTCCTTTTTCGCTCTCGGCCTTTTGGGGCTGACCGCTCTTCCCTCTTCCTTCCTGACCTTTGGAGTTGCTGCTGTTACGAAGCATTTCTTGTGCATTTTTACCCACTTGGGGGCTCGTGTGTCCGACAGGAGGGAGATTTTGCTTAAAGCCGACACCCGGGCGGCCGGAAAGTGGACCCCCGTGGCCTCGGGCTCCTGAGCTGCGTCTCTACGCCTGCTGACCCCCGAGGCCCCCACAAAGGGTCTGCTGTCCTGTCCCTGGACCGTGTGCTGGGCGGTGGCTGTGACCCCACGGGGGCGGGCCAGGGGCTCGCGCTGGAGGGCACGGCTTCCTCCCGGGACAGAAAGCTACCGTCTCGCGTCTGAAGGTAGCCGTTCGGGAGAGGAGAGGGCCCGGGCCGTGGTCACCCGCCTGTGTTCAGCTCGCTGGCCACGGGCTCAGCGGGTCTCCCCTCCCCGCCCCCCAACAGTGCACGTGCCGGAAGGACATGGTCAAGATCTCCATGGACGTCTTCGTGCGCATCCTGCAGCCGGAGCGGTACGAGCTGTGGAAGCAAGGCAAGGACCTCACGGTGCTGGACCACACCCGGCCCACAGCCCTGAGCAGCCCCGAGCTGAGCACCTGGAGCGCCTCCCGGGCCTCACTCAAGGCCAAGCTCCTGCGCAGGTGAGTCACCCGGCGGCCCGAGCCGCTGCACCTGCCTGGCTCTGGTGATGGCCGTCAGTGAGTCCCGCTCTCACTCTTTACCGGGCTGCTGGCCGCAGGCTGTCCCCGACCTCCCTTCTCCCCTCCTCCCTCCCTTCTCCCCTCCTCCCTCCCTTCTCCCCTCCTCCCTCCCTTCTCCCCTCCTCCCTCCCTTCTCCCCTCCTCCCTCCCTTCTCCCCTCCTCCCTCCCTTCTCCCCTCCTCCCTCCCTTCTCCCCTCCTCCCTCCCTTCTCCCCTCCTCCCTCCCTTCTCCCCTCCTCCCTCCCTTCTCCCCTCCTCCCTTCCTCCCCTCCCCTCTTTCTCGCCTCCCCCTCTTCCCTTCCCCCCTCCTCCTCTTACCTCCCTCCTCCTCTCCTCCCTCCCCTCTCCCGTCCTCCCTCCCTCCTCCCTCCCCTCTCCCGTCCTCCCTCCCTCCTCCCTCCCCTCTCCCGTCCTCCCTCCCTCCTCCCTCCTTTCCCCTCCCCTCCTCCCTTCCTCCTCCCCTCCTCCCTTCCTCCTCCCCTCCTCCCCCCTCCCCACTCCCGTCTTCTCCCCCTCTTCCCCATCTCCGCCTTTTCTCCCCCACCTCCCCCCTCCTTTCCTTTTCCTTCCAACCCCCCTCTTGCCCTCCTCCTCCTGTTTCTTCTCCAGGTGTTTCTCTGGCCTCCACTTCCCCAAACACAGCCGATGGGCCTTGGGGCAGGTGGCGTCAGTGTGGTCGGGGTCTCAGGTTCCCTCCAACCCCTCGTTCTCCAGCTCCCGGGAGGCCAGCCCTTTGGCCCTTGGGCCGCACAGTTTCCGCTCTGGGAGGATGCGTGCGGTCTGTCACTCTCCTGACAGTCCTGGGCGCGAGAGCCCTGTTTCTGCGCATGGGCGCTGCACGGGTCCCTTCTCGGCAGCTCGCGGCGGCCGGGCTTTTTGCGTCTGTGGGTGCTCATTTGGCCCTTGCCAAAACGTGCTGTTTGGATTCGCGATTACAGCCGTGACTGCAGAGTTCTTTGCACCCCTCTTGGGCTCAGGGGGCCCCCCTCTACCGCGTGGACCCTTCCAGGACAGGGTAGTCGCTGCCCGGCCCGTTGCCCGGCATCGGGTGGGGGAGGACAGGACAAGACGACAGCGCCCTCCTGGCGTGTCGCCGAGGCCGTAGGGGCGCGGGGGGCAGGTCTGGGCTGAGGTGGAAATCAGCGTGGTGCCAGGAACCAGAGACAGCCAGCCGCAGGGCCCGGAACGTCGGTCCGTTTGCTTTCTGTGGGAGCACCCGGGCTCCCCGGGTCTGAGCGTTCACAGACAGCGTTTCGCCGGATTCCTTCTTGGTGCCTGCGGACCAGTCAGTAAATGCTTGCTGGGCCCCCGGCTGTGAGCCGGGACCTCGCGGTGAAGGGCCAGCCGGTCTCTCAGGGCCACTCGACTCCGCGAAAGCCACTGTAGACGATAGACACTCGATACACAAATACACAGGCGAGCCTGGTGTGTCCGGGGAAAGCTTTATCGACGGACGGACGCTGAGGTTGGAATTCCGTATCATTTTCACCTGCCACAAAGTATCATATCACTGTGCTCTGAACTTCCTTCACCCTCAGCGGCACCAAACTAGGGGGCTGGCGGATCTGTGCCTCGAGCAAGGCTTTTCCAGTGCAGCCACTTGGTCCCTTCTGGCTTGATCTTGACCTGGCTGGCAGCAGACTGTCTCCCCGGGGCCTGGCCGCTGAGCGCTTGGGAGGCTGGGCCACATCCTTCCTTCGGGGAGCCCCGTCGCTGGCACTCCCACACTCTGTGGGGACGTCCTGGGAACTATTTCTGGGGAAAACCATCCTGGCCGGGTGGCCGTGCCGGTCCACAACCTGCCCCCGACCGGGCTGTCCTTGTTTCCACGTGTCCGTCTGTGAAACCGCGAATCTTGGGCAGACTCAGCCTCCCTGCGTGTCTCCCCCACCCCGGGGCCCCTCTCTCTGAGAATGTTCCGGCAGCTCCTGACAGCCCTTGGGAAGGTGAGACTCCCTTTTCCGATTTCTTTTGTTGTCCGTCCTTTTGATTTCTGGCCTGCGTCAGGCTCTCCCCACTCTCCGCGGTTCTTTGCCAAGAGCAGCTTCTTGCTGAGGCCGCCCCCAGGCCAGACGTGCATTTGCATAATGGCTGATTGATTGTGGCTCCGGCTAATTGGTCAACAGAGCGGATTGCCGGCAAAGAGGCAGCGCGGCCAGGAACGGAGTGGCATCAGAGGCTGTCGGAAGAGCCTGCCCGGGAAGAGGGACCACGGGCTGCCAGCCCAGAACCTTCCGTGCCAGAGGAAGCGCCCTGCAGCCCCGCTGCCTCGGCCGCCGCCTCACCCTCCTGGCCCCCTTGTCGGCCCCCGTGTCGTGTCGTGCACACGCTGTTCCTTTCTGGAGTGTTCCTGCCTTGCGCCTCTCCCTTCCTCTCTGCCGACCGGACCGGGGGAGCTGTTTTACTCCTGCAGGGAGACTGAGTAACAAATTAGTCGTGATCCCAAGGATATAGTTGTCTTTAAAGCCTTTAAACATGGAAAACACAGCTGATTCCCTTCTCTTTCTTCAAAGTCACGGGTTGAGGGGGCCGTTCTCCAGAAAGGCTGACTGGGGACCCAAGGCCAAGCTGGATGCCGCTGTGCTCGGCCTGAGTTCAGTGACACTTAGAGTCCCGTGTGACTCTCTCCCGGCCACTGGTGCCCTGCCCCGACCCTCTGTGCCGGCCCCCCTGAGCCCCGGCCGGGATGGCACCCCCTGAACACCCTCCAGCCCAAGCCAGAGGCGATGCCAGCCCTGTCCCCACACCGGAGCCCCTCCCTTAACACTGGGGCCTCTCGGGGCCAGGTCACTCTCTGGGGAGGACACATCCTGAGGTTAAGGAGCACCCCCGACCCAGCAGCACCCCCGGGTGTGACAACCACAGGTGCCCCCAGACACCATCTGTGGCCCCTGCCCAAGGGTGTGGTGCGGGGGGGCCCCTCTCCCGCCCGCTGCCCCCTCCATCCTGCGAGTGCCCACGCAGCTTCTCCGCCTCCTCTGGCACCTGCCGCTTGTCCGTGGTCCTTGCTCAGACGGGCTCAGCCGGGCCGCCGCCCCCTAGGGCTTCAGCCTTCCGGGTAGCACGCCCACACCGCACCCCAGATGTCTCCAGGCAGAAGCCAGGTGTTGGCCTCTCCGGGACAGTGATGTGGGCCTCTCTTGTCGCCCTCCTGTGGGTTAATCTTCCACACCAAACAGGTGCCGCAGGCCTGCCTGTCTCTGGGGACGTGGAGTGCTGGAGGGAAAGGGGGAGAGTGTCTTGGGGCCAGGCGGTGGGGAGAAGGACTTTGGGCACAGAGCTCGCAGCCCCCTGTGCCCAGACGCAGCAGCCGTGCTGGCCCCGGGGGCCTTGCCGTGGCCTGAGTGTCCTCTGTGGAGATAGAGACCCTGGTTGGCGGCCGGTCCTGTGAGAGCTGGCGCCTTGGGTGCTCTGGGCCCCTCTGTTGACCAGACCAGGAGCCCTTCCCCCGGCCTGCTGCACGGGCGGGGGTCCAAGAGGAGCCCCCCACCCCGCCTCTCCTGCCGTCAGCGATCCCAAGAACCTGCTTCCGTATTGAAAATATTAGTGTAGGTATTTGGACTTGGTCCCAGTATTCAGTTCGTAGGAACCCACGGCAGACGCCCAGTCAGGCCTGGCCGGTAAATTCGTGTTCTCGTCCACCCTCTCCTGAAACCACCGCCGGGAGCCCAGAGGAGTGACTGAGAACGGCAGAGGGAGGGCAGCGGCTGAGCAGTGCCCACAGACTTTGGCAGGAAGGAAAGGGTGGGCAAGCGGGCCCGCCTTCGTGGCGCTCTCTGGAACGGCCGGGGAGAGACGCCGGGGACTCCGGTGGGCTGGAGGCTGAGTGTGAGGCGTCGCGGGGCTCGGGTTGAGATTCGGCAGAAGGTGGCGTGCGAGTCGGCCTCTCCAGTGAGAGACGAGAGCGGTGAGCCGCCAGCCACCTGCCCTCCCGGGCGCCACTGCAGGCAAGGAGGAGCCCGCAGCTCAGGAAGACCTGGCTCCAGGCGGGCGGGCGGACGGACGGACGGAGAGGCGAGCCGGGAGTCGGCTTGAGGAGTCTCCCAGAGCCGAGGGGTCGAGCGGAGGACGGGGCATCGGACAGCAGAGGCTCCCTGAGCAGCTCCGGCCTCTGCCAGGAGCTTTGGGCAGAGAGAAAAGAACATTGCCTGGCACCCAAGCGTTGCGTTCGCAGAGTTCCAAGTCGGGCACAGAGGACAAGAATGACCCACGCTGTGCACACGTCACTATGCAGCTTCACAGCTGTGGGTTAAAGAGAAGGTCCCAGAAGCTTCTGGAAGGAACAGCCAGGCCCACGTAAAGAACAAGAGACCCTAAAGACATTGGACTTTGCACCCATGATGCTACGAGCCAACACACGAAGGAGCAAGGCCTTCAAAAATCAGAAGGGAAACAATTTCCAACCGGAAAGTACGTACCCAGCCGGGGCGCCCGGGTGGCTCAGTCGGTTGAGTGTCTAACTCTTGATATCGGCTCAGGTCACGATGTCGCGGTTCGTGATGTCAAGCCCCACGTCGGGCGCTGCTCTGCCAGTGAGGAGCCTGCTTGGGATTCTCTCTCTGCCCCTCCCCTACTCGCGCTTTCTCTCGAAAAAACAAAACAAAACCTAGCAAAATTACCAACTCAATATGCAAGGGGATAAAGATCTTTCTAGATCTCTAAAGCCTCAATTTCCTTTCTTACTGAGGAAGCTTCTGGAGGATATACTCCAACTAAACAAGGGCATCAACCAAGAAGGTCGTCAGATCGAGGGACCTGGATCCCACCCAGGCAAGTCCAAGGCAGTCTCAAGGGGACAGGCCCCCAGGTGTCACCGAGGAGTGTGGGACACCCTGCGTCAGAGGCCACACCAGGAGCTTGGGGGTCGCCTGGAAAGCCAAGCATCTGGGACGGGCCGATGACCGACTCTAGGAGGGGTGAGCAAAGAATACGACGCAGGCAGCTGCGTCGCTCGTGGATGGACGCTGTCTACAGAGAAAGACGGAAGGGAGGCTTTCCACCGCGTGGCACGTGGCGGCAGGATGGCCACACCCCGCGTGACTGCTGGCAGGCAGCGTGGCCGTGCAGGCAGCGGTAGGGGAGAAACCGCTCGAAGCAGGGAAGGCGGCCCATCTGGGGATCTGGCCCGGGGGGCGCTGCGACGGCCGCACTGCGTGACTGGGTGCCCGCTGGCTCCGCCCGGCTGCCACCAGTTCTCCCAGCTGACGTTTTCACAAAGCAGGGCTGTCTTTGCACGCCGACCTTCAGCTCGCTTTTCCTAGTCCGCCGCAGAGGGTGGCCTTCTGCCTCTGCCCGTCTGCCTGGTGCCACCCGTCCTGGGGGTCTCCACACTAGCAAAGGCCCAGTGGTGCTTGGGGGCTGGGGGCGCCCAGGGCTCTGAGTCCAGGATGCTCTGGAGGCCCAGGAAGGTCTAGGCTCCCTGGCACAGACAGGACCACCCCCCGGTCCGCCCTGGGAGTGGCCAGCGGCATCGGGAGTGGCCTCTGGTTCCGGGGTCGGGTGGGGGGTGGGTAGGAGGGGAGCCGAGGAGCCGGGCAGCTGCAGGAAACCGAGGCCAGGTGAGTTGACAGTGGGAGGACACCCTCCTGCTGGCTGCTGCCTGGGGCCAGCGTGGGGGTTCGCCTGTGGGCCCCCTGCCCTGCGGTGTCCTCAGGCCTGGAGAGAAGCCCCTCCTCCGGAGGCAGCTGGTGACAAGAGCCAGCTGGGCCGTGCTGCTGTCCTGGGGCTTGGGCCCGTCTCTCCCAGAGTCGCTCCGCCCGGAGGCCCCAGGGGCTCTGTGGCGGTAGAGTGCGTTCTCCTCCCCCACCCCCCGGCCCCCTGGCTCCCGCGCCCCCTCCTGCCTGGCTCCTTGCCCGCGTGTCCTCCCGCCCACCCCACCCCGCACCCCCCGCAGCGCCCCGTGCACGCCATGATGTGTGTGATGCCATGCCTCCGCCCATGACGCCCCCTCCCCCGGAATGCTCCCTGCTCCCCGCCTTTGGTCATCGGAGTGGCTCATGTGCGAACATCACCCGGGGCCTGTCAGCCTGGCATCGCCTGGGGCTCTCGAGCGAGGCAGCCGAGCAGTGGGAAGGACCAGGGCAGTCAGCATTAGGGGACAGTCAGGAGAGGCCCTCCCCCCCCCGGCCGCAGGCGCGGGGCGAGGTGGCGAGGCAGCTGTCAGGAGCCCGTGTCCTGGGACAGCGGGGCGGTGGTGGGCACCCCCTGGGTGGGAGGTGGGGGTCCTGGCATCGGGAGCCCTCAAGGCTTCCCCGGGCCCCCTCCCGGCCCCAGTCAGGTAGCCCTGCTTTGCTGGGTGACCTCTTGATCCTTGGAGGTGTGACCGCTACAGGGACCCCCCCCCCCGTCATAGGACCCCGTGTCCAAACCGACCTCACTGGGGCCAGACCAAGAGCCCCTGGGGGACGGGAAGCCGCAGCCATACCCTCCCGTCGGCATTGCTGACAGTGAGGGGGAAGAAAGGCTCGGAGGCGATGAGGCCTTGAGTCTGAGACCCCGTAGGGCTGTCCCCTCGACCCCTGCAGGACGCCAGTGACCCGCCCGGTGCGGGCTTCTCCACGCCCCAGCCTCTGCCTCTGCTCCTGGGCCCGTCACACGCCTTGGTGTCAGCCTAAAAGCCACTTCTCTCCCCTCCTTGCAAAGTCCCCAGAGCTGGACAGGGAGGCCCTGGCCTCTGACGTGGTGGCCCACCCACCCTGGTCACCGTCTTTTTTACCTTTATAACCGATTCTGTCTGGTTTGCACTGAGAAGCCAGAGCTAAGCCTCAGGCGACTTCTCAGTCGGGGCCGAGGGCCGCCCCCAGAGAGCTGCGTCCCCGAGCGAGGCTGGGCCCTGCCCCGGGGGCCAGCTGGGGACAGGCGAGCAGGGGCCTCTGCAGCTCCTTCGAGTGAGGGCCACAGAGCAGGGGGACGGGGACGGCCAGGTGCCCGAGGCCAGGCCCTTAGATGAGGCATCCGGGGAGTCAGCACAGGTGCTAGAGAAAAACTCCCTGACGTTTACATTCTAGACAAATTAGTCTGAAAGAAAACAGACACTGGAGAAAGACTGAGGAGGACAGAAAGGCCAGTCTAGAAAGGAAGAAAGAGCAGACCAGGAGGCCGGGGCCGCCGTAAGTGCACCTGTCCCTGTGTGCAGGCATCTCCACCCGCCACCCTGCCTCCGCCCCCCCCACAGCGGCTCTGCCCCAGCCCCCGCCATCCCCCCACCCGGTCATCAGCACCCGCTCCGCCCCACGTGGTCCCCAGGCCTGTCCCCCTCCACCTCCCCTGCCCCCCACCACCCCCCCCTTCCCGGTCATCAGCACCCGCTCTGCCCCACACGGCCCCCCGGGCCTGGCCCCCCACCTGCCCCCTGAGCCAGCTCTGCTGGCCCCGTGACGGCCCCTGGGATGCCGTCCGGGGCTCCGTTCTGCCGGCTGGGTGGTGGGGCGGCTCAGACGGGGCTCCTCCCTGTCACTTGGCCTCCTGGCTGATGACTGTCCCTCCCCAGGTCCCACCGGAAACGGAGCCAGCCCAAGAAGCCCAAGCCGGAAGACCCCAAGTCCCCAGGGGAGGGGGCCGCCGGGGCCGCCCTCCTGGAGGAGGCTGGCGGCTTGAAGGAGGAGACCTCACAGGAGGCCGACCCCGAGGAGGAAGAGGAGGAGCCCCAGCCGACGCCACCGCAGGGCCGGGAGGCCGAGGCCGCAGAAGGTCAGTTGTGGCCGAGGGTCTCCTTCCTGAGCCTCGGCTGGTGGAGAAGCCAGCATCCGCTGTGCCTGCAGAGTCCCTGCTCTTGAGGGTCCGGTTCAGTTGCCCAGTTGGCAGTGGGGGGGGAGGGGGGGGTGTCTCACAGAAACGTACACTCAGGGGGGCTCTCCAGCCTCAGTTCGATTTGCGAGGGCCCGGCCTCATCACCCCAGCACCTCCGGATGCCATCCCTGGGTACCAGCCGGGGAGACACGGGCACTCGGCCCATAACGGACGTGTTCTCTGTCCCTCAAGTCAGAGGGCAGCTTGCCGTTTGCGGCCAGACACGCGTGCCTGTGCGCAGCAGGTTCGGACCCTCGCCCGGCCAGCTGGCTTCCGACGTGAGGGTGCACCCGGGGCTGTGCTGGGGAGGGGTCCCGGAAACGTGCCCCGTACACCGTCCGAGGCCCTTTTGGCGTGGAGTGGTGACATGTGAGCGCTTTAAAGGTCCCCTGCCCCGCTGTCGTCAGTGCTGCTGCTTTGTGGCCGTTTTCGTTCGCCCGCTGACGGCTTTCGCTGCCCACCTGTGCGCCCGTCGCAGGTGCTCCCCGGGTACGAAGGAAGGGCCGGGCCGGGCTGGATGGCGGACCCCCCTGGGTTGGGTGGGGGGCACACCTCGGACATGCGGTGTCCCTCCTGGTGGCTGGCCGTTCGGCCCGTCTCGCACGCTCGCCGGCATGCCGCGTGGCTCGTGTCAGAGATGACGTGACATCCAAGGGGGCTGCCCCGGGGCGCAGCCTGGGGCCTGGACGAGGGGCTGCTCGGCAGACAGGCCACGGCAGCCCCGCGCCCCCCGCGTGCACACAGGCTGGTGGTCAGGGCTCCGGTTGGAGAGCACCTGTGTGACTGGAGTTTGTCCGGTGAGGCCCTGCAGGAGCATCTCAGACAGCCTGGCACAGCTTTCGAGGTTCACGGTCAAGCGCGGGGGGTCTAGACGGCCCAGAAGGGCGGGGCGGGGCGAGGACAGGCGTCCCGACTAGAGAGGAGGACGACTTCGCCGCTGCCGGTGTGGGCACGGTCGCCTGCACGCAAGCGGGTCGGCGGCTGAGCCGTAGGGCTGGCCAGGCTTTGGGCGAGCGGGAGAGAGGTGATTCTCGAGAAGACGCTGCTCGGGATGACAGCAGCCGCCTCGCGTTGGCTCCTTGGAGGCAACCTGGCAGCAAATACAAGGCCTTTTCCGAAAAGTCAGAGACTGTTTAAAAAACCAGAAGAACCTCCACGTGACCGCAGCGACGTGCGTCCGGGGAGCTCCCCGATGCGACGACACGGTTTCCTCCAAACGCCACGCAGGCTCTCGCGGCCCCTTCAGGGTCCCCGCAGGGTTTCTGGGTGCCCCCCAAGTACAGACGGAGGGAGAGGGGCCGGCAGAGGTCAGGCTGCCCGATCGGACGGGACGGGAGCGAGGACACCCCCCTCGGCCGTGCAGGTGGCAGAAGGGAAGGCCACTGCTCCCGGCCCCAGGAGCAACTCTCAGACGTCGCTCGGGTGTCACACACTGCGTCCCGTTTAATTCAAGTTCGGAGAACACACCAAGCCGGATGGCGCGTTGTCCACGGAGAACGTGAGCCCGCCGACGCTGCCGGAACGAAGCACCCCGCAAGCCAGAAGTCCGAGTTCGGGGTGTGGGCAGAGCCGGCTCCTTGTGAGGCTGTGAGGGAGAGTCTGTTCCGGGCCCCGCCCCGTGGCCGGTGGCCGCCGCCTTCTGGTCCTCCTGCCCTTCTCCCCGTCTGGGTCTCTGTGGGCGCGTCTCTGTCCACACCTCCCCCTCTGGGAGGAGACTGGTGGTGTGGGATCAGGGCCCGCCCTGACGCACCTCGTCTCGCGCCGTCTGCAGCGACCGTTCCAAGCAAGGCCGCCTTCTGACGTTCCGGGGCCAGCCAGGGCTAGGACCTCACAGCGGGAACGCGGGAGCCGGTTTGGCCCATAACGGGAAGAAAGCAAGGCTGAAACCAGCGGGGAAACAGAGCACCTGGCTGCCCCAAGGGGCTCCCTGCCGGTGGGCCCCCCAGGGTACATGGGTATCACCAGCAGGGGGTCCTCTAGGCCCTGCACCCCCGTCACGCGTGCGCGGCGACCGAACAAACGCTCGTGACTGAGTACCCGTCCCGTGAGAGGTGGCCGGTGGCCGGAGGCTGAGCCGTGTTGGGCAGATGAAGATTTCTCAGACGTGGGCTCTGGGGTTCACATCTGACCCTGGAGGCCGTGGGTCTGCAGGGAGAGTGAGAGGGGAGCCAGGAATACGGCTGGTTTGGGGTTCCGCCCGAGGAGTTGGGAGACTGGGTGGGGTGTCCCTGGCGGGGTTGGCAAGGGCCGGAGCAGTCAGTGGTCTGTCCCCAGCTGGGCGGGCCGTGCTCTGCAGTCTGGGCCTGGGCAGGCGGTGTGGGCGTCCTCCCAGGGTTGCGCCCTGGGGCGGGCTGGGTTCTGGGCAGAGCACGCGGGTGGGAGGAGGCAGAGGCGGGGATTCGGGGCCCCGGCCCCGCCCTTGTTCTGCCTCCGGCTGTCCCCCCTTGGTGTGCCTGGGTCCTCACTCACCGGCAGGGCCCTCGGGGGTTGAACGAGAGACACCCTGCCAGATGCCAGTGCGTGGGGACGAGCTGCCTGTGGGGTTTGGTGGTAAGGAACTGGGTTTTAGCTTGAAGTGGCTTTTTGCCTGAGTGGAGATGGCTTTCCCGGGTCCAGCTGGGGCTGGATGGGGGGCTCCTTGGCCGAGCAGTTCAGAGGGTCAGGAGAGACCGGGGTTCCAGTGGGGCCTCCTGGGAAGAGTCAAAGCTGCCTCCGCGTCCGCTGGTCTGTCTCCTCCCTCCGGAGCAGACGCAAGGGGCCGTTGGCCTGAGGCTGGTTGGGGGGCTTTGGGGGAGGGGGACAGATGTACTCACGCACCTGCGACTTGAGACGGTTTACCCAAATGCTTAGCGAGGGAATAAGGACGGTCTTCTTCATTTAGTTAATTTCAGACAGATCTTTGTCCTAACCTGGGATCACGTGAAGACAACTGTATCCCACCCAATCCCACCGCCTGGGGTCTCACTGGCTCTGGGCCGCTCCTGCCCAGTCCCATCCCGGTGACACCTGGGGCCTTGGCCTCCCTCGGTCTTGAGATGCCAAGAGATGCCCCGTCAAGTCTGCTTTCCCCGTGAGTCTCCGGCTCTTCCCTGGCTTTCCTGTTCCGAGACGGCTGCTGCCTAAAGCAGGGGCTCTGGGGTCCTCTGGGGGTAACTCGTGGAATCCCCAGCCCAACCGTGGGCCACGTCGAAGGGCTGTGCAGCCTCCTTCCAGCGTCTGCTGCCTCTTCCCCACTCCTTCCCTGGGACCCCATCAGCTTCCCGGGATGCACGGATCCCAGGAAGGGGGGTGGTGTTTGCTCACCTCCCCCCCCCCCCCCCCCCAGTTCCAGATGCACCATCCGTGCTCCCTGCCAGGGCCGGGAGGAGGGAGGATCTGGTAGGGGGTGGCCGCTTTGGAGAGGAAGCCGCCCCTCTGGGGTGCTGGACGTGGCCGCCACGGCCGAGAGCCCTGTGCCTCAGTCAGAGGCGTCCTGTGAGACGTCCCCCGAGCCCTTGGAGCAGAAAACTCTGAACGCGTTGAATAAGCAAGCGCTCACAGTCGGGGGTGATGGCAAACGCACGTCGTCGGAAGAGTGGAAGATCTTAAAGTGCTTTCCAGACTTCCTTTAATATCCAAGCTTAATGTCCCCACGAGCTGTAAGTGCTGGGGATCGTGCTGTTCGCCAGCAGTGGGGATTTTGCTTTGGGTTTGCGGAGGGAGAACAGTGAACGCTGTCACTCACACACCTGCGGAGGGCAGGAGAGGAGGGGGCCCTGCGCACGCAGGACGGGCGGGATTCAGTGTCCCCGGCAGGAAGCCTCCTCAGGGCTGGGAGGGGCCGGGACAGGCGGTGCAGGAAGAGCCTCGCCCTGTGGGGCCTGGACCCCGGGGTCCCGAGCGCGAGCGAGGTAGGAAGGCAGCCCGTGTCCGCCCCGGTTGGCTGGGCCATCAGGGGCTCCCTCCTCCTGGAGGGTCATGGTCATCTCAGGGGAGCTCGCCCCGCCTGTGGCTAGTTAGTATGGCCGCTGTGCCTTCTCACAGCGGGGGCGGCGCCCGTCCCACCATCGAGCTGTCCCTCCTCCCGGGTACAGCGTGCCCCGAGGGACCCCACCCTGAGGGCCAGGCTGGCTCTAGACCCCGGGGCTTGGCCTTTCAGGGCCTCACAGCCCAGGGGCTCGGGCAGCGGGCAGCGCTGCTGAGCTTAGGGGCCCAGACCCGCCGGGAACTCTGGCGCGCTCGGCTTGGGGAACTTCGGTGCCCCAGCCGTGAGCTCCCCAACCAGGCAGGCCTTTCAGATGTGAAGGTGGGGGGTTCTTGGCTGTGACTTACCGTGGCACGTGAGGTGCTGGGACGTCCTCAGCTTGGGGTGGTGGTGGGGGGCGGTCCCTGCCATTCTCGAGGGAGGGGACGGGCTCACATGCGGGGGAGATCCCTGGCCAGGACCCTCAGCCCCGCCCCTGTGACTGTCCCCTGCTCCGTGTCAGGGTTCCCTCAGGCCCAGGCAGGTGAGGGGCTTGACACGGTCCCCCCCCCCGGCAAGGACAGAGCCCTGAGCACCCACGTGTCCTTCCTGGCCACTGGCTCGTCCCCTAACGGTCCCCTGGGTGTGTCCCCCCTCAGTTTCCTAGAGCCTGCAAGATGGGAAGAGGCCCGGCGTGTTCTTCTTGGACAGTAAGGGCCTCTTGCTTGATAGTAAAGAGACAGCAAGTGGGTCCCACTGTCCTCCGACTGGGGAGAGCTCGGCTGGGTTTCCGTTCGGTAGGTTTGCACCGTCAGGGTGGGAGTGTCGCGCTTCCTTAGAGAACAGAGCCGTTTATCAGAAAGCGCGTCTTCCACAAGGAGGACAGCCTCGTCGCCCTTTCTGTAGATCAGCAGAAGCAGCAGGGCCGGTGCAGCCCCGACCTGCCTCGCCGCTCGCCCCTGGGGCCCTGGGTCACCCCCCCCCCCACGTCTCTCCCGCCAAGTGTGTCCCTGCCCCCGGCACGTCCCCTCCTCTGCGTCTCCCCACCCCTGCCACGGCTTCCCCACGTCTCTCCCTGCTCGGGCTCCCCCCGCCCCCAGCCACGTGGCTTGCCCCCCACGCCTCTCCCCCGCCCCCCGACGTCTCTTCCCCACCTTGAGCCTCTTCCCTCCCACACTGTCTCTCCACCTCCTCTCCCTGCACCTCCACGTTTCCCACCCCCCCCCAGCCTCCACCCCAGACGCTTCTCTCCCACCTCCACGGGCGACCTTTCATAGCCATCCAAGCCCCGCGTCTGTAGGGGAGAAATGGTTTTGTCTGCAGAGCAGAGAACGTCTATTATGTGCTTTCCTCAGCCAGATAACTATTCATGAGGCGCAGGCAGGAGGGGGGCCTCGGGAGCAGTCGGGCTCCTGCAGGGGGGGCGGTGGCACGGGGAGGGGGAGGAGTCCCACGGAGGCCCTCGGAGTGCTCAGGCCTCGGGCCATCCCTGCAGCCAGGGCAGGACTGTGGCCTGCAGATGGGGAGCAGTGGGGAGGAGAGGGGAGGGGGCCTGGCCTGGAGGCTCCACTGCTCCCAGAGGCCGTGGGGTGTTGGGGGGGGGGGGGCGAGTCGGCAGTTTGGCTCCGTCCCAGCAGTTGGGGCTGGCTGTCTGCAGGATGGGACGCCCATGCTTGCCGGCTTCCTGGGTCGGCACAGGTCAAGGGTGACGTGAAATACCCTCCCCTTGGGAGCCTCACCTCTTTCAAGGTCACGTGGATGGGTTTCTGCGGCAAGAGGTGAAACGGGGCCCTGTTGCAAACCAGAACGCAGGTGCTTCACCTTGGTGGCTGCTTTCTTGGAGAGGGAGGGAGCCCTGGCCCCCGGCGTATCCTTATTTTCTCCGGGGCCGGTTCAGGGAGACCCAGACCGTAGGTACCCTCAGCAGGGCGACCAGCTCCTCCCGGGTTCCCCAGGAGGCCCTCGGGCCTAGGCAGGCCAGGCAGCCTCTGCCGTCACTGCTCATGTGACGTCTTGCCCCTGGGGACCTGGGACATGCAGACGAGGGCCTGAGCGAGTGTGCCCATTCTCCATTGGGGCAGGCAAGGCTCGGGGGTTCCAGGGCTCAGTGTGCTGTGGGCTCCGTGCTCCAGTGGGCCACCAGGCTGGTTAAGTCCTTGAGGGCAGGGGTCCCCGATGCCTCGTCCTGAGCACGGCGGGCCTCACGGGGGTCACGACCTACAGAGTTCCCTGTGGCTTCCACGACTGTGACCTCAGACTCACACGTACGTTCTGGCACCAGGAGGGCAGCAGCTGGCCCGGGTCGCACGGGGCTGAAACGAGGCAGAGCTGGCCCCTGCCCGGGTCTCCGGGGGAGAGTGTGTTTGTTCCCTGCCTCTCCCCGTTTCTGGAGGCACCGCATCCTTGGCTTGGGGCCCCTCCTCCATCATCAAAGCCAGCGGGCCAGGGTGTCTTTGACCCTTCTTCCGCGGGTCCCTCTGCCTCCGGCCACAGCTGGGAAAGATCCTGGGCTTCTAAGGATCCCTGTTAGTACGCTGGGCCCATCCAGACCTTCTCCTGTCCTACGATCGTTAACCCCTCCGCAGTCTCCCGCCACGTCAGGCTCCACATTCGCAGGACGCGGGCATCTTTGGGGACCGTGATTCCACCAGACATTCGCTCATCCGTTCAGTTTTCTCTGATGTGCTGGCCCCCAGTTAAAACACCACTGAAGACACCCCTGGCCGGCCTCCCGCCCTGCCACCTGCCGGAGATCCCCCAGCACCGGCCCTCGGGGGTGGCCCTCCAGGCCCAGCAGGCTCTCCAGTTCTGCTCAAGCGACCACTTTTCACGGTTTGGGGTTTGAGGTTTCGCTTTAAAACAGATTCCACAGGACGTACGCTTTACGTGTAGAAATCTACAAAACCTGGGTACTGCCTTGCGTCCGTCCCGCTCCTTGATGACATTTGGAGCAGTCCCCCACCCCCACCCCGCTTTGCAGGAGTCCGAACCACAATGTGGCTCTTCTCTGGGGGGCTCGCAGGAGGGTGTGTGGCTGCTGGCCTTGGCACCGACCTGTCTTTTCCTCTTTCCCCACAGAAGACGGAAGGGGCAAGCTGCGGCCAGCCAAGGCCAAGAGCGACAGGAAGAAAAAGAGCTATGGTCCCCTGCACCCCCACCACGCCCTCTTGCCCCAGCTGCCGCCGCCCCCACCCGCCCAGTTCCCCGCCGAGGAGGCACCCAGGCTGCCACCCCTGCTGGAGTCCCCAGCGCTGGCCCCGGGCCCCGCGCCAGCCGAGGAGAACCCCCCCCCACCGCCTCTCAACGTCGTGCCCCCCGAGGCACCTGGCGAGGAGCCAGAGGTGAAGCCACGCCCCATCATCCCCATGCTGTATGTGATGCCGCGGCCCAGCACGCTGTGTGACAAGGGCCGCGTGTCCTGCCAGCAGGCCTTTGAGCACTTTGCCCAGAGGGGCCCCACCTGGAAGGAACAGGCGGCCCCCATGGAGCTGACAGGTCCCGAGGAGGATAGCAGAGCCGGCGAGGTGCAGGTAGGAGGGTGTCCGCGGAGGTCCCTGGGGCTCCCACCTGCCCGGTGCTCCCACCACGGCCCTGCTCGCCTGAACCAGCCCCCTCGGTGCATCCCAGAGGAACCACGGTAGCTCCCGGCCAGCCCTTCCTGGGGCCTTGATCCCACGGCTGGGGACTCCGGCCTGCTGCGGAAGCCAGGCCGTCCCCTCTGCCCTGGGAGGCCGGGCTCTGCTCTGGGTGTCAGAGCCATGCCCTCCCCAGATGCTTCTTGTTCTGCGTTTCAGGCACCGTCCACATTTTCCAAATTGAAGATGGAAATCAAGAAAAGCAGACGCCACCCCCTGGGCAAGCCACCCACCCGCTCCCCGCTGACCGTGGTCAAGCAGGAGGCCTCGAGTGACGAGGGTGAGCGAGGACGCCTGTTCCCCCGGTGGCCCGTGCCCTGGCCTCCCTCCGCTGCCTGCCCCACCACCGACCGAGGTCGGGCCCCCAGACCCCCACCCCTGCACGGAATGTTGGACTGAGTAGCCCCCGCTCCTCCTGCAGCGCCCCCCACAGTCCGGCCTGACCACCCCAAGGCCTTGCCGCCACCCCCGTTCGCTGTTTCCCACCTTGGGGTGCGCGCTTTGTGCCGGGGCCAGGGCCTGAAATGCACAACGTGGCCTAGGAGGGGCAGGGCGCAGGTCCTGGGGCTCCAACCACAGCCCACACTTAACGTTTCTATAACTCAGTCTCCCCATCTGTAAACTGAGGGCTGCCGGCCCCGTGGGGCATTCTGCCGGGAAGGCGCACGGAGCCAGTGCCCACGGAGCGTGCCCGTGGTGCTGAGCCCGTGGCGGGTGCTGGGAATGCCGAGGCTGGGTTACTGCTGATGTGGCGCGTTTTGCCTGTGGTTTTACTGAGCCGCGCACCTGCTCTCGTGAGAGCCGAGCAGGTGCTGTTCCTGCCAGAGGCTCCTTCCCCCAGGCCTGGGGGGGCTGTCCCCGCCCCTGCCCCCGCTCCCGTGGCCTGTGCAGCCCCCAGGTGGGCAAGGACCGTGCCTCTCCCTCTCAGGGGCTCAGGGCTCAGGGTCTGCTCGGATGCCTGGTACGGGTTAGGCCTCTGGAACATTTGCAGAGCAGGCCAGCAAGCGAGCAAGCGGGACTTGGCCCCGCGTCGGCCGCACCCCCCTGTGTCGGGGGTTGAGAAATGACTCTGCTGTTAGGGTTAGGGCTGTGCCCGTAGGAGCAGTGCCACGCCGACGTCGGGGTGGGAGGAGCGGGGGGGGGGCAGCTGTCCCCAGAGTCGCACCATGACCTGTCCTGCGGCCAGGCCACTGTAGGGAGATTGGAACAAACCTGGGGAGCCAAGAGCCAAGAGCCAGGGTTGAGTCCTCCGGCAGAAATCCCGCTAAGCCAGGTTTTCATCCTCAGCGTCGGCCTTTTTTTATGTGGAATTTGTGCCCAGTCGTCTGGGCGGCTCCTTCCGTTTCCCCATCTGATCTGAGGGCCGGGGGGCAGGAGGGGCTCTGGAAGCACCTGGGACCGCAGGGCCAGGGCCCCCAAGGGCAAGGGAAGCTCACAGGGGGGCCAGACGTGGCCTTACTGTCCGAAAGACTGTAGCGTCACCTTTCCAGAAAGTGCCTCCAAGGCCTCCCCCACCAGCCCTTCTGGCGCTTTCTTGTGAGACCGTCTGGGCCTGGGCTCTTTGGCGACAGAAGGAGGCCAACAGCTCTCGTCACCGGCAGGGTGCCTGGGCCTGCTTGGGGTCTCCGTGTCCCCAGGCAGAGCAGTCTTGGCCCGTGAGTCAGGTCCAGCCCCCCACCCCCCGCCCCGGGCCGTAGGAGACCCACAAGTGCATCTTGGGGGTCTGCACTGACCTCCTCCTCACTCTCATTGAGGCTCGAGGCCCAGGCCTCCAGGCTCCTGTCTGCGTTCTCTTCCCACCATGCCTTGCCGGCCCAGCTGCTGTGAGGTTTGGGGCCTGGGGATTGAGCACCCGCTTCTCGGGGAGGGCTCCTGTGGAGCATCGGGGGGCTCAGCCCTGGGTCCCCAGGAAGCGAGGCAGTGGGCCGTGGGGCGGGGGGGGGGGTTGGGGCGTGGCTGGCTGCTAGCGAGAGCAGAGCAGGCGTGACAGGTGACAGGCGAGGTGGGAGGGACGGCTGTTTGCAGCCTCCGTCTTGGTAGTGGCACGGGGTCACCGGAGCAGGGGAGTGACGCCGCTCTTCCTCGGTCCCCCCCGCGTGCCTCTCTCGGCGCGGCTGAGCTCGGGGAGTCCGCGCCAGACCCGCCAAGGCCGCGGAAGTGGGGGCCGGTCACCCCCGGGGCTCCCCGCAGCGAAGTGCCCGCAGGGTGGGGACGGGTTCCTCTGGGCCTCCAGCCATGCCCAGGTTTCTCTCCGTCCCCTCCCGCCCTCCTGTTTTCCTCTAGAAGCCTTCCCTTTCTCCGGGGAGGAGGACATGAGTGGCCCCGAGGCCTTGAGGTCTTTGCTCTCCCTGCAGTGGAAGAACAAGGCTGCCGGTTTCCAGGCCGAGAGGAAGTTCAACGCGGCGGCCGCCCTGACCGAGCCCTACTGTGCCATCTGCACTCTCTTCTACCCTTACACCCAGGTGAGGGAGCTCCGGGGAGGGTGGTGGAGACCAAGGGGCCGCTGGCTGTGGGAGCAGTTTGGAGCCGCCCAGCGGGCGGCCCAGGGGGGTGCGGGACAGCCGCCGAGGGAGCGGCAGAAGCTGTCGGCATTTGGGGCCGCGTGAAGCCCTTGGAAAGGCTGCGGGGAGAAGGGGGGAGCCCGGCCTCTGAGCTTTACCAGAGAGTGACTGATCGACGGCACAAAAACGGGGCAGCCGGTGGAGGGAGCGGGGCCTGGCAGGGGGGCGTGCGGGTGGCCATCAGCAGGTGGCCGGCCTCAGCTGTCCCTCAGGGGCCAGGGGCGGCACGGAGCCGGGCCCTGACCGGTCGGGCCTCTGAGCCGAGAGGCCGAGAGGCAGGACACCCCGTGTCACCCAGCAGGGCTGTGAGGAGCCCCAGGCGGTCTCCACTGAGCCCGACGCTCCTGTCCTACACTCACTCCTGGCTGGGCCCCGCTCTGTCCTGTATTTCCCAGCCATCGGCCACCAGGCCCTGCCCTGTTTGCTGCTTCACCGCTGTTTCTCCCCGTGGCCCCTCCCCCACACCCTGACCTGCCTTCCAGCTCTTTCCTCCCTCGACAGCCCTGGCAGGAGCCCTGCCCGAGGCCCTGGCACACGTTCTGGAGGCCACTCTAGCCACGGGCTCCCTGGCCGGAAGCTCCACCAGCCTCTGCACGGGGCGCGCACGGCCTTCCTCTGCTGTGACATCTGTCCCCTGCCGTGCGCACAGCTGACCCCCGAGGTCTCTCCCACCCGCCCACCTACCCGGCCCCCTGCCTTGCCAGACAGGTTTCTGTTCATCCCTGAGTCTGCTGAGCTGCTTCCTCTTTCCTAAGCCCTCCTGCACCTGCTGTCCCCGGGCACCCCGCACCCCAGGCTCACCCGCCCTCGCTCCCACTCTCTGTGTTCATCGGCCCCTGGACTGGGAGTCCCTGGAGGGTGGGACCCGGGCCGAGTTGACTTTGGGTCCCTGGCTCCTGGCCTGGCACCCATCGCTTCCCTTGAGTCAGCCGGGCTACCCGAGCTCTGGGCTCCAGGCCCAGGGCAGCGCACTTGTCTTAAGGGCCCTGCGGCCCAGCGCTGCCCGGGGCGCTGTTTCTACACAGATTCAGTGTTTGCAGAACTTGACATAGACAACTTCTCCAGGCGCGTCCCTCTTAACGCCGCTGGTTGTCGGGGCGCTGGGGACTCTGCAGTCCAGTAGCTAACGTTCATTGCGCCCACGGTTCCGGTCAGAGCCCTTGTAGATGGGGGCCGGGGCTAGCTTGTCTCACGAGGGTGAGGAAAGCCTGTGCCAGGCACGGTGCCTCCAGCGGGGCTCCTCCCTCCCAGGTCAGGAGCAGTGCAGAGTCCTGCTACTTCTGAGACCGGCTGGGGGCTGCCGGGCCGGGGTGCCACAGACAGGGTGTTTTCGTAACAGTCTGTTCATGGGACGGGATCTGGGCTACAGCCTTTACGGGACATATGTCAGAAGTAGGGGGAACACCTCACAGAGGTTCAGTCACAGGGCCATGTGGACAGACAGAGCAGGCGTGAAGGGCTGGGGGCCGCCGGTCTTGCGGGTGGGCTAGGCTCCCAAGCGTAAGTGAGCAGAAATCTGAAGGTTCCTGGCAGCAGGAATGGCGCTCGCAAAGGCCCTGGGGCAGGGTGGTGTTGGAGGCAGAGCCCGGGGGCTGGCGTGGTTAGAGTAGAGGAGTCGAGGGGCAGCTGGGGTGGGGAGCGAGGGTGGCAGGACAGTGTCTTATGACTCTGACTTGGGAGGGTTTTCCGTGGGGGCAGGACAGGGACTCACTGTGTTTGAGGAGGATCTCTTGAGGGCTCTTGCCTCAGGGTCGAGGGCTGGGGGGGGGGGGGTGCAGGGCAGCCTCCGGGGGACAGTGAGAAGCAGCCCGCGGAGTGTCTGGAGGACGAGGCCACGAGAGGCGCGGGCACGGGGCAGAGTCGGGGAGGGCCACGGCGCCTGGCCCCGTGTGCTGCCCCGTGTGGGCTCCCCGCTGAAGGCGGCGACCTATTCCTGCAGTCCCTACAGACCGAGAAGGAGGCTCCCCAGGCCTCTCTCGGGGAGGGTCCCTCGGTGGCTCCCCCTTCCAAAAGTGGCCAGAAGACACGGCCGTTGATCCCCGAGATGTGCTTCACGTCCGGCGGTGAGAACACGGAGCCCCTTCCCGCCAACTCCTACATCGGCGACGACGGGACCAGCCTGCTGATCGCCTGCGCCAAGTGCTGCCTGCAGGTTCATGCCAGTGAGTCCTGGGCCCGGACGCCGGCCCGTGGGAGGACAGCTGTGGCACCTGTGGCTTGGGCCCCCCCACCCCCACCCGGTTAGGTCTGCGGAGCCAGCGGGCCCCCTTCTCTGGGCTGCCGTCTTGGGCCTTCCGCACGACCTGGCGTCACGGGGCGGCCTCCCCCCTGGCCAGTTCGGACGGTTCCACCGAGGCCTGAGATCTACAGATGGTCCAGGGGATCTGATCTGTCCCTGCCGTCGGTGACCGGCCCCCCTCCCGAACCCTGAGGGCCCGACTCAGCCCGAGACAAGAAAATGGGTGTGTGCCCCTTTCTCCGGTGTTAGGGGCAGCAAACGCGAGCCCGAGCTCCCGGCAAGGGAAGGAAGCTTTTCCGGAGCTGTTTCATTTCAGGGCCTGCCCTGCGGAGTCCTGCCCAGAGCTCGTTTTGTCTCCTGCTAGGAGCATAGGCCCAGGCTGAGCCCGCCCTCTGGAGGGGCCTGAGTCTAGCTTCCGGGACAAGCCTGGGAGGCAGAAGGCCCAGCATAACCCCCGAGACCAGGCACTGGAGGGAGGTGGGGCCCCCTCTTCCTCCAGGAGGAATACTTTGCTGTCCCTCAGAGCCTCTGTGGGGACACAGCAGAACACTACAGTTCTGTGGCCTGGTGGCTGAGGTCCCCTGGTACTGCCGGATGGCGACCCCGGGGGTAGGGCAGAAGAGCCCTCGCTCTGGGGCGTGACCTCTTGACTCCCCCACCCCCCCCCCCCCCCCGCCCCCGCCCCTGCTGCCTGCCCGTTTCTAAACCAGGGCCAAGGTCCTAAGCGAACCATCTGGGTAACCCAGAGCCTCCCAACTTCTGCTTCCTGAGTAGTGATTTTGCCTGAACACAGGGCCCGGCCCGGCCCGCTCTGCCGTCTGGACTCTGGCATCCACGAGGCCCACTTTGCGTGGCGTACAACTGCTTGGTCACTTTTCAGGCTTCCCAGCCTCCCCTGGCCTGCAGAGCCTGGGCCTTTTAGATGTGACTGGAGACAGCGAGGGCCGCTCTCGGCTGAGCAGCCCCAGCAGGGGGCCTCGCTCTCCTTTCCCCTACTTGTTTCAAACAAGCCATTTCTAGACCGTCCCGCTGTGCGCAGTGGCCTGGTTTCAGGAGGGAGGGTGGGGAGAGCAATTGCCCTAAATGCCGCTGCCGAATTCCAGAAGGCCCCATCAGCTGCAGCGGGCGTCCTGGCGACAGATGCCGCCTGGCTCAGCGGTCCCCCCACCCTCGCTTGTTTGCAGGTTGCTACGGCATCCGCCCCGAGCTGGTCAACGAGGGCTGGACGTGTTCCCGGTGCACGGCCCACGCCTGGACTGCGGTAACTCACCCCCGCGGCTGGGTGGTGCTCTGAAAGCCGAGAGGCCTGTGGGACCCGGCCCGGCCTGATCCCCAGGGTGACCTTGGGCGGCCTAGTCAGTTGGGGACCCGGCCCCGGCCTGATCCCCAGGGTGACCTTGGGCGGCCTAGTCAGTCGGAAACATCAGGACTGCGGGCAGGGGTGGGACCGGCCCCAGGGCGGCGAGGTGGTGGCCCTGCCCCCTCACCACCTCACCACCGGGCTGTCTGGTTCCCGCAGGAGTGCTGCCTTTGTAACCTCCGGGGCGGAGCCCTGCAGATGACCACCGACCGCAGGTGGGTGGCCGGGGGCTCCCCCTGGGGGTGGGGGGCCGGGAGGACCCAGCGCGCCCAGACTGCCCCTGAAGATCCTGTAAGCCCCGACCGGCCGGCGGCCACGCGGGGCGCAGGGGTGGGCGGTGGTCGTGCCAGCAGGGGCGGATCGCCTGTGCGCCCTGACGCCAGCCTCCCCGCAACCAGGTGGATCCACGTGATCTGTGCCATCGCGGTCCCCGAAGTGCGCTTCCTGAACGTGATGGAGCGCCACCCTGTGGACATCAGCGCCATCCCCGAGCAGCGGTGGAAGCTGGTACGTCCCCTGGGGTCCTGGCCCTGTGGGCGCAGGGGGCGCAGACGCCCCATTGCAGTTTGGCCAAACCTGTTTGCTCTTAAAGGCGCAGCAGGCCCCTGGCTTCTGCGGTCTGTGTGCAGAGACGCGGTCTCTGCACAATCTAGCAGCCCTGTGCTTGCCGTCCCGCACAAGGGGGCGCCGCACAGCCTGCCCCCGTCTCCTCCGATTACTTCCCTCGGGCTCTGCGCCCCTGACAGACTGTCCAGTGCACGGTCTGGCGGTGCGGGCGGCTCCCTTGTCCTGCAGGACTGAGCTTCGCGCACCGAACGTACACGCCCCCCCTCCCCTACCCCGGCCACCACCGCTCTGCTGTCCGCCTGTCAGAGTTTGCGAGTGGGGTCACGCAGGACGTGTCCTGTGTCCGCTTTCTGTCACCGAGCACAGTGTTCTCCAGGTCTGTCTGTGTGGCTGCAGATGGCAGGGTTTGCCTCTCTCTGTGGCTACGTCACATCCCCGCAGTGCATCCTCCATTAACGGGCACCTGGGCTGTTTCTGGGTCACGGCCATGGCCCTGAACACGGGGGTGCAGATACCCCTCTGAAATCACGTGTTCAGTGCTCTTGGGTAAATACCCCTGTAGTGGAATTTACGGGATCGTATGGTGGCTGCATTTTTTTTTTTTTAATGTTTTAAGTAATGTCTACACCCAGCGTGGGGGTCAAACACAACAACCCCACGCAGGGAGTCAGATGCCCTACTGACTGAGCCGGCCAGGCACCCCTGGCGGTTCTATTTTTAATGAAAAAAAATTTTTTTCTTAGTTATATTTTTTCAACGTTTACTTATTTTTGAGAGAGCGTGTGGGAGGGGCAGAGAAGGAGAGAGACAGACTCTGAAGCGGGTTCCACGCTCCGAGCCGTCGGCACAGAGCCCGAGGCGGGGCTCGAACTCACGAACCGTGAGATCCTGACCTGAGCCGAAGTCGGACGCTTAAGAGACTGAGCCCCCCAGCATCCCCTACTTCTAATTGTTTGAGGAGCCTCCATACTGTCTTCCGCGGCAGCTGCCCCGGTTTGCGTTCCCACCAGCAGCGCACGAGGGCTCCCTTCCCTCCGCCCGCGCGCCTACACTCGCCCGTTCGGTAGGAGCCGTTGGAACAGGCGTGAGCTGGGATCTCGTGGTTTTGATTTGCGTTTCCCTGACGATGAGTGACGCGGAGTGCCTTTGCACGTACCTGTTGGCCATCCGGACGTCCGCTCTGGAAAAATACCTATTCGGGTCCTTTGCTCATTTTTGAATCGGATTGCTGTTTTGCTACCGAGTTGCAGGAATCCCGTAACTAGGCCCCTCTTGACGCGCGTCGCGCTTTCCGTCGCCATCCTCCGCTGTCCTCCGGTGGACTGTGGCCTCGAGGGGCTCACGCCTCCTCTGCGCACCGATGAGGACGGTCGCCCCTGGGGGAGCCTGTGGGGCAGCGGACGGAGCGGGACGATGAGCAGGCCACCGGCCAGCCCTGTGACTAGACAGGTCGCTGACCTCTCTGTACCTCAGCTTTTCCCTCCGTCGGCTGGGCCGCCCGTGGCCTCCTGTGTGGTGAGCGTTCACGGGGCCTGACTGTGCGTAAGCTCCCGCCGTCAGGCTCGTCGTGGCCGTGAGTTCGCGGGCGGCTTCGCCGGGGACCCGTGTGGCCCACCCCGGAATGCAGGCGGGCAGAAGGCAGAGGAAGCGGGCTCTGGGCCTGCCGGGGGGGTCCTGTGGGGCCACCCGGCCGGGTTGACGGGGCAGCAGGAGGGAGCCCGTGTGGGAGGGCGGGGGCCTTGGTCACGGAGCCAGCACTGCCCCCACCCGAGTCCCGACAGGTGATCAGGAAAGGGCCGGGTGGCCGCAGGGGGCTCCTCCGGGAAGGCGGGCGTAAAAGGCTTCATTATTCAGGGGACGTGACGGTGCCGTGCTTGGCGCCCGTGATAGATCCTCCCTCCCAGACGCTTTATGGATCATCTGACATTTCCAGCTTGCAGCCTCTTCATTACCAGTACTTGTAACGATGAATTAAAAATCCTTCTACATGAGGCTCACTTGTACTGCCTAATGGAGCCTCGTGAGGAAGCCGGCAGCTAACTCCTGCTTGTCCAGCCACCCGCCCGCCTTCCCAGGGCCACGTGCTGGCCGCGGGCTCGGGGATGGTCACTCCTGGTCATCTGTCCATCTGTCTGTCCCTATGACTACCTGGCCTCTGGCCCCGGGCACTGGGGCTGCCCTGGCTCGTGGGGGCGGGCCCCATGCCTACGGGGGCCTGAGCCCAGACCCCCTCCCGGGCTCGCCAGGTTTGCGCCCATGCTCAGCCCCGTCACCAGGCTGGGATGGGACCTGGAGGGACTTCGCGGTCCGGTGGAGACTCCAAGCGAGTCAGCTTGTGATCAGCTACGGGGGTGGTACAGGCGTGGCTGGTGGGGGGCGGGCGGTTTGAGCCGGCTCTGCCCTCTCGTCACCCCTGCTTTGAGGGGAGGCGCTGACGTCTGGCGGTGCTGGTGCAGGAGGGAGGGTGGGCCTTTGCCAGAGCAGGTTGGCGGGTGGGCGTGAGGGGCAGGTTGAGCACAGGGGACTTGGTACGGGGCGATGGGGGGCGTCTGCAGGCAAGAGCAGCCTCCACGGCCAGCGTCACGCCCGTCGGTGACCCCGGCTGCCCCAGACCACCGCTGTGCACGATGTCCGCCCTCCCTGCACCCCCTCCGTACAGCCTCCACCCAGGGAGACCCAGACGCCCAGCACCGGAGGCTCCGACAAATAGTGCGGTGGGGGCCTGGCCTGCATTCTCTGCGACGCGGGAGCTCGGGATGAGGGCCCCGCCACCCACGGGCTGAAATGGGTTGTGCTGTGCCAGCCCAGCTGTTGGGTCCTCCTGGGCCTCCGCCGGCAGGTGGGGGCCTGGCTCCCTGCGCCTTCCATCCCCTGCGGAGGAGGCCCAGTCCTGGAGGGTTAACGCGCCCCCGCCTGTGGTTGTGCGCCCGGCCCCGCGGGCTGGCGGGATTAGGTATTGACAGTTTAATAATGAGATCTCATTGCCATCGATCGGCGGTGGGCGTGCTCCTGCTGTGCCCTGTGCTGCGCGGCTTATCTGGCCTTTGAACACGGTTTACAGAGCGATAAAGGCCCACTTAGTAAGTGTAGGAAATGCTCACAGTGGCCGCCCTCGGGGCGGGGAGGGGGCAGGGCCGGCCTGCGGGGCGGACCCTCCTGGGGAAGAGCCTCCGGGAGGAGGAGGGGGCGGCTCCACGGTGCCTTATATTCAAAATTAAGGTAAAATTCCCCATTTCAAAGTACAGTTGAGTGACTTTTAGTACGTTCACGGATTCAGGCAATCATCACCATGATCTGGTTCCAGAACATTCCACCTCCCCAGAAAGAAACCCGTCCCCATCAGCTGTCAACCCACCCAGCCCCCGGCCCCCACGAGCCCCCTTCCCGTCCGTGGATGAGCCTGTTGTGGACGTTCCACTCGCGTGGCCTCATATCCCGCGTGGCCTCTCGTGTCTGCTTCCCTCCCTGCGCATCGTGTGTTCGGGGTCCGTCCGCGGGGCGGCGGGGGTGGGCGCCTCGCTCCTGCTCCGGCCGAGGGACGTGCGCGTGCGTGTGTCCCAGGCAGCTACGCAGAGACCGTGGGGGGAGGAGGATCCGCAAGTGCTTCTGGAGGAAAAGCCACTGGCTGGGTCTGGGGGGGGCTCCACCCACCACGGCCAAGACCCCTGGCCACGCAGAGTTCTGCGGGCTTTTCCCACAGTGCTTCCCCCAACAAACGCCAGCCCCCGGGGGCTGCTGAGTTCCTGCCCTGGGGCTGGGGGGCGGGGTGTGGGTCGCTCCCGGGAGACAGCCCCGGGGGTCCCGGAAAGGGCCTCCTAGCCCCATGTCCTCGGCCTGTGTCCCCCCAGAAGTGCGTGTACTGCCGGAAGCGGATGAAGAAGGTGTCAGGAGCCTGCATCCAGTGCTCCTGTGAGCACTGTTCCACCTCCTTCCACGTGACCTGCGCCCACGCCGCCGGGGTCCTCATGGAGCCTGACGACTGGCCCTACGTTGTCTCCATCACCTGCTTCAAGCACAAGTCAGGGGGCCACACTGTGAGTGCCCCGCCCGCCCCCTCCCGCCCCCACCCCCGGCCGGCCGCCTGCGCGCCGACAAGGCCCTGTCCCCGCCGCCCCCAGGTCCAGTTCCTGAGGGCCGTGTCCTTGGGCCAGATGGTCATCACCAAGAACCGCAACGGGCTCTATTACCGCTGCCGGGTCATCGGCACCAGCACGCAGACCTTCTACGAAGTCAACTTCGACGACGGGTCCTACAGCGACAACCTCTACCCGGAGAGCATTACCGTGAGCGGGGCTGTCCTCGGGAAGCCGGGGAGGGGGGAGGGCGGAGGGGGGAAGGGGGAGCACGTGGGGGGGGCGGGGCTGTCCTCGGGAAGCCGGCTAGGCCCCTGCGGTGCTCCCCTGGCCCCACCACCGCAGGAGGGCTCCCCGGGTTGTGCAGACGCTGAGCAGGAAGCAGTCAGTTCCAGAGTCGGCCGCCTGTGCTCACGCACTTGCTGGGAGAGTTCAGGCCCGGAACGCCACTCCCCTCCTGTGCACACACTCGAGGGCCCGGGCAGATGACAGTGGGAGGCATGGGAGGCGCTGAAGCCCCACTTGCCGCCCCCTTCCTCCCTTGCAGAGTAGGGACTGTGTCCGGCTGGGACCCCCACCCGAGGGGGAGTTTGTGGAGCTTCGGTGGGCGGATGGCAACATGTACAAGGCCAGGTTCATTTCCTCCGTGACGAGCCACGTCTATCAGGTGAGCCGGCCCCTGCTTCGCCGGGGCAGGGACGGAGCCACGGATGGGCCGTGGCCAGCTCCCGCTGGGGACATAAACGCTCAGGGTTTCTTAGGCCTTTAAGCGGGGAGGGGTCTCCGCTTGTCCGATACTTTCCCCCCAAGTTGTCTTTCTGACTCCGCATGTCTGGTACGCCATACAGACATAAAATTTACTGTTTTAAGCATTTTTTGGCATACAGTCCCACGCCCCGCATTTTTTTTTAATCGCGGTGGTTGTGAGTTTCTTTCCGTGATTGTGGAAGGGAAGTTATTCAGCAGCTTGAAATCTTAGAAGAAGATCACCCATGTGCCAGCCACCAAAGTCGACGGCCGCTCGTCCTTGGCTGTTTTGCTTTCTCTCGCGTCCGCCAGCCCCTGGATCTGTCCGTGGCACACCCCTCGCCCCTCCCTCTCTGGGTGCTCCTACTTGAGGAGTGGGGGCGGGGAGGCCGCCAGGGCAGGGCTGGCCAGCGGGGCGCCGCTGAGAACCGCCTCCCTTTGCAGGTGGAGTTCGAGGACGGGTCCCAGCTGATGGTGAAGCGCGGGGACATCTTCACCCTGGACGAGGAGCTCCCCAAGAGGGTCCGGTCGCGGCTGGTAAGTGGCAGAACGGGGTGGGGACGTGGCCCCCAGAAGCCGTTAGTGGTCCTTGTGGAAGCAGCCTGTCCAAATGGCCTTGACCTCCCCCTCGTCCTTAGTCGCAGGGCTGGAACAGCCCAGCCAGGAGGAGGTGAATCTGCGGGGGGGGGGGGGGGGGGGGGGGGCATTGTGCTCGGTGCACAGCGGCCACAGGCCGCCTGAACACAAAACCTGAGCTCAGAGCTGCTCCAAAGCTCATCCCTTTTCAAAGGGAACAATGAGTCCCAGAGGCGAGGGATGGTGACGGGGCTTTTTCTCCCGGGCCCTTTGCATTTGTGTTTCTCCCGTCTTTAATGCCAAGGCAAGGTTTTGACGAGCAGGGGGCTGTGGCCATCGGTGAATGAGCTCAAAGTAAGAGCTGGTGTGGGTCTCACGGCCGACCTGACCCCAGGATCCCTCCGGGAAGCACAGGGGGCCCAGACGGAGCCCAGCCACCCAGCCACCCTCTGGGAGGACAGCCCAGGCTCTGGCCCTGGGGCCCGTGACTAGGGGGGCCTGGATGGCTCGCACACGGGATCGGGGGCTCACGCAGAGGCAGGAACGCTGGGCAGCCGTCCCTGGCGACCGGTGTCACTCCCAGAAGGTCACTGGTTGAGGGGCCGTGCCTGGAGGCCGCGGGCATGTGCTTCAGCCGGGTGCCCGCACGGAGCCCCCCGAGGGGCTGCTGTGACGAGGCATCTTGGGATTTTCAACCACAGACGTCGTCTGTCACGGTCCTGAGGCCAACGTGTGGGCTCAGATTTGGTGGCTGGGGACAGCGGCCTCCAGGTCATAGACGCCTCCCCTCTGGTGGCAGGAGGGAGAGGGAGAGCTCCCGTGGGCCTCTTTGTTTACGGGCCCCGATCCCATTCACACGGCCTCCTCCCGATACCGTCACCGTAGGGGTCAGGCTCCCACAGACGGATCTGGGGGCGCCCCGCTGCCACGCTAACCCCCGTGCCGTCTGGTCTCCCGCAGTCGCTCAGCACGGGGGCACCTCAGGAGAACACCTTCTCGGGAGAGGAGGTGAAGGCCGCCAAGCGCCCGCGGGTGGGCACCCCACGCGCCCCCGAGGACTCAGGACGGAACCCGGACTACCTAGCGTTCATGGAGAGCCTCTTGCGGGCGCAGTGCCGGCCCGGGGCCCCCTTCTAGGACAGCCGGCCGCCCGGCGACCCCTCGGCCCAGCAAGGCAGGCGGCGGCCGGCCCTGGCGTTTGCTTGCTGTGAATTCCTGTCCTCGCCTCCCCGGCCCCCGAGAGGCTACCTCTGCGCGGCCGCCCCCGCTCTGCGGCGACAGGAGCCAGCAGGACGCCGGCACGCGGCCCCCGGACTCAGGGAGCAGGGCCACGCGGGCTCTGGGGGGGCCGGCCGGGGACTCGCGCCACCCCCACGACTCAGATTCGTAAACCATGTAAGCTCTTCTCGAAAAGGTGCTACTGCTTTGCCTGCCTCCTGAGCAGCCTTGGAGGTTGTGACTTCTGTACATACGTGACCTTTGTGAGGCTCTTTCTAGAAATACCTGTTGTTTAAAAAAACACGAGGAAAAAAAGGAAAACAAAGAAAAGGAAAAAAAATCCCCAAAGTTGTTTTCTAGATTTGTGGCTTTAAACACGAAACAAAACAAAACACAAACGTTCTTTTTTTTCCAGAACCAAGATACGCTGAGGGAGATAAAAGCATCTCGGGTTTTTTGTTGGCTTGTTGGTTTGTTGGTCATTGTTTTAAAACCTCGCTTGTCTGCGCACCAGCGGCAGGGAGGTGCCCCGCATGCGGGGAGGCCCGGTGGCACCTGGGAGGCCAGGCAGGGTGCCGGTGACAGGGTGACGGGCGTCGGCCCGTCCCTCCTCTCTCCGGGACTTGGCGAAGGTCTGGGCGGCCGGCCCTGCCTGCTCCCTCTGGGGGCGACCACCAGCTGCAGGGGTCACAGAGCCCCCTTCCGGTCCACGCGCGCCTTCACGAAATAAACACGCTCTCTCCTGGTTTGTTCCCTCTCCTGCTTCTTCCCCTCGTGACTGCACTGCCGGCCGGGGGCCTCCGCTGTTTGCAAAAGGCTCCGTGTCCCCAGAGCGTCCCCCCTCCCGGCCGTGTGCGTGGCCGGGCGTCTGTTCACCGACAAGCGTGGGTGACATCCGTGGCTGTCTGGGGAGGGAGGATGTGAAACCAGCCAGCTCTCCTCCCCCCCCCCACCCCCACCCCGTGGCCCCAGGCCCTGGCCGCCGCCCCACCGGCGCAGGGGTGCCTGCCTTGGACCCCGAGGGGCCGATGGCGTCCGCGTCTTGCTTGGGAGACGTGGGTCTGTGCGTCTGGGGGACGCTGATGTCCGCACGGAGGAACCGGGGTTTCCGAGGCGAGCTTGTGAGGGGCTTTGGGCCCCCGCCCAGCTGCCCCCGGGAGCCTCGCCCACCGCGGCGGCCCCTGCCGTCCTGCCCAGGGATTGCCGGCAGAATCTGCTCGTGTAAAAAAAAAAAAAAAAAAAAAAAAAATTAAAAAGAGTGTTCTGCTGGTTGCCAGGCCAGAAAGAACTATATAAGGAGAACAGAAAAGATGTAAATGAGCCGAGAACCTTGCGTTTCGTTGGTGGGGGCGGGGGGCAGGTGCCCTGGAGGGGGCGGGGGCGGGAGGTGCCGCGGGGAGCCCGCCGGATGTGGGGGTCCCCCTCTGCATGCGGCAGCCCCGCGGGGCGCCGGCACTGTGTTCATATGTAGTTTGAAAATGCTATTTATATTGTAAAGGGAACAGGAGGAAGGGGGCTGGCCCTCGGGCGGAGGGGTGGGCCAGACCCAGGCGGGGTCTTTCTGGGTCTGGGTCTGGGTCTGGGTCTGGGTCTGGGGCGACGTGCAGACAGGCCGCGGCTCCGCGAAGGGGAAACGCACATTTCCCCACCAACGTATACCCGTGTCTATGTACAAAAACGAAAAACAAAGCCACCCGCCCTGATTTTGCTCCCACCCAAGATTAAGGATGCGCTGTATTTTTGCCTAATTTCCCCTGCCTCTAGGTTCATAATGAATTAAAGGCTCGTGAGCACTGCGAAACAGAGCTCCCTGGCTGGCGGTGTCTTCATTTCGGGGTGGGGGGCGGGCCCCCAGGAGGGTGGGGGGGGGGCGGCCTGGCCCCTCGTTCCCGCTCCGGGCTTCCTGGTGGAGGGTGGTTCTTCCCGGCCGACGTCTGGCCGCGGCTTGCGTCCCCCCACACCCCTTCCTAGAGTCTGTCGGGCTCCACTCACAGGCAGGCTGGTGGCAGCGGTGGCTGAGGCAGCAGGCTCCCCCCCCCCCCCCCCGAAGGACAACTCTGGGGGCGCCTGGGTGGCTCAGTCAGTGTCGATCTCAGCTCAGGTCATGATCTCACAGTTCATGAGACCGAGCCCCGCACTGGGGCTCTGTGCCGACAGCGCGAAGCCTGGAGCCTGCTTCGGATTCGGTCTCCCTCTGTCTCTGCCCTTGTCCCACTCACGCTCTCTCTCAAAAATAAATAATCTTAAAGAAAGGTTTAAAAAACAAAAAAATTCTGTCTTTGACCCCTTGTTTGTCTGGGGCCAGTGGCCACCTTCTCCCACTGCCCTCGTGATCACGACCCAGTTCCAGTGACGTCTGAGCCAAGGAGGATGCCACGCTGTGGGGTCTCCCAGGCCTGGCAGGAGGCTGGGCCCCCAGGCTTTGTGAATGTGCCACGAATCCAACAGGTCCTGGGGGGGCGGGGTGGCACCAAGGCAGCAGGTCGGACCCCCGCCTTGGTGGAGCCAACAGGACTGGGCGGGGCAGCCGGTAAGTACGGCTCACCCGGTGAGGTAGAAAGAGCAGGGGAAAGGGAGTCTTGAAGGAGGATAGAGTGCCAGAGGGCATGGTCCGTGCAAAGGCCCCGGGGCAGGACCTGGCCTGGCATATGGGAGGAGCGGTGAGGGGGCCTGTGTGGCTGGGGCAGAGTGAGCGAGGTGGGGTGGGGCGGGACGGGAGGACAGGGAGGGGACGGGGCAGGTCGTGCACAGCCTCGTGGGCCTCCGGAGGACCTGGGCTTTGACCCCAGGGAGGTGGGACCCTAGAGGGCTGTGGGCAGAGGAGGCGGGACCTGACTCTGGTGCTCATGTGCGCCCTCTGGTGGCCGCTCTGCGGAGGCCGGGCTGCGGGGGTGGATGAGGGCAGGAGCCTGCGGACCGGGGCTGACGGGACTAGCTGAGCATCTGGAAGGTGGTTTGGCCACAGGCTGGGGTGAGGCAGGCCAGGGGCAGGGAGAGCAGCTTGGGCTTACGGGGAGCTGGACACACGGGCCTGGGAGCGGGGAGGGGGGCCCTTGGGAGAGACCGGCGTGCAGGTGACATGTTTACGGGACACTCGAGACGGGGACCTAGGACTGGACCCCCCTCCCCAGGAGCTGGTGCAGGGCTGGGGGCGAACCGCCAGCGACGTGGGGGACCCCCAACGGGGTGCTCGGTTTTTCCTCCCCGGCAAAGGGGGTCCTCGCGAGGTGGTGGCGTCCTGGACAGCGAGTTCCTTTGATAAAGTCACCTGCCACCGCCACCTTCACCCCACTTCTCGGATCCTCCTTTTCGGGGAGCCCCTGCCCCCAGCCAGGACTCCGTTTCCCCACCTGTTCCAGGGGCCTCTGTCTGTCCTCAGCCCCGAGGAGGGGGCCGCGGACCCAGGCGGTCTGGCTGCAGAGGGCCCGCCGTTTGCACCCCTCAGGTGAGCGGCCGTGCCCAGCCGGTGGGGGTGCCCGGTGCCCGGGTCCCGGGTGCTGGGCCGGGCCCCGGAGAGAAGCCCGAGGAGAAGGGAAAGACAGTTGCTGGTTCTCTGGGGTTTAGGGCTCAGGAATGCGGGGGGGGGGGGGGGCACAAATACAGAGGGTCGGCTGGTGGCCACAGCGACCTCTCAGAGCAGATGTCTGGGAGGTGACGTTTCAGGGATCTGAGCCCTCTTGGGGCGCCTGGGTGGCTCGGTTGGTTGAGCATCCGACTTCCGCTCAGGTCATGATCTCACGTCTGTGGGTTCAAGCCCTGCATAGGGCTCTGTGCCGACAGCCTGCTTCCAATTCTGCGTCTCCTCTCTCTGTGCCCTCCCCCGCTCCGGGTCTGTCTCTCAAAAAATACAAATGTTAAAAAAAAAAAAAAGGGATCTGAGCCCTCAAGGGACAGCCTATCAGAAAGACTGGGGACAGGTGCCCGGCGTGTGAGTATATAGTCCTGGGACGGGCCTCAGCCACCCATGGCCCTCGAGCCAAATCTGGCCTTCCGCTTTTGTCTTTTGTAAATAAAGTTTTATTGGCACACGGCCACGCCCATCCGGTTAGTTGTTACCTATGGTGGCTTTTGCCCTCCAGGGGCGGAGCTCACCCTGCCTGCAAAGACAGACGCGCTCGGTATCGGGCCCCTTACGGAGACCTCGGGTGAGCCGGAGGCCGCAGTCCCCACGCCCCCGCTGTGCCTGCATGTCCCCTGGTTCTCCCGTGGGGCCAGCCCTCGGGCCCCAGGCCCCTCTTGTCTCTCAAAGGCTCCCAGTTAGGCCGCCTGCACCGTTCGCACCCCACCCCCTCCGGAAGTGGAAAGAGAGACTTTGACCGAAGGCCCCTCCGCTCAGGGCGTCACTTCCGCTCCGGCCATGATCTCACGGTTTGTGGGTTCAAGCCCCGCGTCAGGCTTCTGTGCTGACGACGTGGAACCTGCTCGGGAAGTCTCCCTCTCCCTCTCATCCTGCCCTTGCACCCCCGCGCGCGCGCTCTCTCAAAATAATCTTTAAAAAATAAAAAATAGGGGCGCCTGGGTGGCGCAGTCGGTTAAGCGTCCGACTTCAGCCAGGTCACGATCTCACGGTCCGTGAGTTCGAGCCCCGCGTCAGGCTCTGGGCTGATGGCTCAGAGCCTGGAGCCTGTTTCCGATTCTGTGTCTCCCTCTCTCTCTGTCCCTCCCCCGTTCATGCTCTGTCTCTCTCTGTCCCACAAATAAATAAAAAAACGTTGAAAAAAAAAATAAAAAATAATAATAAAGAAACACAGCACCCAAGGTGTGCGTGGGATGTAGTGTATTTGGAAGTAATTTCTGTGGCACCGGCCCGTCTCAGTGGCCCCTACTGGCCCCTGGACACTTCGGCTCTGTTGTCCCCAAATCGCATCGGCCTGTGGCCCCTACTGGCCCCTGGACACTTCGGCTCTGTTGTCCCCAAATCGCATCGGCCTGTGACCGTCAGCCTGGGCTTCAGGGCCCACCTGCATAACCCACGATGCTGTCCTCGTCTCAAGACCCTTAACCGCATCTGCGAGGACACTTTTTCCAAATGAGGTCAGAGGCACCGGAAAGTGGGGCGTGGGCATGCATCTGGGGGGCCCCGGTCAAGCCGTTCCAGCGTCCTTTCCCCCCCCCCCCCCCCCACAGACCGAGTGACCCCTGCCTGGTCTCATGACTGTCCCCCTACTTGACTGTGGGCCCCATGCGTGTAAGGACAGGGTCTCGGTCCCCTTTGCAGCACCACGCTGGCCCCAGGGCCTGGCGGCCGGATCTTTGAGTCCCGGTGCGGGTGGATGGGCTCTAGACAGCCTCGGGGGCTGGTTCCCTCCAGGGGCCGTGGGGAAAGGGTCTCAAGAGACGAGGGAAGGGAGAGACTAGCCGGGTGAGGGGCGACCTCTCGGGGCACGCCCTTCAGAAGAGCTGTGACTCTCCTGTCACCTTCCGATGTCACACAAATGGTAGCTGATGAAAAGGATCACGCAGGAGGCGGTGGGAATCCCCAAATGGAAAACCACAGGAAGCCAGCTGGGCTACAAATGGGGCTTTGAAACGAGTGTTTTGACTGGATACGGCGAGGCCCAAACCAAAATTACCTCGTGACACTAGGACACTCTAGCTAGAAAAAGCCGTGTCCCCACGGCCTAGCCATCCTGGAGCTATTTTGTGTAAATACGGAGGGTTGAACACATGCGTAAATTAAAAAAAAAAGTTTATTTGTTTATTTTTGAGAGAGAGAGAGAGAGAGAGCGCGCGAGCACAAGCAGGGGAGGGGCAGAGAGGAGGAGAGAGGGAATCCCAAGCGGGCTCCGAGCCATCAGCACAGACCCCAACGCAAGGCTCGAACTCACGAACCGTGAGATCATGACCTGAGCCCAAATCGAGAGTTGGATGCCCAACTGACGGAGCCACCCAGGCGCCCCAGGCCTTGGGCTTCTACCCCAGGGAGGTGGGAGCCCTGGAGAGCTATGGGCGGGACCTGACTCAGGTGCTCACGGGCACCCTCTGGTGGCCGCTGCGGGGAGGACGGACTGTGGGGGCGGGGGCGGGAGCCTGGGACCAGGGAGGCGGGGACTGCGCTGTTCCCGGCTGGGGATGACGGCGAGGAGCAGGCGGAAGCAGAGAAGAGTTGTTGGGGTTTGCACCTTGGAGGTCCCCGCTGACCCTGAAAAGGGGCCCTGCGGGTGGAGCAGGGGAGCGAATGCCTGGCTGGAGGGGGGTCCACAGTCTCAGACACAGAATTCCCCTGTTCTTTGGTGACAAGCAATACTCCCTTACAGGGGTGGACTGTGATTTCAATAAATCAGTCCCCTGTGGTTGGACACTACGATTGTTTCCAGTTTTTCCCAGTTAGGGACCATGCTACAGCCAGGCCACGTTTGCGTGTCTCCTCTCTTGAATGCATTCCTTTAAAAAGAGCGGGGGGGGGGGGGGGGGCACCTGGGTGGCTCAGTCGGTTGGGCGTCTGACTTCGGGTCAGGTCACGGCTCAGGTCATGATCTCAGGGTTCGGGAGTTCGAGCCCCGCATTGGGCTCTGTGTTGACGGCTCAGAGCCCAGAGCCTGCTTCCGATTCTGTGTCTCCCTCTCTCTCTGCCCCTCCCCCACTCATACTCTCTCTGTCTCTCTCTCTCTCTCTCTCTCTCTCTCTAAATTAAATAAACATTTGGGCGCCTGGGTGGCTCAGCCGGTTGGGCGTCCGACTTCAGCTCAGGTCACGATCTCGAGGTCCGTGAGTTCGAGCCCCGCATCAGGCTCTGTGCTGATGGCTCAGAGCCCAGAGTCTGCTTCCGATTCTGCGTCTCCCTCTCTCTCTGCCCCTTCCCTGCTTGTCTCTGTCTCTCTGTCTCTCAAAAATAATAAACATTATAAAAAAAAAAAAAAAAAGAGCGGGGTGGGGATCGCTGGCTGGGAGCATCTGTGAAATTACTTTTAATTCCTTCAGCCAGGTGACCCCCTCAGACCCATGCGCCCCGCCGTGTGATGTGGGAGAACGCCACCTCCCAGCCCTCCCGACGGAAGCTGTGCCCCGGCCGTGGTCTTTGTCGACGGGATAGGTGAAAAGTGGCATCTGACCATGCCTCCACGTCCCTTCCCCTCCCGATGAGTCAGGCCGAGCATCCTTTCACACGATGAAAAAGCTTTTTGTCAGAACTGTCTTGAAACGTATTATTTCAAAAAGTCCCCAGTGACCGTTCCCATCACCGAGAGGGTTGATCTGATGTTCAATCTCTCTCCACGCTGTATCCGTCCAGCTCAGCGTCACTCGCCGAGCCCTGGGTCGGGGGCCACACCCAGGGCGACTCTCCTCTCATTTGATTCCGTGAAATTAGAAAACCCAAGCCCATAATTAGTGTGCGGTGACCGTGGTGGCAAGTGACTGGTGCTGGGCACCGGCTCCAACCAGGACCCGGAAAATGCAGGGACGGCCCGTCAAACACCTTTCTTGCTCTCCCCCCGCAGCCTGGACCGGTGAACCTTCCCACGGGGGGGGGGGGGGGGGGGGGGGCAGCCACGCACCCCACACCCCGACTTTGGTCCCGCTGACTTGCAGAGAATCCCCCATTTGGGTCTGCTGAGCATTTGGACACCATCTCACTTTATTTTTCATTTTTTTAATGTTTATTTGTTTTTGAGAGTGAGCCCGAGCCAGGGAGGGGCGGAGAGAGAGAGAGAGACAGAGAGAGGAGGGAGAGAGCTCCACGGAGCCCAATGTGGGGCTCGAACTCAGGAACCGTCAGATCGTGACCTGAGCCAAAGGACACTGTTTGAAAACACACGCCCTGGGGCGCCAGAGTGGCTCATTCGGTTAAATGTCCGACTCCGGCTCAGGTCATGATCTCAGGGTTTGTGGGTTCGAGCCCCGCGTCGGGCTCTGTGCTGACAGCTCAGAGCCTGGAGCCTGTTTCGGATTCTGTGTCTCCCCCTCTCTCTGCCCCTCCCCCGCTCACGCTCTGTTTCTGTGTCTCAAAAATAAATAACTGTTAACAAAATTTTAAATAAAAATAAAACCTACGCCCTGATGGATCTCCCGTCTGTGCCCCCAACCAGAAAAGAAAACCCTCGGGTATCACTGAGGGTCAGACGGCTGGTGAGGGAGCCGATTTTCCAACAGCTCAGTCTCCCAAAGAGCCCCGGACTTGTTCCCGGGGCTGGGGTTGTCGGCCCCAAAGGGATGGCCCCGGGACACCCGAGGGGCCCAACCCGCCCCACGCCCCGCCTCTGAATGTGGGCGGCCGTGGACGTGGCTGGCGCACCCGCCGCCACAAGGAAACGTTCTCTCCCAAGTCGTCTTCCAGACACGCGGGGGAGCGCAAATCCTCCAGCGGGCAAAGCGCGGTGTCTTTGTGGCTCAGCCGAAGACGGGGCCACGGCCATCGCGCTCATCATTTCCTTCCTCACTGTGCCCCCACGAGGAGGAAAGTCGCCCGCACAGGCCTGTTGACCGCGCGGAACTTGTGGCCGACGAGTGTCCCCCTCCCCCACCCTGTCTTTGTGTAGCCAGTGGCGCCTCCTGGCTGTCACCGGACGGCGCTGCTCACGCTCGCGGCGTATTTCCAGGTCGCGGTATTTCCCTTCCGATTGTCAGCACGTCTTTTTACACCTCGATGAACCACTTTCGAGCCACTGATTCGTTGTTTTTTTTTTTTTAAGCTTTTCCGTAACATACAGATACGTACATGTAAGTGAATAATGACCTAGTGAATTTCGACAGTTGGGACAGCTGTGTGATCAGCCCCCAGATCACGAAGCGGAACACGCCCACTGCCCCCAGGAAGCTCCCCCACGAGGGTCCTCCGGGTCACTGCGCCCCAAGAGGGTGCCCGCGTCCCATCCCTATTCATCGTCCCAGATGCGCGTTGCCTGTTTTGGATTTTATATAGATCTGGAATCTCGCAGGATATCATTCTCTTTGTGTCTGGCCTCTTCTACTCAAAACTGTATCTGTGAGATTCATTTGTATTGTGTCTATCGGGATGCAGTGTTTCCTTTTTAATTTTGCATGAAAATCTGCGGGTTTTGCATGTTCTAGCGCATGAATAAACCATGATGCGTCTATCCAATTCTACAGTTGCTGGGCATCTGGGTTGTTTCTATTTAGGGCGTCATGAATAGTGCTGAGAACCTTCTCCAACAGGTGCAAGCATTTCTGCTGGGTGCAGACCCAGGAAGGGGACAGCTGAGGTGCACCCGTTGCACATTTTTACGAGTAGCATGACACGGAACTACCCGTGAGAAAGGCTACTCCAGGGACCGTGAGGGACAAAGAGCCACAAAAGCAATGAAAGGTACTTGTCCGCATGTACTGGCCAATGATGCCTTTGAGGCACAGGCGTAGTCTTTAAGGGAAAATCTCACGAGATTCTTGGGAAATGTGAGCTAGACCCCCCGTTTCAATTTTGCAAAGTCGTCTTGTCGCGTCTCCCTTGGAAGCAACCCACCAACCCGGAGCCCACACTCGGAATAACGTGGCTTCTGCGTCCTAACTCCTCAGCCTGGCTCGGCCACTCAGGTGCGTCAGGCCCGACCTGAATGTTCCTTCTGCAAGGATGGTTCTCCTGACCCTGGGCCAGAAGGAAGCCCTTCCTCTCCGTGTTCCCATTCCAGCTTTGGATAGATGGTCATCGTGTCTTCACCCCCCGGGTGAGACATCGCAGAGGGCAGCTCGGGGCCTGGCCTGCGGCCAGTATTACAGGCTGACTAGGTTAGCAGTCGACAATCACTCTTGGAAGACTTACCATTCAGCAAGGTCCTTTGTGTGGCTTTTCTTCCGTGATCTTTGCGACAACCTTACGAGCACATTCTCATTTTATACAGACGAGGATGTGGAAGCACGGAGAGGTGAAGTAACTCGCCCAAGGTCACACAGCAAGCAAGGGGCAGGGCTGGGATTTGCATCCCGGATACCTGGGCCCGGAGCCCACATTTTCGGCCCCTTCGGCTGCGGTGCAAGTTGTAACCTGATGACAATTGCAGGAGGTGGGGACTGGGGGTCTACCTCATTCCGTTAGGGCTCCAGTGACCGACTACCACAGACCGGGCGGCTTACAAACAGTGCCCGTGTGTCTCTCACAGTTCTGGAGGCTCTAAGTCCAAGATCGAGGTTCTGCGTCTGGCGAGAGCTGCTTCCTGGTCCATAGTCACCTGTCTCTCGCTGTGTCCTCACCAAGCAGCAGGACTGCAGGAGCCCCCCGGGGTCTCTTCTATAAAAGCATCGACCCCCTTCACGGGGGCCGCACGCTTATGACCTAGTCGCCCCCTAGTCGCTCCCTCCTTCCCACCCCATCACCCCTGCAGTAGGATTGAAGGTATGAACTTGGGGAGGGAGGACACGCAAGGCAGTCCACGGTGGAGATCTGTGGTTCATGTGCCCAGGAAGTCATTTGCTCGTAGCTGTTTTCGTGAACCTCCTTTTTCACTTAACCTGACGGCGTGGACGTTTTCCATATCATTAAATATTCATGCCCCACATGTTAGTATCCATCTGATATTATAAATGTTTTTATTTAGCCGTAATTGATATTCCATTAACGTACACGAAAGCTCCATAGGGTTGGCAAATAACATACCCCTGCCCCCTGAAATAAATAACTGCCACCTGAATTCGGGGCGCCTGGGGGGGGGGGGGCTCAGTCAAAGTCCTACTTTTGGTTTCGGCTCAGGTCGTGATCTCGCGGTCTGCGGGTTCGAGCCCCGCGTCGGGCTCTGTGCTGACGGCCGGGAGCCTGCTTGGGATTCTCTCTCCCTCCCTCTCTCTCTGCCCCTCCCCCACTCGCCCTGTCCCTCCCCAAATAAATAAATAAACTGAAAAAAAAAATATTTCCCTCCTTCCAGAATATTCCCCCGGCAGCCCTCCATGCTCAAAGGCAACCACTGATCTCTTCTCTGTCCCCGTAGACTGGGGTGGCCTCTTCTAGAACTTTCTGTAAACGGAACCAGGCAGAACGCTCCATGCATTTGAGATTCACCGAGGCTGTGGCGAGTTGCCCACGCGCATTCCTTTTGCATCGCTAGGTAGCATCCCGCCCCGTGGCTGGGCCACGGTCCACGTGGAACGCTCACCGGTTGGCGACATTTGGCAATCACGCGTGAAGTGTCTGCGAACTCCCTCACACCTGCGCGTATTTGTGGACGTTCTATGAGACTCTGCCCTTGGGGTTCGCTCTCACGGAAACTTCTCCCGCCTGGGGACACTCAAGGCGGTTTCTGGCGTGGGATGCTGGAATGCCAAAGAATGTTGCGGTGACTGTCCTTGCACCCGATCGTAGAGCAGAGAAGGAACGATGCATGGGGTCGGGGGTGCGGCAGGGGCGCTAATGGCCACCAGGGTGGCCGGAGGCAGGTGAGCAACGGCTCACGGAGGGGTTGGTGTTTTCTGGAAGATCGCTAGGGAGCACTAGGGGGATGCTGAGCCAGGAAAGGTAGGATTGGCCCAGGGTGCGTCGCAGGGACAGGTCAGGAGACCCCTGTGTTATCTCCTGAAGGGCCATCGCGACGGAACAGAAGACCGGACCGCGGGCTGCTCTCGAACTCTTGCCTCGGCCGGAGTCAGTGCCGTGACCATCTGATAATGCAATCTGTTCGGAACAGCCGCCTGGTGACAAGTATAATAAAGCGTATTAATGAGGCCATTATTACTCCCTAATTAAAAGCTAATAACTAAGAGTTAATTGCCTTTAAAAGATGAAGCAAGGCTGGGCTGGGATTTATCTCTGTTTGCCTTTGCGTGCCTGGATAGGCTGATATTTGGGAACTAATTAATTGAATCAAATCTTAAGAAAACTAATAATGTCCTCATGCTGTTTGGGCCGTGAATTAAAAGGTGTCTGAGCGCCTTCATCTGGAGTCCTGTGCCCGCGGATCCTGCACTGGGGAGCCTGGGAGCTGGGCGAGGGCGAGGCGGGCGTCTGGGGGCGCCTGCTCGTCCTTGGCCGGTGGGGGCCCGGGTGTCCCCGAGTCAGGCTGCCCAGAGCTGCCCAGACACCAGACGGCCCAGCCAGGCCCCCGACCGGCTTCCACTGCTATTAATAATTATTGTTACCTTTGGCGTTGACCTCGCTGAGGACTCCCAAGAAATTGCAAAACACTCGTACAGAGAACCCCCAGTAATTGTATTTTACAGACGTCGTGCCTCACGGAAACCAGGAAATCCGCACAAACACAGTCACTCGGGCACGAGCCTCTCGCGACTTCACCAGGGAGTCTTTCTGAAGACTTTTTAAATCCACATATATACAATTTTCTTTTAATTTCTTGCCCCGGTGCTCATAAGGTTCAAACTTTGGGTCATTTAACCATACGATAGGTATTTAATGGTGTCCCCTCTGCCCTTCCTGTGCTGGTGGAAACCGGGGCTTCAGGCTTGGCTTTTAGGGAGCCCCCAGCCCAGGAGGAGATACAGTCGGAACCTCACCCCCCTCGCCCTATGGGGCCGGAGCCGGGGGTGCCAAGGGGACTGGAGTGGGGCCCCCAGAACACTGCTTGGAGGAACCCGCTGCCAGAGCCGGGCTTTGGAGGACGAGAACAAGTTGTCTGGGGAGAAATGGCGACAGGTACGAAGGCACCGTGTGGCAAGGCGGGGTGGGGAGCCCAGAGCTGGAAGGCAGCAGGGGTTCAGCGGGACCTTGCACTGGGGGTTAAGAGGACGCCCTCAGCGGAGAGCCACAGGGGGCCGTCTAAATCGCAGAGCTGGCAGAGCCCCTCGGCTGCTCAATCACCTTCCGCGGCTCCCCATTGCCCCCAGGATAAAGTTCAAACCGTGATGGGCACTGCTTACAAAGGCGGTGGGCATCTGGTCCCTGAGACCTTCGGCCCTTGATTTGCTGCCTTTGGTGCGTCTACAGTTACGGTAACTATTGATAGGTAAGGACGCACCGCTGTCCCTTTGTCCACTGCTTCCTGGCTGTTTTGTAGATCTGATCTCCTTTGCTGCTTGGCGCGTTTTGATGTCTTGGGTATCGGTGTGTCTTAGGCTGCTTCGTCCTGTTCTTTTGCAAAATTACTATCGGTTTTTCCTTTGTGGTTACCATGAAGCATCCATAAAGTACCCTAAAATTATAACACCCTATTTTTTGAGAGAGAGACAGAGAGAGAGAGAGAGCAGGGGAGGGGCAGAGAGAGGAGGAGACGCAGAATCCGAAACAGGCTCCAGGCTCCCAGCTGTCGGCACAGAGCCCGACGCGGGGCTCGAACTCACGGACCGGGAGATCGTGACCTGAGCCGCCGCTTAATCGACCGAGCCCGCCAGGTGCCCCTTTCTCGCGATACTTTGAACGGGGCCGCCCGGTGCCCTCCCGGCCTGAGGGCTTGCTGCTGAGACATCCACCTGTGGTCTGATGGGGGCTCTCTCGGGGCGGGGAGCCCCGGCCTGAGCTGCGGGGTCGGAGGGGGCGCTGCCGGCCGGAGGGGACCGCCGGCTCGCTTCCGGCGGCGGGACGGGCACCGCCGCGGCTGGGCTCCCCCTTCGGGTGGGACTGGGGGCTTTGCAGCGGCTCCCGTGGGGGGAGGGGCGGTCTGCGCGAGCAGCCTCGCAGGTGCTCCCGGTCAGGCTCCCTGGCCGGGTGGCAGGTGGGCTCAAGTGTGCGCGCCGGGGCTCGGGCCAGGCTCCGGGGCCGTGGGGTCCTCCCCCCGGAAGGCCCGGCTCAGACCGCTGCCTGGAGGCCGCCTCGGAGGGGAGCAGGCTGCTGGTGGGGACTCCTGCTGGTCCGGCAGGCGGGAGCAGGTAGGAACTCGGTGGCACCACGCGGGCCCCGGCTGGCGCGACACCCCCCTCCCCCCCACCCCCACCCCGTCCCTCCCCGGGCACAAGCTTGCTGCCAGGGGTCAAGCCCCAGACACTCCCCTGCACACCCCGCGGTGCGAGACCAGAGCGGGAGTTCCCAAGGAGCGCCCCCCAACGCTGGGGGAGCCCGGTGCCCGCCCTGGACTTCCTGGCACCCCCTCGCCCCCCCCCCCAGCCCACCCGAGCAGAGGGGGCTTCAGGAGAGACCCCTGGAGCGGGGCTGCGCCGGCTCCCTCCGTCCCTCTGCTTCGGCCTCACCCCTGCGTTCTAGAATTTTCTCGCTGCTGTCTGGTCCCCCAAATCGTTAGTTGCTGTTCTCGTGAGGGAGCCAAGTCAGCCATGGCCTACGTGGCCGTCTCGGTGACTTCGCTTCCTGATTCTCCGCTTTTCGGTTTGTTTTTTTTTAAAGTGTATTTATTTACTTGGAGAGAAACAGCGTGAGCGGGGGAGGGGCAGAGAGGGAGAGAGAATCCCAAGCAGACGCTGAGCTGTCAACACAGAGCCTGACACGGGGCTCGAGCCCACGGACCGTGAGATCACGACCCGAGCCCACACCGCCACTTAACCCACGGAGCGGCCAGGTGCCCCTGATTCCCCGCTTTTATCCTCCAGGCCCAGCGGCCTGGGGGTGCCCACCCCCACTTCCTCCAGGCCTGGGTGTTTCTTCTCTCTCTGCCCACGGACACCAGGGCCCTGGGCTCTCAGTTTGGATGTCACCTGCTCTAGGAAGACTTCCTACTCCCTGATTGCGCTGGTGAGCTTCCTGCCAGGGACATCCGTGTCCGGTGCCCGGCTCCCCATGGGTTGGTGCTTGAGGGCGCCCGGGTCGGCTGAGCATCTTCGAGCATTCACAAGGGGAGGGAGATGTCCTTGTGGACGGGGGGCGACATCCAGAAAGGGCTCGGGAGGACCGGCCCAAGCCAAGTCCCGCAGTCAGGACTGGCCAGCATCAGGCTCAGTGGACTTCAGCCTCTCTCTCTCTCTGTCTCTTTTTTTTTTTTTTTTTTTTTTTAAATCTTGAACGGATTCTAGAATTCTGGGAAGTTGCAAAGACCATACAGAGAGCAACTCTGGGCATCCCTTGGCTTCTTCCCACGGCTTAGCTCCCACCCAAGGGTCAGCAGGGAATCCACGCGGAAATTGATGTGGCTACAATGTGTCCAACATTGACGTGGCTACAATGTGTCTGATTCCGTGCAATTCATCACAGGCGCAGAGTCTGGATGCCGAGAATCAGAACTGCTGCTGTTTCTTTTATAGTCACTGCAGCCCCTGACCTCTTGTCCACCTCTGTCGTTGGGAGTTGTATGCTGGGCTGCACTTCGTGATTGGCTTCTTCCGCTCAAAGGCACGCCCTTGCCGATTCATCTGAGGCTTGTGCCTCTCGGTGGTTCGCTTGTTTTCCTTGCTGAGTAGTATTCCAGGGCCCACAGTGTAACTATTCGCCACCGGCGGCTTTTGCCTGTCGTGAATCAAGCTGCGACGGACAGGCAGGTCCAGGTTTTTGCATGGACGCAAGCTTTCATTTCCCTGGGATAAATGCCCGGGAGAACAAATTGGCGGGTTGTAGGGTCAGCGTTCAGTGTTTTAAGAAACTGCCAAGCTGGTTCCCAGAGGGGCTGTAGCATTTTACGTTCCCACCAGCAAAGCGCGACGCGGGGTTTCTCTGTATTCAGAGCATCTTTGAACTCCCTTCAGGATGGTCCTGGAAACCCCACATCCCTGACTCTTGGGGGAGGGTTTTCCTGGGCCTCCTTGGAAGAGGAGAAAACGAGGGCTGGTGATTCGGTGTCAGGAGATTGCCTTAGACTTCTTTCTCCCTGGAGTGTGCAATGTACTGGATATTTGCATGCCCCCCCCCCCCGACTGTGCCGGGACCCTGATCTCGAGATTCCAGCCTCCAGAACCGTTGGAAAGAAATTTCTGTCGTTAAGCCGCCCAGGCGGCGGCGTTTGGTTATGGAATGGGAGCCAACGACGACAGGTTGGGGAGTGCCCAGCTCTGCGTGCCAACCCCTCCCAAGCGCCCGGGGCCCGGGATGCCACGAGCCACCAGACAGAAAACCCACACGAGTCAGGCGCCAGAATTTGAAGCGATCGCTGGAGAGGGGTTGAGGGGCTTTAGACTAAAACACAAACTGTGCACTTTGCTTCATTTGATGGCAGACTGTTTGTGGCAGTCTTGGCATGGTTTTGGCCCCCAAATCGCACGCCAGGCTGACGCCTACCCTGCTCTGCCCTTTGATTCTGCAGCCCTGAGAGTCACAGGGGCATTTCTGGGGGGGGGGGGGGGGGGCGGGAATGGCATTCTTTCTCCAGGAGTCTCTTAATCCCTTGCTAATCAGATCGTTCTCCTTGGGCTTTTCAACTCTTGATTTTGAAATAACAGTAGACTTCCAGGAAGCCGTAAAAATAGTGCGCAGAGCCTCCCCGCCCCCCCCCAGCGGTGACCTGTTAGGTGGCTGTGGGCCATGCCAGGTGTCGGTCTGGATGGCCAGAACTGCTCTGTCCCTGCTTCTGTCCGCTTACGGTAACCCCACCTCCCCTCCCCTGTCCTCAGCAAGCCAAATCTTCTCTTGGCCTCCAGGGTTTTGTCATTTTGCGGATGTCGTGCCCGGGAAGGCAGACCGCGTGCGACCCCCCCCCCCCCCCCCGAGATCCCCTGTCTCCACCCCGCCTGGCTGCTGCGTATATCGGGGAGTTTTCTCCTCGTGGTGGCCGACTGATATTCCCGGTTTTGCTTTGCCAACATGTCCAACCATTCAGCCATCAAAGGACATTTTGCTCTTGGCCGCAGCATTTGGCCGTTACGAGTGTCGGTGCGGGCTTTTTTGCACGAACATATGTTTTCATGTCTGGGGGATAAATGCCCAGAAACCTATCCATCGGGGGCCACATACGGCAGCTACGCGGTTAGTGTCGGGAAAAACTGCTGATCCGGCTTCCTGAGCGGCTGTACCATTGATGTCCCCGCCAGTAACCAGTCTTTCCGCCTCTGCCCCAGCCTTTGGGGTGGTGACGCCTTTTTGGTCTTGCTCTTCTAAGAGTGCAAAGCGGTGCGTCGCCGTGGTCGTCGTTTGCGTTTCCGTGGCGGCTGATGGCGCTGAACATCCCTTCAGTGGTTGACATGAGATCATAATCTTGCGGAAAAATGATCGAGGCGTGGGGCGCCCGGCTGGCTGGCTCAGTCGTGCGGCTCTTGGTCTGGGGGACGTGAGTTCGAGCCCCACGTTGGGTGTGGGGCCCAAACACACACACACACACACACACACACACACACACACACACACAGTCAATACACTGAGGCTTCCCATACGGCAATGAGCATAGATCTTCAGCAACGTCCATATATATTTACATGCGCACAGGGCATTGTGACCACCACGCAGGCATGGCCGGCCCCCAGAAGCTTCTCTTGTGTCCCCCACTCCTTTTCCCCTTCTGGCAGCAACCGGTCAGCTGATGTGAGAGTAGACTGATTACCATGGATTCTCCAGGTAGGTGCGAGGTCATCGCCAGGATTCTTAAAAGTGGAAAAAGTGGGCAGAGAGAGACAGAGAGAGAGAGATGTGATTTGAGAGGCGCTCCATCCGTCCCTGCAGGCTCTAAAGATGCAGAAAGGGGCCACAGGCTGAGGAGCTTCTAGAACCTGGAGGCGGTAAGGGTGGATCCTCCAGGAGGAACAAGCAAGTGCCAGAGACACCCGGATCGTCGCCCGTGAGAGCCGTGTGACAAGGGCTGACCTCCAGAACCGTGAGAGAAGAAATCTGGGCTGTTTATTTTTATTTATTTATTTATTGTAAATGTTTATTTATTTTTGAGACAGAGAGACACTGAGCACGAACGGGGGAGGGGCAGAGAGAGAGGGAGACACAGAATCCGAAACGGGCTCCAGGCTCTGAGCTGTCAACACAGAGCCCGACACAGGGCTCGAACCCACGGACCGCGAGATCGTGACCTGAGCCGAAGTCGGACGCTTAACCGACGGAGCCCCCCAGGCGCCCCGAATGGATCTTTTAAGACATAAATCTGATCACATGTCTCAGTTGCTAGTCTGTCAGCTTCAGGAGGGTAAGGAACTTGCTCAGATTTAATCACTGTTGAATGTTGAGTGCCAGGTACACAGTAGGTGCTCAATAGATGATTGTCGAATGAGTGACCAAATGGCTTCCCGCTGTTACAGCAGAGATTACGGCAGGCCAGCCCAAAAGCCATTCTCCCTCTCTTGTCACAGAGTCCTGGTTTCATGTGGGGGACATTGCACCTTTTAATTACGTGCAGCTTAAAGACTACATTTCCCAGCCTCCTTTGCAACTAGATCTTATGATTACCTTCTGGCCAGTGAGATCCTAGCAGAGGTTTCCTGTGGGATTTCTAGGGAGGTGTTTTGTTTTGTTAAAGAAGCTGATTCAGATGGAAACTGCATCATTTTGTCCCTCCCTGCCCTGCTCCTGGAATGCAGGCAAGATGGCTGGGGCTCTGGCAGCCGCTTTGGATTCTGCAGTGACTCTGAGACAGGTAGAGAGAGGAGCAGCAGCCTGGGACACTGATGGCTATGAATGTGCTAACCAGGCCAGAATTGCTCACCTTCGGATGCCTTGCTTATCTTGTTGGAGCCACTGATACTTTTGCTGTGTATCCTGGTTTGAGGTCCCCAGAAGGAGACCTTGAAACAAGGATTTTGGGGCAAGTAGTTAATGTGGGAGGTGATGCCAGGAAGCCCTGGGACGGGGTGGAGAATTGAGACAGGAAAGGAAGGGAGGCCAATGCATAGTGCGCTCAAGGGCAGGTGCCACCTGCGGGTAAATGGGGCTCAAGTCCCCCCCCCCCCAAGACCACATAGCGCACAACCTGAGTCGTCCCACCCAAAGGGCATCTTTGTGAGTGAGAGGTGAACTTTGGGGGGGCCCGTATATCTCCAGCACCCCTGGCTCACCCCGCACAGGGCTGACCTTGCCCCTGCAGCCAGAGCCAATCTCGTGAGCAGAGCTGGGGACTTCCAGTTAGCCTTTGGGGCGTTCAGATGAGCGGGAGGGTGTGGCTGGGGTGTGAACTGTATCCACCGACTTCCAGGGCTGCCCCCTGCTCCGGGGACAGTCTCCTTAGCGTGAGTCCCCAAGTCCCACATCCCTTTCTCCCACCTCTTGGGCCTTGCTCCTCACTACACTCCCTCTCCCCACCCCCCCCCACCCCCCCGCCAACTTCTACTCCTCTATTGGGTCTTTTGCATGACACCTCCTCCAGGAAGGCCCCCCTGATGCCCCCATCCAGCTTGAGCTCTCTGTTCCAGATTTCCACACCTTCTCGTGCTTGCCTTTGGGGAAATTCTCACGGCCATATCACACAGTTACTTGTAGATGATTTAGGGTTTGTCTCCCGTGCCCGCTCCCCCAAAAGGTGCCGCGCCGTACCTGGGGTCCTCCGCCCGGGACAGGGCATACAGTAGGTGCTCGATATTTACAAGGCAACTCCTGTCTGCCAGGGGAAGGATGTGTGGTTCGGATTTGGCACTCCTGGCACCCTCTCCTGCCGCCACCACGGTCCCCCTGGGGGCCCTTTGGCCCTTTACTCCAGAACTCCCATAATTGAAAGCAAATGTTCCCTCCAGAAGTTTACCATATCTGTGTTCATCTTCTGTGTGGGCTAATTTTATTAAAGTTCCCCAAAGAGAGAATTGTAAATTCATTAGCGTGCATCTTGGACCAGACCCTCCTGTACGCCGGGTAAAAAAAAAAAAAGATTAGAAGTCAGCTGGGCCCGGTGATAATCAAGGAGAAGATGCTCAAACATAATTCTTAATTAAACCGTAATGAGATAAGAAATTGTCGCCGGCTTGTGGGCCTGGCCCAAGTCCTCTGTGTTCTCGGCCTAACGCTGTGATTTATGATTCTCTCCCCTCATTGATGTAATTAGTTTTTCTTCCCTCTTAAAAAATCCTAAACATTTAGATTATACATATATATATGTATATATGTGAAAAAAAATATATATGAAATACAGTCACACGTGTAGGGCTGTTTGGGGTCTGCCTCCTGGTCCCTGAGCTCTGTGACCACCATGGGCTTGTATCTCCTGGGATAATTCGGTAGCAGGTGACAGACCGCCTCTAGCTGCCTTGCAGGGGATGGAATTTGACGGCAGGATAAGAAGGGGCAAATGGAAGTGACAGGACAGTGAGGTTCGTCATATGGCTTCCTGTTATCTCCGCCCCCCCCCGCCCCCACCGCATATTACTTGCTTTAGTTTCAAAGTGCGTGGAGAGGGGGTGACCCAGCCTAAACCCATCACTGCACCTTGGCACGGGGTGGTGGGGAGGACCAGTCCCTTCACGGAAAGAGGGCATCATGACACCCCAAAAGCACAGGCAGGGAGAGCCTCTGTGGAAGAGCGCCAGCTGAGGTCGTGCATGGGGGGGTTGGGCCCCCGATGATGGCTGCAGGGGTTACGGCCGGCTGTTTGAAGACGAAGGGGTGTAGGGGGGGTCTGGGACCCCAGCCAGGACGTCTCCTGCCCTGGAGCCAGGTGCACGGCGCTCAGCTGTCCACGCCGCCACGATGATCGCAGTAATCGAAACCGCAAATATTTGACGGGCCCTTTTTAATGCACCTGACGCCGGGGTCGACCACTGTATCAGTCGGTTATTGCTGTGTAACAAATGATACCGAAACTCGCCAGCCGGAGAAAACCACATTTATCGCACTGTTTCTCTAGGCCCCGGGCTCCGGGTGCAGCTTGGGTGGGTCCCCTGCTGGAGGGTCTCGCGGGCACTCATGAGGTTGTGGCTCGGGGCCGAGGCCTCATCTGACGGCTCAGCTGGAAAAGAATCTTCCTCAAGCCCCCTTCCCGTCCGTGGATGAGCCTGTTCCGGACGTTTCACGCATGCGGACTCACACGGGTGTGGCCTCTCCTGTCTGGTTCCCTCCCTGAGCGTCGTGTATTCGGGATCCATCTACAGGGCAGCGGGCGTGGGCGCCTCGCTCCTGCTGGCGGCCGAATCGTGTCCCAGCGTGTGGACGGGCCACGTGTTTTATCCATTCGGCATAGATGGACTTTTGGGTCCCGCAGTTTGGCTGCCAGAACCTTTGGGCGGACACCCGGGCCCGGAGCCATGGGGTCCCGTGACAGCCCCGGGTCCCCAAGCGGCCCGTTCAGTGCCCTCCCCAGCGGTGCTGGAGGGCTCGGGCTCCCCCACGCGCTCTCGTCACCTGTGACCACACAGAGCCACCGCAGCGACCCGGGTGGGGGCTCCCGGGGCGGAAGGGAGGGGGTTAAGCCAATGCGATCGTCCCAGGACAGCAGGGTTGGCCATTCAGGACGCTCATTCAGCCGAAGCCCGTTGCTAAAAGGACCGGGCAGAGGGGAGGCCGTGCCGCGCTGGGGAGCAAAGCCCCGAAAGCAGCGGCCTCCCGCCTTCCCGGGTCCAGCGGGCTCTCCGTCTGGGGGGCTGCGGAGGGTGGGGAGCAGCTCGGGCTGCGGCCGCTCATTGTTTTGTCCTCATTGAGATGCAAAGAGAAAATTAGAATTCACCGCTTCCTTTCCCCTTTCTTCTGGATTTTAATGAATTCAGCAGTTACAGGCTGAGCAGGGGGGAAAAAAAAGAAAAAAGGCTTTTGAGGTGTTTTTTTTTTTTTTTTTTTAAAAAGGACAATGTTCGTTTCAAGGCTGGTCCTCGCTGTTCATCATCATTCAGCAGGACGTTCCCCCAGCGCTCAGTGGTCTGGGAAGCTCCCGGCCGGTCTGCCGCAACTCACTTATTTCGATTCACAAGGAGACTTCATAGAGCCACAGACAGTGTCACCTGTGTCCGTGACAGATCATCACGGAAATCGGCGTGTGGGAGGATGTGTGTGCAAAACACCCGTCTGGTAAAGGGCTGTTACCGCACGTGTGCAGGTAGCTCTTGACCTTAAGCTCACATGAGGCTCAACGCGCAAAAGCTAGAAGCTTTCCCGCCAAGAGCAAGAATGGCCACTCCTGCTGTCTCCGCTCGACATCATCCTGGAAGCCATAGCCGGAGCAGTTCGGCAAGAGAAAGAGAGAAAAGGCGTCTGAATGGGAAAGAGGGAAGAAAAATTGTCCGTGTGTGCAGAGAGCGGTCGTATTTCTATACGCTAACGGTGAACTACTCAAAAAAGGAAATTAAGGAACCGTCCCATTTACAATGGCATCAGAAAGAATAAAATATAGGAGGGGCGCCTGGGTGGCTCAGTCGGTTAAGCATCCGATTTCGGCTCAGGTGATGATCTCGCAGTTCGTGAGTTCGAGCCCCGCGTCGGACTCTGGGCCGACAGCTCCGAGCCCGGAGCCTGCTTGGGATTCTGTGTCTCCCCCTCTCTCTGCCCCTCCCCCTGCTGATACTCTGTCTCTGTCTCTCACTCTCAAAAATAAATAAACATTAAAAAAAAAAAAAGAAAGAATAAAACACAGGAATAAACGTAGCCAAGGGGGTGAAAAATCCGTCCCCTGAAAAGTATAAAGCACCCGGAAAAGACGCCAAAGCCACAGATAAATGGAAAGACATTCTGTGCCTTGTGGACTGGAACACAGAATATCGTCAAAATGTCCCCATCACCCAAAGCGATCTCTAGACTCAGTGTGATCTCTGTACACATGCCCGTGGCATTTTTTTTTTTTTGTCTTTTGCAGAAGTAGAAAAAAACCAAATCCTTAACTCTGTATGGAACCACACAAGACCCCGAATAACCACAGGAATGTTGAAGGAGAACAAAGCCAGACTCATGACACTTGCTGATTTCAAAGTATACCTCAGAGCTACGGTGATCAGAACAGTATGGTACTCGCATAAAAACAGGGACACACATCAGTGGAACAGACCAGAGAGCCCAGAAACTGGCCCACGCTTCTGCGATCAGCGGAGCTTTGACAGAAGTGCTAAGCCCACACAGTGGGGGAACGAGGGTCTCTTCCATAAATGGTCTTGGGAAAACCGGACAGCCCTGAGCAAAACAGTGGAATCCGATCCTTATCTTACCCCCCCACACAAAAATCAACCCCAAATAGATTAAAGATGTAAGTGTGAATGCCTGAAATCGTAAAACACTAGAAGAGAACAGGGAAAAAGTTTCGTGACATTGGCCGGGCAATTTTTTTCTTTTTTTTCCCCAACACGACGCCAAGAACACAGACAACAAAAAGAAAAAGAGGCAGAAGCGATCACGTCAAACTAAAAGGATCCTGAGCAGCAAAGGAAACCGGCAACAGAGTGAGGTCATAACATACAGAATGAGAGAAAATATTTGCAAAGAACACATCTGATAAGGGGGTCATCTCCAAAATATATAAGGGACTCCTACAACCCAGGAGCAACAACAACAAAAAAACAAATAACCCCATTTTATTTCCACATTTTTAAAAATTTGAGGTTTATTCATTTTTCAGAGAGAGCGAGCGTGAGGCGGGAGGGGCAGAGAGAGGGAGACACAGAATCGGAAGCAGGCTCCAGGCTCCGAGCTGTCGGCGCAGAGCCCGTCACGGGGCTCGAACCCACGAACCGCGAGACCGTGACCCGAGCCGAAGTCGGACTCTTAACCGACTGAGCCACGCAGGGGCCCCTGAAATTGATCTCAAAGAAATATCCGCGTCCCCGTGTTCATTGCAGTGTTATCCACAATAGCCAAGCTATGGACACAACCTAGGTGTCAGATATGTATATATCTGCAACGGAATGTTATTCAGCCTCGAGAAAGAGGGAAATCCTGTCATTGGGGGTCACGTGGAGGGACCTGGAAGACGTTATGCTGCAGGAAATAAGCCAAACACAGAAAGACCAAAACCGCATGGTACTCACTTATATGTGGAATCTAAAAAAAGTCAAATTCCTAAAAGCAGAGAGTAGAATGGTGCTTGCCAGGGATTTGGGGGGGGGGGGGGGCGGGGAGCAGGGGTGACAGGGAGGAGCCCCTGAGACGCTGGTGAAAGAATACAAACCTTTGGTTACCCGCATGAGTATATCCTGGAGATCTAGCATACAGCCAGGTCAACGCCCTAGATGCTGTTGGAGAGCTGAAATTTGCTAAGATTTCACCAGGGGGCGCTGGCGGGGCTCAGTCGGTTGAGCGTCCGACCCTTGATAGCGGCTCAAGGTCACGATCTCCCGGGTCGCGGGCTCGAACCCCGGGGGCTTGTGGGAAATCTGTACTTCCTACTCACCTTTACGGTGAACCTAAAACAGCTGTAAAAATAAAAGTTCGATCATTTAAAATATATTTAGGGAATAATTACATTAATAAAAGTTTGCCTACCTAGGGACTTGAACCTCGGGCCTGATATCCTTTTTTTTTTTTTTTTTTTTAAGTTGATTTACTTATTTTGAGAGAGCAAGAGTGAGTTGGGCAAGAGAGAGAGGCAATCCCAAGCAGGTTCCGTGCTGTCGGCACAGAGCCCGACGCGGGGCTCGAACCCATGAACCGCGAGGTCGTGACCTGAGCCGAGGTGAGACGCTTAGCCGTCTGAGCCACCCAGGCGCCCCTCTGGGAGGCCTCTTCAACACCCTCCCGTCTGTGTGCCGTGGCCCCTGTGTTCTACCTGGCAAAACAGAATAGAAATTCCGTTTCTGGGTGTGTTTGCCCCGCTCAGCAACACGCCCCATGAAGGCCGGGGGGCGGTGGTGGTGTTGGCACGTCTTGTCCACTCTTGACCCTCTCGTCGGTCCCCGGACACAAGGCTTGTTTGATATTTGAGCGCCGTGGGGCCGGGAGGCCCGGGTTCAAATCCTGGCCCTGCCCTCTTCTGGCTGGGTGATCTTTGGTGAGTTGCTTAACCCCTCTGTGCCTCTGTTTTCGCATCTGCAAAATGGGTGTTTACAGTAGCGTATCAGAGCGGTGTGAAATAGTACAATTACCACGCAATAAGCGGGAGTCGTCTTTGGGGACAGGGCTGGGGCTTCCGGGGGACTTGGCAAGATTTCGCAGCATCTTTGTTCTTCTGGGCTGCTGCTAAGTCTCTAGGAGGCAGTCGTGGCTGGAAAAGACCTTCCTTCCTTCCTTCCTTCCTTCCTTCCTTCCTTCCTTCCTTCCTTCCTTTTTTTTTATTCATTTGTAGTCACATGATCACCCTGCAAATGCATTTTCCATCATGAAGTCAGAGATCTTACTGCAAAAACCAAAGTCCGGGTGCACCCAGCGTTCGCCCTGGCCTCCTCCTTGGCCTCTGCGCGGGGCTGGGTTGCGGCAGCCTTTCCGTGGTCAGCACCAACGACCTTGTCACGTTGTGGGTCCTGATGCTGCGGGCGGGCCACCTGGACCCCGTGGGCCCGGGCTCCTTCCACGGTGTGATATGCGGGGCCTCTGGGCGCGGGTGGGGCTGGCTCGCGACCCACGTGGGGCCTCTCAGTGCGGGTGGGGCTTGCTGGTGGCACGGCGGGGACCCAGGGGACGGTGTCCTGAGGAGAAGCTTCCAACAGGCGAATGTCTCGTAAACCAGGCGAAAGCTAATGGCATGTCACGACCTCGCCTGGGGGATCCCTCGGCACCACTCGCCCCGAATCCTGCAGGTACAGACAGTCATGAGCCCACCCAGATCTGAGGGGGAGGGGACAGGGACTCCACCTCCCCGCTGGAGCCACGGCAAACAGCGTGTGGTCCTCGTGGAAACGGCCATACCGCAGCACAGGTGTCCTCCCAGTGCATCCCTGTCGCTGCCCGATCTCATTTTTCCTGGGGATCTAAAATCACATATGTATCCTCGAGAAAAGATCTAGCGTTTTCTTTTCGATGTGGAGACATTTTTTAATGTCTATGTTGAGAGAGCGTGCACACACACACACACACACACACACACACAGAAGCACACACGAGCGGGGAAGAGGCAGAGAGAGGATCCCACACTCATCAGGGAGCCGACCAGGGGCTTGATCCTGTGAGATCGGGACCTGACCCCCAGTCAAGAGTCAGACACTCAACCGAACTGAGCCACCCAGGGCCCCGGACATGGGTATATTTATAATCCTTATTATTTTCTTTTTTCTTGTTGTGTCAAAATACACGTAACGTAAAATGTACCATCATAACCGCTTCTAAGCACACAGCTCAGGGCAGCAAGTGTGTTCACCTTGCTGCGTAGCCGGCCCCGCTGCGACGTCCAGAACTCTGTTCTTGCAGATCTGAAACCCTGAACCTGCTCAACACTGACACCCCAGTCTCCCCTCCTCCCAGGCCCCAGCACCCACCATTATGATCCGGGATCTTTTTTATTTACAACTTCTCATCGGCTGTTGCTGTTGTTACAACTAGCCAATGACCGTAAAAGAATTACCCTAACTTAAAGCAAATTTTTTTAAGTTTATTTTGAGAGAGGCAGAGACAGCATGAGTGGGGGAGGGGCAGGGAGAGAAGGAGAGAGAGAGAATCCCAAGTAGTCTCTGCACTGTCAGCACAGAACCCGACGTGGGGCTTGAACTCATGAAACCTCAAGATCACGACCTGAGCTGAAACCAAGAGTGGGACGCTTAACCGACGGAGTCACCCAGGCACCTCAGACTTTTAAGTGGACACTCAAATGGTCAGTTAATCTACAACAAAGGAGACACAAGCCTACAGTGGGGGAAAAGACAGTCTCTTCAACAAATGGAGTTGGGAAAACCAGACCACGTTCTTACCCCATACGCAAAAATAAACTCAAAGTGGGTTAAAGACTTGAATGTAATACCTGAAACCATCAAACTCCTTGAAGAAAATATAGTCATTAAGCTCTCTGACATGGGTCTTCACAATATTTTTCTGAATCTTTCTCCTTGGGTAAGGGAAACAAAAGCAAAAACAAAGACTCAATTAAACTAAAAAGCTTCTGCACAGCAAAAGAAACCACTGACAAAATGAAAAGGCAACCAAGTGCATGGGAGAGAGATAGTTGTAAATAATATATCTGATAAGGGGTTGATATGCAAAATATATAAAGTACTCCTACAACTTAACAACAATAACAAAACTAAACAACCCTATTAAAAAATGGGCAAAAGACATGAATCGGCACTTTTCCAAAGAAAACATCCAGATGGGCTAACAGACACATGAGAGATGGTCAACATCACTCATCATCAGGGAAATACAAACCCAAACCACAAAACCACCTCACACCTGTCAGAGTGGCTAAAATCAACAACACAAGAAACAACAGGTGTTGGCGTGGATGTGGAGAAATGGGAACCTCTTGCATTGTCGGTGGGAATGCAAACTGGTGCAGCCTCCATAGAAAGCAGTATGGGGGCTCCTAAAAAATTAAAAATAGAACTACCCTATGATCAGGGTGGGGGGGGGCGCCTGGGTGCCTCAGTTGGTTGAGCATCTGACTTCGGTTCAGGTCATGATCTCACGGTTCATGGTTTCAAGCCCTGTATCAGGCTCTGTGCTGATGGCTCCGAGCTTGGAGCCTGCTTTGGATTCTGTGCCTCCCTCTCTCTCTGCCTCTCCCCTGCTCACACTCTCTCTCTCAAAAATAAATAAACATTAAAAAAAAAAAAGAACTACCCTATGAATCAGGAATCCCATTTCTCAGTGTTTATCTGAGGACAACAAAAACACTAATTCAAAAAGGTACATTCACCCCTATAGTCATTGCAGCATTATTTACAACAGCCACTAAGCGTCCAGTGATAAGGAATGGATAAGGAAGGTGTGGTGTGTGTCTACACAGACTATGACTCAGCCATTAAAGGGAATGAAGTCTTGGCATTTGTGACAACATGGATGGAGCAAGGGGGTATTATGCTAAGTGAAAAGGGTCAGAGAGACAAATACTATGTGATGTCGCTCATATGGGGACTCTAAAAAAAAATAAAAGGGGCCCTCTCTGTCCCTCAGAGGGGAGAGGGGTGGGGGCGATGGGTGAAGTACGTGAGGATAATCAAGGGGTACAGACTTCCAGTTATACAATAAACAAGTCACAGGGGTATAACGTACAGCATAAGGAATAGAGTCAGTGGTACTGTAATAACTTTACATCGTGGTAGATGGTGATTAGACCTATCATGGTGATTATTTCATAAGGTATAAAAGAATCATTATCATGTACATCTGAAGCTAATTTAATATTGTAAATTAATTATAATTCAATAAAAATTATAACTATTTATTTTGGAATAGTTTCACACTCCCAAGTAAATTGCTAAAATAGTAGAGGGTTCCATGGGGCGCCTGGGTGGCTCAGTAGGTTAGATGTCTGACTTCGGTTGAGGTCATGATCTCCCGGTTCATGGGTTCGAGCCCCACGTCGGGGTCTGTGCTGACAGCTCGGAGCCTGGAGCCTGCTTGGGATTCTGGGTCTCCCTCTCTCTCTCTGCCCCTTGCCTGCTCACGCTCTGTCTCTCTCTCTCAAAAATAAATAAACGTTAAAAAAAATTAAAAAAATAAAATAGAGAGTTCTTGTGTATTCTTCACTCAGCCTCTTCCTCATGGCCCAGTGTATTGGTGAAATCAGGAAATTAACATTGATACAGTGCCAGTAACTAATCTACAGACTTTATTCAATTTTTTTAACTTTTAAAAAACGTTCACTCATTTTTGACAGTGAGAGTGAGCAGGGGAGGGGCGGGGAGAGAGGAGACAGAGGCTCCGAAGTAGGCTCTGTGCCAACAGCAGAGAGCCAGATGCAGGGATCAAACTCACGAACCATGAGATCATGACCTGAGCCGAAGGTGAACGCTTAGCTGACTGAGCCACCCAGGCGCCCCCCGACTTTATTCAAATTGAAGCAGTTTGCCTCTCGTGTCCTTTTTTCTGGTCCAGAATCCAACCTAGAACTACAAGATGCGTCTTGCCGTCACACTTCCGCAGTTTCCTCTGGTCTGTGATAGGTTCTCATTTCTTGATGTCTTACAGTCGCAACACCGTCAAGGCTACTGGTTGGTTGTTTTGTAGCAACTCCATCACCTCGAGTCTGCCTGGTGTTCACTCATGATTCGACTGAGGTGGTGCCTTTGGGGACAAGAATATCATGGAAGTGATCCCGGGTCCTTCCGTCTCAGTGCAGTGAATCATGCGGTGTGTGGTGTCGATGGGTCTGGTCGCTAGGGGGCGTTGACTTTGATCGCTTGGTTAAGGTCTTGGTCGACAGGCTTCCCCGATGTTAAGTTCTTTTCCCTTTGTAATTAAAAAGCATCTTGTGTGAAGATACTTTGAGACTCTGCAAATATGCTGTTTTACATCCATCTTTTTTTTTTTTTACCTACTAACTTTATTATTATTTTCATTATTAATATCCTCTCTTCTTTTCTGAAGCATCTATCACATAGCTGACTTATACGAGGTAGTACTCGTACACATCCTAGTGCTACAAAACAATGACTTAAAAAAATCCCGTCTTTCAAGCAAGTACTTGCAAACTAAAGGGAGGAGCCTAACTGGTTACACCCACAGGTTAGAGAAGAGCCAGTGAATTCTGCCTGACTTTGCATGGAGAGTAAGAGTCGGATTCAAATGCCAAGTGTGGGAGTGTGGCAGACCTCTCTTTTTATGTGGAAAATTACTTTTCTTCTGGGCTGTGAGCATGTGGTCATAAAGGTCTAAAAGTGACTGTGCCGAGCAGCTGATAAGAAATTGGATCAGAGCTCTCTGCGGCTGGAAGTGTTCTTAGTTGAGCTGCCCCAACTTCAGAAATAAGCCAATGACTTTCGTTTTAACGTTTATTTGTGTATTTTGAGCGAGAACACAAGTAGGGGAGGGACAGAGAGAGAGGAGAGAATCCCAAGCAGGCTCTGTGCTGACAGCAGGGCTCGAACCCACGGACTGTGAGATCACCACCTGAGCCAAAATCAAGAGTTGGATGCTCAGCTCAATGAGCCACCCAGGTACCCCGCCAATGACTTTTTATGATGGCTTCATAATCGGTATTTTTTTGGATTTCCTTATTGCCTGTAACACAGTTTAAGGTGATTCTTCTGAGTTGTCTAGGTAGGCAATCCTATCTTTGGCAATATTAAAAACTTTGTCTTTTTCAAATTTGTACCTCATTTCTTGTTCTTGTCTTATTACATTGGCTGGTGTCACCAGAATTACATGAAATAATTGTTCTGATAATGGATATTCGTTGTCTCGTTTCTGAATACAATGGGCACGTTTCTAAATTAGGGATTGACAAATTGTGACCTGTGGGCCAAAACCAGCCCACCACCTGTTTTTGTAAATAACATTTTATTGGAACACAGCCATGGCCATTCGGTTTGTCTGTGACAGTTTGAGTGCCATGGCAGCCCAGCTGACTAGTTGTAACAGAGTCCTTTTAGTCTGTAAAGTCTAAAATATTTATATGTGGTTCTTCGAAGAAAAAAGTTTGCCAACTTCGCTTCTGAGATTTCAACGTTATTGAATTAATTTATCAAGTTAGAGAAGTTTATCTGTAAACATCTAATGCTTGGGTAATATTTCTCCCTCTTCCTATGGATATATTATATTTTTTATTTTATAATTCCTCATACACAGAAGTGATTTAATAGCGTGTTCTTTATACCTAACTTAAAAAGCAAAACACTACACATAGTTGAATGTACTTACGTACCCTTTGCTGAATGCGTTCCCCTTCATCTTGCCCAAAGGGAGCACTTCCCCTGAATTTGTTTAAAATTTATTTATTTTTATTTTTTTGAAGACAGAGTGAGAGCAGGGGAGAGGGGCAGAGGGAGAAAGAGAGAGAATCCTAAGTAGGCTCCACACTCAGTCCTGAGCCCAATGCGCGGCTTGATCCCATGACCCTGGGATCACGACCTAAGCCCAAATCAAGAATTGGATGCTCAAATGACTGAGCCACCCAGGCACGCCTACCCTGAATTTGTTTATAGATGAGTTTTTCTAAGAGCTTCATAGTCGTAGCTCTTACATTTAGGTCTCTGAGCCATTTTAAGTTAAGTTTTGGATATGGTGTGAGGTTGGGGTCCAATCGTTCTTTTGCATGTAGATTTCCCATCGTCCCAGCACCATTTGTCAAAGACTGTTCGTTCACTGAATGGTCTGGACACCCTTGTCAAAAATCAATTGGTCATAGATGTATGGGTTTTCTGGATTCTCGACTGCATTCCATTGATTTATAGGTCTATCCCTATGCCAGCATCACAGTATTTTGCTTAGTGTAAGTTTTGAAATCAGGAAATGTGAGTCCTCCAACTTTATTGTTCTATTTCAAGATTGTTTTGTCTATTCTGTTTTATTCTGCTGTATGTCAAGATTTTTTTGGTGTATCCTTTGCAATTCCAAAAGAGATTGAGAATTGAGTTTGTCATTTCTGCAAAAAAGATCTTTGGGATTTTTATAGGGATTGCATTGCATCGGTAGATTGCTTTGGGTAGTGTTGCCACAGAGATGAGTTTTTATATATTTGCTGGCATGTGTTTATCCCGAATACGCATTTGCTTTATGTGTGTTAAAATGTACCAGGTTTAAGAAAATTAAAATGTTCCATGTTGGGGTGGCCTGGGTGGCTTAGGGAGTTAAACATCTGACTTCGACTCAGGTCACGATCTTGTGATTCAAGACTTCAAACCCTACATCGGGCCCTCTGCTGTCAGCGCAGAGCCTGTTTTGGATCCTGTCTCCCTCTCTCTCTGCCCCTCTCCCACTCGCACACATTCTCTTTCAAAAATAAATAAACATTAAAACAAATTTTTTAAAGGTTCCATATTAGTTAATGTAATGAAATTCTTGCAGCCTGTTTTGCTCAGGGTGATTCTTTAATTTTTTAATATTTATTTTTGAGACAGAGAGAGAGAGAGAGAGAGAGAGCGCGCGTGAGTGGGGGGATGGGCAGAGACGGAGACACAGAATCCGAAGCCGCCTCCAGGCTCCGAGCCGTCAGCAAAGAGCCCGACCTGGGGGCTCGAACTCACGAGCTGTGAGATCATGACCTGAGCCGAAGTCAGACGCTCAACCGACTGAGCCACCCAGGCGTCCCTGTAGTTCCCCACTCATTAATTTCTGATTTTCTTAGTATTTTCCCTAGACTTTCCTTGGGTTTGTTCTCTTTTTTTTTGTAGATGATCAAGGTGAAATCTTAACGAGTTTATTTTGTTATTTTCCTCACATTTATAGCAAGGCTACCTATTTCCCTCTGAATACGTCCTTGCTTATTTCATTTATATTCAGTGACCTCCCTCCACCCCGCAAATGCACGTAAGACTTAAAATTGATCGCCGGGTACGTTTTTGGTTTTTATTTGCAACGGTCTCGTCATCCAGCGCTGAACACCTTGTAGTATACGTGCGACTGAACTCCTGTTTAACGCTTCCATCTACGTGGCCTTGAGGAACCACGAATCCACGCTGATTTCTAAATTCTGTTGCGTCGTGGGTAGCGAGTGAAGTCTGAACGCGGAGCTCGCCTTTATCCCGACACACGGTCCGGTTGCGTGATGGCTCTCCCTGTTTGCCCAGAATGTGCCTTTTCTATTTGTTGGGCACAAAGTCCCGTCGCACGTATGCAGTTGACCGCGTTTGCCACTGCGCTCCTGATCTCAAGATCCTTCCTGTTTTGCCAGCTCGGTCTTTTCCTTTGCCGAGTTAGGTTCAGTCTCCTGCACGGCCGTGGTTTTGATCCGTTTCTCCTCACGGGTGTTTTTGCTTTCAACGTTGTAACGTGATGTCGTTCGGGACAAAGGGTGTACTTAGGGTCTTTGAACTCCCCGGAGCGCTTTGGTCCCCAAGTCCTTGGTGATGGGCTCTGTTCTAGGCCCCGCCCCTTCCCGCCTGGGGGTGAGGCCGGCCGTGGGCAGGTGGAACGCAGATGCCTCGAACGCCCTCACGAGGGCTCTGGGACACGGGCAAAGTCACGTCCGGGCTCCACTGCGTATTATCAGTGTGATCTTGGGTAAGAGACCCGACCTGTTTGCGCCTCAGTTCCCTCATCTGTCCACCGGCGCATCGTTGGAAGGCTTAAACGATGCGGCACGAGCCGAAGCATACAGTAAGCGCTCAATGAATGGCGCTGAGGTCATGCTGTCCTGCTGTAGGGCCAGGGCGCCTGGAGATGCTGTCTCTGGTCACGTCTGTGGGTTTGAGGCAATTCCTTACGTGTCCTCAGTTTCCACGGAGCCTTTGGAACAGTGCTACCAGCACCAATAAGCAGGAGCATCTCAAGGATTGAGCCCCAGCGCTGAGGGTCACACAGGTTATCTTTCCCTGGAGACCCTCCTTGTCCTGTTTCCGGTTCGGAGGGAAAGGTACACCCTGTTTAGAGGGTTCGGGAGACCAAAGAAAGAAAACAGCTGCTTCCTCAGAGGGGTGGGTTTTGAGGGCAGGATTCTCTGCGCAGAGCAGTCTTGGTCAAGTCCCGAACGATTCAGGCACGACCAGGCTTGGGTCAGAATCTGCCGGTTCCGTCCGTCTTTGTCCCACAGTCTGTTACTAAGAAGATCCCTTCCCCCCTACTTGTCATCTGGGCTCAGGAACTCTGATGTGGTCCTGCTTCTTCCTAATCTTTTTCCCTTCACTGTCCGCGCCCCCCTCCCCCCCCCCCATCCCACAGTGGGACAAGGGAGACCCACACACCAGCTCACCACCTCCGCCGGCGCCCCTGATGCGTTTCACAAGGAAAGAGAAGCGAGCTTCCATCTGTAGTGATTTCCACCTTCCTGGTTACTCTCTTTTCTTGATTGTTGTACTTAGCTCAGATTTATCTAACTTCTGGGGTTTTCAAAGGTTTTCGTTCGGTGGATGCAAAACGATAACCTCGGGGGGGCACCTGAGTGGCTCAGTCAGTTAAGCATCCGACTTCGGCTCAGGCCATGATCTCACGGTTTGTGGGTTCGAGCCCCACGTCGGGCTCTGTGCTGACCGCTGGGAGCCTGGGGCCTGCTTCCGATTCTGTCTCCTCCCCCTCCCCACCCCCCCTGCTCCTCCCCTGCTCATGCTCTCTCTTTCAAAAAATATTAAAAAAAACCCAAAAAACCTCGAAACCGTCCAGAAGTTAAATCTTTTTAGCTTGCTTTCTTTTTTACCGACATTTATTCTTTTTTAGTTAGTTGAATCGAAAGCTTGGTTCAGGTCTTTCTCGTTTTCAACATGTTCTAGGCTGTACATGTTGCTCTGGGTCTCCCTCTGTCTGCGTCTGACAGGTTACATGATGTCACCTACTATCCGAATTGCTGTTTCAAAAGCTTTGTAAGTTTCATGTTGATTCCTTCCTTAACCTGTGCCTTGCTTAGAAATGTGCTTTACGTTTTTTTACTTTCCATTTTTTTTTTTTTTTTACCTAAGCCCTTCTTAAGGGAGGCTAACACCCCTTGAGGCCAACATCTGGTTATCTACTTGTTTCTTGGGATTTGTGAAGATCTCCACTGCTGATCTGTAGAAATGTTCTGCGTGTGTCTGAGATCCTGGGGGTGGGGGATATAGGGTCTGATAAATCTGTTTGACTAAGCTTGTTAATGGCGTTACTTCCAGCTACGTTATAGACTTTCTGACTCCTGGATCTGATGGTTTCTCAAACGGGTGACCCTACCCTTTCCTAGGCTGGGCCCCTGCCCCAAGGCCACCCTTTCTTGTCCCTGGAGCTCCTCTGTGACCACGGGAGGGATCGTTCAACCCACCCCCCGGCACCCCTGCCAGAGGAGGAAGGCTCGGGCACACCCTGCAGCCCCCAGCGTCTGACCAGCTCAGCGTATGGATCCACTCACTGGGTGGCCCATGGCGTGGGGGAACAGTGGCTCCAACCCCGTGCTTCCCTCCACGGACTCCGCTCCGTCAGGGGAGGGCAGCATGGCGTGGCCTTTGGCGGGGCACGAGTCCCAGCTCTGCTTTAAACCCACTGTGTGACTTGACTTGCAGGCAGCACCTGTCCCTCTCTGAGCCTCTGTTTCCCCATCTGTAAACTGGGCTGATGACTGCCCTGTCAGAGCTGGCCCGGCCCCTCTGGTTCTGGGTTCTCAGATCCCAGTACGGCCCTTTAGACACCGTGTGACCTTGGACGAGCAACACGACCTCTCCGGGCCACATTCTTACAGACCAGCTCTCCGGGCACCCGCCTGCCCCAGGGACGGGACGGGACGGACGGGGTTAGGACAAAGACTCCACCACCGGCCGGGGTCAGACGATCTTCCTTTAATACAAAGTTGATATATCTACATACGCAGAGGTGGGAAAACCACCCAGCTGCTTCCGTTTGAATAAACAGTGTTGAAAGCGACGGCAGACCCACTCTTATACAAAGAGAAAAACTCACTTTCTCGGGGGTGGGGGGGATCCCAGTCTTCCGCCCCGTAGTCCCAGAGGGAAAGGGTCCCCGATCCGCGCAGAACATGGTCTCTCTCTCTCCCAGAAGAAGTGGGACCCCCCCTGTTTTGTCCAGTCCCCCCTCCACAAGGGCGGGAGACGGCTGGGGCTCAGGCGGCGGGGTGGGGGGGGGTCGCTGCCCTCTCCTCGGAGGCAGCACCCACCCCGGTGGGTTTGAACCTGACGCTGGTGGGCCGGAGTCCCCCCGCTGCCCCACCCTCAGAACGGTCCTTGATATGTTTCAGAATTAAAAAAAGAAAGAAAAGAAAAAAAAAGAAAAATGCAAAAAAAGGGAAGAAACCAGGAGCAAAAGGGCCTTCTGTTCTTAAGTGGGGCCCACCTTCCGAAGGCAGGAGAAGGAAGCCAGGCGGCCCTGGGGGCTGGCTGACCGACCCCGCACGCGCAGGCCTGGGAACACAGCCGTCGCTCGAGAACGTTCTCTACGGTGAAAAAATAGACTGTCTGTGAATGGAACAGGAATACGCAAAGTTCTTCTTTTTAAATTTGTTGACTGGTAAGTCTTTTTTTTTTCTGTTTGTTTCTTCTTTAAAAAAAAATGAAAAAAAAAAATACACTATTTAAAAAAAGAAATGTCACTGGATACAGTTACACTGAGTTGGAAAAGAAAGCTGAATCCTGAGCCCCTTGCCCAGTGGGACCCCCCACCCCCCACACCAGGCTGCAGGGCAGGAGGGCTCTCCGGGGGCGGGGGCGGGGGGAGGGGCGGGGTAGGACCGGGGCTCGAGCTGGCCGCCCTGCCCGCCTCCGGTTCCGGGGAGAACCCCTGTTTGCTCACCGCCCCCCCACCCCCCCACCCCGGAATCTCTCGGTTCAGAATCGGAAGGAAATGAGGAATGTGACAGTAGCCGGAGGCGGTGGCCGGGCCGGCGAGGCTGCGGGGGGCCGCATCGTTCCTGGAGGCCGAGCGGAAACGTGGCCGCTGCCCGCTCCTGCCCTGGCGGCCGGGGGTCCAGGTCTCCGGGGGCCCACCCGGCAGGGGCAGAGGCATCCAGGCCGGTGGCACGGGGCCAGCGGCGACCATGGCGTTAGGTTGCATAGTGGTCAAAGCTTCCGAGGTACTCCAGCGCGGCCTGGTAACAGAACTGGTACTCGTCCTGCGGGAGGGAGGGAACCGCGGCTCAGGTCGGCGCCTCTGCACCTCCTTAGCCTGCCGGGGCTCCCCGCTGCCCTCGGGAGCAAGGCGGGCGCCCGGCTCCTGCAGCAGGGGCAAGTCGCACCTCTGCACGGTGGCGGAGGCTGGGCGCCGTCCCCGCACGCCCTCCCCCACTGCAACAGTGCCCTCGGGGCTGGGAGTCCCACTCCAGCACTGTCTCCCGAGCGACGGGACGGTCTTGAGGGACGCGGTCGCAGAGAAGTCCCTTCTAGCTCTGGGCCTCGCTTTCCCCATCTGGGGAGCAGGGGGACTTCGGGGGCCGTGGCCTGTGTCGGGGCCTGGCTGAGCCATGAATGTGCTGTGACTTGGGAAGCTGCCCCCCGGCTCTGGATTTCGGTCTATCCTCGTGTCAAAAGGGCCGACTCATCCCCTTCCGGCCCCAAACAGGTGCCGAGGACCTTCCCAGACGACCCAGGATGCAAGGTGACCGCCCCCATCTCCCAGAACAGGAACCTGAGGCCCGCCCGCCGCCCTCACCTCTGTCTGCACCATGGCCGGCCTCTGGGTTCGCAGCATCTTCACGGTCTGGAAAATGTCCACGACGCCCTCGTACCGCATGCGCTCTAGCACGATGCTGAGTGTGATGAACACACCCGTCCTGCCCACGCCGGCGCTGTTGGGGGGGGAGGGGGAGGGCACAGCCGGTCAGGGGCCCGGGCGAGCGAACCCCGTGTGACCGCCCGATGCCTCAGGGACGCAGACAGCCCCAGCGGGACCGCCTGGGTGGGGCTCGAGGCTGCGCTCGCTGGGCCTCAGTTTCCCCAGCCGGGCAGCGGGCGCGCTGGGGCCTGAGGGACAGCGGCTCACCTGCAGTGGACGGAGATGGGGCCGTCCTGGCCGAACTGTTCCTTGGTCTTGTGCACTTGGCCGATGAAGTCGATGAAGCCCTCCCCCGACTTCGGGACGCCCTGTTCCGGCCAGTCCGTGAACTGGAACTGCCGCACGGTCCGGGACTGCCCGTCCTGCAACGGAGGGGGTCCGGCCGCGCCGCTCAGGTCGGCAGCGGTCACGGCTGGCTTCCCGCCCGGGCCCGCCTCCGGCCCCGCCTTCCGTCACCGGCCAACGCCACCCTCCAGCAGCCCCCTCGTCCAGTGCTGCCATCTCACGAGCCGCCACCCAGAGCTCCTGTGTCCCCTCCCGTCCAGCGGGAGCCCCACGCCACGCCGTCGCCTTTCGCTTTCATCCTTCACCACCCACGGCTGCCACCCTCGCCGCATCCAGCAACACCATCCACTGATTCTCCGGTCCCGCGTCCCGCCAATCCCGTGGGCCCGCCCCGCCCCGCCCCGCCCCGCCCCGCCCCGCCCCGATCGCCGCGACCAACAGCTGTTCGCTGTTCGTTCATCAGCCTTCGCCACCCGCTGGCAACGTCTCGACTGACCCGCCCCTTCGTCCCAGCCAATCCCCGCCCCCTTCCACCCCTACCCGCGTGACGCCCCGTCGCCCCTCCCCACTGCGGTGGGACCACCCCGTCCCCGCCGCTCGCTCGCAGCCCCCGGCCCCGCACCCTGTGTCACGTCTCCCCCACCCTGCTTTCAGCGCTGCGACACAGAGCTCCGCAGACTGCTGCTTCCAGGGGACACCCCGCTCGCTCCCTCTCGCACGGCCCCTTGGGCCTTGTTCCCTAGGGAGCAGCGCGGCACACGCTCGACTGTGGGACCCGCACGGGACACAAACCTCTCTTCCCCCTTGTGGTGGTACGAGTGACCGTTCAGCTCGAGGACCCGCTCTTCCTCCTCCCAACCCCCAATGCTTACTCCTACCCCCGGGCCTTTGCTTCTACCCCCAACTAGGGAAGCCTTCTCCACCTCACGAGGTGGTGCTGAGCAGAGTCCGGCCCGGGGTCCCAGGCCCTCCCAGCCACCCCTCCCCATACTCACCCGGGCGTCTGTGACCTTGAACTCCCGCAGGATATACTGAGGCATGTTGTATTCCGCCATCGGATCCACCACGAAGTACTGGTAGCGGGCGGAGCGCTCGGCAGGCCAGTACTGGTGACATTTTTCCTGTTGAGAAGGCGGGCTGCGGTCGGCTCGGGCCCCACCCCTGCTCCCTGGCCCCACCCTCGCCCCGCCCCCGGCCCCGCCCCAGCCGCGCCCCGGCTCCCGTGGCCCCGCCCCACCAGCGGCCCCGCCCCGCTCACCCTGCCCATCTCCCGCAGCTTGGTCAGCATCACCACGATGGTGGAGTTGTTCTCCCACAGCGCACGCCAGAAATCCTCCGTGGTCTCCGCCAGCGGCCCCTGCGTCGCGATGTAGGCCTTCTGCTGCCTGCGGTGTGGGGGTGGGGGGCATGTGAGATGCAGTGCCCGCCCCTGCCACGCCCCTGCCGACTCAGGACCCCCCGGTCACTGCGCCGTCTCCCCGTCTGTCTCGTTCGGTCCTCTCCGTGAGCCCGTTGTGCACCCGGGGAAACCGCCAGCCTCGGGAGCTGCATCACCTCCCAGAGGCTGCCGGGCCTCCCCCGACCTCCCCCACCTCGTCAGGTGCCCGGAAACTCCTTCCGGGTGTCTGCACAGGTTGTTTCCTGTCACCCTCCAGCCTCTGAACAGGCGGGGACTTCTGCTGCCACACCCCACCCCTGTGCCAGGGTGTCTCAACCTCAGCACTGACATTTGCGGCTGGGTCGTTCCCCGGGCTGGGCAGTGCGAGGCGTCCAGCAGCATCCCTGGCCTCCACCCACTCCCATTAGGACCAGCATGTCCCCAGGCACTGGTCGGTTTTCCCTGGGCGGCAGAACCGCCCAGGTTGAAAACCAGCGACGGGAGAGGACAGAGGGAGACAGCAGCCATCGGTTAAATACCCAGCTAAAGAGCCCCTCCCCCTCGGCCGCGCCTGCCTGTGTCCAGCTCCGTTTCCCCTGTGAGGCTGGAGGCCCCTTGGGGGCGGGGCGAAGGCGAGGTACCTGTAGCCGTCGATGAAGCTGGCGTTGATGTAGTCGGAGCCCTCCACGCCACGGATAGGCTGCAGGCAGACCCGTGTGCTCTCATAGGGCATGATGTTCACCAGGCGGTTCTTGAACTTGTTACAAGGCAGATTGGCACTGATGAAGCGGGATGTGTGGGCTTTGGAGTTGGCCAGCCGCTGCGGAGACCGGGAGGCCCGGGGTCACCGGCGGGGCGGCCTCCGGCCCCCGGGGCCGGGCAGGGCTGTGTGTTTTCCCAGCCGGAGCGCCAACGGCAGCCCCGATCCCGATCTCGCCGCCCCCGCCGCCCCCGCCGGCGTCCCGCCTCCCAACCTTGAACTCGAGCTCCATGCCGGTGACGTGCTCGCCGGGCTCCACCTGGGCCAGCTTCTGGATGTAGGCGTAGAGGCTGCGGGCGGGCACCTCCGTGTTGCCGCAGCCCACGGCCTCCAGCAGGGCCTCGTGGATGAAGCTGTACTGGTCCTCGGTCTGCACCATATAGTTGCGCTGGGACCGCATGAGGGTCACGTGGCCGTACACGTCCACCGTCTTCTCCGGCTTGATCCGCTCCAGCATGGCGTCGATGACGATGAAGCAGCCCGTGCGGCCCACGCCGGCGCTGCGGGGACACGCGTCGCGGTCAGGGGCCCCCGAGGGAGGGCCGGGGGCGGGGGGCGGGGGGGGCGGGCAGGGGTACCTGCAGTGCACGACCACGGGGCCCGCGTCTGGCGGGTTGCAGGCCTTCACCCTCCGCAGGAAAGCCAGGAATGGCGTCGGGTACTCGGGCACCCCGTGGTCCGGCCACGCCGTGAACTGGAACTGCCGTACCTCGCGTTTCTCGCTGGAGCCGTTCTGGGGGCCACGGGGACACTGCCCGTCACCGCGGCCCACGACGCACGAGCCGAGGCGGCCAGCTTCGCGCCCCACCTCTCCCCCCAAACCCACCCCCGGATCTCGGCCGGGGGCAGCTCCCTCCTCCCAGGTGTTCTGGCCAGAACTCAGAGGAGGAGTGGCCCTTGACCCAGCGGCCCCCCCCCCCCACCCCGCATCCAACACAGGAGCCCAGACTGGTGGCTCTGCCTCCGTCTATACTCCCTGGTCCAGTCCCTTCTGCCCTGGTCCCGCCGCTCCAATCCTCACCGCCCTAGTCTGTCCTCCCCGTAGTAGCCCCCAGAGAGCACTTGTGAGCACCTGAATCAGGTTGGCCCTCCTCTGCCCACCACCCTCCAGGGCTCCCATCCACCTTGCGGCGAGAGACCAAGTCCTCCCCAAGGCTCTGTATTCTCTGCCGGGTCCCCTCCCGGCCCTCCCCTCCTCGGTCACTCTGCCACAGCCATGATATAGGGCCTTCTCACTGGTGGTTCATCATGCCAGGCATGATCCTGCCCCAGGACCTTTGCACAGGCTGAGCCTCTGCCAGGAATGCGGTTTTCCCAGACCTCATGGCTCCCTTCCTCACCATCTCCAGGTCTCCCGACAGATACTTTATTTTTCTCCTTCTATGTGTTAAGATTTCTTATTTGACGTATTTGTTGTCAGTGCCTTGTCAACTAGACTTACGCTCTGAAAGAGCAAGACAGTTTGTCTGTCTTGGTCCTTGGGGTGTCTCAGCACCCAAATCAAGCCCTGACATACCACGTGTGCTTAGTTTTGACAGAAGACCTGGCTGGAGTCTGGGGAACGTTGGGGTACCAGTAGCACCTCCGCTCCCCATAGTAACAATTAAAAAATGCCCTCCAGATGGCAAACTGTCCCAGTTGAGAACAACTGATATAGAGAGACACATGGAACCATGTCACTGACAGCAGCCATCAGTTAAATACATGTCTAAAGATTCCCTCTGCCCCAGTCCTGACTACCCCAGCTGGCAGGGACTTTCTAGCTTTGTTTCCCACCCATCACAGGCCTAGACTGTGCGAGGCCAGAGGGCAAGGAGACAACAGGTTCATTGCTAAGTTGGGTTCTGCTGGTTTTGTCCTTCTGGTGTGGCTGGAGAGGAGAGGTGCCCTCCTCTGAGCCTCAGTTTCCCCATCTACGAAGTGGGCTACAAGACCATGTGGTCAGCCTGGGCCGACATGCCTGGTTTTCTGTGTCTCTTGGGGAGCTCCCAGGGCAGAAGCTGGGGCCTCCAGTCTTCCTCTTCCGCCCCCACCACCCCCTCCCACAGCCCCAGCCCCAGCCCGGGTCCTACCTTGTGCAAAGAGAAGGTCCGAACGCAGAACGTGGCCAGCTCGATGGTGTCGAGCAGCGTCACCTGGATGAAGCCATACGTCTCCGTGCCCCGGTTGGGCCAGTACTGATCACACTTGACCTGTGGAAGGCAAGAGAACGGAGGTGAGCATGGGCGGGGGTTGGCCGGGGGCTCGGGGGCCGCAGGGTCCAGCCTCACCCGTGATTTCTCCTCTAGCCGCGTCATCATGACGATGGTAGCTGAGCGCTGTTCCCACACCATGCGCCAGAAGTCGCCGAAGGTCTCGGGCAGCGGCCCCTGTGTGGCAATGTATGCGTTCTGCCTCCGGTAGCCGTCCACATAGTTGGCGTTGATGTAATCGCTACCCACAATGCCTACAGCCCGGGGAGAAGCCAGAGATCAACAGGGGTGCTGTCGTCTCCTACACTGGTTCTCTCTGGCCCACCGCTTCCTGCAAGTCCTCCTAGACTGCCCCAAGCTCTCCCCAAAGAAACCACGGAGCATGAATTTTGTGGTTTCTCCTCCTGAGCGCTACAACCACTGGGGGCCAGCTTTCTCTGTGGCGGGGCTGTTCTGTGCATCGCGGGGTCGGAGCGGCGTCTCTGGTCCACCCTCGAAACGCTCCTAGCTTCCTCTCCCCCAGCATGTGAATGCTTCCTGGGCATTGAGAACAACTGACACAGAGGGACGTGTGGAAACCGATTACGGACAGCAGCCATCAGTTAAGTACGTATCTAAAACACCCGGGTGGCTTCTGGCTGGAGCCATGACCAGAATCAGGCTTCAGCTTCCCCCTCCGTGTCCTGGCTCGTCCACACTTCAGAACGGGCAAGGGCGGGACGGGGCCCAGACCGCTACCTTCGATGGGCTGCAGGATGACGCGGGAGTGGTCGTATGCGATGACGTTGGCGTAGCGGTTTTTGGGCTTGTTCACCTCCAGGTTGGAATGTTCCCACGTGAACTGCTGGCCTGGATCAATGGACTGCAGGGGAAGGGGAGGTGGGGGGCGTCAGGACGGGCGCTGGGGGGGGCGGGGGGGCGGGGGGGGCAGGAGGCGGGGCTAGCTCACCTCATACTCCTGGGAGAGCTTGAGGCTGTCGTTGGCCTTGAGGCGGTCCGTGTGCTCTGCCATGTCTGCGATGGGGATCGGGGGGTGGCTAAGCATGCCTGGGGGGAGAGCAGACCCCGTGGTGCGGGCCGGTCACTTGGGAGCCGGCCCGGGGACCGGGGGGCGGGGGGCGGGGGGCTCTACAGTGTGAGTGTGCAATGGACGAGCCGCGGTTAGAGGGAGTGGCGGGGGAGGGGAGGGCTCAGGTCGGCCCACGCCGGGGCCAGGACCCCCGGCCTGGGGGTCTGTCTGCAGGTGGAGCGTTCGAGGAGCAGCTCCAGCCGAGTCTGACAACCCCGGCTGACGCCGTCCACCCATCTCAGTGCTCCCAACCCAGCTGGGGACGCAGGGGCTGGGGAAGGGTCGCCCTGGAGGACCTCAAGCTCCCGGAGCCTCATGGCAACAAGCGGGCAAGTGACACAGAAATGGAAGAAGCAGACGGGGCTGGCCAGGCCTTTGGAGAGACACTGTTCCCCAGGGCAGGGGCCGGAGACGCCACCCCTTTCTGGGATCAGATCCTTCTGGGATCAGAAGGACTACAACGTCTTCTGCCGGGCAGAGCTGGGGAACTGGGGAGCAGGGGGCAGTGTGTGTGTGTGTGTGTGTGTGTGTGTGTGTCTGTGTGCGCTCGGGGGTCCCCGTCTGTCTGTGCAGCTGCTTGGAGCAGGTGCGGTGAGCCCCTGACCTCCGGGGGCTCATTTCCTCATCTGGCACATGGAATGGTGGTGACCCTTCGGCGGGAGGGGTTGCTGGAGGGAACGGGGCGGGGGCCTGGCTCTTTCTCCCCAGTGTCTGCGTCTGCACGACCCCTCTCCTCTCCTGGGGCCCGGCAGGCCGAGCTACAGGCCGGGACAGACGTAAAAGACTGCCAGGCGGGCTTACGTACAGCTGCTGCCCTGGGCGCTCCCCAAGAGCCCTTATCTAAGGAGCGAGGGCCGTTTGCCCAGTGGATCCCCCTGCCTGTCACGCCGGAGGACCCCCCCCCCCCCCAGACACACAGTCACAACCAGCAACCTACGGGCCCAACGGACCAGACCCCCGACTCCCTTGAGAAGCCAGCACAGGACAGGTGGACAGAGATGAAAACAAACGGGGGTGTGGGGGTGCGCGAAAGGAAGCTGAGAACAGAGAGACACAGGAACTAACTTTCAAAGTGAAACCCCGGCTCCCTGAGGGGGCTGCTGAGGCCTGAATCTGCAGAAACAGCAAACAATAAATAAATGAAAACACGCAGGGGCCCCGCCTCCCCCCATCCCCCGCTGGACGCACGCACAATGGCCAGCCAACAGACGCAAAGGGCAGAGCAAACTGAAACGACGAGGGACGCACGCTGCCCGGGCCCCGACCCGAGAACCTGCAGCAGCTGCCGTGTACCCCCTCTGACTGGACTTCAGCCGGTCCTGGCTCTTAGCCGTGACCTCGGGAAGATTCTGAGGCCCTAGGCTCTTTTAACGCATCCCCCCAGACCAACCTGGCCTTGGCGCCCGTTAGGGTCAGCAGAGACTTTAGATGAGTGGCAGGATGGTGAGGGAGGAGCTTGGGGGCAGGGGAAGGACATATGGGCCCATGCCGTGAGCTTTAAGAACAGCAGCCGTCAGTTAAATACGTGTGTTAAAAATTAACATCTGGAGGGAAATGGAAAAACCGATGTAACCCAGTCCAGACACAGAAGAAGGAAAGTGGTACGTGAGAGGTGCCGCAGGAGACCCTTCACGATCCCTTATGGAGGACTGCAGCCATCAGTTACACTTTGTCTCAGCCAAAAGGCTGAGCAGTGACTGCAGCCATCAGTTGAATACAGATGTCTAAAATCTCCTTTTGGTCGGAAACAGTTAATACGAGACAGGAGGCCGACAGGAAGCAGAGACTGGGTGCGCATAGATGGTGGATGTAATCATGCTGTGAGCCCAGAAGGAGAACAGCAGCCATCGGTTAAATTAAAAACCCCTTATGTGGTGAGAAGCAGCCGGCATGAGCCCAGTAAGAGGGAAAAGATGAGAAAGTATGTGGGTCACTGCACGTAAAGACGATCGAGGACGAGACCCTGGTTCGTTCAGTCTCCCCGAGGCACGGCAGGCGACTTTAGCTCGCTCCCGTGACTCTACAGGGAACCGTCAGGAGGCGGGGCCGCACACAGGAGCCAGGCAGGGCAGGGGGGAGGGGGGAGGGGGGAGGGGGGGAGGCACCATCGCTGTATCTCGCCACGGGGACATCCCACGGGAGGACGGGCAAAGGCCACGGAAAAACCCGAACACCCACCACTGAGGGGCCCGGAGACCAGAAGTGGGGACGGAAGCATGGCCCTTTCTGCCAGAAGAAAGGAGGGGGTTTCGGTCGGTTTGAGTTTGAGGTGTCCTTTCTGCTCCCAGGGACGACCCCGACCGCCAACGGAAGGCAGCGTTTTGTTTTTAAAAGCCTCACTCGGCTGTCATGGGAACCGGTCTGTGGAATCTCCAAGCTGAGGTCCACGCGGGAAGGTGGGCAGCGGGCGCTTAACTGCGCCGGAGGGCGCAGCAGGGGCAGAGGAGGGGCCGCCGAGCGCCAAGGCGGCTGCTTCCTCCTCCGCTCTGCTACGGCCCCCGGCGGTGAGGATCCCGGCGCCTGCGGGAGGCACGTACCTGGGGTCTGGAAGTTAATGCGTCTCATTTCCACGGGGTCCTTGGGGTGGTGGGGGGCGAGGTCAGCGTTGTTCAGGAGGCATTTGGTGCGGGGCTCTGAGTCCTTGCGTTTACTTCGAGGGAGCAAGCAGAGGAGCCCGTGAGCGTGCCAGCGTGTGCCCAGCGTGCCCAGAGACGCACACGTACGCGTGTGAACACAGGGGCTGTGAGCGACCCAGCCGGGAGGAAAGGGACCGTGCACACGTGGGACTGGGGTTCCCGGGACCGCGCGCAGCCTGCCGGCACAGCCGAGGGTCCCCTCGCCCCACGGGCACGGTGCCACCCCGTTCCTCCTCCTCAGCGCTTGCCCTACGTCTCCTTAGGATGGGGCCAACCCTTACCTGTCGGGCTTGCTGCTCCCGAAAGCACACGCGGGTGAGGAGGAGGGAAAAGAAGACAGGTGAGGCCATGCTGGCCAAAAAGGGCCTGTTCGGGGACGCTGGGTGGCTTGCTTAACCCCTCAGAGCCTTGGTCTCCTCCGGAAAACGGGGCTAATGCTTCCTGCTCGGGTCCCCGCCACGAAAAGGAACGTCCCAGCCTTCCCTTTCCAAGCTGAGACGTGTCCTGTGTGGCCACTACACTCACTGTCCTTGTGAGACTAGGCAGAGGCGGCCTCCACCCCAAATCGTCCCGCTGAGCGGAGCGTGGACCTTAAGAGGAACCGAATCACGAGCCCGCTGTGAACCCCGGCCCTTCCCCAGGCTGTGTGACTTTGACCAGGTGGCTTAACCTCTCTGGGCCGGAGTTTTCTCGTTTCTGTTTCTTCTACGAGAGAACCCTTCCCTGGACCTTCCGGACCCGCCTTCCTCTTCCAGGAAGCCCTCCCTCCTATCAAGCGGGGAGTGCGAGGGGCTCACTTCTTGTAGAGCAAGATGGCGATAACAATGCAGATGATGAAGACCACAGCCAACACGGGCCCAATCACCCAGATGAGGCCCTCCTCGCCGTCCACGATGGGCTGGGGGTCCGGGTTGTCCAGCTGGAAGGGATCTGAGAAGGGGCTGGCCGCAAATGTCTGCAGGAACAGGGCGCGAGGGGCCTCCGTCAGTGCCCGTCCCGCGCCTCGTGGCCAGGTGGGTGGTCCTCAAACACAAACCTGTCTCCCTCCCCTACTCTAAAGCCTCTGATGGCTCCCGAGGACCCCTGACCCCGGGGACCCCCCCCCCCCCCCCCCGAGGACCCGTGACCCCGGGGACCCCCCCCCCCTCCGCCCCACGGCCTGGCCCTTGCCAATCTTTGCTCTCTCCCCTTCCCCCCTGCTCTGCTTCAGCCCGGATCACAGAAGGCAGGGAGGATGGGGGTCCGGCTCGGAGGCCAGCGCCCTGGGGGCTGAGGTCGCTTCGGGGCCTGCCCGCTCAGAGGGCGAGGCTGGACGCAGGCAGGCACCACTCGGGACTCACCGGCTCGCTCTTCTGCAGCACCGCAAGCACGAAGAGGACGTATCGGTGACCGGGCTCCAGGCCCCTGTTGTCAAAGCCGCCGTACTGCTTCTGGTCGCCCGGGTGGAAGGTGGGTGGCAGCACCGAGAAGCGGGCTGCGATGTAGGGGCGGGGCGCCTCCAGCTGGCGGGAGTGCCGCAGGCTGCGCCTCTGCAGCCGTGAGATGTCCTGGATGAGCTGCGGGAACAGAGGCGCGGGTGGCTCAGAGCCCGGCCGGCAGCGCCTGGGCACACAAGAGGCAGGACGGGCCTGGGCCCCGGGCCCTCACCTCCTCCAGGTCCATGTCTTCTGGGCTACCCAGAGGGGCCAGGAACTGGCCACCGCGAGACTTACGCAACGGCACCATCACAATGAAGTAACTCCTGTCGGGAGAAGGAGGATCGGGGGTGCGTCCGAGGGATGCCTTGGTTGGAGGTGGATGGGGGAGCCCCTGCTCTCTGCGTCTTCCCTCCTGCTACTCCCCTGGAGCCCCAGCCATACAGGACTAGGTCCTGACTCAAGCCTCCAGGCTTTTGAAGGGGTGGTTCCTTCTGCCTCGAAAGCCTACTCCGGTTCTGTTTCTTGAACTCCTACACATCCTTCAAAGCCCCAGCTTCCACACCCACAACGTCCCCGGAGTCCTTAATTCTCCTCTGCTTCCCAAGCTGAGCCCTCCTCTCCCCGTTGGGAACCCTCAACCCCGGTTGGATCTCATTCCTGGTATCCGGAATGGCGGAGGAGAAAACACAAGGCCGCCTTTAGCGACGGTGCCCGTGAGAGGTACCAGGGCAACCACGCGAGATGGGGGCTGCTGTGACTCGCGTTTTATAGACACGCGAGGACACCAAAGCACAGAGAGGTTGAGCGCCTGGCCCCGGTCACAAAGCTGGCTAATGGGGGTGGGAGGAACGTTTCGGGGCACTGGGGTGGTTTGGATCATACTGGACAGGCACGGGGCTCTGGCCGTCGGGCAGATACACCATGATGAAGCCGTCAGAGTCGGGCTTGGGGGCCACGCTGGGCTTGGCACTGAGCAGGTTGAAGGCGGTCCAGGCAGTGACCGTCTGCTGAAGGCCACCCAGGCTGCTGCCTCGGTTGGTCAACACAAAGTTGTAGAAGGTGTTGGGCTTGAGGTGCGTGATGAGCTTTTTGGTGGTACGGCCATCCACGTCCAGCGTGAGCCCGTTGTATTGGATCTGTGGGCCAAGGCTAGCTCAGCGGGGGCCTGGGGTGAGCCCCCGACCCTGGCTGAGCCTTGATCCCAGACTGAGCCATAATCCCAGCTGAACCCCAACTCTGAGCACCGATCCCAGAAGCAGCCTCAACCCTGGACTAAGCCCTGACCCTAGACAGACCCTCAATCCCAACTGAGTCCCAGCCCCGACCGAGCCCTAATCCCAATCCTGACTGAACCTCGACCCCAGGCTAAAACTCAGTGCTAGACAGATCCTCAATCCCAGCTGAGCCCTGACCCCAGACTGAGCCTCAATCCTAGCAGAGTCCCCACCCTTGTTAACCCCTAACCTCAGATTGAGCCTGATCCCAGACTGAGCCTCAATCCCTCAAGGCCAGCTGAGCCCTGACCCCAGACTGAGTTCCCGTCCCAGGTTAAGTGCTGACCATGGACCGAGTCTCAACGCCAGCTGAGCCCTGGTCCCAAGACGAGCCCAGCTTCTGAGCCTCAGTCCTCGCACTCGCCTGATCTCAGCCCCGAGTCCAGCTGAACCCCCAGCCTGGTCCAAGCCGCGACTCAAGACCGACGGCCAGCCCTGGCCAAGCCCCAGCCCCTAGCCTGGGCCGCCTGTTGCCGGTGGGGGCGGGGGGCGGGGGGGAGGGGTGAGCACCTTGTAAGGTGTGGGTGAGTTATAGTTGTCAGGAAACTCCCAGCTGAGCAGGACCGACGTCTTCATGATCATCTTCACCTTGAAGTTCTTGGGCGAGACTGTGCGGGGCAGCAGCCAAGTGGGAGAGAGCAGAGGAGAGGCCCCGTGAGTGCGGGGAGGGGCGGGGCGGGGCGGGGCGGTGGGGCGGGGTGGGGTGGGGCGGCCCAGGCGCTCCCTGCCATCCGCTGTGCCTGTGCCCGTGGCCTTCCTGCCTGGCCCTGCCTGGCCCTGTCCCAAGTCCCTGCCGGGGAAGACGGCGCGGCTGCAAGAGAGAAGGAGGGGCGGAGGGGGGAGGGGAGGGGGGGAGCGGGGGTGGGGGTGGGGGGGCGGTGGGGGCGCTGGTCCCACCTTTGCCAACGCCGGAGCCTCGGGGTCCGGACTCGCCTTGAGCGTCCACGAGGAAGCAGAAAAGTGACCACTTACCTGGGCGGGGGGAGAGGGAGGGGGCTGGGGTGGGGGTGGGCACGAGGCCCGGTCCGGCTCTGGTGCGGGGATCGCCGCGCGCCTACCTTGGTCCCGCAGGAACGTCCGGTAGCGGACGGGGGGGCTGTAGGGGCCGGGGCCCTGGCGCGTGTGGGCCCGAACTTGGAGGTCATAAGCCGTGTCGGGCTTGAGGCCCTGCAGCGTGAGCACGTTCTCGGCGCCCGGCTCGGCCACTGCCGGCAGCTCGGTCTCTCGGGCGGGGCCCAAGGCCCCGGCCTCCCGCACGGCCACCGTGTACTTGACGATGGCCCCGTTGCGCTCGGCGGGCACGGGCGGCAGCCACCGGAGCAGGACGGTGCCGGCCGAGGCGTTGCCGGCCGCCTCGAGGATCTGCGGGTGGCCGCGGGGCGCGTCCTCGGGGATGCTCAGGGCCTCGGCCGCCTCCTCGCCCAGGCCTCCTCGGCTGCGGGCCGCCAGCCGGAACACGTACGTGGCCCCCTTATGCACACCCGGCGCCGTGTAGTGGTCCTCGGTGGGCGGGAACTCCAGCGTGGCCAGGGGGGAGTCCTCTCGGCCGAACTGCAGACGGTAGCCCAGCACCTGGTCCTCAGCGGTGCCGGCCGGGGGCTCCCAGTGTGCCAGCAGGCTGCCCTCGGGGGTCTGCTGCACCGACAGGGTGGGGCGGCCCAGCACTGCGGGGAGACAGGGCGAGCGTCAGGGCCACAGGGCCATCCCGGCCTGGGAGCAAGGGCATAGGGCCGCCGAGGGTGGCAGCGGAAACGGTGTTCCGGGCAAGGGAAGCAGCCTGTGCAAAGGCCCTGCGGCGGCACTGTGCCGGGCGAGTGGGAGGGCGGGCGAGGAGGCAGGGGACTCGGGGGACCTGATGCGGGAAAACATCTACAGATGTCAGAAGACGCCCTCGGACGCTTCTCTTTTCTTTTCGTTAGGAAGTGAGTCATCTTGTGCCTCACTGATCTGCCCCTTGCCTCCTGCTGGCACAGGATTAACACCCATGGGACACAGCAATGTCCACGACCCTGCCCTTGCCCCGTGGTTCTCGCAAGCAACGCGCCAAGGTCCTGCTAAGTCCTGCAGTAGAGATGCTCTACAAAGAAAACCAACCCTGAGGTGCCTGGCTGGCTCAGGAGGTTAAGCATCTGACTCTTGGTTTCAGCTCAGGTCATGATCTCACGGTTTGTGGGTCAGAGCCCCGCGTCAGGCTCCCGCAGCTGGCAGCGGGGACCCTGCTTGGGATTCTCTCTCTCTCTCTCTCTCTCTCTCTCTCTCTGTCTCTCTCTCCCCCTCCCTCCCTCCCTCTCCCTCTGTCCCTCTCCCGCTTGCGCGGTCTCTCTCTCAAAATAAACAAATAAACTTTAAAAATCTTCAATAAAACCAGGCTTCTTCCCTGCAGGACTTATCAGGACCTTTTGGGAACTGTGCTCTGAGCAGCCACAGCATGTGTAGTGGGTTCTGTGATGCAACGTCCCTGAGAGAAGAGGAAACGATCAGGGGAGGCTGCTTGGAAGTACCCGGGTAACGAGGGTGCTGGACACAGAAGGATACAGAGACCAGGCAGACAGAGGGAACCACATGGGCAAGGATTGGCAGGAGCGTGGGGAGGGGTTGTCCCGCGGGCCAGGAGCATCAAGCTATGTGGGCAGAGGGAGGGTTGCTGGGGAAGGGGTGGGTGCGGGATGCGTGGGGGAGGCCTCGGGACCCGTCACTCCTGAAACACAACCAACTCGTCCCCCACCCCACACCTTTGCCCGGGCTGTGCCTTCCGCCCAGAACCCTCTCCCCTTACACGGCTGCCTCTCCCTCGTCAGCGTTGGCTGGGGTAAAAACAGTCCCTCGGGACAGGTGGTAGGGGCCTGGAGGGGCCGGAGGGGGAAACTGAGGCAGGGCTGCACGGAGAAGAGGCGTCGCGGGCAGCGGGGACGATGGGCACGGTAACTTTCAACCACAACCCACTCGGGGCCATCACCGCTGTGACGGGGGCAGCATGGGGGTGCTGGGGGTGCCCGGAGGGAGCCCTGGACCGAGGCTGTGGCACGGGGGGCGGGGTGGGGAGGGCTTCCCGAGGAGGGGCGGGCGAATCAAAGACCTAAGGACGGGGAGCAAGCAGCTGGCCCGGAGAAGGGTATCCAGGCAGAAGGAACAGCCCCGGAGAAGCCCGGACGGGACAGAGGCCTGGTAACGGCTTCCACCTTTCGGGAGCTAAGCGGGCAGGGAAGCCAGGGATTAGGACGTGGCAGGGCCGGACGCCCTCCCGGGGAGCCCCCGCACCTTGCCTCTCTGTCCCCGCTGCCCAGCGCACGAGCTCAAGGACTCCGCGGGACGGTCTGGGGACGGGGGGCCCGTGCAGGGGTCTCGTACCTGCTCCCTTGGTCACCACCACCTTGGGTTTGCTGCGAGCACCGTCGCCTTTCATGGTGTAGGCGGCTACCGTGATGGAGTAGGCGGTCTCGGGCTGCAGGTTTGTGATGACCATCTCCTGCGGGCAGGGACGGGGAGGGGTCGGCGACACAGTCGGGGCTGAGAGCAGCCCTGCCCATCCCCCGCCCTCCCCAGGCTGGGGTCAAGCAAGGCAGGCGGTGGGGGGGGGGGGGGGGGGGCCCGGTCCGCGGGCAGAGGCGTGCATCCGAGCGCATGCACACCCCCCGACACGTCACACGTCCGTGCTAAAACGGGCACACGCAGCCCGGCACCCCGTCGTCTTCCACCCGGACGGGCGCCGTCACCCGGGGCTCCCACGCTTGCCGCCCCCGCCCCCCTGTCCTGGCCCCCGGCCCCGCAGCGGCCGCCAGAGGGCACCTGCGAGCACCCACCCTCCTCCCACCTCCCTGGGGCAGAGGGGCTACAGGTTGATGAGGCACCCCGCTCTCATAGGGAGCCTGGAGGTGACACGGTGGGGCAGTATTTACGTCACAGAAGTGGGGACAAGCTACAAATCAGGACTGTCCCCCCCCCCGCCCTGCCCCCAAGAGCTGATGAGTAAACCTCTGTATCACCGTCGATACCCTGCCCCAGCCAGACTTCTAACGAGACGCATACCGTTGACCCTTGGACAACATGGGGGGGAGGGGCGCTGACCAGCCCCCCCCCCCCCCCCCCCCCCCCGCCTCCCGCCCTGTGCAGCCAAAAATCTGCACACAACTTCTGACTCCCCCAAAACTCGACTACAATCAGCCCCCTGTTGGCTAGAAGAAGGCTTACAGGTAACATACTCGATTTCACGCATCCTGTATGCTTTTTTTCTTTTAAAGTTTATTTTGAGCGAGAGCGAGTGTGTACAAGCGGGGGAGGGCCAGGGAGAGAGGGAGGGAGAGAGAATCCCAAGCAGGCTCTGCACTGACAGCACAGAGCCCGACGCGGGGCTCGAACTCACAAACCGTGAGATCACGACCTGAGCCGAAGTCGGACGCTTAACCGACTGAGCCACCCAGGCGCCCCATACACCTTATACGTTATACGTACCAGATGTTGTATATATTTTTAATGTTAATTTTTGAGAGAGCGCGTGCACTCATGCGCATAAGCGGGGGAAGGGCAGAGAGAGGGAGATACAGAATCGGAAGCAGGTTCCAGGCTCTGAGCTGTCAGCACAGAGCCCGACGCGGGGATCGAACCCACGAACCGTGAGATCATGACCTGAGCCGAAGTCAGATGCTTAACCGACTCAGCCACTCAGGTGCCCCGTTCTACACTGTATCCTTAGAGTAAAGCAGTTAAAGAAGAGACAGGAGATCTGAGGAAGGGAAAATACGTTTATGGTGCTGTAGTGTGTTCGTAAAAAAAAAAAAAAAACGTTAACCCAAAAACAAAACAAAAACCCCACATTCTGCATAAAAGTGAAGCTCTACAGTCCAAACCCGCGTTGTTCAAGGGTCAAGTGTATTCACGGCCCTCTCCTGCACTGGACTGTGACCCCCAGGGGGGCGGCCTCAGGTCGGTCTCGGTCCCCTCCACACCTGCAGCAGCCCCTGGCTACACGGGATCTACATACAGTAGGTGCTCGGTAAATGCTTCTCTGGCAAACGTCGGAGCCCTCCAACCCGCACACGTATCTGCGTCCACCCTCACGCGGCTGCACGTGTGCCCACGTCCCCACGCATGCACACTCACAGACACGGTCCAGCATGCCAGGGAGCTGTGGGGCGGCCCCGGGTCAGGGGCACGAGGAGGGGGACAGGGATGCACGGAGAGAGGGTCTCCTGCCCCTGAGCCCCACGTTCACCCCCTCCAGGGGTGTTGGTGCGTGGGAGGGGCTGGGCCAAAACCCCGGTGGGAACTCCCCGCCCCTCCCTTCCCTGGGGGGTGGGACGGGTATCAACTGAACATCAGGCTTGGGGCTCTCCTAAGAGCCCGCGCCTCTGTGTCAGGGCTTCTAGAAAGACAGACGGAGGAGAGGAGGCATAGCAATGCCAACCGGCCCAGGGCCTCCTGAGAAAGCCCGGAGGGGTGGAAAGGGTACTGCAGGCCTCCTTTCCTGCCCTGGGCCCACTGACCCTCTGGCCACTCAAGGGCCCCGATCAAGTGGACACTTTGGCCACAGAGAGAAACTTCGAGGTCAGAGAAGACCGGGAAGGGTGATAAAAGGGTCAGGCTGGGTTGGAGAGAGAGGCCCAGTCTGGATCTGCCAGGCCTGGGTCCAACCGGGGAGGCTGTGGGGTGCAGGGGTGGGTCGGGGCTGCAGGAACAGCTCGAGCCACAGGGAGCAGCGCTGCGGGCTGGACGGGCAGGGGAGCCCGGTCCTAGGGGCCATCCAGGCAAGAGGGCTGACATATACAACCTGTGGGTCACGTCCTGTGCCCTGCGTCCGGGACCCCTGCGGGGTTCCTGTGCCCATTTGCCTGACTTCAAAACCGAGGCTGCCAGCTCCAAGAGGTAACCAGTAGGCATCTGGGGCCCAGGGGGGGAAGACCCTCTTACCAGGGAAGTGCAGGGGAGGGGAGGTGGGGACGGGGTCACGTCACTGCACGGCCCGCGGGAGAACACTGCAATGGCCGAGCAGGGGTGCTACTTACGTATTCGGCTGTGTCATCTGTCTCCCACTGAGCGTGGGAGGAGGCGGCAGGGGAGAGAGGAGTAGGTGAGCAGGTGGCCAGAGAGAGAGACAGAAGCAGCAGCGAGAAGGCAGGAACGCAGGGTCTGGGGGCCGCCCCGCCCACCCGGCGCCCCGCCCGCCCCGGCCCCGCCCCGGCGCCCCGCCCACCTGGGCATCGGCCAGCATGACGTCCTTGATGCGCGGCGGCCCGCGGGCCTCGGCGCCCTCCATGCGTACGTAGTGGACCTGGTAGCCGCGGATCTGGCCGTGCTGCCGGCCGGGCGCGGGCGAGCGCCACAGCACGCGGATGGCCGTGGCGTTGAGCGCCTCCGCCTCCACCTTCCGCGGCGGCGCGCTGGGCACTGGCGGGGGCAGGGGAGGGGCGGGCAGGGCCGTTACTGGGGCGCCCGGCCCTGCCCCGGGCAGCAGCGCTGCCCCGTGCCAGGGAGCCAAGTGGCTGCCGGTTAGCTGGGATGGTCTGAGCGCTCACCACCAACGGGGGAGGCCGTGTGCCCCACTTACAGGTGGGCAGCCGAGGGCCCCCCCCCCCCCAGAGCCTAAGCCCCCTGCCCAGGGCCACACGACTCGAGCGGGCCCCGCACGCTCCGTTCCCCGGGCTTCACCCACACTGCCTCGTCCATCCTAACAGCACCCTTAGAGGCAGGGGCTCTTATTCCCATTTTACAGATGGGAACTGGGGCCTCGATCGCAGGGTGAGGAAGAGGCAAAGCCGGGGCCCGAACCCAGGCAGCCCGGCTGCCCGTTCCCGTGCGAACCAGTATGCAGCTAGCCCCACACGAGAGCCCTCCCTACCTGACGGGGGGGTGGGGGGTGCAGGGGGGCTGCGGGCCCCACCTTTCAGGCAGGCCAGGGCCGGGAAGGCAAGCCGGACTCCCGACGCCCAGGAGCCGCCGTCTTACTGGACTGGCTGTTTGCTTCAGGTCCCCCCGCGCCCCGGCTTCTACCGGCGGACCCCGCGGCCGCGAACTTTCTAGCTAGAAGTCGGCCACGGCAGGAACGTCTGCACCACGGGGCTCGGCCGTGGCTACAGATCGGTGTCCGTGCCCCAGGAGCCGGCCGCATCCCCGGCACGCCACCGCCGACCCACTTGCCCGCGGGGACGGCTCAGCCCAAGGGAACTGCCGATCCCGGCTCGTCCCCTAAAAGCTAGGTTTCCGGGGCCAGCGAGCATCGCGAGCTTGCGGTGAGCAGGCACCGCTTCCAGGCTTTGCCAGCGCCGGACCAAAATGCGGGGCTGCCACGCTCCCCTTCCCAGGCACGGGGCTCGGGGCGAAAATACTGCCCGGAGGGGCCGGGGACGGACGATCCCGGGAGCGAGGAGCCCGGGAATCCTCGGGACGGCTCTCGGTCTCACGCCCGCCCCTCGACACCGGGGCTGCCACCTTCTGACCGCCAGCCAGCCCCGGCTGCGCCGAGGCGGAGGGGGGTGGGCCGGGGTGGGTGCTCACCGTCCTCGTCGGTGCGGATGACCACGGGCGAGCTCTCGGGCCCTGGTCCCACCTCTGTGTGAGCGACCGTCGTGATGCGATACTCCGTCCACTTGTCCAGCGCCTCCAGCAGGATCTGAGTGGCGGTCGGGGGAATGCCGTTCACCTCCTTGGGTTGCGGATCCTCCGAGCCCAGCGGTCGGTAGCGGACGCTATAGCTCACCAGGGCCCCGTTGTGCGTTTCCGGCGGCGGCGGGCGCCAACTTACCAAAATGGCCGTGGAGCGCGTGCTGACGCATTTAACGTCTTGAGGGGGGGCTGACGGTTCTATTGGAGGGGGGAGAACGTGGGGGCGGGGAGGGGAGGCGGGATGGGCGGGGGGAGGGGGGCGGGGAAACAAAAGATGGGAAAGAGAAAATAAAACAGAAGATGATAACAAACAAAACAGAACTAAACCAAAGAGAAGTCGAACCCAGAAGAGGCGGGTGTCAACCAAAGGTGAGATGGACGGGTGGGGGGAGGGGAGGGGCCGGGAGGGCTGGCCAAGAACGCTGCGCTCAGCACCGCCGCCCGCCGCCCGGCGCGCGCAGGCGGCCCTGGGGAGGGGGCGGCCACAGTCCCCGGGGAGCGCGCGTGTGTGCGCGCGCGCGCGTGTGGCTAGCTGTGCGCAGACCCGCAAGAAAAGCCCCGGTCGCGAAGCACCCGTCACACACGGGGCAGGTGCCAGGGCGGCACGGGACGGCCGTAGAAGCATCTATTTATTGAACACCTGCTACGCGCCAAGCACCGGGCCAAGGGCGCCACGGGGTAACGGTAGAGGTACTTAGCGAACACCTACTGTGTGCCAGGGGGATAGCACGGTCAGTGTAGAAGCAGGACGGGTCCCATCTGTTGGGCACCCACTGTGTGCTAGGCAGTGTGAAGCGCTCCACAGGTTTGGGGCACCTGGGTAGCTCGGTCGCTTAAGCATCCGAGTCTCGACTTGGGCTCAGGTCACAGTCTCACAGTTCGTGGGTCTGAGCCTCGCGGCAGGCTCTGCGCTGACGGTGCGGAGGCCGCTTGGGATGCTCTGTCTCCGCCCCCTGCTTCTAGCTCTCAAAACAGGTAAACTTAACACAGAAAAGCCGGTTTTGTTGTTTTTTAAAGAGCGTCGTAGGTTAACGGCAAAAACACCTACGTGGCGGACACCAGTTGGAATCGGGGGCTCCGGAGGCCACCCTAGGGCTGGCTCCCCCTAGGACCGCCCTCTCGGCCTCACTGAAGACAAAACAGCGCCCACGTCTGAGCACCTACTGTGTGCCAGTGAGCATGCCGAGGGCTCTGGAGAGTAATAGCACGAGGGCCTGCTCGCTGGACACCCCTTCCTTGTGCTGGCACCAGGCTCGGGGCCTCACAGGGCGCACAGCCCAAATTAGGCAACTACTGCATGCCAAGGTCGTGACGGACGACAGCTCTTCTGCGTGGAGCCCCTACTGTGTACCTGGCACCACACGACGTCCTTCACAGATCAACGGCAGATCTCATTTACTCGGCACCTACTATGGGCTGGGCATCCTAATCACCCTCTAAACATAAAAATAGACCATTATGTGGCACCTACTACGTGCCAGGCACCGGGCTGGGGGCTTCATCGGATAACAGTACTAGTCCCCACATACTGAGCACCTACTACATGCCAGGCACCGGGCTGGGGCTTCATCGGATAACAGTACTAGCCCCCACATACTAAATACCTACTATGTGCCAGGCACCAGGCTGGGGGCTTCATCGGATAACAGTACTGGTCGCCACATACTGAGCACCTACTACGTGCCTGGCACCGGGCTGGGGGCTTCATCGGATAACAGTACTAGCCCCCACATACTGAGCACCTACTACGTGCCTGGCACCGGGCTGGGGGCTTCATCGGATAACAGTACTAGTCCCCACATACTGAGCACCTACTACGTGCCAGGCACCGGGCAGGGGGCTTCATCGGATAACAGTACTAGTCCCCACGTACTGAGCACCTACTACGTGCCAGGCACCGGGCTGGAGGCTTCATCGGATAACAGTACTAGCCCCCACATACTAAATACCTACTACGTGCTAGGCAGCGGGCTGGGGGCTTCATCGGATAACAGTACTAGTCCCCACATACTAAACACCTACTATGTGCCAGGCAACGGGCTGGGGCTTCATCAGGTAACAGTACTAGTCCCCACATAATGAGCACCTACTACGTGCCAGGCACCGGGCTGGGAGCTTCATCGGATAACAGTACTAGTCCCCACGTAATGAGTACCTACTATGTGCCAGGCACCGGGCTCAGGGCTTTATCAGATAACAGTACTAGTCCCACATACTAAGCACCTACTACGTGCCAGGCACCGGGCTGGGGGCTTCATCGGATAACAGTACTAGCCCCCACATACTGAGCACCTACTACGTACCAGGCACCGGGCTGGGGGCTTCATCGGATAACAGTACTAGCCCCGACATACTGAGCACCTACTATGTACCAGGCACCGGGCTGGGGGCTTCATCGGATAACAGTACTAGCCCCCACATACTGAGCACCTACTACGTACCAGGCACCGGGCTGGGGGCTTCATCGGATAACAGTACTAGCCCCGACATACTGAGCACCTACTATGAGCCAGGCACCGGGCTGGAGGCTTCATCTGGTAATAGTACTAGCCCCCACATAATGAGCACCTACTACGTGCCAGGCACCGGGCTGGGGGCGTCATCAGGTAACAGTACTAGTCCCCACATACTAAGCACCTACTATGTGCCAGGCACTGGGCTGGGGGCTTTATCGGATAACAGTGCTAGTCCCCACATACTGAGCACCTACTACGTGCCAGGCACCGGGCTGGGGGCTTTATCGGATAACAGTACTAGTCCCCACATACTAAACACCTACTACGTGCCAGGCAACGGGCTGGGGGCTTCATTAGGTAACAGTACTAGTCCCCACATACTAAACACCTACTATGTGCCAGGCACCGGGCTGGGGGCTTCATCAGATAACAGTACTAGTCCCCACATAATGAGCACCTACTACGTGCCAGGCACCGGGCTGGGGGTGTCATCAGATAACAGTACTAGTCCCCACGTAATGAGTACCTACTATGTGCCAGGCACCGGGCTCAGGGCTTTATCAGATAACAGTACTAGTCCCCACATACTAAGCACCTACTACGTGCCAGGCACCGGGCTGGGGGCGTCATCAGGTAACAGTACTAGTCCCACATACTGAGCACCTACTACGTGCCAGGCACCGGGCTGGGGGCGTCATCAGATTAACAGTACTAGTCCCCACATACTGAGCACCTACTACGTGCCAGGCACCGGGCTGGGGGCGTCATCACATAACAGTACTAGTCCCCACATACTGAGCACCTACTACGTGCCAGGCACCGGGCTGGGGACTTTATCAGAAAACAGTACTAGTCCCCACATACTGAGCACCTACTGTGTGCCAGGCACCGGGCTGGGGGCTTTATCGGATAACAGTACTAGTCCCCACATACTAAGCACCTACTACGAGCCAGGCACCGGGTTGAGGACTTTATCAGATAACAGTACTAGTCCCCACATACTAAATACCTACTACGTGCCAGGCACTGGGCTGGGGGAGTCATCAGGTAACAGTACTAAACCCCACATACTGAGCACCTACTACGAGCCCGGCACCGGGTTGGGGACTTTATCAGAAAACAGTACTAGTCCCCACATACTGAGCACCTACTGTGTGCCAGGCACCGGGCTGGGGGCTTTATCGGATAACAGTACTAGTCCCCACATACTAAGCACCTACTACGAGCCAGGCACCGGGTTGAGGACTTTATCAGATAACAGGACTAGTCCCCACATACTAAATGCCTACTACGTGCCAGGCACTGGGCTGGGGGAGTCATCAGGTAACAGTACTAGTCCCCACATACTGAGCACCTACTACGAGCCAGGCACCGGGTTGGGGACTTTATCAGATAACAGTACTAGTCCCCACATACTAAATACCTACTACGTGCTAGGCACCGGGCTGGGGGCTTCATCAGATAACAGTATTAGTCCCCACATACTAAACACCTACTACGTGCCAGGCACTGGGCTGGGGGCTTCATCAGATAACAGTACAAGCCCCCACATACTGAGCACCTACTACGTGCCAGAGACCGGGCTGGAGGCTTCATTGGGTAACAGTACTAGCCCCCACATACTAAATACCTACTACGTGCTAGGCACTGGGCTGGGGGCTTCATCAGATAACAGTACTAGTCCCCACATACTGAGCACCTACTACGTGCCAGGCACTGGCTGGGAGCTTTATCGGATAACAGTACTAGTCCCCACATACTAAACACCTACTACGTGCCAGGCACTGTGCTCGGGACTTTATCAGAAAGCAGTACTAGTCCCCACATACTGAGCACCTACTACGTGCCAGGCACCGGGCTGGGGCCTTTATCAAATAACAGTACTAGTCCCCACAAAATGAGCACCTACTACGTGCAAGGCACCGGGCTGGGGGCTTCATCAGATTAACAGTACTAGTCCCCACATAATGAGTACCTACTACGTGCCAGGCAGCAGGCTGGGGGCTTCATAAGATAACAGTACTAGTCCCCACATAACAAGTACCTACTATGTGCCAGGCACCGGGCTGGGGGCTTCATCAGATAACAGTACTAGTCCCCACATACTAAGCACCTACTACGTGCCAGGCACCAGGCTGGGGGCTTTATCAGATAACAGTACTAGTGCCCACATAATGAGTACCTACTTTGCCCCAGGCACCGGGCTCAGGACTTTATCAGATAACAGTACTAGTCCCCACATAATGAGCACCTACTATGTGCCAGGCACTCAGGGCTTCATCGGGTAACCGTACTAGTCCCACATACTAAGCACCTACTACGTGCCAGGCACTGGGCTGGGGACTTTATCAGAAAACAATACTAGTCCCCACATAATGAGTACCTACTACGTGCCAGGCACTGGGCTGGGGGCTTTATCAGATTAACAGTACTAGTCCCCACATAATAAGTACCTACTATGTGCCAGGCACCGGGCTGGGGCTTCATCGGATAACAGTATTAGCCCCCACATACTGAGCACCTACTACGTGGCAGGCACCGGGTTGGGGGCTTCATCAGATTAACAGTACTAGTCCCCACATAATGAGTACCTACTAAGTGCCAGGCACCGGGCTGGGGCTTCATCAGATAACAGTACTAGTCCCCACATACTAAGCACCTACTATGTGCCAGGCACCGGGCTGGGGGCTTCATCAGAAAACAGTACTAGTCCCCACACACTAAGCACCTACTATGTGCCAGGCACCGGGCTGAGGGCTTCATCAGATAACAGTACCAGTCCCCACATACTAAGCACGCACTACGTGCCAGGCACTGGGCTGGGGGTGTCATCAGATAACAGTACTAGTCCCCACATACTAAGCACGCACTACGTGCCAGGCACCGGGCTGGGGGCTTCATCGGATAACAGTATTAGTCCCCACATAATGAGCACCTACTACGTGCCAGGCACCGGGCTGGGGGCTTCATCAGAAAACAGTACTAGTCCCCACGTAATGAGTACCTACTATGTGCCAGGCACCGGGCTCAGGGCTTTATCAGATAACAGTACTAGTCCCCACATAATGAGCACCTACCATGTGTCAGGCACTGGGCTGGGGACTTTATCAGATAACAGTATTAGTCCCCACATAATGAGCACCTACTACGTGCCACGCACCGGGCTGGGGGCTTCATCAGAAAACAGTACTAGTCCCCACGTAATGAGTACCTACTATGTGCCAGGCACCGGGCTCAGGGCTTTATCAGATAACAGTACTAGTCCCCACATAATGAGCACCTACCATGTATCAGGCACTGGGCTGGGGACTTTATCAGATAACAGTATTAGTCCCCACATAATGAACACCTACTACGTGCCAGGCACCGGGCTGGGGGCTTCATCGGATAACAGTACTAGCCCCCACATACTGAGCACCTACTACGTGCCAGGCACCGGGCTGGAGGCTTCATCGGATAACAGTACTAGCGTCCACATACTGAGCACCTACTACGTGCCAGGCACCAGGCTGGAGGCTTCATCGGATAACAGTACTAGCCCCCAGATACTGAGCACCTACTATGAGCCAGGCACCGGGCTGGGGGCTTCATCTGAGAATAGTACTAGTCCCCACATAATAAACACCTACTACGTGCCAGGCACCGGGCTGGGGGCTTCATCAGATAACAGTACTAGCCCCCACATACTAAACACCTACTACGAGCCAGGCACCGGGCTGGGGGCTTCATCGGATAATAGTACTAGTCCCCACATAATAAACACCTACTACGTGCCAGGCACCGGGGCTGGAGGCTTCATCGGATAACAGTACTAGCTCCCACATACTGAGCACCTACTACGTGCCAGGCACCGGGCTGGGGGTGTCATCAGATAACAGTACTAGTCCCCACATAATGAGCACCTACTACGTGCCAGGCACCGGGCTGGAGGCTTCATCGGATAACAGTACTAGTCCCCGCATACTAAGCACCTACTACGTGCCAGGCACTGGGCTGGGGACTTTATAAAAAAACAGTACTAGTCCCCACATAATGAGCACCTACTACGTGCCAAGCACTGGGCTGGAGGCTTTACTGAAAAGCACAGCAAGAGTTCCCAGCTACTAAACACCTACGATGTAAAAGGCACTGTATTCCGGGCCTTGTAGAACATGAATAGTTCTCACTTCTTAAGCACCTACTGTGTGCCAGGTGCTGTGCTAAGGGCCTTATACATAAATCGGAGCAGTTTTTCCTTCTCGAGCACCTCCTGTGTGCACACAGTGTCAAAGGCTCTGCAGGTAACGACTTCACGTTTTGAGCAGAACCTGCGGACCCCAAACCCCATGCTAGGTCCTGTCAGACTGACAACGGTTCCTATCTGAGCATATGCGCCCAGAGCAAGGCCAGCCTCTTGGAAGAAAATGCCACTTATCGAGCACTTACTGTATGCCAGGCATTCTGCCAGGGGCTTCACGGAACAACGATCATGGGCCCCGTGTCTGGGGTTCCTACTGTGCAGGGGACACCAGGGTAAGCTTGTTGCAAATGACTAGCAGCTTCCATCTGGTGAGTGCCAATAAGGGGCCTCGCGCCATGACGATCTGTGTTTAGGTTTAAGAGAGCACTTATGAAGCACCTATTGTGTGCCAGGCAGTGTGCTAAGGGCTTTGCTAAGTAACAGTGATAGTTCCCACATATTAAGCACCTACTGTGTGTGTGTTACAGGCTTTCTGGAATAACACTAAGTCCCCACCTGTATCGTAGCATATCTGCTACGAGACTGGGCTTAAGGCTGTTACTGACGTTAGACCTCACGGTCCGTGCGTCTTCTGGACACCGCACACCCTGAGCCCTTTATGCTCAAAATGTGCCCCCCTGATTAGCCATTCAATTCTCAAGACACTGTAAGTGGCTGAAGCGATCACCCCTCCAGCCTCAGGCCCTGCTCCAGGTGGGGAAACGGGTGTCCAAGCCCATCTGCCTGCTTTTCTATAATCACTTTTTTATCTCCTGGCTGCCAGACCCCACCTACCCGGGGTGCCTTTCACAGATCACCTCCCACTTTACAGATGAGGAAACTGAGGCCCCAAGCCAGCAGGCTGCCTTCCCAAGGGCATGTGGTGAGAGCCGGTATTTGAACCGGGCTCGGCCGTTGTCCAGGGGCTGTCTTGACTTGAGGACGGGGATTCGGACCTCAGCCTGTGTCCTTATCCACTCAGGCCAGTTGAGGACGGCTGGAGCCACCCTACCTCAACTGCCCGTGACTCCAGAATTCTCCTTGCCTAGAGGGAGGCCCAGAGAGGTCACTGGCTTTGCTTCACGGCAAGGCATATAGAACCCTACCATCATGGCAACCCTATTTGTTCACTGAGCACGCGTTTACAGGGTCGTGGTGGGGCTACCCGGTGATGAGAGACGTCCTCAAAGACATCAGGCTACGAGACGTCTCAGACGCCACTCCAGGGTCCACTAAAATGACCCTCCGGGCCCACTTAAAGTGAAATACCGGGGTTCCTTCCTCTGATACTTGGGGCCCTCTCCCCCATTTCTTGACCAGCCACCCCAACCAAAAGTGCCTGGGGGAATCAGGCAGGAGTGGAAAAACCAACCAAGGGATATGCCGGAAGGAATGGATTCGCTGAGAAGGGGGGGGGAGGAAAAATAAAACCAAAACCATAACAAAATAAGAAACAACGGTGATGGTGATGATGATGAGAAAAACCATAATAAAAGAAAGAAAGACGCCTTCCAGAAAAAACTCCCAGTCTGGTTACCTACCTTCCGCTCTTCAACTGCTAACTTATAAGACTTTCTTACGAGGGAGGGAGTGGCGGAGTACCGAGCTACAAGGCCAGACCGAGCTCTGGGTGGGTCTCCGGACGCAAGCAGGCCCCCAGTGTGGGCACGCTGTGGTTCCGGACTGGCGCCGACGAGGCGGGAAGGTGAGACGGTGTGGGGAGACCCACGGCTGAGCGGTCTGGCCTCCACCTACCCTTGAGTTCAGCCTAAGAAGCCCGCAGTCCCCGGGGGGGACATGCCTGGCCCTGAGTCTCGCTGTCAGCTCTCTCGGGCCCCACCCGCCTCGGGGGGAGAAGTGGGGAGCCCCTTCTCCCCCGCTCCCTGTCCTGGGCCGCCCCGGAGTTTCGCGTGGCTGGGCCAAAGCCGCTCTCCTGACGACCACGGAGGCCGCCTCCTTCACAATCCGGCCCAACCTGCGTGACGTCTTGGGGGGGGTGGGGGTGACGGACCCACAGACAGGCTCTCGTGGGAGGTAGCTCCCGGGCCCCCATTTCTGGGGCAGGCGTGGCTCTCGGCCGCGGGGTGGAAAATTTGGGGGGGACCGTGGACCCTGTGCAGCCCAGAGCTGCCGGGGTATGCGGGGCACAGGCCGGGGGGCACGCAGGGTGGGCCGTTTTTGTGAACCTGCTTGAGACCAGCGCGTACTCACCTTCGTGGCACCTGTGCCGGTCTCTCACGTGGCCGCCCAAGCCACAGGACACCCTCACTGATCGCCTCACGCACAAACACGCCCAGACGCCTGTGAGCTGCGGAGCTCTCGGCTCGGCACGCGGGAGGGGGGAGGAGGAAAGGGGGCCGGGTGGGGGAGGGGGGCAGGGGTGCCGCGTCTCCGAGGCCCCTGGTCCGCAGCGGCTCGGACCCCCAGGCCCAAGCTGCTGTCACCCGCGACTGACCCGTGACCCCCTGTGTGCACACATCCGGGGTGGGGGGCGGGGGGGGACTGGAAGGTCTGGACGCCGAGGCTGCTTCCGGAACAAGGCCTGGGGTGGTGCTCTGCGACTGAGAAGGGGGAGGGGAGGGGAGGAGGGCCACGGCGGCGGAGGCCACGGCGGGCGGGGGTGAGCGCGGAGGAGGGGCAGAGGGAGAAGGGGAGGCAGACGGGACAGCGGGATCTGGGGCCTGTCCAGGCCCTGAGCTCCGAGCAGGCCAGGAGGGCGGGGGCAGGGACCCCAGCGGGGCCCAGAGCCAGCTGCCGGCTGCAGAGTTCTGGCCAAAAGGCGACCACGGCAAAGAGCCCCAGGGACTCAAGAGCTCCTGGAGCCCGCACCCCCTGCCCTCCTGCTCCTGCCCCTGGCAATGGGGGGCCTGGTCTGGGGGGCAGGGCCATCTGGGGAGGCGTCTGGTCTCTGGGCGCCGGGCTCTCCGGGAACGACGGGGTGTGGGCGGGGACAGCCTCACACGGCCCTCCAGAGCACCGACCTAGGGGGGAACCTCGTCCCCCAGGGCGACGGACACAGCGGGGCCCGCGGCAGCCGCCGGCGCCGCGTGGGGGCGCACGCGCGAGGCCAGGCGCCCCCCCCCACCCGCTGCGGCGTCCGGCCAAGGTCAGCGTGGGCGGGTGGGGGCGGGGCCCCGCAGAGAAGGGCGGGGTCCGCGAGACACCTACTGGACTGGAGCGTGCGCTGTCGCACCACGGAGGTGAAGGCGCCCAGGCCCTGCGGAGACCGCGCTGCCAGGCGGAAGGCGTACTCCGTGTTGGGCTTGAGGTCGTCCACCACGAACGCTGTGGCCGGGTCGAAGGTCCTCCCCACCTGGGGGCGGTGGCGGGTGGAGACAAAGAGACAGAGACACGGAGATTGTGAAAGAGACACAAGGCCAGCAGAGACCGAGGAACAGAGACGTCGATGAATCAGAGAGCAGAGCACAAAGTAGGGCAGAGGGAAGGAGGAGGAAGAGGGGCGCAGCGGCATCCACGGAGGCGGGGGGCGAGAGCGGAGGAAGAGCGACATCGAGTCGGCGAGACCCGAGGGCGCCGCGCCCGGCCCTCTCCCGCCGGTGCCCAGTACCTCTCTGCCGTGGTCGCCTTCCCGGAACAGGAGCTCGTATTTGATGATGCTCTCCTGCCGTGGGGGGCTCCATGACAGCCCGATGCTCGTCTCCGACTTGGCCTCCGCCCTGAAGTTCATGGGCTGGCCGGGCACTGCGGGGAGGGGAGAGGGGAGGAGGGGAAAGGGGGGGGGGGGGCGTGGGTGACTGGGGAAGGGTCCACTCCATAGGGTGCCCAACCCGCCAGGTGTCCCCAGGCTCCCAAAAAGGGTCCCGTGATGCTCAGCACCGCCCCGAAGGAAAGGCTGCTCTCGATGGTGTTCTGGATGCTTCTGGAATGTTCTCCACTGTTACTTATTTTCCCAGGAGCTCCCTAACTGACAATTTCAATTTCCCCACAAAAAACCTCAAACACGAAAACAAAACCGAACCAAAAAAACCCTCCTTTTCAAATCATGCCGGTGCTCTCTTTGCTTCCCCTACATTAAATGGCAGAGAAATCGTGGGGACGTTTCGAAACACGGCCCCTCGTCCTGTGCCCGCTCTGTAAGGGCAGTTCCAATGCTCCCGTCCCTGCACTTGGACAGCTGCTGGGTCTTTCTGGACTTGAGGTCCTGAAACCTGGGCCCGTAAGGAAAGGACCAGAAACCCGCGGACAGCTGGGGCCCCAGACACCTGGATGCCCCACCCCCACCCTGCCCAGTGGGTGGCCTGGGCGGGCAGGCCGCCAGCCACTGCCTTTGAGCTCATGCGTTTCCCCTTTACAGTTTCAATCTCTCCGAGGACAACGGAGAACGGCAGTTCTCCAACTCAGACACGGCCGCCGGGACCTGTCTGGATGTCCCATCACAGCCCCGGGGCCTCGCCAAATCCAATTTCCCGAGAGAAGAGAGAAACGGGGGCTTTCTGGGACGACCTCCTGCTTTGAGACGCCAGCACGAAAATACCCGAAAGCACCCCGCGCCGCGGTGAATAAACCAGCTGCGGGCCTCCGGGCAACATCAGCCAGCCAGCTGCGCGCTGCGGGGACACAGGACCCCGGCCCCTAATCCCGCTGTCCCCGCCCCACCCCCACCCCCGCAGAGGCCACGCCTCCCCCAGGCCCCTCACCTCCCTGCTGCGTCTTGACCTGGATGGGGTCCGAGAGGGGCCCGTCGCCCACGGAGGTGAAGGCCAGCACGCGCACAGTGTAGGTCTCGTCCTCCAGCAGGCTGCCCACGGTGGTCAGCAGACTGTCATCCACGTTGTGTTTCTGCCAGTTGCCCACGGGGTGCTCAGGCTCCATGGTGTAATAGATCCGGTAGCCCCGGATCAGGCCGTTGGGCTCCACGGGCTCTTCCCACTGGATGATCATGGTGGTGGCGCTCAGCATGCGGGCCTGCACGTTCCGCGGGGCGCTGGCCGGGGCCTGTTCGCCCGTGCGGGTGACCACCGACTCACTGGGGGGCCCCTGGCCGATGGAGTTGACGGCCGACACCCAGATCTCGTACTCCGAGTTGGGGCTCAGGCCCCCGATGCTGTAACGCGTCGTGGTGATGTCCTCCTTGATCTGGTACGGCCCGTCTTGGCTCTTGGATTTATATTCGATGACATAGTAGGACACGGGGTCTGGATTGCCGGAGTCCCACGTGATGGTGATGCTGGTGGCTGTGTTCTCAGTCACCACAGGCGTCCCCGGGGCTTTGGGGAGAGCTGTGGGTGGCAGCCACGGTCACAGGTCAGGCACCCTGGCTGCGGAGCCCGAAGGCCCTCGCTGCGCCTTGACTTCCTCGCCAACGACCCCCGGGCCCGGTGACCCCCGTTCCCACCATCTATAGGAGGGTTCGGCAAACTATGGCCCGAGGACCAGCAGCTGCTTTTATAAATAAAGTTTTATTAGAATACAGCCGCGCCTACGTATCACAGGCGGCTCCTTTCGCGCGACAGGGGCAGGGCTGGGGGGGGGGGGGGCTGCAGCAGAGACCACGTGGCCCATAAAGCTGAAAATGCTGACTTAAAAAAAAAAAAAATTTACTCTTGAAGAAAAACATTGACTTTTGAAATCGCTGGTGCCCGGTCTCCGTGGTTTACTCTGCTCAGCCACGCTGTCTGTTCCCACAGCACACTTGCTGTTCCCTGTACCTGAAATGCTCCAACCCCAGAGGGCCACACGGCCAGCTGTTTCTCGTTCCTTAAAGCTTCCCGCACCACCCAGGCCGCAGGCACCCTCGCCCAGTGCTTAGCAGAGGCCGGAGTTTTGTTCACGATTGTACGCTCCTAGCACCTAGATGATCGTGCCTTTCTCTCCCACTCGTCCCAAGTTCTTACACCACACGGGCCCCAGGAGAGGCTCACTCGCTCAGCAAGATGACCAACAAACCAGCCGATGCTCATGTTTTCCATGGCCCTAGGACAGGGCTTGGCAAACTCCGCCTCCAAAGGGCCACACAGTAACTATTTGAGCTTTGCAGGCCGGAGAGCTGCCACCGACAAGGCATGGATGACTGGGTGTGGTTATGTGCCAATAAAACTTTATTTATAAAAAACAAGGGGAGGGCCAGATTCAGCCCGCAGGCTGTAGTTTGCTGGCCCCTGTTCTAGAGCTAGAAAACGATTTGGGGGCACCTTCCTCTGAATCTCATCACAAACTTGAGCCATCAGGAGACCCCCGCGGTCCCCTGTCCCAGCTCCAGCTCTCTGAGTCTGCACAGGCTGTTTGCTTTTCTTAGAAACACTCTTCAACTTCTTTGGCTCATTCCTGTTCAACTTTTAATCTTTCTCTGACCTAACTTTTCTGGGGGGCCGGGGGGGGGGGTGAGACCCTCGACTCTGGGGGGTCTGAACAGGGCCACACGGTCCCCATCACAGTCTTGATCAACTTGTGTCTGGCTACCTGGGCGTGTCACACGTCGGGGTCTCTGCTCGGCACAAGACCCTGCCTCAGTCCGCGGGGCCGGGCCCAGGATAATGGAAAACCGATAGACGTCCATTCACAAAACAAGCGTCCCCTTCCCAGCCGCGAATGACCAAAGCCGGAACGGTAACTCAGAGGCTCTCTACCTGGACCCCTGACCTGTGCCCGGGGCCCAGGGATGACCTCGGCCTCCCTGTGCCCCATGGGCCACACTTACATTTCACTGTGATCTGGGCCACAGCCTCGATGACGCCCAGGCTGGACATGGCCACGCACGTGTAGTTGGCCGAGTCCTTGACGTCTGTGAGTTCCAGCACATTCCGCCCCACGGGCATGTCGTCTTCGGGCGTCAGGTCCTCGGCCCCCTGCATCCACTTGACGTACGGCATGGGCGAGCCCACGGCCACGCAGGTGATGTTCACGTTGCCGCCTGGCATGATCTCGTGGCTCATGGGCAAAATGGAGAATCGCGGGGCCACGCGGCGGACTGGGGGTGGGCGGCGGGCGGGTGGGAGCGAGATGCACAGGGTGGGGGGTGGGGAGACGGGATGCAGGGGGGAAAAGAAAGAAAAGCAGGAAGAAAGAAAGAAAGAAAGAAAGAAGGAAGGAAAGAAAGAAAGAAAAAAAGGAAAAAAAAAAAGCGGAAAACAATTTAAATATAAACAAGGCTGTTCCCTTCCCCCCAGCTGAAGTTGTTTTTTTTTTTTCTTCCAAATGAAAAGAAAAGAAAAAAACCAAATTAAAAAAGCAAATTCCAACACAAAGAAACCAAAAACTTCAAAGGAAGGTACTCCACAAACAATATAGAGAGAGATATATCGATATATAATAAAAGAGACACAAAGCATTATTCCATAGCAACAGGGTTTCAGAGACCAGAGTGGCTGGTCACAGCACAGTTACGAACACAAAAATTTATCAGCTGTTTCTCATCTTTGCTGACAGACGTGGCTTCGGGGAGCAGCCCCTCCACCCGCTCCCCTAAGCGGGGAGCTGCGGAACATTCAGGCTGCAGGTGGCGGGGGCTCTGAGGACGTCGGGGAGCAGGGGGGTCACGGGAACCAGCGGTGCTGGAAGGCAGAGGGGGCCGGGACCTCGGCCCCCCACCCTCGTCCCCTCCGGTGACTCGGGGGCCCTGCCCACTTCCCGGGGGGGGGGGACCCTCAAGGAAAAGATGAGAAACTCTAATGAAATTTTTGTGGTTTTGGGGTATAGAAACCCTTCTAAAAGCTTCTGTCGGATCTGACAAGTTTCCATTGATAGATGCAGCTCTCAGAATCACAAACAGCATGCAAAATAGGTTGGTTGAGAGAAGGACAGAGAGAGAGGAAGAGAGAGAGAGAGAGAGAGAGAGGGAGAGAAAGAGAAAGGCAGAAGGAGGGACAGAGAGGTGATGCAAGGAAGAAGCCTGGTTTCAGGGGCCTTCGGTGCACATTCGTGGGTGCCAGAGACGAGAGACAGGAGCCACGGGAGAGACAGAACAGGAAGAGAGAGGCCCAGAGAGAGGGGGGCAGAGACAGAGGAGGAGGGAGGAGGGGGCCCACTGCAATCTGCATATTAATTCTAGCGGATGTGACCCAATGTGACATGTCACATTGTCACATCACAGCCCTGGCAGAATAGGATATTAATAATAATAATAATAATAATAATAATAATAATAATAAAACGAGGGAATGAGCTTGAACGTTGAGAAAACAGGGACATGTTCTGTGCGTTTCTCAGCGGGGGAAGCGGGTGCAGCCTTCTGTCCCAACCTCGCGGACCGTGAAGGCGGCAGGAAGCATTTCGGGGGCTCCATTTTCGGAAGTTGGACGGGTTTCGGGGTGGGGGCGGGGGCGGGGCGCGGATGCTAGCGGGACGCCTGAACTTCCAGAAAGGCGTGGCTGCTCCCCAGGAGCCGTGTAACTAACTGCAGCCCGAAGGACTTGGGCTGACCCAGCAGATGGTTCGAGCCAGGAAGAGGCCGTCCCTGGCTAAGAATCGCGGGACCTCCAGCCACGCGGGTGGGTCCCCAGCTTCGGGTAGGTCAAGGGGTCTCGTCTCGCACTAGAGAGAGGACAGACTGGAGGCTCGACAAGGCCACACGGGGGGGCCACGAAGTGACGTGTGGCACCCTGCCCCGCCTGATGTCACCTGCCGTCGGCAGGGGGTGGCTGGCAGGGGCCTGACTTGCCCTAACAGAGGAGGGGGCTCCGGGGGGAACCGGTTCCCGCTCTTCCAGCCCGGGGTTCCGAGCTGGAAGCCCCAACCCTTGCTCCCTGAATCCGGATGGAGGCAAAGAGGAGGCGGGAGCTCCGTGGGGGTGGGAGGCAGAGCAAAGCGGCGGCAGCCCTTCGGAAAAGGAAGCCCCACGAAAAGTCCAGTGTCACGTTGGAGACAGGATGGAGGCCGTAGAAGGTATCGCTGGAGGGGGGGAGTGGGGGGTAGGGGTGGGGGGAGACAGAGGGGCCATGCAGACGGACTGGGGGTGAGGGGCGGGGCGCTGAGATGGGGGGGCGGCTTTCTGGCAGGGCTGGGTGGGGGGGGGGGGGGGAGTCAGAGGGAGAACGGGGTCTGGCCAGCCAGCGGACGCGGTCCAGGCCAGCCGCCGGCATCCACAGCGAGGCACGAGCGGGATGCCCGACGCTGCGTTGTCATGGAAACAGAACATGATGGGGGATGAGTGTGGGGAGCTAATTAATCAAGGACAGAAAACGGCATCGACGTCCAAAGCAAAACCAGGAGAAACAAATGAAAGAACAAAGCGGAAAAAAGGAAAAAAAAAAAACAAAACAACTCAAAAAACCTCAAAAAAAACCAAAAACAAAACCCAACTGAACAACAACAAAAAATCCCCTCGGAAACACAACCCCCAGAAGCAAGAAGGAAAAAAGAACAAAACAAAAACAAAAACACATGGAATGAGTGTGGGGCTGAAAATCGGGGTCTGAAAGGAAGGAGGGCTGTGGATTTCCCAGGGAGGTGCCCCCCCGCCCCCAGCAGAACACAGGGTCTGGCCTGCCCGCCCAGCACCCAGGAGCCCCGGCTGAGGGTTCGAGGTGGCCACGGAGGTGAGATCCTCGCAGAGAAAGAACCTTCGGGGCAAACCAACCCAGCCCCACTTCTCGGGGACACCCTGGCCCTGGTCAGGGCTCAACGAACAGCCCTGATCACAGACTCGCTGACCACACAGCAAGGCAATCCCTCACAACCTCAGAACCTCCCAGAAAACCTCTCCAGGCGGAGGTGGGAGACGGTGACGTGGGTGAAAAAGCCCTGTGGTCTTGGGAAGGCCCCTCAACCTCCCAGAGCCTCGGTTTCTCCACCCATGAAATGGGGGCAATTGGGGACACGCTGAGGAGGCCATGAAGTTGACTGAGGCGTACCCCAGCACACACAAGGTACTCAGCCTGGGCGAGGGGCCTGCGAAGATCCCTTCCAGCCTTCCAGGGTGCGGGGTGGGGCAGGGAGCTCAACTAGATTCTCCACCTCAACAGGGTTTGGGATGGATTAGTTAAAAAGGAGACAGAATTTCTATCGAATGCCCATCTCATTTTATCCCTTCCAACTTTGTGTGGCAGATGAGACGAGGGACTGGAGGCTCAGAGAAGTGACAGGGCTAGCTGGAGGGCGCAAAGGAACTGGTGGGACCAGAGCTCCAAGCCAGGTATGCCTGGACCCTGCCTCTCAGGTAAAGCGGGTCTTGTCTCACCATGGCTAAGTGGTAAGACTTGCAGCCAGGTAGGTGTCTCTTCTTGGCACCTGGCTCTTTCAACTCATGTCTTTCCCTTCCGGGGGGCAGCAAAGAGGGCAAAAGTACCTCATCACCTATATATTCCAATCAAGTGAATAGTAACCAGTGGCCACCGGTTGAATACTACCCAGCAGCCATCATAATAAACATCCAGAAGCCATTAGTAAGACGCCCATATTGAAAGGGATTATGAGAACGTCAAAGGGAGAAAGAGCCAGCTTTATGATTTAAAGGTTAAATATGAGCCAACTTTATCCCCGTGTAAGGCTCAATATCTTGCCCCAAAGACCCCATACACATCTCAACTTATCTTAAAATATCTCCCCGTGGGGAGCCTTGGAAGGTACCTCTGACGTTTTTCAAAAGCACGGACAAAGCATGCTATCTCCAACATGTAAAAGACCAGCTGTACGAGTCGTTCGTGGTAAGTCAGTCCATGCGGAAGGGCACTGGTCAGCAGTAGTCATGTCAGTGCTCACGATCCCGCACATGGCCAGCAGCCATCAGTTAAATGGATCTGCCAAGATGCTATAAAGGCTGACGGTTGAGAACCTTTGCCTACGTGCTTTCTCATCTACCTCGTCTGCTTCTGAGGGTGTGCTGTGTAGGAAGAGGGCTGGTTTGCCACGAGTTTGGGGAGGATCGTGCCCACTGGCACTAGGTGGCTCAGAACCCCCTGGGGGGGGGGGCCTCAGTAGGCCTCTGGGCAACCTCCCAGCCAGCAAGGGCGGGGTGGCTGACACTGTGTTCTGCCCAGTTTGGTGCGGACACCCACCCACGACATCTTTCCACCCCTGGCTGCGAGCTTGAGGTGCGGGTTAGAAAGTAACGTGGGTGCAGAGCCCACAGGACGGAGTGGCCCCGCGGGACCCCCGCCCCCAATTACCGACCTGAATGGAGGGTCCAGGCAGGTTATAAGGGGACCACACCAGCCTTGGTCCTCAGCATGCTCCAGCTGGCTCTCGTTTCCAGCTCTTCTCATCACCGAGTAGCCGGGGGTCCCAGCGGGGGGGACCCGCATGGGTGAGGGGGTCAGGAGGGTGGGCGGTGGGGGGGTGGCGGGTTGGGGGGGGTGGGTCGCTTCAAACCCCGATTCACATGGAAAAACAACTCAAAAACCGTCAAAGCAACCGGGAGACGACCCCTCCCCCAGGCAGGAAGAGGCAGAAACTCAAAAACCAAAAGGGGGTGGGGGTGGGTTCAGGGGAGAAAGGGTGGGGAGGGGTGAGGGAAAACTCAAAAGTGAGGTGATCTGGTTGCAGCACTAGGTAGGGAACTCAACAGTGTCAGACATCTCAACGATTCGGCAAGCCGCAGCTCCAAGGGGGGGTGGGGGGTGGGGGGGGGGGAGAGCTCTGCCTGGCATTTTGGGGTCAGAGAAGCCACCGGGTTACTCCTCCAGACTCCAAAATGAGGGCGCGGGTGGGGAGGGTGGGGGGAGAGATGCCAAGAAGTTTTGCAGCCTCCACGGGTTTACTGAAGCTTAGATTACACCTGTCCGGGGAAGGGAGGGGGGTCCGAGTCTCATCGAGTCCAAAGCCGTTTCTCAGCCCCTCCGTGGAACCCCAGCCTGTGGCCCGGGGAGCGGGGGTGCTGCCCCGTGGCCTGCCTTGGGCGTCTTTCTGCTCCTGCCCCCTTTGCACAATCCTGCCTCCTCCCTCCCACCACCAGCTCCCTCCGCCATCGAGATAGCGTGCAAGGCCCGGAGGGACCTGGCTGGACCCCGGCCCACGGGCTGACCAGCGGCCTCGGCAAGTTGTTAAGCATTTTCAGCTGGATGTTTTGCTGTACTGCAGACATTGATTTTCCTTTTTTTGGTGCCCTCTCTCTCTCTGTCCCCACTTTTTTTTTTTTTTTTAATTTTTTTGTTTGGTTCTAGCAGAAAATGGGTTGACATCTTGCCAATTGAATGACTTCCTTGCCACCCCTCGCTGCGACCGCCAGAGACGCAGGGCTTTCCAGACGACAAGGTGTAATCTAATATTCCCCTCACTCCCCCCCCCCGCCCCCCAACCGCCCAAACAGAGGAAACAGCGATGCAAAGGGTGTGAGGCAGGCAGCAGGCGAGAGGTTCGAGAGCTCAGTGTTCCTGCGGAACGCCCCCTCCCTGCCGCCCGCCAAGCCCAAACAGAGGAAGCCTGCCTCCCCACCCTGGCGCCCCCTCTCCCCTGGGGATGAGGGTGGGATGAGAAGGGCTGGTCCTGTCGGGGTCAGGTCAGGGGCCTCGGGGGCAGGGTAGGGGGAGGCACGGCCAGGCGTGATCAGCAGGGACCAGGAAGCTCAACAACACGCCCCAACGGGAATCCTTCTGGAGATACGGGGATTTCAGGGGGCTTCCAGACCCAGTATCTGTATCTACTCCTGTTTCAGGGGGCCGGGGGGGGGGGGGAAGATCCAGGAGGTAAGGACAACACCTAGGCGTCATATCCACCAATGACACGGCTTGGGGGCCAGAAATTTAACTTGAAGAACAACCTGTCCCATAAAATTCCATGCTATGGTTTGATCTGCAAAGGCCTGGGGACGGGTCACAGAGTTCTGAGGAACAGGAGAAATCGGGGCAATCCAGACCCCCCGCGGGCACTGGGCATCGAGTCCTAGTTTCTCAGCTCAGCATTCGAGACCTGTCATTAAATGATCCCAGCCCCATCTGACTTCCTCCCAAACCCTAACGATACCCTGAGTCCCTGGAAGGTGAGCCGATCTTCCCCCAGAGGGCTCTCCCCGCAAGCTCTCACAACACCAGGAGGGTGGCACACCATTTAACTGGGTCCCGTGCACCGTGGGTTCGATGAATCTATGTTGTTGGGACCAAGTGCTAAAGCTGCCACCTTCAGCCACTGAGCGATCCCTTGAAGCCTGATGTTAAAGAGACAAGCAAGAAAATTCACAGCCAGAGGGAATGTCATCTGATCACCTCGCCGCCTCGTCAAAAACCTAAGCTGCGGCTCTCCCTAGGGGGCTTCTGGAAGGGGCACGCTGGCTGTATTAAAAAAAGAAAAGGCGGGGGCTTGGTTAGGATTTGGGCCTTTGTATCTCAGAGATCCATTTCAAGAGGAGAAGGACGTGGTCTGAACATCCCGCCCCCGGAACCACCGAGGGTCAGCAGAAGCGGGCTAACTAGGAATGGGAGTTAGGCCTGGGGGGACAGAATCCTTGCAGCTAGCTCTGCACTGGCAACAATGTAAAGGGAAAGGTACCGGTGAAAAATGACATCTGAGCACATGAACTGGCTTCTGCCCTACAAGTCGTTTCAAAGCGGTTTACCACGGCCGTCTTACCCAAACAGCGGATCTGTGAAGTAAGTACCTGGTGGGGCAAGTGGGGTCCCCAAGGAAGGAAAGGGACTTGCTCAGATCGCACTCGGGCATTTAATTAGCTCAATGGACTCTTCTGCCAACTACCGTGCGAGCCGGTGCAGGAAGGATCCTTCCGGTTCAGATCAATGGGACCCCAAGCGATCAGGTGACTGGCCCGAGGTCACACAGTCAGGGAGGGGCAGAGGCAGGCTTTGAATCCAGGCTGGCCGGAGCCCAAGACCCTCTGCCGCCCCTCAGTTTGAATTCACTGGGACCCAGGTTTGGCGGAGGTGCTGGGAGACCCGCTCCTCTGAGGGTCGGCCGGGTAGCTCTCGCACTGGGTTAAAAAGGAGACAGGAGAAACGAATCTCCTCTCACTGCATCTGAGGTCCTCTGGCCAACTTGGCCGTGGACTTCACAGTAAGTGAGAGTTTAGGGAAGGAAGGGGAGGGACAAGAGGGGAAAAACCGGTGACCCCAACAGGCTGGCCTCTTCTCTCAACTTCCACTTATGTTGTTGGGTAGGCAGCTGGGGGTGGGGGGGGGCAGGGGCTAGAAATCTAAATCGAGTTTTTATTTGGGGCTGGAGTAGTGTTCTCAAGGGCTTGCCTTTCTTTAGGGAGGGAGCAGACAGGAGTGTGCATCTCTGAAGGTTTGCAGGAGTGAGAGAGACTGGGGGAGGCAGAGACAGAGAGAGAGAGAAAGAGAGAGAGAGAAAGAGAGAGAGGGAGATGCAGGCAGTGGGAGAGCAGGGGAGGCAGAGGGGGAGGGGGAGAGGCTATGTCCAAAGTTCCCCTGGGATTCTCCAGAATTCCACAGTTCTGATGCTCAGGTACTCAGAAAGTGACCGTGCTGTGTTGCTGGACAAGACGTCTGTGACTGGGCCCAGAGCCTGGGGGGGCGGGGGGGGGGGGCAGGTGCGGAGGAAGCGGCCAACACCGCCTGGGAGGCGGAGGCATAGCACTGAAGGGGGGGATAAGCGGCCAAGTATTTCTTCCAAAGTCGGTCACGCTACACTTGCCGACAGGCAGTTTTGTACTCGTGCCCAGCCAGGATGGGAACGTCATCACACAGCTGCCATTCTGAGCGCTGCCTACGTGCCAAGCGCGCGTCGCTTCGGGAGAACGCTCCAGTTTAAGGTAGCCACTCCTCACATTTGGACCGCCGCCACGTGGATCTGAAAATGCTGGCTGCCCATTTAGCTGTGCTTCAAATGCCTGCCTTCTGGGTTGTCTGGGAGAGCGGGGAGGTGGTCTCACGCCGAGGCAGAAAGACGGGAACGTGCCTGCTTCAGCCCCCTTCCGACATGGCTGCGGTGTGGGGCTGAGGGCACCAGCTCTGGGTAAAAGGGGGCTGTCCAGCGAGGGCGGGCAAGCTGGGCTGCTCTCCTCACGCACCCCCAGCATCTGTCTATTATGCCACCTCCCTTGTGCCCCTTGAGCCCGGGCGGTCACTTTCTGCCCCAGCATCCCAGCTGTGGGACCCCGACCCGCCCTCCTGGATGGTAGCTGGGACAGGAACACTGGCTTTTAAATCACAATGCGTTTGGGGAACAACCACAGAACAGCTCAGCCCAAGAAACTGAAACCAAATAGCACGGAAACACGAGACAGAACCAAAGACGAAACGCTTCGGGGGAAGAAGGGGACGGGGCGAACGGGGATGGGAGGGGGAAAAAAAAACGAACGGATCGGTTTTTTCCCCCCCAAGAACAAAACAAAACCCAAATCATAGTAATAATACTTAAATAAAAGGAAAGAAAGAAAATACGAAGAAAACCAAAGGAGAAAGTAAACAGAACGGGAGACGAGAAACACTCCAACAGAAGGCGCTGGGAATTCACCAAACCGACAAGAGTGGCATGCAGAGAAATTTTTACATTCTCCCAGCATGCATCAGGCCCAAGTTACCATGACGACGAGGGGTGCAAAAAACTTAGCAACAACATTACCAACGGATGCATAGAGGCGACCACAATGCAAGCATCGCATGTGTGCGGCCGGCCCTAGGCCGGGCTGGGCGCGGCTGAGATTTTCGTGTCTTTCTGGGTTTTTGCTCTCGCTTGGCGGTTTTTTTTGTTTTGTTTTGTTTTGTTTTGTCCGCTTTGCGCTCACGATTCGTTACTCCGTCTTTTTCGTTTTGTCTGTGTGTTTCCGTGTGCGTGTCTGTGTGTGCGCGCGCGCGGGTGCGTGTCTGTGTGCGTTTCGTGTGTGTGCGTGTCACGTTCGGAATGTAAAAATGTGGGTAAAGAAAGTAAAAAAGAAAAAAACACACCAACCTTCTCGAAGCTCTGAGGGATGTAAAGGGGGTTTGATGCAGAACACAATGACATGGGGAGGAGAGAAAAAATAGGGGAGATACAGAGAGTAAAAAGAGGACTTCTCAAGGCTAAAAGCTGCACGTTTGTTGTTTTTTCTTTAAACCAAAAAGAAAAATTAAAATTAAAAAATAAAAAAGAACAGCAATGAGACCTTTTTTCCTTTGCTCCATATATAAGATCTACATTTGTCCTCCACGATTCTCTTTTTCTTTTTTTCCTTTTTTTTTTTTTTTTTTTTTTAATTCAATTCGGGAGCGTCTGAGACCCAGGCAGAGATTGGGAGGCTGGACCCCCAAAAGATTGGAGGCTCATGCTGGGGACCCCACCTCCAGGGGGCTGAGGACGCGGGGGTCCCCCTCCCTCGCCGCACCCTCGCTAGAGGCCGCCCCCCCCCCGCCCCCCCCCCCCCCCCCCAGCCCCGCCCCATGCCTGTCGTCCACGCTGTCCTTAAACGCTGCCGGACTTACAAACCCCCATCCCAGGTGTTTGCAGAGAAATAAGCAGGTTAGACGAAGACCAGTCAGTTGGAGTCGTGGACGCGCAATACAACTCACCAGAGGTGCCGTGGCAGAGTGGGTCGGTGGGTCCCTGCCCACCCTCGCGCCCACGGCCCCCGCTCCCGCCCCCCGCGCGGCCTCCTCCTCGGGGACAAGACGTAAACCCCCAGGAGCATAACCAAGGAGCTGCTTCGGGGCCAGTGGGGGGGCTGTGCCCGATGGGGACCAAGGTGGGGGGGAGGGGGGGGGGGAGCACCCAGCCTCCCGGCTGGAGAACGCCGGGCGCTTGGTGCCTCAATTGGGGGAAACCGAGGCCCGGAGAGGTGTGGGCGCGGCCACGCCTGCAGAGCCAATCGGGGCCGCCCCCGGGGTTTGAACGGGGGGGCCCTGTTTGCCGGCAGAAGCGGCTGTTTCTAGAAACCACGGATCGGATCAGAAACAGCCACCGGGAGGCGGGAAAGGGAGGACGGCAAACGGTGGAGGAGGAAGCGGGTTAAAATTTTCTGGAAGAACGGAAGAGAACCAGCGCGGGGATAAGAGGAGGGGCGGACGACAGAGGCCCCCGGGGACAAGGGGAGCACCCCCCCCCACCCTGGCGCCTCTGAGGGCACCCCAAGGGGCCCAGGAGGAAGTCCGCGCGCGGCCTCCTTGGGTGGGGGCGGGGCGCTGGGGGCGGGGGGCGGGGCGTGCCGTGCCTGCCGTGGCCCTGGCCTCGGCCTCGCTCGGGCAGAAACGCGTCCTTCCCCGGGGCAACTAGGGGACAGAAGGGCACCAGGCTCTGGGACGGCCGCAGGTGCGGGGACCGGCGAGGGGGGCGGGGCCTCAGAGACCCCTCCCCGGCTCTCGGATGGAGGGCGCTGGGGAGGGGGTGGGCGCGGGGAGGGCGGGGTGTGAAGGGGGGGCTACGAGAGGCCACGGAGTCTGGAGAAGCAAAGCAAAGCACACAGCAGAGGGCAGGCACGATACACCACAGAAGCCGACTCGGGTGGGCGGGCAGGCGGGCGGGGCGGGGCAGAGGCCTCCAGGCTCCCCTGGCCCCGTGGGCCCGAGACCGACCCCCCGGCCCTGCCCCGTTCCCTCCTGCCTCCCCACCAGGTCCTGCCGCCCACGGGGTGTGCGTCACCGGCACGGGGGTGGGGGGGTGGGGTTCGCTGCCCGCCCCCCCCCCGTCTGACAGGTAAGGAAACTGAGGCCCAGAGAGGGATGCCCCCCTCACCCGAGGTCCTGCCGTGACCAGGGGGTACAGCGGTGGTGGTGGGGGCGGGGGCCCTCCTGCTCGGGTCTGCAGGGAACAGGGGAGCCCGGAGGCTGTGAGCCCAAGGAGGGAAGGGGAACAGGACAGGACGGGTCCCTGCCTTCGACCTGGAAACGGCGTTCCCTACCTCGCACGTAGAGGTTGGCGGGTGAGGAGTAGCGCACGCCAGCGCTGTTGGTGGCCACGCACTCGTATTTGCCTTGGTCCGTCTCCTCACTGCTCTCGATCTGCAGGGCCCCTGCGGGGAGAGGGGAGAAAGCCCGGCCAGTCAGGGCAGGCCCGGGCCTGGGCTGGGCGGGCCGTCCCAGAGCCCCCTCCGGCCCGTCTCTCGGTCTGTCTGGGCCAGAGAGGCAGACAAAAGACAGGAGTTAGCCTAGAAACCCTGGGGGGGGGGGGGTGCGGGGGGGGGGGCCTCACCTGGCTCATCTCCCCCCACCCCGAGCCTAGCCCAACACCAGCCTGAACACACTGCGTTCTCCTGCAAACCTCCCCTTCTGTGAAAGCGGGAGGATGCGGGGCAGCGACCGCCCCGTCAAACTACGGAGCCGGGGAGGTCCGGGTCACGGAGGTGTCTTTGCAAAAGCGCGGAGTGAGGCGCTCCAGGCAGAGGGTGGGGGAGACTGAGCTGGCGTTCACAGCCCACAGCAGTCGTCTGAAAGACCCTGGGGCCGAAGGGGCGGCCACAGGATATGTGCAAGTTCGGGAAGCTGCTGCTTGCTCTGCTGGTTCAGGCAGTGCCCATGAGTAAACGAACATAGGTCTGGGTTCCTCCAGTGTGTTTGAAATGGCAGGTCCCAAAGCCTGCGGCCATAAACACAGACAAGGCTGAACTTCTCTAAGATTCACTGGACTTTTAGGACTGGGTTGCCTCTCACATCAGCTAAGGGAAAGGATGTTGAGACTGATACACATCAAGTATGTCTGAAATCAGAAAGCCTCACTCAAAAGCCTCCCGTCCCCGAAACTAATTAAAAAGGAGCTTGAATCTTCCCCGCGGTTGGATTCCCCTAAATAAACCTCAGGAAGCCCGAATTCACCCGCCTGTTGTAAAACCGACAGGCGTGGATTCAGGACCCTGGTGCTGATGGGTAACGAAGCGAACTTCCTCAAGTGTGTTTGCATTTACGGTCCCAGACCCATGGCCATCGTACGCGTGGGCTAGAACGGGAAACCTTTCAAGTGTCTGAAATCAGAGGTCTGAATGAAAAACCTAATGCCCACCAACTGAGGCTGCAACGCCACACGTGTGTTTGAAAATCACCAGCCAGGATCAAAGAATCTGTTGGTTGTGAGTGAATAAAAGTTTAAAGAAGAAGCCAATTCTCAAGCATATATTGAACATCACAGGCCCAAACTAAAGGTCTTGATGCCTAGGAAGGTACGAAAATGCGGCTGATTTCCCCTATGTTTGAAACCACAGGCCCAGATCAAACACCTAGCTCCCCGTCAATATATAAAAATGAACGCCAACGGCTCAGGAATATACAAAAGCCCGGGCCTCGATCAAACACTACAGTGCCCATGAGTAAATGAGAATGAGGCTAACGTTTCCCCCCAAGGATACCTGAAAACCCAAGTCTGGAACAAATGCTCATTGTCACAAGTGAATGAAGCTGCCCTAACATCTTTACGTTTAAAATCGCAGACCTCAGTTAAAATAGCTGAACGCCCAGGAGTAAATAAGAACGAGGCAAAGGTTTCCACAAGTATGTTTGAAATCAAAGGCCTGGATCAAAGTTTCCGTTTTCATAACTAAACAAAACTGAGTGAACAGCCTGGACCCAAATGCTTCTTGGCCACGAGTGAATGAATGAAAGGCGAGAGAGTTATCTCCGGGTGCGTCTGGATCCCAGGCATCAGCGTCCTTGGCACCAAGAGTCCAAAAATCCAGTCCAAGCTCCCCCAGAAGACCCCTCCGCCCAACCGTGTTCGTGGTTGTCTCACGGAAATGATGCGTGCCCACAAATCAGGACCCCAGATTAGTTTCTTTGGGGGCTGTGGATACAGAATCTTCTCCCATTTCACACTTCCTACTTTCCCCCAACCTCAAGCCTCTGGGGAGGCAGGCAGGCAGGTTACTGTGCAGGCCCAGAGAGGGCAGGGAGCCTACTCTAGGTCACACAGCATCTCGTGGCAAAGCGAGGACCAGACACTGACGCTTCCCTAGGGCTCCGACCCAGGCCCATTCTAGTCCGTTCTAGCCAGCACTTGGGGGTGGGGTGGGGGGCCTTTGAGACTGACGGTCTCTCTGCTCCCTCGGGCTGGACCCTCCGCTCAGAAGGAGCTGTGGAGCCAGAAGGCCCCCTCTGCATGCTCGTTTTAGAGAAGGGAAGACTGAGGCTGAAGACAGACGAGGTCCGTGTACAGAGCAGCGATAAGAAACCGGCCCCCAGAGCTCTGGGGGAGGACACGGGAGGCACGGCCCCTTCCTGAGGAGACAGCCCCTTCCCTGCAGCCAGGTGGCCTGGAGGGGCCTCCGTGGCCACACTCGGCCCCACAGCCACACACAGCGACACAGACACAGAGACTGGACAGACACTGGGCGGGGCGGCAAGGGGTAGATATGTGGGAGGGGCCTGGGTGCAGCCCCCCGCGGAGCCTGAGGGGCTGGGTGGGCAGCGAGAGAGCGCGTGAGTGGGTGGAGGGGGTAAGGAAAGAGCCTCTTACCTCGGATCGGAGTGCTTTCTGTAAGGGAAGCAGAGAGAGTCAGGTGAATTTCAGAAGGTGGTCCTCGGGGGCCGGGGGGCCCCAGGGAGGCCAGGCGGGGCCACAAGCCAGGCCTGTCCACTCTGCCCCCAGGGGCGTGGGGGACTGAGCCAGCCCTGAGCCTCTGGACCCTGCAGGCCTTGCCAAGAAGTCGAGGCCAGGCTCCTAGGAGCAGAGCTGGATCTGAGGGCTTGTCAGTCAGGAAGACTTCCTGTAGGAGGTGGAAATCTCCTGAGTCTAGAAACCCCTCTAGACTGGTATTAAATGGGCTGGAGTCCCTACGGCCCAGGGAGGTCTACGGCCCAGCCTGGGCCCGCTGGCTGCCTTCCTTCTGGGCTCAGGCAGGGAGGTCACGGACCTCCCTTCCTTCTTTCCTTCTCAAGAGGGACAGGGAGCGAGGGGGGACTTGGGAATCTTGTTAGTGACAGGGGGAGAGGGGTTAGTGCCCCAGGGCTGGGCGTTAATAGAGCAAAGGGAAGGCATTTCAGACAGGCTGAGTAATGGGGACAGGGAAGGGCAGCGAAAGGGGACAGAGGGCAGAGGGAGGGCCCTACGGCCTCCTCAACTTCCAAAAGGAAAAGAGGAAAGGGCCATCGGCTTGTTCACCCGGGCGCAGGGGGCAGGCGCGACTCGGGACACACACACACACACACACACACACACACACACACACACAAGGCAGTTCTGGGCTAGAGTGTTACATTCTGGGCCACATCATCCCGGGAGAGATCCAGCCGCCTTCCTGCTGGTGGATAGCTGATAACCCCAGGAACAAGGGGACCCCAGGCCGGGGCAGAGAGGCTCACGGGACAGAACGCCGGCCCCTCCCACGTGGCACAGGCACACCGGCGGACAGACAGACGGGCCAACCGAAGCCCAGAGGGTGGGCTGGGTGCTTTGAACCCAGCGCCCCAGCCTCCTAGGCCTCTGGACGATCTCTTACAAGATCCTCAACCCGACGAGGCCCCTTTCTCCTCGCTACCTGGGAGCAAATGGAAATCAGCCTCGGGCTGATGGGGGTCCAGAGGCCAAACAGCGAGACCTCCCGGGACGGCCAAGCAGCCCACGGCCGCTATCGGAAGGGAAGGACAGACCTCGCAGGTATGAAAAGGTGGCTCTGCTTCTGACCCTGAGGAAGAGGAGAAGGAACTTTCCCGGGCCAACATCAGTCACTCCCACGGTTGGTTCAGGGGAGTCAGGCTGGATGTTGGGAAAGGAAGTGCCTGGTGCCAGCCCGGCTAGAAAACTCCTCCTCCGTCCCCTGCCCGTGTCCCAGCTCCCAAAACTTCTGTCATTTCATCATTTTCCAGCCGTGTCAAGGCTGGGGGGGCTGTGCGGTGCAAAAGCCCCCTGACCCTAGGATTCCCTTAATCTTCCCCTTAGCCTCCGATCTGGGGTCTGAACGGCCCCTTGTGGCCTTGTGGGGTTTTTTTGTTTTTCCTCTTTTCCTTTTGGGCTCCTCTCTCTGCAACCCCCTGGAGCCTGATTGGGGAGGGCTGGGCGGCCGGTGGGGGACGGACAGATGGACGGGAGGGGGGGGGGGAGGGTCGTTAGTAAACATGCCACGTGGAGCGGGTCACAGTTACTGTCACAGTGGCTGTTAGTCTGGGGGAGGAGAGGGGGCGGGGGAGGGGTGGGGACGAGGAGGGCGCGTTAGTCGTTGACGCGGTGAAGAGACAGGACTTACCAAAGGTTTCTGAACGTTTACAACAGAGGGACAAGAAAAGAGAACAGGAACATTAATGGGCGCTCGGCGGACGCCTGAATCCTCTCCGGGGGTGGGGGCGGGGCGGGGAGGGGAGGGGAGGGGGGACTGATAATCAGATTTACTCGGATCAGTAAAGCAGCTTCTGTTCGCCGAGCACCTAGTACGTGCCAGGCACAGATGGACCCCTCGGAGGAGGAGGGGCAGCGAGTGGGGGCGGTAGGAACAGCCAGGAGGCCTTCAGGCAGGGGTGGCTCAGGGCGGGCTCCTCAGGGGAAGGGGGGAGAGAAAGCGAAGAGGTGTGCCCCAGCGTGTGTCAGCACGGTGGACCGCAACACACGCGAGCGCACGCCCGCGGGCACGTCCCTACCTCGCGTCTGCACGCAGGCGGCCTAGGGGTGGGGCCTCGACGTGTGCAGGCCGGGACTCACCCAGCGTGCACGTGCCCGGGAGGGGCGGGAACGTGGGTGCACGAGCAGCCAAGATGCAGGGGGCAAGCCTCGCTCTGGGAGGGCGCGGGCGAGCCCACGCGCGGCTGGCGGGACCCGTGCTCGGTGTTGGCCCGCACTCGGGGTGGGGGGGTGGGGGCGGGGGGCAGAAGCCGGTCAGGCCTGCGCCGGGGAGCCCAGACACGCACACGTGGACGCGTCACGAAGCAGGGGGACGAGTGACACGACACACACACGCCCCCCCCCCCCCCCGAGACAGACAGACTCACAGATGGGGCACGTGGGTGCTATGCCGAGGCACAACCGTGGACTAGCCATCCCAAGGTGGCCGAGGCCCTGAGCTGGGCTGCCCGTCTGTCTCGTCCCCTCCTTACTGCTTCAGTCTTGGGAGATGCTCTCTGCCTGTAGCTCTCTGTGGCTCCCCACTGCCTTACCTGTCTGAGGCCTCCAACGTCCTCCCGAGAGGCTCACGGCCTCAGCACTGGAAATACTCACTGGCCCTTGCCTTAGACACCTCCCCTCTCTCCTCTGGCCTGGCCGGACCCGTTCTAGCCTCACTGGACACACCTACGCCATCAGCAGAGAAGGCGCTCTCCCCCTCCCGCCTCCCGCGCCTCGCCATTATCTTGACGGTCCGAGCCCTGTGACGTACCCCGTGGCTAGGCACAGAAGACGGCCATCCTCACCGTTCCCCGTGGCTCCCCACACCTCTGCCTGTCCGTCTCCCGTTAGTCCCCAGGGCTCGGGCCCCGGAGACGCTGCCCTCCCCCTACTGCCCTCTGTGGCTCCCGCGTCCTCCCAGCCACCTGTGCTCACCTGACCGCAGCTGCTTTATGCGCCCGTTGCTGGCGCTGGGGTCCACGGGCAAGAAATCCTTGAACCAGGTGATCTCGGGGTCGGGGTTACCGCTAGCAGCACAGAGCATCGTAGCCGTCCGCGTCCGCTCCACCACCTTCAGCTGGGGGCCCATGTCGATGTTGGGGAAACCGGGGGGCAGCTGGTCCTCTGAGGGCGGGGACAGGGGAAGAACAGGGCGGGGGCCCAGTTGCCGCACGGCCAGCCCTCCAGGGCGGGCTCGGGCGCCGGCAGGATCTCGGTCCGGCCCCTGCCTGGCCGGGGGAGCTCCTGTGGCCCGTTTCCTCCTGTGCGACGTGGATCAGCGCCACACGACGGGGGGGGGGGGGGGGGCACCAGGCCAGAGCTGCTCACCCGGGGCGAGTCTGGGGATGTCTGGGCATGTTCTGATCGCCACAGCTGGGGCGGGGACCAGGGATGTTTCTCGACACCCCATGATGCCCCTGCTGCCCCCCCACCCCCCCGCAAATGATCCAGCCCCGATGTCAGCACCGCTGACCCTGGGGGTACTTTACAGCATCCAGAGGGAGTTTTAAAAACGTAAACCGCGGGCGTCTGGGTGACTCAGTCTGTGAAGTGTCTGACTCTTGGTTTCAGCTCAGGTCACGATCTCGCGGTTGTGGGTTCGAGCCCCACGTCGGGCTCTGGGCTGACAGCTCGGAGCCCGGAGCCCGCCTCGGGTTCTGTGTCCCCCTCTCTCTCTGCCCTTCCCCTGCTCCCGCTCTGTCCCTCTCTCTCTCTCTCAAAAATAAATAAACATTAAAAAATACATAAAAACATCAACCGAACCCCACCCCTCCCCTGCCACACGTCCACTGTGACCCAGGACCCTCGCCTCCCACTGCCCCACTGGTCTCGGCTGTCCCATTTTGAGCCTCCCTCACTCCAGAATATCTCAGTGACCGACTCTATGTATCGTCACGTATCTGTGTCACCGCTGTGTCCCCACTGCCCAGCGCAGGGCCTGGCACACAGTAGGCGCCCAATCAATGAGTGAACGGCTCAGTCCCAGCTGCCGTTAGCCTGGGAAAGTCACCACGCCTCCAGGTGTCAATGTCCCCGTTCCCTGGCCAAGGTCTAGTTTCTCTCCACGCTAAAGGGGGCAGGAGGGACACCAGGAGGAGAAAATGCCCCTCTCCCTGGAGACCCTCAGCCCCCAACGTCCAGTGACCGGCAGGTACGTGGCCGCGGGCTGAGGCGATGAGGCGGGCCGGCTAAGTGCCAGGCGGCCTTCGTCTGCGAGCTTGAAAATCAGAGCAGACTCTGTGGCCTGATTGAGCTGGGGTCTCTCCACGGAAGGGTGGCGGCTCGGGGACCTCCCCCCACCTCCACCTGCTGTCCCACCTCGGTTCTCCCTCTCCTGCACCTGGGCTCCAGGCCCCTTGTGCTCTGACCTCTAACACCTCCAGCTCCGCTCTGGCCTGCCACCCACAACGGACACAGGACTCCCCAGGCCCAGGGACCAGGCTCCTCAGTGCGAATCGAAACAGCCACTAGCCCCGGTGTGGCCGAAACGAGCCCTCCCGCCACCCACAATTCGTACGTCGGACCCCGAACCCCCGGGACCCCAGAATGTGGTTATTTGGAGATCAGGTCTCCACGGGGGTGATTAAATTAGAATGAGGCCACTGGGGTGGGTCCTAATCCAATATGGTGTCCTTACAAGGAGACGTGATGACACAGGTGTGCGGAGGGACGACCCCCGTGGGGACACGGGGAGAAGACGCCGTCTGCACGCCGCGGAGAGCAGCCCCACGAGGAAGCAGCCCCGTCCTGATCTCAGACCTCCCACCTCCAGGACCGGGAGAGAATACGTTAAGCCGCCCAGAGGGGGCGCTACGGCCTGTACTAGGAGGGGAGCTTTGGTGCCACCGGCCAGAGACCCCCAACCCCCAGCTCAGCATCTACGGTTTCCACAGGGCACATGCACCGGAGATGGAATGCAGCTACTCGCAATGGCAAAAGGCCGGAGACAACCTAAACATCCGTCAACTCATTCCGTACAGGCTGGGCCCCCGCGGGACGCGATGCTGAAATTTGCAGACGTCACCTTACGGAGCCTCAGACGCGTTGCTCAGAGCGCAGGGATCAACGGGAAAGACGGTACAGGCCAAGGATCAAAAACTACAGCCCCCAGGGGCCAAATCCGGCCCCTTGCTCACTTTTGTGAATAAAGTTTTATTGGCACACGGCCACGCCCATCTGCGTCCCCATCACCTACGGCGGCTTTCCAGCTGGGGCAGCGGAGCGGAGAAGTTGCGACAGAGAGCGTCTGGCCTGCAGAGTCCACGATATTTGGTCTCTGGCGTTTTACAGAGAACGCTTCCTGCCACCTGGACATCGCTGCTATTTGTGTAAAGAGAAACGATGCACACGTATTTGCTTACGAATGCCCAGAAGGAGCAGAGGCCTGGTGAGTGCTCTGGGGGACGGGCCTGGGGGGCTGGGGAACAGGTTGGAAAAAAGCCCCCGTGGGGGAGAGGTCTGAGCCCCGGGGAAACGGTCAGGGGACAGGAAGCCAAGATGGGGCCAGGGAGAGGCAGGCAGGCGTAGCGCCGTCCCGTTCTTCCAGGGGGACAGGAAAGCGGTGGCCCGCGTCCAGCCGCGCGTGGAGGCCCGGCGGCCCCCGTCCCAAGTCCCGTCCACTGGGTAACCAGGCGCCGTGCAGGTATTTTCCTGTGCCCTCCTCAAAGATGGGAGCTATTTCACAGCGGGGGAAACTGAGGCTCGGACAGAAACATACCCGCCCCGGGTCCTACGGCCAGGACGCAGCAAGGCTCGGACTGGTACCCAGGCCCGCCTGAGCCCTGAGAAAACCGGGAGGGGCCGGCTGCAGAAGTCCCAACCCCCCAGACTGGACCCGTTCGAGTCTGAGGACGTGGCTGGACCCTGTCCAAGGTGGGTCAGGCCCGGTTTGTTCTTCCTGGGCCTGAGGCCTGAACCCCAAAGGTGGTTCTGACCGGCTCCCGGTGGCGTCACGGGAAGTTTAGGCCCAGACCACCGGGCCTCAATTCCTGGAGCTCAAAGCCGGCGTGCGCCCACCCGGGAAGCATCCACACCCCACGCGTGCTCACACGTGAGCCCTTCCCGCGAGCGTGCAGCCCTCGGGGGTCCCCGTGAGTGCGTGTGGGCGGCAGCCAGCAGGGTGGGGGGCAGGCGAGCGGGCGCCGGGGGAGGCTGGGCCGTCTGACGGCACCAGGAGCTCCTAATTAAACAAAAATGTTCGTCGCGTACCACGTTGCGCCCGATTCCTCGGAGTTTAATTAAAACAACAGCACGGGAGGCGTGAGCGGGGTCCACAATCAGATGGTGGGGGGAGGGAGGCGGGGAGAGCCGGGCCCAAGAGCCCAGACCTTCCCCGCTCAGCCGGGGGACCCTGCGGCTCGGGGCCCGGGCGGGGGACGCCCGGAGGACGGGCGCTCCTGGGTCAGAGGCCCCGGGGCTGGGCACCCGGCCCGGGCCCCGCGTCCTCCGGGCGGCCGGAGCGCGGAGCGCAGCCAAGGAGGCCTCGGTGGGGGGCGGGGAGAGCAGCCGGGTCTTTCCCAGACTCCCAGCGACTGGGCGGTTAATAGATTCACAGCGTGTCCTTTTAACTCTCCGAGCGCTTACAATGGAGGCTGGCACGGGACAGCGGGAGGCAGGCTGTTCCGTCTGTGCCCGGGAAAGGTCAGGGCAAGAATATCTATTGGGCAGAGGCGGGGCGGGCCGGGCAGACTCCCCCCCCCCCCCCCCAGGCCTCCCCCTGCAGGGTCTCGGGACCCACGCGAAACAAAGTACGGGGCGTCCTGTTAAACAGACGGTGGGGGCAGAGCCTTCTGAGGGAGGGGCTCCGTGCAGATGACCCCCAGGGTCTGACACAAAGTGGCCCTGACCCCTGGGGTCCGCTGCCCTGGGTGATGCCAGAGAATGCCACCCCGGGTAGCCACCTCCCACCAAAGGGCTGCCTGTGGCTCACGCTTAAAGCTAGGAAAGGGCCAGGGTGTCCCTGTAGGAGACAGGCAGGACCCACCCACCCGAGGGGCACAGGGGGGCTGGTGGCAGCCGCCTGCTGAGCACCGGAGTGAGAAGAATGATGCCCGGTAACAGGTCAGCCAAGCGCTCCTTCCTGGTTCACGTAGCTACCCCTTGCGGCCAGCGTCATTTCCCTACTTGGGGGGGTGAGGAAGTGCAGCTCAGAGGGGTTTATTAACTTGCCCGGGCCACACAGCGCTAGAGGCTAAAACCCCCTCTCTTGGGGGGGGTCTGTGGCGAGGCTGTCTGAAGGAGGAGGCTTTTTGTAAGGAGACAGTGATTTCCTGGTGCCCCCAGCCCCACCCCCCCCCGAACGAGGCTTAGAAAACAGCCCAGCAAAGCAGGGTTCCCGAAGGATCTATGTGAACGTATGGGAAGGGGGGGGTACCTGTTTGTGCCCGTCCATTCCTTTGGGGGAACCGCCCCTTACTGACCCTGCCTGGGTGGGCAGACACACCCCGGACTCCAGGGAGAACTCTGCCAAGCAGACTATCTGCTCCTTGGGGACGGTCATCCGACCCAAGCTGGGCCAGTGAGCAGTCATCCTGGGCCACCCCGTCCTCTCTTTGGGGTGGTGGCCCCGGAGCCTGGAGCGGATGGGGGGAATCCCGAGGATACAGTCAATATAGAAGAAGACAAACCCAGAGGCAGAGGGAGGGTGAGGGCTAAGAACACCGGACGAGCTCCTGGATCTAGCTGAACCTGAAGCCGGCCACAGCGTGGCCATTTTAATGACACGGATCGACGAATTCCCTTTGTTACGTGAACCAGTCTGAGGTGGGCCAGGCTCTTGTAATCAGAGGGGCAAGACCGAGATGACGAACGGTGACCGCGCTAGTCCCTTAACACGGCTCTCCTGCAAAGGCTCAGTAAATCCCTCCCGCCAGGCTCTGGACCCCGGTGGTGTGACAGGCTGGGGAAGGGACATCACGGTGCCCCAAAGAGACAAATCCAAAGCAAGGCTTTCGATGCTTCTTCCTCTCAGGTTTGTCCCTCCCCCCCCGCCCCCCCCCGGCCCCCCCGGGAGGCCAGTACCTCGGAGGACAGTGAGTTTCGCGTGGACCGTGACCTCCCCGACCGAGTTCTGTGCCACGCACTCGTACACGTTCTCATCCCGGGGTGTCCGCAGCGGCTGGATCCTCAGCACGGCCCCCGCACTCTGGTCAAACTCGATCGTCTGCCGCGGGCGAGGGGACAAAGGTGAGGCCGACGACCGGGACGGGGGCCGGGCCTGCGTCCTCCACAGGCACCCTGTGCACAAATGCGCCACGGGCAGAGACTGGGCCCGGGGACGTGCAGGAGGGCGTGTGGGCATGTGGGTGCGTGAGCGGCACAGGGGAGTCCGTGCGACAGGCGCGTGAATCGTGCCGCGTGTGCAAGTGTGGCTGATCCTGTGCGTGAGACGAGACAGAGAGGGCGGGGCCTTGCCTGAGGCCACACAGCACACAGCCTGCAGGGCCGGCCGGCCTGGCGGGGTCCTCCCTGAGCCGGCAGGCGGGGACACACGGCCGGGGAGGGGAGGGGGGACAGTTGCTCTGGCCACGGACGGTGGCCGCCCGTGTGACCCCTGGGAGATATTTCTGCGACGTCTGTGGCCGAGCTACGGCTGCCCCGCGTGCGGAGGGGGCTCTGCCGCCCGACTGTCTCCCCTCACCCCAGACTCACCTCAAAGCGTTGTGAATTGACCTTCTTGCCTTTCTTGTTCCAGGTCACCCGTGGCTTGGGGTCGCCCGTGGCCTGACACACGAAGGAGGCCACGCCCCCCGACACGCCGATCTGGTCCTTGGGTTCTTTGATGAACCTGGGGGGCTCTGGAGATACAGCGGGAAGAGGAGGGGTGTGGCGGGCCCAGGCAGGAGGCCAGGACCCCACGGGGCCACGCAGACGTGCCCTCTATCCCCGACCCAGCCACAAAGTACCACGTGGGGCCCGGGGAAGGGGAGGGAAAGGAGGAAGGCAGAGAAACGCTGAGACCGAACGCCCTCCCCACACCCACCCCCGAGACCACAGCTGCACACGCTCCCATGTGTGCCTGAGACACGGCAGATGGGGAGCCCTCCCCCAAGACTCTGGGGTCCTGAGACTTAGCACCTGGAGGCCCCCGGTGGCGCCCGGCCAAACCCTGGAGGGTCCTTGGCCCTAACGACTTGGAAGGAGGTGACTGGTCTGATCCCTGCTGGGACAGGTGGGGAAAGTGAGGCACCACCAAGGCATGTGAGGTCAGAGCCCGCATTTTCAACCCAGGGCTCCAGCCTCTCAGTCCCTGGGAGGCGTCCGTCCCAACAAGAGGGGTCAGCGCTGGGAGCAGAAGTTCAGAAAGGGCGGTCTGGTTTCCCGAGGCCCAAGATGCTGACAACCAGCACAGCAAGCACTTACTGGGCGCCTAGTGTATGCAGGGGGCTAGCTCCGCAACGTTTCACCCTCGGACAGCGCGGAGTGCCGGGGCCGCCACGGTCCCCACACGATAAAACTTTAGGCGCAGAGAAGCAAGGCCTTTGCTTCGACGCACGGCCAGCCGGCGGCCGAGCCGAGCCGTGAAACGGGCTGGCTCACAACTGATCTGACGGACTCAGTCTCCCCAGGAAGGTCTCAGGCTGGGGGCCTGCTGCGTCTTTAACCCCGTCCACAGCCTCAGCTCCGCCCCTTGGACACGTGACAGTGTCCGTGGAGGTACATGGCCATTACTTTCTTTCTTACTGACTTTTCACAGTAACCTCCAAATGGCCCAAAGGGACAACGGATTTCCTCTCCTAGCGATGCTACAATGTATCTCGTTCAACGAATTCAGTCACTCCCGAGGCTTTTCCCAACAGCTTCCAGGGCTGGACCGGCTGGCAAGGTCCCTCGGGAAACAACGTCCGTATCCAACCAAAGGGGACCGGCTGAACGTATCCTGGGACCAGGGTGCGCCTCTCGCTACTAGGGAAGGAACAGCAAGGGACAGATGTTGTCACGTGGGAAAAAGGACAGCGGATGTTCCTGTTTGCGTGAAAAGAAACATAAAAAGGGCCAAAGAGAAATGGGGCGGGGAAAGGGAGCCCGCGCGTGTGTAGATATGAGGGCCGCCCCAGGAGAGAAACCAGGCGGCTGGACACAGTGGGAGAAGCCCTTCCGACCTGCTACCTTTTTGAGATTTACAACTATTTAACGATAAATAGAAATGATTTTTTTTTTATTTTTTTAAATGTTTATTTATTTTTGAGGCGGGGGGGGGGGGACGGGGCATGAGTGGGGGGAGGGACAGAGAGGGAGACACAGAATCCGGAGCAGGCTCCAGGCTCTGAGCTGTCAGCACAGAGCCCGACGCGGGGCTCGAACCCACGAACCGTGAGATCATGACCTAAGCTGAAGTTGGATGCTTAACCGACTGAGCCACCCAGACACCCCAAATAGAAATGATTTTTTAAGTTTACTTTTTATTCTGAGAGAGAGAGAAAGAGAGCGAGTGCACATACACGGGAGGGGCAGAGAGAAGGAGAGAGAATCCCGAGCCTGATGTGGGGCTCGAACTCATGAACTGTGAGATCAGGACTTGAATGGAAACCAAGAGTTGGACGTTTAACTGACCGAGCCTCCCAGGCGCCCCAGAAAGGATTTCTTAAGAAACAAGATTTTGAGGGGCCCCTGGGTGGCTCGGTCGGTTGGGCATCCGACTTTGGCTCAGGTCACGATCTCACCGTTCGTGAGTTCGAGCCCCGTGTCAGGCTCTGTGCTGTCAGCACAGAACCCCCTTCAGATCCTCTGTCCCCCTCTCTCTGCCCCTCCCCTGCTTGTACTCTCCCCAAAAACATGCATATTCTAAAAAAACGCAAGATTTGGATAAAAAGGTGAGCGATACAAGAAAAATATTAAGGAAGCAAAAGGCTGGGGTCCGAGGAGGAGCAGACAAGGGGCCACCTCAAGCTACGTACAGCAATCCCGGGTCCCTAAGCCTCCGAGATCAAAGGAAACAGCAGAGGCCCACGTGGGTTCGCCTGGAAAATTCTGGATGCCTGGAAGCCTGAAGCAGCTCAAGGAGGCCTCGGGAGCCCGGTCTTGGTGCCCACAGGCCCCGGCTTCTCCCACCCACGGCTCAGGCGAGGCTTTGAACAAGGGGTGCCCATCCCAGCGGCCCGAGTGGCCTCGCCTCCCTTGTTCAAAGCTCTGCTCCCCCTGATGTGACCGTGTGGGACTCTAGCGGCCATCTCTTGGAAACTGGCCGCCGTGTGCAGCCCCACGAAGCCGTGATTGTTCGTCATCTCGTGCTGATTCAGGGTTAAGAAGCTTCTGTGAGACGACACCACCCGGGTTTGAACCCGGGGTCCTTCTGTCCACAGGCACACGTCTTAGGCTCCTATCGCCTCCAGGCCGTGGGCCTGATTCAGATGTTTTGCTCCTTGCTGAGCCCGGGGCTGGGCCGGCCCCTCCCCGGCTCTGACGGCCTCGGCCACCCCTCCTCCAAGCCTCGGGAACGGTGACTGGGGCCATATGCGTCCCCAGCCAGCGTCACGGAGGAAAGTCACTGTGGCCGGGGCAGGAATCTCACTTCTGGGGAAATCCTCTCTCGGGAGCCCCTGGAAGGAGGGACGGAAGTGGGCTGCAGGAGGATGAGCCCGGACACGCTCCCCTAGGCCAGCACCTCCCCTGGGGAGCCTTCTCAGATTACCACGGGCTGGGTCAGGAGCTCCTCTGTGCACACGGCCGCCTGGGCGTCCCCCCTCACAGCCTCGACCACGCTGGGCCAAGATACCTGGTCCCGTGCCACTCGGCAGGGTGGGCACGGGGCCGCCCCCACTCCCCGGCGACCCTTGAGAAAATGGGGCTCTTGACCTGAGGCCCCCCTCTCTGCAGGGCAGACGCCCTCCCAGGCTACCCCCAGGCGGCTCTGGGGTGACAGACAGCCTGGAAGAGACCTGTCTGCTCGCCGCGCCCCCACGCGAACATTTCGTGTGGACGCCTGCAGTCTCCCGTTTGGACAAACCCTCCCCTCCTCCTCCTGGCAAAGGGGCCCCCCCGACACAAGAAAGGCACTCGGGTGCGGCCGTCCGTCCCGGGCCAGGGGACACCCAGCGTGATGCTTTCGCCGGGGACCCAGAGAGGCAAAACCAAGGCTCAGAAAGGGTGAGACCTGCTCGGGGTCACCCAGCTTGGGATGCACGAGAAGCTCCTGGGACCCCACCCGGGGCCCGTGCGGCCCGCGGCCCCTGGAAACAGCACCGTCGACGAACGGGGAGGTGGGTCCTCGGGACCGAGAGCGCCTCGGTGTCTCCGTGTCACCCACGAGGAGACCTGAGGGTCAGGGGGGTGACACGAACAGCACGGAGGCTGCGTGGAACGCCCCGGCCCGAGTTCTGTGTTTCCAGCTCGGGTTCTGCAGAGCAGAAGCGGGACCAGAGCCAGAGACCCCACCCGCCGGGCCCCTCCAACCCGCCTGGGCCTGCCCCACGGCATCCTGGGAAGGCCCCGCAGGACCAGAAGCCCTTGCTGGGGCACAACTCGCTCCTCTTGGAGCCGGCTGGGGGCTCCCGCTGCCCACGTGGGCCCTCTGTGGCCTGAGAGCCCCCACCCTCAGTGGCTCCCCGAGGACCGGGGCCATTCCCTGGAGCTGGCGGCACAGATCACGGTGCCTGTAGCCCCCCTCCCCCCCCGCGGGGTCCCAGAGGACAGAGCGCCTGTGAAGCAGACCCGCCTCCGGGGGCAAGATGCCTCGGCCTCGGGGAGGAAGATCTGGGTCTGAGGATCGGGCAGGAGCGACACCGCAAGTGACAGGGCAATAACGACCCAGGGCCCACCAACGGAGCGCCCCCTGAGCCAGCCCCAGCTGCCCACCTGGGTGACACTGTGCACCTGCTCCCTGGGACCAACGCGGTCACCTGGGCCCTGCCCTCACCCCGTCTGTGCTCCCTGCGGTGGCCACCAGAGGGCGCCCGTGAGCACCCGAGCCAGGTGCCGCCTTCCTCTGCCCGCAGCCCTCCAGGACTCCCATTCTCCCGGAGGAGAAGCCCCAAGTCCCCTCTGAGGCCCCCAAGGCGCTCCCCTCTTCCCTGTCTCCCCCTCGCTCACTCTACTCCAGCCACGCGGGCTTCCTCCAACATTCCTGGGTCCTGCCCCAGGGCCTTTGCACATACTGTTCCCTCTGCTTCGGACACTTCCCCCCCACCAGATGCCCACAGGGTGCACTTCTCAGCTCCCTTAGGTCTCTGCTCAGATGCCACCTCCTTCCCTGATGTTCCCCCATCCCTTTAAAATGCAGCCCCCACCCTTCCTCTCACACCCACATCCCCAGATGTCCACCATTCAACACACGCAGTGCTTCTCCCTCGCTAGATGATGAGCTCCGGAAAGGGGTGGGACGTTTTTGTCCCGCGTCTAAACCAGTGCTCGGCACACAGTAGGTGCTTATGAGAAACACACCGAATGAGGGAGAGCAGAGATCTGCCGTGGGCACACGACAGAGCCAGGACGTGAACCCAGGCCAGGGTAGTCCCCAAATTCTGTGGCCCCCCTCAATCACAACGGGTCTCTGGCTCTGGCAGCCTCAGTTTCCCCAAGGCTGGCAAAAACCACCGCGGCAAGATGTCAAAGCAGTAACCACGTTATTTACTCAACTCGCGTAAGTAAAACTCGTAGTTCTCAGCTGGGGGCGAGGCATTCTTGCCTGGGGTCACCTGTGGTCGGCACAACTGGGGGTGGGGGTGGGGGGCTCCTGGCGGAGAGTGGGTGGGGCCAGGGATGCTGCTATACCCTCCCCCCCCCCCCCCCCGACAGTGCCCGGGACACCCGCCCCAGGGAACACGCTGACCCTGCATTAAATACATGAATGAGGGCCCCTGGGTGGCTCGGTCACGGGGCATCCGACTCTGGTTACAGCTCAGATCGTGACCTAACGCTTCATGGGATCGAGCCCCGCGTTGGGCTCCGTGCTGACAGCAGGGAGCCTGCGTGGGATTCTGTCTCCCTCTTTCTCCGCCCCTCCCCCACGTTCGTGATCTTTCTCGCTCTCTCTCAAAAATAAGTAAACGGACGAACGAACGAATGAATGAAATACTCAAACACCTAGCACCTTCGGCTTGCTGGAATGTTCCACTACCGGGAACAGAGCCCAGCGAGGCACAGGTCCACGGCTGGAAGCTACTGGCCCGGGGGGGGGGGGGCGGTGAGTGTGGTGTTGACAGTCAGGAAACCGGGGCTCTCACAAAACACAGCCTGGCCACCTCCTGGCCGTCATGGAACGTCACTGTGGCTCAGTTCCCCCATCTGTACGACGGGAACAGTGACAACAGCGTTCATCCCGTCAGGCTGCGGTGGCTGATCTGAATGCGTTCGGCATTTGCTAAAAAACAGCACGAAAACAAGGAAAAGCACAAACAGACGCGGCAAGCGTGCGCGTCTCTGTGCTCGCCCGGCGGCAGTAATCACCGCGCCCGTGGTAACATGGGACCGTGGGCCTACTACGTGCCACGCAGCACACGGGGCCTTATTGTGCGTCCTTGCCACAAGAATGCTGGGACGCGGACGTGTCTGAGTCTCGTTCGGGTGGAAACGGAGGCTGAGAGAGGTTGAGTCACCAGCCCGAGGTCACACAGCAGGTGACGGCAAAGTCAGGATTCGCACCCAGACTAACCGCAGATCCCTGCGTCCTTCCTGCTGCCCTGACGGATACCTCTAGGCCCCTGACGGTAGGTCGGGTCTTAGTGTCGGGCCCAGGGCTGACCCTCATTCTTTCCACGTTAGTGCCAATACCGGAGCCTCGCCCGCCCCCAGCGACACCAGCCCCTTTCTTCACCTCCAGGCCTTTCTACGTGCTCGCACCTTCACCAGTAACGCTCTTTCCACCAGCGAACTCCTACACACCCACAAAGCCCCAGCTCCAATGCCCCCTCTCCCAAGAAGCCTCCCCTGGCTCCACCTGTGGAAGGTCATGGAACCAGCACGCTCAGCTCTAAGCAGGCCAAGTGTGTATTTAGCACCCGGCTCGGCACAGAGCCGATGACATCGTCGTTACCGGTATTGCTGTTTATGCCATCGTTATCACTGGCCTCCGAACCTCCCAGGACCGGGGTCCAGTGGGCGCTTCAGGCAGCCTCATTCGTGGAGCACAGAGGCCCCGGGGAGGAGGCGGGGACACACGTCCACTCGCAAACGTGTACACTCAGACGCCCGCACACCCGTAGGGGGCGCTTACCTTCTGCCGTGCAGCCTCCGACCAGCAGGACCACGAGGAGGCCCACGGGACCGACCACAGAGGCCACTCCGGGGCCCCAGGCAGGCACCATGCTTGGCAGCCGCCTGCGACCTGCGACCTCCGACCTCCGCCCTGGAGGGCGACGGCCCCCCCGGTCCCTCACGAAGAGGCCTCAGCGTCAGACGGGACAGCGTCTGCAGAGACAACGGAGGCGCCGTGAGAGGGGAGAGGGGCAATCCGGGGGGCCTTCGTGGCGGAGGGAGGAGAGGAGGGTCATGGGGTTGGGGGAAAGGGTTACGGGAGAATGGGGCGGGGGTCGCGGGGCGCTGGGGAGGCAGAAGGAAGGTGCGTGTCCCCCCACATCCCCGCCCTGAAACCCACCCTCCGTGTGACGGTGTTAGGAAGCAGGGCCTTTGGTCACAAGGGTGGGGCCCTCGGGAACGGGATTAGTGCCTAGAAGAGACCCCAGAGGGCCCCCTCAGCCCCTCTGCCTCGTGAGCACGGGGCCACAGGACCCTTGATCTTGAACTCCCAGCCTCCAGAACCGTGAGACACACGGGGCTGCTGTTCGTAAGCCACGGGGCCTGTGGGATTTTGCGCGGCCGTCCCAGCGGCCTGAGACGGGCCCCCCCGGGCCGCTGGCTGAGTCCTGATCCCAGGTGAGCACCCCCCCCCCCCCCGACGGAGCCCGGACCTCAGAGCCTCGCCGAGCCCCCAGGCAGGACCGAACACCAGTTTCCAGGCGCGCGCACCGGCTCCTGCCCGCCCAGGCTGGGCCTCCGGAAAGACGAGGCCCCAGCTGGTGCTGCTGGCCGACTGGGCGCCCCACCTCGGCCCCGTTCAGCCCCCAGACAGATCGTCCCCCCACCCACCTGCCGGCCCCTGCCCCCTGCCCTGTTCTAACGCCTCCGCGGCTCCCGCTGCCCCCAGAGGAAGCTGCTTCTGCTATGACTTCCTCTCACGGAGGCGCAGCCACACGGAGCTCAGTCCCGCCGGCGAGCCCTGGCCCTGCTGTGCCCTCTGCTGTCCCCCCACGGCTGCGTGACGGGTCTCAGCTCAGCTGTCACTTCCTCCAGAAGCTCCCCTCCCCACCCCCGCCGCCCGGTTCACATCCCACAGCCTCCGACGTGAGTAAGGCCGTCCTCCGCACGTTCACCCCAGGGTGCAAATCACACGCGAACGCGCATCGCTCAGAATCCGTTCCTCCCAGAATCTGAGCTCTTCCAGGGTGGAAGGGTCCCTGGTCACAAGCCCCCTCCCCAGTCTTCTCCGCTTTGGCCAGAGCCAGGGCAGAGGGCCGGGGAGAGGCAGGGAGGGGCCCAAGGATGAGGCCCCCGTGGCCGGGTCGGCCCCACGTCCGCCCCGGGCTGTGCCCCGGGCGGGTCCGGGCCATGACCACAGGGATAGGTGCCACATAATGATGGGGCAAGTCCCTGTGATTCTGGCTCCCAAAATACCCAGCTGCGGTCGCCTCGCCCGGCCCCAGAGGGGCCCCAGGAGGAGGCTGGGCTGGTGGTGACCTGATCATGGCTCGGGGTCAGGGGTGGGGAAGCCAGGATGGGTGGGGGAGGGTCAGGGGGGCCCGCCCTGCACACAGTCAGACCAGACAGGGCGAAGGACGCCTGCACACGGGCCACAGACAGACCCCAGACACACGTGCGTTCGCACAGTCAGGCGACAGAGACGGGTCCGCACGCGGAGTCGGGCAAATAACACCCGCACGCGGGCCACGAAACAGGCACAGAATCAGACCTCAGACGCACACACGCACAGGGTCGCGGGCAGGCCTTCGAACCGCGTGAAAAGCGGGGTCAGATCCGGGCCAGCGGCACCCGCGCACCCCGGACCCAGACGTGTGCCCGCCGTCAACCAGACGGACGCGCAGACAGGCACGCGGCCTCACCACAGACACACGGCAGGTGGGTAAAGAGAAGCCTAGGGCACAGCCCCGTCCCCTGTGCCCCCCGCCGTGGGCAAGAGGGGCCGAACAGGAAGGTGGGGGCCCCAGGTGGGGAAAAGCGCCCACAGCCAGCTGCCCACCGCTGGTCACGCCTGAGTGGGGGGGGGCCTCCGGCCCAGACAACATGGGTCAGCTGGGCGGGCCCTCGGAGAGCCTCTGGGGAAACTGAGGCCGCACAGAAAGCCTGCCCGGGGGAGGGGCGGGGGCTCAAACTCGGGGCTGCTAGGCCCACCACGGACCCCCGGGAGGGTGACCTCCTTCTCCCCCTCTGCCTGCCCCCCCCCCGAATGCAGGCGTGGCGCAGAGGTCCCAGACGGGCCCTGTGCCCGGGAGGGGCTCCAGGAGCAGCCGCCTTCAGAACAGGGCGGCCCCTAATTACCCCCTGGCTCCCAGAGCCCCGGCCTCGCAGGGCCCACGCCTTCTCAACGTCTGGGCAGGACGGGGCTAATCCGGGCACGGGCGCCTCCAAATCTGCCCCGCCAGCCCGTGCAGGAGGGAGGGCGCAGCCCTGGGGGCGTCCAGGGCCCCGGACGGCACAGTGGGAAGGGGGGGTGGGAGGCGGGGAGGGGAGCGCCACACGCCCCACGGAAGGGACAAGGTTCCAGGCTCCCTCGGGCCCCCATCCCCCCCTCTCCCCCCGAGGAACTTGCCACGAGGCGGGCCCCTGGCGCTGGCGGTGGGGTCTCCTGCAAGGGGTCGAGGAAAAACATCACCGAGTCCCATCAGTTCTGCCTTCAAACGCTAGCCCGTCTCTGCTCACGTCTCACCCCTTCCTCCACCTCCACCCGGTCCAGCCCCATCCTCTCCCTGTCCTTCCCTCCTCCCTCATTCTGCTCCAGCCATGCGGGCCTCCTTACTGTTCCTCCAACATGCCGGGCATGGTCCTGCCCCAGGGCCTTTGCATGTGCTACGCCCGCTGCCCACATTTACTATCACTCGGCTGAAAATTAAAGGGCGAATGGGAACAGGGAGGGTGTCTCGGCACAAGGAACAGCACGAGGAAGGGCAAGAAACAGAACCCAGAGATCCTAGGAGAGGGAGGGGAGAGATTTGGGCAGAGAGGTAGGTACGGACTGGACCCACAGGGCATGAAGGAGCCCTTGGCAGCTCTGAGCTGGGAGGGACCTGGCCGGGTTGACACCTGACCGAGCCTCCTCCCTGCCCCTCTTGCGGTAAAGCACCCTGGGCCGCCAATCCTGCCCCTGTCAAGAAAAAGAAACTGAGGCAGGTGCACTGGGGCTGAATAAGGCGGCAACCCCAAGCTCCTGGAGATGGCGTGGCCGTTAACAAGGAAGCAGCCACCCGTGGGAGTCGCAGAAAATAACTCAGATGGCAAACGAGGCTGGGCTCTGGGGAGGGGGGGGAGGGAGGGAGGAGAACCCTGGGAGGGGCCCCGCCCACCGCGCCGGGCCATCAGCGAGAGCGGCCTCCGTGGCAGGGGCTGCCTGTCGGAGGCAGGTGCCCCCCCCTTCACAGATGAGAAAACTGAGGCTCACGGAGGCGCGGGGACTCGCCCCAGGCCCCTGGGTGGGACCTTGGGTCCAGAGCCCACGTTTAAACACATGACCGTGTCCTTCCCTGGCCGCTGTGTGATCTGAGGAAAGCGGATGATCCTCTCTGGGCCCAGCACAGGCTTCCGGGCTGCCTCCGGGGGCTCCGAGGCCTAGATAACAGGGCGTGGGTAGATACCCATTCTGGCCGGTCACCAGGGTGCGGGTCACGAGATCCCGGAGCCGGCCTCGTGTACCCACGCAGAGCAGGGAGCATAAAGGGGCAATTATGACCCAGGCCTGGGCAGCAAACAGGCTCCGTGCCACATGCACGAGGCTGTCCCCTGAGGCTTGAGGACACCCCAGTGCCTCTCCCTGCCCCCACCTTGGGGTCTGCCCTGGCCTGGGGGGGGGGCTCACGGGCACAGGCCACCCGCCAGGGGATTTCCACGGCCCGTGGCCCACGGCCAGGGGCAGCAGGTAAGGCTGGAAACCAGGGAAGAGTCCCCAGCTCTGCACAACCTCCCCCGCCCCCCTATCCCCTCCCTCCTGCGCCCGGAGACTTTCCTCCTACCCAGAATCCCTCTTCTGAGGCCTCAGAGACCCTCGAGGCAGGACCTGGGGTTCCAGGCTTCCTGGATCCCTATGTCACCAAAGTGTTAAGGAGGGTCCAAACACCTCTGTAGTCACTGGTGGCCTCAAAGCGGGTCCAGCCAAGCACCTCTCCCCCTTGGGGCCTCAATGTCCCCCACCTCACCCAGGAAAAGGGCTCAGGGCGGGGCGGGGAGGGCCCGCCCTGCCACCTTCCGAGAATGGGCTGAGACCAGCCAAGGGAGCCGCCTTTAATTAACCATCAAAACGCTCTGGGTGCTGTGTCCCCAGGGGTCCCCCGCAGCCAGGAGTGGACAGGAGGGGCGGATAGGGAGCCAAGCCCAGCCCCACAGGGAGGAATGGGCAATGCCAGCTGGGTGTCCCCACCGTGTGCTGAGCCCTCTTAAATGCTACCTGTGCGTCCTTCTGTTTGACAGATGAGGAAGTGAGCTCAGAGAGGGGCGGCTGTAAGGTGAGGGGCACACAGCACGGAGGCCACCCGGCTGGGCGAAGACCACAGGCCAGAGGCCAGCTCTCAGTCGACCTCCGAGGTGCCCCGGCTGCCAACTCCACCCTTAAGGGTGTGACGCTGGGCCCACCCTGCTGCCCCTTCCCACAGCCTTCCACAGCCCCCAAGAGGCACTGGTCCGCCTCAGGTCTCTGGGCCTTTCGCAACACGGGCACCCTGACCCGGTACACCCTCCCCAAGCTGGCCCACCCGTGGACTCACCCTCCAGGGCACAGCCACAGATGTCCCCACCCCAGACTGAATCTTGACCCCTCGGGACTCCTCCCCCTATCCCAGGACCCTTCCTTAGCCCAGCCCTGACCCACCGCCCTGGGGCTGGGAGTGGCCGTGTCTGACTCTGTCCCTCCTCTGCTCTCAAATATTCCATGGCTCCCATCGATGTCCGTTAAAATCCAGACTCCGATCCTCAGCCTTCAGAACTGCTGACCCCATCATGTCGCATGCCCAGCGCCTTGCTGGGCCAGGCTGGTGCCCCTCGCCACTGCCCTCTGGCTCACACAGGGGTAGGAGTACATCCCAGTCCTACTACCCAACACACCCTTCCTAACCCCCATCAAACTCCAGCGTTCACACCCATCCTCAGGTCTCAACTGAGCTGCCGCCCCTTCCAGGAAGCCCTCCTGGGTGTCCCAGCCTGGATCAAGGGCCCCCTCGGGGCTACCCCCACACCATGTGTGTCCCCCCATCACAGGTCTGTCGTCCTCCAAGATGGCAGCCCCGTCTGCACCCTGGGAACGTGCCCGGCCACTTGGCACTTTACCCACATCATCCCTGTGGTCACATCCATTTCAGAGGGGGAAACCGAGGCCAGAGGGAGACATCACAGGAAGAAGAGGCTGACAAGGACACGGCCTCCAGCTGTAGCTTACTCGCGTCTGCTCTGAGGGTTTGCTGCACACTTAGGGGTGGAGAGGAGGCTCAGGACAGGGCGGGCAGGACTTGGGTGGCTGGGACCCCTAGCCCCAAAGTCACACAGCAAGACCCTCTGGGTGGCCCACGGCTCTGAGAAGGAATCCTGGGAAGCAGGACGCTGGAGGGAACAAAAGGGGGTGCTGAGATATGAGTCTGGTGGGCAATGACGGGGGACAGAGGCGTGGAGCTTAGGGACAGGAGCAGGAAGTGGAAAAGTGGGAGCTGAGCCCCCCCCCAGTTCATTAAAGCCCCCAACAAGGTACAGCCTTAACCTGAGATCTACAGACCCGAGGGGGTACAGGGACAAGTAAAGAGAGGAAAACTTTGTGAGTTTTTTGGGGGGACCCCAGTCCGGTTCCCAGCGGAGGGATGCAGAACCCCGATCAGGGCGCCCCTGGGCTGGCAGAAGGCCGCCCGGACCCTGGCTCCGCCCCCAGGAGGGTGGGGGAGGAGGTCGGGCTGGGGGCCAGGCGGGGGAGGGGACCCCACGGAGCATAACGGTCCGGAGTTTTCCTAAGTCCCAGCGACTGGCCTGAATTGGGGGCGGGGGGAGGGGCGCCTGGCAGCAGGGGGCTGAGCTGTCCCTGGAGGGTGGCTGGACCGGCCCGAGCAGAGCGGAGGTGGGGGAGAAAGCGGGGGTCACCCCCCCCCCTCCCGGGAGCCCGGAGGGGAGGCAAGGAGGGGGACAAAGCCCAGCGCAGCCCGGGCCTCGAGGCGGAAGGGGATCCGGGCGCACTCACCCCGCGGATCTCGGCTCGGAGATCGGGGCCCGGGCCCCCTCGGCTGGGCCCGCTGCCGCCCGTCCCTCGGTCCGCCCGGAGCGCGGCGCGCAGCGAGGACTCGGGAGAGGCCAAGGCCCCGCGAGCTCGGCCCGGGGGCGGGCCCGGGGGCGGGGACTGCAGGCGGGGCGGCCAGGGGGCGGGCCCAGGGAGGGGGCTCCGGAGCAGGGCGGGGCCCCCGCCGGAAGTGGGGCGGGGGGACTAGCGGGGAGCACCTTCAGGGGGCGGGGGGCAGCAGGAGGAGGCCTCCAAGGGGGTAACCGCGCTCCCCCAACGTGCACACGCACGAAGCGGTGCCCCAAGGGGCACAGCCCCAGATACCCCCCGCTTCGTAAGCCTGATCCCAGAGGGAGCCCCCACCCCGCCCCCCCTTCTCTGGCAGGCGCTGATCGTGGCCATGGCAACGGATGAAGGGGCTGGATGCGGGACGCGGCGGCAGAGGGCTCCCCAAACACAGCCAAACACAGGAGGTCGGGGAAGGGGCAGAAAGATGCCCTCCCAGGCTGGGCTGGAAGACAGAGGCCACGCCCCCTGCACTCCGAGCACCCCCCCCCCCCGAGGGTGGGGGAGGGGCGCGGGCAGAAGGCAGCTCCCCCCGCCCTCCCCTGCTGGGGTCCCGTAGGATGAGCGGGGGACACCAAGGCAGAGGCCCCCACGCCAGCCACAGCCCTGAGGAGGGGGCGGAGAGTGCGCACAGGGCCAGATTGGAAACAGATGGGGCCACCGAGCCAGGTCCCAGACACCCCGGGGGGGCGGGAGGGGTGGGGGGGGGGGCGGGAGGAGGAGGGGCAGCCCCACGCGGGCAGCCAATCCGGGCCTGCGCTGCCGCCCCGTGCGGGTTTGAAAACTCCATCCGAGGGGCAGGGCATACAGAGGTCCCGCGGGCCCAGGGCGCTCGGGGAAGCGGGGAATTGGTCAAGGGGGGCCGGGGACCCTGGCGGAGACCCAGGAGCCACCGCAGGGGGCCGGCTTCCCCATCTGCTCCGATCCCTGGTGAAAATGCTTCCCGTTCCTTTAGGAACGTGTATTGATTGGGCTCTTAGTGTATACCGTGCGCACACGTACGCGCTCCCGTTACCCCCACCATCACCCCGCTTTGCAAAGGGAGAAGAGGGAGAGAAGTTACTTGCTCGCGGTCGGGAGGAACAGGGAGTCGAACCAAGGTTTGGGTCCAGAGGCTGAGCCCTTACCCACAACGCTGCAGGAGGCCTAGAGCCCAAAAAGAACAAATCGCTAAAATGCTAAGCCCCCTCTCGAAGCTCACTGCCCAGTGGCGAGAAGGAGGCTGGCAGCCCAGGGGAGACCCCGATCAAGTTCAGGGACAACCCCCTCCCCTGGTGGCCTTTCCACGCCCAGCTATGGCTGCCTTGGCCAGGGGTCCACCCCCCACGGCTCCCCGGCATTGCTGCTGGGTGATCTGCCCGTTCGGCGCTCCGTGCCTCAGTTCCTCGCTCTGCGAAATGGAACATTTAACCCCACCTCCTCTGGCACTGGGGAGGCCCGTACTGGAGTCCCCAAAGTACCGAGCACACAGTAGGCGCTCTGCGAAGTGTGCGGCCGCAGACTGTTCACCTGCCCCCTTAGGTCCCACTGAGCTCTTTGACATCGTCTCTCCCCCAGAGCCCGGACTCTGGGAGGCACACAGTAGGTGCTTTAGGAGGTGGGCCATCTGGCACCACAGCATCACGCGGGGCATCCGGGAGGCGCTCTGTGTCAACACGGGTGTGGCGTCCCCCCAGTTCAGCTGGGCACACAGTGGGCCCTCAGGAAATGCAACCGGGAGCACAGTAGGTGCTCTGTCCAGGCACGGGGCTCATGCAGACCTCGGTTTGAATCCAGGGACTCCCCACGCGATCTCCAGTAAGAACCCGTGCCTCTCCGGGCCTCGGTTTCCCCATCTGTAACTTAAGCCAGCTGTCAGCACGCCCAAGGCTGTGTGACCCGGGACAAGCATGCGGGAGGACCCGCCACCCTCCTCCCCAACTGGCCCTGCCCCGCCTGGGCCTCCTGCCCACGTCCCCCCGGAGATGACCTCTTGCCTCCCTGCGACGGTGTGACCGCAGCGGGCTGGGAACACAGCCACCCCCCTGGTCAGGGTGGGGGGATCTGGGGCAGGAGTGAGGCCTGTACCTGGCCTCTCCCAGCAGAGGGGCCCATATCTGCACGGTGCCCCATTCACCCCTCATGGTGGCTCTGATCACCCCCTCTGTTAACTGCCTGGTACGGGTCCACCTCTCCCGCCAGACTGGGGCCTCAGAGGGCAGGCAGCGCTGGGGCTGCCTCTGCCTCGATCAGAGCACATGCCCAGCACGGGGCCTGAGGGCACACAGTAGGTGCTCAGCAAACATTTGCATAAACAGTCAGGACCCTCCTCGCCCAGGAGAGGCCTCTCCAACCTTACTCTCCCCCCCAGAGGCCACACTCTATGGTGTCCTCGTGATGGATCCGTTTTCCCCCACGTTCTTTTTTGACACAAACATTTCTGAACACCAGGCCCAGGTGAGGCCCTGGGGACACACGGCAGTGGCGAAGACTGACAAAGATCCCTGCCCTTAGGGAGCCGACACTCCAGGGCAGGCAACAGATGGGAAACAGAAGAGGTAACAACCGCTGTGGGTCAGTTGGTGGTAAGTCCTCCAAAGATTTACAAAAAAAAAAAAAAAAAAAATGTGTGTGGGGATATTCACGGCGGTGGGGTGTAGTATGAAAGAGGGGGCGTGGGGGGTAAGGTGGTGACATCTGAGCTAAGACCTGAAAGAGCTGAGAGAATTTGAAGGAGACGTGGATGTTGGGGAGGAGCCCTCCAGGCTGGGGGCACAGCCGGTGCAAAGGCCCTGAGGCAGGACCTGGCTGGCATGGAGGAGGGGGAGTGAGGAGGTGTGTGTAGCTGAAGCAGAGTGAGCGAGGGGGACAGCGGGGGAGGGCTGAGAGAGGACGGGGAAGGTCATGCAGGGCCTTGGGGGCGACAGGAAGGACTCGGGTTTTTTGCCCCAGGGGAGGCGTGAGCCCTGGAGGGATGTAGGCAGAGGGCAGGGGAGGACTGAGGTGCTCACAGGCGCCCTCTGGTGGCTGCTGCGGGGAGGACAGACTGGAGGTGGGGGCCGGGGCCGAGGGGACCGTCAGGGCTCAGACCAGCGATAAGGGGGCTGAACCAGGTGGAAACAGGGAGTCGGGGAGGAGGGGGCACATTCTGGACAGACCGAGAAGGTAGGGCCGGCCGGTTTTTCCCAAGGGCTGATGACAGCCCCTGGAAGGCTGGGACAGCCAGCTCCGGGCAGACCCTCCCGGCCGCGTGGCCCGGCCGGTGCCCTTGAGGGCCGACCCTGGGAGCCCCCTGAACGCGCAGTTGCCGTGTCCTCTGAATCCGCCCAGAAGGCAGCTGCCCTTGGGGAGGAGCGCGGGGCCCGATCACGTCAGCTCCCGCAGCTGGGACATTTGGGGGTAATTTTTTTCAAAATAACTTTCCTTCTAATTATAAAATAGGCGCGTGCAGCAGAAAATTAGGGAAAATCAGCATAAAGAAGAAAATAAGACTGGCTCCCAACCCACCCCTCGCCCGGAGAGACACCGCCAGCACGTGGTCGTGTTCATTCATTCCGTCCACAAACGAGATATTGGGCACCTACTGTGTGCTGGGCTGAAGACACGGCCGGTGGGCCGGCCAGAGCCAGCTCCCCCGCCCCCCAGCCCCCCACCCCCGGGGGGCGGGGATGGGACACCCACAGAGACACGAACATTGTCCATAACATCATGCCTGGGCGGTTACGCAAGAGGCCAAAAAGAGAACAGGATTCACCGCGTGGCCCTGAGAGCGGGGAGAGGTCTACAGGGGCCTCTCGGGCGGCCGGGATGAAGTAAGCCAATCAGACATACAAACACCTACGGGAACGGAGTTTCCGGCAGGAGGAGCAGCAAGTGCAAAGGTCCTGAGGTTGATTGCCTCCTCCCAGTCTCCTCCGGGCGCAAATGGGCACTTTTCCTTTCCGAGCGGGGATCAGTATTACGCGGCCAGTTGCCCACAGAGTTTAATTGGTCCCCGCTTGATCTCCATTAGAAGGGACGTTGAGAGACAGGGACATCCACAGATGAGGCTGCGCCTCATCATTTCCTGCCGATAACCTTCCGCCGGCAAAGGAGGACTCCGCCGGGAGGCCCTCAAAGCCTTTGAAACGCGTCCTGATAGGGCTGTGGGCAAACCTGCACCCTGGGCACGCGTGGGCAGGACCCCCAGCCCTCCCCCGCCCCGCCCCGCCCCAAGCCGTCCCACATTCCTCACATTTGCGGCCAAAGTCCCTGGAAGTTTCATTGAGGGGCAGTCACCAAACTCCACGTCCTTTGCCTCCTGAGAAGGGACACTGGTCGGGCAGCTTTCTCTGTTCTCCTCTCCACCAGCTTGCCCCACGGCCCCTCCCACCCAGCGTGGCACTCACGACCCGGGGGCCCTGAGTGTGGACCCGCGAAAAGCCCACCTCGCCCACCTCACCTCAGGCTCCTGGCGCCGTGTCCGCCTCCCGGCTACACGGCAGGCAGACTGCCCACCACAGGTGCGCCCTGGCTCCCCGGCTGCCCTTCTCACCTGCTGGTTCCCCCGGGCCCCCCGCTTTCCTTTCCCTCTGGACAGATCCAGCACGGGCGCCTTCAGGTGTGGCTGGATCCAGCAACTCTGCTCCCTTTCTCAGCCGACGGCAGCCCCCTCCTTTCAAGTTTCCGTCCTCAATGTCTTGGGACTTCGTCCATCTTTCTCCATGCAGCCTTCCCGCCCTGCCCGGCGGGACCGGGGCGGTCACCCGGATCCCCCAGCTCCCGCCCTCATTCCCCGAAGCAGCTACCGCAGGGCGCCCGTGAGCACCCGAGTCAGGTCCGGCCCTCCTGGGCGCACCAGCCCCCTGCCTGCTCCTCCAACCCACCGGGCCCAGCCCTGCCCCAGGGCCTTTGCACATGTTGTCTATGCCACCTGGAACATCTTCCCCGGATTTTCACGGCCGTTTCTTCCTCACCGTTCGGGTCTCCCTCAAACGTCACCTCCTCAGAGACGCCCTGACTAATCGCTGCAGCTCAGGCAGCCACCCTGTCACCGTTATCATACATCCTTCTATTTTTTTTTTGTTTGTTTCTTCTTTCGACAACTTATTTTCATCCGAAAGAATCACCTGTTTACTATCGAGATCTCCGCTGTCCCACGTGGCTCGTTACGTTAAAAGTGGATAAAACCGAGCAAAATTTAAAATTCAGTTCACACTGGCCACGTTGCCAGCATGGCTGGGGCGGGGGGAGGGGGGTCAGATACAGCACATTTCTAGAGTCACAGAAAGTTCTGGGGGCCCCCGCAGGAGACTGAGGTCGGGGAGGCGGGAAGGGTGGGGGGTGGGGCCGTGTCAGTTCTGCTCACGGCTGCGTCCCAGGGCCTGGCACACAGGAGGTGCTCCGTAAATGCTTTCTAAGTGAACGATTGAACACACGAATGGCTTAAGCGACTTCGGGAAGCCCGGAGGGGCTGATTCGCGAGACGGGGCAGAGGCCGGAAGCCACCATCTGGGGCCACAAGCTGCGGTCTGACCCTGGGTCTCTACCTGGCTTGCAAACCAGCCGCCACATAAAGGACCGCTCCAGCCCCGAGGGCAGAAATGTGCCCACTGCTGCCCGAGCCGTAGCCAGCCTCCACTCTGCAGCTGACTCAGCTCTAGAAGGCGGTAGAAGGAGTACTCCCCATGCCAGGCCCGGTCCGGCCTGGCACCCCATCTCCCACCTTAAACCAGCCGCGGTTGGCTTCTTGGATCTGGCTGTGTCCTCTCTGCACTCGCCAGGTCCCCAGTGAGGACGTGCCTGGTGTCCCCCCCCCCCCCAAACCCTCCCCTCCTTCTGCCACATCCCCAAATCCCTCATTAAATCTCTCATTCAACTGGCTCATGCCTCTCCCTTAAACTAATTTACTTTAGGAACTCGGTAATGCCGGGCGCTAACTGCCAAGCCTTGAAAGTCGCCAGAAAAAAAATTGTTACAATGAAAATATGTACCCGGTTCTCCCATTTTCCCTGGATACTGTTGCTAAAGCCAGCAGCCGGCATGGTTATAAAGAGACTGGCAGGTGTTGGTGTTAAAGATCACTCTGCACCCGACTGAGCTTTTCTCCTTGAACTGTTGCAAAATGAAAGGGGAGTCACTGCTGGTCTGTGCAGCTCCGCGAGGCCAGATGCCTCCTTCATCACAGACCGCCCCCAAACAGCCCCATCCTGTGGCTGTGTCCCCCCACCCTGCCTTGCCCTGTCCCCACGGTGCTCTGTGGTCTTGAACAAGTCCTTACCGGCCTCTGGGCCTCAGCTTTCCCACCTGTGCAGAGGACTGGCTGTTCTGATGCCTGGGGCCGATTTTTGTGGGTTCGGGGCCTTTAAAGATCACAGAAACTGAGGCACAGCCCAGAGAGGTGTCTGGGGCCAAGGTGGGTGCAGCCCTCGAATGACCTCCCTTGGGAAGGAGGGAGTGACCCAGTCTCGGTCACTGCTACACCAGGTGCTATCCTGAGTCCGGGGATCACGGCAGACGACCTGCGAGGGTTCTCTTCCAGGCAGGGACAGGGACAAAAGGCAGCCATGCAAAGACGGGAGTAAAGAGGAAGTTCCGGGCAGAGGGAGGTTATGGGCATGTGCAAAGGCCCTGAGGTGGAAGCCGGTACACGGAGCTCTAGGGACTGAAGGGACTGGTACAGCGGGGAGACGGGATGACCGGGATACGGGGTGGGGCATGTCCTTTGAAGAATGAACATATCTGAGGGATGCACCATCAGCACACTCCCGTAACAACTCTCCTTTTGCACACGCACCTGCATTTATAGAGCACCTCCTGTATACCCATGTACCAGGCTGAGCACAGGATGACCCAGGCGGCCCCTGCCCGACCTCAGGGAGTTCACCTATGGAGGAGGCAGGCTTCCAGGAGGAGGTGAAATGCTCGCTAAGCACGTAGGATGTGCCGAGCGCTCAGAACCGAGCCGGGCACGCGGCAGATTGTCGCCGAGCGCGCTGGCTGTTACTCCCGCGCTGGGTGTGCAAGAAGCAGCTCACTGAACCCCCTCAGAGCCTGCTACTGTGATCCTCCCACTCTCCAGGTGGGGAAACTGAGGCACGGGACTGGGGCCCACTAATGACTGGAGGAGCTGGGACTTGAACCCCAGCTGCTTCCCAACTTCTCCGAACGACTTCTCCGGGCCTCAGTTTCCCCTCCCCAGCCCTTGCTCTCCTGCCGCACCTCTCCAGTCCCAGGGCCCCGGAATTCACAGCCTCTCTAACGGAGCCCATCTGGGGCTAAGCCGTCTACACTTGGGCAGGGGCTGGCTGCCACTTGGGAGGCGTAAGGACAGACCACTGGCTCCCAACGTAGTATCTTTATTATTAGTCGTTAATCATCGCCCAGCGGCTGCCTCGGGCAGGCGGTGCTCCCTGGGAGCAGTGATGGGAGGGCGCACAGGCGCGCAGAAGGTCACCAGCTCGGGCTCAGCGAATGACTGGGGAGGTCTCGCCACCAGGCCTTTTGCACCCTCTGTCCATCCGCCAGGAACGCTCTTCTCCTGAACCCTCTCTGGCTCCCTCTCCCTCACCACCTCTGTTCAAGCAAGGCATTCCCAGACCCTTTCCGTAAAATTCTGCCTCACTCTGGCACTCCCCATCCCCTTTCCCTGAATTTTCTCTTTCCTAGAGCAATACACCAGCCCCTGACATCTGACGCGGGGTTTTTTTTTTTTTTTCCTTCTGTGCTTTGTTTATTCTCCCTCCCCAACTGGAGGGCTAGCTCGCAAGAGGGCAGGAAATTTGCTTTTTTTTAAAAAATTCTTCCTGCCTGGAACACAGAGCAGCTGGCACACTGCAGACACATTTGTGGAAGGGAGGAAGGGAGAGTCCCTCTTCTCTGCCCCCAGAAGCCACCTCTGCTGCTGCTCGGTGCCGATCTCTGCGGATCTTTGCCAGGAGGTCACGGAGCAGAGGTAACTCGAGAACCGAGTGAAACCGTATTATGTATCCTGTTTGTATCCTGTTTGTATCATTTCCCTGCCAGGCGCTCTTTCAAGTGACATGGTATCTACGGAGCCCACGCATCCCCAGACCCTCTGCTCGCCTGCTGTGCAATCCCCCCTCACAGGGCTGCGCCCCTCTATCCCCTGCTGATGGACCCTTAGGCTGGCTCCATTTTTCTCTCGACCTCACCCAATGCCGTGGTCAATGCGACTCACGCATCGATCAGTTGTCAATGCCTCCCGGGCCCCGCAGGGACCACCGTCTCCTTCTTGGCGCCCAGGGGGTCGGGGTGGGAAGGGGGCTGCGCGCTCCCTTTGGGCCTGCTCCCACCGCCTCTGGGAACTCATCTGACGGACACATCACAGCAAAAGACTTGACAGCAACCCGAGTCCGCCAGCGGGGGACTGGCTCAATACGTAACAGGGCAAGGAAGCAAAGAGTCATGTACAAGCTTAGCATCTCTTCGCATCATGAGATTAGTATCACAGCTGTGAAAAGAAATGGGGAAGCCAGATGTACAATTATGAAATTACTTGTAAGATGCTATATTTTTAAGTGGGGGGGGGGGGGGGGGGGGGAAGACACCACCAAGGTACAGAACGGCCCGGAAAAGATGCTACCACGTGCTTAAACACAGGGATACACATCTACCCGCCCACTGAGCGCTCACAGATCTCTCTAGATAACCGTCCAAAATGGTAGCCGTGCCCAGCAGCGGGTGGCTGTTGACGTTAAAATGGGCTACAATGTATCGCTTCTCAGCCTTTTGGCTGAGATCAGGCGGAGAACGGAATACGAGGGGAAATTCAAGGCCTCAGGTAGGCTAGCCACATTTCAAACGCTCCCATTTCAACGGCACTGGCAGCCAGGGGCCCGCCTTATTAGAGACCCAGGTACAGAGCGTTTCTATCAGCGCGCGGCGGACGGACGCTGGACAGACCCGAGGCAGCGCGGGGGCGGGGCAAACTTCAACCCACAGGCCAAATGGGGGCCCTCCGGCTGTTTGTATAAATAAAGCTTTATTGGCACACAGCCACACCCATTCACTCCCCTATTGAATCCCGCGGCCTTCGCAGAGACCTGCAACCTACAGAGCTCAAAGTCTTTACCCTCCGGACCTTTACAGGGAGTCTACTGACCCCTGTCCCGGAAGGAGGGTGGCCGCTTGCAGGGAAGGAGCAGGGAGGGGGAGGCACTGTCTCCACCGCGCATTCTTCCCTATGCCCTCAACTGTGTCCCACGTGCATGGGTTCTCTGTCCAGAAAGATAAATGAAAAATGAGAGACGTTTCAAAGCGGCCGTGCTTCATTGGTCTTCCTGCTGGTGGCGCCCAGAGGGTCTGGTCCCCCACCCCCACCCCACCCCCCGCCGTCGCCTCTCTGGATATCACAACAGCTCCAGACATTTTTGCCAAGCGAACGGACAAGGAATGGGATCTTGTGGTTTTAATTTGCGTCTCCTGGGGAAGAGATGGGGAATCTTTAAAGACGGATAAACGCTTGCCTGCTCATCGGCCGGGAGCCCCCAGACTCTCAAACGGTAGCAGCCGTCTGGGTCACCCAAGCATCCCACGTGGGGCCATGCAAACAGTCGGAGCCCAATAAATGTGTGTTGAGCGGAGGAAGGACTAAGGGAAACCGGGCCCAGGGCCACGCTGCATCACAAGGCGATGACGGTGGGCACTGAATGCCAAGCCAAGCATCCCCGAGACAGTGCCCCCGATGGGACCAGTGCTGGTCTGGCGCCTGAGAAGTGCCAGCCCGACAGCCTTCCTGGGGGCCTGCGCTCAACGGTGGGGAGTATGGGTGGGGTGGGGGGGGGGGTCCCACAGCCACGGGGGGGTGGGGGAAACCGTGGGCTCCAGGCCGGGAGAGGGATTATATATTCCTCAGAATCTTAAACAAAAGCCCCACAGCCGCCTGTCAGCCAGGCTCTGGCTTTTATGGTAATCGGCGATGAATTACCCACAATGCCCGGCCAAGCGCAAGTGGTTCTTGGCCCAGATCCTAAACTAATTTTTATATGTTCGTGTGTATATAATTTCGCTTGCTCCCTCCCAATCCTCGCCCATCATTAGCGGGAGCATGGGGGGGGGGCGGGGGCAGGGGCAGAGGAAACCCTGGGTGTAAAAGGGAGGAGGGCGCTCACCAAGACCCCCGTCCCTCGAGCCCGCCTGGCACCAGGCCCCGGGCGCGCGGAGGCGGGAGGTGAGTGCCAACCTGGAGCCCGGGGGAGCCTGGAAACCACCAAGAACTTGAAGCTGGCAGCCCTGGGGGTGGGAAACGCAGAGGGAGAAGGGAAAGGAGCAAGATAGGAGGGCGCGTGGGCCCGCAAGTGGGGTCCGTGTCCGTGGGCAAGCGCCTCAACCTCGCTGGGCCCCCTTCGTCGTCTCCAACGGGAGGCCTCCAGCAAATTCCGCCACTTTTGACCCGCGAGCCCCCCTGGAGCTTGGTGCTGACAGCGCTCCAACCTCGGCCTTACCCGCCTCCTCCAGGAAGCCCGCTCCAACGCCTCCGGGAAGCAGCGGCCCCTCGGCCTTCTGGGAACTTTGGCGGGGGTAGCACAGGGGCCCCCACGCCTGCCCCCGCTGTCCTTGAGCGGATGCTCGGGCCAGAAAACTAGGAATCAGCTTGATCCCGGCTCAACCCCCACCCTGCAGCCCCTGCTTCCCTCCACCCTCCTCTCCATCTGGTCCCGCCCCCTGTCACCCGCTCACCTGGACAAAGGCAGTCTCACTCCTCCTTGCCCCTCTCTGACCTTCACCCCCACCTCCGTCCCCCCCCCCCCACCGCGGCCACCAGAGGGCGCCCGTGAGCCCCTGAGTCCCGTCTGCCCTCGTCTGCCCACGGCGTTTCCAGGGTAAAAGCCCAAATACGCCAGGTGGTCCACAAGGCCCTGTACGACCTGCCTCCTGCCCGTCTCCCCCCTGCCCTCCCACCTCCCTCTCTCTCCCCTGAGCTGATTCTGCTCCAGCCACACGAGCCCCCCCCCCTCCCCCCCGGTTCCTCCCTCCCATGAACAGGCCTGGTCCCATCCCAGGGCCTTTGCAAAGGCTGTTCCCCCTAACCAGGAACACTTGTCCCCCAGAACCCCACACTGCTCACTCCCTCATCTCCCGCTGGTTTTACTGAAACGTCACCTCTTCAGGGAGGCCTGCCTTGATTCCACAGTTAAAATAACCCCTACTCATCATCTGCCTGCCCCCCCCCCTGCCGTGGCTTTATTTGTCTTACAAGCAAGGCATTCAGCAGGAACCTAGTTAAAAACTTTGTTTCTCGTCCTTCTCCCCGCGATTCTCCACGAGAGCAGGACTTTTCTCTTTTTTTTTTAATATTTACTTATTTTTAAGAGAGACAGAGAGAGGGAGACGGAAAGTCCCAAGCAGGCCCTGCGCAGGCAGCACAGAGCCCGAGACGGGGCTCGAACTCCCGAGCGGCGAGCTCGTGCGTGACCCGAGCGGAAGCCAAGAGTCAGACGCTCAACCCGGGCTTTTAACTCTTGTCTGCTGCCCTCCGTTCCCAGCGCGTGGATCGGGGCCCAGCACACAGACCGTGTCCAACAAATGCCCACCGGTGAATTTCCCCGAGAGACGCTCCTGTTGCTCTCAACGCTCCAAAGCCCTTCTCGGGGCGCGGGAGAAAAGTCGCAAGCCCCACGCCGTCCCCGAGGCACAAGTGTCTCCGCGGGGGCAGCCAAGGGAAGCCGACACCCCTTCCCGTCCCGCCTGGCCGTGCAGGGGGAGGCCGGCGTCTCCGTGCGGCCGACCGGGAGGGGCCCAGCCGAGGCTACAGGCTGCAGTCCGCACGGAACCTCAGAGTCGCGCCCGACGCCCGCGTGGGACCAGGCTCGGGCCGTGGCAACGGGGCAGCGGTGGACGGGGCTCTGTCCGCGCCAGGGGCGAAGCACGCGGCCCGGAAGAGGAGGCACCGGTCATCGGTTGGCGAAGGCGCGCAGCGTGGGGCCGTGGGCGTGGGGTGCGTGCAAAGCGGGGAGGTGAACCGGGGGCCTGTATCTGCCGCCCGAACAGTAGGGACAGCACTGGCGGGGGGCGCCTGGGCGGCTCGGTCGGCTAAGCGTCCGACGTCAGCTCGGGTCATGATCGCACGGCTTGCGAGTTCGAGCCCCGCGTCGGGCTGGCTGCATCAGCACGGAGCCTGCCCGGGATTCTCTCTCTCCCCCCCCTCTCTCCGCCTCTCCCTGCTCGTTCTCGCTCTCTCTCAAAACGAACAAACTTAAAGACAAGCAACAGTACTTGCTAACGTTTAAGACCCCACGCCGTGTGCCAGGCGTCGCTCGAAATGGTTCGCACGTTAACGCCGCGCCTAATTCTCTCCGTTTGGCAGAGGAGGAAACTGAGTCACGGAGGCGTCAGGCCACCCGCTCAAGGTCACAGGCTGGAGGTGGCGGAGGGGGATGTGGAATGACAAAGGCCGCCAGCGGCCAAGCCTAACACCCGGTACACAGTAGGTGCCCCATAAGTGCCACGAAGACGCCCGAGGACGAAGCAGACCGAGGCAGGGCCGTGCCCCGGTGGAGACAGCAGGGGGCACCAAGGAGTCAGTGGGACAACCGTGGGGAGAGGGGACCAGGCCTGAGCAATCCGTGCAAACGTGTAGGAAACTGGGCATCGGGGAGCGAGGCGCCTGGCTCAGAGGGGAACAATTGGCTGCCAATCTCATTTCCTCCGGTGGCAGAGCTGGGCAGGCCTGGCCGGGGCCCATGGCTGGCACGGGGCCAGGGTCGGCAGGGACCTCCCCACCTGTCACCCATGATGTGTTCATCAAGAGCGAGGACAGCGTCATAACCATCCGCGGCGGCCAGCAGGAGGGACGTGAGTGGGCGCCTCTCGGGCGGGGAGGGGAGAGCTGGCCCAAGGTCAGCGTGGCCTCTGGCAAGCCTGTTCTCTCTCCCCGCCTCGGCTGGACCGATCCACCACTGAACTTGTGGTTTAGGGGGAACCACGTGGCGGGAGGTCTGAGACCCTGGGTTTTAATGTGAATTCAAATCCCAGGCTCTGTTCCTTGCTTACTGGGTACAGTTAAGCAAGTCATTTCCCTTCTGTGAGCCTCAGGTTTCCCATCTGCAACATGCAGTGGCTGGGACAACCTTCCCAAGCCGTGCGCTTTAGGTTCAGAGCAAGGGGAGTCTGACCTGTGGCTCAGTCTCCTCCCGGCTGTGTGGCCTCAGGCAAGTGGCTTGAGCAACTTGGCTCCGCTTTTTTTTCACCTAAAGAAGAAGACACCTCGTTTGAGCGCCTGGATCAAGCCATGCCTGAAGCTCGGCTACTCTAACATCAGCCTTCTCGGTTACGAGAGCCGATCGGTTCACTGGCTTTCTTAACGCGTTGGATTTGACTTTCTCCTTTCAAGCTGCGGGCTCGCTGTCCACCTGATAACAGAGCCTCATCAGTTGTGAGGCTGAGCCGAGGCGAAGAGAGAAACCCTGAAGGTTATCCCCGCTCAACAGAACTTGTTGTCGGACTTCAGAAAGACCCAGACCTCTGGGCCTCCGGCCTTTCAGAATGCAGTCACCCCAAAGTGACGCCCACACGGCATCATCCAGATCAGGGACGGAGGGCAGCGCCTGTTTACTGAGCACCTATCACGTGCCCGCTGGCTTGAATGCCTAGCATGGACCCATTAACCTGACATCTACCGTGATCTCTTGAGTGAGCGCCTGCTGTGGCCAGGCCCAGCGCCAGGCACGGGGGGACACTGTTACGTAAGGGGGAAGCGTCAGTGAAACATAAGACTCAGGTCCCGAGCCCGGCTCTTCTGAATCGCCTTCCCCCCTGGACTTGTCCAGCTGGGGGTTCGCACCCAGCACCGGTCTCTCCTTCCAAGCCCCACGGCCTCGCATCTTCCACGGGGTGACCGCCCTGGGGTTTGACCTCTGAGCGGCCGACACCCCTCCCTTGGCGGGCTCCTACCCACCCTCGCGGGGCCCGAACCCTGGGCTCTGTCGACCGACCCTCGGGGGGCTGCGGGGGTCAAGGCAGGAAGAGCCCCTCGGCCTGAAACTGCCCGGCACGCGGAGCAGGTGCGCAACAAATATCCCTGGTGGGAACAAACAGCAGAGTCCGATTCCACGGGAAAGGAGAATTCAGAGAGGGCAGGCGACAGCCGCCAGGTCACACAGCTGAGTAAGGGGTGAGGGCAGACTTTGAGTCCAGGCCTGACAGAGGGCGTTCACGCAGCTGACAGCACTCACCGAGTATCTTCCCACAACCGGACGGGGCAGGGACCCCGGCTGGCGTCTCAGGTAAGAGAACTCAGACGCACACAAGCCTTTAAATGCGTGTGGCCGATCTATAAATTAGCAAAAGGCGATGGCTGCCAAGGGCTCTGGAACCAGCTGCACCCCAGCCGGGCCCAGCAGAGTCGGCCGGGAAGGCCAGCCGGCCACCAGGCGTCACCTAGCTGTGTGACGCCGGGCAGATGCCCCGACCTCTCTGGGTCTCAGCGTTCCCACCCGTCGAACGGCTAGAAGCGTCCCTCACAGAGCTGTCGTAAAAATGAAACCCACGAAGTCTGCCTTCAGATTCTGCCCCAAATCTGCCTACTTGTCCCCGCCTGGTCCAGCAGCTGGACCCTCCCGCCTGAGCCACCTCAGACGTCACCCCTCCCAGCCCACCCTCCCGGCAGCCGCCTCCAGAGGGCGCCCGTGAGAAGCCGAGTCAGGTTTCCCCCCTCCTCTGCCCACAGCCCTCCAGGACTCCCATCTCTCTGGGGGGAGAAGCCCAAGTGTTCCCTGAGGTCCCCAAGGCCCTGTCCCCTCCCTGCTCTCCCCAGAGCTCACTCTGCTCCAGCCACACAGGCCCCCTGGCTGTTCCTCCAATACACCAGGCCTGGTCCTGCCTGCCCCAGGGCCTTTGCACAGACTGTGCCCTCTGCCAGACCGTTCTCCCCCCCACAGATCAACTTGGTTCCCTCCCTCACCTCCATCAGGGCTTTTTCACACTGTCACCTCTTCAGTGAAGCTGTCCCTACAACCCCGTTTAAAATGACAACCCTCATCCCTCACTCCCAAATCCCCTTTTCTCCTTGCTTTCTCTCCTCACCATCTAACACGACGAGTATTTTATTTGGCTCCTAGTGTCTTCCTGATCGGACCGTGAGTCCCACCCAGGCAGGTGCTTCCTCCCCTACTGGGTCCCGAAGAGAACCCAGCGGCCGGTAGGTGTCCCAGAAACTCGGCCAGGTGACCGGAGGACAGAGGTGTGAGGGAGGCAGCGGCCACCGCTGAACCAGCCGCCGAGCCTCCAGCGGAAGCTTCCACGCCTCCTCGCGGGCGGGGGCCCTTCCTGTCCCCGTGCGCGCGGGAGCCATCCCCGGACTCTGCCCCCTGCCCTTTCCTGAGCCGCCAGCCCCGGTCGGGGCCATCCGGCAGCCCGACACCTGCTGAACAAGGCAGGAAGCGGAGGCGGCCCCCACGGTGCCTGCGGCCCGGGCCGGGCACGTCCCTCCGGGCGTCATAATCCCTGCCCGGTGGGAGGCAGGGCCCGGAGGCTGAGCCAGGGCCTGGAAGCCAAACACACCGACAGACAGACTGGAGGAGCGTCTACCTCCCTCATCCTGTTCCCAGGCACAGCCAGCACTTGGAAGGCGCCCGACATTCAGTGGGAAAACGTACTATCTACAAGCGCGAGATGGCCCTCACTCTGAGCCCGGCCCTGCCCTAGGGTTTCTCCTTTGCTAACTCACCGGACCCCCCCGTCCCCTGCCAGGGACCCAGGGAGGGGAGGGTCTCCATTACCCCCATTTTACAGAGGAGGACACTGAGGCTGGGAGAAGCGAAGTCACAGCAAGGAAGCAGCAGCTGGGCCTCAAAGCCAGGCCATCTGGTCCTCGGGTCCGGTTGTTAGCCACGGTCTACGCGGTCTCAGTCAATGACAAGAATAAACATGGCAGGAAGGGGTCCGTGACGTCTCCAGAGCATTTGCTGTGTACTCGGCCGGGAGATGAGGGGAAACCGCCGGGGAGGCGCCTCTCCCAGCTGCCTCCTGACAGACAAGCCAGCGGGATGGGCCCATTTAAAGGATGAGGACAACTGAGTCCCTGAGGGGGGAAGTGATTTCCTCAAGGTTCCCGGGAGTGGCAGGTACACAGCTGGTGCCACATTCACACTCACCACACCCTCCCCTCCGCGGGGTGGCGGGCGTCATTTCAGAGGGACTGGATACCGCGAGGTGGGCTCACATCTCAAGAAAACCCACCGTGGGCCGGGCCCCGAGGGGACGCCCTCAGGCATCTCGTTTCCAGGTGGATAGACTGAGGCACAGAGAGATTCGGCCATCTGCCTAAGTCCCGCGACGCCCCCATTCCACAGGCGGGTAAAACCAAGGCCCCGAAAGGTCCCACCCTGTGACCAAACCCCAATAGGTCCCCTTTCCAAACACACACACACACACACACACACACACACACACACACACACACACATACGCTTCAAGGGAGTGTCCCCAGGGCCACGCAGCACACAGCCCAAAGGGCGGGTGTCAGGGATGGGACACCGGCCCTGTGGATGGCTGGGCATCCTTAGGCATAAAAGGGAGGAAAAACACCGAGCACCAACATATTTTTAAAAATCCCACAGCAATAAGGAGGCCGGCCCGTCAGCACGGCGTCACCACCGTGGGCAGGCAGAGGAACCGAGGACGCGGCTATTTTAAAGGGGCTATTTCTGGAGGCGAGGTGAGAACGCGGGGGCGGGGGCGGGAGGAAGGATCAGGAGCTCCGCTGGGACCAACTTGCCAGTGAACCCGCCGACTCTGGGGGGTGGAGATGACAGGGGAGAGCTCGGGCCACGGCCATCGGCCTCCTGGGGAAGCCTCAGGCCTGCCTCCCTCGCCCCCCCCACCGGAACAGAGACCTGTTTACGCAACACCCGTGCGCTGAGCCCTACTGTGTGCTCACCGGCTGCTGTGGCCACCAGGGAGGAGACGGGCAAAAAAACCGCCTCCCCCCAGGAGCCCAGACCAGAGCGGGAGGCAGATGATAAGATACATTCGGCAAGGAGCTCCCGTCAAAGCAGAGGGGGGTCACGGGGGGAGATGGGCGGCAGAGGACAGGCCACGCTCTGCAAATGATAATTTTACCCATCGCCGTGCAGATAATAACGGGGAGGGCACAGAAGCCTCACTTAACAGGGAGCGGAGAAGAGGACTGTGTCTGGAGGCTCACGTACTACCCCTATTAGGACCAAGCTGGGCTGCGGGAGAGGCGTGATTTCTCTCCTATATAAAAGGAAGCTTCCAGGGTGGCCTTTCACGGCCAGGGGGCCCACCTCACAATGTTTGGGACCCAGGATCCTTCATTGGTTTGTTTCCCCATTCTCATCCATGATAGCTGCCTCCTGGGCCAAAATAGCTGCCTGGATGCCTACCATCACCTCTATATTCCAGCTGGTGGGGGGCTGGGGGGGGGGGAAGAAGGGAGCATGTGCTCCGCCCTTTGATGGCATTTCCAGGAAATTCCATTCATTTATCCCACTGGACAGATCCGAATCACGTAGCGCAGACAGCTGCAAGGTATACTGGGAAGTGATTTGTTTGGTTTTTTCCCCACCAGGTGGCCATGTGCCCAGATAAGTCATAGAGGAGTTCAACTGCCAAGGAGGGGAGGAGAAGGGATATGGAGAGACCCCCGAGGGGGTCAGCTCTCAGGTTTCAAACTGGTGCATCAGAATTCAGCCCCGGGGGGAAGAAGAGGGAGGTCCCAGGGCCAGCCGGCTGCCTCCAGGGCCTCCAAGCCGGGATGATTTTCACTCACCCCTGGGTCTGCCTCCCCAGACTCCAAGGTGGGCAACAGCGGCCAGAAGCCCCCCAAAGGCAGGACCCCAACCCACGGTCCGTGCTCCGTGAACGCCAGGGCCCGAGGCACCTGCCTGCCCGGGGAGGCCGCCCGGCCAACCCATCTCCTTCTCCCCAGTAAACAACTGTCAGGGAAAATAAATAGTTTTTAACAGGCTCATTAATCGAATTCAGGGAGAAGGAACCTTCTCCCCAGGCCGCTGGGAAAGAAAACCCTGGATGTCACCGGGAAGTCCAAGCATCTTGGTCGGAAGGAAGGTGGGAGGGGACCCAGGCGCCCCGCGCGGCCGGGGGGACCCCCCCCCACACACACACACAGGTCCACCGCATTCGGGAACACTGACACAACCAGCAAGGGGGCCGCTCCGTCCCGGGCTCCCTCCAGCCTGCCGAAGGGTGAAGTCTCCTGTGGGTGCTAACGCGGCTTTAACGCCTCAGTAACCCTTGGCCTCTGCTCTAAGCCTGCAGCGGCAGCAAGATAATTTAACGTCAGGCGTTTTTGTTTTGCTTTGTTTTTTGGCTTTTTTGTTTTGTTTTGTTTTGTTTTGTTTTACTCTCACATTTATTTTTAAGGTTTCACCTACTTATGTCAAGGATGTATCAGGTTCCCGTTCACGAGAGTAAGACATAGTTTTCTCTTTTAGGCTTTAAAGAGAGAGAGGTTTAAAAAAAAACTATCAGGTCGTCAGGAGGACCAGGCAGCCGCAGCGAAAGGTACATATTACGACGGCGGGTGGCTGAAATTTGAGGGGTGCCGGGCAGAGCACTGGCCAGGGAGTCCGGGGGCCTCGTGCAAGGTCAGGACTGACCCCCCCAAGGCCTCCGAGGCCCATGGCCACGCTGGCGCGATGGGTTTCCCCACTGCGGCTCAGGGGGGTCCTGGGGTAGCCTCGTGCCCCCATCAGTCACAGGGTCAGTATGACAGGTGCCTTCGTCCGCCCCGGGCTGGCCACCGGCTCCCGCCAGCCGCCTCTGGGCCCTGCGGCGGGGAGGCTCCAGACATGGCTTGACACCCTCGGGAGAGGCCAGACGCGGACCCAAGCGCTTGCCAGCAGCCCCGAAGCTTTTGTTCCCCGAAGTTCTGTGTGCAGGTGCCCCGATTTGCTCCCACGAGCCATTAATCATCACCATACGGTTCCGGACGATGCCGGGAGCCGCTTCCCCGGGGGGCCCTCCACGCACCAGCACGTTCCAGACACGCTCAGCAGGGACCCTTCCAACCTCCCAAGAGACCGTCTCACTCCCATCTTATGGACGAGGAACCGAAAGCCCAGCAGGTGAATCCAGCGGCCCAGGGTCACGCTGCTCACGGGGCCAAGCCAAGACCCGAATGCGGGTTCTAAAACGCCCAACACGGTCCCCCAACGAAAGCCCGGCCTGTTCCAGGGGGCTCCGTGGCAACTTCTCTGCCCGTCTGGCCAGACACGCAGAGTCTCAAAGGCACATCAGGGCTGGCTGAGTCTTAAAATCACCTGGCCCCACTACTAGGCACTTTGGGGGATCCCTGGCCTTTGGGCTTCTTACCTTCTCCCCAGGAAGGTAAGATAAGAAACCTCACAGACTGTTTCGGGGCTCCCTGGCCCCCTGACACCGATCCTCAGGACCCCTGGATCTCAACGGCCGCCCATGGCTGCTTCGGGGCCGGACATCTCAGACACGTAGAGACTCAGAGAGGGCAAGCAACTGGAGGGAGCCACACAGCACCCGCCCTGGGGACCTGCTCTCCTGGCGTCCCTGCCCGGGGAGCTGCTGACGCAGGGCCCTCCCCCACCACGACCTGCGCAATCTGGGCAATGGGACACGCCGACACGAGCGGGAGATGGCAGTGGCTCCCAAAAGCCAGGCGGGCTGGTCCAAGGAGAGCCCTGGTAGAGCTCCCATTCCGGAAGGGGCAGACAGACAGTATGAAACGACAACCGAAAAAGCAAACATGAGGCCGCTGGGGACACCGGCAGGAGGCTTAAACCGAGGGCAAACCTTCCTGGTCTGCACAGGAGTGACGCCCCTGTTTGCCTGCGGCCCGACAGGCAGCCCCCACCCAGAAGGGGCTCCACTCCTTCCAGTGTCTCATCCCATGCCGTGCCTCAGTTTCCCCATCTGCAAGATGGGGCGACAGCTGCTACCTTCTAGGGCCACTCGAAGGATGCAAGGAGCAAACAGCAAAGCTGGAGGGAGGCCAGGTGCAGGGTGCGGGCTGCACAACAAGGGGACTCAACGCCTGTTGGGGCAGTTTCCCCTGTGCTGCGGTTGTCTGGGAAATCGTAGGCTGGGGGCTCTGTGCTCACCTGCCCTGATTGCTCGTGAAGTCGAGGGGCGGGAGGGCACAGCCACACAGCCCCTGTTGGTGCAACCCGGGTCCCCGCTGCGATATTAACACGACACCATTTCATCCCCGTGATACAGCAGGGCAAGACGCACCCCCATTTTATGGATGAGAAAGTCAAGGCTCAGGGTGCAGGGAGTCACGGGTCGCCTCAGCCAGCTGGGAGGGACTGCGTGAGGATTCCAACTCAGAGTGTTCAGGCCTCCGTAAGCCGTTCCCGGTGAGGGCAGAGTCCAGGCTCCCGGGGCCAGGTGGAACGGAAGAAAAGAGGCCTGGACGGGGCGCCCCTCCGTGTTCCGGAGCCAGGAACCCCAGCCAGCCACGCTTTCCAGAATCCATACGTCAGGGGCAATTACCCGCTTCTGAAAATCAATTGGGCAAGCGGGGCCGGGACAGGTGTGCGGCGGGACCCCATCAGCAGTCCCAGCACGATGGTGTGAGCGTAGGAGGCTGGCGGTCGCGGGCACGCCAACGGCCGTCCTGCCTCGTTTCTCCCGCCGCCACAGGTCTTGGGCGTGAATCGCGGTTTCTGAACCTCAGCGTTATTGACAGCTAGGGCCAGATCATTCAGGGGGGCGTCTGGGCCCTGTGTGTGGGGGGGGGGGGGGCTGAGCGGCATCCCTGGCCCCACGCACTCGGTGCCAGGAGCCCCCCACCCCCAGTGCTGACGATCACAGATGTCCCCAGACACGGCCCGGGATCCGTGGGTTACGAACGATAAAGCCTGCAAATGACGCTGGTGACCAATGGCCCGGCCCCAGACCAGACAGGTATGTTCCGGAAAAGATGAGAGCGTGAGCCCCGGGTCCTGTGGCCAGAAGATAATTCACAGCTCTGCCCCACGGGACAAGCCGGCTCCCTCTCCGCACGGCATTTCATCTAAGTCAAGTTTATCATCATGACCGATATTAATATAATCAGAGCCAACGTGTATCGAGCGCGAACGCTGGCCCGGGCGGTCCTCAGCCCTCCCCCGCGAGTTATCTTGCCCGGGCCTCTCAACCCAGCCAGGTGGCAGTGACTCTGACCCCCGCATTGCCTCCCAGGAAACCGAGGCTGAGGCGTAGCAAACGAGGGTCGAGGTCACAACCGGCAAGTGGAGGTGTTTTAAGGAAAGGAATGGTCCAAGGATGCAAAATGTCACGTAAAATCGGGATTTCTGGTTTTTCTCAGAAGAACCAGGAGATCAGGCCGTGGAGACGTTTGGGGCCGGCGGGGCAGGGGCGGGGGGGGCCTACCGGGTGCACGTCACCCAGAGGCATCACCTGCCCAGCCCTGATGGGCACTGGGGTTTGAGAAGGACATGCCTGACCCGCCTTCCTGCCTCAGTTTCCTGCTCCGGACTTGTGTGAGTCTGACAGTCAGATGTCCCTGTAGGCAGGTGTGGCTGGCTGTGTGTCCGGGGCCAGCTCCTCTCCCTCTCTGGGCCTCGGCCGGACAGCTGTTTCACACGGTGTTTCCCCAGCTCCCAGGTCTCTGTTGGGAGTGACATTCACACCCCAGCTCTCGGGGACGTCCAGCAACCTCTGGCCACACTCGTTTAAAGGTCTTTTTCTTGCTTATTTACGTACTCAGTCTCCCCCATTAAACTGCAGGATCCAAGGAGCACGGAACCTCGAGACTGCCTCGTTTACTGCCGTATCCCCAGAATGTAAATTTAATTTGCTTTTATTTGAAACAAACCAACAAAAAAGGACAAAGAAGGTACACAGGCCTTTCGGTTTGCGGGGCAGATTTTAGTTCCGACGTCCCTCGCGGAGATCTCAGAGCTGGAATTCGAACCCAGAGCCTGGCTCGGGAGCTCTCCTGCGGCCAGCACTGAACAACTACTCGCCGAATGCATGAACTCGTGAATGAATGAATGAATGAATGAATGAATGAATGCACGCCCTTGCACCCGAGCCTGCAAAGTGACCCCTTTCCAGGGCGGCCCTCAAAGCCAAGACCTCTCCCTGGGCACTCGCTCAGACCCGCCACGGGCTTTGCAAGCCGAGGGGGGGGCAGGGGGCCACCACTTGGGGTCTCAGAGCCTCCCCAGGCAGCCGCCTGCCCTCCCCGCCTGCCTGGCCGGCCCTCCCGCGGCTCCGGTCCTGCCGCAGAGGTGGGGTGGCCTTGATTAGGCAGCCAGTGACGGGGAACGCCCCAGTTTGCAGGGACTGAGTCATCCTGACATGTCTCGCGTGCTGGACCCCATCGAGGGGCTGCTGGGGAGCCCCTGCCAGGCAGGTCTGGCCACGTGTCAACGCGTTGCTTTACACGTATTAACCCACCCGGTTCCCCCAACGACATCGCACGACGGGTACCAATTATCCTCCGCTGTAGAGAGGAGACAACGGCAAGACGGGACTCGAATAACCGGCCCCCGTCACGCAGCCAGAGCGGGGATGCGGGCCCCAGGGAGCCCCAGTCCCGCATCTGCGCTCTCACCCTCCGAGGAAGGAGCCCTAACGTCTCCCAGGTGCCCCAGCAGGTGGACCAGCATCACGTCTCTGACAACTGGGCAGAGCCGGCCGCCTGTCCCCGGGAGTTGAGGTTTCGGGTTCCAGCATCCGTTGGCCCTGGCAAAGATTCCTTGCTGTGTCGCTCCTCTGTGCGACCTCAGGCCAGCGAAAGACCTTCCTGTGCCTCAGTTTCTCCCTCTGCAAAACGGGGCTCTGAGCACGAAAACTGCACTAACGGGGGGCGGGGGGGTGGGGTGGGGAGGTTAAAGGCGACGAGGGCGCTCCTGATAATGCTTGCTCAGCAAAGGGCCTGGCGCGGGAATCCGCTCCAAATCGGGCGGGGCGGCTATTATCATCCCCCCGACATCCCCTCATTTGCTGATCACGGGTTAATTATAAGCGGCATTAAATTATACACACACAGATGCGTCGACCTCGCTTCCCCAGAACCCCTGAATTACTACCCATGCGACAGCACGACAATAGAGCATCTTCCCAGCCCCTCTCCACGCAGCCTGCCTCCGTCCAAGGGTCCTGGGCCTCTGGGGCCGAGGCCGTGGTGCCACACGGGGTCCTGGTGTTGTAGGACCTACACAGCCAGCAAGGGTCCCCTCCGAGACCCGAGGGAGGTACTGTACCCGAAGCATCTCATGTCCCGGCTCGCCGTGAAGCGGGCTATGATCGTCCCGATTTTAGAGACGGAAGAAACAGAGAGAGGTCAACCAACCTGCAAGCCTGCACAGATCCAGCAGGACAGGGCGGGGGCACAAGTCAGGACCCCGAAGCCAGAGGCAGAACCTCATTTTGCAAGCGAGGAGGCTCCCGTACGGAGAGAGGTGAAGGGGCAGAGGCGAGGCCACACGCAGGGGGGGAGAGAGGAAGGAGGGAACCCGGCAGGAAAAGCTGGGATTTTCGGTTCCCCCGGTGGGACAGGAGACTCCCGGCCTTCCTAAGAGAGGCTAAGAGCAAAGATTTAAACAAACACACATAAAACTCAAAAGCCGCAAACACCACCCAGGGAGCTGGGGACAAAATGGGCCCCTTGAAAAAAAGACATTGGGGATTCAACCCCAGTGAAGGCAACGGAGAAGGAGCCACAATCGAGGAACCCAAGCTCCGAGACACCCCCCCCCCCGCCCACACACACACACACACACACACACACACACACACACCCGAGGACACCCGGGTGTGAAAGGCAACACAATGCCAGACAAAAACCCGGTGTATTTTCAGGTACGGAACCCCTCTGGCCTGGATTCCAGGGACGGAAAAGGGGATTCGCGGGAGCCCAGAACAGCGCCCCCACCCCGCAAGCCCACCTCTGGCCCGGCCAGGCCCCCCCACCCCGGAAGGGGTGGGGGACCAGCGTCTCGTCGGAGGAGGGTACGGAAAGGAGAGACAAAAATGTGGCAGTGCGAAAGTCGAGGCCCTGTCCATGAGTCACGCCCGCCCGCTCGTTAATTTTCGCCTTTGCAGAAGTGTAAGCCAATTGATTTTTCATATTCCCCACGCACAACCCCCCCCCCACGCTTCTGAAATATCAGCCAGAGACAAGACAGAAATAAATGGTACGTCGGGGTTCTTTTTTTTTTCTTCCTTTTTTTTTTCTTGAGTGTCTTTTCTTTCCTTAAAAAAAAAAAAAAAAACACAAAAAACCCATATACTACACTTGATGGCTTGGGCTTCCGGGAGGCTGGGTGCGGGTGGGGTTGGGGGGGGGAACAACCTGGACCCCAGGGCTGAGACCCAGGCGTCTGGGCTTCCTGTGTAGCTCAGAGCTAGGGCGTCCCTGTCTCTGGGCCGTCCCTCCTGCCCGTGACGGGGTAGCGTGCACTTGAACCTTAACCCTCTGCCAGCACCCTGTGCTCCCCACCCTGCGAGCCGAGCAGGCAGCTTTCTGGTGCCCGACCAAAGCCAGGGGAGGACAAGACAAAATTTTCCAAACGTGTGAAAAGCCCTGGAACCCTCATTCTCCCCCGGGGCAGGCAAAGGTGCGACACCTGTCCACGGCCCCGATCGGCACGGGGAATCCTGTGCAGGCAGGACCGTGATGCCCTCATCTCGTCCCCTGCTTGTCCCCACCAGAGGCTGGGCCCACCCCGCCCGGCTGGCAGCTGGGGTGTCTCCCATTACCCGGGGAATCGCTTGCTGAGGGGAAGGACAGAGCAAGGGCGGTCTGAGCCACCTTCGCTGGAGAGGGGTGGCCTCCTCCTTGCAAATCCTGGGAAAGGGGGTGCCCGCCCATGGGAGGGGGTGCCGGGAGGCTGGCCTGGCTGCACAGGAGAGCTGGGGACCCTGGCATCTCAGCACGAGAGTCTCCCTCCAGAAGCACGAGACCTCTGGAGAGGGACCACAGACCGCCACTCGCCCACGGAGTCCACTCCACCTCAAGAACCTTCCGCGGGCTCCGAATGACTTCGCAAATGGGACTAATGCAGTGGAGGGCGGCGGGGGGGGAGGGGGATCGCTCTCAGTTGAAAACATGAAGCTTTGTCAATTATCCCCCAAACCCGCCGGGTTTATAAATATCCACCTTTATTTTTAGGGTTTTCCTCCCAATCCCGAACCCTCTAAATGTCCCCCTGTCTCCCCCCCCACCCCCCCCCCGCCCCACAAGCACGCGGTGGCTGTACTAGTCACGGGAAGCAGGTGAATGCAGGGCTACGCATCCCTTGCCCCTCGTCCCTCCCGGGCCACCTAACTGACCAATCACCAAAGCCACAGGTCTCCCGGCACCGGCCTCCAGGAAGCAGCAGCTGGAGGTGAGGGCTGTACTCCCAACACCCGTGACACGCTCCCCAGTGCCGACCCAGAAGGCAGGCGGGGAAACCGAGTCATGCCCGGGAACCCCAGGCACAGCCCCAAGCTCCTCGCGGGGTGACCCAGAGAGAAAATAGATGGACGGCGAGAGCTCCAGAAATGCCCACCCAGATGCTACCGCTATATCCCCGAGGTCCAGGGAGCTCCCCAGGGAGCTGCGCCCTCGCACCTGCTCCCCAACACCCCGGTCCAGAGCTACGGTCCCAGTGTTGGGAGAGAAATGCCTTAAGTCTCCACCTGTGACCCACGGACATTTCGTGAAGACGCCTGGAATCCCCTGGGAAGCAGAGAAACAAGAAAGGCGCTCAGAATCTCCGCTGGAGGGGACAGGGACAGAAGCACGGTCAACGCGCAATGACTTGTGCGGGCAGCGGACAGGTGCCTGGCTCTCAGGGACCCTCTCCCTGCACCGCCCCCCCACCCCGGAAGGGACCCAGGAAGAGGAGGGATCCCCCAGGGGCCCAGCCACCACCCCGGCAGCGTCCTCCAAGGCCATACCCGGCCACGCCAGAATGTCCATCCCGTCTCCCGTCTCCCGTCTCCTGCGGGGGGTGGCGGGTGGGCCAGGCCACTGGCGTGACAGCACCAGCCCCGCTCACCCCCTGGGGGGGCCGATGTCATCGGCTGGGGTGGCAGGAATAGAAAAGCACATGAGCTCACCAGGCAGGCCGGGTCTCCCGCGACGATTTGTTTGCCTGAGCCCAATTATACCAACTCTCAAGGCAATCGACGGTGGCGGGTGGCATCCCCCAGGGGGCTGGGGGGGGCCCAGGCCCCAGGCAGAAGTGCACCGTCATGGTGAAGGTGCCCCCCCAGGCCCAGGGGATTGGGCAGGAGGATGCTTTCTGGAGAAGAACGGAGACACACACAGACAGCAAGGCAGCCAGAGATGCTGGGCGGAGGGCACTGCAGGGGGCAGGGGGCAGGGGGCAGGGGGCTCGGGCCGGAGACCCAGGACCAAGTGGGTGGGCTCTGGGGTGCGGGGGCGGTGAGCAGCCGCCCCCAGCCCCAGCTGCCTGCCTTCAGCAGCCAAAGTATCAGCTGGCAGAGGAAGAAGAGAGCTGAGGGACAGAAGGCGGGCGAGATTGGCAGGAGGAGGGGGGCACAAAGGAAGGGACCCTGGGAGGGGGAGGGGAGTTATGCAAATGGCAGAATCGACCGAATCCCTCGGCCATTAATAAAAGCTCCAGCAGCAGCAGCTGGTATCACACAAGAGTAGAGGCGCGGACTGGCTCTCTCTTCTCACGGGCGGAAGGCGGCACGGAGGGAGAAGCAGGGTGCCCCAAACAAAAGGGGCCCTTGCCCCCCGCGCCCCAGGAACAGCAGTGATGGGGGACATGGAGGGAAAGCTAGAACACAGGCGGCCAAAGTCTGAGCCGAGGCCGCTGGGGCCCAGAGCAGGCTGGTACCTGTCCTTGGGACTCTCGGGGACCCTCCAGCTTTGTCCCTGCTGCTTAGACTGTTAACACGCAACCTGGACAGCTAGGTTGGCCAGGCTAATTTTTCAGGGGGGTGGGGGATTGGCCAGTGATAGAAGGACCCCATGCTCAGAATGGGGACTCCCTCGGATTGAGGTGGGGGAAATGGGGAATCCCAGCTGAGTCTAGGGAGGGGAGGGGAGGTGTCCCCCAGTTGGAGGCGCTGGGGAGGTTTGTTAATTTGGGAAATGAGGTCCCTAGGGGGTGACGAAATTTGATGAAGGGGCATTCTCAAAAGCGGCACAGGTACGGTACCACAGGAGAATGGGAAATAAGGGGAAGGGTCACTAAGAAGGAGGTTCCAGATTTGGGGGGGAGGGGGGATAGGAACTGTGGCTGGAAAAAAAAAATCCCAGTTTGCGGAAGGGTTCGCTGATTTGAGAATTCTGGAAAAAAAAAAACAGCTGAAGGGGAGTTCTCCGATTTAGGGGGTTTTCATGGAGGAAAGTGTCCACGATTTACGGGGTGCTAAGGGGGATCCTAAATTTCGGAGAGATTTCCATAAGGAGCAATGAACTTGGCCGCAACCTGGCCGAAACCCCTGCGCCCAGGACTCCGGCACACTAACTCCGGGGGGGCTCTCCTGAGGGCACGCCCCCCCAGCCCCCCCTAACCCGGTTCCGACGGCTCCGCCCCCCCGGATGACGTCACCTCCCCTCCCCCCCCCCCGCCGCCCCTAAGGGGGCTCCCGGGGCGCGCAAAACCCCCCCGGGCTGCTGGCTCCAGGGGCGGCTTCCCCTCTCCCGGGATCCCCAAGGGGCCCCTAGCGCCGCGGAGAAGTCGGGGACCGGTGCGCGCGCCCGTCCGTCTGTCCGCCAGAGTCCCTGGGGCTGGGGGCTGAGCCTCGCCCCGCCTGGGGGGGGGCTGGGAGGGGGCGCCGGGGCCGCAGAAGGGTGGGGCAAGGCCAGGGTGTCGGAGGGGCGGCCCCCCTCCCCAGGGATCGACGAGGCCCGGAGGGCGCTAGGGTGAGACGGTGTTGAGTCGGAGGTCTCCAGGGGAGGGGGACTGGAGAGCGAGGGCGGCGGGCAGAGCAGCCGCCCTGGGCGCACCGGCCGGTCCGCCCTCGCTCCCAGCTGGAGCCACCCGTCCCGGGCTGGTCTCCGCTCGGGGCGCCCGCGAGCCCCCACCCCCACCCCCGGCACAGCGCCCCCTGCCTCCAGGACCCGCCCGGGGAGCCTGGCCGGGAGCCGCCGGGGCCAGCTCCCCCTCCGCACACACGCGCGTCCCCCCCTCCGCGCCTCTGCCCCGCCCGCAGCCCGGGGTGGTGCAGCCGGCGGCGCTGGGCAGCTTCCAACGCCGCGCTCCGGGCGATTCCGGCCCAGCCCCCTCCCCCGCCGCGGCGAAGCCCCCCAGCCCCGCCCGCGGAGCCCTCCCCGCGGCCCCTACCCGCCCCGGCCCAGCCCCTCGGGGGCATTGTTCGGACGCCGCTAGCCAGGCGCAGCGGCTGGGCGTGCAGCCGGCTGCAGCGGAGCATCCTCCGAGCACAATGGCCGTGCAGGCTTTCCCGGCACAAAGCCGGCGCGCTGCCCACTCCGCTGCCTCCGAGACCCCCCACTGGAGCGGCTGCAGGTTTTTTTGCGCTCGAATTCACGTTTCTTTCCCCCTTTACCTGGAGGCTGGCTGGGCTGGGCTCCCCCGGCTCTGCCCCGCTTCACATCCTGGCTGTTGCATGGGATTCGAGCGGAGCCCGAGCGCCAGCGGCTCCCGGCGTGCGCGCGCCGGCCGGGCTGCCGGGCGGGCGGCGCGAGGACACTCACTGCGGCTCGCGCTCCCCTCGCGCCGGATCGCGCGCCCCCCCAGCCGGTGACGTCATCCCTTCCGCCAGCGCCGCCGCCGCCGCCGCCGCCGCCGCCGCCGCCGCCGCCGCCGCCGCCGCCGCCGCCGGCCGGGGGCGGGGCCGGGGCGGGGCCGGCCCGCGCGCGTCACTGCGCAGCCGCGCGGCGGCCACGCCCCCCCGGCCAATGACACGGCGTGGGTTGGTCACGTGCCCCCGGGGCGTTTAAAGGTCCGCGAGAGCACGTGGGGCGCGGGGCGCTGGGTTACGCGGGACGCGCGGGCGGTGGCGTCAGCGCGAGGGACTCCTCGGGCCCCGGTTTCGCGTCCGAGACCCCCCGGACGCTTGGCATCTAGGGCGTGGTGCCTGCCAGGCCCTGCTTGAAATGCCGCTGCGGCTCCCCCGGCACCCTTCGAACACATCCACGTTCGCACCCACTACCTGCCTGGGAATGTCCGCGCTCCAGCCCCCCGGCCAGCTCGCTACGGTTCCTCCCCCCTGCGCCCTCCTGAACCGGGGCCCTTGCCCCTGCTGTTCCTTCACCTGGAAGAGCGTTCCCCCGAGATCTTTTCCTTCTCCTTAGGATTTCTGCTCAAATGCCAGCTCCCGGGAAAAGCCCTCCCAGATCGCCGCCACCAGCCGCCCCACGCTCCGTTCCCTAATCCATCATTGTGGTTTAATTCTGGTCACACTAGGACGTGACTCCAAAGGGCCGAGGGAGCCCTGTGTATTGGCTGAATGGATGAGGGGGCATTTCCTACAGGGTGAGCGCGTTACAAACATCCCACCTAATTGCCATTCCCTGCTGCCCTGGAGTCAGAACGGAGCGCCATAGGGACCCCAGCTCAGACCGTGACTTGCCGTGTACGTCCCTGAGCCTCCGTTTTCCCACTTGCGAAATGGGTTTGCCCCTTTGGGTCTCAGCGTCCTGTCTGTGAACTGGGACAAAGTAGTCCCTGCTCATAAGACAGTGGAAGGATGAACAGTGGATAATGTGCTGCCTAGCCTGTAGTTGGTGCTAGAAAATGGGATGAGGAAAAAAAAAAAAAAAAGAAAGAAAAAAAGACACACCAAACAAGAGACAAGTTTTGAACACCCTGAGAGCGTTTTATTTCTCCAAGGTATGTCTTTGGACAGGGCGTTGTGCCCACAAAAGGACACAAGTTTAGAATTTGGGGTTTTTTTCCTCCAAAATCGTCGATTCATTCATTCCAGGCCAAAGATGCAGATATAAACAAAAGGCATTAACCCCGGGAACAAAATGAGAAGGCGGAAGTCATAAATAGGAGAAGAGAGAGGAGAGAATGAATAATTAAACAAGGAACCTAAATTAAGCTCGGAGTTTCCCGGCGGCCAGTGCAGCGGCCAGGTTTGCAGAGCCTATCCGGTTCTCCTTCCTAGCTGCATGACCCTGACCTAACCATTGACAATCTGGCCTTGGTTTCCTCATCCAAGCAATGGAGACCCAACCCCGTCTTGATGGATCAAACAGGATGGTCTGTGCACAAACGCTTAGCACGGTTCCTTATACACAGCAGGCGCTCAAGCCTTGCATGCCCCATGAAGGCAAAGTGAGAGGAGACTGCTGGCTCTGGAAGGCTGGATATGGCACGAGTCCCAGCCTTATCACCTATGAGGGGAGGGGACCTTGAACAAGTCCCTCTGAGCCTCGCTGTTCCCATCTGCAAAATGGGGCAACCTCGCTGTTCCCATCTGCAAAATGGGGCAACACCTCTACCTCTGAGAGTTCCTTTGTGAACAGCAAAGGCGTAAAATACAGTGCAGCATATGCCCCGGAAACCCACCCATTCAGGCCATCATCGATCTGTGTGCCATGCCACTCTAAGCATTGAGGACACAGGAGCAAACAAAACGAGCTAAAAAATTCCGACCTTCCAGGAGTTAACAGTGCAGGGAAGGAGATAGATAATATCTCACTCAGGGCCAAATCCCAAGTCCTACACGTGGTCCTGAATGACCCGGCCCCTGTCCCCTCCCTGCCCTCACCTCCTTGCTCACTCCACTCCGCCCACAGCTTCTCTTCATTGTTCCTGGCAAACATCAAAGGCCTTTGCAGTGGCTGTTCCCTCTGCCTCGGATGCGTTTTCTCTTGCTCTTCCCAGGGTCAGATCCCCCTCATCCTTCCAATCTCCGAGAGACCCTCCCTGACCGTCCTGCTGAAGTTCATTTCCACCTCGGTGCCGGCTTATTTGTTACAATTTGGAATGATTTTATCTTTTGGTCAGTTTGCTTGTTTTTATCTGTCTCCGCATGTTGGCTGTGCCTCCATTTGCCCATCTGTAAATGGGGCAGAGTAATCGTCTCCATCTCCTAGGGTTTTGGGGAGGGTTCAATGAGTTACAGCATGTCAAACACCCCCACGCCTAACCCAGAAGAGGTTCTTGACAAATGTGTCCCTTGTAAATGGGAAAAACAGGATAGCTAGCCGGGTGACCATAAAAATTTAATACAAGGAGAACAGAACAGTCTAGTCTGATATCGTCGCAGCCCCAGGAGTTTGACGAGTGTCAGAAAGGTGTTAAGGATTCACCAAACCAAGCCTTCCCGTAAGCCTAAGAGAACCCAGAGGGAATGCTCTCCTCAGGGGCGTGGCTTAAGCCTCAAAGCCTCAAAGTGGAAAACTCGGACTGGGAGGTGGGGCCTGGGGGGTTCTGGGTCCCTTTTGGGTCTGCTTGCCTGGCCAGCTGTGGGTGTGGCTCATTGTTTGTTGGGGGAAAAGTTCGGGAAGTGAACATTTGCATCTTCTGCTGGAGGGTGGGGAAGGCCTCCTCCTCCCTTGCCAGCCCAGCCTCCGCCCCAGCGTCTTCCAGAACCTGGTAATTAGCTTTGATGGAGGCCATGGGAAGGGAACCACGGAACCGTCAGCCGTCCATTGCTGTATATAAACAGGACCCCTCACGCCAAGTTCAGGATTGTCTGCGCAGAACCCGGCCTTAAATCCCTGCAGGATTTGCCCCAATGGCAGCGATTTCACCATCATGAGACATTCCTTCCGATTAAACACTGTGCGCGGGGGCGCCTGGGTGGTTCAGTCGGTTAAGCGTCCGACTTCGGCTCAGGTCACGATCTCGCGGTCCGTGAGTTCGAGCCCCGCGTCGGGCTCTGGGCTGATGGCTCGGAGCCTGGAGCCTGCTTCCGATTCTGTGTCTCCCTCTCTCTCTGCCCCTCCCCCGTTCATGCTCTGTCTCGCTCTGTCTCAAAAATAATAAATAAACGTTAAAAAAAAAATTAAACTTTGTGCGCGCTCTCCCTTTGCAAATTAACCTCAAATGCCAAAGAGAAAGGGGGTGTATGGGGACACCCCATTTGCTGATGCCCTGCTCCTTACTGGGCTCCTCGTGGGGCTCCTTTGGGAGGGCGGGCCTGCTTGTTTACAACATGAGATAAGCATGAGGGCTCTGGAACCAGAGGAACGTAGGTTCGGATCCTGGCTGTGGCGTTTGACAAAACTCACCATCTCTCCCTGATGAAACGCTCAAGGCGTGGGAGGGCACCGGACCAAGTGCATCTCTCCTTAACATCCTTAATGGTGCAAGACTGGACCTCTTCCCCTAAAGATCAAGAACAAGGCAAGGATGTCTGTGCTCACCATTCCTACTGAGCCTTGTCCTGGAAGTTGTAAGTTGGCAATTAGGCAAGAAAATGAAATCAGAGACACCCAGCCTGGGAAGGAAGAAGTAAACCTACCTCTGTTTGCTCCTGACATCATTTTGTATAGAGAAAACCTTAAGGAACCCACTGAGAGAGTATTAGAGCCAGTAAACCAGGTCCTCGGGGCTGCGGGATCTAGGATCAGTACGTACAAAAGGCATCGTACTTCCTGTGCAGCGGCCACGAGCTAACAAGACAAGGTGAAGAAACCAATCCCATTTACAACTGATCAGAAAGAATAAGGCATACATTTACCAAAAGAGATGCGAAACTTATGCTACAAAAACAACAAAGTTTCGCCGGCAGGGGCGGGGGGTGGATTAAAGAAAAGATAAATACATGGAAAAGTGGCTCATTTGTGGCTGGGCTGGAAGACTTAATGTTGAAATGGCAACGTTCCCCAAATTGAACTACAGATTTGATCTCATCCCTTTCAGAATCCCAATTGGAGTCTTTGCAGGATTGGACAATCTGATCCTAAAATTCACATGGGAATTCAAGGGACCCAGAATAACCGAACAATCTTGAGAAAGGACGCAGGTGGGGGGCCCACACTTCTCAATTTCCCAGTGGTATTACAAAGCTAGTCACTAAGACCCTGTGGTCCTGGCACAGGAACAGACATGTAGATCCACGGAATAGAATTGGGAGTTCGGTGGGGCGCCTGGGGGGCTCAGTCGGTTAAGCGTCTAACTTTGGCTCAGGTCAAGGTCTCACTGTTCGTGGGTTCGAGCCCCACGTCCGGCTCTGTGCTGACAGCTCAGAGCCTGGAGCCTGCTTCGGATTCTGTGTCTCCCTCTCTCTGCCCCTCCCCTGCTGGTGCTCTGTCTGTCTCTCTCAAAAATAAACATTAAAAAAAAAAAATTAAAAAAAAAAAGAATTGGGAGCTCAGAATAAACATCTAGGGTCAACTGATTTTCAACAAGGGTGTCAATTCAGTGAGGGGAAGAATGGTCTTTTCAACAAGTGGTCCCGGGAAGGCTGCATATCCATACGCAAAAGTGTGAATTTGGACCCCTACCTCACACCGTATATAAAAAATTCACTCAGAAAGGATTGTAGACCTAAACATGAGAGCTAAAACTCTTGGGTGAAAACATAGGCACAGATCTTTTTTTTTTTTTAATACTTTTTTTTTTTTTTTGAGGGAGGGAGAGAGAGAGCGTGGGAACAGGGGAGGGAAAGAGAGAGGGTGACAGAGAGAATCCCAAGCAGGCTCTGCACTGTCAGCACAGAGCCCGACTCAGGGCTCAAACTCATGAACCATGAGCCCAAGACCTGAGCCGAAATCAAGAGTCAGATGCTTAACTGACTGAGCCACCCAGGCGCCCCTAGGCATGAGATCTTTGTGATCTCATTGAATGAATACACTTCATATGGGAGAATTGCATGGTGGGTAAATTGTATCTCAATAAATTGTCATAAAACAATCTTGGCTGTGCCACCGCTGCGTTGTGTGACCTTGAACAAACCACCTGTGTCTCCTTTTTCAACCTCAGTTTCTTTGCCTTGAAATCAGGTATACAACTGAAGCACCCTGACTTGGTCTTTTTGCAGAGGGGTCAATGGAGCCGTGACAGAGGGAGTTATTTGGAGGAGTGTAAAGAAATAATTGAATCCAAATACCCATGAGGAGGGAACGAGGTTGACTTAACCAGGTCCAACCCCGCCAGGGAGTAGTATACAGCTATGAAAAAGGATTTGGTAGGTAGCACGGAGCCATGGGGAATAATTGAATCCAAATACCCATGAGGAGGGAACGAGGTTGACTTAACCAGGTCCAACCGCGCCGGGGAGTAGTATACAGCTATGAAAAAGGATTTGGTAGGTAGCACGGAGCCATGGGGAAGGATCTCCAGGATAATTTGCTAGTGGCGAATGCAAGTGGAGAGCTTTGATTATCATGTTCTGCTTTTTATCGAAGTTTTTAGCTTATTTTTCCATTATTTTAATATGGAGTGCATATATTTGCATGTTTATAAGCCCAGGTCAGCGCCACCATCCACATTAGACAAGGAGGACTGATGGGTCCTTCAGGTAATTCTTTCTTAAAGCGGCATGTTTCTTTGTGGTGACAGAGAGTTGTGCGTCTCAGTTGGGTTGGGGTCGCATGAAGCTGAATGTATGATAAAATGGTAAAGAATAATGCACACGGGGCACCTGGGTGGCTCAGTTGGTTGGGCGTCCGACTTTGGCTCAGGTCATGATCTTGCGGTCCGTGAGTTCGGGCCCCGCGTCGGGCTCTGTGCTGACTGCTCAGAGCCTGGAGCCTGTTTCGGATTCTGTGTCTTCCTCTCTCTCTGACCCTCCCCCATTCATGCTCTGTCTCAAAAATAAATAAACATTAAAAAAAAAAAAAAAGAAGAATGCACACGGGGCACCTGGGGTCCTGATGTCACGGCTGGTGAGGTCGAGCCCTGCCTCAGGCTCTGCACTGACATTGAGGAGGCTGCTTGAGATTCTCTCTCTCTCTCTCTCTCTCTGCCCCTCTCCTGCTCAGTCGAATGGCCACTCCTCTCTCTCAAAATTAATAAGCTTTAAACACACTCACACACAAGAACGAGGCCCGCAGGCACGCCTACGTGTGAGTGCATGGAAACTTCAGAAATCTGAACGAGGTCGGTGGGCTGCAGAACGTCAGTTTCCTGACGGTGACCGTGTTCCATGATTTTGCCAGATGTGACCCTTGGGAGAAGCTGGGTGAGGGGCCTCTGTACTACTCTCGCAACTCTTTGTGAAGCTATGATCATTTCCGAAGAAAAACGTTTGTAAAGGAGCGTACTGAAAGGCTGAGCAGCACCTCGCGGTGTGTGTGTCCCGGGTGGGGGGGGGGTCTCCCGTGGCTGGGCGTGGGTGTGGCTTCTGACGGTTGTGCCTGTCAACACTGCCTCCCTGGGGACCCGATGACGGTCTTCAGAACTGGCCTGTTATCTCCTACCGGCTGGTGCAGACAGGCCTCTTGTCTTACCTGTTCTCGGGGACACACTCCTGGGTTTTCCACTGGGGGGGTGCGGTGGGGGGGCTGTGCTAGACGTTGTATCCAGGGCCCAAGGGACACTCCCGGCCTCGCCGTCCAGACCCAGACGCGAGCCTCACCAAGCCAGAGTCCCCCACCCCCAATTTTAACACAGGCCCCAAGCTTGGCCACCTGGATGTTCGAGGGGAGGGGGGGCACACGGGGTGATTTTGGCGTCTTCACATCGAGCACGAAAATGCACAGAATCGCTGACTTCCAAAGCCGTTCGCTTCTATTTTCCTTCCAGGAGAAAGTCTTAGGTGGGTGCCGGGTGGCCCCCGAAAGCCCGCCTGCTCCCGTTTGCTGCCCGCCGTTCCCAGGAAGGAGAGCGCTGGGCTGGCTGGGAGTCCGTGCAGAGAAGGCGGGAGAACACAGGCCGGGGCTCCCAGGCCGGGGCTTCTCCGACGTGTGTTGATTTCGCCGCTGGCTTTTCCTTCCTCGTCTCCGTCAACTTCAGCCTTAGGCGCCTTTGACTTGCTAGTCGTGCTCGCCTTTGTGGGCTCCTTCCGTTTGGACTCGCGCGCAGCCCTGGCTGGCGAGGGGCGACATAACGTGCCTTTTCAAGCACGACGTTTACACCGCCCCAGAAGCAGGCGAGTGGGTCGAAAGAAATTACGAAAGTAACCGGTGGTCAAGCGCTCCCGAGAGACTGCTGTTTGAGGAACACCGAAGGCCGATCCGGGCTGAATTATCTTGCTGAAAGTTGGCGATGCCCCAGGTAGTACGGGCCTTCCTGAGACCCATTTTGCAGATAAGGAGACTGAGGCTCCGGGACATCACGGGGTCAGGGACAGGACTGGGGCAAAGACCAGCCTGACTGCAGAAGCTGTGACCTTTGCTTCCCGGACCGTGTTCCCTCCGGGCTTTTCCCCCCACCCCGGCCTGTGCCTCCTGCCAGTCTTGCCCTCTCTGTCCCTTTCTGCCCCGATTCCCGCCCTCCCGACCCTTCCAGCCCTCAGCCCTCGGCCTTACTTACGACTCACTTACTGAAGTCGCTATGAAAGCCGGGCTGGGGCCCTGGGATGGCGGGGGGCCCATCACCCCGTCCACCCCACAGAGCCACGCACAAGGCGGGGCTTGCTGAACACCTGCTGCGTGGGACCTCCCCTCTGCAGGAAAAGGGTTAACTCCCTTCATTTGCATACCATGCCCAGGTGCATCTTGGGAATAGACTGCGGCGCCGCCGCGGTGGGGTGGGGGCTAGTCCTGGGGCACCCGGACAGGTACTTGAAGAGGGAGGGCTTTCTTCCGGGCACAGACGGGAGGCTCCGGGCTGGCGCATGTGGGCGGGATGAGGCACCGGTCACCCTTACCGCTGTGGGATGGGCCAGAGTGACATCCTCCTCCCCACGACAAGTCCCTCCGGGGAGGGGGGGTAGGCACTCGGAGGGGCGGTTCCGCCCCGGGAGGTTATGAGCGTGTCCTGAGCCCGTGCTTGGGCCCAGTGGCGCCTCCTGCCAAAAGGCGCGCGAGGGGCAACCGGTGGCAAGTCTGCCCCACCTGCGAGGGTCGCTGTCCCTGTCGCAGGGCTGGCCTTTGGTTGACCTTCCTGGGGCGGTGCCCCGCGCCCAGTAGGCCCTTGGTGGACGTGATGGTGTCGTTAGCTCACCTCCCAGTTAGCTCACCTCCCAGTTAGCTCACCTCCCAGCCGACGCCGGGCTCCGGGCAGGAGCGGGGGGCGTGGCGCACGGTGGGCAGTCTCGCGGGGGGCTGCGCTTGGCCCTTCCCCCGCCCCCCCAGCTCCCACCCGGCCACGCGGCGAGTGGGATCGTCCTGGCAGCGGCGATGTCGCGCAGGATAAAACGGGAAGTGCTAAATAAATCCGCTCGCCTGCGTCCCAGTTACCCGCGCGGCTCCTCTCCCGGTGCCTGGCACTTCGGGGGCCCTTGAGGGGGGCGCTTTTCCTGTGCCCGAGGGACTCGAAGGCAATGCAGCGTCGCAGGTGCGGCGCCTGGCCCTCCCCCCCCCCCCACAGCCTATGGCCACCGTCTTTGTCCCCCAATATTGTCATGACTTTCCTCGGAACACACACACACACACACAACTGAAAGATTGGGACGTTCCGGAGCCGGGAGCCGGTGGCCCAGGGGAGGGGGGCAGGTGACAGACGCAAGACCTCAGGGACGTTTCATCTGACGGGCACCTGGCTGGGGGGGCGGGGGGTGGGGACGGGGGCTGCGGGCTTCCCGTACAGCCGAGCAGCAGGAATCGTCTTCATGGAGTAAAACTGATGTTTTCTGCCCCTTTTACAGCAGAGCAAACCGAGGCTCGGAGGGGGCGGCGGTGCCCGGAGGCTCGCATCGCTTGGGAGACGCAGGGCTGGGCTTTGGGCCCCGCGGCCCCCGGAGCTCATGCCTTGATTCGTCCGTGCATCTGACAGATGCTTCCTGGGGGGCACCTACTGTGGGCCAGGCCCTGGGGACGCAGCAGGGGACACAACAGGCCACACCCCCTGGCCGACGTGTTACTAGGAGAGACAGACGTGGAAAAGGGCAGATAAAAATGTACGGTGGGAAGTTCTCGGCCGGAGGGCGGGGCAGGAAAGGGGAAGGGTTTTAAACAGGGGGGTTAGGGAAGGTCTCGTTTTGATGGGTGAACGGAGTCCTGAAGGCCGTGGGTGAAGAACGTCCCAGGCTGTGGGCACAGACACGCAAAGGTCCTGGGGCAGGGCAGGGCCAAGCATGTTGGAGGAGGAGGCCCTTGCGGCTGCAGAAGAGTGAGAGAGGGCAGGGGGGCCAGGGAAGGCCGCGCAGGGCTTTGGGGGCTTTTACCTCTTGCTTTGAGGAGGGCGGCCCCTGACCGAGCTGCTCACGGGCGCCCTCTGGCTGCTGAGGGGAGGACGACGGGGCCGGGGAGGGAGAGAGGGAGCCGGGGACCAGCGTGGCGGGGACTGCGCGGGCCCAGGTGCTGCCGCCTGCCCAGGACCCGGCCTGTGGGGTGTACCCGCCGGGGGGGAGGGGCGCCCACAGCCCCCCGAGTTCTCTGGCTCCCGCCGCTGATGCCCCAGGTTGAGGTGTTCGAGCCCCCATGACTGAGTGAAGGGGCGCCTACTCCATCCCGGAGCACTTGAGCAGGAGTCCCCAGAGGGCGGAGCTGGGGACACTGATGACATCGCCCCTAGAGGCCTGTCAGACGCTGCCGGCCACTCCCAGTGTGTCCCAGACCCCGCCAAGGCCCCAGTGACAACCACGGTCCCCCGCTGATGACCCGAGTTAGAGATGTCACCAGAAATAGCATTTTCTGAGCACTCCCTGTTCCTGATGCTTCCCGGGGCCCCCTCGCAGCCCCGGGAGGGCTGTGCTGTTATGACCCCATTTTACAGGAGAGGCACAGACAGGTTGAGGGCTGGCGCAGGTCCACACAGCAGACCTGGAATTGGAAACCGGGTCTTGGGGACACTGAGTGGAACTGAGCCCAGGCGGCCCCGGGGTCACGGGTGGGGCCCCCTCTGCGCCCCGCACCACAGGCCCCCGGAAAGTCGAGGGGTGCGAGGAGGACAGTGTCAGCGGAAATCCCTCCCTGACATAGCCGGCCTTACACACCTCTAGCGATGGGACCCTCACTCCCTACATGGGAGAGCCACCTTCGTTTGGGGCATTGCTAAGAGTCATTTTCCTTTAATCTGGCCAGTCTACACCTTGTCCCTGGCCCTGGTCCTGCTGCCTGGAGGGTGCTCCGAAAGTCCCCCCTCCTCCCCAGCCCTTCCTCCCTTCCCCCCTTTCTCTCCTCCTCCAGGCAGCCCTTCTGATTTTCTTCTAAGGACCAGGATGGGAGACCAGATGAATCCCAGGTTTTGGAGTCACACGCTTGCCACCGGGCAGCTCTGTGGCCCCGGACAAGCCACGTCGTCTCTCTGAGCCTCAGTTTCCTCGCTATTAAAGACAGGCCGATATTCCCTGTCTTGGTTGCTCCCGCGGCCCCAGCAGCCAACTCGGGGCCCGGCAAACAGCAGGTGCTCAATAAACGTTCGTCAAATGAATGTTTTCCCCTTTCAATCGATGATTCCTCCCATGCCCCAAACCCGACCCTTCTCAAGAGCATCCTAGGGCTCCACAGAGCGACTCCCCGTCCCCAGGACCCACAAGGCCCAGCCAACCTCCCTCTGCCCTGTCTCCTTCTCCACCATGAGCTCCTTCCTGACTCACGGCCTTCGCACATGCCGTTCCCTCTGCCAGGAATGCTCTTCCCGAGCGCTCGGCTGTCCCTCCTCTGCCCGGTAGCTGAGAAGTCGGCCGTGGCCCTCCTGGCTTCCTGCCTCCTGGAACAGTTCGTGTTTAAATCATTAAGGGTGAGAGCTAATTGTGGAATTAACTGCGTAACATCTGTCTTCCCCTGCATCGTGCGAGCCACGAGGGCGGGGCTTTTTAATCGGCTTGTTCACACTTGTGTCCCCAGCCCCTAGGGCTCCGCCTGACACACATCGAGTACTCAATAAATACTTGGGAGTGAAAAAACTGAAACACACGTGTTATGCCCAGTTCCTCCGGCTTCTTACCCACCTTCCGGTTTATCCGAGTTTTCTGAATTAAACACCCTCCCCTCCCGGTGAGGTTCCCAGCAGAGAACGTGGCACAGTCACCTCCCTATTTTTACACTCCATACTCCTGTTAATACAATCAAACTGTTCTCACTCCTCCCCCCACCCCCACCCTGCCCCGTTTTCTGCTTTTCTCATTCAGGAGACGAAAACGTTAAAATGTGTTGACGTAGTCGGAAGTGTTTTAAGCCTTTAGACAATTCAGGCCCGAGAATCAAGTGATGGCAGAGGAGCTAAAAAAAAAAAAAAAAAAAAAAAAATTCTTGTTTATTAGGAGAAAGAAAATGCCGTTTCAATGAGACCGAGGCTCGTTCACGCCGGAATATAAAGATAGACACTTCCTGTCCTCGACACGCAAACTTCACCCGCAGCTGTGGGCGCCAGGCCCCCGAGGGACGCTGGGGAAAGGTGGCCACAAAGAAAATGTAATTGCTGCGGAGTCAAAGCCCTACGTGTTCGCGGAGCCATGCCAAGACCGAATGAAGGTCGCAGAGGATGTGGGACGTTGTGGGAAGGGAATTGTCCTTGGTGCCCTCCCAGGAGGTCGGGAGGGCAGGGGCACAGCCCCCCACAGTCGGAAGGGGCCCTCACGTCCTGTCGTCAGTTATGCACGGGGTCTTGTCTCCATCCACGGTCTTGCATGGCTGTTTATCGTCTGGTGAAAACCTGGGTGCTTACCTGCGTGAGCTTGGGCAGTCCACATGCCCTCCCTGTGCCTCAGTTTCCCCATATGCCACATATGGATGATGTTTACTGTTGAAATTTTAATATTCGCTATGATTCCTTGCTGTTATTATTAGCTCTACTTAATTGTTTTATTGTTGCTTTGAAATTAAAAAAAAAATTTTTAATGTTTATTTATTTTTGAGAGAGAGAGAGAGAGTGCGTGAACAGGGGAGGAGCAGAGAGAGAAGGAGACACAGAACCTGACGCGGGCTCCAGGCTCTGAGCTGTTGGCACAGAGCCCGACACGGGGCTCGAACCCACGAACCGTGAGATCATGAATTGAGCTGAAGTGGCCGCTTAACCGACTGAGCCACCCAGGCGCCCCTACAGTTGCTTTTCTAATACCTTTTCTGGGATGTCTGCCCAGCCCCTGACCTGTCGAACTGCCCCTGACCTGCTGCCCCAGGAAGACACTGCCCCCAGCCTTGTCCGCAGTGTCACCCCCACCCTGCTGTCTCAACAGATGGGAGCCCCAGCTGAGCCATTGGGATTATTTGCTCTGGGAGTTTAGAGAGAGCCTCCCAGACACTGCCGACCACACCCTGCCTTGCGGGAGGGACAAGCAAAGCGAGGCACAAAGGCGACAATTGTTACCAAGGAATAAAAAGCACGGCGACACAACGGAGTTGGAGGTGTCAGGAGACTTTAGCCAGGGTGGCTGGGGGCGGGAGAGCTCTCTCAAGAGCTAAGAGATGCCATGGTGGGCACAGAGGACAGCAAGGACAAAAGTAGGACCGGGAGTTTGGATTTCATCCTTGGGGTAATGAAAAGAAACTGAAGGGATTTTTTTTTTTTTTAAGAGGGAAAGGAATGCATTTTGTGACCTAAAAATTTGTCAGTCTGGAAGACGAAGCAGCAATGTTTCCTGGAAAGAGGAGTCAGCCTGTGTTTGCCCCACAACGCCAACTGCACACCTGCTCACTGATGGGAAGTTGCTGCTCGGGGGCTGTGTTGAGAGAGGTTCTGAGCCTGCGACCCGGTTCTGCAGTGGAAAGAGATGCGGCAGTCCATTAGTGATGCCTGGATTCTGTCTCCTGGGGAAAGAGTTCTGTCGTTGATTGGTGATGCCTGTCATGGCAGCTGCATTGCCCACGGCGGTGTGTGTGCTACGAGCGAAGGGGTACTTCTGCCCACAGAGAGGCCTTCACACCTTCCTGGAAAGGGCAACGGGATAGATTCTGGACTCAGACAGATCAGGGTTCAAGGGTTGGCCGGACGGCTTCTCCCTCGAGCCGACTTTAGGCAAGTTGCTTCCCTGTCACCGGATCGCATTCCCTCCTCTGCAGAGAAAGAACAGAGGTCTGGCCCTCGTGGAGTTGTTGTGCAGAACTGCACGAATCGGTCCGTGCGGCCCGCCCGGCCCGCCACGGGGCTCGGCTGCGGCTGACGTCGGCCTCCCCAGACCCCCCTTGCCGCAGCCCGGGGTCTGAGACCAAATCAGTTTCGTGTCCAGACCCAGCCCGGGGCTGGTTCCAACTCTGCCCTCCAGGCCTGGCAGATACCCTCGGCTGCACCTTGCACCTGGGTTCTGTCTCCAGAACTGCCAGAGCCTCGGCGGCCACCATCCGATGTCATGTCCCCACCTGGTGCAGGCACACATGAGACAAAGGGGGGCCCAGGGACAGATGGGCCTTGGACTCCACTGTGTGTGTGGGCAACGGGGGGGGGGGGGGCTCACACCTGGCCTCCGCTCGCTTCCCACCCCCCACCCTGGGCCAGCCAGGGAGGGTGCTCCCTGCCAACCTGAGTGGGGACTGTCCCTATCTACGCCTGACCGCCTCCCAGCTCCTGGCCTGCTGTCCCATCATCAGTGTTTATGTGTGCAGGTGGCCGGGACCACTATGCCGCCTCTGCTTTTTGGCACGGACTGGAGGGATCTTGGGGGGACTGTGAAGAGGGGGACCCCTCAGAAGCACCTTGCGGGAGCCTGACCCAGGGTGACTTGGGAAAGCAGTGCGTGTGGAGCTCGGGGGAGAGTTGGGACAACCGGGGGACCAGAAGGCGGGGGCGGCCTCTTCCAGCTCCCCGCCCCCACCCCCACCCCCCAGGCCGGGCCCCTTGACTCCCGCTCCCACCTGCCGCCTGGACTGTCTCCACTCAGCAGCCAGAGAGAACATTTCAGAGCTCAAAGCCTACGCTGCCCTGCTCTGCCTGGATCCATCTATGGCTGCCATCGTCTCCGAGACTCCACTGCCTAGGAGGCTCCCGCAGCCCCTGAGACATCCTCTTCCTCTTTGTTCCGCTCGCCTACCCTGTCTGGTCCTCTTTCCGTGCTAAGCTCTGAACTCCCCAAACTCGCTCCGTGCCCTCGCGTGGGCCATCTCTGGTCTCACCTCTAGACGTTTGCATACGCCGTTCCTTCTCCCCAAACGCTCTTCCTTCCCCTTCGTACCCGGCCGGCTCTTCAACCTTCAGGCCTCGGCTCCGATGCCGCCCCTCCACGGAAGCGCCCTCGATGCAGTTCCCCCCGGGGTGGGCCGGATGTCCTTGCCCGGGGCTCCCAACAGCTGCCCGTGGGTCTGCCGTCGGAGCTCTGATTGTCCCTCGTGTCCCCTGCTCGCACGGGCCGTCTCAGTGACGTTCGCCTTGGAGCCGCTTCCCCGAGGGTCCCCCTGACTCAGACGCAGACCTGCGGCCGAGGGAAGCCGACGCTTTGTGGCAACTGGACCTGGGTCCGCCTGCCAGGCGTGGGTTCAGGTCCCGCTGTGGCGCCCACGTGCCGTGCGACTTCGCATCTGTGGTTCCAGCTCTCGCGGATTGTTTCCTCACCTGCAGGTAGGGCTTGTTCAGCGAACACCTGCGGAACGAATGAACGGATGAACGAGTGAGTGAACTGTACCCGTCAGTCTGTTTGACACACGGCAGCCAGGGTTTCCTTAGAACTTGACTCAGAAGGTCAAGTCACTCCTTCCCTTCCCTGCCCTCACCTCTTCCCTCTCCCCCCCCTCCTCCGCCCCCGCCGCCTTGCTCATTCTGATCTGGCTACCCAAGCCTCCTCACTGCTCCTGCAACACGCCAGGCATGGTCCTGCCCCAGGACCTTTGCACGTGCTGTGTCAGCCTGACACAGTTTCCAAAAGTCTTGGCTGGACTCCCAGCTTCTTATCACTGAGCCCTCAGCCTACATGTCACCTCCACGGAGAAGCCTTCCTTGATCGCCCTGGGAACACGCCCAGTTGTTTTCCCGCCCGTATTCATTTCCTTCTTAGCTCCAACCCCCGGTCGCTAAAAATCCCCGCGTTTGTCAGCGATCATCTTGCTGTTTAATACCCGTGTCTCCCGCGTCACCTCGGGCAAGTCCCTGCCTTCCTCTGCGCCTTAGTTTGTTGGTTTGTCAAAAGGGGTGGGGTATGAGCCACGAGACGGTGAGCCCACAGTTGGCCATCTTGTTCTGTGCTGTGTCCCAGCACCCAGAACAGCGCTCGGCACACGGTAGGTGCCCGGGACGTAAAAGGATCCGTGGAGAACCCCCCCCCCACCCCTGCAAACTGCCAGCCTGCTCCCCCCACTAGTTTTCCCCTCCCTGCCACCACCACCCCCCCCCCATTCAGCCAGCCAGCGGACCTTCTGGAGCAGGGCAGAAGGGCTAGGCACTTCCGAACTTCCCAGGAGGACGAACACTAATTAAGCACTTACTGTGTACCTGGCCCCGTTCCAAGCCCTTTATCAGTCTCCACAGTTACTTCTCCCACCGTCCTACAGGGTGAGAAATAATACGAACCCCATGTCCCAGGCGGGAAAACTGAGGCGCTAAGAGAAGGAATGCCTTCCGGAGGCGCAGGGCTGGAAAGGACGCGTGGAACAGTGTCCTCTGCAGAAAGCAGGAGGGAAAGTGCCGACGACGTAACTGTCCGTCCCCGGGGACCGGCTCCAACAGTCTGGCTTTCATACCCCCCAAAGCGTTGCCGGCAGGTGTTCCAGCAAAAACTTGTGCGCGCCTGTTCTGGGCGGCGGGATCTCCGGTCGCCCAAAGGTGGAGACGGCCCATTAAATGTCCATCGACAGATGACTGGATAAACACGACGCGGTCCATCCGGGCACTGGAATATTATTCATCCTTAAAAAGGAAGGGAATTCTGCCACCGGCCACCGCGGGGATGAACCCCAAAAATATTGTAAGTAAACTAAGCCAGACGCCCAGGGGGTCCCCAGAGGAGTCCCGTCCACAGAGACAGAGCGGACGGTGGGAGCCAGGGGTGGGGCAGGGGGCGGGGAGTCCGCGTTTCGTGGGGACAGAGTCTCGGTTCTGGGAGATGGAAAGTTCTGGAGGCGGGTGGGGGGGTGGTGGGGCTGCACGACAGTGTGCTTGTGCTTAACTGAGCTGCACCCTTAAAAATGGTTAAGGTAAAAAAAAAATAAATTAAAAAATAAAAATAAATTAAAAAAATGGTTAAGGTGGTGACTTTTATACGGTGTGTGTTTTAGCCCAATAAAGGAAAAAGAGCCTGGTTGATTCTCTCCGGGCGGCGGCTCTGCGGGGACAGCGTGGAGGCTGCTTGGGATTCTCTCTCTCCCTCTCTCTGCCCCTCCCGTGCGCGCGTGCACGCACACACACACACACACACACACGTGCTTGAAGAAAGCAGGTAGGGAAGGAAAATACACAGGCCCTTGTGCGTGCACACGCGGTCTTGAAGGGAACATAGAGGACCCGTAACAATGGCTGCCTCCGGGGATGGGTGCTGGGTGGCTGGGGCCAGGGTGGGGAGGGGAGGAGGATTGTTTTGGTTCACCCTGTGAGTTGGCTTTCGGAGTCTGAGAGGCAGAAAAGCATGACGGTAAAAAGCCCAGCTCTGCCTTTGACCAGCTGTGTGACTTTGGGCAAGTCACTTAACCTCTCTGTGCCTCGGTGTCCCCACCTACAAAACAGGAGTGGTGAGGGCTGTTCAGGTGAGGATAGAATGAATTAACACCAGGCAGGGGCTGAAAATAGAGCCTGGCACATGGCAGGTGCCACCCAAGCATTGCTCTTGACCTGTACACACTGTTCCATCTTTACCAATCCAAACAAAACAATATCTAAGACTAAATTTTTTGAGCATTGAATGAATGGCGCGTGGGGAGCGCCTGGCACCCAGCCCACGGTCGGCATCTGCCATCTCCTACCTGGTGAGCTCACCCCTTCTCCTCCCTCCTCCTTCCCTCAGCCCCCAGGGACCCAGCCTCAGAGCAAGTGACGCAACTTGGGGAAACGGAGTCCCTCTGGCCACAGGCGCTCCTGCGACACCTTGCCTGCATGGGGTGTTGCAGGGGAGAGGGAGGGCTCTCCTCGCATTTTGTTCTCAGGGGAGGGTTGAAGGTGGGAATCAGCTCCCACTTGCCTTAATTAGCATCTTGAAGGAGCCGGTTGCTGCGGCCTGGGGTGGAGCCCTGCCCAGGGCGCCCCGGGAGGAACCCCATTCGCCCTGGCACCAGCGGCCCCGCCTGGGCTGCCCACTCAGCCTCTGGGCTCAGCTTCATCTACGTTCTCCTCCAGACTTTCTTCTCGCCGTGGGCCCCTCTTCTCTTCTGTGAATTAGGGCTAATAAAAACGTCTCCTTTCTAGGGCTTTTGGAGTATCGTTGTGGTTATTAATTATGTCATTGGGAGAAAGTGGTTTTAAATATGACCCCACTTGTGATCCCCGAACTATTTCTATGCGTAGAAACATGTCTAAAGAACACACGCCACAATGTCAGCAGTGGTTATGTCTGCGAGCTTCAATATAAACAATAAGTATTGTAAATGTTTTTATCATCATTATTATATAATAACTTAAATAACACTTGTAATTTACTTATTAAATAACAACTTAATAATAATGCTTATTAAGCAGCTACTATGTGCTACATGCTTTAGATGCTGAACTCATCTAGTCTGGAGGTGGGGTGTGATGGTGACCCCATTGTACAGACAAAGAAACCGAGGCTCAGAGAGAGGATCTGGCTTAAGGTCACACAGCATGGCAGGACAGAGCTGGGACGAGGCGCCTCTGCGAGGTACCCACTTCCCCGACGTATCCAATTCTGTCCCCTGCCCCCTGAAGGGATTTTTTTCAGCTGATGTGAATGCTGTGGGCCCCAAAACTTGAACCCCAGAACCGGTCCTTCAGAGAAGGGCTCAGTTGGAGGGAGCTCTGCCCAACCCTGAGCACAGCCCACAGCCAGGGGGCAGGAGGGGACAGCTTGGCTGGCTCTGATCCATTCAACAAACTCAGGGTGATGATGGTGGGCAAAGCAATGGGGGAGGGAAGCATGGAGGCAAACCTTAGCATTACTTTGAGGATCTCAGGAGAACAAGGGGGGGCAGGGGAGGGAGCAGGACAGGCCTGGAGGTTGAGCACAGCATAGGACCCAGCATGTGTAGACACTGAAGTGATGGGCGAAAGAATGGATGGATAAAAATGGACGGACAGATGGATGGATGGATGGTGGATGGATAAAAATGGACAGATGGATGGATGGATGGATGGAGGATGGATAGATGGGTGGATGAGTAGAGGGCTAGTGGGATGGATGAGTAGGTGGGTGGATGGATGGGTGGGTGAGCGGGTGGATGGGTGGATGAGTAGAGGGGTAGTGGGATGGATGGATGGGTGAGTAGATGGATGGATGGGTGGGTGGATGGATGGATGGATGGATGTGTGAGTGGTTGGATGGGGGATGGATGGATGGGTGGGTGGGTGAGTGGTTGGATGGGGATGATGGATGGATGGGTGGGTCGGTGGGTGGGTGGATGGATGGGTGGGTGAGTAGAGGGGTAGTGGGATGGATGGATGGGTGAATGGATGGATGGATGGATTGATGGATGGGTGAGTGGTTGGATGGGGGATGGATGGATGGATGGGTGGGTCAGTGGGTGAATCGGTAGGTGGATGGATAGATGGGTGGGTAGGTGGGTGAGTGGTTGGATGGGGGATGGATGGGTGGGTGAGTGGTTGGATGGGGATGATGGATGGATGGATGGGTGGGTGGGTGGGTGGATGGATGGGTGGGTAGGTGGGTGAGTGGTTGGATGGGTGGGTGAGTGGGTGGATGTGTGGATGAGTAGAGGGGTAGTGGGATGGATGGATGGGTGAGTAGATGGATGGATGGGTGGATGGATGGATGGATGGATGGATGTGTGAGTGGTTGGATGGGGGATGGATGGATGGGTGGGTGGGTGAGTGGTTGGATGGGGGATGGATGGATGGATGGGTGGGTCAGTGGGTGAATCGGTGGGTGGATGGATGGATGGGTGGGTAGGTGGGTGAGTGGTTGGATGGGGGATGGATGGATGGGTGGGTGGGTGAGTGGTTGGATGGGGATGATGGATGGATGGGTGGGTGGGTCGGTGGGTGGGTGGATGGAAGGACGGATGGATGGATAGATGGGTGGATGAGTAGAGGGGTAGTGGGATGGATGGATGGATGGGTGGGTGGGTGGATGGATAAAAACGGATGGACAGATGGATGGATGGATGGTGGATGGATAAAAACGGACAGACGGATGGATGGATGGTGAATGGATAGATGGATAAATGGATTGGTAGAGAGGTAGTTGGATGGATGGGTGGATAGACGGATGGGTGGGTGGGTAGAGTGGTAGTTGGATGGATGGGTGAGTGGGTGGATCAGTGGATGGATGAGTGGATGGGTAGAGGAGTTGTTGGATAGATGGGTGGGTGGATGGATGGATGGATGGATGAGTGATGGATAGAGAAGTAGTTGGATGGATAGGTGGGTAGTTGGATGGATGGATGGATGGATGGATGATGGATAGATGGGTGGATGAGTAGAGGACTAGTGGGATGGATGAGTAGGTGGGTGGATGGATGGGTGGGTGAGTGGGTGGGTGAGTGGTTGGATGGGGGATGGATGGGTGGGTGAGTGGTTGGATGGGGATGATGGATGGATGGGTGGGTCAGTGGGTGGGTGGATGGATGGGTGGGTGAGTGGGTGGATGGGTGGATGAGTAGAGGGGTAGTGGGATGGATGGATGGGTGAGTAGATGGATGGATGGGTGGATGGATGTGTGAGTGGTTGGATGGGGGATGGATGGATGGATGGGTGGGTCAGTGGGTGAATCGGTGGGTGGATGGATGGATGGGTGGGTAGGTGGGTGAGTGGTTGGATGGGGGATGGATGGGTGGGTGGGTGGGTCGGTGGGTGGGTGGATGGAAGGATGGATGGATGGATAGATGGTTGGATGAGTAGAGGGGTAGTGGGATGGATGCGTGGGTGGATGGATAGATGGATAAGTGATGGATAGAGAAGTTGTTAGATCGATGGGTGGGTTAATGGATGAGCAGATGAACAGAGAGGTAGTTGGATGGATAGGTGGATGGATAAAAACGGACAGACGGATGGATGGATGGTGGATGGATAAAAATGGACAGATGGATGGATGGATGGATGGTGGATGGATAGATGGATAAATGGATTGGTAGAGAGGTAGTTGGATGGATGGGTGGATAGACGGATGGGTGGATGGATGGATAGATGGATGAGTGGGTGGGTAGGGTGGTAGTTGGATGGATGGGTGAGTGGGTGGATCAGTGGATGGATGAGTGGATGGGTAGAGGAGTTGTTGGATAGATGGGTGGGTGGGTGGATGGATGGATGGATGGATGAGCGATGGATAGAGAAGTAGTTGGATGGATAGGTGGGTAGTTGGATGGATGGAGGATGGATGGAGGATGGATAGATGATGGGTGGATGAGTAGAGGGCTAGTGGGATGGATGGATGGGTGAGTAGATGGATGGATGGATGGATGAGTGAGTGGTTGGATGGGGATGATGGATGGATGGGTGGGTGGATGGTTGGATGGATGGAGGATGGATAGATGGGTGGATGAGTAGAGGGCTAGTGGGATGGATGAGTAAGTGGGTGGATGGATGGGTGGGTGAGCGGGTGGATGGGTGGATGAGTAGAGGGGTAGTGGGATGGATGGATGGGTGAGTAGATGGATGGATGGGTGGGTGGATGGATGGATGGATGGATGTGTGAGTGGTTGGATGGGGGATGGATGGGTGGGTGAGTGGTTGGATGGGGATGATGGATGGATGGGTGGGTCGGTGGGTGGGTGGATGGATGGGTGGGTGAGTAGAGGGGTAGTGGGATGGATGGATGGGTGAATGGATGGATGGATGGATTGATGGATGGGTGAGTGGTTGGATGGGGATGATGGATGGATGGGTGGGTCGGTGGATGGGCGGATGGATGGGTGGGTGAGTGGGTGGATGTGTGGATGAGTAGAGGGGTAGTGGGATGGATGGATGGGTGGGTAGGTGGGTGAGTGGTTGGATGGGGGATGGATGGGTGGGTGAGTGGTTGGATGGGGATGATGGATGGATGGGTGGGTGGGTCGGTGGGTGGGTGGATGGAAGGATGGATGGATGGATAGATGGGTGGATGAGTAGAGGGCTAGTGGGATGGATGAGTAGGTGGGTGGATGGATGGGTGGGTGAATGGGTGGATGGGTGGATGAGTAGAGGGGTAGTGGGATGGGTGGATGGGTGAGTAGATGGATGGATGGATGGATGGATGAGTCAGTGGTTGGATGGGGGATGGATGGATGTGTGAGTGGTTGGATGGGGGATGGATGGATGGATGGGTGGATGAGTAGAGGGGTAGCGGGATGGGTGGGTGGGTGGATGGATAGATGGATAAGTGATGGATAGAGAAGTTGTTGGATCGATGGGTGGGTTAATGGATGAGCAGATGGACAGAGAGGTAGTTGGATGGATAGGTGGATGGATAGATGGATGAGTGGATGGACAGAGAGGTAGTTGGATGGACGGGTGGGTGGACAGACAGCACTCCTAACTATAACGACAATAGCCAACGGTAGTACGTACCATTACCACATAGTATGTTCTGAGCACATGACCTCACCAAACCTCAGACTGATGCTTTTGCTCCAGAGTTGGGGCATCTGAGGGTCAAGGTTAGAGTCCTTCCTGCTGCTGTCCTGAGTCTGCCCTCGTCAAGGTGATCTCCCAGGGTCCAAACCCAGCAGTCGCTTCTCAGCCCCGTCCCACACTGACTCCCAGCAGCATCTCACCTCGCCAGTCCCTCCTCCTGGGAACTCTGTCCTCACTGGGCCCCTGGAGCCTGCCCCCACCTGGCTTCCTCCTGTCGTCTCTGATGGACCCCATCCATCTCTCTGCCAGCTTCTCACCTTTTCTGCTCAGTTTCTAAACCCAGGACGGCCCTTGGGCATCTCTCTCCCTCCCCGGCCCCCTCGTCCATCCCCATGGGTTCAAATACCTTCTTCCATCATGGAACACCAGATTTACGTCTTCAGAGGGCATCTCTCCTCCCAACTCCAGACTCTAATTTCCAGCTGGCCCATTTATATCCTCCCGTGGGCCCCAACAACACGCGGAAGTCAAATCTCAACTCTGACCGCCCCCACCGGCTCTCCCCTCCCCCAGCCGCCCCATCTCGGCTGATGCCCATTCCACCCCGCCAGGTGCCCGGGGCAGACACCCTGGCATCGTCCTCAGCTCTCCTCGTTTCCCCACAGCCCACAACCAGTTCCTTAGAGAATTCCACGGACACTACCTTCACAGTCTATCCAGAAAGTGCCCCCTCCGCCGCCCTCCTCCACATCGACTGGCCCAGCTCCAGAAACACCAGCCCAGCACCCTAGTCCCAGGCTCCCACGCTCGCCCCTGGCAATGGGCCCTCCCTGCGGGGAACACCAGAGGGCGCCTGTGGGCACCCGAGTCAGGTGCCGCCCTCCTTTGCCCGCAGACCTCCAGGGCTCTCCCCCCGCCCTGAGGTAAAAGCCCAAATCCTCCCCGCAGCCCCCAAGGGCCCGCACAACCTGCCCCGTCTCCCCCTCCCTCCTCCCCCCTCTGATCTCTCTGCTCCAGCCACACGGACCGCTTCACTGTTCCTCCAACATGCCAGGTGCAGTGCTGCCCCAGGACCTTTGCACAGGCGGGTGCCCTCTGCCTTCCTCCCCACCACCTCCTTTGGTCTCTACTCAGACTCCACCTTCTCCCTGGGGCCTCCCCTGACCACCCTATTTAAGATTTACTCTGTTTGAAATCTCAGTGCTGAGCCCTTCCCCACAAATCTCATCCGCCTTTGCTGCTTGATTTCTCTCCCTGAGCCCTCACCGCCTCTGACCCGCCGTCTATTTTACGTGTTGACTTTTGAGCGTACGACGTCAGCTCTTGAAAGCGGAGATTTTCATTCTGTTCTGTTTACCATTTCCTCCCAGCACCTACGACAGCGTGTGACACACAGTTAATATTTGTTGAATAATTAAAAACTTAAGGGAAGTCCCCATGCATTGAATACGCATCTACTGTTGCCGTAGTGGGGAAGATTCGTCCAGGAAAAGAGAAAATGCAAGCAGAGACGGGTGGGGAAGCCCGTGACCAGCGTAGACCAGGCTTTCCTGACCTCAGCCCCAAAACGTGGCAGCAAAAGGGAAGCCCTGTCCGCTCCTCCAGAGGGCTGGGGACTGAGACGCCCCTCCGTCCCAACGGGCCTGGACCCCCCCTCCCCCAACCCCGGCCCTCGGCCTCTGCTCTCCCGCTCACCCCTCCCTCGGGCTTCTGACTTTGAGGAAATTTCTCTTCTGAGAACGTTCGCGGAAGCCTTTTGCACCCTGGGCCGGTGGCACGTGAGCCTGGGAAAAACACGGAAAGGTCAATGTCTATAATTGAATTTTCCCCGAGATAAAAATAGCATCTTTGTAATCGTTTAAATGGTGCTGAGGGAGGGAAGCAGGGAGGGAGCGCGAGAGAGCCAGCCGCACGCGGCTGACAAGTTCCGGGCTCTGGTCTCAGCCCACCTGAGCGCGGGCTGAGTGACCTTGGGCACGTCACCTGCCTGAGTGGCTTGGGCCGGCTTCTCCCCGTGTAAACTGGTGTGTGTGTGTGTGTGTGTGTGTGTGTGATTGTCCTAACAAGTAGCTCAACTGTCCCCGTTAGCGCTGGACACGTTAGCGCTGGAAGGTTCCTCATCACCCGCCCTCGCGTCTCCGCCACATGGACCGGGAGGGAGTGAGGCAGCCTCCCTCCCTCCGCTCCCAGGGGCCTCCCACCTGGAGCCCCTCCCTCCGCTCCCCTGTCCAGACCTCAGGTGCGCTGCTTGGGGGGAAGTCACTTCCCTACACCAAGCCTCGGTCCCCTCATCTGTCCAACTGACATCCTGGGCCCTTTGTCCATCATCAGGGCCACGTGTGGCAGCATTGGGTCCCGGGCTTGGCACGGGGTCATCTCCCGGAGGATGGGGCTCTGACTGGATGCGTGCACCTTCTTCTGGGCCCGCCTTCGAGCCTCTGCGTGAGCTGTGTCCCCTGCCTGGCAGCCCTCTCTTTCTTCCCCCCGCTTTGGGTGGATCCCTTCCCCTCTCTGGGACTCCGTTTTCCTGGGAAACGAACACAGAACAACAGTGCTGAGCTCACAGTGTGACAGTTAAAGAAATAACGTACATGAGGCACAGTGCCTGATACATAGTAGGTGCTCAATAAATGCTCCGCAAACAATATTATTGCTTTTTTAAAAAATTTTTAACATTTATTTATTATTAAGAGACAGAGAGAGACAGAGTGTGAGCATGGGGGTGGGGGGGGGGCAGAGAGAGAGGGAGACACAGAATCCGAAGCAGGCTCCAGGCTCCAAGCTGTCAGCACAGAGCCCGACGCGGGGCTTGAACCCACACACCCTGAGATCATGACCTGAGCCGAAGTCGGACGCTCAGCCGACTGAGCCACCCAGACCCCCCCCCCACACAAACAATATTATTATCCTTGATCCTGGGGGACTGGAGGACCCACCAGCCGCAGAACAGACACAAGCCGAGGACTGATGAGCTACGGAAACCACACGATTGCAAACTGCAAAGTCCCCGTGAAACGTCACCCAGCCAAGTCCGTCCCCTTCGAGGACAAAACGGATTCTTCTCCTTTTGCGGTGCCCCATGAAGCAAGCTATTTACCCCTTCTAGGCCCCTGATTTGCCAGTTGTAACGGAGAGGAGTAGGCCAGGTGGTCCTGGAGGGCTGTTTGGTGAATCTTGACTTTCCACCAAGCTAGATGTGACAGCTGGAGACATTGTTGTTGGGGGGGGGGGGGCAGCCCTTAAACCCGTTTGCATCCAAGGGACACCTGTTCTCAGGCCTGTCCCGATCATCTCACACCCAACTCAGGCATCGGAGAAAAAGGTCTTGCAACGTCAACACGCTGGGTTGGGGGAAAAAAATAATAATAATTTTTTTTTTTTTTAAGTAGGGTTCACACTTAGCACGGAGCCCAACTCGGGGCTCGAACTCACAACACCGAGCTCAAGACCTGGGGTGAGATGGAGAGTCAGACCCTTAACCCAATGAGCCCCCCCCCAGGCGCCCCTGGGTTGAGAAATTCAGCGAGTGTTGATACACTGCTCGTGAACGAGCCCGACGGGTACCTTCTGAGCTCCTACTGTGTGCCAGGCTGCGCTGAGCGCCAGGGACAGCGCGGTGACCAAGATAGAAAAACCCCCGGCCCTCATTTGAGTGATTCGTCCCATTGAATCTGTGGCGAGGACCAGAAGGAAGCCGAGTTCTCTCCCTTCTTTTTAGCTCGCGGGGATCTTCGGAATTTTCTGCAGCGGGCAGATTTCCATCTGTGGTCGAACAACATCAGTAGAGTCGTGTTTTCTGAAAGAAAGAGGAAAGAGGGAAACGGGGGGAACCCCAAGAAAGTTGGGGGCGAGTTGAGGCATGAGCTTAACTCCATCGTTACTAACTGTGGCACTGCTAAGGGGGGACCTTGGTTTTCTCAGCTGTAAAATGGGGAGAAGACTTGTAAGGCCGCATGGGTTGGCGGTGAGGGTCAAGACTAGCCGTCGCGGGAAGCTGTCACCTCTTGTCTAGAGGCCACTCCTCCTCTGGCCTCCTGGCCCCCCGTCTCTGTGCCCGGCAGACCCAGAAGTCACCAATGAAGCCTCTCTCCTCCTTGCTTGGATCTTTTTCCATTCAATGAGGCAGATAGGGTGGCATGGGCTCGCTTGGCAAATGAGGGAACTGAGGCATGGGGCCCCTGTCTGGGCCTTTCTGGGCCTGGGTCCCTGTGTTACCCAGCTACGGAGGAGCAGACCCAGGATTTGAACTCCTGCCGGTCTAGCGCCCGAGGCCTAACCGCTGTACCACCCGGCTTCCCCCCCTGCCAATCGCCGTCCTCTCCCTGCCCTCCCCTCCTCCTCTCTCCCCCTCACTCACTCTCCTCCAGCCACGTGGGCCTCCTCCCTGTTACTCTAACATGCCAGGCACGGTCCTGCCCCAGGACCTTTGCACGGACTCCTCTTTCTGCCCGGAGTGCTTCCCCCTCCAGAGACCCTCCCGGGTCTCTCTCCTGGCTTCACTTTTCCAAACCATTTGCTATTTTCCACAACGATCACTGCCTTGGGTCCCCATCAGATTTGTCAGCAACCGCACCGGGATTTACCCACCGCTGCAAATTGCCAAGCCGACCACAGGACTTTGCGCCCGGCAGGTGCTCAATAAGAGCTGGTTGAATGAATAAGTGACTGAATCCCGGAAGAGGGACGGCCGTTCGCGCCCCATTCACACCCCGCCACAGCCCATCCCCCCCCATCCCTGGGCCTCGCAGGCCTCGCTGGGGCCGGTGCCGCGTGTAGCTGGCAGGGGCCGCATCTACCAACGCCAGGTGGAACCGCGGTGCAGTGACCCCCGTCCTCGATCGCAACCCCAGCGGAGCGGCTACACGGCTGTGCCCACCGGTGTGTCCCAGGATGTGCCTGCGGGGTTGCTGGGGGCACGTGACCCTCAGGGGGGAACACGGGGCATAAAGCAGGGAATGTGCACCTTACGGAAACAGAGGTGGCCGTTAAGTAAGAAGCCCCGGGGGGCCTCTGGGACACGGGTCATTGGGTTCTGACAGTGGGAGGCTGTCCGGCAAGCAGAGCTCAGGAGGACTGACCAGCTGTGGGGCGCTGGGTAAGGCGTGCCGTGCGAATTCTCCCATCAGACTCCCCCATTTGACAGATGGGGACACGGGGGGCACAGAGAGGTTAAGCCACTGGCCCGAGGTCACACAGCCAGCCTACGGCAGAATTGGAATGAAACGCGAGTTCTCTGATGTCCCCGTCGGTGTTCTTACCCTCTCCGCCCCGTCTGTCCCTTTATTCCCTCGACGGGCACGTGCTGACCACCGTGTGCCAACCCTGTTGCAGACGTCAGAGAGCCCGCGGAGCACAGGAAGGGTGATATTCCCGCCCTCCTGGAGCGGCAGGGAGCTGGGGAGACACAGAAATATCCAAGGGGACAAATGCTCAAAATGGTCATTTCCATTTTTTTTTTTTAACGTTTATCTATTTTTGAGAGACCGAGAGAGACGGAGAGTGAGCGGGGGAGGGACTGAGAGAGAGGGAGACACAGAATCGGAAGCAGGCTCCGGGCTCCGAGCTGTCAGCACAGAGCCCGCCTCGGGGCTCGAACCCACCGACCACGACAGCATGACCTGAGCCAGAGTTCGACACTTAACCGACTGAGCCCCCCAGGCGGTTCCAGAATGGTGATTTCAAACAGTGATCAGCGATGGGCAGAAGAGAAGCAGGATGATGGTGGTGGGGGGGGGGGCGGTGGAGGGGATACAACTTTAGCCTGACGGATGGGGAGGGCCTCTCTGACCTGGGGACATCTGAGCTGAGACCTGAACAATGAGAAGGGGACAGCCATGGGAACCTGTGGAGGAAGGGTGTCCCGAGCAGGCGGAATAGTCCGTGCAAAGGTCCTGGGGCGGGACCCCACCTGGTGTGTGGCAGGGACAGCGAGGAGGCCCGCGTGGCTGGAGCAGAGCGAGCGAACGAGGCGGGGAGAGAGGGAGGAGGGGAGGGCAGGGAGGGGACAGGGCGGATCGTGCAGGGCCTTGGGGGCTGCTGGGAGGACGTGGGCTTTTCTCCTGAGGGAGTTGGGAGCCCTGGAGGGCTGTGGGCGGAGGAGGGCAGGACCCGATTTCGAAACAAGTGCTCCGCAAGAGAGCCGCACTTGGCCCGGCTGCTTCCTCTCCGAGGTCCCCGCCGTGTGGGCGACTGGGTGGGAAAAAGCCTGAGGTTTGATCGTTCAGCTTTTGTGCTGACGGCCGTCGGAGAGGGTGGCGGGCTCGTCCGGGTTCGCCCAGACCTTCCCCGGTTTCGGCGCCATCCGGGCTTTCACGGGCCGGGTGGGGGAGGGGAGGCCCCAGGCTGCTTCCAAACTGCACGACAGCAAAAGTGACCTCAGGCATTCCTGCCCAGGACGAAGGAAGGGAGCTCACAGCAAGCCCCGGTGGGAGAGGCAGCTCTTCTGGGGCTCTACAACCTTCTTTGGCTCCCGCTGCCCTCTGGAGCCGATCCTACCCCTTGCCCTGCAGCCCACGATGCCCTGCGTGACTTAGCTCCACCCCTCCTGAATCCCCCTCGGTATCCATCGTTGCTCCCGCTCCCAGACCTTCGAATACAGTTTTCCCTGCCCAGAGCATTCCCACTTAGGGCCCGGTGGCCGCCCTCGATAGACAAGCATCTGTTTGAGTTCGTGCTTTCGGTTATCCGGGGGGATACGGCTCACCGTTCTTTAAACACACGGCCCTGCCCCAGGGCCTTGGCACTGGCCACGGCCGACAGCCCCCAGCTCCACGTCTGCCCCACGGGTTGCAGGGCACGTGCTTAAGGGCAAATCCCCACCTGGGGGGTTATAAGGGCTGGGCTGGGACATCCCACCGGCCTCCTCCGCATTGTTCAGAGTCAGTAACGCTCACCTCGTTAGGTCCTCTCGCCTCGTGCGTCCTCTTCTGATGTTCTCTTCGTCCTCCACGCCGTCCCACGCTCGCCACGCCTGGGCTGGGGGCCTGGCACCTCGCACCCTCCGGGACTCGCGGTGAGCGCCTCCTGGCAGGCCGCCCTGCCGCCGTTTGTCGTGCCAGCGGCCTTGGGTGCCGGCCTTCGTTCCCCCGGCCCCTGTCCACCCGCTGCGGCAGGCGCCACGGACGCCCCCATTTTACGGATGAGAAAAGACGGGGCTCGGAGAGGGTCTTCGGCTCTCGTGTGAGGCCCCGCAGGGAGATCCAAGTCCACGCAGCCGGACTCCGGTCCCCAAGGCCGCACCTCCTGGCTCTGAGCCTGGGACGCACGGTGGCATTTTGCTTTATTATTTCCCGGGCGCCCTGTTAATTGTCCAAAGCACGCGATTAGCACATCCTTTATATACGGCCCGATGTCTAATTGTCCAGACCGCGGAACCGGTGACTCAAAGCCTCCCTAATTGTCTTCTCTGCGCAATTAGTCCCTCGTTATATATGGCTGTGTGGTTGCCGGCCTCGCTTCTAATTGTCGGGACGCTGTAATCCACGCCTGCACTAGGGCGTCCTCCCTGCTCTGTGCGGTCAGAGCCACACGCGTCCCTGGGGTGGGGGCTGGCAGTGCTCAGGGGAGGAAAGCGGAACCCCTGCCCACAGGGGGGTCGCCGTCCAGCTGAGAGGGCAACGGGCGAAAGCGGGGTTCCCGTCACGTTTGTGGGAGCCGCAGAGCCTCGGTGTAGAGCGGGGGGGCACGGAGCAAGGGTGCCCTCTGCTGGAGGAGGGGCCCTAGAGGAAGGGTCTTGCAGGACGCATAGGAGTTTGTGAGGCAGAAGGGAATTCTGAGCAGAAGGAACAGCACGCACGTAGGTGTGGGTGTTGTAAAGAGCTGGGCATCTGCGGGGCGGGGGGGCTGAGAGTTACTGAAGTAGTCTGGCTGGGGTGTGGAATTAGGGCAGGGGGGGAACGTCGGGAGAGATTTAGGACGAGTTCGCCGAGAGGGAGAGAGAGTGAGCAGAGACCCGGAAGCAAGAGGCCCGCGTTGGTTGCTGTATCGGCCACCGAGCCGCGGGGGGACTTGTTACGTGGCATCGTCGCAGCCGCAGCTGACTGCTACAAGGCTCCGTCAACAGGGTCAGGACGCTCCGGGGTCAGGCTCCTGCCGGCCGCCGTGGAAGCTGAGCCCCGTCGCGCCCCACACACCTGTCCCATCCGGAGGAGCTCCGCGCGGCCCCACCGGAAATCTCCAACTAGGCGGCCGCCGGCCTCCTGCAGCGGCTCCCTGAATTAAGAAACTCGAGGGGTTCCAATAGGTTCTGTGCTCAATTAGCCATGAAACTACCAGGGAAAACCTAGCTCGGGGCGGCGGCGGGGGGCGGGGGGCGGGGGGAGGGGGGGGGGGAGAAGATCCGCAGCGATAGATCTCCGGGAGGGGGGAAAGAAAAGAAGATGCGGGAGCTCAGCAGCGGAATGTTCTATAAGAACCTTTTAAAAGCAAACACAGGAGACACGAGCAGTTTTTAAAATGACAGACAATACAATGGAAGATAATATATTTAAAACCCATATCAGTTGTTAACAGACCATAAAAATACAGCTACATTAATCTGAGCTGTCTGTCACGGGCCCTCAGAGCAGCTGTGTGATTTTATAGTTTCGCTCCTGGAGGTTTCCTTGACACTTTCACAAATACGTCTCAATTTATTTGGATAAGGACAATAGAAATATTGCACTTCTCCCCCTCCCCCCTCCCCCCCTCCCTCTTCTCGCTCTGCCACCTCTCCCCCAGACAGCGGGGAGATCCCCTCTGGAGCTGGCCGCGCAGACGTTGGTCTTTCCTGGGAGAAAAGTCTCGGTGGGTCTGGGGCCCCCGAACCTCGAGGCTGCGGGGAAAGGGGGGCCAGGTTGGTGCCTGGTATCGCCGTGTGTCCGCGGGCACATGGCCCGCCCTCTCGGAGGTCTAGTTGAAAAAGACCCCGTACGCGTCTGTCCCCCCCCCCCCCCCCCCCCGAGACCCCACACCCTCTCGGGGTCCCCTGTGCCCGACCGCCAACACCACCGTGGCTGCTGTTCCCTCCTAGTCCTCTGTGGCTCACACGGGTCCAACGGCTGGAGCCGCTCCACTCGTCTGCCGGGCACCCTCCTGCCTCAGGGCCTTTGCACTTGCTGCTCCGCTCTCTGGAATGTCCTCCCCCCACCCATTCTCCCTACAGCTGGCGCTTCTTCCTGCCTGAGCTCTCGATGCCACGCCCTCCGAAAGTTCCGCCCCCCCCCCAAGAAGCTTCCCAGTCCTTCCCTTCACGTTCCCTCACGTTCTGGTGACTTGCCAGCAGTTACCTGCTTAGAAAGTATCTTATTTACCCACGTGTTAATTTGACATGAAGCCTGAGGCCACCGAGGCCCGAGAGTTTTCTGGGTTTTGCTTTCCGGCGGGTTTCTCGGTCTGTTTCGGTCACTGCTATCTTCCGGGGGTGGGGGAGGGTAGTGCTTGGTACACAGTAGGTGCTCAATCCATCCCTGTCGAGGAAAGGAGTAAAAGGAGGCATGAGAAGCCCACCCCGGCAGGGGCAAAGGCTCGGACGTGGGGATCTGTGCTTGGAAACTGCGACCCCAAGCCCCTGGTGTAGGGCCCCCAGCCTGGTGACTCGAGCAGGACGGACACCACGGCCAGCGCCACCCTGGGCCCCCACGCGCCCCGCCCCTGTGGGAGCCCCAGACGGCCTTCCTTCCGGCCAAGAACGAGGGTCCCCGTCTCGGGCCCCGCCCTGCCCCGCCGCCTCCGCTTCCGAGGCGCCCCAGATGTCGCCGCAGCAGACGAGACCCGCCTGGTGCCGGGGGAGGCCCCGCACAGATGGGATGAAACATCTGGGCCGCATGTCGCCGGCAGCTGGTGGCAACCGGGAGGCTGCGAAACGCGCTGACGTCTCCAGGAGGTTGGGTGGCCCTGAGTCCCCTCCGGTCCCATCTGTCCGCGGCCAAAGCTTGCCTCTGGACTCCTCTGGGCCAGGGAGGAGAGGGCCCCAAACCCGCCCGGCACCCCTGGTTCCTCCGTCTCCCTCCCTCCTCACCCCTCCCAGACCCGGGGCTTTATCTCCAAATTATACTCCGAATCCAAGCACTTGGCTCCCCTCCACCGCCGCGGCCGGGCCGGGCCGGGCCTCCAGCATCGCTCGCCTGGACTGGTGTAAGAGGGCTCCTTGGGTTTGGTCCCAGCGGCCTCCCTGCCCCCCACCCCCCTCACTCAGCCTGCCTCTGCCACACCGGCCTCTCTGCTGTTCTCTGAACACACCAGCTACCGTCCTGCCCCAGGGCCTTTGCCCACGCTGTTCCCTCTGCCTGGAATGCTCTTCTCCCCACACCTCCCCAAGGCCAGCTCCTCCTCCAAGTCTCCGTTCAAATGTCACCTCCTCCCAGAAGCCCTCCGGACCTCCCTCGCATCGTTTTAATCTCTGTCTTAGTCTATCAGGGCCGTTGTAACAGAATTCCCCAGACCAAGTGGCTTATAAACACACATTTGCTTCTCGGTTTCGAAGGCTGCAAGTCCGTCTGGTGAGGACCTGCTCCCGGTTTGGAGGGACGGCCGTCTCCTCACTGTGTGCTCACCCAGAGGAAGGGGGGAGGGAGCTCTCCGGAGTCTCCTTCAGAAGGGGACTTGGCTGCATTCATGGGGGGCTCCCAGAGGGGCCCCCCCATACCATCACGCTGGGGAGTCGATTTCAGGCCACTGACGGCACAACACTCAGTCTACAGCAATGTCCACGTCCGCCCTGCCCCATGTCACCCTCTGCCCCAGCCACACGGGTCACCTTGCAAGACACCATCCTGGCGCCCGGACTTTGCTCTACCCGGCAGTTCCCTTTGCCTCCTATTTTGTGCCTGGCAGGCTGCTACTCCTCCTCTTACCCCATTTAACTATTTCTTTTTAATGTTGACTTATTTCTGGAGAAAAAGACAGAGTGTGAGCAGGGGTGGGGCAGAGAGAGAGAGGGAGACACAGAATCTGAAACAGGCTCCGAGCTCTGAGCTGTCAGCACAGAGCCCGACGCGGGGCTCGAACCCACGGACCGCGAGATCGTGACCTGAGCCGAAGTCGGACGCTTAACCGACCGAGCCACCCAGGCGCCCCAATTATCTCCCCACTTAGCCCGGCCTCCTGATTTCCTCTCTGGGTTCCCTCTGACCCCAAGGACCTGAGCAGGTTTCTGTCCGGCTGAGCCTCCGCGTCCCGGGGCCCCTGGGACAGCTCTCCGCACACGAGCGGCTGTCATCAAATGTGCCCGCTCTGCCAGAACTCGTTCCTGCTCCCCAGCCTGCGTTTCCTTCCAGAATCTCCACGCCTCGGAGGCAGCTCGGCCGCAGCGTCTGTTTGGAAGGAACAGAGTGGCTGGGGGTCGGAGGGGACCATCTTGAAGCCGGGCTTGCGCGGTGGGCTCACCTCTTCAGTGTGGCTTGTCAGTTTCTCTGGATGGTTCCACGCTCCCTGACGGACATCGTAGAAGGGTCTGGAACCCCCCGGGGCCACCCCGTGGCAGCGCCCGTCTCTCCCTCTGGCTGCCCAGCGTCCCAGCCCCTCCTGGCAGCTCCCGCTCAGCCCCAGACCCCCGCGCCCATTTCCAATGGCAGATGTCACCTTGGGACACTCAATCACGTGATCAGAAGCACCCGCGGAGCCTAGTGGTGAAAATTGTTGACCCCGGAGCCACGGGGCCCGAGTTCAAGTCCCAGGCTGCCACTCGCAGTCATTCTGTGTGATCTCGGGCAAAGCACTTGACCCCTCTGGGCCTTGGTTTCCCCATCTCTAAAATGGGGCTGTGGTACCTTTAACCTTGTCCTAAGGATGTAAGGACTTAACTCTGCATTTGTGTCGAAAATAGGGCCCACACATGGGAACCGCCCAGCGACTATTAGCCCCTCTGCTTCCTTTTTCAGACCCCCCCCCCCCAACCCAGGCCCGGGGCCAGCCTGGTCTCACCTGCTCCAGAGTACAGGGTCATGGCCTCCAGCCCCTGCTCTGTGGCAGCCATCACTGTCGGGAGAAGGTTCCAGAAGAAGAGGGAGAGGCTGCCTGGTGGTTCCTCTCAGCTCCACGTTTACAGAGCGAGCCCAGGGCATTTAACTTAAAAACAGAGATGGGGGGGGGCATGGTGTGGGGGGGGTTAGGGGTTATTGGCTAAAGGTTCCGGCCCCACCTGGGGGACGTGGACACTGTCAGCTGCCCCAGGAGTTAAAAGCCAAGATTCCACCCGCACGTCCAACTCCACGTGCTTGGGGGCCTGGAAACTGTTTCCATGACACCCAGGAGCCCGAGTCCCTTGAAGGGCCCGGTCCGAGGGTGAGGGTTTTGGGGGGGGTAGGGGGGTGTCGGGGAGGGCTTGCTCGGTGACCGTGGCAACGCCAACAGCGGCGGGAGGCCAGCCCGGCCGGCACGGAGGCGCCCGCACCCCGGATCCCAGCGCCGCCACGGCCCCTGGAGCGCAGACGGTGAGACGCAGGCCCAGAGACGCCGGTCATCTGCCCCGGGTCGCCCACCCGATTTGGAAGCGGCACCGGGCGCTTGCCCACGTGAGGGGGGGGGGGGCGGGGATCACGGGAAGGGGCGGGGCCTCAGGAGGCCGCGCGGAGACCTCCGGGGCTTGGCCGGGGCAATCCGGGAGGGCTTCCCGAAAGAGGTGGGCGTTGCCCAAACTTCAGCCCCACCTGTTCCGCGCTTTGTTTAGTGTTTGCCTTCCAGCTGCCTCACGTCCTCTCAAGTCCGTGTCTTTAAAAACACAGGCTCCGCCTCCCTCCTGGAAATGGAGAGCGGCTCGCACCTGTCGCAAATAGCAGGTGGGCGGCGAAAACACGCGGGATGGAAACAAAACGTGGTCGTTTCATCCAGCGAGGCGTCTGCGCAGCCGCCGCCGCCGCCGGCACTTTGCTTACGAGGGGGAGGGGGCGAGGGGGAGGCCGGGAAGGGTTAAATCAGTCCCCCGGGGGCCTCCCCCCCCCCCCCCCCCCCGTGCATCATCAGAGGGAGTCAAAGAGGGCTGGGAACGGGAATTATGCGGTTTATTAAGTAATCCAGCGTCCCTGTGGGCCCCAGCATCCAGGGGGATCTGACCCAGCAGAGGATTTGGTTAGGTGGAAAGGATAGGCATGCGGGCAGAGGGCACAGTATAAGCAAAGGCTCAGGGCGGGGCAGCAAGAGGAGTGGGGGCAGCCCGGAGAGGCTTTGTCCTCAGGCCAGAAGACACAGGGCCTCCTGGTCTTTCTGGTGTTTTCCAACAGGGGAGGGGAAAAAAGCGCATGAACTTTGCAAGGTCCGAGCGGGAGGGCGTCCGGGGGCTGTGGGTTCCGAAAGACTAAGGGGTGGAGCTTTCTGGGAGCTGAAAGGGTTTATGTGGAAGGTGATTCCAGGAAGCAGGAAAAAGTGGGGGGAGGTGGAGATTGGCAGCGTAAGGAGCCAACAGGGGGGCACTGATGACCAGGTGGCTGTTGTGGGCATCCGGGGCTGACATTTTGGGGACCTCTGGTAGCCTGTGTAGAGCAAGCCTCAGAGCTGGCCCATGCGTATATTAAAGGCTCTGACAAGTTCTGCAGAAGAGATGCCTGCTGAACAATTTCCCAGATGAGCGTGAACATAAACTCTTTATCCACAGCAGTTTCCTGGACACGATTTCGGAGGCCTCTCATCATATCACTGCCCTCTCTTGGTCTCCTCTTGTATCCAGACTGCAACATGAGACAGAGAAAGGCCAAGAAAACTAACAATGAAATAAAAATTAACAGTCACAATTATTATTCCTACAAAAGCACATTTACTGGCTTATGTATCTGGAAAGTCCAAACTGTCTGCTTTCAGGCGTGGCTGGATCCAGGAGCTGGAATGATGCTATTGATGCTGCTTTAAACACACGCGCCTTTACTGTTGACATATAAATTTGCAAAAATGTGTGTAACTCGATAGGTTTTGACACGTGTGTATTTGCGTGAAACCATCACCCAAATCAAGATGAGTACAGCACCCCCCAAACTCTCCTGATGCCCCCTTTATAATACCTTTCCAGCACATGAAGAAACCATAGCAGGACATGTACTTGGAGAGCATGAAGCCGGGTGGCTTGGTCGCGGCTCTGTTTCGTTGTGAGCAAACGGGCTTAAACACGTCTCAGCAAAACCAGCACGTGAACGGGTTCCGGCGACGGCAAAGTCCCCGGTTCCCAATTTCAGGCAAAGCTTGGATCCGCGAGTCGAGATGGTGTTGTCATTGGACGTCGGTCACTTCCTGTGTCTCAGCTTCGCTTTTCCTCTGAGTGGGCTTCATTCACAGGTCAGGCATCCCATTCACGGGGTAAACAGAGACCCCAGGCTCCAAGCTTTTTTCTCTCCTTCCAGTCGACACCCCCGAGCAGAAACGGAAACCCGCCTCTTGGTCCCAGCAAAACCCGTGGCTGATTCTGATTGGCTGGACTCGGGTCACATGGCTGGCCCTGAACCAATCGCTGGGGCCGAGGGATGTGAGGTTTTTTTTTTTTTCCCCCCCCCCCGCTAACCTGCTTAGGGTCGGCCCAGAGTCAGAAGTATGAGGGTGTGGGGTCAGGCTGTGAGCGGGGGGAGCAGGGATGTCCCCAAAGGCAGAGGCAATATTTGTCACCCCCAGGCGCCTGGACTGGCCCGAACAGCTAGGGTTTAAAACTTAGGCTCACCATAATGGGCTGTGTGACACTAGGAAAATGGCTTGCCTTCTCTGGAAGTCTGTTTCTCCATCCACAAAAAGAGATCGGTGGGTGACTGCGATGGGTCCCTCGAAACATGGAGCTGCGCCGTGTGTGGGGCGCCCAGGAGCCTGGGGAGGACGCCGCCTCCCTCCTGCCTCTGTTCCGTGGCCCCACGAACCACGGGCCCGGATCGCTGAGCGTTTATTATGCGCCACACAGATACACAGCGGGGGCCGCCGCAGGGCTGGGAGTCGCGGCCCATTCGGGAGAAAAAATTCATAGGCAGCATAACCCACCTACACAGGCAATTTCAAAAACCCTGACTTGCTCCTTATCATATAAGGGAGAAATAAAAAGAACGCTCTTTGGTATAAAATTCTGTGTATTTCAACCTGTAAATGCGCCAGCACAATGGTGACAAAAGCCACCGCAAGGCCGGCCGAGGTAGCCCCCGCCTGGCTCACCTTCGTGTTTCTTTCCTGGACCAGGGCGGTGGCCCCGACGCTGGTCTCCAGTCCCTCCCTTCCCCCCACGGCTGTCATTCCCGCAGCGGCCACCAGAGGGCGCCCGTGAGCACCCGCGTCAGCTCCCGCCCTCCTCTGCCCACAGCCCTCCAGGGCTCCCCCCCCCCCCCCACACACACCCCGGGGTAGAAGCCCAAGTCCTCCCCGCGGCCCCCTAGGCCCGGCAGGACCTGCTCCTGTCCCCTCTGTGCCTCTCCTCCTCCCTCTCACCCAGTGGCTCACTGTGCTCCAGCCGCATGGGCCTCCTCTCCGTTCTTTCATCACACCCGGCCGGTCCTGCCCCAGGGCCTTTGCACAGCCACACCCTCCACCTGGACAGCGCCCTTCCCAGATGTCCCCAGGCCTGGTTTCTTCTCATCCTTCAGGTCTCAGCTCCAATGTCACGTGTCAGACCTCCTCCCTGTCCCCCCCAGACCCCCGCTAGATGCTCCCCCCTTCATTATCGCATCCCTCCACTTTGCCTTCCCTGCCTGACGCTCTCTGATTTTTCTTTAATTCCCTTATTTCTTTGTTGTCTGACTCTCCCCCATGGTCTAGGAGCCCCGAGGGAGGAACTAGGACAGTGTCCAGAGCGTGACAGACATCCAGTCGACAAGTGTGCATTCCACAGTGCACCTTCTCGTACCCACTTTCTGGGTGAGGACGCTGAGGCACAAAGAGGTCATCTTGCCTGGAGTGAGAGCCAGGCGCGAGGCACTCGGGGACTAACGCTTAACTCTGAGGCTGAACCCCGGCTCCCTGGAGGCCCCAGACGGTGGGACGACCCAGGGAGGAGGGGCGAGCGGCGGAGAAGGAGTTAAACCTCCCCCCCCCGCCCCACCCCCACCACTTGAGTCACCAGGCCTGGGTCACTTTGTGCCGAATTCACACATCCACACACGGTTTCTGGCTCCCTTGGCTCACCCGCCCCCCCAGGGGGAAGCGTATTCGTCTCCATGGCAACCGTGTTGTCTCCAGTGTGAGTGGGGCAGATGAAGTCGCTCGCCACCCACGCAGGAGAGACAGGCGCCGGCCCAGAAGTGCCAGCAGCAGGGAGGGACTCGGGGGTTCGCTTGAGCCACCAACAGGCAGGAGCTGCGGGGCGCGTCCCCCCCCCCCCCCCCCCCCCCGCTGGCTGCCGCCCGCCATCCCAGCTCGGAGCCTTTGCTGTCGGAGCGATTTAGCTGGTTCTGGGGGTTTCCAAGGGAGCTTACATCTCAGATGCGTCAGCCCGTGTTTATAACTGTCACTCCCAGCGCCGGGCCTGGACTCCGGGAGGTGCTCCAGGCGTGTTGGAGGAGGAACGGGGAGAGGGAGGGGGGGACGGAGTCATCGGCCAAAGCACTTTAGTTCTTACCTACCGCTGGGTATCTGCCAACAGTTCCCGTATCAGCCAGGCGCGTCCCTTATCAGTTAACCTTTTCGCCGTCAGCTCTGTGGTTAGCGGCTCACCCCTCGGCCATCACCTTTCTCAGAAAAGGACCTTGCGCCTCAGACAGCGGGGCTCTTGCCCTGAGATCCCCTCCCGCAGGTGAGGGGCGGTTCCGAGACCGCAGGGAGTCGCCAGGGGCAAAAACCGTGGGCTTGGCTCTCCAGGAGGGATTCTCACACCTGTGCACCTGCCCCGAACCTGACTGGTCCGCCTTGGGCTGTAATGAGGTCCCCATCGCGGGAGGTAACCAAGGCGAGCTGTTGAACCGTGCCCAGGAGGCTGTGTGTGTGTGTGTGTGTGAGGGCTGGGGGGGGGGGGACTGGAGTCGGAAAATTCCAAAACTCCCTTCCTTCTGACTCTAAGATGTGGTGCCAATGCTGAGGTGCCAAAGCCTGCACGCTGGAGGTCTCGGCCGTCATTCCAAGATCTTCTGATTAGTCGTGATTCACCGATTGCACAAACGTTTATTCACCAGGTGCTGCTGTGAGCTAGGTCCCGTTCTAGGAGCTGGGGACACAGCAGGGACCAAGACAACAATACCTGCCCCGTGGGACTGACAGTCTGGGGTGGAGGAGGCAAGAAACAGTTAAAGCAGTGGGTGGTGTCCCAGCAGGGAGACTGGCAAGGGGAAATGAGTAGGGAGGAGCGGTCTGGGACTGACTGCCGGGCCGGAGGGAGAGTCTAGCCAATAAGGTCTCACGTGAGCCAAAACCCAAGACGATGAAGGAAGGAACCAGGTGAGCGAAGGAGGTTCCAGGCAGAGGCAACAGCAGGGGCAAAGGCCCTGGGGCAGGAACGAGCCTGGTGTGTTTGAAGCAGAGCGAGGAGATGATAAAGGAGGGTTGGAGGGGAGGGACATTGAAGAAGTTCCCGCTGAGAAACCGCTATCTGAGCTGAGAAGGAGACCCGACCCACAAGAGCCAGGGATTTCTGGGCGGAAGGGACCAGCACATACAAGGGTCCTGGGGCAGGGGTGAGCTTGGAGAGAGGGAGAGCGGCACACACAAAGACTCCTTCACTGGTGGGTGCTATGGGTTGCATGGCGTGTCCCCCAAATTCATACGCTGAAGCCCTGACCCCCGAGACTCTAGAACGTGACCTCCTTTGGAAATAGGGTCATTGCAGATGTAATCAGTGCAGTTCAGGGAGGTCACGCTGGAGGAGGACGGGTCCCCGACCCGATATGACTGCTGTCCCTACAAAAGGGGGAAATCGAGACGCAGCACGTGTATGGGGAGACTGCCCGGTGACCACGGAGACGGCCACCCACGAGCCACGGAACACGGTCGTCACACGAGACCAGCCCTACCAACGCCTCGGTCGTGGACTCACAGCTTCCAGAAAAGCAAGACAGTAACTTTCTGCTGTGTAAGCCATCCGGTTTACGGTCCTTTGTCACGGCAACCGCTGGAAACTAACACAGGGGACGGGCCAACGAGTGAACAAATGGCGGCCCTTGGGAAGTCGGGAACTGTGTTTGCCAAGCTCAACGTCTGCCCGCCTCGCCTCTGACCGGAGCCGCGCGATGCTGGGAACACCCAAGCCAGGGGGCCGAATCCCCAGCTGGTGTCTCCGGGAGGAAAGAGCCCAAGGTGCCCCGTGGTGCCCGGGCCCCTCTTCTGCCCCAAGACATCCTCCGCGGCCACCGCCCCTGGGGAAGTAGGGACTCTCTGTCCTTCTTCCGGGTGAGGAACCTGAGGCTCAGAGAGGGCACGGGGAGGTACATACCCCTACAAAGATGTCCCACGGAGCCCTGTGTCAGCCCCTCCCCTGCCTCTAGGGAGTAGGGGCAGGCACAGCGGGTGGCACCGAACAGGGCTGGTTGGCAGCGGTCCCGCCCCAGTCACCCCTTCTCACCACCGTCCACCTGAGGCTGACACCCTGCCACCAGCCCACCGCACACGACCCTGTTGAGCCACGCCCGGGCTCCCGGCCCGCAGCGCCCGAGAGCACGAACGCACGGTGTCTCGAGCCGCTGAGTTTGGGAGCCACTTTTCCCCGGGAGAAGCTCACCAGTAGGGAGACCCCTTAGCAAGGCCACACGGTAGGAGGGGGTCAACTGGACCGTGAACAGCGGGGCTCCACAGAGACGGGTCCAACCCCTTGCTCTCAATGACGGCCAACCGACCCCTCGCCCAGACTCGCCGTGGGAGTAAGCACTTTGGATCACGACCCTCCGAGGTGCATGGCTGCAGGACGCCCTGGTTTGTTTGTAAGTTTTACTTAAACCCCAGGGTGTCCACGTACGGTGTGGTGTCAGTGATTCAGTATCTCCGTACAACACAACCCAGTGCTCATCACGAGTCCCCGTCACCCGTTTCACCCATCCCCCCACCCCACCCCAGGGACCAGCAGTTTGTTCTCTGTAGTCAAGAGTCTGTTTCTTGGTTTTTCTCTCTCTGTCTCTCTTTTCCCTTTGCTTCTTCAGAACCCACTTGTTTGAAAATTGCCTCACATTCTGTTTGCTTTCTTTCTGTTCCTTGAATTCACCAAGCTTTGTCCAACCTCAGGGCCTTTGCACTTGCTGTGCCCTCTTCCTGGAGCGCCCTCCCCGTGGCTTGCTCCCTCGCTTGCTCGAATGTCACCTCCTCAGAAAGGCCCTCCTGATTCCCCCTTCCCTAACTGAAGTCACCCCCCCCCACCCCAGTACATCATGTCATTTTGTTTTCTTTAGACTCTTTATCATGGACTCCTGGGTGGCTCAGTCGGTTAAGCGTCCCACTTTGGTTCAAGTCACCATCTCACGGTTCGTGGGTTCAAGCCCCGCGTCGGGCTCTGTGCTGACATCTTGCAGCCTGGAGCCTGCTTCAGATCCTGTGTCTCCCTCCCTCTCCGCCCCTCCCCTGCTTGTGCTCTGTCTCTCTCTCTCTCTCTCTCTCTCTGAAAAATAGGTAAACACTTAAAAAAATTAGAATCTTTATCAGAAAGAATTTATTTCAGAAATTTTCTTTAAAAAATTTTTTATCACGTGTGCGCTCCATAAAGGCAGGAACTTTCTGGCTTTTTCTTCAAAGTTTATTTATCTATCTTGAGAGAGAGAGAGAGAGAGGGAAAAAAGCACGAGCCAGGGAGGGGTGGGCAGACAGAGAGGAGAGAGAGAGAATCCCAAGCAGGCTCTGCGCTGAGCCTGACGCGGGGCTCGAACCCACGAACCGTGCGATCGTGACCTGAGCGGAAACCAAGAGTCGGACGCTTAACCGACGGAACTATACCGAGGCGCCCACGGAGGGGCGCTCGTCTGCTTGGGCCACTGCCGCGTCCCCGGCGCTCGGTCAGGCCCCCGGCGGATGTTCACCGGAGCCCCCTGGGGGCGAGCTGGGGCCTCGAATCTGCGCCTTCCCGGCTCTGAGCCTCAGCCCACCCTCCCCTCGAGGGGCAGCTACCCCTCCACACCGGGGCCGCCGCCCGGGTGTGTGCGAACCAACGCCCAGGGCCGGGGCCACCGCCCCCGGGGGTGTCCCGCTCGCCCGGGGATGTGTCGCTGTCTGTGGTGCTGAAGGGCCGCGGCGAGACCACCTCCCGCGCCCGGCTCGTTACAGCTCCTTGGGAGGAAGTCTACACTGGACACAGGCCGGGCGGTGGGATCTGGACCCAGTTCCTTCACAGAACTCCCTCCCGAGACCCAGTCTTGGCGGCGCCCGGTGGGAAGAGCCTCCCTTCCGGGGGACCCCGAGCTCTCCAGCCCGGTCCTGGCGCGAGCCTGGTGGCGTCGACCCGAGGGAGAATCCCACGTGGCGTCAATGATAAGGGTGACGGGTCCATCCGGCCTCTCTGTCTTTGTGTCTCTGTCTCTGTCTTTATCTCTCGTCTCTCCATATCCCTCTCTGTATCTTTTGGTGACTCTGTCTCTCTCTGTGTCTCTCCAAGCAAAAGTGCATAAAGGGTCACCATGTCCTGCCAGGCTCTGCCTCTGTGCTTCCCCCCGTGGCCCCCAAGTCGCAGGCTCCCCGTCTGTACAGTGACATGATTGGTAGACGGGTTTTTAGCACCTCCCTGATTCTCAAGGGCCACTCCCTGCCGCCTGCCTAAAAAAAAAAAAATCTCAGTCCCCAAACACCTGGAAGCCGAACATGAGGTGTGTGAATAATTTATCTTGCGAGTCATTTTAATATTTTATAATAATTGGGATGAGCTGTTTGGTTTTATGGAGCTGTTTGCGTGTCATTAAGATACAGCCAGGGATGGGCCACGGCAGCATCTCGGAATCGGCCAAGGTGACATGTCCCCAGGGAGGTACCCAGCGGCAGCCGAGGGAAGAAGGCAGTCTCAAGCGATGGTGAGGGGACCAGGTACCGCTGGTGGCCCATGGGCTCTAGGTGACCAAGACTGTAGCTGTGAATCAGCTTCACCTTCTTGTTCTCACTCATCCGTTTCATCCAAGCATTTACTCGCTTGCACATGTAAACCGTCTGTTAGGGACGGAATGTTTACGCTCCCACGCCACCTACTAAATTCGTATGTTGAAGCCCCAATCCCCAAGGGGCACTTGGTCGGGGAGGCTTTCGGGGGGGGGGGGGCTAATCAAGAATAGATGAGATCTTGAGAATAAAGCCCAAGTAATAGGATTAGAGCTCTCGTAAGAAGGACACGGCTCTTTCCTCCATGCGAGGACGCGGTTAAGAAGTTGTCACAAGCCAGGAAGAGGGTCCTCACTGGGAACCAAATCTGCTGCCACCTTGACCTTAGACTTCCCAGTCTCCAAAAATGTCTGCTGTCGCCACTCCGTGGTGTTTTGTTAGGGCCGCCAGAGCAGACTGTGAGACTCTCTGAGGGTCCTTCATTGCCCTTAAATGAAGTTCAAACTCCCCATGATGGTCTAAAAGACACCCCCCCCAATCCAGCCCCTCTGTGACTCTCCTGCCCTCACTTTCCCCCCTGCCCTCCACTCTGCTCCAACCACACTGGCCTCCCTGCTGCTCCTCCAACACACAAACACATTCCAACCTCAGGGCCTTTGCACTTGCAGTGCCCTCCTGCCAGCATGCTCCGCCCCAGCTCTTCCTGTGATGAACTCCTTCTCCTCCTTTAAGCCTCAGCTCACAGGCCGCCCCCTAGCCGCAGTCACCGGGCCTGCTCTGATCTGGCTCCTTCCACGTCTCAGAGGGAGCCCCAAAGCAAGGGACAGACAAGCCCGCACTTCGCCCAGCGGCGAGCGGCCAGACTCTTCGGGAGCTCAGACGGCCGCCCTGGAGACGACGGAGCCCTGAGGGTGGAGACTTTCCACTTGCCCATCCCCCTCCCCGGATCCGCACTGAAACCGGTCCCCACCCGGGCCTCTGCCCCGGGAGAGGCTCATCTGCATAGACAAAAGCCCACAGCCTCCCACTGGCCAATTCCTGTTGCGCTCAACCAATGGGAAGCAGCATTCCTGTTGCTTTCAACCAATGGGAAGCAGCATTAGGGGATCCGCTCGCGAGAGAAGAGACGGATGGATTTATTCCCCCGACTCCTCTGGGGCGCGACTGCTGAGCGGCTGAGCCCCTTCCAAGGGTGGGCTCCCACCGCGTTGTGCCGGTCACATTCCCCGTGCGCCCATGCAGACCCCCCTCCACCGTGGCTGCAGCCCCCAGGTGCTGCGCTATGCCATGACCTGCCCGCACCTCTGTTAAAAAAAAAAAGAAAGAAAGAAAGAAAGAAAGAAAGAAAGAAAGAAAGAAAGAAAGAAAGAAAAAGAAAAAAGTTCTTTATTCAATGAGTCCCTAGGGGCCCTGTTTGAGTGGCTGTCCATTTTCTCCAGGACTGTGAATGATTCAGTTACCGTGTCTTGGCCCTTTTCTGTCAGGTTCAAGCATTGCATGACAAGCCATAGAGTTATTAGACATTATTAAACAATGCTCCCCTCCCCTCCCTTCCCTCCGGTACAATTGGAATCTTGGGACCCCAGCCTCGGCAAAGTTCCAGACAGTGGAAGTTCCAGTGGAGTTAGAAGCCTGGAAACCACAGAAGTGCAGGAGGATGGGTCCCTTGTTAGAATTTGGACCGTAACATTCTCAGATAATGGGCCGCATTGCAGAGAGGGTCTAATCCACGCGCGCACACACACACACACACACACACACACACACACACACACACACACAAAACAACCACCCACGCCCCATCTCCCATAGGTTGGAGCTCCCCAGGGAAAAGGCTGCCAAGCCACGGACTACACTTCCCAGACATCTTAGCTGTGGCGTGGTCACGTGACATGTTCTGGCCAATGGGACGTAGAAGTGGTGAACCCTATTCCTGACCCCGTTTCTTCTGCTGCTGTAGCAAATGACCACAAACCTAGTGGCTTACAACGACCCAAATTACTATCTGAGAATTCTGGAGGTTAGAAATATAAAATGCATCCGAAGGAATGCATTCTTTCTGAAGGCCGTAGGGGACAGCCTGTTTCCTTGCCTTTTCCAGCTTCAGAGGCTCCTCACATTCCTGGCTCAGGGTCCTGCATCACTCCCACCTCTACTCCTGACTTTGCCCTCTGACTTTCCAGGTTCTCATAAGGACCCTTGTGATGACATCGAACTTACCCAGATCATCTCCGCATCTCAAGACCCTTAATTTAATCACATCTGCAGAGTCTCTTTGCCATCTAACATAACATATTCACAGGTTCCGGGGCTTAGGACATGGACAGTCTTGAGGGGCCACTACGCAGCCGGCCAGAGTACTTTAAGAAGCGAGTATTTCTTTTCTATGCTGTCATTCCCATCGATGAGCTGCAGGAGGTGACCTCTGAAGCCTGGGAGAAGACAGCCTCACGAGACAGAAAGTCACAAATCCCACCAGCAATGCATAGGACTTCCAACTTCTCCACATCCTTGCCAACACTTGTTACTGTCTGTCTTTTTTTATGCTAGCCATGATGCTGGGCGTAGAGTGATTTCTCATTGTGCTTTTGATTTTTAAGTCTCTGATGACTAATGACAGTGTATCTTTCATGTGTTTATTTGCCATTTGTGTGCCTTCTCTGGGGAAAGGTCTATTCGGATCCCCTGCCTATTTTTAAGTTGGGTTGTCTTATTACTGAGTTACGAGTCCCTGCATATTCTAGATACAAGTCCCTTACCAGATACATAATTTGCAAATATTTTCTTCCATTCTGTACATTGTCTTTTTCACCTTTTTAAAAAAAGTTTATTTGTTGAGAAAGAGAGAGAGAGCGTGTGCACGCACATGCAAGTGGGGGAGGGGCAGAGAGAGAGGAGAGAGAGAGAGAATCCCACGCAGGCTCTGCACTGTCAGCACGGACCCAGAGTTGGCGCTCAATCTCACAAACTGTGAGATCATGACCTGAGCCGAAATCAAGAGTCAGATGCTAAACTGAATGAGCCCCCCCATGCGTCCCCCACTATGTTTTTATAGTTTTAGCTTTCACATTCAGGTCTATGATCTATTTTGAGTTAATTTTTTGTGTGTGGTGTGAGGGAGGGGTCCAGCGTCATTCTTTTTCTGCGCGTGGATGTCCAGGGTCTCAACTCCATTTGCTGAAAAGATTACTCTTTCCTCCGCTGAGTTGCTTGGTCCTTTCTGACAATCAATCGACCACAAATGTGGTCAATATTCCCTGTTTGCTACCCTTGATCTGTATGCCTATCCTTCTGCCGGGAGGAGATCATCTTTATTACTCCAGATTTGCTGGACACACAGACAGTGGGATTTCCATATGATTTTGGGGGATTAGCTTGTCAACCTCTCTCTCTCTCTCTCTCTCTCTCTCTCTCTCTCTCTATATATATATATATATATATATATATATATATAGCTGAGATTTAATAAATATATATGTGTTTGTGTGTGTGTGTGTGTGTTAGCTGAGATTTGATAGGGGCTATGTTGAATCTATAGATCAATTTGAAAGTATTAAGAATAGCAACATCTTAAAAAAAACAATAGTACATCTTGTGGTAGGTACTGAACATGGAATAACTTCATTCTGATCTTTTCTTTCTTTCTTTTTGTAGAGAGAGCTAAAGAGCGAGTGCATACACATACACACACGCGCGCGCGCACGCGAGTGGGGCAGGGGCGGGGCGGGGGGGGGGGGCAGAATCTTAACGAGGCGCCACGCCCAATGCGAGCCCATCACCAGCCTTGCTCTCACAACTGTGAGGTCATGACCTGAGCCAAAAATCAAGAGCTGGATGCTTAACCGAAGGAGCCCTCCAAGCATCCCTGGCCTTTCATTTTTTCTCCACAATATTTTGTAGTTCTCAGAGTATAAGTTTTGCTCTAAGAATTTACTCCTAAGAATTTTACTCTTTGATGCTATCTTACTCTTTGGAAGAAAATCGCTTTCTTAATTTTATTTTCAGAATAGTCACTCCTGACTTACATATAGATCTAATTGATGCTTGGGTACTGACTTTGCAACCTGGGGGTTTGCTGAGTTCACTTATCATCTCTCGGATTTGTGCGTGTGCATGTGTGTCCTTTAGGATTCCCTCTACATAAGACCATGCCATCTGCAAACAGAGATAGTTGTACTTCTTCCTTTCACCCTGAGTAGCTTTCCGTTCTTGCCCTTCCCCAACTGCCCTGGATAGAACCTTCAGTACAAGGTGCAGTGAGAGTGGACATCCTTGTCTGGCTCGTGAGCCTGGTGGGAAAGCATTCATCAAATATGATGTGAGCTGTGAGCTTTTTTTTTTTTTTTAAATAGATGCTCTCTTTCGGGTTTAGGAAGTTCCTTTCTATTCCCTTCTATTTTTTGAGTGTTTGCCTCATGAAAAGGTGGTGGGTTTTGTCAAATGCTCTTTCCGCACCTGTTGAGAGGACAGTGTGCTTTTTGTCTTCTATTCAATGGGTATGCTATATTGAGTTCTATGAAGTTTCACACACACACGTATTCAGTCAGCTGGTTCGGATACAGAGCAAAACTTCTCCTTCCCCCAGCCCCCCGCACGTGGCCCCCTTGCTTGCCCTCATGCCTCCCCCCAACCCTAATTGTTGTTTGCCATCACTGCCGTTGGGTGTTTTTGAAAACGTCGTCGTATTAGTTTCCTACGGCTCCTGTAACAAATGACCGCAAATGTGGTGGCTGCACACAGCCCACGCTTAGTCTCTTAACAGTTCTGGAAGCCGGGAGTCTGAAAGCAGGCTAACCAGGCCCAAATGGGGGTGTCGGGAAGGCTCCACTCCCTTCCAGCTCACCTGGGGAACATGCTGTTCTGTTATGGGCTGAATTATGTCCCCGCCAAGATTCGCATGCTGAAGTCTTTTTTTTTTTCAATTAAAAAAACATGTTAATGTGTATTCATTTTTGAGAGAGACAGAGTACAAATGGGGGAGGGACAGAGAGAGACAATCCGAAGCAGGCTCTAGGCTCTGAGCCGTCAGCACAGAGCCCGACTCGGGGCTTGAACTCCCGAACCGCGAGATCGTGACCTGAGCCGAAGTCGGACGCTCAACTGACTGAGCCACCGGGCACCCCTGCAGAGAGGTCTTAACCCCAGCACCTCAAGATTGGGGTTGGGATTCTAAAGAGGCGATTAAGGCAAAATGAGGTCGTATAGGCGGGCTGGCGTCCTTATGAGAGGAAATTAGGACACTGACAGGCAGGGAAAAGACCACGGGAGGACACGAGCGAACACAGCCACCTACCAGCCAAGGGGAGAGGACTCAGAAGAAACCACGCCTGTCCACACACGCCTTGATCTGAGGCTGCCGGCCTCCAAGCTGTGAGAGGGTGCACGTCTGTGGCTTAAGTCGCCCAGTGTGTGGTTTGTTGCAGCACTGTGAGCAAACCAGTGCACGTTCCTTACCTCTTCCGGCTTCTACGGCTGCCAGCATCCCTTGGCTCGTGGCCCCATCGCTCCGATCGCTGCCTTGATGGTCACACATACAGCCAAATCTCTCTCTGCTTCCCTCTAATACAGGCTCGTGTGAGTGCCTTCGGAGCTACCCGGATTCCAGGATCATCTCCTCAGCTCAAAAGCCTTCACTTAATCCCGTCTGCAAAGACCCCCTTTGTGTGTGTGTGTGTGTGTGTGTGTGTGTGCGCGCGCCATAGGAGGCAACATCTACGGGCTCCAGGGATTGGGACCTGGATATCCTTGGGGACACCATTACTGGGCCTCCCACAGCTGTATCTATGGGGAAAACCAATATGTCGTGTGTTGCGCCCGGCTTCCTGCACTCGGCACAGTGTCTCTGAGAATCACCCGAGTTGTTGCTCGAATCACTGTTCCTTTACATAACTGAGAACCATTCCATCGTGGGCTGGGCCACACCTTGTCTACCCAGTGATCCTCTGAAGAACATTGTGGTTGTTTCTAGTTTGGGGCAGTTGTGAATAAAGATGCTATAAACATCCACGTACAGGTCTTTGTACGGACAAAAGTTCCCATTTCCCCTGGGTAATCCGTTTCGTGCTGAAATGCCACGTCAGGGCCCCACGGTAGATGTATGTTCACCTGTATAAGAGACCGTCAAGTGGTTTTCCAGAGTGGCCGAGCCACTTCCTGTCACGGCCAGCGTCGCGCGAGCTCTGGTGGCTTCCAATCCTTGCCAACACTTAGTACTGTCAATGTTTCTTATCTACCGCTCGAATACACTAATGTGAGTGCAGTGGGATCTCATGAAGGCTTTCGTTCGAATTTCCCTAATGGCTAATGACGTTGAACACTTTTGTCCTGTTTTTATTTGCAATCTATATATCCTTTGGCGAAGAGTTCAAGTCGCTCGCCAACCCCCTCCATTTTTCCTTTTTATTCTGAGAAAATCGTACAACAGGCAGTTTTAAAAAAATAACACAGGAACACAGGGGAGCAAATATTCATGACTTTGGGTGAGGCAGTGATAGGGTCCTCAAAGCACAGCGACCGAAGGGGGGGGAGAGGAGAAGAGAAATGAATTGGATCACATCCCAAATGAAAATTTTTGTGCTGCAAATTCTGCCATCAAGAAAGTACAAGAACAACTTATAGAATGGGAGAAAATAGGTGACTTATACCCAGAATATATAAGGAACTCTTAAAATTCAAAAACAAAACAATAACCCAACTTAAAAAAAATTTTTTTAAATGTTTTTATTTATTTTTCAGACAGAGAGAGACAGAGCATGAACGGGGGAGGGTCAGAGAGAGAGGGAGACACAGAATCTGAAACAGGCTCCCGGCTCTGAGCTGTCAGCACAGAGCCTGACGCGGGGCTCGAACTCACGGAGCGCGAGATCATGACCTGAGCCGAAGTTGGACGCTCAACTGACTGAGCCACCTAGGCGCCCCTCAATAAAACTATTTAAAATTTTTAAAAAACATTTATTTATTTATTTGAGAGAGAGAGAGAGAGAGACACACACACAGAATCTGAAGCAGGCTCCAGGCTCTGAGCTGTCAGCACAGAGCCCGACGCGGGGCCCGAAACTCATGGACTGTGAGATCATGACCTGAGCTGAAGTCGACGCTTAACCGACTGGGCCACGCAGACGCCCCAATAACCCAACTTTTTAAATGAGCAAAGAAAGCATTTGAATAAACATTTCTTCAAGGAAAACGTACAAATGACCAAAGAGTACATGCAGAGATGACAGGGGGTATTAGTCACTAGGGAAATACAAAGCAAAACCTCAGTAAGACCACTTTGTACCTCTAAGATTGCTTTTAAAAAATAAATAAATGAGAGTGGGGCACCTGCGTGGCTCAGTCGGTTCAGCTTCTGACTCCCGATTTTGGGTCAGGTCGTGATCTCACACTTCCTGGGATCGAGCCCCACGTTGGGGTCTGCACTGACAGCTCGCAGCCTGCTTGGGATTCTCTCTCTCCCCCCTCTGTCTGCCCCTCCCCTCTCTCCTCTCTCTCCCTCTCAAAATAAATAAATACACTTAAAAAAAAGATAGACAATAACAAGTGTTAATGAGGATGGGGGGAAATGGGGACCCTCACCCACTACAGACGCTGGTGGCGTTCCGAACTGGGGCCGCCATTTCAGAGAACAGTCTGGCACTTTCTCAAAATGCTAAACCAAGAGTTACCTTAGGATCTAAAAATCCAAGAGAAATAAAAGTGTACACCCATGCGAATTCTCACCCGCAAATGCTCATAGCGGCGTTATTCATAATGCCAAAACATGGAAAGAACCCTAAAGTCCATCAATAGGTAAATGGATAAATAATGTGTGGTACATCGTACAATGGAATTTTATGTGGCCATAAAACGGAACGAAGCACAGATACGTTTTACAGCGTGGACGAACCTCGAAAACACTATATTCAGGGAAAAAGCCAGACCGCGTGGTGTATCATTTCATGCACAGAAATGTCCAGAAGAGGCAAATCCAGAGACAGGGAGTCAGTTACGGCTGCCAGGAGCAGGGGCAAAGGGGAAATGGGGAATGATTGCTAATGGGTTTCTTTTTGGGAGGATGTGACAAAAATGTTCCGCAACTATGTTATGATGGTGGTCATGTAACTGAAAAACCACTCACTTGCACGCTTCAAGTGGGTAAATTGTGTGGCATGTGAATTATCTCAATAAAACTATTTTTAAAAAATTTTATTACGTTTCTTTATTTATGAGAGGCAGAGAGAGACAGAGCACGAGCGGAGGAGGGACAGAGAGAGAGGGAGACACAGAATCTGAGCTGTCAACACAGAGCCCGATGTGGGGCTCGAACCCACGAACCGTGAGATCATGACCTGAGCCGAAGCTGGATGCTCAACTGACTGAGCCACCCAGGCGCCCCTCAATAAAACTATTTAAATTTTTTTTAAACATTTATTTATTTATTTGAGAGAGAGAGAGAGAGAGCGCGCGCACTAGCAGAGGAGGGGCAGAGAGAGAGGGACACCCAGAATCCAAAGCAGACTCCAGGCTCTGAGCTGTCAGCACAGAGCGTGATGCGGGGCTTGAACCTATGAACCATGAGATCATGGCCTGAGCCAAGGTCGAACGCTCAACCGACTGAGCCACTCAGGCACCCCACCAATAAAACTATTTTAAAAAGAAAAAAATGAATACTGTAAGATCTCCTATTTATTTCACTCACTTGCCCCCAGTGGTAGCATCTTACAATGTCAAAAACAGGAAACTAACATTAATACAATCCATCAAGGGCCGCCTGGCTGGCTCAGTGGGTAGACACGCGACTCTTGATCTCTGGGTCGGGTCGTGAGTTTGAGGCCCACTTTTGGGGTAGAGATTACATTAAAAAATAAAGGGGCGCCTGGGTGGCTCAGTCTGTTAAGCGTCTGACTCTTGATTTCGGCTCAGGGCACGATCTCACCATTTGTGAGTTCGAGGCCCGCGTAGGGCTCTTCGCGGACAGCGTGGAGCCTGCTTGGGATTCTCTCTCTCTCCCTCTCTCTCTGCCCTCCCCAGATCGTGTGTGCGAACGCTCTCTCTCTCTCTCAAAATAAATAAACATTAAATGTCATCGCATGTGTAGACTCATATGACCAGCATCATGGTCAAGACAGAACAGATTCAGTTACAAGGTTCTTTCATGCTACGCTTCTGTAGCCAAAGACCCCTCCCTTCCTCCCCGCTGGGGACGATGTGTGCGTTCTCCATGTTATAATTCTGTTATTTCAAGAACGCCGTATAAATGATCTCTACGGGATATAACCTTTTGACCCTGGATCCTTTCATTCAGCATGATTCCCTTGAGATGCACCCAAATCATTGCACTTCTGACTAGGTCCTTCCTTTTCTTCACTGAGTAGTATTTCTGTGGTCCGGATGGACCCCTGTTGGCTTTGCCATTCACCTATTGAAGGACATCCGTTTCTTCCCCCCAGGGTTGGGCTATTTCAAACGAAGCTACACCGAACATTCTTGGACAGATTTTTGTACCAACACAAATGTTCACTTCTCTGGGCTAAAGGTCTAAGAGGGCAATCGTTGGGCCAGACGGCAGGCACACGTTTAGTCTTGTGAAACAAACCAAAACTCTGCCGGTCTCTTCTCCAGAGTAACGTTTTACATTCTTGTCAGTGACGTGGTTTCCCCACATCTTCACCAGCATTCCGCGTTATCGTACTTTTTATTTTACCCATTTTTGACAGGCGTGTGGTGACATGCCAATGGCCGTTTTAATTTCCATTTCCCTAACGGCTAACGGTGTTCAACATCTTTTCATACACTTATTCGCCATCAGCTTATCTCCTGCAGCGGAAATGTCTGTTCCTGGCGCTGTCCATTTCTTAGCTGGGTTGTTGATTTTCTTAGTGTTGAGTTTTGAGGGTCCTTCCCATATTTTAGCTACATATCCTTTGGTGGATATTTGCAGGTGTTTTCTCCCACCCTGCAGCTTGTCTTTGTGTCCTTTTCACGGGCTCTTTCTCAGAGCAAAGGCTATTAATTTTGATGGGGTCTAACATCAATGTTTTCCTTTAGAGGAACATCCTTTGGTGTCATGCCTGTGATCGCTCCCAAAGTCCAGGTGCTGAAGATTTTCTCTTGTTCTCTTCTAAACTTTTAATGGGTTTACATGTTACACGTGGCTCTATGATCCGTTTTGAATTATATTCTGAGTGTGTGTTATGCCAAAGGGAGTGCTTGCGTGAGGGGAGGTATAGAAGGGAAGAGGACAGAAGTGAGTCACGTAGCTCATGGCAGCCTCGCTCTGGGCCTCAGTTTCCCCCTCCAGCCAACAAGCGGACCAGACCAGAGGACAGATAAAGTCAGTTGTAATTAAATGAGGCCTCGTCCCCCGATATTTGACTCCAGGCTCCCCTGGCCTCTGAAGCCAACCCAGGTCAAACTCCAGCACCTCTAGAATGCGTCTGAGCCTGGGACCCAGTGCTCAGGTTTCAACCGTGCCTGGGAGGAAATGTGACTTAGTGGGACAGAGCAGGACTCTGAAATACCATGGCTCCTTTCCTCCCGGATGGCAAAATCAGATCATTTTTCAATTCAGTCATTCTCCTTCATACATAAAATTTGCCAAGAGCCACTTTCCCGAAAATCTAAATTGAAAGTAAATAGCACGGGGACAATTCTCAGTGATAAAACCGCCGATTCTGGAGCTTCTTGGGATAATATTTATTCTCCCCTCTCACTAATGGCTCCAGCCGCCTCCCCAGGTTATTAAAGTAATGCGTTTGCTTAACCTGACTGGGGCCACATCCCACCCGGGGCTGATTGGACCCCGTGTGGAGTCCCCCACTGCCACCCCTCCGCTGGACAATTATATTCACCACTGCTGCTTTGCAATTATTATAAATCAGAGAGAGCTTTGGCCTGGATTTGTTTTTCTTTATTGAAAATGTTTAAACTTCATGAATTGCAAATGTCACCGCCCCGGAGTGGATTTAACTCTTTCTTCGAGATTCCAGACTCAGAGGGTTGGTTCTCAAGGGATTGTTCTGGGGATGGTGCTAGGATCACCCGCGTTTTCCAGATGAGCAAACTGAGGTCCAGGAAGGATGCCACGCAGCTGTTAGGGCTCTGCAACAAAACTGCCCTGAGGAATTTCGTGTGGGCACCAGTGGCGTTACATTCCCGGTGGGGAACGTCTGAAAACACTGACATCGCCAGCCGTCTCCAAGATGACCACCTCCTAAGTTGGGGGTTATGTCCGTCCAGAGCTGTCTCTCTAGGCATATACATTCCCTGACGAGCCAGATGTTTACGGAGTTCTCACTGTGTGCCGGGCCCTGTTTTGGGCACTGCGGATCCAACAAGAAACGAAACAGACTTACACGAGGATCACTCCAGGCCAAGAGCACAGCGTGTGCAAAGGCCCCGAGGCAGGACGGTGCCTGGCACGTTGGAGGAACAGGGAGCCCGGAGCAGAGGACAGGCAGGGGTGTTGGGGTGAGAGATGAAGACGAGGAGGTCAGAAGGGAGCGAGTGGGGCAGAATCAGGAGGGGACGAGTGAAAACGGAGTTCCTAAAGGTGGCCAAGGTTTGCTGGAGATGGTGGGGCAAGCGGGAGGGTGTCTCCAGGATCCTGGCTGAGCAGCTACACGGACGGGGCTGCCTTCGGCTAAGAAGGGGGGTGTCAGAAGAGCGGGTCTGGGGGCCCGGTCGAGCCCAGTGTAGCCGTGTTGAGTACAGGACCCCCGGGACCCCCCCACGCGGAGACACAGCTCCAGACATCGCCTGGACCTCAGGGGAGGCCGGGGCTGGACACAGGACTGTAGGCATTGTTGGGGCGTCGGGGGATTAGAGCCCCGAGAGCGGACCACGCTGGAGGGGAGCGTGGGGTGTGGGAGGGGCTGGCAAGTGCAGGGTAAGGGGTCAAGACTCTGACCGAGGGGGTGAGGACGCAGCCACCACTGACCTCGATGAGAGGGATTTCAGGGGTGGAAGCTGGGAAGGTGTGAGAAGCGGGTGGCGTAGAGGTGAGAGAGAGAAAGAGGTGGGGACGGCGAGTGTGGACGACTCTTTCAAGGAGTTATGCGCAGTAGTGGGAGGGGCCCCGCCCCGCAGCGTCAGAGGAGTCAGAGGCACTGATGGACCCAGCGCTGTTTCTGGAATCCCATCCTTGAGTGGCGCCTGGTGACCCCAATGCCGCGTGCATCCCGCCTCTGCAGTCCTGTCTGCAAAATGGGCAGGAGAGTAGCGCCTCCGCCCGGGCGCCGGTCCCGGCACTGGGCGGCCCGGCCACGTGCCCCTGTCCCCAGAGTGCAACCGGGAGGGGAGGGCCCCTGCTTTGGCTGGGGGGGAGGCGGGTACAGCTCCCCCACCCCCACCCCTGGGGGAAGCAGCAGCCTGTCGCGAGGAAAAGGAAAAACGCGGTGAGATACCCGGTGAGAAAGGGTCCCACAAGTCAAAGTGCTTTTTCAAAAATAAATCGCCTGATTAGCATAAGGTATGCAAATGTATGCTAATGTGACAACTATTAAAAGATTCCAAATGTCATCGAGGGAAAAACACACCGGTCTGGGGCGGGGAGGGCGGGGGACGGAGGAGGGGACGCAGCCGGGACTCAGGAGAAAGGTCGAGGCTCGGGGCCCTAGTTATCAGATGGGTTATTCCAAGTCCCATCCCGGCCAGACCCCTCCCCCTCCCCAGCTCTCTAAGTGCGTCCCCAGGTACGCGGTGCCCAGCAGGTAGACACTTTGTCCAGGGCGCGAAGCCATCCTACCGTCGGGAGCAGAAAACCAGCACAGGTGACAAGCCACACCAGCTTTCCCGAGAAGACTTTAAAAACAGAGTATCCCCCACAACCAAAGACACCCCCAAGTCTCCCAAGGGCCTGGACGTGTATGTGAGACTCTTCGGCTATCCACCCATACCCTCTTTCACTTAGGAGAAAATGTCCTTCCCCCGCTTTTATTCTGAGGCGGGCAGACAACACTATCCCCTGACGTGAGGACTGAAAGCATTTTCAGGTGAGAAAACAGCATCAGAGAGGTGCAGCGATTTTCTCCAGGCCACACAGTGACATGTGAGACTATCCAAGCCTCAGATCACCCCACCTTTCTGCCACCTCTGCTAATGTTTCCCCAATATTTTCTTTCAAATGGACCCGCTTCTCCAGATCTGGAATCTTAGGTAAAAAGAAACGGCTTATCATGACTGTAAATGAAAAACCAGCATCGATGGCCGTAAGTAGAAGCTAACTCAATAAAAACAAAATCGTATTATTAGTTTCTGACGGAGAGATGGTTGTCTCTCTGAGGTTCCGAGCGGGGTTTTGCGCTCTCTTTGTCCAAAAAGGGAGAGAACCAGGTGTCAGAGAGGTGTTGAAGACTGAGCAGCACCCAACGAGGGCATTCTTCTTCCCCGTGGGAGGCAGGGCATTTGAAGTGGTTTTACTGTCATCTGAAACCATCTCATGGTCACCAGGCTGGTGTCCACCTGATACCTGAGAATTCTAGAATCATGGCCAGGATCCTATTTGGAGGTTCACAATATCAGCATCCACAGCTGTATCACTGCAGCCCAAAGACGGAGAAGGGGTGGTTTCACTCCTAAGCAGATCCACCCCTCTACCGCCCACCCATCCGCCCACCCATCCACCCGCCATCCATTTTTCTTTTTCTTTCTTTAAGTTTTTTTAATGCTTATTTGTTCTTGAGGGAGGGAGCAGGGGAGAGGCAGAGAACGAGGGAAACACAGAATCGCAAGCAGGCTCCAGGCTCCCAGCTGTCAGCACAGAGCCCGACGCGGGGGCTCAAACCCACAAACCGTGAAAATCATGACCTGGGCTGACGTCCAACGCTCAGCCGCCGGAGCCACCCAGGAGCCCCCACTCATCCATTTTTCCATCCATCCACCCATCCCCCACCCAACCACCCACCCATCCACCTTCCACCCGCCCATTCGGTACCCATTCGCCCTCTACCCACCCATTTACCTACCCATCCTCCCGCTCGGCCCCTCGGGAAGTATTTATCCAGCACCTACTGCATACCAGGCACTGTTCTAGGCTATGGAGCCACAATCGTGACCAAGACAAACCGCATTCTTACCCAACAGGCGCTTCTCAGCTCGTGACGACGTTTTCTACCCCTTGAGTAACTCCAGGAGGTGGGTTAGGGCATTTCGCCAGACAGTCCCGTGGCCAGGGTCATCCCGGTGGCCACACGTGGCCTTTCCCCACCTGCCGCCTTCTCCCCACGTTCAGGGAGGCAGCAGCGCCTCGGTTTTGCTGCCGCCTGGGGGCGCCACCCCGTGTTACGGGCCGCGAGGGCCTCTGCCGAACCCGCGGGCAGCCAAGAGCGCCTTCCTGGCACCCCTTGCAGTTGGGGCAGACACGTGACTGAACTGAGCCAATGGGACGCGACGGGGGGGGCGGGGAGTGAGGAGTCAGCCACTTCCGGTCCCGGGGTGGGGGTGGGGGGGCAGCTTGCTAAGCAGGAACACCTGTTTGCGCCTCACGTGCGCAGCACACTTCTGCGGGGTCACGTGGCTGGGGTCTGCCGCCTTGTCCTAGTGTCACAGCCCAGAGTCTTACGGCAGCCAAGCGGCGTCTTTCCCGCTCTCCAAGCCTGGGGTCTCGTGGGCCCCGCCCCCAGCTAGAGGTGGGGCTTCCGTGACTTCGGCCAATCACCGACTCCTGTTCCTACTGGCCTCGTGATTGGGTGAGCCGTGGTCACGTGCCCGAAGGCGAGCTTGGATGGTTTCCAGGGAGCCCCACGTTGGGGATCGCGGGCTGCTGGGGCCAGTGCGCGAAGCCAGAGAACGGGGGGCCTCCGATCTTTGCTACTGGGAAAGAAAAAAAGGACTTCATTTATTATTATTATTATTATTATTATTAATGATGGGTTACTATTGTTTAGTGCTCTGGCCTTCTTTCTGACTGGTCCAAATTGAGAAACTTGTTTCTGCAGCTCTAACCGCCCCGACGATGCCCTGCCCTCCGTCTCCGGCCAGATATGGCCATAGATCCAGCCTTCTCTTGGGTGGGCCGGACACCTTCTCTTGGCTGTCCACCAGGTACAACCTACCCGATCCCCAATGCATCCACCCCTCTTCCTGCCCCTTCCCCTCTTCTCCTCCACAGCTCTCCATGGCTCCCCTGTGTCCTCAAGAACAAATCTGGTTCATTTTGTAAAATGCCTCCTAGCCTAGCTACTCCGCTCTTGCTTGCCCCGCCCCTCCTTCTTATTCATCTTTAAAAGTCATCCCTCCAGAAAGCGTCCCCTGACCCCCTACCAATGCTGGGGGGCCTGCCGCAGCAGCATGAGCTTTTCCCATCCCGGGCCCGCCACTGCCTGGGCGTATGTGTCCTTGAGTTCCAGGAGACAAGGGCTGTCCCGTTCACCACTGTCGCCGGTCCCCAGCACAGCCCCTGGCACCCAGTAGAGGCTTGATAAATCTTCCGGAAGGAGTGACTGGTGATTGGAAAGAGAGAATGCCACCGAGCGCAGGGACTCACACTGGGGTCCCTGCCGACGGCATCTTCCTGCGGCCACCTGCCATTGAGGCTTTCTCAACCAGGGTGCCTGGCAGGCAGGGAGCATCCGCCTCAAGAGGCAGCCCCAGGCCAGTGACGGACAGGTGCGGGGGGGATAAACACCCCCCGGGGGTAGGGGTGGGGGGACAGCTCGAGCACAGGCTTCCCTGTCTCCCAGGGGTTCCCAGGGGCACTGAGTCCCAGTTGAGCCCCGGTTATCTCCTTCCCTGCCTTCTCTGCCTGCTCGAGGCCCCTCCTGGCGCCTCCTGGGACCACCTCCCGCGTGTCCTCTCTGCCCCCAGACCCTCCTCGCGGGACCTGCTTTCAGGCAGCCCAGCCTCGTGGTGCAGAGAAAATCTCTCAGCTCCAACTCACTTGCCAGCACTTGCCGGGAGAACTTTGACGTGCTTTGCGGGGGGAGGGGGGGGGGCGGCACAGAACAACAAAAACACTGTTCCTTGCTCCCTGTCAGCCGTGGACTTTGCTGTCTGCGCACACAGACTGCGACATTTGTAGTTGTGTATTAATTGCGGGTTGTTTTTTTTCCCCCGAGAACGAGATGCTCTCCTGCAACGTGTGTGTGTGTGTGTGTGTGTGTGTGTGTGTGTGCGCGCGCGCGCGCGTGTGTGCTTAATGACTTTCTCATTTTGAGATCGGGCCAGATAGCTTTTTGAAGAAAATCTGCCCAGAGCCTGGAACATATAGAAAATTCTCGCAGCTTAATAGCACTCCCACCCATCCCGCCCATCCATCACAGACGCACCGCGGAATGAAAAACAAGCACATTGATTGGATCTATTTCTAATCGACAGCCTAAGATACTGTTTGAAATCTGCCGTTAGTTGGAAGAAGTTGGAAGGGGCTGTGTCTCATTTCTCAAGGGCGTGGGGGCTGCGGGAGAAGAGGAGGAATCGTGGCAACATTCAGCGAGCATGACCTGGCACCTACTGGGTGTTGCATCCCCGGCTGGGTGCTGGGGACACAGTGCTGACCACCCCACCCTCCTAATGGGGGAGGCAGACAGGTCACCTGTGACCCGCGATCAGGGCCATGATGGAGAGTACTGCTCAGGCAGCTCTGGCTGGCACAGAGTGGGTGCCTGATCCAGCCTGGGAGATCAGGTAGGGCTTCCTAGAGTCCAAAAGAGAGAGAGAGAGAGAGAGAGTGAAGGCAGAGGAGGAGTTAGATGTCAAACCAAAATATGACAAGGGAAGAGGACTTCGGGGAGGCCCAACAGCGTGTGCAAAGGCCCTGGGGCAAGTGAGGGTCATTTGGTGTGGCTGGAGGGTGGGGCAAGTAGTGAGAAATGAGGAGATATTGGCAGCCCCTTGAAGGCCATGGGAGGGCGTCTGGATTTCCCCCAGAAACAGTAGGGAGCCGTGGAAGAATCTAGAACAGGGGAGTGAGTGACATTTGTTAAACATCATCTTGGCATAGAATTATCCTAGGACTTAGCAATTCTGCTCTTAGGCATATCCCCAAAAGAATTGAAAACAAGGACTCGAATAAGCAGAGTGTCTGTTTGGGGTGATAAATTTTTTTTGGAACTAGTGGGGATGGTTATACAACATTGTAAATGTACTTAATGCCACCGAATTGTACACTTAGAGATGGTGAAGACGCTTGAATTTTATGTTATGTATATATTACCACATTTTTTTTTTTAAAAAGAGCTACAATTAAAAAAGAAGAAGAAGAAGGGGGGGATAAAAAGGCATTTTGGCTGCCGCGGGAGATCCAGGATGGATCTGCAGGGGTTACGAGCCAGAGCAGAGTGGAGACCCGGGAGAGGGTGAGAAGGGGGCGTCTGGGGGCGTGTTCTGGCAGTTGGGGCTGACAGGAGGCCAGGAGGCGGTGCGATGCCAGCTTCCTTGGGGCCCCACCTCCAAAGGTGGCCTTTGCAGGCAGTGGGGCTCCCGGTTCCCATTCTCTGGGGGCCCAGGCACCCACCTTCCCTGCAAGTGCCCTGGCCTCTCCCCTCCAAAGTCCACCCTCTATGGCCCAGCCCGCGGAGCCCCCATGCAAGGAACCCCAGACGAGGTTGAACGCCACTGCTTGGGTGCCCAAACCAGAGATGCCGGGTAGAAACTCAATCTCTCTCCACCCACCTTCACTTACAAGGTACAGATGTAATACCTGCTTTTAAATTCAATTAAGTCAGATTCAGTTCTGCTCTTGGAATACATTACCCAGCTGGAGACAGCAGGGGGAAAAAAAAAGACAGGAAAACACACACACACACAAAACACAACACAGACCTATTTAGAGATTTCCCTCTAAATGGATTTTAATTCTCTCGATTTATCAGAGGCCAGAGTTGCTGCTGACAGCCTGCGTTCATTGTCTGCGAACCCAGTTTCAGCGGCAAGGAGGGGTGGGGAGAAGTTGGGTTAGACTCTGACGTTCGCTTCCGGTGGGGGCGCGGTGGGGCGCGGGACCTGGGGTCACCCAGACCAGGGTCCCAGTCCCAGCTTTGCCACACGCTGGTGATGTGACCTCGAGCCAAGAGTATCACACGCTCTCTGTGCCTCAGTGTCCGCGTCTGTGAAATGGGGACAGTCGTCGTGCTGGCCTCCGAGGGCAGCGGGTGAATAATGGACCATCACAGAAGATTCAGGTCAGGCCCTCTGCGCAATGCCTGGCACATTCTGAATGTTCAGTTCGTGCAAGGACGATGATGATGACGATGCGGCAGAAGACGGTTGTCAGTGACTGACATTACTTTCCAACTAGAGGCGCAGGCCTGTGCGAGGACTGTCAGGCTTGAGCCCTGATTTCAAAGGCTGGGAGGCTTTGGGTGGGGGCGGGGAAGGAAAGGGAGGATGGGAGGGCGGGGGTGGGGTGGCCTGGCTTAAGCAAAGGCGTGGAAGTTCAACCAAAATCGGAAGGTACTGGGGACGGGACGCTGAACAGGTTTGGGGCCAGACAGGTCGGGGAGAAGGGTGGATACAGACAGGATGGGACAGCATTAGATTCCTTTCCAGAAGCCCCACCCCCGTCTCTATCAAGAGTCACCATCCTGTGTTCTGTGGCCAAGCACAGACACGGCCATGATGCCAGCGCGCCAATGGGAGGCAGTGCCATAACCTGTCCTCTGTCCTGGGACGCCCACCTCTGGCCTTGGGCCTCACGAGCGGGAAGAAAGCTCCTTCTGCCGCTCCCATAGTATTAGGCACCTGAGTGGGGGGCAGGGCCTTGACATCCACAGCCTGCAGGCCAGCCTGGCTAGCTCAGCCCTCAGCCTCCCATTTCACAGATGCGCAAACAGAAATCGGGGAAAAGAAAGGGCCATCCTGAGGCCTCAGAACTGACAGCTTCCCCAGGAGACCTGGGTCGTAGATAGGCTGCACTTTCTGACCTAGAGGAGGCTTCCAGGCTGGGCCTCGGGTTTTGCCATTTGTCCAGCAGGAGGAATAAGCGAAGGCCTCTCAAGGGTCCTTCAAGGTGCCCTGTGCTGAGAGGCGCATCTGGAGGTCTGGTCCGGGGGCCTGTGTCTTCATAAGAGCCTGGTGAGCAAGAATGGGGGATGGTTGGACCAGAATCGGAGAATTTTAGGACAAAAGGTGTCCTGACTACATAGGGACCTCCGCTCTCCTGGGTCCACGGCCCTCAAGGGTTTCGGCGGGCCATACGTGGCTTCTCGGAAGGGTTACTTCATCCACAGGGGGCCTCTTCGGATCCCGGGCCCATAGCCCCTTGCCTGGCCCTGCGTGGGACGGCCACCTGGGGAGGGGAGGGGGCATGCAAAGCTACTCGGTAACCAGGATCGGGGTAGGAAAAGCAAAAGGAAAAGACAAAATACAATTACCCTCAAGGGCGCCGCCTGGGAGGGGCACTTGATCTAGTGGTGTCTACGCCAAGTCTCTACCTGAGGAATGATGCCTCAGGCCGCACACTTAAGACTCCGGGTATGTTGGGCGCGGATAAAAAGGAGGGAAAAGGACCCGGAGAGATCGGCTAAGACAGACAGCGAAAGAAAGCAAACGGCTGAGAGACCCAGAGACAGACACAGCGAGACAGGTGAAGACGGTAAGAGATGGAAACAAATCGAGAGAGACAGAAAGTCTGAGGGAATTGAGAAACAGAGACAGACGGGAGAGAGACAGAACCAGGAAGGGAGAGAGACCTACACGAAGGAAAAGAGGACTTCTATTAGTCCTTAATTGTTGCAAATAGATGTAGCAGAAATGAAAACGCACCTAGCCCATTAATCTAATGGCTGTTAGTCAATCACGCTTCAAAAGGGGCTCCGAGGTGGCTGGGGGGGGGGGGGGGGGCGGGTGGCAGAACGGAGGAGAGGGTTTTAAACGAACGAGGCCCTCAGGGAGAGCCTGAGGGGCAAGTCGGGGGAGAACCAGTTTCTTGGCTGGGGAGATTCAGAGCCTTGCAGGGAGCTCCCAGCCTGGAGGTCTGGTCGGCCTGGGCGATCAGGAAGTCTCATCCGCGAGGCTGGGTTGGGGGAGATCCAGTGTACCCCCCACCGGAGGGATCGAATTAAGTCTTTAACTTCCCCGCCCCACCCCCCCCCCCCACCCCCCCGGGAGTGGGGGAAGGCTTCCTGGAGCAGGGCTGCCTAAACTGTGCTAAAATGAGGCAGGCAAGGGAAAAAGGAAGGGAGAAGGGCCTTCCAAGTAGAGCGAACAGCTTGTGTAAAGGTTGAGAAGGAAACACACAGACCACATTAAGCGTGAGCTGCAGAAGCCACACCACACAGGGCCTTTTCTGGCATCCCGAAAAGACCTTGTTGTTCCCACGGTGATGGGGTCAAGTGCAGATCGATATTTTTAGATGTCTCTGCGGATGGAGGCAGATTCGGGGGGGTGGGTCCTAAGATCTTTGACTTACTCAAAGAGAGCGAGCTCGGGGCGCCTGAGTGGCTCAGTCGGTTAAGCGTCCGACTCTTGATCTTGGCTCGGGTCCCGATCTCCCGGTTTGTTTGTGAGATTGAGCCCCGCATCGGGCTCTGCGCCGACGGCCTACGTGGGATTCTCTCTCTCTCTCTCTCTCTCTCTCTGTCTCTCTCTCTCTGCCCCTCCCCCATTCTCTCTCTCGCTGTCTCTCAAAATAAATTAATAAACTTAAAAAAAAAAAAAAAAGAGTGAGCTTCTCAGTCCCAAAGGTGTGCGAGAAAAAGCCAGGTAACCCCCCAGGGGTACATGGTGGGGATCTGGGTGTCATGGGGAGGCTGGAATTTGCAGCATTCGGATTCTCAGCCAGGAAGGTGGGAGGACCCTGCAGGCAGGGGTGCAATGTGCTACTCGTCTCACTTGGGGGGGGCACACCAGTGAGGAGTGGGGGGTGTGAATGAGTCAAAGACACCTGGGCGGGAGGCTTGAGTAAGTGCCCAGGGTATACCTCTCCCCACCACTCTCCAGGGTGACTCACTCATTCATTTGGTCTGGGCTGTGGAGGCCTAGGGGGAGTGGGGGGTGGGGAGGCCACCCCATCATCCAGCCACTACTCACTGCTCCTGCTCACTGAGTACCTACTGTGGGCCGAGTCGTGTGCAGGAACCAAATTTCTGCCTCCCTGCAACCCAACACCTCTGGAATGAAATCTCCTGGGTTCGCTTATCCCTGGGACAGACGCAGTCCCCTCCACCCTGGTTCCAACCTGGCCCCCCTCCCAGGATGCCCTCCCCGCAGCGGCCACCAGAGGGCCGCTGTGAACACCTGGGTCAGGTCCCGCCCTCCTCTGTCCACAGCCCTCCAGGGCTCCCACCTCCCACAAGAGAAAGCCCAAGTGCTGCCTGTGGCTCCCAAGGCCCTGAATGACCTGCGACGGTCCCCTCCCCGCCATCCCCTCCTCCCCCACTCCCCTCCACTCGCTCTGCTCCAGCCACAGGGGCCCCTTCGCTGTTCTGGCAACATGCCAGGCTCCGTCCTGCCTCAGGGCCTTTGCACATGCTGGTTCTCCTCTGCCTGCAACGCTATTCCTCCAGATCTTCTCGCAGCTTCTTTTTATTCAGCCTGAGCATCACCTCTTCAGGTGAGCCCTTCTTGACTGTTGGGCTAACGTAGCATCCCAGTCTCTCCTTCCATTTCTCCCTTGCTTTTATGTCCCTCGCGGCGCTACAGTTCTCGGAAATGAAGGCGTACCTGTTGACCTTTGCTTCCGTCACTTAAGGTCCAGGGAACTGAACTGAGGACCGCTGTGGTCTCGGCACACAGTAAATAGCCAATACGTGTTTGGTGGCCGACTGGATGAATCTCTACAGCACCTCCCTAGGTTGTGGGGACTGTTGTCAACCTCACTTCACACAGTGGGGACCTGAGGTTCCGAGAGGGGCAGCCTGCGACCTGTGGGTGCTCCCAGGCTGCCCGGGGCTGGAGGCTACGGCGGGAATTCTTGGGAGCAGGGGTGGTGTCTCCGGCACAGATGAGCAAACCGAGGTTCTGTTTGACCGGGGGCGGGGGCGCAGCGCACGCCGCCATGGGGACAATGTGGGTGCGTACGGAGGAGGGGGCTCCTAATTTAGTGGAGAGGACCCTGTCGTCCCCCCTTCCTGCTTTCTCCCTAAAAGCCGGCCTTGGGATGGCCAGGCGAGGGGCGACACCGAGTAAATGGCAACGCGCTTGTCATAACGACGCACTCACAGCCCGGCGGATACGGCAAATGCCTCACCCCCGCGCTCCCGCCCCTCTCCCCCCCCTCGCCTCTCCCCTCCTCGGTCCCTCCCCGAAGGCCCTAGCAACCTCCCGCAGGTCGCTGCGAGCTGAGCCCGGAGCCCGCCCCCCGGGAGCCCGCAGCCAATGGCCGTGCTGCCTGATGAAGTAATGCGCCCCCTCCGCCTTCCCATTGGCTGGGCTGGAGGCCGAGCTCCCCGCGCCGCGTGCGGGGCGCGGGAAGGGGTCCCTGCAGCCACGCGCACCTCCCGGGGGTACCCGGGCACCTGCGCCCTCTCCTGTGGGACACCTGTCTGCCCCTGCCCTTCTCAAGGCTCATGCTGGGCCTAGAGACCCCTGCGCGCCAGCTCCTGGCCACAGGGGCGCCCCAGTCCTCCCGTCTGAGCGGGAAGCCTGGGCGCACGGAAGGACCCCACCCCAGCCTCCGGCGATCAAAGGACCCCAGAAGTTTTGACCGACCTTTCTGGATAATTGCACATGAGTTCAGTGTCCACCGTATGCCAGCCCGGGGCCCCCTGGGGGATAGAGTGCTGACGAGGTCGCACCCGGGTCCCCGTCCTCCGGGGCTTCACAGAACCCTGGGGAAGAGGGACACAACACCACAGTCGCCGGTGCGGCTGCGGACCGAGGGTGGGAAGGGTAGGCAGCGGCCGCGATGTCCCCACAGCTGGGCCGCGCGGTCCGCGGCGGCCGAGGCAGGGAGGGCGGAGGCGGGCGGAGGGGGAGGCAGGAGGGGCTCTCCTCTTAATTATCTCGTTCACGCGTTTATTCACTGGGAGCTCCGGCGCGTTGGGGGGGGGGGGGGGGCTGCGCCTTTTTGTTCGCTGCAAACATTCCACAAACATTTTTTATCTGGCTCCCCACCCCCCACAGCACACACACACGCACACACATACACACGCGCGCGCCACACACACCCCACTGGTTCTTTTGTATACTTTTCTTCCTCCTTTCTCCCCCTGCCTTCTGAACCAGGCTAATGGCTTTTTTTTTTTTTTTTAATTGTAGGCGTGTAGATTTTTATTTTTTAACGTTTATTTATTTTTTGAGAGACAGAGAGAGAGAGTGTGCGCAGGGGAGGGGCAGAGGGAGAGAGAGGGAGTCACAGAATCCGAAGCAGGCTCCGAGCTGTCAGCCCAGAGCCCAACTGGGGCTGGAACGCACGAACTGCGAGATCTTGACCTGACCCGAAGTCGGAGGCTTAGCCCACTGAGCCACCAGGCGCCCCATAGGCGGGTAGATTTTCAAGTGTAGATTTCAGCTGCCTTTTTTCTTAACTTTCTTACTGAGGTGTAACCCCTCCATGCCACAAACACACACATCGTAAGTGTACAGACGCATGCCTTTTTACCTAAGCAGGGGACCCGAGGCCAGCGCCCGGGTGGGGGAGGCGAGTTTTGCAAGTGCAAGGTCGACCCCTGTTACTATTTGGAATTATGACATTTTGTTCATCCTGGATTTTTTTTTGCATTAATTTTTATTTTCAAAAATATCTGCAGTCTTAAAAAAAAAAAAAAAAAAAAAGGAGGGGACGCCTGGGTAGTTCAGTGAAGCGTCTGACTTTGGCTCAGGTCATGATGTCGCGGTTTGTGAGTTCGAGCCCCCCGCGTCGGGCTCTGTGCTGACAGCCTGGGGCCTGGAGCCTGCTTCGGATTCTGTGTCTCCTTCTCTCTCTGCCCTTCCCCTGCTCACACGCTGTCTCTCTCTCTCTCTCCTCTAAAAGTAAATAACATTAAAAAATTTTTAAAAAGATATTTGCAGTCAAATATTACTTACCTTGACTGCTGAGTTCTATGGTGCTTCCTTGAATTTGGTCACCGAGAACCGTGCCTCCCCCCACCATACCCTAGTTCTGACCCTGTATAGAACATTCCAGAAGACTTGGCGTGGGAGGTGGGGGCTACCCCACCCCACCCCCCTGCCCTGCCCCCCCCCCCACTCCCGCCAGGTAGCTCTGGCTTCGTCATCACAGATTATTCGTCATCACAGATTATTCTGGAAATGCACCTAAACAGAATCACACAGGGCACAGTCTTCGGAACCCGGTTCCTTTCACTCCATGTCATGCTCTGGAGGTGCCTGCAAAGTCGCCACACGTCTGAGTAGCTCATTCCCTTCCGGGGCTGTCACTGCAGTGTGTGGACAGAGCTGGTGTGTTGATCTAGCCACCGGCTCCTGGGCATTTGGGTTGTTTCCTGTGTTTGGCTGTTCCGAATAAAGCTGCTACGAACATTGTCACACACGTCTCCGTGGGGACATATGTTTTCATTTCTCTTGGGCAAACACGCAGGAGTAGGATGGCTGGGTCATATGGTAGGTGTGTGTTTAACTTTGGAAGAAACTGCCACCCGGTCTTTCTGAGCGGCTGTAGCATTTCGCCTTCCAGCGGCCGGAGGGGGGGCGGGCACCTGCAAGCCTGAGTTTGGGGGCATTTGTTGTTTTTTTTTTTTACTTTTTCTTAACGTTTATTTATTTATTTGGAGAGAGAGAGCGGGCGAGCGGGGGAAGAGCAGACAGAAGGGAGAGAATCCCAAGCCAGCCCCCTGCTGTTGGCACAGAGCCGGATGCAGGGCTCGAACTCACGAACCGCGAGATCGTGACCTGAGCGGGAATCAGGAGTCGGACGCTTAGCCGACTGAGCCACCCTGGCTCCCCCGGGGGGGGGCTTCGTGCTTTTGAGCCTTTCCTGAGGTGTAATCTGACAGCCCCGTGAGTTTCGACAAATCTACACGCTGTGCAACCACTCCCTCTGTGGATGGACAGCGTCTGCAGCGCCCCAGAAAGCTCCCTGAGACTTGTGTTTGTAATTTGCAAAGCGAGGGCCAGAGAAGAATAGAGACCTGGCTTCCTCTCTTGTTTTCCCGCGCTGCGTGCTGCGTGCTTCGTTTTGAAGTTCCCTCCGCGTGTCTCCAAATGAACCTCTTTGCCTGGCTTTCTCAGAGAGTGGGGGGCGGGGGGGGCCCTAATGTGAATTCTCGTGAGTGGTCTCCAGTCTATTTAATGCTTACTTTTAAGATTTGACAAATAGTGAGTGAGTACTTCCTGTGGCCAGGTGATAGGCCGAGCACTTCACACACATTAAATATCAACGAAGTTATGCTTTATCATCCCCATTTCACAGATGGGAAGACTGAGGCACTCAAAGGCCACGTCTCCGGCCCTCGGCCAAAGTCCCAAAGCGGGCAGGGCTGGGATGTGAACCAGGCCCCGTGCTCCCCGTGCTCTGGGCCTCCGCAGGCATCTCCTCCTGGCTCCCGGGCCCGTGACAGCACTGCATAGACATTGGCCACAGGCCCACAATCCCTCACCCACCATCCCAACATCGAAAAAGCTCCAGAAATAGGACTGCCGGGGTGGCTCAGTTGGTTGAGCGTCGGACTCCATCTCAGATCCCGTCTTGATCTCAGAGTCGCGAGTTCAAGCCCTGCCCTGAGCTCCGTGCTGGGCGTGGGGCCTACTTGAAAAAATAATAGAATGAAATAAAATATAAGATAAAATAAAATACAATAATAAAAAGCTCTAACAATAGAGGTTTTTCATCAGCATGGCTTTAAAACTCATTGAACATCAAGAGTTAATAGTCTTGGGGCGCCTGGGTGGCTCAGTCGGCTGAGCGTCCGACTTCGGCTCAGGTCATGGTCTCGCGGTCCGTGAGTTCGAGCCCCGCGTCGGGCTCCGGCTGACAGCTCACAGCTTGGAGCCTGCTTCCGATTCTGTCTCCCTCTCTCTCTGCCCCTCCCCTGCTCACGCTCTGTCTCTCTCTCTCTCTCAAATAAACATTTTTAAAAAAGTTAATAGCCTTAGCTATTAATCAGCTTTCCTTATCTCATTTATTGTGAATATTCCCATTATGTTGCCACATTTCACGGGGAGGGCGAGTGGACCGCCCAGGCCCAACCGGGGTCTTAGGGTCTCACACAAGATGTCTTACGTGTCTGGTGTCAATGTCCTAAAATCTAGGACATTAAATTCCAAAACATATCTGGTCTCAAGGGTTTCCGATAAGCTCTATGATTAGTTACTATTAAATAATCTATATTGCGCCTACTTGCATGCTGACCGTCCCAGGCAGTGGGGACACCGCAGGGACCAAAGCGGACCCCGCCCCCGCTGGGTTCACAGGCCAGTGGGGGAAGAAGGCAGACACCATAGCAGGCAGTTACGACATGGGTCACTAGGTCCGCAGTGGAGGCAACACAGGCCTGGTGAGGGCTCCGGGCACTCGGGCCGAGGTATCGGGGAGGCTTCCTGGAGGAGGTGTTACCCGAGCAAAGACCTGAAGGTTAAGAAAGGGGTAGTGAACGGGCGGGAGGGGGCACCTGGGTGGTTAAGCATCCTACTTTTGAATTCGGCTCAGGTCGTGATCTCACGTCCGGCGGACAGCACGGAGCCTGCTTGGGCTTCTCTCTCTCTGCCCCTCCCCTGCTCACTCTGGCTCTGGAAATATGGCAACTCTGTGGATCATCTATTCATTTCTTCTGCTTCCTGGGCTGGAGACCTGAATCCCCCTTTTTTTCCTTTTCTCTTACCCTCCCCCTCCTCCACACGTCAGCCAATCCTGTTGCCTCTGCCTGCAAAATTTATCCTAAATCTGCCTTCTTATCCGCCCCCCTGCCTCAGTCCCCACCTGGTCCAGCCTCCATCGTGACTAGTCCTGCCTCAGGGCCTTTGCACTGGTCCTTCCCGCTCCCTGCGTATCCTTCCCCCTGCTCTCATATCTCCATTTATTTCCTTTGCTTTAAAAAATGTATGTCAAGGACGTCAGCTTCAAGACAGCAGTGACTTGGGTTTATCTCTGTGACCGTTGGGTCCCCAGCTACTAGCACAGTGCCTGGCACACAGCAAGGGCTCAGTAAAAATTCCTTCCGCAACGGAAGGCATGAATTCACGGAAGCTCAGAACACAGCCTGGTTGGGGCGCCTGGGTGGCGCAGTCGGTTAAGCGTCCGACTTCAGCCAGGTCACGATCTCGCGGTCCGTGAGTTCGAGCCCCGCGTCAGGCTCTGGACTGATGGCTCGGAGCCTGGAGCCTGTTTCCGATTCTGTGTCTCCCTCTCTCTGCCCCTCCCCCGTTCATGCTCTGTCTCTCTCTGTCCCCAAAAATAAATAAAAAATGTTGGAAAAAAAAAAAAATTTAAAAAAAAAATAAAAAAAAAAAGAACACAGCCTGGTTGTGTTCCCAAGTCCTGGATGGGAGCATTTAGCCGTGGACACAGATAGAGATATTAGGGGGAAAAAAAGGCTCCAAATTTTGGTTGCCTCCCTCTGCCTTTAATTATTTTGTCGACAAGGCTCACAATTCAGCAAGTCAAGGTGGCATTTGAGAGGGACGGTTCCCTTTAGCGTAGCTGACAGCTAATTTGTGGGAAGTTTAATTACAGGCGGCGTTAATTAACTGACAGAATGCTGGGCGAGGAAGGCAGCCATCTGTTCCTAAAAACGTCCTCCCCTCCTGGGCCCGGCTGGGAGGCTGGGAGGGGTGGGCAGGGAAGAGGACAGGGCGTGGAGAAGAGGCGGGGACAGAGGAAGAGGAAGGAAGGAGGGCCAGGTGATGAATCACAGGCTTCTCACCCCTCTTCCAGATGCCACTGGGCTGAGGTCTTGGCACTCCGCCTCCTCGCGGCCTCCACCATTTCGCAGTTGCCTCCGGGAGCCGCGGGGAGGGGGCACTAAGTTCCTTGGAATCTGCTGCTTGCTGGTTGCATCACGAGGAGCAGAGGGTGTGGAGTAGTGGAGGTGAAAGCACGCGGTCCTCAGCTCACACTGGAGCGGATGGGCACCCGCCAACGGAGGTCGGGAGGAGACGCTGGGCCAGAGGCCCAGGGTGCAGGATGCCCTGAGAAACCTGGCCTGGGAGAAATGGGTCAGTCTGCCCCTCCTGCCACCGTTCACTCCTTCATTTCACCCGCTCTCCACGAGGATGGCAGAGAGGCGACGCACACGGCCTCCAAAGACGGCCTTCCGCGGTTCAAAACCAAACCCAGCTTTGTCCCTTCTGAGCCGTTTGCCCCGCGGCAAGTCACTTAAGCCTCTCTGAGCCTCAGTTTCCCCATTTGGCCACACTCCACCCCCCCCCTCCCCGTCGCCCCGGACAACACAGATGGAACACTGTCCACGCGAGCAGGAGGAGGCCTCTCCTGGTGCCTACTTAGAGCAGCGGCCAAGGCGGGGCCGATGGGGCTGGCACAGGCTGGCCTCGCTAAGCTGGCGGTCCTTGGCAGTTCTCGGCCCCCCTGAAGGCGGCTGGAGAAGGGCCCAGGCCTGGCTGTCGGGGGAAGTGAAGAGGCTCGGACGAAGCCGAGGCCGCTTCTCAGAGGAGGCAGGTTCCGATTTGGGGCAGGGACTCTATGCACCTGCTGGATGCCAGACCAGGCCTTTGCCCCCGCTGTTCTGGCTGCTGGGGTCACTTGCCCTCCGCACGGCGCCGAGTCCTGCTTTCTGCTCTTGGTCTAGAAGACGCCACCGCCAGGAAGCCTCCCGCGTTCTCTGGGTTGGGCCGAGCACCTCCCTTTGGGCTAACACAGCGCCCGAGTTTCCCCAGCACATGGCTGCTCACCCAGTATTACGGCTGGGCTGCGGGCAGGTCGCTTGGCCGACTGCCACACACAGATGGAGCGCGCAGGGCCGGGGACCGTGCTTAGCATCGTCCACACCCGGGGAGCCCCGCGGGGCCGTTGCTACCGCTGTCCCCACTTTACGGATGGGGAGACTGAGGCTCAGAGAGAGTTCACAGTGGAACCCAGTAGTGTAGCCTCTGCTTGTGGCCTTAGGGCCGGGAGCAAGGCGGGTGTGAGGTCCTGGTCACAGAGCTGTGGCCACCCAGGGACCCCGTGCAAGGGCCTCAGCCCACCTCTGTGCACGCACGCGCACGCCACGGCCAACACCCTGTTTTTTGCCCTCCTCGATCCAGGAAGGGAGACCCTTTCCCTCAAACCGCCTCGGAGGCCCCCGGCTTCGTCGTGCAGGGCGGACAGCAAAGGACGAGTGGAAAACACTTAAGTGCCCGTCGCGCGGGAAACCTCTGACTCCACTCACACACATTCGCCTGTGGGGGCCAGACCGCCACCATCACTCCTACACCGCATGCCCCCAAGCAAGCCACTTGGCCTCTCCGGGCCACGGCTGCCTCGTCTGGAAGATGGGGACCTAGCAGTGGCACCCAGGATTTTCTCGGAGCTACTTAAAACCCATCCAGCGGTCTTACTCAGCGCCTCAGAGTCAAGACCGAATTCTCTCCCCAAATTTACAAGATCCTGCGCAAGCCGCCCCCTCCCTCCCTCCCCTCCTCCCTCGCCCCCCCCCCCACTCCCCCTGCTCCAGCCACATGGGCCTCCTTGCTACAGCTCCTCCAACATGCCAGGTCTGGCCCTGCCCCAGGGCCTTTGCATGGGCCGTGCCCTCTGCCTGGACTACTCTTCCTGCACACGCACCTCCTCCCCACCATTCGTGTCAGCAGCATCAGATCGACTGGTCCCTCCCTGACCTTCCTGATCATGCTTGGCACGGGGCCATACAACTGTCCCGCACTCATTGCCCCGAAGGCCCCTTAATATGGCCCAGCCCTTCTCAAGGGGTGTGGGAGCCCCTTATCTGCTTGCCAGAAAATTAAACCACATCTGAGCTGATCTCTGAATCCAGCTGCAAAGTCCCGGGAGACAGGGGACAGAGAAACCTGCTAAATGGCACCCCAGGGACAGGCTTGGCGAAACCCCGGCTGGAGACGTCACCACATATGACCCATAGGGCTTCAACGAATACACTGCAAAGCAAAAGTAAGCGGGGGGGGGGGGGGGGGGGGGAGAATGGGAGGAGCTGTCCGTTAAGACTTAGAACACCACCGGGGCTCTGTTGGTGGAGCCGGGGACTCGATCTCGGGATTGTGAGTTCGAGCCCCACGTGGGGGGTAGAGACCGCTTAAAAATAAAATCTTCAAAAAAAAAAAAAAAAAAGACCTAGGAGACCACCGACGACTCTAGATTTTACGTAGATCCTGAGCCAGACAGCCCAAAGAAACACACATCACGGGGTCCGCATTTCCGTGTGTCTCCTGGATGGATGTCTGAGGCTGTTAGGGAACCATTATTTTGAACACGATACTGAAGTCCGTGGGGTTTATTATTATTATTATTATTATTAGTTTAGAGGGAGAGTGTGCGTGAGCAGGAGAGAGGGGCAGAGGGAGAAAGAGAGAGAACCTTAAGCCCAGAGCTGGACACAGGGCTCGAGCCCATGACCCTGGGATCAATCCAATCCCCACCCCCTCTAAGAGCCGCTGCTTTCGAAACACCCCATGCTTCCAGATGAAACCCATCTGGCATTGGCATCGAGATGACAAGGGAGGGGGTGAGCGGAAGGGCGCAGGAGTTGAGAGCGGCCCTAGACAGACACTGGCTGAATCTGAGTAATGGGTTTGTGGCAGGACGGTGGCGGGGGGGGGGGGGGGGGTGTCATTATTCCATCTCTCTACTTGGGTGCGTTCGACATTCTCCACCATGAAATTTTGCAAGGGGGGGGGAAATTCGGATAAAAGCTGGACGTGAGTTCAGCATAACGTGCCCACGGTGCTTTCTCGGGCCACGTGAGAGGTGTGAGGGGTACGTGGGAACCCTCTGGAGTCTCTCTGCCACTCTTCCAGAAACCTGAAACCAGTGCAAAGTAAAACATTTTGGAAAAAAAAAAAAACAAAAAACCCACCCACACACAGGACGTTGAAATGCGTAACGAATAAGCCAACCGGGGGTCAGCAGCCCGCGTGCCCGGGATTGGACCGCAGGCGCGGGGCGTCCCAGGGCCACCGTCGGTGACCACACGGCGACTCCCCCCACCCCGCCCCCAGGACCCAGCCTCAGGCTCGGCTGGGATCGGCCACACGGGCGGCAGGAGGGGCCGGAAGCCGGTGGTCTCACAGCAGCCAGGGCGAGAATCCGCTTTCAGACCCACTTTATTCTCTCTAGACTAGAAACACTCCGCATTTCCACCCTCCCTGCCGCGATCTGGGTCGGCCAGGGGCCGCGGGGCCTCACCGCGGCTCTGGGGGCCTCTCCGGGGGCGCAGTGGCCTCGGCGCGGCCGTGCGAGCTGGCTCGGGCCAGCAGCCGCAGCCTCCGCGAGCGCAGCCGGGCCTGGACGGCCCAGAGCGGGGGCCGGTGGCCGGGCAGCGAGGCGTCCTCGTCGCCCAAGCTCTCGACGGTGGAGTCGGAGCCGTCCTCCGTGCCGGCCAGCGAGCGCTGGCACACGGGGCAGGAGCGGCGGGCGGCCTGGGCGAACCAGGGGTCGATGCACTTGCAGTGATAGGTGTGGGAGCAGGGCAGGATCTTGAGCCGGTCGCCCTCCTCGTACTCGTCCAGGCAGATGGCACACAGGTCGTTCCTCCGCGTGAAGGTGCGGACCCGGGCCTTGCGGCGGGCCTGCGTCTGGGCCGCCGGCTCCCGGGGCCCCCGGGCCCCCAGCCAGGCCCACAGCCGTCGCAGGACGAAGACGGCGGACGTGAGCAGGGCCAGGGCGCGGCCCAGCACCCAGGACGCGGCCGGCACGGGGTGGCGGTCCGGGCTGGGGCACGGCGGGTAGTCGGGCAGCCGGAGGACGTGGGCCGACCTGTCGCGGCGCACGATGAGCCGCAGGTCCCGCGAGGCGGCCTCGCCCACGAACACCGAGGGGACGGCGATCTGGCGTCGCGGCCCCTCGAACGCGGGCGCCGTGCGCACCAGCTCGTCGGAGCGCGCGTTGCGCACGACGGCCGCCTCGAAGCCGGCCCGCTGCGCGCGCAGCGCCTTGAGGTCGAACGCGCAGTCGTATGGGCGGATCAGCGCGGTGGCGCCCAGCGAGCCGTTGCCGGGCCGCGGGCCCTCGAGGGGGCGGCACGCGTCGGCCGGCTCGGCCTCCGTCAGGTAGCCCCGCACGCCCTCGGGGGCCAGGGGCACCCCACACAGGGCCGGCGGGTCCGCGAAGTCCAGGCTGCTGGCGTTGCCGGCCCGCACGGCCCGCACCACCGCCCCCGAGGGCGCCAGCAGGGCCATTAGGATCAGGGCGACCGCCACCCCACGGCCGCCCCCCTTCCGCCTCCTCCGGCCGCTGTGCGCAGCTAGGTCCCGCCGGGGACCGCAGACGGGAGGCCTGCGGGCATCTCCAGGGCCTCCCAGGGCGCCCGTGGCCCGGGTGGAAGGGAGGCGAGCTCGGAGGGGGTGCTCAGAGGCGGGTGAGCGGGGCAGCCGGCCCCGGGCGGCCCCAGGCAGAAACTGCTCCTGGTGGCACCCAGCGTGAATCGGGCGTGTCTGCGAAGGCCGGTCTCAGGAGCGGTCGACCCGCCCGGAGGCCTTGCTGGAGGATGACACCGAGGCCAGGGGCCCCCGGGGTTCCAGGTGCCGCTGGCCTCTGTGACATCGTCCTGTTACATCCTGTCCCCAGGAGCCCCCGGTTGCCTAGGGCTGTGGCCGGGACAGAACTCCTGGGTCTCAGAGCCGGCGGCCCGAGCAGCCTCGGAGGAAACCTGTGGGAGGTTCAGAGCATGCTCAGTTCCTGGAGCCCGTAAGGCTCAGGGGTGCCACAGAGCGGCCCCCGGTGGCCCGGACCCGGCACTCACCACTCGTCCTCTACGGCATCATCTCCCCAGCCTCCCAGAGACCCACCCAGGAAGGTGCCCCCTTTTCAGATACCCAGAAGGACCCAGACTTGTTCACGACACCCTCCCCCCAACGAGGTCTGTTCTTAAAACCCAAATTCCCAACTTCCTCCCTCTCTCCCCCTCTATTCCCTCTGCTCCAGCCACAGGCGCCCCCTCACTGTCGCCACAACACGCCAGGCCTGGTCCTGCCCCAGGGCCTTTGCACAGGCTGTGCTCGCTGCCTAGAGGGCCCTTTCTCCGGGGCTGGCTCTTTCTCAGGACTTAGGTCTGAGTTCATAGGTCCTTAGAGTTTAACTAGATTTGATTGAGGGGGTGGGGGAGAAGGGTGCCAGGGGCGGGGGGGGGGCTGCCAGGAAGGGGGGGGGTCCCTGACCCACTGCCTGGTATGCCTTCAGTCCTGCACCAGCTTTATTCTCCCACCTCGGTGCCTCTTCCCCAGCCTGGTCCCCAGCTGTGTCCCCATCCTCCGCCAGAGCCCTGGGTGACAGTCTCCCGGCCCCCCCACCCCTTCTCCCCCAAACCCCCCACCCCGAGTCTGCCTCCTCCTGGGCTAGGCTAGCCTGCTCAGGTCTGGATTGCCGGTTCTGCCGTTCACAAGCTGTGTGACGCCAGGTAAATCACTCGACCTCTCTGGGCCCCGGTTCCAGGTCTGGAAACTGAGCACAACGATGAGGAACCCATCCCGTAAGACGGACGGTGTGAGCGGTGAAGGAGACGAAGCACGATCAGCACTCGGCTCTGGGTCTCACGTCCTCCCTCTCCCGGACCTGACCTGCCTCTGCTTTGAAATCCTTCTAGTCAGGGATCTGTCTGAAATCCCAGGCCTCTGGTCTCCCCGTGGCCCCCCAGTGCCCTCCAGATGAAGTCCAGGCTCCTCTGTGTGGCCCACAAGTCCCCCCACCCTCCCCGCCGCCCCCCGGCCACTCACGGCGGTCAGGACCCTGCCAATCTCTTAAGCCCGATGCTTTTCAACGCTCCGAATGCATCGCGATTCCTTGACCTCTGGGGCCTTGCAAATGCTGCTTGTGGTGCCCGAAAGGGCATTCTGTCCCCTCGTGGCACTTTGCCAGCCTGACTACTTGCTCTGTGGGACTTCTCGGCGGCCCCATGCCTCCCAGGACGGCCCTCAGCCGGCAATGGAGGAGACAGGGACACACGGGCAGAAGGCCATGTGGCAACAGAAGCAGACACAGGAGTGACGTGGTGGCCACGGCAGAAGCCGGGTGGGTGGGGGGGGGGGAGGACAGGGGACAGAGTCTCCCTGTGAGCCCTGGGAAGGAGCTCGTCCTGCCGACACCGACGTGGGTTGAGGACGGGTTTCTGCTGTTGGAGGACCTTCCCCCAGCCCCGCCCCAGGGGGTGGCACAGGTTACAGCGGCCCTAGGACAGGAATAGCCCCTGGAATCCTTGTCCCCGACAAGGTGAGGTGTTACCACGTGGAGAATGGAGGGTGAGTAAGCATGAACTTGGTGTCAGAGGGCAGGGAACAGCATGCTGGGAATGCGAAGAGAGTAAGAAGGTCTTGAGAGGAGGGAGAGAGTGGGGGAGAGGGAGGGAGGGAAGGAGAGGGAGGGAGGGACCGGGGGCGGGGGGAGGGAAGGGGAGTTGCGTGTCTGGAAACAGGGTCTGACCCAAGGACAGGAGAGGGTGGGCAAGGCCACGGAGGACGATGGGAGCCACAGAAAGGCTGAGAGGGAGGGCAGGACCACATTGCCTTTTCCATTTCCACTCTCTAGATTTCTGCACTGCTTGGCTCTTGTGCGATGGGAAGGAATTCACTGATTGCTCCTGAAATAAAAAGCAATTTGTGTTTCTGCAAGAGGCCTCTGGCTGCTGGCTGGAGAGGGACGGGGAGGCCGGGAAGCCACGGAGGGGACGGACACTCAGGGAAGGGACTCAGAGGGGACAGGAGCCCTGAGTGAGGAAGAGGACAGCAGGTGCTTGGGGCTCAGTGACGTTACCCCTGCCGAAGCCCTTCCCCCTGGGATTCCTCCCCGAAGTCCCTTGGTGCCCCCGCCTTTCACGTCACTCGAGCAACTGATTTCCCTAAGGGACAGGTCCTTGTCCCCGCTGGGATTTTCAAACCTCATCTGGTTTTCTGAGTCTTTGTATTTTGCAAACCCCATCTCCCCGTGGCAAGATATTTGCGCTGTCTGTGACTCTCACGAAGTTTTGAGAGAAAGACGACAGGAGAGCCGATATTTAGGGAACATTTTGGTCCATAAAGGAACGGACGGACGAGGATGGGGGGGGGGGGAGACGGAGAAAGCGGTTCGCCAAAGACCGCGGTGGGTGACGACGGGGCGTCTCGGCTCCCTCGGGCCTGCCGTGACAAAGAACCGCAAACCGGGCGGCCGAGGACATCGGGGATTCATGTTTTCGAAGTTCTGGAGACCCGAAGTCCAAGATCAAAGGCTCGGCCGCGTGGCCCTCCTTCTGGAGGCTCCTCTGGCTTCTGGAACCTTCTTGGCTCACGTGCAGGTGGCCTGGAACGTGCCAGCAAATGAACACCCCTGGGCGCGGCCGGGGACCCGGGACCGAACACCCCGTCTCTCTCCCTTCTCAGATGCCAGGGCTCTGGGGTGCGCATCCCACATCACCTCCTGGAGGACCCAGTTGGGCTGAACTCCCAGCTGCCCCCCGCCCCCCGCCCCCCGCCAACGTGCTTGCCAAGGTGCTTCCTTTATCAGATGCCCTCCCTCTCCGTCTTTCCGTTTCTGCACCAGCCGGGGGGCGGCTCTTTTTGTCTTACCCCTCTTCCTCCTCCTTTGTCTCTGTGTCGGTACCTCCGCTGTCCGACCCTGCCCTCTGTCTCCGTCTCTGCCCTCTGTCTCTGTGTGGGTCTCCCTTCGTGCCACTGCGTCCCTGGCTCCTTTCGACGCGCTGGGTGCCGGATACACAGCCGTGACGAAGACAAAACCCCCGACCTTACGGAGAGTCTGTTCCAGCCGAGAAGAGGGAAGTCAGCCAGACGACGAATTAACTCAATGAATAAACCAGCCGTCAGGTGAAGCAATTTCAGGGTGTGAAACGCAGCGAAGGAAACGAAAGCGGGGGCAGCATGAGGTGGGGCGGTTCGAGGAAGGTCTCCCCAAGGCGGGCGCATTCGAATGGGAGCCCGAAGAGAGGAACGACCTTTGCTTCTAGAACATTCTTGGGGTGCCACCAAATCACACTCCCCCAATCGACCTGGGACGTGCTGGCTGGTGTCATTTCGTTCGGTGCATTTGTTCATCAGATATGTGCTGGGCACCGACCGTGTGCGAGACCCTGGGCTGGGCGCTGGGGACACGGAAGTGACTGGCACCAACCCAGTCCCCACCGCCCAGGGGCTCTGTCCAGTGGAGGAGGAAAACGACCCACGAGGGAACGGGCATATCTCACGTGGCGATCAGTCCCGTGACGGGAGCCAGACAACAACGAGACAAGCCCAAGTGTCTGAGGAGTCAAGGTCAACCCCGACGAGCTGGGCGGAATTCGTGGGCCAGACCCGGGCCACACTGCCCAGCCCAGGCTCGTCCTGAGCCGATATCAGACAGACCTGAAGGGAGGGGCGGTCCCCCAAACTCTTCCAAAGGTCAAGGTCGTGGAAGATGAGAGACCCATGTGACAACGAAATACAGTGAGTGGCTCTGGCCGGGGTCCTGGGCCGGTCAAACCCCGGATAAGGCAAGTTTGTTGGCAACGTTGTACCCGCGTTAATTTCCGGGTTTTGCCCATCCTACCGGGTTCACGTAAAATGTCATCACTCGGGAGAGCTGGGTGGAGGGTGTCCAGGAACGTGTACTCTCTGTAGCGTGTGGTGACCCCGTTCTTCTGTGAGTCTATGATTATTTCAAAGCAAGACATTCAAAAAACCCAAACAGCCTTAAGGAAAAGAAGAAGAAGGAAGGAGGGGCGCCTGGGGGGCTCAGTCGCTTAAGCATCTGACTTCGGCTCAGGTCATCTCGCGGTTTGTGAGTTCGAGCCCCGCGTCGGGCTCTGTGCTGACGGCTCGGAGCCTGGAGCCTGCTTCCGATTCTGTGTCTCCCTCTCTCTCTGCCCGTACCCCACTCATGCTCTGTCTCTCTCACTCTCAAAAATAAATAAACATTAAAAAAATAATTTTTTAAGGAAGAAGGGAGGAGGAAGAGGCGGGCGGAGGAGAGGAGGAGAAAGTCTCAGAAGGAGATGGTGGCTGGCCTAGAAGGTGGTCAGGGAAGTCCTCTCTGAGTGGGTTGTCATGTAAACCAAGACCTGAAGGGGGAGGAGGAGTTGACAGAAGGAGACGGGGTGGGGAAGACCAGCGTTCCAAGCAGCAGGAACAGCACACGGGCAAAGGTCCTGTGGGCAGGAGGGGTCAGTGTGTCTGAAGAAAGGTGAAGAACAGTGTCGCTGGCGTGGGTAACTGCCTTGATCCCGGAGGGCCTTGCGGATAGAAATGGGCATTTTGTCTTTTACTATAAGCGCAACGCAAAGCCTGTGTATCTGGGTTCCCCTGAGACGAGGATTCGGGTACAAGTACTTGACGGGGTAAGTGATTCCAGAAAGCCCAGGAGGGCCGTGGGATAGTGAGAGAGGGAGGGGAAGGAGCCAGAAATGGGGGCGGGGGAGGGCGGCACTCATGAGCAGGTGACCGTGGTAGGCAGAGGGGGCTCAGTCCCATCCGGGACTTCTGGGAGACAGCGCAGAGGGAGGAGGGAGCTGGGGTATTTATGTTTCAGCCACCGGCCGGAGGCTACGAGAGGGAGTGACAGGATTCTGCAACACTTCTAGCCTGCACGGGCGTGAGCAAAGCAGGTTCAGGCGGAGGGCCAGAGCTGGGATGCCAGCCAGCAGCACGGGGAGCTGGTGGGGGACCAGGGGACCCGGGAAGGCCATCGACGGCATCAGCCACAGGGCCTTTACCCTTGCACTGACCGGTACGGCAGCTGCGCTCCACAGGGAGCACACGGGGGCGGTGACGGTAGTGGGTGGCACAGGTCTAGAACATTCCATCCTCAACGAAACATTCTACTGGGCAGTCCTGCGCTGAAGCATTTTAAGCGAGGGAGGGACACAACCCGATAGAGGGTCGAGGAAAACCCTGCTGGCTGCTGAGGAAAAGCAGCCGGTTGGGGTTAAAAACGGAAACCGGGAGCCTAGGGAGGAAGCAATCCGGGTGGATGTAACAGAGGCTCAGACCAGTGCAGTAGCAGGCAGGGGTGGGGCAAAGCTTGTCGGAAGCAGCATCACCGGTGGGGGGGGGGGGGGGCGGGGGGGGGAGCCGCGTGACCATCTGAAGGTAAGAGGAGGAAGGGGAGGTGAGTCTGGCCCCCGCTGTGAGCCCCAGGTGGACACAGGATGGCCGTCCCCAGGATGGGGACCCGGGAGAGGAAGCCACTTCAGAGACGGACACGGAGTTCCGTCTGGGCCCTGCTGGGCCTGAAGGTCAGGGGAAAACCCAGGGGGCAACCGGACTCCAATGGCAGAGGCCGGGGTAGACACAGGAATCTGGGCCCGCGGGGCCCGCTGGCCACAGGCCCAGCTGGCAACCACTGGGCCGTGATGTAACTTGTCAGGCAGAAGCAAAGCCTCGTCCCCAGGCTCGAAGGCACAGCTTGCCTAAATGCTAACAAGTTTTGCCTCCAAATGGTGGCGGGGTGTGTGCGTGTGTATGTGTGTATTTAATTCTGGAATGAATTTAATTCTAATTCCGCCGACTTTGGGGATGGGAAACAGCTGTCTTAATGAGTTAAACAGTGGGTTTAAAATAGCGAGCATCTGTTCGCCGTCTGAGCCAGCACCCGCCGAGGCCACTCGGAGGCTCCGAGCTTCCAGTTCGGGGGCCCTGGCTGCGGCTCTGGGGACGGGAGGGAACACGGCCCAGGATGTGGATTCAAATCCAGCCCCGCCACTGGGGAGGTCGCCGCCCCCGACCCCGGGGGGTTTCTGCTGCCGTATCTGTACCAAGGGGGCTGTGTGCCCACCACCCTGTGCTGGGACCACAGCCCTCAGACGGGTCCCACGGGGCGGCAGACCGTGAGCACAGACCCCTGGCTGTGCGGCCCGAATCCCTCTGTGCCTCAGTGTCCTCGTCTGGAAGTGGAGATAACGACAGTCCCTAACTAACGCGGGGAGTTGTGGGGGGAAAAAAAAGTTGAAAGGAGCTACCACAGGTTAAACGCATGTCTGGAACAGTGCCTGACAGACAGTAAATAAATATATAACAGAATTTCAAGGAGCAAAGAGGCCTAGGGAGAGGAAATAATGCCACAGAGAGGCCTGGGCGGGGCTGACTTGGATGGGGAAGTCAGGGAGGTGAGCGGTCCAAGCAGCGGGCACAGCAGGTGCGAAGGCCCTGAGGCAGGCCCATGTTTGGAGACTGCGTGAATAAGGAGGAGGCCAGGGTGGCTGGAACGGAAGGAGCAGGGCCAGAATTCAGACCCGGCTTTGGTTGCATTAAAGGGGTTTCAGTTTTCTCCCAAAGGCACTAGGGAGCCACTGAGGGTTTCAGGCAGAGGGGGCGTGAATCTGATTTGCAGCCAGACTTCTGGCTCTCGTCGTCCGGGCTTCTGTGTACATTTATTGAGCACCTACCAGAAACCAGGGCCTCAGGGGACAACACCCGGCGGAATGAGACTTGCTCGTGGCCAAGTTGAGAGAAAGGGAGATACTGGGTACGCCCACGAGCTTCCATTCACAGCTTGGCGTGGGGGTTTGAGTCCCAGCTCTGCCACCGTCCTGAGGCCCCCCTTCTTGTCACGGAGTTGCCTCACGGATGGAACCAGACCTACGCCTAGACTTTCACATGCACGGCCATCACATTTCAAACGCATAGCCCTAATCTTAAAAAAGTGGACCACGCCCCAACCATACGACCCAGGAATCCCACTGCGGAAGCGGGTGAGAGGCAGAGAGTGAGGGAGACAGAGAATCCAAAGCAGGCTGTGGGTGCAAAGCCTGATTGATGCAGGGCTCGAACCTACAAACTGCGAGATCATGGCCCGAGCGGAAGCCCGGCGCTCAACCCACTGAGCCCCCCACCCCCACCCAGGCGCCCCACGCGCGGCAGTATCCCCAACAGCCCAACCCGGAAGCCACCCAAACGTCCACCGACAGGTGAGTGAATAAGGAAGCAGCGATTCATGCCAACCATGGAACATTCCTCAGCCAGAAAAAGAAACAGAGCCCGGAGACACACAACAACCCAGAGGAACCTCAAAGCCATGAAGCTGGGCCACAGGAGCCGCGCTCAAAAGGTGCACTCTATAGCACAGCTAGAAAATGCAAACTAATTTATAAGGACTTCAAGCAGATCGGTGGTTACCTAGGAAGGGGTGGGGGCGGGGGGTGGGACAGCACGGAGGATATTGGGGGGGACGCAGGGATGGAGGACCTTTGGGGTGAAGGCGTGAAGGACGCGCGCGCTCTGGTTTTACGCGCGGCAGGGAGCCCTGCACACGCGCGCATGCGCGCGCCCGCGAGTGCTCACGTGCGAGAGAATACGTCCAACTGCGCCCGTCCAATATTTGCAGGTTTTTGCCTGCCAGCTCCCCCCCCCCCCCCCCCCCCCCGCAAGCTGTAAAAACAAAGTGAGACAACTACGAAACATTCACTTAGCTCAGCACCCAGGGTGCAGGGGGTTCCGGCTGGGTTGCAGACTCCGTGGCCCTAATGGTGAAGGGGCCTGGGGGTGGGGGCGGGGCATCCCGGGGGACGCTCGTCCAGGGTCACGAGCTTGCCCGCAGTCCTCCCCCCTCTGCACGCCCTCCGCCCGGAGAAGGAGCCTGGGCCTCGCCAGCCTGCGCTTCCCCCGCCCGGGGCCGCCGCCGAAAGTAATTTCTTAACGCGCTGCTCTCTGCCAACGAGACGCAAGATTAATTACAGTCACAAACACACTGGGCACCACCTAAATATTTCATAGATCTGCGTGTGCGCGCACACACGCACACGCTCACACGCAGCCGGCGGGCTGGCTCTTGGTTTTTTTCTCTTGTTTCTGTTTTTCTTTTGCTTTTCTTTTTTTTTTTTTTTTTTTTTTTTTTTTCAACGTTTATTTTTATTTTTGGGACAGAGAGAGACAGAGCATGAACGGGGGAGGGACAGAGAGAGAGGGAGACACAGAATCGGAAACAGGCTCCAGGCTCCGAGCCATCAGCCCAGAGCCTGACGCGGGGCTCGAACTCACGGACCGTGAGATCGTGACCTGGCTGAAGTCGGACGCTTAACCGACTGCGCCACCCAGGCGCCCCGTCTTTTGCTTTTCTTTAAAGGGGGCTGCAGGTAGACACGTGGGGAGACTCCCCTCCCCTCCCCTCTTCTCTCCTGTGTCTTTCCTCCCTTCCTCCCTCCAGAGGGGTCTCCGGGGGGTGGGAGCCTTCTTAGGGCTCAAGGAAGGGATCAGTTCCCCTGGCTGTCTCTGTGCAAGGCGCCAGCTGTGCTGGTAGACTGGAAGAGGTGGCAGGGCCTCTTGGCCATGACCTTGCTCTTGGGGAAAACCGGAGGCCCCTGGGGCATTAGGGGAAATGGCCAAGAGTCCCCTCCCCCTTCCCGAAGAGCCAGTCAACGTGCATTTCTTCGCGTGGCAGGCGATCACTGGGGCACCAAGTGCGGACAGCATCAGAGAGACCCCTCAGCTCCTCGGCTGTGTAACCTTGAGTCAGTGCCTTCCCCTCTCTGAGGCTTGGTTTCCCCATCTGCAAAATGGGGGGATGATAGTTCCCTACGTCGCAGGGCTGCTGTGAGGCCCAAAGTAGGTCTAAAATCCTTATAAAGTCCTCAGCCTGCCACAAAATATACACATCCGAGGTTCGATCGATGTGGCTCTCACGAGGGAGGCACGATTACTGTTTGTTGAGCTCCGGGCCCTGTCCCGGGGGTGGAAATGGAACAGCAAAGGAGACGGCCCCAGCTCTCACACCCCTCCCCATGCCCAGACTTCACCTCTTTTTCTTTCACCCTTGCACTTTATATATGGAGGCTCGCGGGGACTCCGTGCGGGACGTGGACAAAGGAACTCAAAGATGCCTCAGCAGTCTCAAGGCCTCTTCTTTTTGCTGATGGGGAGACTGAGGCCCAGGGAGGGGGCAGGGAGGGCTCCCAGGCCTCCACCCCCGAGCCCAGCCCTCAGTCTCAAGTGGGGCTCCGCATAGGCCCGGTCGAGTCCTCGCCCGTCCCCAGCCCTGCAGCCGCAGGAGCTGCCTGCCTGCAATTTACCAAATGTGACAGGGTCTTGGCCCCGATGGTACAGCCTGAGCCAGTGGCACCTGCAGGGCCGTCACCTCCCCGCTCCCGGGTCTGAGCGATGGACCGAGGGAGCGAGAGTCGGGCAGGTACTGTTTGTCAGGGGACAGCTGGGGACTCTCTCCAACCCCAAGGATGGGCAGATCGGGACCTCGCCAGACAGCTATGGAAACTGAGGCTCCGAGGACAGAAAGTAAGTCATCCTGGATCATACGGGTATTCGTCGGAGTCCCCCTGGTTGCTGGGCTGGGGGGCTGCAGAAGAGCCTTCCTGGGGCTCATGCCCAGGGGGGAGGATGCACAACAAACAATAAACACTACAAATAATCGTGTGGTGTGTTGGTGCTACGGGGAGAGGGAGCAGGGAAAGGGGGATGGGATGGGGACTGGGCCTCACTGAAGGGATGACATCGGAGCAGACAGCCCAGGGAGGTCGGAAAAGTAGCCAGGTAGCTGGAGGAAGGGCATTGCAGGCAGAAGGTCCGCCCATGCAAAGGTCCTGGGGCAGGAGTGGGTCTGGTGTTCTCCAGAAACAGCAAGGAGACCAGTGTGGCTGAAGCAGCGTGAGTAAAGGGGAGAGGGGAGGGGAGGACAGGAAGGGGACAGGAGGCGGTCCTGTAGGGCCTCAGGGACCGCAGGGAAAACTCGGGCTTTCCCCCCAGGAAGGTGGGAGCCCTGAAGGGCTGCTGGCAGAGGAGGGGGGGACCTGACTCGAGTGCTCATGGACACCCTCTGGTGGCCGCTATGGGGCGGGAGGGGGCAAATTTAGCACAGGTGGTCTGGGAAGAAATCTCTAGAGAGGTGCGCTTTGAACTCGAGGTGAGTGAGAAGCCACCCTGGAAAGATCTAGGGTGAGAAAGGGCACACCAGGCAGACGTCACGGCCAGAGCAAAGGCACTGAGGCAGGAACAAGCTTGAACTGTGTGGAGTAGCACCAAGATGGAATGAGATGGGAGGGGACAAGATCGGGACCACGCAGAGCCCTGTGGGCCCCAGGGAGGAGTTTTGGTTTTAGTGGAAGGCCACGGGGAGCCATGGGAGGGCTTTGAGCAAGGGGGGGGGACACAATATGACAGATGATGTGGTAGACAAAATAATATCCCCGAAAGGATGTCTCCACCCTAATCCTTCGAACCCATGAGTACGGCACCTTACGTGGTGCAGTGGGGTAAACAGTTTCCCCCCAAAATTCAGACCCACCCAGAAGCCCAGAATATCACCTTATTTGCAAATAGCGGCTGCAGACGTAATCAGTTGTGGATCTCGGCATGGAATCATCTGGGCCCAGGGTGAGCCTTAAATCCAATGACCGGTGGGTGTCCAGGCAAGAAGAGGAGAGGACACAGAGACCAGGAAGGAGAGAAGCTGGAGGCAGAGATGGCGGGCGGCAGCCACAAGCCCAGGAACACCTGGGGCCACCAGGAGCCGGAAGAGGCAGGAAGGACCCTCCCCGAGAGCCTTGGGAGCGAGCGCGGCCCTGCCCACACCTGGACCTCCGACTTCCGGCCTCCAGAACCTCCAGAGAATAAATCTTTGTTGTTTTAAGCCGTCCGTTTGTGGTACTTTGTTACCGCAGCCCCCAGGAGAAAGGAAATTTGCGAGTGTGACTACAGGAAGCATGTCGACACGAGGAAGTTCTTTTCGATCAGCCATTGGGCCCAATGCGATCACCTCCGGCAGAGACGTGGGCAGACCCAGTGCTGCTGGCCCTGGAGCAGGGGCCACCGGCCAGGGATGCGGCGCCTAAAGCGGGGGGACGGGCTCCCTCCCTGGATCTCCCGGGAGGAACCAGCCCTGCCCACGCCTGGGTTTCTAGCCCACGGAATCCCTCGTGGACTTCTGGCCTCCGGGAGCGTAAGATAATAGATGTGTATTGGTTAAGCCCCTAAATCTGTGGTCATGTTACAGCAGCCACAGGGAGCTCGCACGGGTGGTTTCAGTGGCCTCCATTTGGAAGGAGCGCCATCGGGGGCCCCTGGGTGGCCCAGTCGGTGGAGCGTCTGACTTCGGCTCAGGTCACCATCTCGTGGTTCGTGGGTTCGAGCCCCACGTCGGGCTCTGTGCTGACGGCTCGGAGCCTGGAGCCTGCTTCAGATTCTGTGTCTCCCTCTCTCTCTCTCTCTCTGCCCCTTCCCTGCTCATGCTCTGTCTCTCTCTCTCTCTCTCTCTCTCTCTCTCTCAAAAAAAAAAAAAAAAAGATGAAATCTGGCCACACTGGGCTTACGTTTTCTTGTGGCAACAGGCTGATGCCAAGAGGTACCACCCCTTTAATTGAGGCAGGGGCCTCGGTCCCCCAGCGAGGCCACTCATCTGGGTGACAGTCATCACCGCCACCCGCTGACCCGGGAACCTTCCTCTGGTTTAAAAGTGTTAATAATAGTTTGGTGGCTCCTTGATAAGTTACCCAGAAAACGACCATATGACCCAGCAATTCCGCTCCTGGGGATACACCCAACCTCGCACGGAGGTGCTCACGGCAGCATTATTTGTAACAGCCGACAGATGGAAACAACCTGAACGTCCATCTACTGACGAGCACACGCAGAAAACATGGCCCATCACACACTGGAATGTTCTTTAGCCGCGAGCAGGAGCGAGGCGCCCACCCCCACCGCCCCGCGGCCGGACCCTGAACACACGACGCTCAGGGAGGGAACCAGACATGAGAGGCCACACCTGTGTGAGTCCACGTGTGTGAAACGTCGGGAACAGGCTCATCTGCGGACAGGAAGGAGGCTCGTGGGGGGCGGGGCCTGGGGGAAGGATGGGAGGTGACTGCTGATGGGGCCAGGGTTTACCTTGGGGTGATGGAGCCTTCTAGAACTAGATAAAGGTGGCAGTTGCCCAACGTGTGAATGTGCTCAATGCCATTAACGGTACATTTCACGGCATGTGTATTTCACAATAAAAACTTATTTGAAAGTGTGAAAAGGGGGGCGCCTGGGTGGTTCAGTGGGTTGAGCGTCCAACTCTTGGTTTCGGCTCAGGTCACGATCTCGTGGTTCGTGGGTTCGAGCCCCGCGTTGGGCCCTGTGCTGACAGCACTCTGCTTAGGATTCTCTCTCTGCCCCCATTTCGCTCACGTGTGCTCTCTCTAAACAAACAAACAAACAAACAAACTTGTAAAAATAAAAATAAAAAATGTAAAAAAGTGGGGCACCTGGGTGGCTCGGTTGGTTAGGCATCGAAGTCGTGGTCTCAGGGTTGTGAGTTCAAACCCCGTATTGGGTTCCACACTGGCGTGGAGCCTACTTAAGAAATAAAAAATAAAAACATGCAAAGAAGTAATATTTTGGGGTGCTGAGTCTTCTTTTGGGGTGATGGATGTGTTTTGGAAGGAGAGAGAAGCAGGGCTGCGTTGGGAGGGACTCCACTGGACTGGTGAATTTCGCCGCACGTTTGTGAATTTCACTTGGATTAAAACAAAGTAACAGTAAAACAAAACAAAATAAAACCCTGGGCAAAAACGCCCTTGCCTTGGGCGAACCCCGTTGGTAGTCTGGTGCAAATGCTTCCAGAACTTTCTCCTCCTCCGTCATTGTTCTGCAGCTTCCTCTTGCCCCGCCCACGTCAGTCCACATGGGCTCACAGAGCCGACCCCAACCTTTACCCTGTATCCTGCTTGCGTCGTGTTCCCTCATATACGGGCGGCCCCTGGTGGTGAGCTTCTTTCTGGTGGTTTCCACATATTTGCACTTCGATGCTGAAGCAAAGGTGAACAGGTCTGTAGAAGTTGGGTAGAGACGGAGTTTGGTTTATTGTGTCACTGAATGCCACCGACATCTCCCTTTGTCCCCATATACGTGAGGGTGCTCCTTCCATGTGCCCCTCCCCTGCTCCAAATCCTCCCAGGGCTCCCTAGTGCCCCTGGAGTAAAACCTGAAATCCTCCCTGCGGCCCCAAAGGCCCTGCACGACCTGCCCCGTCTCCTCCCTCTCCCCTGCTGCCTCACTCTGCTCCAGCCACATGGGCCTCGCGGTTTCTCCTTCACGCCGGGCACGGTCCTGCCCCAGGGCATTTGCACAAGCTGTACTCGCTGCCTGGATTTCTCTTGCCGCTCACCCCCCTCTCCAGGCAAACTCCTCATTCTGCAAACCACAGCTCCAATGACATTTGCTCATTCCACACGCATCGAGGGGAGAGAGAAAGGGGAGGGTGTCGGGGTGAGAATGTGGGACTGTCCAAGGGGAGAGGCCAGGTAGAGACTGGCGCGGAGGGGGGTGAGGAGCCGGGCCTGGGCCCTGGTGAAGGGAGGGAGGGGGCTGGAGGCCGAAAAGTCTGCTGGGCCGGGTGGGGCCCCCCGCCGGCCCCCCACCAACGTGCTAGCTCTCGCACGTCAACACTCGCCAGAGATGCGGGAAGTATTTTCTCTCCGGCTGACACTTTTGGCAAAATACAATTGCTCCAGCTTTTTTCCTGTGCAAAAAACATGTCCATCAAAGCCGTCCCCGCGGTGCCTGCAGGAAAAGGAGGCCGCTGAATCTGGTCCGGGGATTGCAAGAGGGGCTCTGGGGAGGGGGAGACGCAGCTGCCTCGTCTCTCGCTGCGGTTGGAGGGCGACAGAAAAACAGTGAGAACGATAGTAAAAATGATGGCTGCTCGCTGAGCGCTCGGTCAGAGCCAGATGCGCCCCCGTCTGCCCGCACAGCTCCACGGTTATCGTGAGCCCCGTTTTTCAGATGAGGAAGCTGAGCCCAGAGAGGGGAAGACACATCCCCACGGCCACACGGCAGAGCCAAGATTTGAGGCCAGACCGTACTTCACTTCCCCAAAGATGCCTGGAACAGCTCCTGCCCAGACGAGAAGGGGGAGGAAAGACACGGGAGGTTGAGGGATCAGCATACGCAAGGGCTTCAGGTGTGTCCAGCAGCCCTCAATTAAATCAGTCTGTGGCCATGTGGCGCCTAGGAGATCGAATGCTCTTGGCGTCCCCTCGCTGGCCAGTCATACCTTCTTCGACTGCCTCCATCGTCCCCGTCACATCCGAGTCCCCACAGACCCCTAAGCCAGGGGTGCGTGTGAGCTGTGCAACCTGAGGCAAGTTGCCTAACCTCTCTGGGCCGCAGTTTCCCTGTTGGTTAAAATAGAAAACAAATCCGTGCCTCCCCATTAAAACAGCTAACGTTCCAAAACCACTTTGGACGCGGCCTGGCACGCCGTAGGTGCTTAGCGATGTGGAATATAATTAGATAAGTGACTGCTGACCAAGGACTGGGCCGCCCCAGGGGCATCTTCCTTTCTGCCCGCCCACCCACCCAACCCGGGGAAAGTTCCGACCTCTAGAAAGGCAACAGGAAGATGGCTCTGCTCCTGGAGTCCCAGCTGCTGCCTGTTCTCATGGCAAGGGACTGACTTTTCTAGAACGGTGCCCCTCCTCCCAGTTTCCATCCGGAGCCAGCACCGCCGCATAAATCCCGCTTTACGGCTGTTATTGACGGGGAGCGGGGAGAGCAGCCCTAGCGAGGCCCAATTAATTTTCCCGTCTGGCATCTGTGTGCCGGGTGAATTTCTGAGCTCCTGGAGGGAGGGGACAGAGCGAGCTGGGGACAGGCCAGGCTGAGGACAAGGTCGTGGGCAGGCGGGGGCATTCTAGACCCCCGTCCTGGGAGCACTGTTCCGGGAGTCCCAGACTCAGAATCCCACGCTCTCGTCTGGAGCGTAGAACAGAACGTGGCTCTAAATCCTGAGTACAGGGCAGGGTTTGCGATTTTTAATTAGGAGAAAAGCGAGAGTTTCACTGCAGAGACGTTTGAGTAAAAAACACAAAGGAAGTGAAAGAGGGAGGAAGAGCTTGCCAGCAGCGGGAACAGCCAGTGCAAAGGTCCTGGGGCAGGACCCTGCTACCATGTCGGGGGACCAGGGAGGAGGCACGCGTGTGGCTAGAGCGGAGAGATGGAGGGGGAGAGAGGGAGGAGGGGAGGGGAGAGAGGGAATGGGGGCAGGTCACACAAGGGCTTCTGGGCCTCAGAGTGGACTTGGGGCTTCCCCTCCCCCCTCCCCCCAGGAAGGTGGGAGCCCTGGAGCCCTGTGGGCGGAGGAGGGCGGGACAGGAGTCACAGGCGCCCTCTGGCGGCTGTGAGGAGAACAATTCGGAGATCCACAGTGAAAACAAAACCCAGTGACTAAATTCTCCTGCTTCGGGGCCCCAAGCTGTGAGCCCACGGCCTCCTCTCTCTTTAAAAGGAAAATCAGGGGCGCCTGGGTGGCTGTCAGTTAAGCGTCCGACTTCGGCTGAGGTCATGATCTCGCGGTTCGTGAGTTCGAGCCCCGCGTCAGGCTCTGTGCTGACGGCTCGGAGCCCGGAACCTGCTTCGGATTCTGCGTCTCCCTCTCTCTCTGCCCCTCCCCCACTTGCAGTCTCTCAGAATAATAAATAAACGTTACAAAGCATTTTTCAAAAAGTTTTAGAAGGATGGAAAGGGAATTGAAGAGAATCTATGTTCCCTTTCTTTGGTGTAATGAGAGAATGGTTAAGCGGTGGTGTATCAGTTAGCAACTGCTGCGTGACAAATTCTCCGAAACAGCAACTTCAATTTTTCTTACGTTTATTTTTGAGAGACAGAGTGTGCGCAGGGGAGGGGCAGACGGAGAGGGAGACACAGAGGCCGAGGCAGGCTCCAGGCTCTGAGCCGTCAGCACAGAGCCCGACGCAGGGCTCGAACCCATGAACCTTGAGATCGTGACCGGAGCCGAAGTCGGACGCTCCATCGCCTGAGCCCCCCAGGCGCCCCTCAGCTACTTCTCTGCTCTCATCCCCTAACTCTGAGCCCCCCTTTATGACCTCAAGACTAAGCACAACAACTACAATAATAGTAATCATGACATTGGTTGAGCACTCTCTGTGTGCCAAGCCTTACTGTCAACGCTATAAATACATCAGGGTCTGCCCAAGGTCAAATACAGCCTCCCCCCCGGTTTTTTTTTTTTTTTTTTTTTTTTTTTACATTTTTAAATGGTGGGGGAAGAAAAATCAAAGAAAAATCAAAGAATAATATCTTGGGCCACCCAAAAATGATGAAATTCAAACTTCAGGGTCTGTGAATCAAGTTTTATTGGCACACAGCCAGTCATGGCATCTGCTGCACGATGGCCGCGTGGACCGTAGGGCCTGCAAAGCCTAAAATTGGGACTTTCTGGCCCTTTCCAGGAGGTTGGTGGTCCCTGCTGTCCATGTATTAACTCTTTATAACAACTCTGTAAGTTAGACGCCATTGCTGTCTTTGGTTTATACAGATAGGGAAACTGAGGCACGGAGGGTTAAGTGGCTCGGCTACAGTCTCAGTGGATAAGTGGCCAAGCGTGGGTTTGACCCCAGGTCTGCCGGACTGTGCACACAGTGTTCTCAGCTCTACACCATACCTGGCCATGCCCTCTGGGCCCCCCCTCAGCACTTAGGGCTGAGAGTGTCTGGTTCCAGCTCTTTCTCCCCACCAACCTGGGGAGGAAGTGGGTGGTCAGCCAGTGCCCGAGACAAGCTTCCTCCGGGCCATCCGGGAAGACAGCCAATTAAGAGCGAGTCAATTAAACAAACTCCATGCTGACCGTTGCCCCGTTTTTCTGACCTCGGCCAAGGGGCTCGCGTTCTGGACTCGGCCAGAACTTGGGTTCGAGCAAACGCATTCGTGGGCAGATCTGAGAAGGGGCTGCGGGATCAGGAATCCATCCGGAGAACTCAGACCCGGCCCCCTGGGAGCCTTGATATTGGATCGTATGATCTGACCCCCTCCCCCCTGCTTAGGGAAGGGGGTGCTGCGTGAGTAAACACTGGGAGGGGAGAACCTCTTTTGCAGAAGCTGAACTGCTCGGTGGGACTGACAAGTGTGAGCGGAACAGTGAGGAAAGAAGGCTGTAATTTGCTCATTTTGCCTGTCAATCAAGTAATGAAGTTGGCTGTTTCTTTGTCGCGTGCCATTGGAGAGATGTGACCCCTGGAAATGGAAATAGTGTTACCATGCAGACCCTTCCTGGGGCGCCTTGAGGTGGGGGGGGGGGGGGCTCCGTCAGTTGAACATCTGACTTCGGCTCAGGTCATGATCTCACGGCTTGAGAGTTCGGGCCCCGCGTCGGGCTCTGTGCTGGCAGCTCGGCGCCTGGAGCCCGCTTCGGATTCTCCGTCTCCCTCTCTCTGTCTCTGCCCCTCCCCTGCTGTCTACATGGAGCCTGAGAACAGAGCAACGCAGAGATAGCAGAATAGACAGAGAGAAATGAGCTCCTGGATCCAGCCACGCCTGAAACTCACATACACCCGGGCTTGTCACTTACAACCTGGGTTTTTCTTCACGTGGCTTATGCGTGGTGACAAATAACGCCCTCACCAAGCACTTCCCGATCTCCCACCTTCTGGGGGCTGGAAGATGACCTCATCGTTCGACAAACTTCATTCAACCTCTCCCCAAACTCTGCGGGGGAGACTATACTTCCCTGCCCCACCGAGGTCAGGCCCAGCCGTGTGCCTTGCTTTGGCCAAGGCAATATGAGCAAAAGTGGCAGTGTGAACACTTCTGAGCCCGGGCCCTAAGAGGCGCTGCGTGTTTCTGAGTGCCCTCTCCGTTCCTGCCTTTAGCCATGACACAAACATGCCCCGAGGAGCCACCAGTCCAAGGAAGATCGGCAACACACGAACCAGATCTGGACACGATTCCCAGGTTAGAACGCAGTCCAGCTGGCCTGGGGGCTTGAGAATGAAACAAGTGTTTGCTGTTGTGCCACAGAGTCTTGGTGGATGCTTGTCACACAGCCATAGCTGACTGTTGCATGAGCATACAGGTGGGAAACGATCTGTGTCGTTTCAGAACCTTTACTGCCACCGAGAGACCTTCCGGAGTTCATTCTGTGTGCCGCGGAGACCACAATTTTCTTTTTTTATACATAAAAAATTTTTAGAGCTTATTTATTTTATTTTGAGAGAGTGTGTGTGTATGAGTGGTGAAGGGGAAGAGAGAGAGAGAAAGAGAGAGAGACAGAGAATCCCAAGAAGGCTCCACGCTGTGAGCACAGAGCCCAACACGGGGCTCGAACCCGCAAACCACGAGATCGTGACCTGAGGGACGCCTAACCGACCGAGCCACCCAGGCGCCCCGTCTACCTGTTGGAATTTAAATCAGCCCGGCTTCCCCGGGGTGGCCTCGTGGAATCACCACCCGGTGCTTCCAGTCTTTCCACGAGCTCACCAGGGTCACGTGGGAGGGGCCTTCCGGCCCCCAGACACCCAGAACTCGGTCCTCAGAGAGTCTGAACGTCCCCCCCATCGCTCTGCTCACCTTTGGGACACACCCTCCCACGAACCTGCTGGTGGCTATCCCCCACGGACTCTGGGATGCCACCACGCAGAAGATCCGCCTCCCTTCTGCATCCCGCGAAGGAAGACATCAGCCCCGCCGGCAAAATCACGGCCCCCGGCCAAGAAGACCCATCCCGATCTCAGAGATGTTAAAATCTGAGACTCGCACGCCTCCAAATCGGCAACACGTGGTGTGGTCGTTGCTGCGTGGCTGTCTCTTCTGCTGGACCCGGGAGGCAGGACGGGGCTTGTCTTGCTCACCGCAGAGCACCCAGTGCCCAAGACAGGTGTGGTTGAATGAGCGAATGGACCGTCTGGCCCGACGCGAAGAAGTTTCAGGCACTGTCTCGCGGTATCCTCACCACGCGGGCACCAGCACTCTCTGCGTTTTTAAAGGGGAAACTGAGGCTTCTGGAAGGATAGTGACTTGGCCAAGGCCGCGCCATCACGCCTGAGGCCTGCCTCCGGCCCCGGCCCCCTGCCTGCGCGTTCCAACGTCCCCCCGACACCCTTCTCCGCCAGCCACGCTTCCCCAGAACCTGTCTCGTGAAAACCAAATCACGCCTGCCTGAAAGTCGACATCGAAATTACTGCGGAGCCCTTGACTCTGGGTAATTAAGAGCATTTTGGGACGCCTTGCTTGATTAAAAGCAGATCATCCGTTCAGAATGAAAATTCAGAAGGCAAATTGCTTTTGTTGCCTTCACGATGCTATTTTAAACCCACGAGGCTCTCCAGCTAATAAAGGCCCGTCACTCGGGCTGTCGGCCTGCTCGGGGCCCATTTGCATGGCTCCCCGACGCGACGCCCAGACCTGGAGGGACCCCTGTCGGGGCATCAGACCTCAGCGTGGCCCCAAACCTGCTCCCATCTCCCATCAGGGACACCCTGATGTTTGCCTGGCCCCCCACCTGGCCCCACTGCCCCACTTACAGACCCCGCCCTCTGCTCCGGGTCCCAGCCCCTGCCTCTCCCGCTGCCTTCTTGCCCCCCATTGTGGCTCTCAGCACCCAGGTTGTAACTGCCCAGTCACGTGTCCCTCCACCCCCCTCCCCAGACCGTGAGCTGGTGTCGCCAGTGCCCAGAATAGATCATGTCACTGAGGAGGTAAAGAATGAATGAACGAGTGAGTGAGTGAATGAGTGAATGAATGAATGAATGAATGAGTGAACGAATGAGTGAACGAATGAGTGAATGAATGAGTGAGTGAATGAGTGAGTGGGTGAGTGAATGAGTGAGTGGGTGAATGAATGAGTGAATGAATGAATGAGTGAATGAATGAATGAGTGGGTGAATGAATGAGTGAGTAAATGAATGAGTGAGTGAATGAATGAGCGAATGAATGAGTGAGTGAATGAATGAATGAGCGAATGAATGAGTGAGTGAATGAGTGAATAAATGAGCGAATGAATGAATGAGCGAATGAGTGAGTGAATGAGAGAATGAATGAGTGAGTGAGTGAACGAGTGAGTGAACGAGTGAGTGAACGAGTGAGTGAACGAGTGAATGAATGAATGAGTGAATGAGTGAGTGAGTGAATGAGCGAATGAATGAATGAGTGAATGAGAGAATGAGTGAGTGAATGAGAGAATGAGTGAATGAGTGAACGAATGAGTGAATGAATGAGTGAGTGAATGAATGAGTGAATGAGCGAGTGAAAGAATGAGTGAATGAGGAATGAATGAGTGAGTGAACGAGTGAATGAATGAGTGAGTGAATGAGGAATGAATGAGTGAATGAGTGAGTGAACGAGTGAATGAATGAATGAGCGAATGAATGAATGAGCGAATGAACGAGTGAGTGAATGAATGAGTGAGTGAATGAGAGAATGAATGAGTGAATGAGTGAGTGAACGAGTGAGGGAACGAATGAGTGAATGAATGAGTGAGTGAATGAGAGAATGAATGAGTGAGTGAACGAGCGAATGAATGAATGAGCGAATGAGCGAATGAATGAGCGAATGAGCGAATGAATGAGCGAATGAGCGAATGAGCGAATGAATGAATGAGCGAATGAGCGAATGAATGAGCGAATGAGCGAATGAGCGAATGAATGAATGAGCGAATGAAGGAATGAGCGAATGAGCGAATGAATGAATGAATGAGAGAATGAATGAATGAGCGAATGAATGAGTGAATGAGTGAGTGAACGAGTGAATGAATGAATGAATGAATGAATGTGTGAATGAGCGAATGAGCGAATGAATGAGCGAATGAGCGAATGAGCGAATGAATGAATGAGCGAATGAGCGAATGAATGAGCGAATGAGCGAATGAGCGAATGAATGAATGAGCGAATGAATGAATGAATGAGAGAATGAATGAATGAGCGAATGAATGAGTGAATGAGTGAGTGAACGAGTGAATGAATGAATGAGTGAATGAATGTGTGAATGAGCGAATGAGCGAATGAATGAGCGAATGAATGAATGAATTCATGTGTTGGAGTGGGAGGAGCGAGGGGCGGATCTCAGACATCAGGCTCTCAAACAGCCCCACCCCTCTCTAAAGCTCGCCATCTGCAGGACGAGACCCCCCCCCCCCCACCACTTTGTCCCCTCCCGTCCCCAGCCCGTGACAGGGACCCCCATGGGAGCCCGGGCCAGCCCCCCAGTCCCCCGCGAGGCGGGGGTGTGGGGGCAGAAACCCAAAGCGGGCCGCGGGCGTGCCTCTGGGGGTGGGGAGGCTCCTCCTCACAACTGGCCAGGGTTGCCGTTTGGGGTGAAGAGGCCACGAGCACCGACAGCATCTGGAAGTATTGAAGCCAGGGGCACACACTTTGGCCCGAGGAGCCTTGACTAACAATGAGTAACAATGTAAAGCAGCAGCGGGCAGGGCGGGGTGGGAGCCCTCCGTCCACCCCCTCGCCCCCAGGGGACAGTAGGAGCTATCCGGAGACATTTGTAGCTGTCACAGCTGGGTTGAGGGAGCTCCCGGCGTCACGTGGGTGGGGGGCCAGGGATGCTGCTCAATCACCCCAGGACGACGCCCCTCCCCCCCCCCACACAGAGTGGCCCCATGTCGATGTCAGCAGGGCTGAGGTGGGGTGGGGGGGCCCCTGACGCCAGCTACTATTTAGGGACACTGACTGCACCAGGCTTTTCCGGGGGCTTTTCTGTTTTAACTCCCCGGGCGGTGGGCACCAACAGCAGCCCATTTTCCAGAGACGGAAAACCAAGGCCCAGAGCCGCACAGTCACGAAGGCCACACTCTGTTAGAAGGTCAGCCATGCAAGGGCCAGGCAGGTGGCCTGTGTCCTGTTGGCTGCTGGGTCCCCGGGGCCTAGCGCAGGAGCCTAGAGCAGGTGCTTCGGAAACGCAGCGGGAGAGCAGAGCCGGGATCCCAACCCCAGCCAGGCGATCCTTTGGTGTCGGATCCGGGTTGTTCTGACTGCAAGCCTCCCTCTCAGCTGAGAGACCCTTCTGCTGCCCCCCCCCCCCACCTCGTGTCCCTGCAACTCCCGGGACAGCTGAGCCCCCTGGGTTCCAGGAGGCCGGGGGCGGGAGCTTAACTGCCCTTATTGATGCCTCTGAAAAGGGAGCAGGTGCCCGCGGCTTTGCCAGGAGGCCCCGGTCGTCGCTGCCTTTGTGCCTGAAGCTGGTAGAATCCTCCGCCCGAACGGGCTTCCTTTCAGTCCGAGGATTCCACGTTCCACTTCTGCTGCCACATCCTCGCCTGAAAATCCCTCATTCTGCTCCGGCCCCGGCCCAGAATGCGGGCGCCTTTGTTCCTCTTTTCTTGGCCTTGTCTGCGTTAATCGCTTCCTCCCGGAGCTGTGGGAGGAGGGGGGGGGGGGGCGAGAATAAATAATATGGAGGGTAAAATAAAAGAGCTTCTCCCAGCTTTGGGCGGCGGTTTCGCGGAAGGGGATTTTCACCTGGCACTTGGAGATATTGACAAAGGCGGGCGAGGGGTGCGGGGCGGACAGGGGTGGGGGGGTCGGGGCGCGGCTTTGGGCGGGCGCACTTGGCCCGGGCCGCAGCGCCCTGAGATATTCACAGAAACACACTCATCGGGCCTGTCTTCACGAAGATCTCGCTGCCAGACCTTCATTAACCCGTGCCCGGGAGACCGCCATCAACGCTCCCCAGGCCTGGAGAAGGAAGGGAGGGGGCGGGGGAGGGGGGACAGGGGGGGATGGGCATCAGCCCAAAGTTGGATGGAGGTTTGGGAAGCAGAGACTCCCCGGGCGCCAGCCTCCTCTCTCTCTCTCTCTCTGTGACTTGCTGTGTTACCTTGAGGAATCCACCTGCCCTCTCTGTGCCTTGCCAATAATCAGCCCTTTCTGTTCCCAGCCTGGAGGGCTGTACTCTCTAGGAGTGCTTAGACAGTGGAAGGTACTTGCTCAAAGCCACCCAGCCATGGAGAGGTAAGCCCTCAGTTCGGGGGCTCCTTACCAGAGGCTGGTCAGGGCGTCCAGATGGAGAACAAAAGCCACCGTGGCAACATCGTCCCAAGGCTCAGTCCCACATGGCCTCCGGAGCCCCTCCTCCCCCTCTGGACCTTTTCTATAATAATAATTCATCCAGTGTATGTTGATTCATGCGGTTATTCAGGCCAGAAGATTGGTTGAGCTCCGTGTGCCAGGCTGTGTGCTGGGCACTGGGGACACAGCAGCGACCAAGGCAGAAGGTCCCAGCCTTTCGGGGCGGGGGGGGGGGGGGAGGGCCTCACAGATGGTCACATGACTAGGCAGTTCCAGCCCCCCATGTGATGAAGTCTTCACTGTACCGCGCCCGTTTCTCAGATGGGAGCACAGAGGCTGCTCGGTGGCTGGCGGGTATGGCCCGGCCAGGGACACAGGGCAGGGGGGAGCAGGGCGGGGATCAGGGCAGACCGGGCCACCCCGGGCACCCACCACCCTTCCGCACAAATACCCTTTACGCCGGGACGGGTTAGAGCGAATGAAGCCTGTCCTCACCGGTATTTCGAGGAGGAAAGGCTGTCAGAGCCGCCCCGTGAAAGTGAAAGCTTCCCGGCTGCTGTAGCCGAGGACCACAGCTCAGTGAAACACCGCAAGTTTGGTGCCTCCTGGTTCTTTTTTTTTAAGTTTTATTTATTTACTTATTTTGAGAGAGAGAGAGAGAGAGAGAGAGAGAGAGAGAGAGAGAGAATCCCAAGCAGGCTCCACGCTGTCGGCACGGAGCCCGAGGTGGGGCTCGAACTCACCAACCGCCGAGATCATGAGCTGAGCCCAAACCAAGAGTCGGGGGCTTAACCAACAGAACCACCACCCGGGCGCCCCCCCCCCCACCCCGCTTTATTTTAAGGTTTATTTATTTGAGAGGGAGAGAGAGGGAGAGAGGAGGGGCAGAGAGATAAGGGGACAGAGGATCCAAAGCAGGCCCCGGGCTGACAGCAGGCGAGCACGACGACGGGCTTGAACTCGCAAAACTGTGAGATCATGACCTGAGCTGAAGTCTGGCGCTCAACGGACGCAGCCACCCAGGCGCCCCTGTCATTGCCCAGTTCTTGAAAGTAAGAAGGCCAAGAATCTCCTGGAGCTGACCCCTGGCGTGGGCAGGGCTGGTTCATCCCGGGAGGGGGCGGGGGTGGGGGTCGGGGGGGGGGGTAGGGCTGGTTCATGGAGGGGGTGCAGAAGGGGGGGGCAGGGGCGGCCTTTTCCCGCTTCCAGAGGCCACGCCCCCTTCGTCCTTAACACCTATCCCTCCAGCCTCTGCTTCTGGCCGCGCATCCTCTCTGACCCTGACCCTCCTGACTCCCTCCTGGGAGGGCTCTGGTGATGCCTTTGGCCCCTGGCTAACCCAGGATAACCCCCATTTGAAAATCCTTACCTTGATCCCGTCTGCAAAGTCCCTTTTGCCGTGTAAGGGACACAATCAGAGGTCCTGCCCGCCACGCCCACCCTCTGAGGGATCGTGGCCCCGAGGGAGTCAGAATAGAGGGTCTGGGCAAAGCCTTGGCATCAGGGGGCCTCAGTGTCCCCATCTGTAAAATGGGGATCAATCGTCCACCTGGGCTCTTAGGGCCCTGGAAAAGTGCTGCTCAACCAATTGACGCCAAATATTCAGCAGGGACCAAGACTCACGTGGGCCCTGTACCCATGGGCAGGATGATGGACACCAAGCATGGGGCGATATCCGTGACCCTGGTTCGATGCAGCGAAACGGGGTCAGGGAGGCCCTCCCTGAAGGGGGGAACCTGTGAGCAAACCCAGCTGAAAAATGGGGAGAAGGGTAGCAACCGTTCACAGACTTGGGTGAGGAGGAAGCGACTCCATTCATGACCCACTCTGGGCCGGAAGCACAAGAAGGCAGATACCACAGGCTCGTGACTTGCAGGCAAAACTGGCCCCTAATGACCCTGCACCCCTCCCCTCCCCCCCCCCCCGCCCCGGGCTCTGCCGCCTTCCTGGCTGGGGAGTCTCGTGTTGTCAAGAAACGAACGGGCTTGATCTCGCAGCCTCGCCCCAGGATCCGCTCACGACAGGGCGGGGGGGGGGGGTGTGCAGGGAGGGTGCAGGAGGGGGCACCGAAGCCCCAGTGACAAGGGCAGAATTAATCCCGACTCCTTTTGCATCTATTCGATAACACACACTTGTTCAGTCCCTTGAGGCAATGGAAGGAGGCTGTTGCATTAGGATTTCCTCTCTTCTGCTGCTGAAGAAAGTGCGGATTCAAATCCTGCTGGTGTGGGGCCCCGGTTCTGGGTTCGAGCCGGAGAGAAGCAGTCTGTGGAAAGGCGGCGGGGGAGGGGGAGGCACTGCGGGATCTGCAACCCAAATCCTGGACCTCTGCTCCCTGCAGACGCTTCCCTGCTCTTCTGTTCTGCCCACGGGCTCCGGTCCTTCTAAACGTCCCCTCCAGCCCCGTCTGGTGTCCGTCCTTTAGGGACACAGACGCCCCGCTCCTGTGGAACTGAGCGCTGCAAGGGGCCAGGGAGAGGTGGGAGGCAGAGATTTGACCCCGTGCTATCGCTCCGGTGGGTATCTCTTCCTTCAGTAGATATTTATTGAGCGCCTGCTGTGTGCTTGAGCCCATGCAGAGTGTAGGGGACACAGAAGAGACCGGGACGGATTTTTGTTCTTTTTTAATGCTCGCCCTTGTGTAAGGACACGGACAGGCTGAAAAATAGGGCGATGGGGCTAATTTGGGAGGCAGGTGCACAGGACAAGGGGGCCTGACCCGGTGAGGGGAGGCATCACAGAAGGCTTCCTGGAGGAGGTGACTCTGAGCAAAGATCTGAAGGACGTGTCAGAAGGAGCCAAGAGAGGGCATTTTAGGGGCTGCAGCAAAGTCCCAGGGGGGGGGTGGGGAGACGGTCACTCCCTCGGGTAATTGGAGGGGGCATGAGGGATGCTGGGGGACCAGGGAGGAGGCGGAGGTGGGGGCCCGGGTGGAGGCAGAAAGGAGGAGACTGATGGAAGAGAGGCTTTGGAAGGAGGGCAGGCAGAACCCGGGGCGGACAGGCGTGGATGGAGTGAAAGGCCGACATCCAAGTCTCCAACTCAGGGACTGGGTGATGGGGCCACCTCGGGCCACCAGAGGAGGAGCGGGTCTGAGGGGAGACACGGAGGCCAGCTTGGGTCCTGAGGATAGAGGCACTGGGGTGCCCAGGGGAGAAGCCCAGGGTAGCGGCTGGGCCTGCAGGTAGGGGCTGGGCTGGTTGAACCCTGGCTTCTGTATCCACCCAGAACACGCTTCCCCCCAAACCTCCACCCAACTGACACACTCTTCTCCCTCCAGGTCTCAGCCTAGAAGACACCTCCACCGGGAGGCCCCACGAGGTTCCCACTGTGCCTAAGCTTCCCCCATTAGGGCGAGGAGGGTGCTCTGCCGTCACCGCCTGCTCGTGGTGAGCCCTTAAGGGCGGGGGCCGCGCCCATCTGAGTCCCGCCGTGTCCCCTGGCACCCAGTCAGCACCCTAGACAACCGTGTCTCTGGCTTTGTCACCATTACACGCCCGGCACCCCGTGGAGCCCCTGGGTAACTCCCCGCCAGGCGTCCAGTCCCGGGCGCTTGGAGCGTCTCAGGTGCAAGCGAGACCCCGGTCATTTGCAGCCCAGCGAGGCCCCAGAAGAAAGCAAAACCTGAGGACACATCAGAAGCACCGACAGAGACCATTTCGCAGGTGAGGGCTCCCGCTGCCCACCACACACGATCCCGTGCAAGCCAGTGCGCTCTTCCCAAGGTCATTACCTGGTTCATTCTGAATTATCGATTCAAGGTGCCCCGAAGGCAGGGCCCATCCTTCCGACAGGTATGAATTGAGCACCGACTGTGTGCCAGGTGGTAAACCCTAGGCACTGTGGATGGGGTGGCGGCCAAGAGTCTCACCACCAGCCCTCGTGCAGTCATTGGACTACAACGGGAGAGACGGCTAAGGGCCGCGTCAGCAAATACACAAACAAGGAAATGTCAGATGACGATAAGCTCAGGGCTAAAATAGATAGAACGACAAAGTCGAGAAACTCAGGAATGCCGGATGATTCAGGGACATCAGGGAGGGCCTCCTAGAGGAGGTGATGTTTGAGCTAAGAGAGTTAGTTGAAAGTTGAGATCGGACCCAGCCATGTGGATATCCGGGCAGAGGGCACAGCATGTGCAAAGGTCCGGGGCCAACACCATGCCCGGTATGTTGGAAGAACACAGAGAAGGTACATGGGGCTGGAGCAGAGTGAGCTATGAGGAGGTGGGGGGAGGGAAGGGCAGGGAGGTTAGGGGAGCAGCACGTATAGGACCTTGTGAGCTGCCGGGAGGATGTGGGCTTTTATCCGGAAGGAAGGAAGGAAGGAAGGAAGGAAGGAAGGAAGGAAGGAAGGAAAGAAAGAAAGAAAGAAAGAAAGAAAGAAAGAAAGAAAGAAAGAAAGAAAGAAAGAAAGAAAAAGAAAAAGGAAGGAAGGAAGGAAAAGAAAGAAAGAGAAAGGAAGAAAGAGGAAGGAAGGAAGAGAAAGAAAGAAAGAAAGAAAGAAAGAAAGAAAGAGGAAGGAGGAAGGAAGGGAAAGAAAGAAAGAGAAAGAAAGAGAAATGAAGGAAGGAAGGAAGGAAAAGAAAGAAAGAGAAAGAAAGAAAGAAAGAAAGAGGGAAGGAAGGAAGAGAAAGAAAGAAAGAAAGAAAGAAAGAAAGGGAAAGGAAGGAGGAAGGAAGGGAAAGAAAGAAACAGAAAGAAAGAGGAAGGAAGGAAGGAAGGAAGGAAGAGAAAGAAAGAAAGAGAAAGAAAGAAAGAGGGAAGGAAGGAAGGAAGAGAAAGAAAGAAAGAAAGAAAGGAAAAGAAAGAAAGAGAAAGAAAGAAAGAAAGAAAGAAAGAAAAAGGAAGGAAGGAAGGAAGAGAAAGAAAGAAAGAAAGAAAGGAAAAGAAAGAAAGAGAAAGAAAGAAAGAAAGAAAGAAAGAAAAAGGAAGGAAGGGAAAGAAAGAAAGAGAAAGGAAGGAAGAGGAAGGAAGAGAAAGGAAGGAACGAAGGGAAAGAAAGAAAGAGAAAGGAAGAGAAAGAAAGAAAGAAAGAAAGAAAGAAAGAAAGAAAGAAAGAAAAAGGAAGGAAGGGAAAGAAGGAAAGAGAAAGAAAGAGAAAGGAAGGAAGAGAAAGAAAGAAAGAAAGAAAGAAAGAAAGAGAAAGAAAGAAAGAAAAAGAAAGGGAAAGAAAGAAAGAAAGAAACTTGAAGTTGACCTTTGAGGGTTTGGGGAGGGTAAAATGATCCTCACCTCCCACACGGCCCTGGGCAGACCCCGGAGTCCCCTCTTGACCAAGCCCCTGCCCCGCCCGAGACCTCATCTTGGCTACCCCACCCCCCACAGGATGACCCCGCTGGGCCCCCCACACTGTCCCCACCCTTGTCCTGGCTCCCGCCTCACACACAGAGTGCCCCACAGAATCACTCATGTAGCTCCCCTCCCCCTTCTGTCCCCACACCTGCCCGGCCTGGGGCGGGGGGCTGGGAGAGAAGCCACCTATCCCCAGTGCCCCCACCTAGTTTCTGGAGGGACAAGGTCATGGCCACAAAGAGAACCATAGTGACTGTCACAGTGTCTGGACTGCACCCGTGCGCGCCAGTGAGGAATTCCTTTATTCCTTCCACAAACGCTGGCCTGGTGCCCACTTGGGGTCCGTCGGAACCAGGCCGAGCCCCGACTCCAGGCGGCCCCACGCTGGGTCTCAGTTTCCACGTCCATCCCCGCAAGAGGCCGGGCCCCTCCCAGCCCCACCACCTCGAGATCCTAGACCCCGAACAACCTAAGTCCCGCTATGGGGCCTGGGGCGACAGACCCATGCTGGCTCGGCAGGGTCCCAAAGAACAGGGGTCCTGCCCCGCCCTCGCCCCTCAAAGCTCCCAGGACTGGAGGTTTCCAGGGGCCCCGGGGGGCAGCGAGTGAGGTCCTGGAGGTTTCCAGGGGCCCCGGGCAGCGAGTGAGCTGGTTAGGGTTAAGGCCTCGGCAGAGGAGGAACCTGCCGCTCTAGTCTGGGAGGCCCTGCCGGGAGCTCTATCTCCTGCCCAGCGGGGGCCGCATTAGCCGCTCAAAACCCATTCTGGGAAATTAGAGCAGAGACCTCCGCGACAATCACGGGTCATTCTCGTCTCCGGTTCCCAGGCTCTCCCGCAGGGATGATAGCAGCCAGTCTTAGGGGGGATGTGGGGGGACTGGGGGGTCCCAGCCGGCCGGCTCTGGGCCTGAGGCCTTCTCCAAGCAAGACAGAGAAAGAAAAGGGGAATCATTGAAGGATCTAAGGGAGTCAGGTCTCTGCTCCAACACCTTCCGTGGCTCTCAGCTGCCCAAGACTTCAGTCCAAATGGATCGACCTGACAAACAGCCCAGGGGACAAGCTTGCTCCGCCACCCCTCTCCATCTCTCTTCCCCCTGAGTTTGTGGGTTTTCTGAATGTCCCCCGGCCCCAGCAGCCCACGAGGCAAAGCGGGGCCAGGTCTGAATTTATTTCAGGAGGGTGGACTTCAAGAGTGGCCTGATCCAGCATTCCAGCTGGGCCTCAAGAGTCAAAGTCCACTCTCTCTTCTGAGATCGAATCCCAGCCTCTTCCCCAAATTCCCCAAGTTTTTCCACCCCCAGGTTTTTGCCCACACCTGGCAGGCCTGTTCCACCACCGCCCCCCAACCACCCTCTCCCCCTAATTCCTTGGCAGAAATGTCCTGTCCAAAGACAGCACAGCCATGGGGTCAGAGCAAAGAGAGGTCAGGAAGTTGTGTGCTGCCCAAGCCCACTCTTGTCTGCCCTTCTCCAGGCCTCAGCGTCCCAGGCTGGAAAATTAGAGGAAGTGACTCCGGCTTAGGACCCCAGCCGACATTAGCACTGCTTCCTGTGAGCCCGGCCAGGAAGGAAGGACCAAAGTAGGTCCTCTGGTCTGTGATGAGGAGGGATTTCAATCCTCAGCTCCCGCGTGAAGTAGGTACCGCTGTTAGCACCCTTTCACGACTTGACTCAGAGACGTCCCTCCTCTGGCAGAAGGTCACACAGCCGGTGGGTGATAGAGCTGGGACTTGACTGTGGACCTCATTCCAGACCCTACGAACTTAGCCCCCAGGTACAGCACCTTTGGGTCTCCTGGCCAAGATTTCTGGGTTCAAATCTTTAATTCAGGCAACCAGGAGAGGGGTAGAAGGAGGCCTTTTCTCCCAGGAATGCATCTCCAGTTTTGAAAAGGAGTCAGTGGACTCAGTTTACCTCCTGGGGAGTCCCCCTTCCCCTGCAGGCTCCCCCACGTTGCCTACGACGATGCCCCGTCATCTCAGAGGCGGGAAAACTCAGGTTCACCAGGCAGAAGCGATCTTCCCAAGCTCACCGGCCAGCCAGTGCTGCGGTGGCTTTTGTCAGGCAGGGCCAACTGGTGGCACAGTCCCAAGTGACCTTATGGAGACAGGCCCTGGCCTCCATGAAAGCCCCGGTCGGGCTTTCAGATGAGACAGCCCCAACCAACAGCTTGACTGTGACCTTGTGAGAGATCGCAAGCCAGAGCTACCCGGCTACATGGCCTCCAAATTCCTGACCCACAAAACCAAGGGCAGCAATATATTATTATTTTCAGCCTCTACGTCTTCAAGGGATCTACACAACGGTCGTAACGAAAGCAAATCCCGAATTCTTCGTGGCTTTAAGACAGCTAAGGTTTAGGGGCCTGGGTGGCTCAGTCGGGTAAGCGTCTGACTCTTGACTTCGGCTCAGGTCCTGATTTCAGGGTTCATGAGATCAAGCCCCACATGGGGCTCTGTGCTGGCAGCAGGGAGCCTGCTTGGGGTTCTCTCTCTGTCCCCCTCTCTCTGCCCCTCCCCTGCTCGCACTCTCTTCCTCTCTGTCAAAATGAATAAATAAGACTTAAAAAGTATTATCTTTAAAAACAAACAAACAAAAGGCGGGTGTAGGAGTTTGCGAGGGCTGCGGTAATAAGGTACCAGCAGCCCAGCGGCTCAGACAACAGGAAGTTCGTGCCTCGCAGTTCTGGAGGCCAGAGGCCCAAGCTGACCGTGTTGGCAGGGCCCTACTCTCTCTGAAGGCCTAGGGAAGGATCTGTTCCTCCCTCCCAGCTTCTGGTAGCTTCTTGGCTTGTGGCAGCAGAACTCCAAACGTCACAGAGCCTTTCCCTTGTGTGCATGTCTCTGTGTCCAAATTCCCCCTTTTTTATAAAGGCATCGGTCACAGAGCATTAAGGGTCCACCCTGCTCCCGTATGACCTCATCTTAATTAATCACCTCCGCAATGACCCTGTTTCCAAATAAAGGTGCCTTCTCTGGTGTTGGGGCTTAGGCGTTCAACATACGAATTGAAGAAGACACAGTCCAACCCATAATAGCAGCAGCATACAATCGTACCCCGTTCCTCGCAAGACGAGAACTGGAATCCTACCAACAGCCTTTGTAACCACAACACATGCATCTACTGAGTGCCTGCTGTATGCTAACCTCCTTACGAGGCACCCCGCACATGCTTGCTCACCCACCTCGCAAGACAACCCTGCCGAATAGGGACTCTGATCCCATTTTTATGGTTGAGGAAACTGGAGCCCAGAGATGGCAAAGCACTTACCTGATGCTGCACAGCAAGTCAGAGGTAGTGCCAGAGAAACACCCATTCCACAGCTTGCCCTCCTTCGTCCCACCGAGTCTGTGGGTTCCCTGAATTTCCTCCAACCTCAGTAGCCGACAAGGCAAAGCTGGGCCGGGTTTGTGTTTAATTCAGAAGTAGGGTGGCCTTCAGGGAGGGTTTGATCCAGTGTTCCAACAGGTCGGCAAGAATCCAGATTCCTTCTCTCTCTCCCCTCTGTCACATTCTTCCTAAATCTGCTTCGCTAAGGGTTGAAGGGGGAGCTGCTGACAGCTAAGGGGATGGGGGTGGGGGGGAGAGAAAGAAGATTCACGAACTGGCTGCACTTGTATCTGCCCTGTTCTCCTTATTTTCATCAACCGTAGCATCTATATGCATCCATAACAATTCTGTCTCCCTCTCTTTCTGCCCCTCCTCCACTCACCCTCGGTCTCTCTCTCCAAAATAAATATTTTTTTAATGTTTATTTATTATTTTTGAGAGAAAGAGAGAGTGTGTGGGCACGAGCAGGGGAGAGGCAGAGAGAGAGGGAGACACAGAATCCAAAGCAGGCTCCAGGCTCTGAGCTGTCAGCACACAGCCCCACGCGGGGCTCAAACCCATGAACTGTGAGATCGTGACCTGAGGTGAAGTCGGACACTCAACCAACTGAGACACCCAGGTGCCCCCCCCCCCGATAAATAGATATTTTAAAAACCAGAAATAGTACCTTTATTCAACTCACCACAAATTATTCAAATTCCAGTGGGCCAGCTCTGCCCTACTGGGACCGTCCACCTCTCCCTCTCCCTCCTTATTGCCCCTAGACTCTCTCCAAACTCCTCCCTCCTCTCTCAAATTACAGAAGAGCCTAGTGAACTGGGGTGGCGGGGGGGGGGGGGGAATGTCTCTGTGAGTAGAAGTTTGGGCAACTTGCGCCAGGCTCCGCGCTCTGTGTTTTCTCCGTGTTGCTGCCATTTAAGCACCATGGTGCTCTTATCAACCCCATTTTACAGATGAGTAAACTGAGGCTCAGCGAGGTCAAAGTAGCTTGCCCACAGAAGGAGGAAGTCCCAAAGCCAGGTGTTATGGGTTGAATCGTGTCCCCTCCAAAAAGCTATGCTGAAGTCCTAACACCCAATGCCCGTGAACATGACCTTATTTGCAAATCGAGTCTTGGCCACCATAATTGAGTTAAGATGAAGTCATTGGGGTGGGCCCAAGTCCAGGGTGAGTGGTGTCCTTACGAGAAGGGAGAGGCGGAGACCTGGGCCCACACCCAGAGAGGACAGTGTCACATGAAGACTCTCAGGAAAGACGCCCGTGGGATGGTGGGGGCAGGGACGGGAGGTCTGCCCCCAGACGCCAAGGATGCCCCGGGGCCACCAGAAGCTGGAAGAGGCCAGAAGGCTCTTCCTCTGGAGACTTTGGAGGGAGCAGGGCCCCGCCAACACCCTGATTCCAGACCTGTAGCTTCCAGAACTGTGAGAGAATACACGTGCGCCCGTCTGTGATACTTTGTCACAACGGTCACAGGAATAATCGAAAGCAACACCCTTCCCAGACTGAAGAATCGGTGCCTGTTACAGAGGATTCCCCTAACTGTGCCCCCCCCCCCCCCCCCCCCCACCCCCCCCCCCCCCCCCCCCCGGAGCCACGCAAAGCCCGACCTGCTTTTGCTCTGTCCTCCTCCCCGCAGGGCCACTAGAGCAAGGTTGCGATGCCGCCTCTCGCCAGCAGAGGCCGCTCACACACGGCCCCTAAAGCCGCACCACTGCCTTGGTTCTCGGACTCCCCTGGTCCCCCAGATCCTGTCCTCCCCGCGACCGTCCCCCCCACCCCCGCCAGGGCTCCTGCTGCGACATCACGTCCTCAGAGTAGCCTCCTGTGATGGTTCATTCACAGGAAGAGAATTCTCCCTCCTTTCCCATCGCCCTCCCTCCCTCCCCTTTTCCCTCCCTCCCTCCCTCTTTCCCTGACTCCCTCCCTGGGACTTACTGGGACTTACACCACCTGCTTTCCTGGGGCTCCAGCGTGCAGGCAGCAGACCGGACGACTCGTCAGCCTCGGTGATCGTGCGAGCCAATTCCTTACGACAAATCTCCTTCTAGACACATATACGTCCTATTGGTTTTGCTTCTCTGCAGAACCCTGACTGATACACGGCCCTGCGACTTCCCTGTCCTAGCTGCTCACGACCACCGGCCCCCTCCGGCCCGGCCCCGTCCTTTCCCATTTTATTTCCTCCACTGAGCTCTGAAATCACCATCTTCCCTTTCTTATTTACACTCTGACTCTCTTATTTACACTCTGACTCTCCTGCCCCTGACTAGAATTTCAACCACACGAGGACAGGCATTTTCTCCATCATCTCCGGGGCTGGATTCCCAGCACTTAGCACGGTGCTTGGTATACGGTAAGTGCTCAATGCATAGCAGCTGGATTGAACCACTGACTCCTGGATCCGAGGACCCAGAGGGCACGTGTGATGGTGGAAGAAATAAACGGCCCGCTTTCTCTGGATTACAACCGTCGGCCACAGACACAGGACTCGAGCCGGGGTCTCTGTCCCTCCCGGCTTTGGAATAACCAGGATACAGGGCTCAGAAGAGAAGATGGGGTACCCCAAACTGCCCTCCATGAGAAGCCCCCAAAGCAGGGTTTCTCCACCTCCGGGGCTGCTGACACTCATTCTCTGGGGCCAGCATCCTTGGCCCCCACCCACTCGGTGCCAGGCGCTCCCCCCATGCGACACCCACAGATGTCCCCAGACATCACTCAGCGTCCCCTGGGGTGGCGGGGGCAGAACTGTCCCTGGGTGAGAACCCTGGTGAGAACCTCCCCGCTTCCCGCACTGTCCTATGTACCCGCGGCACTCGGGGGGGGGGGCCGGGCCGGGAAGGCCCGGGGAGCCCATGCATCTCGGGCTGGGCCGTGCTGGCAGGCCCCGTAGCCGCCAGATCCAGGGAAATTGGATTAACTCGGAGAAGCCAGCCAAGATGATCCGTCATGCCATCTGAAGGACAGCGTATTGATCTCCACGTGGCGAAAAAATGAAATGATATCCCTTTTTGTTATTTAAAACGCTGCTTAAGCAATTTCGTAATGGAACAGCCCGGCCCGGGTCCAGGAGCTCCCTGGCTGGCCGGCTGCACCCCCGGATCGGGTGGAGGACGGGGGAGCGTGGACGCGGCCCTGTCTTCCCCTGGGTAATTGATGACCCCCGGGGAACAGCTCCATTTTTGCCGGCGACGGGCGCAGCTTTGATTTATTAAAGACATAACAATTATGAAAATAGCTGATTTATAATCAACTTGCCCGGGGCCCTAATTGATTTCTGGGGCAAAATTTAGAACGGGAGGTATTGACACCTGGAGAAAGGAGGCACCAGGCTTGGGGATGGGCCACGATGGGGTGGCTGGCGGGGCCGCCCCGGGGGCAGGAGGGACTGGGACGGGACTGGGCCTGCATTTTTCAGGGACACACTTACGCTTAATGGAGAATTCTTTGTGATTTATCCGGGCATTTTGTATTTTATCTGACAGTCCTACCACGATGGTCAGGACCCCAGCTCCCAACAGACCCACCCACGAGGCCCCATTCACCTGATGAGGAAGTAGAGGCAAGAGGATGTTCAAGGCCTGCCCAAGGTCACGTAGTGGCTGACTTCAGTCTCAAACCCAACCCTGGGGTCTGAGCCTTCCAAAGCCTTCAAGACTCCTAAGCTCCTTTCAGAGGGAAGGGATTACGGGCTTTCCTTCCTATGCAGGGACAGGTTAGACCGGCGGCAGGGACCAGGTCTGGTGACAAATGGACATAGCTTCAAATTTCCCCAGTTCAGCCTTGTTATTATTGCTGTGTGCCCTTGAAAAAAGAGCCTTGCCTCTCTGTGCATCGGTCTCCAGAACTGTAAATGGGCATGACTGCGCTATCTCCGTTACAGGGTGTTGAAAACAGAGACAAAAAGAGAGACAGCCATAGAGGGAGTCAGAAAGACAGGGTCAGAGAGACTGAGTCAAGGCAGAAAGGGAGAGAGCACGCACAATGGGGAGGCATGCGCCCCATTTGGAGATGGGGTGGCCCCAGAGCGGGGAGAGTTAAGTCTACAAATAGGAAGGTTCAAGCAGTTTCTGGAAGGCAGGCAGAGAGCAAATCATAAACCCGTGGGACACAGAGCTCACGGCCCAGCGGCCGCCGGTGATGGCCCTGCTGAGCAGTTTTAAGTATCGTTAAAGATAAAATAATTTTTCCCCCTCTGAGCCGTGTGATTGACGAGGTAATGGGCGCCGCCTGGGCCCCACCGACGGGGGAGAAGGTCAGGCTGGAATGTAAACAGGTTTTTCCAGAGTGATGCATAAACATGATGGCACAGAGGCTGGGGAAGGAGGGACTTGTCCCCAGACACTCTGAGCTTTCAGCCGCAGGGCATGATGAGCCAGTGATAGTGGGGGACCAGGAGGGCTTCCCGGAGGAGGTGTGGTTGCTGCTGGGATTGCAAGAAGGCATCACGGGCAGGGGAGACTGCAGAGGCAAAGGTGTGGAGGTAGGACACGTCTCTTCACGCACCTTCCGGCCCCCACCTGATCTCACCGCCAGAACATACAGCTCACTGCATTACGCCCAGCCCTCCATGAACCTTCTGTGGCCCCCGGCCACCTACTCCAGGGTTCAAATCCTGGCTCCCGCCTCTTATTACCTGTGTGATCTCGAACGTGTCAGCGCGCCCTCCCAGCCTCAGTCTCCTGATCTGTAAAACAGGATGGGTATAGTCCTTCCCCACCCGGGGACGTGGTAGGAGAACGCCAAGAAAGGCACACTCATAGCAGCGCTTTTGGCCGCGAGTTCTGGAAAAACCCAAGTTAGTCTGTTTCAACGTTAAAAAGAATTTTTTTTTTTCATTTTATACAACAAAACACTAAGGTCTTTATTCAAAAAGCGCTTCTGCCAAGAACCAAGCTGATCGGTCCTTCTGTAGTCTCTCTTTTACCCTGTTTCTTTTTTCTCTCCCAGCTGGTACCATTTCCTGACACTGTATTTGTTCATTACCCCCTCCAAGCGCCAGCTCCCCAAAGGCAGAAATTTGTGTCCGTTTTGTTCACGTGTTCTCAGTGGCATATGGAAGGTGTTTCCTAAATAAATGGATGGCTTGCTTATTCATCCAGGGAGGATATACTCAGCTCTTCAAGAACAGAGACCCGTGTCTTCCTCAGTACGTCCACCACGTTGCTCCTCATGGATCTAAAGTGATTGCCAAAGCTGACCATCACACCCTCGTGCCGGCCCCAGGAAGGCAGAAGGGTGGCAGGGCAAAGGCTTTCTCCAAAGGACGGTCTCCTTTAAGGAATCTTCCCAGAAGCCACTCCCAACATCTCATTGGCCAGAACTCAGTCACATGGCCATGCCTGGCTAGCTAGCTGCAAAGGAGTCTGGGAAATGTAGTCTTTAACAGAGTGCCAGCCCTCCACCCCCCTCAAGCCAGCCGTGATTGGCAGGTGAGGAAGAAGGTGAGTATGGGGGGGAGGGGTGGAGAACGAGGGACGTCCCTGGATCCTCGCGACGTCCCCGGACCCTCGCGTCTGACAATACCTGTATTCATTTTCTAAGGCTGCTGTAACAAATTAGCACACGTTATGAAGTTTTTAGTAAAATAACAGGAAAATGCATGATCCTGCGCTTCTGGACGTCAGCTCTCGCGGGGCTAGAACCAAGGTGCAGTCAGGGCGGGTTCCTTCTGGAGTCTCCGGGGGAGAACCGCTTCCTGCCCGTCTTCCAGCTTCCAGGGGCGCCCGCATCCCTTGGCTCCCGGCCCCTCCTCCCATCTTCACAGCCAGCCAAGGCTGGTCGAGTCCTCACCCTGTCCTCTCTGCTCCCCCCTCCCCGGCCCCCCTCTTCCACGTTTTAGGACCCTGGGGACTACACCGAGCACCCCGCACCCCTGACACCCCAGCACGTTCTCTCTCTGGAAGTCAGCTGGCTGGCTGGCCGTGCCCCCTGCGGATTGCAGCCTTTGCCCTCTCGGGCCTCCCCAAGGGGAAAAATACCACCGCACCCATGGCCCAGGTCAGAACATCGAGGCCCCCAGACGCCAAACCGCTAGCCCGTGGTCCCCCCACCCCCCTCCCCACCCCGAGTCCCATAAATTCCAAAAGCTGGGATTTAGACCCACGGACGTGCGATCGCAAAGCCTGTGCCTCCTCCGCCACCATGCTGTGCCGGCCACTCTTGTGATTTGTATCATTGCTATTATCGGGGATGGTCCCTTACTACGTGGGCACCAGCCTCCGGGGTTCACGTCTGAGCTGAGCCGCTAGAGGAGGGTGTTACAAAGGAGAGCGCGCAGGCGCAGGGAGGTGGAAGGGCACTCCAAGGTCGTCCAGTGCGTGGTAAAGCCAGGACTTGAACCCCAGTCCACCTGGCTGCGGACCACTGCCCTCCCCACCACGGAGGAGAGAGCCGCTGCCTGACAGAGGCCGCAGAGGACCCTGCTGGGTTATCGGGCGGCACCAGGGGGCTCGGTGGGCCCTTTTCCTGGCAGAGGCTGGGGAAACGGCGGTCACAGGAAGCCGGCCAAGTGCTGAGTCTGCAAAGCGACATATCTCCACAAAAGCCACTGGCCACGTGGCCACGTGGGCCCAGGGCTCTGCAGATGATCAATCTCGCCCCCTCCCTCCCTCGCTGCCTGCCACCCTCCTGCCTCCACCCCAGCGCCCTTCATCCCTCCATCCCCCGCTCTCCGCCCAGCTTCCCGCATCCTGGAGGGGGCATGGTGCCAGGGCCACCCAGGCAAGGACAGCCAGCCCGCCCATGACAGAAACACTCAGCAGCAGGATGCACCAGCCAGAGAGCAGGGCGTAGAAGCAGCAGCCGTGGGGGCCACGGGCCGGGTCCTCATCTCAGCTCCTGCTGTAGTGCTGGGCTGGGAGTTGATATGGCGACGTCTCTGTGTTTGTCTGCAAGGTGGGTTTTGCAAAAAAGAATCTGTCCCGTAGGGCCGTGAACTGTTGCAACCACTTCAGATGGTGACAGTAGATACATCATGCATTAGGCCCTGGGAGCTTTCAGGGCAGCCCCGGAAGGCTCCCTGGAAGAGGCAACGTTTGATCTGGGCCTTATGATCCTGGAGAAACTGAGGGGAGGGGGAAGTCCTGGTGGGCGAGTGGCGGGAGCAAAGGGGTAGAGGCTGGAAGTTACACAGGGCGTTAGAGCATCAAGAGGAGAGGGGGGAATAAACCGCCAGGCCTCAAACACCAGGTGGAAAAGGTCGGGGCTCTGCTGTAGGTCATGAGAAGCTGTGCAAAATCCTGGGGTGCCCGGGGCTGAGCCGTGACTCAGTGAGGAGGAATAAGATAAGCCTACGGGTGCTGGGAGGCACAGCGGGGTGAACTGACTTTCCCGGGGCCACAGAACAGCCAAGTTCCAGGGCCGGGATTTGAACCCGGGAAGTCTGACGCTGAGGTAGGAGGGCTTCTACCGCTGGCCTGAAGCTGCTTACGCAGCCGCTCTTGTGTAATGCCTCCCAGATGTCCTTCTAAGAAGAAGAGATCTGGACAGAGACACACACAGAGGAGAGACCATGTGGGGACACGGAGAGAAGGCGCCTTCTCTAAGTCAAAGAGAGAGGCCTCAGGGAAAAAAAACAAAAACAAAAAACAAACCCAATCCTGCCAACACCTGCGCTCAGACTTCTGGCCTCCAGAATTGTGAGAAAATAAATGTCTGTTGTTTAAGCCGCCTAGTCTATAGTACTTGGTGACGGCAGCCCCAGCAAGCTCATAGGGTGCCTGTGAGAACAGCTTCGCCAGCTCTGGAACTTCAGCAGTCAGGACTGTTTGGTCTGCAAGTGACACACACACACACACACACACACACACACACACAATGACTGGAGCCAGATTCTTCTTAAGCCAGAAGACAGCTATTCTAACAAAATAGACAGCTGCAGGCATGGTGCGATCAAGGTGCTCAAATCACACCCGGGTCATCTGTTTCCCTTTCCAGGAACTCCCATTCTCAGGGGAGCGTTTCCCTCGTGGTGATCAGACCAGGCTCCCACCGGCTCAGCAAACTCTGAGGCAGAGGGGGACAGTGTCTTCGCCCCCATAGCAGAACTTTCCCCCCAAACGCAGCAAATGTCCTGGAGCTCACTCTGATTGGGCCAGCTTGGGACGTGGTGGGTGGCCCTGAGCTAATCACTGAAGCCAGAGGTTTAGCATCCCCCGACTGGCCGGCACTGGGTGTCTTTGATGGGGCATCCCCAAAAAAGGGACACGGAGGCAAGGATTTGGGGTGGGGTGGGGCAGGAGGGGACAGGTAGTTTATGGGTTGATCCCAGGAAGCATCAAGGAAGAGGGGAAAGTGAGATGGGAAAGGAAGTGGCCAATAGAGGGGTACTGGCGAGCTGGTGGCTGTGGAGGGGTCTCTAGGATACGGTAGAGGTCGTGCCTTGGAGTTACCCCAACAGTAGGGTCAGGTGGCTGCACTATTTACCCACCGACTCCCCGAGGGCTGCGTTAACTCTCCCGCCTTCTGGCCTGGCCTGCCCAGGGCCGAGTGAGCTCCGGCAGCCGGGAAAAGATCTCCAGAGAGCAGGTTGCCTGTTTCGGCCGTAAGCAGGCTGGCGTGCAAAGGTGAGTTCAAGGGCATATGGGTGGGGCTGCTGCATTTGGTCATCGCTTCTGTACCTGGCGCCCAGGCTGAAGCCAACCCTGCCTGAACCTCATGAAGTAAAACCAAGTCCAGGGAGGTCTCTTCCCCAGGGAAATCCAAGGCTCTGTTCCAAGGAAGGATGCGGGCCAGGTCAGTTCTCCTTCATTCTTCCCACGAATCTCGCACATTCCCACTGGCTGCCCTCTTGACATTTCCCTCAAATTGTCCAAGACCCCCGAGACCCTTCTCAGTCCCCAGCTCGGTCACGCTTTCAAACATCAGACAGGGGGAGGGCCAGATGGTGGGATAGATGGGCCATTCCTGCTGTTACTTCCGTGGCTGCCCCAAGGTGACGGTGTCGAACACGTGTTTGTGCAGTCCTGCTTCCTTCTCCCTGCTTGTCCTAAGCCAGATCCTTGCACAAGCTAGACACCACGACAGAAGTGAGTGACGTAGGACTTCCATCCCCACCATGCCCTGCATTGGAACCCAGTCCCTTCCTTCTTTCCTTGTGACTAAGTCCCCACTGGGACATCACTGAGGGACCTTTCCCGCCCTTAGATCTCCATCAGGGCCACCTCAACCCATCAGAGAGAACCTCAGATGGGAAGGAGCTCCGCACATCAAGGAGTTTGGGGAGAGGTGTATCAGCTAGCTGTTGCCGCGTAACAAGTGGGCCCAAACTTAGTGGCTTAAAACAACACTCATTTATCATCTGACAGTTTCTGTGGACTGGGAGCCCAGACACAACTTAGCTGCTCCTCTGCTCCAGGATCTCTCAAAAGGCTGCAGCCAAAGGGTCAGCTGAGGCCACAGTCGTCTCCATGTTCAACCAGAACAGAGTCGAGGCCTCGAATGTTCCCGTTCCCTCTCCTGGATCCCAGCTCCGTGCGAGCAACCCCAGGCTGGTCTGCCTAGACGAACATCCTTGATCATCAAGGAAGATGATTGCAGAAGAAAATCTAGCTGCCCCAGCTGGCGGCCAGCTGACCCCCAACAAGAGCGCCCAGCCAAGACCCTCGGAGCTGACTCCTTGAGTGCGGAGTCAGGACTGAGGCTGGATGAGACGAGCAGAATCGCCCAGCTGATCTGCAGACTCGTGGACCCAAGTAAATGCTCAGTGCTTTCGGCTGTTGGATTTGGGGCTGGCTCGGCGGATGACGGCATCGTCATCACTGTCCGCCATAATCATGGGCACCCACTTAAACATAAGGAGACGGAGGAGGAATCCCTCACTTGGCTCTCCCCAGATAAAGGAGTTCTGCTCCGTAGAGTTTAGCTGTCTCCACTCTACAAAGGAAAGGTGGCTGGCAGTTCCTTCTGATTAAAAAATGTTAAGTTCCACTTCACCAGGCAGCCCACTAGCCTCCTTTTCCGTCCACCTTCTCGGGAGGGCTCAGGAGCCAGGGATGCTTTTCCCAGGCTTGCAGGCGGAACCGGGGCCTGGCCAGGGGCTCTCAGAACCCTCTGGCCGAGGGGTCCGTTAAGGGGACCCCTCCCTGCCAACCCAGTCCCGGCTACTGGCCGTGGAGGCTCGCTGAGGATCCGCTGGCCTTTCCTTTCCAACACCTGAAGCCCTCTTTTTTTTTTTTAATGTTTATTTATTTCTGAGAGGGCACAGGCAGGGGAGGAGCAGACAGGGGGGGGAGAAAGGATCCGAAACAGGCTCTGTGCTCACAGCAGCGAGCCCGAGCCCAAGGTGGGGCTCAAACTCACGAACCGTGAGATCACGCCCCGAGCCGAAGTCGGACGCTCAACAGACTGAGCACCCCCAGGCGCCCCTCCTGAGGTCCTCTTAAGACGGAGGGCCAATACGTGCCGGGGAATGGCAGAACGGACTTCTGGAAGCCTCAGGCCAACGCACCGGCAGATGGGGAGCAAGACAATTTGCGTTCCGGGCTTGGCCGTGACAGTGGGCTTATCGCTGTCCAGGAATGCTTGGCGAATCAAGGATGTCTCCCGCCCATTCCCCAGGTGTATCCCTGAGCCCGCCGGGCCTCCTTCAAGGTCTGGCCCCGAACAGAGCTGCTGGGACTTACCCCAGCACTGCCAGTCTCCTTGGTGGGTCCTGTGGCTGAATATGTTTAATATCACTCCAGAAAGCAAGGGCTCCCAGCCCCACCGCTCATGATCACTGAGCATGAACTCTAGAGCGTAGAAAGCTTAGAAAACCTGGAAGGAATGAGGGAGTGACTAGAAAACCTTGGGGTACCTGGGTGGCCCAGTCGGTTAAGCCTCCGACCTGGGCTCAGGTCATGATCTCACGGTTTGTGGGTTCGAGCCCCGCGTCAGGCTCTTTGCTGACAGCTCGGAGCCTGGAGCCTAAATGAACATTAAAAGAAAAATGGGTGGGGGCGGGGCGCAAGGAAAGGTTTTGCCTCCCACGGGAGGGGGGGACCCCACCTTCTGCTCGGAAGGTGGCTCGGAAACAGCGTCGGGAGCCAGTTTAGGGAAACCTGGGTCCAGGGAGGAGGAGAGTTGCCCAGCACCAGACGGCAAGGAGGGAGCCTGGCCAGAACTTGGGAGGCTCCGACACAGGCTGAATGAATGAGAAAGTCCCACCAGATCCCTCTCCAGGGAGAGGCTGACTCTGCTCGGGGCTCCTGGCAGGGGAGGCTGAATGTGAAGGAAGCGTCTTCTCTCCTTGCCCGAGTCTTGGGAACGTCTCCCTGGGGAGAGGTGGCGCCAGCTGCCGAGGACGTCCCTGTTAAGTCTCCGATCACGAGATTCGGTGATTTCATTATTGTCTGCAAAGCTCCCGGGAGGGTTCGCGCGTGCAGATAACCACCCGTGATACGGGGCACCGGAGTCATCAAGGCTCCCCGAGGCGGCTCAGGTAGTGGGGCCACGGCAGGTGCGCAGAGACGGCTTTGCCCGTCACCTCTGTGTGGAGACAGGGGCTGGGGCCAGAGCAGGGGCGTGGGGGACGTGGCCAAGGTCACGCAGCCAAAGCCGGAGAGGGGCTACATAGATACTCCCCGGCAGCCGCCAAGGGTAAGCCTGACTCAGGTCTCTCTTCCCTCTGCCCACAGCCCCCCAGGGCTCTCCCCTGCCTGGGGTAGCCGCCCAAGTCCTCCCCTCCCCGTGCTCTCTGCACGACCTGCCCCATTCCCTCCCCTCCCTCCCTTCCCTCTCTCTTCCTCCCTGCCCAGGCCCTGGTACTTAATGCGTGCTCAGAAAAAATGAAAGGCCCGTCTGCAGAATAAATGGGCACCTTGAACACATTTGGAATCTGAAAGGATCTTCTAGTGCACAGTCGCTGCTTGGACTCCTCTCCGGATGAGGGGCTCACTACCTTCCAAAAAGCTCCCGTTTCCTGTCAGAGCTGTTCTGGCCGATAGCAGTGTCCTCGGCAAAGTCTGGGCTGGGTGTGTGTGTGTGTGTGTGTGTGTGTGTGTTGAAGGATGGGGGAGCGACACGAGGTCGTGAAGGGGACATTCTGGAACGTTCGCAGAGTGGTCACTGTTTTGAAACAAGTTGAAAGCCTGAGGCCATCGGGTGAGGTTAGCCCAGGCTGACTTTCTCCCGGCCTCTCCCCTCCGCGTCTCTGTGTCTCTGTGTCTCTATCTCTTTCCTTCGATTTGCTTCTCTGATTCTGTCTCTCTCCTATTCCCTGTTTGTCTCCGCGTCTTTGTCTCTGGGTCGCTGTGCTGTTCAAAGTCACACAGACGGGAACGCAGCTTCTCAGCCCCAGAAGAAAATTGCCGGGCCGCCCCAGCAGCAGAATAATTGAATCCGCGGGTGGCCCGGGATTGAATGAATCGAGAGGGGTGGAGGCGGGAGGGCTGGGGGGGGGGGTTGCATTCCGAGACAGGAGGAGATGCTTAGCCATAGGCATTGGGGGGGAGGGGGCACAGGAACGGGGAGGGGGTGGTGAGGGGCTGTGAGAGCGCTGGAGATACTGGGAGATCCGGAGGGCCCTGCTCAGTGGGAGTTTAGCATCTAGTTGGAAAGATAAATGTTACATTGTTGAAATTGTGACGGTTCCTTAAGACACACTCGCGGCTCTGGGACATATAACCCCGGAGCGGGAGCGGGGAGGGGGGGTGATAATCAGGTTGGGAGGACATGACATGACAGGGCTCCAGAGGGGAACAGTGTCACAGGCAGAGGGAACAGCATACACAAAGAAGAGCCAGATGCCCCACGGCTCAAGGGCAGGGCACGTGAAGCGGTCCCTGGACATGATGTCAGGACCCTGGACAAGGAGTGGGTTTCAGGGGAGGTTGCTGCCCCCCGGACGGGGCGGGGTGGGGGGGGGCCGCTGGGGAGTCTCCAGGGGGATGGGCAGGAGGCAAAGGAGAGGAGGAGGCCTGAGAGGTGGGAGGGAAACCAGAGGTGGGTGGAGTCTCAAAGCCCAGGGGAAGGAGACCCGGGGCATGGCCAGAGAACTTGAGGTCCTGCCCGCCAGCCCGGGCTCTGACCCGTGACCTCTCTGTCCCTTCCTTCTGCTGGGGCAGTTGCAGGAGCCCTGAGGACCCCTGAGGGAGACGCCTGAGCTGTTGTTTTCTGGCAGCCTCCGTGTTCTGTCTGTGAAATGGGAACATTTCGGCCCCAGAGGCCGAGGTAAATTGCCGAGGCCAAGACGACCACAGGGAGAAGTTATCGTGTCCTCCGCACGAAGACAAGCAGGGCCTTCTGGCCCCTGCATCATCCATCGTCCGTCCACGCGTTCATTCACTCATTCATTCATTCAACAAAGGATTGTGGGGCGCCCAGGTGCCGCTCTGGGTGCTGGGGATGCAGCTGTACACAAAACAACCACGGCCCCTCCGTCCTCCAGGGGCTGATATTTAAGCTGCGGGAGACAGAAGGCAGCACACAAACGCCTAATCTAACTTCAGGGAGCAGGGAAAGGGGACTTCACGGTTCGGGGAAGGTGCCCGCTAGCTGGGGTGATCGGGGGAGGCTTCCTTGAGGAGGTGACATGTGAGCTGAGTCCGTAGGACGCATCAGGCTGGCCACGATGCCGGGGAAAGCCGTCCAGGAACGGGGCTTTTCCTTATTGATCTCGCTTGTTTTCTCTCTCTTCAGCTGTCAGCTTCGTACAGGCGGAGACATCTTCCTTCCTGGCCGGCCCGTCTGTCCCCTGCTTCGCCTCCAGAGCCTAGAACAGTGCCTGGCACACAGGCCACTCTCGCAAGCAATTGTGAATCAGTGAACGAATGAATGAGCGAGCGAACGACTGAACGGGCGTCGTTCCCGTCAGAAGGGCCAGGTAGGAAGGCAATCAGAGCCTCTGGCCACTTCATGAGGCCCCTCTAGGAGGTCAGAGCTGAGAGATGTGGGGTCAGGGCCTCCCTTGATTACTGCGATTCTAATTAACTCCTGGGCCGAGAGGGCTGCCCCACTCAGAGGAATTATAGATAAGTTGGCTTCCAAGTGTTTGAGCAGCGGCTCTAACGGGGGCGGGTGGCGGCTCCCCCTCTCCCCCACCAGCCAGCTGGCCTGGGAGGCGGGCGCCGAAAGAGGTCATTTGCATAGGCAGGTAATTGGTTTTGCAAATAAATCTGGTTCTTGAAATTTGTAGATTAGCAATAATACGTCTCCAGATGAGAGAAAAAGGTCACGGATGAATAAAACAACAATTAAACTTTCGGGAGATTATTAAACTAAACAGAAACCTGGCACAGGGCGGCCGAGGGAATAGGGAGCGAGGCCGGGAAGGTGGAGAGGGTCTGGGGTGGGCTGGGGGGGGGGGTGGTCTGCAGCCTCGGGGAGCCAGTTGATGTCCTCACCTTCCTGCCTCGTGGGATCGTGGGAGCACCGTCCGTAGGCCAGGCTCTGCACACAGTGGGGTATTTCTCAGTAGAAACCTGAGGCCGGGGGCGGGTGGCAAAGAAGATACCCGAGGCCACGCAAGGCAGGATTCGAACCCGAGACCAAAGCTTTGCCCCACCCTGGGTGGCAGTGAGCCTCGCCCAACAGCGGGGAGGAAGCAAGAGGCGTGCAACGGGCCGCAAGAACTTCGGGTGCGATTTTAAATTCGCACGTGCCTTTATACTTGCGTGGCATTGAAATGCGACACAGCGGCCAAGGGCCCAGGCACAGGGGTGCCTCTTGGGTCACCCCAGGGGCTCTTCTCGGCTGCTGCGAGCATCAGAAATGTGTTCAGGCGTCAGGAATGTGCTCCAGGAAACACAAGCAGAACCTGAACCAAAACTGGTGAGTAGCTCACGGGGGGGGGGGGGGGGGGGGGGGGGGGGGGGGGCGGGCGGGAGAGAAAGGTGGAGAAAGAGGCCGACAGAGAGGAGATGGGAGCCAGGCCGGCAACGTGGCCATATTTTGCCCACCACCAGCATGCGACCGTGGGTGAATCACCCTTCCCCTGGGACCTCAGTTTCCATATCTGTAAAAGGGGAATTCTTTATATACTCAGGGCTGTCGTTCAGAATATTTCCTGAGCCCCGACTGAGGGCCAGGCACTGGTCCAGGCGCTGGGACCGCGACAGCGCACATAAGAGGCGGAAAGCTCTGCCCTGGTCCAGCTCACGGCCTGGTGGGGGAGACAGAGCGACTAAACCTACAGGGCTTTAAAGAGTGCAAAGTGCTCGGAAGAATATGAGGGCAGGGAAGGCTTCTGGAAGGGGCAGGAAGAGGGCAGGGAGGGCAGGTTGTAATTTTAAACAGGGCATTCGGGGAAGGTCTCGGAGAGGGTGACAGCTGAGCAGAGAGCTGAAGGACAGGAAGGAGGGAGCCATGGAGAGATGTGGAGAAAGAGCATCCCAGGCGGAGGGAAGCCTGTGCAAGGGCCCTTGTTGGGCAGGACTGAGTCTGGCATGTTGGAGGAACAGTAAGGAGGCTCGTGTGGCTGGAGCAGAGTGAGCGAGGGGGAGAGGGAGCAGGACGGGGTCGTGCCAGTCTCCTTGTCCAGAGATCGAGGAGAAAGGGCATCACTCTGCTAGGGTCATGGAAACAGTGACAAAGGTCCACTCTTCCTTCCCAGCCCCCTCAGTGGCAGAGGCTGTGAGCTGGCCCTTGATATTCATTCTGTTTTCTCCTTTAGAAATAGAATCTGCCCAGGGGCGCCCGGGGTGGGTGGGGGTGGGGGTGGGGGGTTCGAGTCCTGCGTCGAGCCCCACACTGTCAGCACAGCACAGAGCCTGCTTGGGACACTCTCTCTCTCTCTCTCTCTCTCTCTCGGCCCCTCCCTTGCTCTCTCTCTCTCAAAATAAATAAACTTGAAAGAAAGAAAGAAAGAAAGAAAGAAAGAAAGAAAGAAAGAAAACCTTCCCCGCTAAAGACTATACTTCCCAGCCCCCCCTTGCAGCTCAGCGTGACCATTTGGCTACAGAGTGGACGACAGGATATGAGCATAAATCACGCATGTAACTTCCAGGTTGTAACCTCAGCACGGACGCACAGGCCCTCCTCCAACCCTTCTCCCCTCGCGCCTCCACACTCTTGGCTGGGAGGTATTTGTGATGGCAGGAGCTGGAGCAGCCACTATGGTCCACAGATGGGAGTTCAGCTGAGGGGCTAGAGGAACAAGGTAAAAGAAGTCTGGTCCCTGGTGATTGAGGAGCCACCGTGGCAGCCTGGGATGATGCCGGGACAGTGAGGACGGGAACGGTGAGCTTCTCTTTCACTGAAGCCACGGTCTTAACGGTTTCACAGACGGGGTCATGGAATCATGGCAACAACAGGTCTCCGATAATCAAAAGTTTTGCGCACCGTCACCGCCCATATTGCAGGCCCCGGACTTCCTCCCTTTCCCGCTAACCCTCCCCTGCTGCAAACTGCCCAGCGCCCCATCTCCGCCTCCCGATTTCCCCGGAAGTCCCCTGTGCGCGGCCCAGCCTTGCTGCCACCAAGCTGTAGCGTGCCAAACGGGCCACCACGTGGCCGGCCGCGGAACTGCCCTTCCCGGCTCCGGAAATCCTGCCCACTGCTTCCCCAAAAGCAGCCCAGAGAGAGCGGGTGGCCTCGGCCGGGTCACGCAGCCGGGCCACCCTCTGCAAAGGAAGCAGATGGCTGAGCCTGGCCCACGGAGGGCTGTGGGGACGCACAGTCGGAGCGGCCACCCCCCCTCCTCCCCAGGACATCCCCGCATCCCACATGGATCGTTTCATTCCCTGGCTCTTTCCACGAAGCCTGAACGCGGGCTGTGTGCCGTGTCCTTCTCCCGCCACCGGGGCTAGGGCGCGCTCTCCCCTCCCTCCAAGAGCTCGCAGGTTAGCGAGACGAGGCGCCCAGAAGGGGGCCGAGCTGGGCTGGGCGGGACTCGGGCTTCCCGGAGGAGGCGATGCATCCGCTGAGGCAGGACAGGCGGAGGGGGAGAAGGCAGGGGGGCCCACGCGGAGGGAAGGGCGGGCCCCGAGCAGCGGCGGCTGCGGCGGCTGCGAGCCCCTGAGAGGCATCCAGAGGGAGTCAGGGCGGTCAGGGGAGCCGAGGGCGATGGGGAGCCAAGGAAGGATTCAGGGCAGCGCCGCAGGGAGATCAGAGCTGCCTCTGGGGACGATCTCGGGGAGCAGGGCCGGGCCCCGGGGCCGCGCGTCCCCGCCGCATCCTCCCGCGCCCGGGCGCCAGCGGGAAGCGGGGCCGGGAGGGGGTACCTGGCGGCCAAAAGCCCAGCGGCTAATGAGCCCGGTGCGGCGCGGGCTATTTTTAGCAGCAGCGACGCGGGACGCCTAATCGCTCCGGCCGGCTCCCGCCAGGCTGCCATGGAAACGCTCGGCGCCGCCGCCGAGCGCGGATCCGGGCCGCGCGGCCTCCCGCTCGTCCCCCCCCCCCCCCCCCCCCCCCCCCCCCCCCCCCCCCCCCCCCGCTCCGAGCCTCGGCCGCTCGGCTCTGCGCCCGGCCCGCCCCGCCCCGCACGACGGCGGGGACCCGGGCGGCGGCCTCAGCTTGCCCCGTGCGCGCGTTGCACTCGTTTCATCCAGCGGCACTTGGCCGAGGAGGGTTAACGGTCGGCCTCGAGTCACACGGCTTGCTCGAGGTCGACCTAGGACTTGAACCCAGGACGGCTGGCTGCGGAAGCTGAGCACTGATCCATGATTGGCCTACAGCGTGTGTCTGAACCGGAATTTGGGGGGTTTGTGTTTGTCCGCGGAGGAGGGCCTCGTGAATGGTGGTCTCTGGGGGGGGGGAGCCGGGGGGGGGGGGGGGCGGGGGGGACCTGGTCTCTACCACCCACCTTGCTTATGGGAAACAGAAGTGAGAGAGAGGCTTTGCTCCTACGGGGGACAAATGGGGGCTTCGAGGCTGGGCCCCCAGCCGCAAGTTGCCCGATGCTGATGCCTGAAGCTGGGGTCTTTCCCCTCCGGGGGATGGGGGGGAGAGAGAGAGACAGAGAGAGAGAGAGAGAGCGAGAGAGCGAGCTATTGTGCAGGGCTGATGTCACGGGGATGCCCACCCTTGTTTCCCAGCCTGGTGCCCTGGGACCTGGGGCCTTGGTGGACCCACCTGCACCGCTCCCCCCCCCCCCCCCCCAGGTATTTTTATCAAACCCGATCGGTGGACGGGAGGGCGGGACAGAAGGAGCATCCTGACCCTGGGGTGCAGTTGGCCTGAGCTGGAAATCCCACCTCTTCGCCCCCATCCTGCCTGCCCCCCTCCCCCCCCCCCCCCCCCGTCTCCCCCCCCCCCGCCCCCCACAGTTTCCCGAGCCATGAGGAGTATGCTCCCTGGGAGGAGGTGCTGGGAGGCTGGGGGTGCAGAGGGGGACACAGAGCCCCTTGAATTTGCCCCCACCGTTCCCCGGTCTCCCCAGCGGCAGGAAGGGCGGGGGGCGGGGGTGGGGGGAAGCCAAGGTCACCATGCCCCTCCGCCAGCCTGGCTCTAATTAGCCCTGAAATAAATTAAACATGAGGCCAGGGGTCTGGGGGTGTTATGAGATCGAGGGGCGGGGGTGAGAGAGAGAGAGAGAGAGACAGGAGGACCTAAGCCTTCCCACCTGCATTTTGGACCTTTGGTGGCCAGAGAAAGCCTGGGGGGTTGGCCGGCTGTCCCTCCGGGGTCACCTTGCCCCACTTGGCACCGTTTAATTCCCTTGCCCCAAGGAAATGGTGAGATTCCCCCCCAACCCCACCCCGGCAGCCAGCTGACCAGCAACAGGCCCAGAGAGGGAGGTGGAGAAGAGACAGGGAAGGGGGCGGAGCCTCGGTGTCCCCGTGGGTCCCACCCTCCTCCCCCCTCCTTGCCCCCCCCCCCTTGCTCCTCCTCCCATAACACTATTGCTGCCCTTGTAACCTCGCCCTTCCAGATCCACTCCCCTTCGGACAATGGCACTGTCCCCATCTCCACCTTGAGGACCGGCCGTGTGACCTCAGCAAGGCCGGTTTGCCTCTCAGCGCCTCGGTTTCCCCATCTGCACAACGGGGGAGGGGCCGTGGACCCAGGAGGCGACTCCTGTCACCAGCGTCACAGTTGAGTCACCAGGCCTTGTGCCCCGCCCCCCACCCCCCTGGTGTGTGACTTAGGTCGTCGGTTCTCCCCCAGCCTTGGTGTCCTCCCCTGTAAGATGGAGAGATAACGGTGCTTAAAGGAGGGAGATGAAGGACAAGCGGGGGGCCCCTCTCCCCACAGACTCCAAGAGCCACGAGTGCCTCCCTCCCCCACTACTGATATCCTACCCGCCCGAGGGGTCAGGCTGGGCGGAAGACAGGGTGCCCACGGTGGGGTGGGTGAAGCCTCATGGGGTTCACAAAGAAAGCCTCCTGCAGGCAGACTTGCGCCCTGAGTTTTGAAGACCGAGGACGATGCACACGCCAGAAGGAAAGGCATTCCTTGTGGAGGGAACGGCCGAGGCGAATGCTTGGAGGCAGAAAGAGGAAAAAAAAAAAAAGTCACAAATTCTGGTCTCAGCTGGAACCCAGAGTGGCTCCCTCTGGACAGAGCAGCCTGGTGGGGCTTTGCAGGACAAGATCTCAAGTCAGAACCCACCCTGATGCAGACAGCCGGGCTCAGGAACGCAGATCCTAGAGTCCGAGAAGCACTTGCAGAGTGGGGGGTCATGAGAGCTGGCACCCCCCAGAGCTACTGTTAGGACAAGAAGAGCTGAGCCAACTGTGTAAACACTCAGCGCATACTCAAGTACTCACAGGGCGGCTGCTGTTACTACGGTTCCAACCAGGACCACGCAGATCATTTTTTAACAGTTATATATTCATTTCAATGTATATCCTCCCAAATTTATGGACACCATCTACTCCGCTCAAAAATATATATATCTGGGTTTCCACGGTAGGATATAAAGGTGCATTTTAAAAATAAATATATTTTGTTGGAAAAGAATGGGGAGGAGGTTGGGGAGGGGGGGACGGGAAATGATGGAGCGAAGGAGGGAAGCCCGGAGTCTGGGAAAGGCTCGGGTAATAGATTTCTCAGCCTGCTCCCGGGCCCCGTAATTAATCCTGAGGGGCTCATTAAGTTCCGGCTTCCGCTCCAGCCACTCAGCGGCCTCCCTCCCGGTCTCCCCTCTCCCCCAGGGAGGCCCAGCCTGGCCTGCCCCTGCCAGGGCCTCCCTCCTGCGGTGCTGCTGGGCCCCCAGATCCCTGGGCTTAATCATGGAGAATGAAGGTTCAATCAGAAGCCTTTACGGCGGGGAGGGGAGGCTGTGCGAGGAGGGGAGGCTGTGCAGAGGAAGGGCCTCCCAGGTGCAGCAGAACCCGGAATAGGGCGAGGCAAGCGAGGCAGGGTGGAGGATGTCTATACTTAGCACTTTGATACTTTGTTCATTGTAGATGTTTTTGCATTCATTGTGAGTAGTTTTTACTTTTTATCTCTTCGTTGTGCTTTTTAAATGTGCTATCAAAATAGTACTTATCCAGACGGCTGACTTTGGCGTCACCTCTTAACTTGTGTGGAGAGTCCGTGGTGCCTCCCTGGCCTCACCTTACCCGGGTCCTGATAGCTGCGGGGAGGCTGGAGCTCCTAAGTAAGCATCCTGAGGCCAGAAGCTGTCAGAGGACGGATGGTCTATTACTGGACTGATTTATTTTTTATTTTTTTTAAACTGTTTTTTTTTTTAATCTTTATTTATTTATTTTTAAATGTTTTTATTTTTTTTATTTTTGAAGGAGAGAGAGACAGAGCATGAGCCGGGGAGGAGCAGAGAGAGAGGGAGACACAGAATCTGAAGCAGGCTCCAGGCTCCAAGCCGTCAGCACAGAGCCCGACGCGGGGCTCGAACTCACGGACCGCGAGATCACGACCCGAGCTGAAGTCGGCCACTTAACCAACTGAGCCACCCAGGGGCCCCTGGACTGATTTTATAGCTGGGAAACAGGCCCAGAAGGGCAAGTCACGGGCCTCGGGTTACTTGGCTAAAAGAACGCAGAGGCGGGATTTGAACCCTCGACAGCCTTCCGGGGCTCCCACCTTCTTTGGGGTAAAAGCCCAAATCCTGTGGCCCCCGGGGCCCCCGCAGGACCTACCTCCAAGGGCAATGAGGTCAAAGGAGGTCGGGGACCTGACTCGGGTGCTTACGGCCGCCCTCTAGTGGCTGCTTCCGGGAAGAGGACCCCACCGTGTACGGGTGGGGCAGGAGGGAACCCGAGCAGAGGGGACCGCGCTGGTCCACGCGGGCGATGGAACCGTACACCCTGATCCCATACTGTCCAGTGTGGGAGCCACTGGCCTTTCAAATGTGACTAGTGCAAATCGACATGTTCTCCAAGCACAAAACACATATCAGGTGCTGAAGACTTGGTGGGAAAAGAATGTTAAGATAGCTCATTAACAATGGTTTATATCGATTGCATGTTAAACTGACGTTTTGGCTGTATTGAGTTAACGAAAACATGTCAAAATTGGGGCGCCCGGGTGGCTCAGTCAGTTAAGCGTCCGACTTGGGCTTAGGTCATGATCTCACAGTCTGTGAGTTCGAGCCCCGCGTGGGGCTCTGTGCTGACAGCTCGGGGCCTGGAGCCCGCTTCCGATTCTGTGTCTCCCTCTCTCTCTGCCCCTCCCCCCTCTCAAAAGTAAATAAACAATAAATTTTTTTTTTTTAAAGATATCAAGATTCATTTCACCTGTTTCTTTTCACTTTTTTTTTTTTTTTCCTCTTGTGGCTACCGGAAAGTTTAAAAACATTTGTTTTGGTTTATTGATTTTTGAGAGACGACAGAGAGAAAGCATGAGCGGGAGAGGGGCAGAGAGAGAGGGAGACACAGAATCCCAAGCAGGCTCCAAGCTGTCACCACAGAGCCCGACGCGGGGCTCGAACCCTGAACCGTGAGATCATGACCTGAGCCGCAGCCAGACCCTCAACCGACTGAGCCACCCAGGCGCCCCTACCGCAAAGTTCTAAAGTACATCCGTGGCTTCCATGATCTTTCTACCATTTAAATGCCTTTCTACTAGGCATTTAAATTCTAATGCAGCGGCCTTTTCACCCACTGCCCACCAGGGGACGCTGTGTCCTTGCAGTGGGGTGGGGCAATCTGGAATCTAAAGGAAAAGGAAGTAGTAACTCAGACAGTTGCTCCTTTGTGGTCGTTGCCTTGGATCAGTTCTTACAACCCAGATCTATGTTTGCCATCTGCCATGGCTCACCATCTAAGGGGGGGCAGAGCCACCTGTGGGTAAGGATTCTGCCTCCCACCCTGACTCCGGTTTATTCGGCCAGGGTCAGGGGGAAGAATTAGGCCTCCAGAGTCAACTCACAGATTCTGCAGCATTTATTGTAGAACCACTGCGTGCTCCGCGCTGTTAAGGTGATTCCTGCAACGAATCCTAAGCAAACTGAGGTCCAGAGAGGGAAAGCGGGTTGCCCAAAACAGCCCCGCAGAGCCAGGCTTTGCACCCAGCTCCATCTGGCTCCAGTGTCTTCCGGGCCTCTCCCCCGAGCCAGCTGCCTCTCAACCTCTTAGAAACTCCTGAGAAATGTTGGGCAGGCATGATGGCGAGGGCACACTATCTGTCCACATCGGGCCAGCTCAGCGGGGCGGTCAATAATTAATTCTGAATTGTTCCCATTTATCACAGTGGCAGGAGCCAGAGCGCATGGAATCCTAATCCCAAGCCTCTGTGCCCCTTGGCCAGCTGGAGCCGGACACAGTGCTGACAGCAGGGGTCCCTCACTGAGCCTGGGAAGGGAGGGTGTTCCCGGCTCCCCACTCCCTTACTGAATGTTGTGCGATCCAGCAGTGACCAGATGAGACCCCATCCCAGCCTTTGCAGTGTCACAGGCTCGTGGGAAAAATACATACTGCATAAGTAATAATGTAAATAATTAATGCGACAAAGGAAAGAAACAGGATGGCGTGAGCATGCGAAACTGGGGGGACGTGACTTGTTTAGGGCCTCCTCAGGGAAGTGACATTGAGCCTGCAAGTCGGAAGATGAAAGGCGGTGAGAGGGGGCTGCGTACACAGGAACAGCACATGCAAAGGCCCCGTGGCTAGGAAGAGTTTCTCCCATGTGGGACCCAGCGACAGCAAGAGGCTGAGTGGGTCTGGAGGTCGGAGCACAGGGGTGAGGTCAGTGCCAAGTCGGGAGCCCTGTAGAGCCAGGCCTGGAGCCCTCAGGGTGAGGCCAGCAGCCTGCAGTGGGTACCAGGGGCCATCAGGAGAAGGGACAGGCAAGTTTCTCTCACGTTCTTGGGGGCTGGCAGTAAGGCTGCTTCCACGCCGGGTGAGTCAGATGGTAGGCTGGGCAGCTGAGTCTGCTATTGTTTTGTTTCTTCTTACAACTGTTTCCCCCTTGGAGGATTCTTTCAAACCCAGTTGGGGGTGGGGGTGAGTCAGGATTTCTCTGCCAACAAACAGCCGATACCGATACCGTGCGAGCAGCTCCTGGCCCAGGCACTCCTTCCCCGGGCAGGTGGGGAAACAGGCCCAGAGAAGGACAAGGATCCCCAAGGCCTTTCGGTGGAGGACTGTGGGCTTGGCCCAGAGGCGGGGGGTTCTGGGATCCCAGGAGCGGACTCCTCCCCGTAGCTTCGTGGGTCTTCTGCTGGCCCTGCAGTCTCATGAGAGCCAACAGGTGGTGTTTGGGCCACCACGCCGTCCCCAGCGTGCTGACGATCGGAGGTGTTCAGTCAGTGACTGCGATTCACCAGCCTAGCAGCTTTGGAAAACGCCCCCGAGGTCATGCTCAGGGCATGAGAGAGGTTCCTTTCTGATAGGGGGTGTGAGAGACAGAGAGAGATAAGCAGCCAGAGATGTGGGGAGAAAGAGAGGCAGGGAGACAAAGATAGAGACGAAGGGAGAGACCCAGATAGAGATCTTGGAGGGAGGCAGAGATAAAGACACACGGTGGGGGGAAAAAGAAAGAGAAAAGAGAAAAAGGAAAAAAGATGGAAAAAGAAAAGAAAAAAAGAGAAAGAAAAAAAGAGAAAAAAGCAGTGAAATGAGACACAGAGATGGATGGATGGATGGATGGATGGATGGATGGATGGATGGATGGATGGAAAGTGTGTGTGTGTATGAGGACCACCACTCACCTGAATAGGAGACATTGTGTGAATTGTAAAAAAGTATCCCCTTCCTGGGGCCCTCTCACCCCTCAGCTGGGTGCTTTTGTGCAGTGAACAACCTGTCCCGCCGTCTGTGGCAGCTGGAGCAGGGTCTGTCTTGATCTCTCTAGCAGCCAGCACGGGCCAGGCACACGGAGTACGCTCAGTACGTGCCCAGTGAACAAAGGAACAGACTCAGCAAATGCCAAGACCTGGCTGGGCGTCGCGGAGGGAGTGGGGCAGAGAACCAGCTCCGGGAGTCTGGGCGCCGGCAGCTTCTGGCTGGGCGACTGATGCCTCCTCTGGGAACCGCCTGGATTTACTCGCCCCCCCGGAACCCCCTCCCCGGCCCGGAACTCTGGGAGCACAAACCAAGCGGGCAGCCAGGGCGGGAGGTGGCCCCTCCCCGGGACGCGCTGGGCCCCCGCGGGAGGCGGTGGCTGCCAAGTCTCACTCGAAACTCCTTGCCGCCCAGACTTGCTCCTGGGGTGGAGCCAGGAGCCTGAGAGGCCCCGGGGGCGGGGGTGGGGGGAGGGACCAGGCCTCCCCTCTTTTCACAGCCCAGAGAGGGGTGACCCGGGCGACCTGGTTGGGGTCAGCCAGAATAGGAGTCGAGGGAAAAGGTGTTCCTGGGGAGGGCAGAGCTTGCACGGTCCTGGAGGGGAGGCCGAGACAGGCACTCCCCGGGCAGAAGCCCCAAGACCAAGTTAGGGGACTTGAGCTTGACCTGTTTGCACGTAATCTTTATTCATGCACACGCGAAGAGGGCCCTTCTCTGCCCGGTCCCAACCTGCTGATGTGATGCCGGGGCCCCAGGCAGGATCTGTCAGGCTGGGAGGAGGGAGACACCCCCTAGTTCCATGCATGAAGCCCATCCCCGTGGGATTGGAGGCTGCAGGACCCGGAGGCCGACTGGGAGCACGGCAGAGCGCGCACAGCGGTGAGGCATTCGTGCGAGGACCTCCAGAGTGTAGGAGCGTGCCAGGTGGAACAGACCAGAAAGGGCATTCTGGGCACAGAGTGTGCACATGCAAAGGCCTGGAGCCCTGTCATTCCCAGGCAGATGCCAGAGCTGCGCCCGAGTGGGCAGTGACCCTACAGGCCTCAAGGGGTCAGGGCTGGACCAGAGAGAGACCTAGGGTAACAGAAGCCCAGAGGGAAACGGAGACTCTTCGTGGAGGATCAGAAATGGCCGCATGAACAAGGGGGCGTTGTAGCTGGGCTTTGCAGGATGACTAGGAGTTTGCCAAACAGAGAGGGCAGGGCATGCCAGCTGGAGGGGGGCGGAATTCCAAGGCCATGCTGACGGAGTAGCAGGAGAAAGGAGGACCCGATTACTATCTCAGAACACGCCTGAGCTGTCGAGGCTTAAGAAATGGGGGGTGATTTGCATGTGATTTGCATAGTGTTTGTTAAATGTCAAAACGGCCTGAAACGCTCCCTCCCCCCTCCCTGCCGCCGCCGCCGCCGCCGCCCCCCACCTTCAGTCAAGAAGCAGGAAACCCTCCCCCTCCTCCATCAGGGACCTCCGCCTGGGCTGGGACCCCTCAGTTCAGGGGCTGCTGCTGGGGCAGCCGCCCCGAGAAGGATGACCTCGGACACCCCCTCTGTAAAACGGGCCATAATCCCAGCCACCACCACGCGTGGTCCGTCTCCAGTAAGTCGAGGCCGGCCGAGGATGGGGCACCGACTGGGGCACGCAGTGGGGGCCGAGGAGTGGAGCTGGGTGGTCCCCAAGAGCCCCCTCCCTTCCTGTCCAGCTGGGGCCCAGCCTTCTACCCAGAGGGTCCTGTCCCCAGAGTTCCCACACCACGTCGCCTGGAATGCCCCCGTGATCACCGCCTGTGCCTCATGGCTCTACGCGGCCCAGCACCCCCCAACCCCACCCATTCAACCAGAGCCCTTCAGACCCAACGGGGAGACCCCGTGTAAGGGACAAGGCAGTGGGATTCAGGGGAAGGAGGACACCGCGGAGGGAGTGGGCACCGTTGCGGGGGTGAGAGGGCTGGGGTCCCCCAGTCTCCACCTGTAGCCATTTGAGATTTCGCCAGTAACTGGCTGCACCCTCGGGCCCCCACGCAAAGGCCGTTCGCAGTACAGGGGGCTTGGGGTGGGCCCCAAGGAGGACAAAGTGCTCACTGACTGGTGAGAAGGGAATCCGAGAAGACGTCCCGGAGGAGGCTGCAATCTCAGGTGAGCTGGAGTGGCCGAGAGGAGCACGAAAGGTGCTTCAGGCAGGGGGCCCAGCTTGGGCAAAGGTGTGGCCGAGAGAACGTCCAAGGTGAAGGGATGACGTCCTCACGCGCCTCACCTCTCCCCTCTGTGGGTCTCTTCGGATCATACCCTCTGGCTGCACACGTTGGAGGCCCCCAGGGGGGAGCCATGGCCTCGGGGTCACACAGGCTCCTCCCTGCTGCCTGGGCTGGAGCAGCAACATCCCAGGTGGGCGTCAGGGACTGGGCCTCCCCCTGGGTGTGATCAGGTGTGTCTGGGGCAGCAGGCATCAGCTGGTCAGGCCGGGACGTCACCGCACGCCCCCAGGAGCCCGGAACTTGCAAGAGCAGCAAGGAGGAAACAGAACAATTTCAATCCAGGCCTGTGGAAAGGTGAAACACCAGCTGTCTGGCCAGTTTTCCTTCTTCCCTTTCCCTAACATCCTCGACTTGGCGGGTGACGCATGTAGCCCTCTCCTTCTTCCCGCTGGCCCCCGGTGCCTACCGGGAGGCAGAGACACAGGGATGGCAGGAGCCTGGCTGTTTGGAGCCCCCTGGTGACCGTCTCAGGAATTGCAGGCAAAGTGCAATTCAACCGACCCTCTTCGACCCGATCCCACTCTTGCCTCCTAAGAAGCCCAGCGAGGAGTGCTTTGCCCGAGGTCACACAGCAAGTCGGGGCAACATCATTCCTGCTAGCTAGGGGCAACAGATGTTGGTCTACCGGTAAGCGAGAGAGTAAGGCCCACGTCCTTACCCAGGGGGCAAAAATCATGAGGGTGTGCCGTGGGGTGAGAGTCAACAGAAGTGAGTCCCTTCTCTCTGGGCCTCAGTTTCCACATCTGTGGTCTCTACACTCTACAGTGTCCTTTCTGTATTAGGGACAGAGGCATCTGGCCGGCTTAGTCGGTACAGCGACCCTTAATCTCAGAGTTGTGAGTTTGAGTCCCACATGGGGTGTAGAGGTTACTTAAGAAAAAAAAAAAAATCTTTCGGATGCCTGGGCGGCTCGGTCAGTTAAGCGGCTGACTCTTGGTTTGGCTCAGGTCACGATCCTGCGGTTTTGTGAGTTCGAGCCCCGCGTCCGGCTCCGTGCTGACAGCGTGGAGCCTGCTTGGGATTCTCTCTCTCCCTCTTTCTCTGCCCCTCATGCTGTCTCTCTCAAAATAAATAAGTAAACTTAAATAAATAAAAAAGGAAATCAATCTTTAAAAAAAAAAACAACAGTACTGGAGACTTACCCAGAGTGAAGTCGGGGCTCCTGCCCCAGCCTGCTCCCTCAGCCGTCACCTCCAGTCCCCTTGGTCACGCCTCCACCTCCGCCAACTACCTGAAAGACGGGGACAGGAAGACACATGTGGCAGGCCAAATGCAGCCCTCATCTTGGCACTCACGGCCGTGATCTGCTCAACGTCCCGCCAACGCATCTTCAAGAACCCGCCCAGGACTCACCTCCCCCCCCCCCACTTCCAGGCACTGCCAGGGCTCCGGGAAGATGTGCTAAGCAGCCCCTGAACAAATATTTGTTGAGGACCTACTATGTGCCGGGCACTGAACTGGGAACACGGCAGAGAGCAGGAGGGACAATAGAGTGTTCATCGAGTTTACAGCCTGGGGGAGGAGATGAGGTGAAAAAACTGATGAAACCTAAAGAAGTCAGCTGCCGATAAGTGCTAGCGAGAGAGACAGAGCAGGGGTGGGGGGTGGGCCCTGTCAGCGGGATGCAATTTTAAACCGGGTCATCAGGGAAGACTGAACTGTGACGATACCCGAACTAAGGCCTGAAAGCGCTGAGTAAGGGAGGAGAGCAGGTGGAAAGCATTCCAGGCGGATGGAACAGCCAGTGCAAAGGCCCGGAGGCAGGACCCTGCCTAGAGTGTTGGAAAAACAGTGAGTTGGCTCTCTCGTAGTTCAGTCTCCACCACCTGGACCTCTGCCCTGGTCCCCAGGTTTCTGCCCTCAACCCCCCCCCCCCCCAGTCTGTGCTCCCTGCAGTGGACACCAGAGGGCGCCTGAGTAGAGCCTCCTTTCCTCTGCCCACCGCCCTCCAGGGTTCCCATCTCCTTCAGCAAAAACCCAAGTCCTCCATGAGGTCCCCCAAGGTCCTCCATGAGCTGCCTCCACCCCTCCATGGCCACCCCTCCTCCCTCTCTCCCCCTCGCTCACTCTGCTCCAGTCACATAGGCCTCCTCGCTGTTCCTCCAACACACCAAGCCTGGTCCTGCCCCAGGGCCTTTGCACGAACTGTGCCCTCTGCCCAAACTTTCCTTTGCCTGCATATCCACTTGATTCCCTCCCTCACCTCCATCAAGACTTTACTCAAACTGTCACCTCCTCAGTGAAGCTGTCCCTACAACCCTGTTTAAAATGACAACCCACAGGGGGCACCTGGGTGGCTCCGTTGGTTAGGCACCAGACTTCAGCTCAGGTCATGGTCTCACAGTTCATGGGTTTGAGCCCCACACGGAGCTCTGCACTGAGAGTGTGGAGCCTGCTTGGGATTCTCTCTTTCCCTCGCTCTCTGCCCCTCCCCCACCTGCACTTTCTCTCTCTCTCTGTCTCAAAAATAAATACACTTAAAAAATAAAATTAAAAAAAAATAAAACATAAAATAACATAAAATAACAAAATAAAACAAAATAAAATAAAATAAAATAAAATAAAATAAAATAAAATAAAATAAAATAAAATAAAATAAAAGTAATCCTCGGGGCACCTGGGTGGCCCAGTCAGTTAACCCTCTGACTCTTGATTTTGGCTCAGGTCGTGATCTCACGGCTCATGAGTTCAAACCCTGCGTTGGGCTCCACGCTATCCGCCCAGAGATTCTCTCCCTCCCTCTCCCTCTGCCGCTCACCACCCCCCTCAAAATACATAAAATAAACATGTAAAATGACAGCCCCCATCCCTCCACTCTCGAATCACCCCACCCCTGAGACCCTCCTTCCAGAGGACCCGGGGAAGGCGGCTGTCCCCGCAACCTGGAGCCTCCAGGACCGGCTTCTGAGGCTCCCGCTCTCAAAGCATCACCCCAGGCTTGCAGATCAAACCTTAAGGGCCAAACCTGGCAAGTGTGACCTCCGTAAACCACGGTTACACATCTGGCTTCAGTCCATCCCCTGCCCACACTTGCAAGCCGGCCTCTGCCCTGGGACCAACCCCTGCCCACGTCTACGACCTCCTTGTCCCTCTTGCCACACGGCAGCCTTCACCGTCTCCCGGAGCCGCCCCAGGCCTCTCCGTGTGCGTGCCTGTCCCAGATGCCCTTCTGCGCAGACCCCTCCTTGGGCAGAGACGCCCCTTTGGAAAACTCGGATGGCCGGGTCAGAGTGCTGGCAAAGAAGCGTGTGGGCAGGACTGTGGGGGGTGGCACGGAAGGCAGAGAGACGCAGAGAGACGAGAGGGTCACACAGGCACAAGCGGCGGAGACGGCCACGGACAGAGGGACGGAGACCGGAAGAGTGACCGGAAGTGAAACACACACAGGGCCAGCGCCACTGAGAGAGGAAGGAGACTGGGGCGGAGGGGCAGGTCAGAGGGAGGGGGCAGAGCCAGAGAAGAGGCGTCGCGAAGGGGGGCCAGGCCCCTGCGTGCCGGCCTCCCGCCTCCTGGCAGCTGCTTCCCACAGTCGCCGGCGCTCAGGCCCCGGAGGGGCCCTGCGCCCGCCTCCCGGCCCCGGGACCCCGGCCCCCGCGCCCCACCGGGGACCCCAGCCCGCGGCCCTCCCGCCTCCTTGCAGCCCCCCCCCCCCCTCCAACCCCCGCCCGGTCCTCCCGCCTCCCCCCCGCCCCGGGACCCCCCGCCCCGCCACCTGGGGTCGCTGACGAGCAGCAGCACGGAGCCGTCCTGCAGGCGCACGTCGCGCACCGTCTGGTGGTCGTCCAGCCGCCGCGCGTTGTAGTAGAAGGTGCGCTTCCAGGAGCACACGCCCTGGCCCACGAGCTGCGCGCGCAGGTCGCTGAGCGTGTCGCGCGGCCGCACCGTGAGCGGCAGCAGCAGCGCCTCGTCCGCCAGGTGCACCTTGATGTGGTAGCGCTTCCAGCGCGACAGGCCCCGCCGCAGCCCCTCCATGGCGCCCGCCCGGCGCTCCGGCCCCGGCCCGGCCGCCCGCCCGCCCCCGCGCCCGCGCCCGCGCCCGCCCGTCCAGGCACGCCCGGCGAGCGGGCGGGGGCCCCGGAGGGCGGGACGCGGCGGCGGCGGCGGCGGCGGCGCCCGGCCGGGGCCCCTCGCCGCCGCCCCCTCGCTCCGGCGGGGACGCGCCCCGGATACCTGCGCGCCAAGGGCGCCCCGAAAGGAGCGCGTCACGCGGATGAGTCCGGACGCACACGCGAGGCGTCGGCCCGAGGGGAGGGAAGGGAGCGAGAGGGGAGCCTGGCGGGCCATCTTAGACCGAGGCGAGGGTCAAGGGAGGCGTCTCAGAGGAGGCGGCGTCTGGACCGAGCCGTGAAGGACGAGGGGGGCGCGCCGGCCCTGGGAAGGGGCCGCCTGCGGGCGGCGGCGGGAGCGGCCAGTGCAAAGGCCCCGGGGCAGGGTCCCGACCGGGCCGCCGCCGGAGGAACAGGGCGGAGGAGGCCTCTGGCTGGAGCGGTGGCGGGGCGGGGGCAGGAGGGAGGGAGGTTAAACAGACAGGCGAGGGGGGAGGGGAGGAAGACTTGGGCTTTTACTCCGAGGGAGATGGGACCCCTGTAAGGCTGCGGGCAGTGGAAGGAAGTGACTGGAGTTTACGCTTGTTACCCGTTTATTCCCTTATTTCCTTCGAGACACATACAACAAGCACCTAGTCTGGGTCTGGGCTGGTCTGGGCAGCGCTGGGCAGCAGAGAAGTCTCAACCTAGGGTCCTGCCCTCGGAGGTCTCCCAGTTGGGGAGGTGGGGACACAGAGCAGGACACAGACACTCCCGGCCCTGTGCACTCAGGGCTTGAGAAGTAGGAGCTCCCAGGCTGGGAAAGGCCAGGAGGTGGGGATGGCTTCCCAGATGGGTGGGCATTGGAGCTTGGGCTTTGGCAGATGAGTAGGAGTTCAACGCTCCCACTAAGGAGGCACCTGCCCACGGTCACCAACTATTAGTTCAATGTGTGCCTAGTGGGGAGAAACGGGAGTCAAGACTTACGGCCAGTATCAGCCACAAGAGGCTGTGAGCAGGGGATCGCCTACCCCCAATTCCTTGTTTGTTCTCTCTCCCCCATCCCCCCACCCCCCCACCTTGCAATCCCTTTCTCAGGCCCAGCTGGCCTCTGCAGTCCCACTGATCCAAGCGCCCTCTTTCCAAAAGCCTTCCCTGATTGCTGCCTGCCCCTACCCACTGTCATACCTACCAGGACAGAACTGACCGGTTCTGGTATCTAGGATTCTGGCTTGACCTCAATGACTCTAAGTCTGTACTTAGAAGCCAGTTTCACTGGGCTCCCTGGGAAGTCCTGCTCCAGCAGTGGCTGGGAGGGCAGGAGGAAGGGAGGGAGGAGGAGGAGGAGGGAGGGAGGGAGGGAGAGAGGCTGAGGCCAGCACAAGACAGAGTGTGGGCTCCAATCCTGACCCTGCCTCTTGGAAGTTCCTGAGGAAGGAACGTACCCTCCCTGGTCCCGGAGGTCCCCATCTATCCAGTGGGAATTGCTATGAGGATAAATTGCTGGGGGTGAAGTACTTAGAATATTCCTGAAGCATAGTCGCCCACTAATTGGCTATGCTGAGGGAGTAGTCACAGAGAAGGGCAATTTGACTCCTCCAAGAAAAGCAGATGAAAACAAAAATAGCAAACAGGAAAGTCACCTGCTCAGTGACAGATGGGGTTCCAGGTATAGGATTTAAAAAGAAAGAAAGGAAAAAAAAGCTTCTCTTAATTGTCACCTGGTGCGATCATCTCCCATTTTACAGATGAGTAAACTGAGGCCTAGAGAGGCTGAGTGACTTCTCTGAGGATACACAGTGAAAAATGGCAGAACCAGAACCCTAGCCAAGGGCTCGCTGGCCACCTAACTTCATGAATCACGCCACTGTGCACTTGCTACCCAGCGTGTTACACAATCATCGGATTTCAGATGCAGATTTTAAAAGTGCCTAAAAGCAAAATAAATTTCAGGTGGGTCCCCATCCCCTGAATGTGCCTGCCCCGTGCAAAAAAAAAAAAAAAAAAAAAAGAGAGAGAGAGAGAGAGAGAGAGAGACAGAGGCTATAAGACTACTAGAAGAGAACATGGGAGTTCAAAATAATAACAATCCCAGTGTGTTGAAGCATGACATTAAGCCTGAAGCCTTTAATTAAAAGATTAGTAATTGGTGGCATACAAATATAAAATTCCTGCGTGTGCCCGCGTGTGCACACACACATCACACATCCTAGGTCAATAGACAAAGTTAGGAAAACCTTTCCAAGACATGCTAGATGAAAAGCTGATTTCCTTCATATGTAAAAAGCTCCCAGAAATCAATAAGTAAGGGCCAACGACCCAATAGAAAAAGCAGCAAAAGACAGTCTTTGGAAAGGAAATATGCATGTCTTCTAAGCATATGAACGGAGCCTCTTTTCACTCACAGTAAACGAAATGTAAAATGAAACTACCACGAAATACCCTTTAAAAAAAAAAAATGAAATCTATCGAGTTGCTAGAAATGAAGAAGTTTGATCGTTGACCACGTTGCCGGGCCCAGCTTTGGAAGAAGGGCAGGCTCACGCTTTGGGGTGCGCAGTGCGAAATGGCATAATCTCTCTAGTGACAGCTACTGAAATGACAAACCAGCCGTATGTCCCTTCTGGCAGTCTCTCCATGGGCCCGAGGGCAGATTATCGCACAAGCGCTGAGCCATTTACGCGTAACCTGCAGCAAACCGTGTGGCCGATCCCATAGGTCAAAGGAGAGAAACTAAGGCCCACAGAGCAGAAATGGGAGAACGAGAACCCAGGCTGGTGCGCCCTCTTTCTAGGGCAGGTGGACGGGCCGGCTCGACCGGCACCCCGGCCCCAGCCACCTCCCTTGTCAGGCTAAGCTTCGGGCTCTCCCGTCGCACCCGCTGGTGTCTCAAACAGGTCAGAGCGAGGCCCAGGGACGCCGGGAGCATACGGAGGCCAAGCCAGCCACGCCGAGCCCTGTGAGTGTTGGGTGCCAGTTCCAATTAATTCTGACTTTCTCATTAAGCCGTTAGGAAAGCCAGGTGGCTGCAGGCAGTAGCCCTCTGCCTGGGCCGCCAGATTAAAGGGATCATGGTTTCTGCCTCAAGACACTATATTATCTGTCACGGGCGATTATAGGAGACCCAGGCGGACAGTGACAAGCTCAGAGAATCCCTGAGTTCCGGAACCTGGGAAGCTCAGAGTCGTGGGACCGCTGAAACTGCGGACTCCCAGAATCTTGGAATGCCTGGCGTTCTAGACCCGCCGAATACATCCCCCTGAACGTTCCCGAATTGGAGAGCGATGGCCACTGAACCTGGCATCACAGAATTCTGGAATCCCAGATGCTCTTGTGATGCGGAAGAGATTTCTCACCTGGTTTTATCCCCTTGGATCGGGGGTCTGTCACACTGGAAGCCCAGAGGCTGAATCTGGTTGGCGTGTGCGTAATGCTTTTGAAAAAAGATCTGGGGAGTGAGAGTTTCCACGTAAGCAGTCGGAACTCCATTGGTGTCCCCAGACCAACTAGGAAAGGCCTTGCCTCGGGTCAGGGTGCCCTCCATAGCTACCACTTCTTGGACCTCTGGCCCCCTCCAATAAAATTTCATCGCTAGGAGGTCTGGCAAATGAGGGCTCACGACGGTCTCTGCTGGTAAGTTGTGTTATTCTAGTCTATCTCTCTTGTGGCATCCTTCATATATAAAGAGCTGTCGGAAACAAATAAGAATAGAGAGACACATGCAAAGAACATGGATGTTACTTTGGACGCCCAAACGATGTAGGCGGGAAATTATAAACGACAGGCTCACATACAAAAGTGTCTAATCTTCTAGAATTCTCCCACTCTTATATTTGAGAAAGATATCTGATCCCTGATAATATTTAATTTTTCGAGGATGCAAGGCAATGGGTACTTACGTCCATTGCTAGTATAAGTTAGTACCATCTTTCTGGAAGGCAAGATGGCTAAGTGTATTGAAAGCCTTTGATGGATAACAACCAATGGTAATAACTCACTTCTGTTGAGTAACAGATCGACTTCACTTATTGTGTCCCCCCCACTTGAACAGAAGCTCCCCTGGGGCGGGGATTTTTGTGTGTTTTGCTCACTGCTGGGTCCCTAGTACCACTAACAGCCCCTGGATCTGATTTATATACCCAGCACGGTCTAGACTACTCATTTTTCTGTGCACTGGAGTTTGAGAACCACTGAGCTAGACTTCACCAAAAAGGAAGTTTTGGTGCGGAGAGATATCTGAGCATCCACTCTATTTAGGTCTTTTAAGATAACCAGTGGGGGCGCCTGGGTGGCTCAGTCGGTTAAATGTCCGACTTCAGGTCGCGATCTCGCGGTTCGTGAGTTCGAGTCCCGCATCGGGCTCTGTGCTGACAGCTCAGAGCCAGGAGCCTGCTTCGGAATCTGTGTCTCCCTGTCTCCCTGCCCCTCCCCTGCTCATGCTCTGTCTGTCTCTCAAAAGTAATAAATAAACGTTAAAAACAAAATTTTAAAAATAAATAAAAGACAACCAGTGAATCCCTAGGAGTGGCAGGGAGGATTTTCAGGGCCTCCCACTGACCCCGCAGCTTAATGGATGTGCTTGTCATTCTAAGGAATAAGTGGGATGATTTCTGACGCCTACTAGTCCATAGGCTGGGCCAGACTGTGTCCAAAGAGCTTTACAAACACTCAGCTCAGTCGCTTCAGAGCGAAGCTCTACGTTAGGTGCTAATGTTTAGGCCCATTTTACAGATGAGGAAACTGAGCCCCCGGCATGAAAGCAGTGTCCCAGCAAGGGCCTGGCGCAGAGTAAGTGCTTAGGTTTAGTAGAACCGAAATCGTACTCAGTCAGCGTGTGAACACGAGTTCCTAGCTCTCTGGGAGGCGTGTCTTCTAGGGGCCTGTGAGAGACTGCGGTCCCACGGAGCATCCGCAAATGCTCCCTAGGCTCAGGCTCGGATTCCCTGGGTGACTCAAACAGAAGTGGTCGTGGCAGGTTTCTGGTGTCGTGGAGACGTGCTGCAGATAGTCACCTCCCCCCCACCCCCCGCCGCCCCAAGACAAACACAGACACCGCAGCCCCTGGGACACACACACACCTCGAGGCAAAGAGGCCTGCTAGGTACATACCCCAAGACAAATACACGCACGCCCACCCACATGAAAACACACACTTAGACGCATACATACCCGGGACCAATGCAAACACACACCCCAAGACAGACACACGCAAGCCGGGGCCTTGGCCTGACCTGGCCGGGTTAGGGAGGCTCTGGACAGCCTGGACCCCAGCCCTGGCTTCAGCCCCCACCTCTGTGCCTTCACCCTGGGGCCCAGAGCCACCCGCTAAGGCGGGAGCGGACTGGGGTGGGGGTGGGGGACCAGTGCAGGAGCCGCTGGCGGGGAGAAAGGAGCAGGCGGGGCAGGCAGGCCAGCTGAGGGCACAGAGCGCGGCTCTTGGGCGCCACCCGGTGGGCATGGGGGGCAGGGGGCACGGCACCCCTTCAACTCCACAGTTTTGCAGGTCTGTGGGTGTCTCTGGGCCCATGGGGGGGGCCTTTGTCTCTGAGTCTGTGTCCCTTTCTCTCTGTGTCTCGCTCAGCCTCTGTCTCCCTTCTCTGTAAGTCTCTGTCTTTTGCTCCCTCTTCCTCCCCTGCCCCCGTGCCTCCCCCTACCTCTGGAGCCCCAGCCCTCCTCCACAGAGGAGCCTGAGTGCCTCCAACGACCCCTCCCTACCCACCCTTCTTATCAGCAGCATCTCCTGTCCCCGGTCCTCCGATGGCATCTTGGCACTTCCTGCCACCCATGGGCTGCCAGCATGACTCAGTCCAGGTGGGGTGGGGTGACCGACCTCGTCAGCTTTGCCAGCCCGCCGCTCCCACAGCCTCCGTTCTGGTCTCCGGGGAGGGGACCGCATCTGCGCCCTCCGCCAGAGCCTGGTGCAGGAACCCACCTTGGCTCACGCTTTCCCTGGGGCTGGCCGACGCTGGCTGCCCGGAGGCGAGAAGTGCTACTTGTCTGGCGGGGAGGGGCACGGGGACGATGAAGATTTGAACGCCCTAAGCCAGGAAGGGCCTAGAGAGACAGTGATGGTCACCCTTGAACCCTGCGAGGAGGACAGGGGTCTCAACTGCCGAAAACCCGCCATGGACCCCCCCCCCCACCCCGCCGCCATCGCCCACGGGCCTGCTCCCTGGGCAGCCCAAGCCTCAGAGCCCAGTCTGACCCCAAGGTCCCCAAGCTTTTCACTCCATTCCTTTGAGGTGCCACACCCTTTCCCCCCTGGGGGATTCTGCGCATTCTGTTCCCTCCCCAGATGCCCTTCCGGTCACCTCCTCCAGGAAGCCGGCCTCACCCCACCCGCTGCTTGAAGCCATCTGTTGAACATCAGAAAGCAGGTCTGTCTCAGTCACGGTCATGGCGGTGTCCCTGGCACGGAGCCCGGCTCACAGGAAGGGTCCGGGAAGCGTTTGCTAAACAGAGGAGGGAAGGGTTCAGGGCTGTGCCTTCGAGCCCAGATGTTTCTTCTTGCCTTGCTGGGGAGACCCTGGCCGAGTGGGTTGCTTCCCGCTCTGCGCCCTGTTTCCCCGGGATGGGGAGTGAGGGGACGTTTTCTGGGCCACTGGTGAAATCTACCCTGCTGGGTTTCATTTCAGCCGAGTCGGTAAATATTTGGTCCTCTGCGGCCAGCAGCATCTAGGCGGGGGAAGCTTCAGTGCCTTTTACGAGCCTTCCCGCAGGCGCCTAACGCGAGGTTTCCGTGGCGGGGTATGTGGGACGCCCAGGCAGTGTCACAGCTGGCTCCCGTGAGGTGGGTAGGACTGTGGGGCCGCAAGAAGCCACCAGAGGCTTCTGGCACTTAACCCCGCCGTGCGCGGCATCGGGAGGCCAGACCCGGGCCTCTCGTTTTACAAATGGCTAATGCCACATCATGAGATGACGGGCGTGGTTGAAGTGGAGACTGAGCAGCATCCCCTCCCAAGTCCGAAGGACATACTGAATCCTTAGGGGGAGGTATTTCCGGCAAGGAGGTGGAAGGCCTTGAGTACGTGTAGCTCTTCTCGAAGAATCAGAGGCCACTCTTGACCATCAAAGGCGAAGCACCCGCTGTGTGCGGAGTACTGAGCAGTTTAAATGCCCCGCCTCCTTGGGTCCTCAGAAATCACGCAGCCCCTTTTACACGGACACAAGTCAGAGGGGTTCAAGGTAACTGGCTTGGGGTCACCCAGCTGGCGAGGGGCAGAGCTGTTGAGTCTGACCTTCTGGCCTGGCTTGGTCTCATCACCCAACCCTCCGCGGCAAGGGCCACCGTCTGGATACCCTGGAAACCACGGCGCTTCTCAATGGTCAGGATCCCAGGGGCGACTGGGAGGAAGGCCTGAATCAGACCAGCAGTTCTGAGTTGGGGCCTGGGAACCTGCACGGGAAGCTGGCATCTGCCTCCGCCCCAGGTAACTCTTGCTATAGAGCCCCTTCACAGAAACAGCAGCCTCTTTACCGCATCCGTCCGAACGCGTTTGCAGCGTCCCCTCTGAATCTCGGGGGAGACTGCCACCTGCTGTTTCCTGAGGACGCCACTGAGATGTGAGGATTTGAGGGCCCCCATCAGGCACTAAACGGGGGGAACTTGCCACCAGCCCTTGAGAGACCCCACAGGCCAAACAAGGGGTCACGCATTTGGAAAACTTGAAAATACAAGATTATTGTGTAGTTTTCTTCCTCCTCTCCGAGACTTGATGAGCATTTAGTGTGTGTCTGCCATGGCCCAGGTGTATTGGCCGTATCTTTGTTTTCTGCTGTTTGATGCTTTGACACTGGGGGCCTTACTCACCCTGGAGGCACAGTCCCTCCCGGGGGCCAGCTAATTCCGAGACAGCAAACGACCCACCGACCCACCCTGGACTGCCTCTCACATGCAAACTAACCGTCACAGAGCCCAAGCCCCAACCCTGTCCTCTGGAGGCTGTCCCGCTCGGGGCCAATGTCCCCCTGCCCTATCACCCCAGGGCCCAGGACCACACAACTAGGTCATTCCCTACACCCCAGAGCCCTCTGGCCTTACTCAGACTAGCAGTCCTGGGCCTGCTGACCCGGCTTCACTGTTCCTGCTGGCCGGAACCACGCTAAAGTCCTTGTCCACTCTGTGCCCCCCTGCATCCCACCCCCGCCCCCTCCGCCTGACTGACCCGGGCACTTCCCCGTGTGGCCCTGCACGCCCCCACCCCTGCTCCTGCCGTGGCATCAGTGAGTAACGACCTTTCTATTTATTTATTTATTTATTTATTTAATGTTTATTTTTGAGAGCGAGCGAGCGGGGTAGTGGCAGAGCCATCCGACGGGGACAGAGGATCCGAAGCAGATTCTGTGCTGACAGCAGAGAGCTCGATGTGGGGCTCGAACCCACGAGCTGTGAGATCATGACCTGAGCTGAAGTCAGGTGCTTAACCGACTGAGCCACCCAGGTGCCCTTATCTATTTATCAAAAAAAAAAAAAAATTTATTAAAAAAATTTTTTTTAATGTTTTTATTTACTTTTGAGACAGAGAGAGACAGAGCACGAGCAGGGGAGGGGTAGAGAGAGAGAGGGAGACCCAGAATCCGAAGCAGGCTCCGGGCTCCGAGCTGTCGGCACAGAGCCCGACGCGGGGCTCGAACTCACGACCTGAGCCGGAGTCTGACGCTCAACTGACTGAGCCACCCAGGTGCCTCGACCCCTATTTATTTTTTTAAAGTAATCTCTGCACCCAACGCGGAGGGCTCGATGTCACCACCCCAAGATCATGAGTCGCACACTCTACCACTGAGCACGCCAGCTGCCCCAGACCTTCTCTGCAGCGGCGGTCGTCTGCTGATCTGCTGGCCTCGTCAGCCCTGAAGCACAATGGAACCTACGTCTGGGAACGCCTGCCGCTGGAGACACAGCTGAGAACGACACAGCGAATGCCTGCGGACGTTGACATTCTGGTGCCGGCTGTGGACAGAACGCGATGAGGACAGGCAGGTGTGACAGTGACCAGGTGGGAAGGGAGCCCTCGGGGTGGGTGGAATCTGAGCCCCGACCTTCAAGGTCGGAAGGGGCGGTCGGCGTGGCCAGTGCCACGGCACGGCCCTCACTTCACTGGATCCTGTCCTGAGAGCTTCCCGCGGAGCAGGACGGGGTCCCGTTGGGCCAGGATTTGCTGCCGGAGGCGACACTGGTGGCAACAAGTAACAAGCCAAGAGCCACGGGCCATCCTGCTGCTCCCCGTCACCTGCCTTTCCGGGAGTGATCTGGGGGCCTCGGCACTGCTTTCACCTCCGCGGGGGCCACTTCCAGCCCCGATGGCATCAGGGACACCGGAAGTTACCCTTGAGGTCAACTCTAAAGGTTAGGCGCACACACAGAGTAGCGAGTCACCCTCGAGTCCGGCCTGCAGGGAGGAACTGTCACTTCAGCACCACGTGACCTCAGTACGTGGCCCCCGCATCCCAGGGTGGACCCACGAGCAAGTGTCTGTCGGGCGCTGTCGGGCCGCGAGGGGGTCCTGGATTCCCAGGGGGGTCCAATCTGATCACACGAACCCTTAAACTTGGAGGCTCTTCCCTGCCTGTGGTCGGAGAAGGGACTCCGGCAAGGCCGGGCTCTGCGGATGGGGGAGGGGCGGGGACAGGGCACGGGAGGGGGACCCGGGAACGCAGGGCACCTGTTCCTGTGCCGCAGCCTCCACAGGGAACCGGCCCTGCCCACCCTGAAGTGTGGGGCTTCTGGCCTCCAAAACCGGGGGATGATGAGTTGGTGCTGTTTTGAGTCACTAAGTTTGTCTTAATTTGTTAGGGCAGCCGCAGGAAAACGCACACACCCAGTTATCCTGCAGGTATTGTGTGAAACGCTCCAATCCCAAAATGAGCACAGCACTCTGGGGACAGGAGGAGATCACTGTTGCTGAGAACCCGGCGCCCCAGCGAGCAAAGCAGGCTGCCAGCACACGGGGTGGGGTGGGCCTGCTGTGGCCATCCGTCAAATCCTGCCCGGCTGAAGGCAGCACACACCCCTTTGAGACACGGGAAAGCAGTGGGCTCCAGAAGGGGTGAGTCACTTTCCCAAGGACACACAGCTCCAGAGGCGGAGCTGAGCTGTGGACCCACCTGACAAGGTGACAGCCCAGATTCAAACCATGACTCACCATCCTGTGACCATATGACTCAAGAGGGGGGCATCTTACCTGGTGGGAGTAGGGGGGGGGGGGGGGGGGGCGGGAGATGGGGGGGCACGCCCCCAGGAATATCGGTGGAGGCCCCACCCCTCATCCCCAGAAAGCCGCTTTATTTTTTGAAATTTTTTTCAATGTTTATTTTTGAGAGAGAAACAGAGCATGAGTGGGTTAGGGGCAGAGAGAGAGGGAGACACAGAATCGGAAGCAGGCTCCAGGCTCCGAGCGGTCCGCACAGAGCCCGACGCGGGGCTCGAACCCACGAACCGTGAGATCATGACCTGAGCCGGTGTCGGACGATTCACCGACTGAGCCCCCCAGGCGCCCCTCCGGCAAATCGCTTTAGAGGCACTACGTCCCCACTAGCTGGCGACTTTTGTGTCCGTATTTTTTTTTTTTTTTAAAACCCAAAGGGCTTTTTATAACTTTGTGTTTGAGATTTTTTTTGACTAGAAGTAACACACACAATTTAAGACTGGCAATCATCATGCAGGCTTGGGAATTCCTGCAAAGTGAGAAAATTTCACCTAGCAACTGTTTTGAAATGTAATGAAATCTGTATGAGTACAAAATTTAGCAGTTGATGAGGTTGACACATTTTTGTAGACGTGCAGACATTTGATAAGGTATTAATGCTGATTTGGGTTTTATTTGGGGAGCTGATAATTTCTTTCTTCCTTCTCTCCAGGCCTCAAAACTTCTTCCAGGTTCTCTGAACAGCACGAGCAAGCACCACCCCAGGACCTTTTCCTCAAGGGCCTCCCAGTGCCTGTCAACATTAAGCACTTACTGTATGCAGCAACAATTCTGAGTTTTTCACGTATTTGACTGACTTAATCTTCGCAAAGACTATGGTAAATACTACTATTGTTTTCTTCTTCCAGTTAAGGAGGCCAAAGCAGAGGGACCATGAACTCCCTGCGGGAAGACAAGGCAGATGGGGTGGATCCTGAGCCCGCCCTCCTGGCCTCCACACCTAGTGCTTCCTGATCCGGTGGTAACCCACAGAACCCCCATCTTCAAAAATTACTTTTAGTGGCCCTGGGCGGCTCAGTCGGTCAAGTGTCTGACTTCGGCTCAGGTCATGATCTCGAGGTTCGTGGGTTCGAGTCCCGCGTCGGGCTCTGTGCGGACAGCTCGGAGCCTGGAGCCTGCTTCGGATTCTGTGTCTCCCTCTCTCTCTGACCCTCCCCTGCTCGCGCTCGGTGTCTCTCTCTCAACTTTTAAATTGTGATAAAATACACATAAAATGTAACCATTTCTAAGTGCACAGGTCAGCAGCACCAAGCACATTCACACTGTCGTGCAGCCACCCCCACCAGCCGTGTCCAGAACTTTCCATCTCCCCAAACTGAGACTCTGTCCCCATGAAGCACTGACTCCCCGCCCCCCCCCACCCCACCCCTGGCTCCCACCATCTACTCTCTGCCCTTGCGGACGGGACTCCTCTGGGGACCCCCTGTGCGTGGGGTCACGCGGGATGTGTCCTTCTGTGTCTGGCTTCTGTCCCTGTGCACAGGGACCTCCAGGGCCGTCCACGTGGTGGCAGTTCAGTGCGTGGATGGACACAGTTTATCCTTACCACCGCACACGACTGTCATAAACCCCAGAAAACCTGTGTTGGTGACGTGGAAAAGGCACAACTTTTCCACATCGTGGAGAACAGGTGGTTCCTCCAAAGTTAAACACAGAATTACCATAGGAGCCAGCAATCCCATGCCTAGGCACCTACCCAGAATGGGAAACGTGCGCGAGCAAATACACGTACTCCGGCCTTCACCGTAAGCAACGTTCACAGGAGCCGAAAATGCAAACAATCCCCGTGCCCGCTAGCAGGCCCCTTCTAGAACACACGCCTGGTTCCACCTCCCTTGTCTCCTGACATAAAAATCAGACGTAATATAACCCAACTACAATTAGAAAAAAATACGATGCATTTCAGACACAAACACAAGAAAGAAGAAGAGACTATCACTGCTCAGGGGCAGGGCCCAGTTACAGGGCGAACGTGACCCGGTGCTCAAGTTGCATGCGCGCGCACAGCTCCGATCCTGGGCGGAGGCGGCTGGGAGGCATTTAGACCCCGGCGGCCCCAGCAGCTCTGGTCACAGAAATGGGAAGATCCTGGACTCAAGTGTTGAGCGATGCTCCACTTGCCCAGAACTCACGTCCCGGAGGGGACGCCTGGGTGGCTCGGTAGGTTTAAGTGCTCGACTCTTGATTTCAGCTCAGGTCACGATCTCAGGGTTCGTGAGATCAAGCCCCAAGTTGGGCTCTGTGTTGCCAGTGCGGAGCCTGCTTGGGATTCTCTCTCTGCCCCTCCCCGGCTTGTGCTCTCTCGAAGCAAACAAATAAACTAAAAAAAAAGGAAGTTGCATCCTGGGAAGATCTGTATGTATGAAAACCGTGAGGAGCACTTACGGGGGGTAAACTCTGCCAACCCCGTTGCTGTGTTGAAACGCTGGCCTCCAGGGCCTCAGAACGTGACTGTATTTGGGGACAAAGCCCTTATGTGAGTGATGGAGTTAAAATGAGGGCATTCGGGTGGGCCCCAACCCACGTGACCAGTGTGCGCACAGCAAAGGGCAATTTGGCCAAGGACGCGCACAGGGAGGCCGATGGCGGAGGCGGAATTCAGGGTGATGTGTCGACAAAGCCAAGGGACGCCGAAGATGGTCAGCGATCCCCTAAAAGCTGGGCGAGCGTACGGAACGGACTCTCTCACAGCCTGGTAAGGAACCGGCCCAGACACACGGGGACTTCCGGCCTCCAGAACCGTGAGAGAATAGACTGCTCTCAAAGCACCCCGTCTCCAGTACTGTGTTCCCGCAGGCCTAGCAAACGCTGCATCCACGTCAGCCAGACCCAGGCTGCAGGCTCGGCTGACTAGGAAGGGGCTGTTCTCGCCCCCGCGGCTCTCCGAGGCTCCCCTGGGGCAGCTCAGCATTGGTGCCCCACCTGAGGGCCACGGGTCACACCCTCGGTCACCCTTTCCCCCTGAAGGGCGGTCGCTCAACTGCAGCCAGGTGACAAGATCTCAAAACGGGTCTCACCCACACCCCCAGGCCAGGTATGGCTTTGATCACCCAACATGGGAAGCTCAGACCCGTTTCTAGACTCTGACTTGCAGAGAAGAGACGGGGCCCCATGCAGGAGGTGACGCGGAGACAGCATCTTGCCCAACTGTCACTGGAAAACGACTCTGAGGGCCCCCGTGGTGGGGGTGGCCACGAGGTATTTACTTGCCGCAATTCAGACGAGCAGGACGCCAAAGGCCAGCGCTGACCCGCCTTTAACGGTCTAGATTCCGCGGCAAGCTGGGCAGATTTTCAGATCGCTCTTTTAAAACTAAACACCCCAGCGGGAACGCAGGCTACTCCGGGAGAACTGGTGATTGTTCAGTAGCCTGTGGGGTGGCTGTCCTAGTTACGAAGGGAATCCAGGTTCCCAGCAGCCGGCACTGAGGTTAACTCTCACCACGCCGGATCACGGCCAGGACTTGTGGGAGGCAGGCCCTCTGGCTTACCCCCAGACCCCCTCCCCGCCCCCCGGCACAGGTCCCTTGGATGCCCCAGCGTGCCCGGGGTCACCTATGCTCTCGGCTGGCATGGGCTCAGCCGTTCTCTGGTAGAAACTCTTCCTGTGGAGTCACACAGGAGGGGCCTGGGTCAGAGGACTCATGTATGGTACTTATGGCTGGCCAGAGGCCTTGTCTGGCAGGCTTTGACGAAGAAAATTAGAACTGTTTGTAGTGACAAATGAGGAAATTACATATTAAATGCAGGGACTGCCCTCAGCCAGACCCCAAGCCCGCACACCATCACTGGACGCCCCCCACCCCAGGCACACCAGCTCGAGGGGTGAAGCGACTGGTCTGTAGGCCCCATGATGCACCCCCCCCACCTGCCATTAAGAAATCCTAATTCTGGGGCACTTGGGTGCCTCAAGTTAAATGTCCGACTTCGGCTCAGGCAGGTCCCGATTGCACGGTGAGTTCGAGTCCCACGTCGGGCTCTGTGCCAACATATCGGAGCCTGCTTCCCATTCTGTGCCTCCCTCTCTCTGCTCCTTCCCCCCACTCGCGCCCGGTCTCCCTCGGTCTCAAAAATAAACGAACATTTACCAAATAAAAAGAAATTCTGGTTCTGATCCCAGCCCTGCCACCTCCTACAAGCTCTAGGACCTTGGGCAGGTGGCCCACACCCGTTTCCTCATCTGTAAGGAGGGGAGATGGACGTCCCACTCCCCGGGGAGGCCAGCAGAACTGGGTACGGGAGCCTCTACACACACATTGGTGCCGCTGAGGTCGGAAGCGTTCTCTGTCCTGCAATCAGTGCGACACACACTGGTGCGAACCATAAACTTTTATTAATGGAAAATGGAATGCCTTATTAACAGAAATCTTGTCTTAAAAATGGCAGAGATCACGTTTATTAAAAAAAAAAAAAAGTGAATTCACATTGTATTGAGCTACAACATGGTGGCAGGATTTGCTTTTTGTTTCTTAAAAGATTCCACAAGTTCAAGGTAACTCTGGCTGAGATTCAACAGTGCATCTGCCTACCTGGAAACTCGGAGTGGGGTTTAGTAGCGGCGGGTGAAGTGGGGATACGGGTGGGGGTGGGGGTGGGGGTGCGGAACTCTGCTGCCCCGGTCCTGGCCGGCCAGTCCACCTTCCAGTCCGCCACCGGGCACCATGTGACCCTGGGAATGCCCGCCTTGTGCAAAGCCGCCTCGCCTAGGAACAAAGGCACACGTTTGTCCCCTTGAAGTGCTTGCCGCTCTCACCGTTCTGGGGCGCAGCGCATGGCTGTGCAGCCTTTACGGCTCGTTGGCTCTTCCAGGTGAGGGAAATCAGAACCACAGACTGAGCTCCGGGCAAGTGTCCGGTGCGACTTGCACAAGCTGCCAAGAGCTGCTTTTCGGGTTTGTTTTCAAAACATTCAACCCGGCAAACCGACCAAACGTGCAAAGAAGGGAGAGGAAATGAGGAGTGGGAACAAATCAATTTTATCTGAGCGCAAAACTTCTTACCCCGACATCCCGCCCCGATTTGCCATGTGTCCTGGCCCCGAGGGCCCAGAGAGGCCCCTCTCACCACCTGGAAGAAAAGAAAGGCTTTGCACACACTCCCTTCTTGGAAGTGCCTGGAAGCCTCTGCAACCGCTGGAGGGACCAGTCCCCAGGGAGCGTCCTGGGAACCCTCCTTCTACTCCTGGGCACAGGTCAGCCTGTACCTTGCCACCGCGCGTGCTCCCGGCCCGCCGTGCCTGCGTCCACCGAACCCGGCCACACGCGCTCCTGATGCTCCGCCCAGTCACGTCCAGCCCTGCGTCAAAACAAAAAGCCGACCGGAGAGTGTGCCACGTGCCTGCACGGGGAGGCCGTAGCACGGCCGATCCCGCCCGATGTCACGCGTTTCTGAGGGACAACGGCGAAGCGTGAGGACGGACACGCCCCCGCGGAGACCCACGTGGCCAGTAAGCACCCGGAGCAGCTCGGCGCAGCCACGCGCATGGGACGGGAGACCTCCACGCGACCCGGTGGGTTGGCCGGTGGCAAAGGGACAGACGCTGGGCGCTTCGGAGGACGCGGAGACAGCGATCCTCACACGTGGCTGGTGAGAACGGGCAACAGTGCGGCAGGCTGACCCCGGGACCCAGCGAGTCCACCCCTGGTCATCTACCCCAGGGGAGCGGGAAACACATTCACGGGAAGACCCGCGCACGAATACGCTTAGCAGCAGGATCCTCTGACAGCCCCAAGGTGAAACCACCCCAATGGCCAGCAGCTCATGAGCGGGAGACGCAAAACGTGCTCTCCCCACATGTGGCCTGTTACTGAACCCCAAGAAGGAATATGGCTCTGACCCAGGTGACCGTGTGACCGGACCTTGAAAACACTACGCTGAAAGAAGCAGGACACAAAAGGCCGTGACACGTGACTTCACTTGTGTGAAACGCCCACAACAGGCCAACCCAGAGACAGATGGTGGATCAGGGGTGCAGGGGCTGCGGGGTGGGGAGGGACCGGGACTGACTGCTAATGGAGCTTCCCTCGGGGGTGGACTGTGGTGACGAGCGTACAACTCTTGAATACATTAAAAAACATCAAATCGCACACTTCAGGTGGATGAACTATATACGGCACGTGAATAAAGCTCAAAAGAGCTGTTTAAAAAAAAAAAAAAAAGTTTCAGACAGAAAGTCCAGGTGATTCAAACCAAAACACAAGTCCAATGTGCGGCCACCAGCAGCCACCAGGCGTGTCCAGGAAAGCTTCCCAGACTCAGGCTGAGTCTGGAACGGTCAGAGTACCAGCTGCCAGGCCGGCCAGTGCGCAGAGCCGCGGGCGAGAAGCCCATCAGAGCCCCCAACACCTGTCCTCGAGGGTGAAGGCGAGACTGCCCCGCATGGGGTGACAGCCACCCAGCCCTACAGTGACGGTGCTCAGTGTCCCCTCTTGTCTGCAGAGGAGCTCCCCGGTTACATTTCCCACGGACATTTAAGGCAAAACGGACAAAATGGCATTCAAGGACCGAGAGCTCAACGGGTCACCTGGGGAAGACGACTTTTCATCGCTCCTCTACCGGAGTGGTGCACCCTTCGCTCAACCCCTGAAAACCCACCTCGAGATGAGGCAGAACCTTCTGACATGCAAAGACCTGCCTTAAAAACACCTACAGGCCCCTGGGGGACAGCGGCGGGGATGTCCTGGGGCAAGTCTACGAAAGGATCCAGGGCGGTGTCCCTCAGCAGACAGGGACCCCCAGAGCTGCCCGCTGCTTACCTGGGTGGGGGCGGCGGCCCCCGGCCCTCACTCATCCTCTTGTCGGAGCCGTAGCCCCCCCAGCCGTCTCGGGAGTCTCGGCTATGGCGCTCTGGTGGTCCTCCGTGGCTGTGGCGTTCATCTGAGTAGTGCTGGAAGGCACAAGAGGGACAGGGCACCCTAACCATGCCGTTCTTGGACGGGCCTGTGAACCTGCAGATCCCGCTGCAGCCGGCCGGGGTGTGGCCCCAAGGGGACCTGTCCAGGCCCCTTCCAAACCGCACACCTCACCGGATGCTCTGCTCCCAACCCTGACGAGGCCACAGAAGCTCCTGGTGGGCCCTCTGCTTCCTGATCTCCTCCTTGCTCGAGAACTCTTGGGCACCCCTAGACCTCCATCTCTGGCACCACATAAAGTGCCAGCAGAGGCCTCTCTGGCCCTGTGAGCTCGGAGAGCCCTGCACTTGATGGCATTTGATGGCTCTGCTGAAGGGTCCTCTGAGAGGATCACTTAGTCCTCCCCAGAAGAATCAGGGCACTTCCTTCTTGCTGATGCCAGGAGGGCCCCTCCCACACCCCGGGACAGGCAGTGCCCTCAGACCCCTGTGGGCACCATTCTATGGAGGCAGCAGAGGCCTGTCTATGTGACACTGGAGGCAGGTGCTGAGGAGGGGAGCCACTCCGTGCCCCTGGCCAACCGCCAACCAATCCTGTGCTCAAAAACCCAGCACGTCTTTGTAGCGAGACATAATCGCATGATGTTCCCTCAAAAAACACCCCGGTATTTTAAACAGGCATGATTCTGATGCCCATCCCCTACCTCTCTCTTGGAGAGCTCCCCTTTTCTCTGAGCATCCCTCACAGGGCACCTGCAGATTGCTAGAGACACAGGACCCCTCCCCCGCCCCAACACAGGCAAAACGCCTCCCCCATTTGGGATATTGTGGGGCAGCTCACAATACTGAGACTCGAAGGCACTCTAAGCAAGTGGACAACCCAGAGATGCTTGCAGTCTACTAGAGCCAACTGAACAAAAACAAACCCTATGTATTGGAAACACACGTACAACTCCGTAATCAGAAAACAATTATGCACACTTCACTCACCCTCGCCCACCCCAACACAGAAGCAGGGTGCCCCCAGGCTTGGGGTCGGGTTTTACTTACTTGCCCATCTCGCTCTCCCATCACCGACCTTGAACCTTCCCTCCTGCAAAAGGGAAACATCTCATTCCAACAGCTGCCGATGGCACTAGACAACATTTCGGCAGGCCACACACGAGAGTTTTCCACAATTGGGGTACTTATTCTATTTCACCAAGTAAGAACTGTAATATGCTGGCCTGTGAAAAAAAGCTGGCTTACATCTAAAGCCTTCTTCCAGGGAGTAGGAGTGAAGCTGGATCCTAAGAAGGTGGGAATAAAAATGTTACTGAACTAAAGTCCCTTGGAGGGATCTCAGAAACAGAGGCCCACCACGAAGCCAAAGACTAATATATCTGAACTGGTGACAAAATCTAGGGTCTAACAAGAAGCCTTTAGAGGATCCCTAACCTCTGGTTTGACCCAGTCAGTACACAGGATTCACAGGATTCTCAAACCAACTCCAGGCATGATTCATTAAATGAGTGGCTTCTCAGCCCATCTCCCCCCTGCTCTCCCTTCCCTTACGGAAGAGCTAACGAACGGAGAATTGGTTCAGGGATATGCGGCCCAGGGGACCATGATGAGAACCCCAGAGAGAGAATTCTTGAACTAGAAAATCGAGGGCTGCCTTTCTAATAAACTATATATATATATTTCTCATTTAAGAAGACACTGACAAAGGAACCAGCTAAAAAAAAAAAAAATCTTCTCAAACACAGCCAGCCTAGTAAAAACTCTCCCACGTTGTCCGGTCAGTTCTTACACAGTATGCCAACGCAGGAGCCCGTGTCAGTCAGGGAACCCCATGGATGTGGACGCCAGCCTGCCCTGCCTGCACAGACTCAGGTGCCTTTCTGAAAACTTCTGTAAACGGCATCCTCACCATAAAAACAAGGAGGGACAAGGCGGAGGAGCAGAGGCTGGGCGAGAGCCCCGGGGAGCCGTGAGGCCCAGAGAGTGGGCCGTGGGGCGCTGAGACATAGGAATCGCCCCAAACCCCCGATCCGTGAAGGGGACAACGAGTGAAAGGAGTGGAGGGCCTTCCCGCCATACAAGCTGAGGACACCCTAAGTGAGCCCCGAGTCCAACATCCTGCTCAAGGCCTGTGCTTCTAAATCCCACGCGCAGCCGGTCGGTCAGCCAGCCAGCAGGAGCCTCACAAGTAAATGAGACATCAGAGAATGAACAGAGACCTATCCCTGCACTGGGCTCAGGTGGCTGTGTCCGTGGCTTCGGGAGACGGTGGGTGCTGACCTGTCAGCCACGTGGTCCTGGTACTGGGCCCGGTCTCGATGGTCAAAGTCGTGGAAGCGGTGATCGGGCCGAGGGAAGTCTGGGCGGTACCTGTCCTCCATGGCCACACGCTTTCCTTCCGGCCAATAAGCATCATCTCGCCTGTTTTTTGTTTTTAAAAGGATATGAATTGCATTTATGAGCGAGAACGAGGGAAATAGGGAAGGGGGTGGAGGTGGGGAGAGGAGCTCTCTCCAGACCCGGTATCATTTAAAATGTCCTGCAGGGCTAATCTCTAAACATTCAATCATTATCGCTTTGATTTGATAAATTAAAATCCCCCAAACTGCCAAGAGGCATGCCGGCATTCTCATCTGACAGTCCTGAAAGGAGGGCTGCTGGGAGCTAATTGTATCACAAGACTGTTAATACCTTGATCCCCGCATGAGCTCAGATGCAAGTGAAATGAAATATTTGATTCTTCTGGAATGGCATTCTGAGTTGCCACATTTTCACCTTCCTGTCTTCTATGGTAACCTGAACCTCCCTCTGAGTTTTTTTTTGCAAAAGCAAAGGGAATTAGATCGGGTGATAGTGAACTGCATACGGCTCAGGATGGCATCCAATTATCTTCCTCCTGATTTTTTACCAGAAAACTAGGCTCACGGGTGGTGGGGTGATGGGTGACCGTCAATTAAGAAGCTCAGAGGAGCTGGAGACCAATAAACCTACTTTGTGAACGGGAAGGCAATTTCTTCTTCCGAGTGCAGCCCGGTGCCTCTCCCCATCCCTGGCCGACCGGCGGCCGCGGCGAGCGCGGGCCTAGCCACCGCCCCACCGGGAACCACAGCGTGGATGCGACGGGAGGCCTTGCTAAGCCACAGCACGGCGACCCCTTCGGCAAGCGGCCACCGTCAAGACTTTGCGAGTAACTCAGGCAAACACCGCAGAGCCCCGCGACGGCGTCCGGAGGCACCGGGGCCCCGACTTTCCAGGGCAGGGGGGCAGCCGAGGCCGGGTCCTCACCGGCCGTCGTCGTAGGGCCTCCGCAGCACCGGCCGCCGCTCCTGCTCGTAGCGCAGCTGCTCCTGCTGGCGCCGCAGCTCCTCGCGCTCCCGGTGGATGCGCTCCTGCTCCTTGCGGCGCTCGCGCTCCACGCGCATGCGCTCGCGCTCCAGCCGCTCCCGCTCCATGCGCTCGCGCTCCAGGCGCTGCCGCTGGCACTCGAGCTGCAGGCGCTCCCGCTGCAGGCGCGCCTTCTCCTTCCGCTCGTGGAAGGCCTCCAGGCGCTGCTCCCGCTCACGCTGCTCACGCTCGCTGCGGGGACACACACGCAAGGCCGCCCTGACGTCCCCGCGCGCGCCCCCGTGACCGCGCGCCGGGCCGGGCCACGAACCCCAACCTCCGGACTCTCCCTTCTCACAAAAGCAAAGCCAAGGGTGCGCGGGCAGGGAGGGGGCGAAGAGACCCAGCCTGGCGTCCAGGCCAGGAGGACTAAGCCACACATTAAAGGGAGGAGAGTGGGGCGCCTGGGTGGCTCGGTGGGTTAAGTGTCCAACTTCGGCTCAGGTCATGATCTCACGGTTCGTGGGTTCGAGCCCTGCGTCGGGCTCTGTGCTGACAGCTCAGAGCTCGGAGCCTGTTTCAGATTCTGTGTCTCCCTCTTTCTCTGACCCTCCCCCACTCATGCTCTGTCTCCGTCTCAAAAATAAACATTAAAAAAAAAATTTTTTTTTAAATACAAGGGAGAAGAGTAAGAAAAGGGGAGGAGAACTGCTACTATGAAAGCTGCCGTGCACACAGAAAACCCTGGAGGAACAAGTAACTGAGCGATGCCCCGAAACAGCCGTCCTCCCTCACCCTTTCCCTCCAAGGCAGCTGGGTGTGCTAATGACAGCGTCTGAGCAGACCTGGGGGACTGTGGGGCCAGAGGAAGGCTAGGCATGAGCAAAGGGGGCCGATGCTATGCGGCCCGGCACCAGGTCTCCTGTCACCGGCCCCTGCATCCTGGAAGCTGGGGGGGGGGGGGGGGGGGGGTGGTGGTGGTGGTGGTGGCAGGAACACGGGGAGACAGGGACAGGGTACACCCCCTCTGCATCCCAGAAAGGAGTCGCTGTCACTCCTCGTGCCCGCCCTCAGCGACTGGAAAGGCTCCAAAGCCGTTGGGAGCCAGTCGGAAACAAAAGACATCTGAATGGTGCTTCTACTTTCTAAAGCTACATATGCAGAGAGACCAGAACCACACCACTCGGGAAAGCAAATACAGCACAACCGGAGCAGTTTCTCCACGACCCGCTTTCACTCAGACAAGTTCTCCTAATGCCATGCTGTGAGGCGGGAGGCTTTCATTCTGCCGAGCAGCACGTGAAGCAAAATGACAAGGGAGCTACGGACGGAAAACGGCAGAAGGCGAAACTGGGAACGGCAGGCCTACTTCCATAACCGTCTCAACAAAAAAAGGTGTGCGTGGCAAAGAACGTCTCGTGGGACCGAGGCCGCCTGAGAACGCTACTCCTCTGAGTAACACCTCTAACAAAAGCACCACATCCCTTGGCTGCACTTGCGATCTTATCTACATGCGGTTCGGCAGCGAAGACTGAGACCTCAACACTGGAGACCCTCCCACCAAAGCCACGCGTGGATGAGCTCACTCCACGTGCCGGGGCCCACCAGGCCCCAGGAGAGGTGCCGCTAGACAGACTCCAGCTCTGACGATCGCCGTGCCGAGGCTGACCGCCGGCCCTCGCCACCCTGGCCCTTCTGTCTCCGGGGACACACGAGGCAGTCATCGAGCCTGGGCGGGCAGGAGACTCGCTCAGGGAGAAAGGCCGAGCACCCCCAGGGGAGCCCACCAACCGGCCAGCCTGCCAGGACCCACTCACCGCCGCCTCTCCGTCTCTCGGATCTCCCGTTCCCGCTGCCTCTGGCGTTCACGCTCCCTTTGCTCTTTGATTTTATCAAATGACAAGATGTCTCTCTTCTCCTTGCTTTCCGATTTGCGATCCTGACTCTTGGAGCTCTGTTTACCAAAATTGGCCGGTTAACATCAGAAAAATGCCAACAGACGCACGGTGAAAGTTACATTTGCGTATCTAGGGTAGACAAAAATTCTTCTGTCCCACGTGGTTTCCGGGAAGGCCTGCCAACAAAGGGCGTCATGGAAGGGGAAGGGGGGATGACACCCCACAAAACCTACAGGCAGGTTTCTTTAGTGCGGCAGAGCCCAGGACTGTGTGTAGTCTAGAACAAGGCCTCACAGAGCCACGGGGCACGTGCATGCTGGATGCACGGCTAAATGACGGACCACACTTCTCAGCCGCTGACTCGGGCCTCAGGCAGGCAGCCTTCGAACAGAACAGGTCGAAGATGCTTAACGTAAAAGAGCGCTCCTCATCAGCTCCAGAGCATTAACGGGCAACTTCCGTGCCACTCTCATTTCCAGGACAGGGCACGAAACCTTAACTACTGACTCCTATTCCTGCCTGAGGCCTTCAGGGGCCACAACACCCAAGCTGCCCACGATCACTCTCCCAGGAAGCTTCTATAGCTCAGAACGCAGGGCTATCTGCTGACCCACAGCCTCAGAGTCTCTAGAGAATAGGCCTGGGAGACATTTAAAAAAAATTTCCTTAGCTTACTTTCTTAATTGCCTCGTGGGTGGTGGGAGAAAAACAGGCAGAAGTTTTGAACAGAAATTTTACCAAAAAAACAACCAAAAAAAGAGAGGACCATCTCATCACAGAAAGATCCATAACCCAAAATACCACGATGACCCCCCTTTGTCGAGGAGACGGGCAAAATGACTGGAGTCTGATCACACACACTGTAGGTAGAAGGCAGGGGGACAGACACCCTAAGTGTCCAGGTGAGGGTGCAACCTCGTGCCGAGGCCAGCGCAGCACCGGGGTCTCGGGGTCAGAGTCCTGGGCTCACCACCTCCCACTTACTAGCGGCCAGGGCACCGGACGCAGCCACGGACTGTAGTATCCTGCTGCCTTCCGGAAGGGCACTCTGCTAACACCCATCCCAAAGAATGACATCCGTGTCCCTCTGCACCTAGAAACCCACAGTATGCCAAGGGGTGTGCACACAAACGTCCCGCCACAGCAGTTCTCAGCAGGGGACGAGAGACAACCAAGCGTCCGTAACCAAGAGCCTGGTTAAGACGATCACGGCTTCCTAAAGAGAAAGGACAACACCTGTGCACCCCGGATGGCTCTCAAGGGCACCATGCTGTGGTCACGTGCTGCACGACTCCACGTTCTCAGAACAACAACATTCCAGAGATGGGAAACAGACAACCGGTGTTCCCAGGGCTGGAGATGGGCTGGTGGCGTGGGTGTGACAGGCAGGGGATCTCTGTGGTGACGGGCTAGTCCTGTATCCTGATGGCGGTGCTCACAGCGGTCCACACCAGTAACAGAAAAGTCCCAGCACTACGTAGGCACACACACGCCGGATACCAATGTCACCATCCTGGCTTCGCTACCGTGCTACAGTGACACAAAAGAAGTCACTGGGGAAAGCTGGGGGAAGGGCACGCAGGACCTCTGTGCTATTTCTGCAACTTCCTGTGAAACTACCATTATTTCGAAATCCAGTGTACAGGCTTGGTGCTCAGCTGGGTGAGCCCCCGACTCTTCATTTTGCCTCGGGTTATGAGATTGAGCCCCCAATCGGGCTCTGTGCCGAGCGTGGAGCCTGCCTGCGATTCTCTCTCTGCCCCTTCCCCACTCGCACTCTCTCTCTCTCTCGAAGAGAAAAGAAAGGAAGTGCGAGGAGTCCACGTGAAAGCGAAGAGGCTTCTGTCCTACTTCTGTTGTCATCCTCCTATACGACCTGAAGATCTGAATGTTTTCATCGTGTGCGTGTTACTATTTATTTTTTTAACGTCAGAGTTACTTAGGTGGTGAGATTATGGTTTATCTAGGCTTCCTTGAGAGATTTTTCTACCTTAGTGTCTTTATGGTTTTCACGTACCCCAAAAGGAAAATGACGTCAAGAAGGGATGGATTAGAAACCAAACGTTCATTTCAAAAATAAATCTCAGCACCACAAAGGGTTCTTGGATGAATACTGCTAGCTCGGCATTCACTGGAAGGGGCCGGCTCTCATGAATGGTTGAGCTAGAACCTTCAGGTGGTGAGCAGAGGGGTTTGTTTTTCGGAGTGGAAAAAACAAAACGAGGAACCACTAGCTGGTCCAGCTACGTGTACCACTTAAGAAATGGAGGTCCGCTCTCTGACAACGTGAGTCGATTTTCCAGCGGACTCCATTTTCTTTCTTGTTAACCTCACAGAAGATGAAGCATCGCCCGAAGCGATGAATCAGCTACCACTAGGTTAACCAAAGAGCAGAACCTGCCTTCTGACTTGAACAGCCTGGGTCCTGCCCATTCTACCCAATGGTCAGCTTTCTGCGAATCAATTCTTCCAGAAGATGGCGTAACCTGACAGAGAATCGGGGTCAACACATCGTGTGGAGTGAAAACATTCGGTGCTGTTTCGAAATAAGTTGTAGAATCTTTGTGTCTGTACGTACCATCCAACGGCTAATAACATGCCTTCTGAACACATCCAAGAACTCCGAAAATTTTAAAGGCGAAACAAAGCTGTTTTCGTAGTGCAGATCACAGTGGTCGTTAAACCACCCTCAGGTCAGTTGGACCTGAGACGGCAGAAGCAATACTTACTCTCTCTTTTGACCTGCTTGTGGTTTTCACGCTAATGACAGGCTCTCCTTTCGATTTATCCATCACGACTGTCCGTTCCATTCCTCTGCTTCCTTCAGGGAAAAAAACAAAAAACCAGGCATCTATGAAAACCTGCCGAGGCCCCCACTTCCAAAGAGCAGGCAGCACACGGGCTGACCGGGGGCCCGCCAGGCTCCCTCGAGTGACTAACGCTAACGTCTGGAGCCTCCGTGTCTCCTCCTCCTTCCCGTTCTGACACGAAGCACCCACTGCCGACACGAGGCCCTCCAGGTCTCTGCTCACCTGGAACGAAGCGGCTGGGATTTCCTCACATCTTGCAACGTAAATCTAAGCCAAGGTGCATTCTGCAACGCACACACATCCAACCCACAAGCTTCCTTTACCCTCGCGCTAAATCCTAGCAGCTCCAGGAGAACCAATTTTGATTTTTTTTCTCCTCCACATCCTGGAACGCTCTGCAGGATTCAGGCCCTCGTCGCAATCGGACGGTTGGGCTTCCCTTCGTTCATCCACAGCAATAAAGGCCTCCAAATAGAATCTTCCCCTCGATGACACAATAACCAGACTCTAACCACCAGGACTATTCCTGATTTGGGGAGATCTGCCATACTTGAGGAGCATTTTAAAAACACGTTCCTCGTGAGACTGCCGGTAAATTACACCAAACACCAAAGATCCAATTTGTAACGCTCTATAATGCGCTGTACCCAGTTCCAATGCTCCAGATGGCTGAATTTTGCTTGTTTTATTGGGGAGGAGAGGAGGGAAGCGCAGGGAGAATTGGTTTTATTTTTTCCAGACGACATTCTGTGGAGCCTCATGCAAATCTGAAGGCGCGGAACACGATGAACTTTACAAAATGTCAAGAGGTGGCACGCCCCAAGTGCAGCTACGTCAACGGGAACAGAGGTTCTGAGGTTTGCACCGTATCTCCGGTTTTGACTCTATCTGCCTTTAACACACGCGCAGGAGAAGCCTGACCACACGCCTGCATAACTGCATCAAATCAGCTTCAAGAACCAGGACGCATCTCCCGCGCATACCCGTCTGCGCTCCTGCCAAATGTTACGCAGAAGAGCGAGAGGCCTAGTCGCGGGGCTGCCAGTGAGCAGAAGTCACCGGGGGGAGCGTCCCCACGTGTGTGACGTCACCAGACACTCCTTCAGGCCACGTCACCCTGGGGCTGCGATGCGTTCAGAGCCGCCTGTCAACAGAACCCGCGGTCCACCTCCCCCCCACCGAGCTCCTCCCTTCTTGTGGGCACGTGGAAAGCTCTGCTCACCTGATTTGGTGACTCTCGACCGATTTGCAGGTCCTGGTTTCGGCTCATCCTCTTCCTTTTCTTCCTTCTTAATGTCTTCAGGCTTTTTTTCCTCCTTTTTCTCCAACTTCTCTTCCTTCTTAATCACGGTTCTGTTGAAAAACACGGTTACCAAACTTGAGTTCCTGGGACTCGGGCGGCAGCTCACACCTCTTCAGACTTGCATACAAAACCAACCAGCCTGGCGGCAGGCGGACGGGCACGACTCTCGGAAAACCGCGGTAGGGACAATATCCTCTTGAGAGGCAGAGCCCTCACTCCCCCGGGAGGTCTCTGCCACATCTCGAACAGTCAGGAAGGAACTGCAGGCTTGTGGCCATTTTTGCCAACTGCTCGATGCCCGGGGATAGCAGAGCGGCCCACGGGCACAAACACGGGAAACTATGTCCGAATGCGCGTTAAAAACTAACTTCAAGTGTTTTGCCGTGTGTGGAAAAAAACATTTTTTCCAAATAAATACAGTATAAAATAGAATGGAGGGGTGCCCGGGTGGCTCAGTCGGTTGAGTGTCCCTCAGGTCGTGATCTCCAGGTCCGTGGGTTGGAGGCCCGCTTCTGGCTCTGTGCTGACAGCTCGGACCCTGGAGCCTGCGTCGGATTCTGTCTCCCTCTCTCTCTCTGCCGCTGCCCTGCTCAGACACTCTCCCTCACTCTCAAAGTAAGAAACGTTAACTAAAAAAAAAGAAATAAAATAGAGTGGAGGTACGGAATGAGGACAGGAGGTGGCGGCTTACACGAAGCAGTGGGCCACGGGCCTGTAACAACACGCCTGGTCATTTCTGCATATTGTGGGGGAGTTAAAATGGCAGGCTACGTCCCAGCTTGTGCAGCAACTGCTGTCACATTTCAACCCGGAGGCAGCTTTTTTCTAAGCAGTGAAATAAATCCTCGTCGCCACCCAAACTCGTCTCCCTTATTCCCTAACGCTGTTATCTCGGGCGATCAAATCTCACACTCCTTAAATGCCCACCGTGTGCCAGGCAGGGTCCAGGACGGGAAAGCCAGGCCCCTCGGGTTCCCTGACCAGGTCCCTGCCCTGTCTTCCCTACAACCCAGGCAGGGCTCAGCCTGTTGGAGAAACCTCTCCCAAGGTCACTCTTCCTCCCTCCTCATCTTCCACAGCACGTCGTCTTTAAAATAATATTCACACTTTAAGGAAAACCTTGTTTAAAAAAATTTTTTTAATTTTTATATTTTAATTTTTCAGAGAGAGAGAGACAGAGAGTACACGTGCAAGCAAGCTTAAGTGTGTGAACTGGAGAGAGGGGCTGAGAGAGAGAGGGAGAGAATTTTAAGCAGGCGGCACATTCAGCGAGAAGCCTGCTTGGGATTCTCTCTCCCTCTGCCCCGCCCCTGCTCACACTCTTGCTAAAAATAAACTTACAAAGAGTCCAAAGCTCAACCCACTGAGCCACCCGAGGTGCCCCTATTTAAAATTTATGAAAATGTAAATACACACAACAACTGATGGTGTGTACTAGAATCAAGACCTGTTATTTGCGGGTGCCTGGGTGGCTCAGTCAGTTAAGCATCCGACTTCGACTCAGATCACGATCTCACGGTTCCTGGGTTTGAGCCCTGTGACGGACTCTGTGCTGAGAGCCAGGAGCCCGGGGCCTCGTTTGGATTCTGTGTCTCCTTCTCTCCCTGCTCCTGTTTCTCTCTCCCCCTCTCCCAAAAATAAACAAACGCTTAAAAAAAAAAAAGTGTGGGGGGGTGGCACCCGGATGGCTCAGTCGGCTAAGCGTCCGACTTCGGCTCAGGTCATGATCTCACAGGTCGTGAGTTCGAGCCTCGCATCGGGCTCTGTGCTGACAGCTCAGAGCCTGGAGCCTGCTTGAGATTCCGCATCTCCCTCTCTCTCTGGCCCTTCCCCGCTCATGCTCTTTCTCTCCTTCAAAAATAAGTAAAAACGTTAAAAGAAAAATTAAAAAAAAAAAATTTTTTTTTTAATCATATTGGTTTCACTAAAAACAACAAAGCCAAAACCCAAAACGCCATACGTGTGTCAACTTACTCAAGGAACTTCCCTGTGACGGCCACCACAGGGCCTTTCCTGACCATGGGCTCCACCGCCCGTGTCTCTGCTGAGTGGTGCCTGGGTAGCCTCACAGCCTGGAGTCACCGGGACGGCACTAGAACGCTGCACCGCAGCGTCTCACCTCACGTCCGTGTCGGGGGACACACACAGACGTGGCTCCCTTCCACGGCTACGCAGTCCACGTCCCTTCCCTTCTGACAGAGGCGGAAATCGTTCTGGTGACTACGTGACTCCAGATAAAGCCGCGACGAATCACGGGTGACGCACGGCCCTCGCTATCCTGTGGTGGCGCCTTCTCTCTCCGAGGAGACCCCTCCCGCTGTCCTGTACTCACGCGGCACCTCCCGCATGCAGAGGAACCTCCCGGTAACGAAAGTTAAAAATGTAATTTCGAAAACACGAATGCATACGGACACAAAAAGGCTGGAGGGACACACAGGAAGGGGCCACCCTCGGGCAGGGGCTGGTGCTGGACACGTGCGTGTGCTTTCCAAACGGCAACCGCACGCAGCAAACGCACCACTCATCCGAGACCGTGAAGACGAGCCACTTGTTCGGAAAAGTTTCTCTCCTTCGCTTAGACTACCTACTGAACCTAGAGATTCTTGAAAGGAAAGGTTAATGAAGGTGTTCACTGGAAGAAAAAAACTGTGGTTCAAACATACTGTGAATTCCTCAATCTCCCCGTCGAATCAGTTCAAGGCAGTGTGGCTGTCAACAGCCCCGAGTTCACTGCCCGCCGCGACCGAACCCTGGCCTTGCCACTTCTTAGCTGGGCTGCTCTGTGTGCCCTTCAGCCGGGCAGTCCCCGACCCGGAGCCTGCTCCCTCTGCGACACGAAACTCTTCCTGGGACCAAGGGAACCACCCGATGCATGCTAGCCAGTTATTAGCCCCTTCCTTTCGTCCACAGACACATCTCACTGGGTGGTCAGAAAAATCACTGAGGGAAATGGATTCCCAGACACCAAGAAGACCAAGAATTCTGAACAGCTACCGATATCTGACAAATACGGTTTTAGAACTGCGGACAGAACAGGTCTCTTTGGAGAAGCTGCTGACAGAATCGCTGGTCTCGCTTGTAAATACACGAAGGCTACTCTGACACCTAGTACTCACGGGCCCACAGACTAATTTGGAATGAAGAGCGGCAATTAAACTGTTACAAATGGAGTTGAACTGAGGAGTGTTAACGATGTCCGCACCTTCGCTCGGCGTACGTTTTCTTAACATAAAAAACAAAGGCAAAACTGAATCACTGAGACGGACAGATTTCCCGGCAACGGGTTCAATCTGCAGTGAGAATGGCCCCAGGTGTGCAAGAAGGTTGCACAGACAATATGAACGCACCGTGCTGGGCACTGAGAACTGTACCACCATCACGCCCCTCACGGAAGCCTACCTCCTCCAGGAGATAAACCTATTAACTTTGAGAAAATTTGTAAGTCAGCAATGCCTACTCTGAATGACCCGTCTGTCCCTATTTCCATCTTGGTTAAAGATACAAATCACCTCCTTCATAGATGGCATCCCAGACCCACAGTTCCCCAACTTCTGTGCCAAGGTACCCCTCAGGGTGCCACAGTGAACTCACAAGTGCCCTGAGGTACCTGACATTTTTGAGGGACACGGTAATACCTGACGGTGGTCAGACACCGCACAAACTACTAGCTCGACGATATTCTTTTCGGTACCAGTTCAGATTAAGTTCCTTTGGATGACGCTACATTTTTTAAAAGCGGCTGTGATAAAAAGCAGGAACTGAACGAAAACCAGTCTGGATTAGGAAATGATTGCAAGGTTTGAGAGACTGTGCAAGGACCCAGAACGTTAACAGTGAAATAAAAATCATTCTTTCGGGTCGCCTGGGTGGCTCAGTCGGTTAAGTGTCCGACTCTTGGTCTCGGCTCAGGTCATGACCTCACAGCTTCATGGGTTCAAGCGGCACGTCAGGCTCTGCAGTGGCAGAGCAGAGCCTGCCTGGGATTCTCTCTCACCCCCCCGCCCCCCCCCCCCCCCCCCCCCCGCCCTTCCCTCACTGGCACGGTCTGTTTCTCAAAATAAACAAACTGAAAAAAATTACAAAGTTATTATTCTTCCATTTTGCGTGTCATTTTTTCCCAACACATTATTAAGTTGTTTAGACACAAACGCTTATTAAGGATCCTCCGAACACATTTCTTAGAGTTACACGTTACTTCACTCGACAGCTTTACAGAGACAATACTCAAGTGGCAGCAAGATGCACAAATCGGACACTTCAGTGAGAAGCTGGAGAGGCAGGCTGTCCTTGGAGAGGAGGAGTGACCCTGTGGCTGTCACCTGCCCTCTTCCCGCCCGCTCCCAAGAGAAAAGTTAAGAGAAAGGCCACGCAGGGCTTCCACTCACAGCCGTGAGATCAAGACCTGAGCTGAGATCAAGAGGCGGACGCCCCACTGACTGAGCCCCCCGGGCGCCCTGAGAAAGGTTTGAAATCACCACTTTACTTTTCCATTTTGATCTCCACGGGATGATGTCTGTCAACACTAGTTAGTTTTTCCTTCTTCACTTCACACTCTTTTCTGTCGGACAGCTTTTTCCCAGCCGGTTCGTTTTTGGCCTAAAACACAAGACGGATAGAAATGGCTCACGGTCCAGGTCTTCTCGCTTGTCGGCTCCGTGGGTTACGGCAGGCAAGAACGGCCTCACCTTCTCGACGGAGATCATTCTTCCGTGAAGCTCAGTTCTGTGGAGATGGCTGATGCACTTTGTAGCCTCATCAGATGTCGACATGGTGACAAACCCATAGCACCGAGCTCCAGGACTGCGGGCGTTGGTCACCACTTTGGCCCCGACAACCTTCACGAGAAAGGGCACGCTTATTCTCCCGTACAGATCACCACACAATCTGTCAAAACTGACGAGCAGTTAACTGATCATCGGAACTACTTCCACTACTTTTTACTTCTCCACAAACTGGTGGTTCTCCAGGACTAGTTACGCAAGTGGTTCTAATCCATCCCATCAAAATACAATTGTTTTCGATGCAAGATCGGCCCTCGGAGTGACGAAAAACAAACAGGAAAAGCTAAAGACATTTAAACTTCACCAACCACGACTCATTAATTAATCAAAAGTCCTTCCCACTTGGATCATTTTCTCCAACCGGACTTCTACTTCCAGACAGGCTGGAGCACCAAGTAATTACCCTCCAGCTGCCTGAAACTAGAAAACTAGAGGAAAAGCAAGCAACAAGGGTTTTCGGACGCCGCACACCAGGCCACACGGGATGGTGACCCGCAAGAGAGGACACGCGGAGCCGTACGGGTGCCTGGGCTCACTTCCCAGAAGTACCTGGCCACGGGCAGAGAGGGATGAGGCCTGTGGAGGGGTGAGGGGCGGTATCCCGGAGCGGCGCACAAGTCAACGTCTGAAACAATCGAGGCAGCGAGAGCCCAGTGTCGAGGAGGGCAGCGCCGCATAAAGACCGCTGCGGGAAGCCCCACACCTGTGAGGAGCCCACAGGCGGCCAGGGGCGAGAGAACCACCCGTAAGAAGAGAGCAAGCAATCCCCACGGCTGGGCTGCTCAGGGCCTCAAACGATTCACTTTTTCCAGAGTGAACCCAGCAGCTGGAATGGAAAAGCTTGCAATTCACGGGGCACGAGGCTGAGAAGCCAGAAGGGTGCCACCCCCGGAGCCGAACTAACCTAACCAACCTGCTCTGACCTAACGAAGCCGGACAGCAAATCTGAGGAATAAATAAGTGAACTGCGCCCCAGCAAAAGCTCAAGAACATTTATAGGGACATACGAATAACCAGAATACATGTAAATCACGTCTGACGTCCAATTGAAAATAACCAGGCAGGCCCAGAAGCAAAAAGGGACTCTAATGAAGAAAACAAACCAACCAATAGAGAAAGACCCAGAAGTGACGCCATAACAGAATTAGTCAACAACGATGTTAAAATTATTTTGGCTAGGGGCGCCTGGTTGGCGCAGTCGGTTAAGCGTCCGACTTCAGCCAGGTCACGATCTCGCGGTCCGTGAGTTCGAGCCCCGCGTCAGGCTCTGGGCTGATGGCTCGGAGCCTGGAGCCTGTTTCCGATTCTGTGTCTCCCTCTCTCTCTGCCCCTCCCCCGTTCATGCTGTCTCTCTCTGTCCCAAAAATAAATAAAAAACGTTGAAAAAAAAAATTATTTTGGCTATATCCTAAACCCTCAAGAAGCTGGAGAAACCACTCCACATGCCGGGTAAACACACAGAAGGTATTTGAAAATACCCAACCCGGCATTTTGGAGCTGGAAAATACGTCAGAGGAGACGGACAGCAGACCCTGCAGAAAAAAAGGTAAGGGAACTTGAAAACATAGCAACAGAAGCTACTCGAAATAAATGGAGGGAAAAAGACAAAACACGCCAAAACAAACCACAGCAACAGCAGGCTTTACGACAGCGCATGGGTCGTCAAAGGCAAGAAGCACAGGAAAAACTTAGTGGATGAAACCCCAGAACATTCGTGGCAGCGAATCGCTCCAAGCCAGTGATCAAGAGAATCTTACAGGTAAGCCAGAGGAAAACAGACACCCATGCCCTAAGGAACGAAGGTGAGACCCATAGCCACAGGTCAGATGACATGAGCCGGAAGGAAAGAGGCAGCACTGCTGTCCAGGAAAAAAAAAAAAAAAAAAAAAAAATCAAGGAACCTGGAATTTGGCACCCGGCAAACAGAGTTTTCCAAACGAAGGCGAAAGAATGACATTCCCAGACCCACAAGAGCAGTGGAAATTATCACTGGCAAGCCTGTACCTTAAGGAAGGTTTAAAGATAGAATAAAATAATACCCAACAGGAACTTGGATGTCAACAAAAGGGAGTAAAGAGCACCTCAAAAGATAAACACGTAGGTAACTGAAAAGTCCCTGTTTTTTCTTATTTATGTACCTCTTTAAGGTATAAGCACAAAGCATATTACACACGTAAATAAGCCAATAACGTACTGCGTTATTAAATAGAAAACAGACCACGATGGCAAGACCAAAAAGGCTGGGAGGGAAAATGGCGGTGCACTGTTACAAGGTTCGCACGCCTCCAGGAAACCAGATTATCACTGAAGGGATAGACTGGGCTAAATTGAGTCTTTTTTTTTTTTTTAAGTTTATTTATGTATTTTAAGAGGGGTGAGGGGGGAATACACACAGGGGAGAGGGAGAAAGAATCCTAAGCAGGCTCCGCACTGTCAGCGCACAGCCTGATGTGGGGCTCGATCGTACGAACCGTGAGATCATGACCTGAGCCAAAATCAAGAGTCAGACGCTTAACTGACCAAGCCACGCAGGCACCCCAAGTTGAACCTTGTAATAGAATTCCTAAATGCGGCCACCAAAGAGAAATGTTATAGTTCAACTAATAACTGAAAAAAAAGAGTCAGGAAGAAAAAAAATACCTTGAGACAAACGAAAAGTAAATACAACACACAATAATTATGGGATGTAGCAAAAGCAGTGAAGAGTGAAGTTCACGGTGATGGAAGTCCACATCAAGAAACAAGGAAAAACTCAAATAAACAACTAAATTTTACAACCTCCAGAAACCAGGCCATAGTAACACTAGTCCCATACACAAGTTACAGCTAGGGCAGAACAAATCATAAAAAGCACTCAATGCAAAAGGCAGCAAGAGAAGCAAGGAGGCCAAGAAATAGGTCAGAGAGAAGACAGAGCCAGAGCAGACTCAAACCCCACTATGCTCGTGCTCGTGTTACATGTGAATGTTCCCATGGGATGTGCAGAGAACCGAGGGGAGAGCCCGCACCTACGCGAGTGCAGAGCCCTGAGTCTGGCCCCGACCACCTGATTCAGGTCAACGTGAGCAAGTCCTCTCCTCTCTCCGGACCTCAACGTCCCCACCTGTGCGATGATGGTGGGGGTGGGGTGGGGGAACGTTCCATCATCTCTAGGTTCGCAGCAGACTCGGGGGTCCGTGTTCCCGCCCGCAGGTGTGGAGGAGCGCTGCTCTCCCAGTAGAGGAGAGCCCCGCTCCGTCCAGAGCACCTCACAGAGGGCCAAAGGGGGTGGACTTTCTGAAGGGCACAGATGTCACTTCTCTCAGCGACGAATTTCCCATTCTTCACTCTCCTCAAGGTCAAGGGGCTGAGCCAATTGTGGGGTCACGTGACTTCCCCACCAAACTAAGTACCCTGGCAGACATCGCTTCTGATGGCCACGAGAGCAGAATCCAAGACAACCTCACCTGTCCCTGTCCCCTGGCCTCGCCCTCTGCCCCCCACAGCAGCCTCCGATTAGTTGATCCAAAATACAGACTTGTCCCACCACAGGGCCTCCGTGCCACTGCTCTAGTCCACAGCTGAGACCTGTGGGCAAGGTCAACTCCAGAATCACCCAGGCCTCACTTCAACAGCACTTACTCGGCAAGGTGCACCAAACCCCAGACCCACATCTAAATCCGGTGTCCCTCCCAAACGCTGATGGCATGCTGTTAACTTCCTGAATAAACCCATCATTTAGGCTATGTTTACTTTTTTTTTCAATGTTTACTCTTGAGGAAAGCAAACAAGCAGGGGAGGGGCTGAGAAGCGGATTCTGTGCTAACAGCAGAGAGCCCAGCCCGATGCAGGGCTCAAACTCAAACCGTGAGATCATGACCTGAGCTGAAGCCACCCAAGCACCCCTGTTGTATTGACTTCTTAAACGATTTCCGCATCAGACTGTTAAGACCTATGAGGACGTGACCTTCTATGTGCTGTTAGGCTTCATAATTGGTGTCTAAGTCAAGTAAATAACCGACAAACAGGTTACAGCGTCAGTTTGAAGCCCTTGTGAAAGACATTCACTGTGAAGAAAAATTCATCTTACAAACGCTCCTTCTGGGTCCTGTCCACTTAAGTCACTGACACATTTGCTGACGTCTAGTCAGGGACACAGACCTGAGCAAAGACAGGCCCAGGGCATCCAGGACATCTGTGAAGTCCGCCTGGACTCCCGGCAGCTTCTCCATGCTGGGGGTGGGGTGTGTGTGTGGGGGGGAACCTCACACCTGCTCCCCCCTTGGAGGGCCACTCCCCACAGGCACCCACAAGACCAGGGCAGTCCTCCTGCCCTAAAATGAGACTGCTTCACTATCTAATTCCAGGATGATGAAAATCGGTTTTAAATGTTCTCGAGTCCTCAGAAGGCTTCTAAATTGTATTATTGTCTTCCTGCCCCTGTGAACAGCGTATTAGTTGATATATTTTTTAAACCACTGTCGTGTTCCAGTTTTTGAACTATAGGTTTAAAAACGCCGGAATATATTAAGTTAACTCGTCACTTACTGTTGAGGAAAAAAATCCAGCACGCCAGCTTTTAAGTTGTATATGGGCCACAAAAACAGCAGTTTCTTTAAGACAAGTTAGAATGAACCACAGCAACGTTTAGACTGTAGCTATTTACATACATTTTCTGTAACACAATGAACTACCTGTTGGCTGTTCCCCACTCTCAACTGGGAAACAAGGCCCACTACCTTGTGGGGTTTTGTTTTCCGTACATATGTATGTGTGCACGTACACACACGTGTATATATGTACAAGCCCAAAAAAACAAAAAAGACCACCGACCAGATTAACGATAGAAAAAAGAACTCCCCAAACTCTGAGCTTATTTTTTAATGCCAAATAGAGGCCGGGTGGCAGGACGTTAAGGGAGCACGTACCTTTCCATACTTGTTGAATAGATTCTTCAGATCTGTCGCTCGAGTTGTGGAGGACAGTCCACTGACCCACAGGTTCCTGCCAGAGCTGCTTCCGGTACGACCTGGGGCAGGAGGGAAAGGATCAGGCTTTGCCTCCAGGCCTAACAGGAAGCACGGCGTGCCTCAGAACGTGGCCCTCTCTTAAACCCCAGCCACATCCGATTTCAACTCTCCTGGTTTAAGAACGTAATTACTGCCAACACACGGAAGACCAAAAATACGGATTGCGGAAAACGGCTTCCTTACTCAAGGAATCCTCAGGTCCACGTCAGTTACAAATGGAAAGGACTACTGGTGCCCATTCTCACCCAAGATGGCAGTTTCTACAACCTTGTTCCATTATTATAATGGGCAGAACAGGATGAGAATAGGACGCAGTGCAGTCAGACTTTCACTATCTCATGAATGACACCCACGACAGAGACAGAAACCACAGAAGCTCACCAACATTTACATCTAGTCTCTCAAGATACTGCTAGATGGGACTTCCGGTAATCCTCAATCAAACCAACTACTGGATCCCAAACGTGGGTACCTGTAGGCCCCTCCCTCCCGAAATAAGGGATCCACAGGCGGCTCCCTGCCACATAAGTTAAATCATACCTTTTTCATCTTTAATGATTGGCTTTATATCTTTTTCTTCCTTAAAAGAGCTAGAGACAAAAGTTAATGTTACTCACACAGGAAAAAAATGAAAGAGAACTAAATTAAAAGTATGGTATGTGCTAAAACTGAATACCTACCAGAAAATTAGTCTGAAATAAAATTTTAAGACACCTTTGCAAGCTTTTATAGGAAATCTGACCCCCAAAATACAATGTCAGATTCTTAAAAGTCAATTGGATTTAGCCGAAGATAAGAGTTAACAATTTAAGAACACAACCGTTAATAGGTTGAGAAAAAGAAAAGAAATAGGTTCACTCATTAAAAATACACAGAGAGATATAAAACATCGTTTAGAAGTAAACTACAATTGCATCAGTCTGGCTGGCCAATTGCAGAAAAAACAGCTTATGTGTGTCATTAAATGACCAATGAAAAGGAGATAGCGTCTGGTCTAAAACTGAGAAAAAACAAACCTCATTTTCTGATCAGCGCCCTCACTGGCTGAGGACTCTTTAGGAGCCGGAGGGACTTCATTACAAGCTTCAAAAGCAAACTTCTTCACGTCTTCTTTGCTATCTCTGGGGTCTGGGCTTGAGGCTTCCTGGGGCGCTTCCGCGACCTCCTCGCTAGAGGCTTCCGTGTGCTCTGAGGCTTTACTACTCTGCTCAACTGGCTTCTCTAGCCCTACAGGCTCACAGTCCGTCCGCGCGCCATCGCCCGGCTGCTCCACGGGCTCCCTTTTCACTACCGCTAACAGGGTGTCTGCCCTGCTCGCCTGAGCTCGTGCTGTTGACTCGCTGGCCAAATCTAAGTCACCCTCCTCCGGATGGGCGCTGCCAAAAAGGTCCTCTTCCTCCGCAAGCTTTCTGTCTGGCCCCACGCTACTTGTATCCTGTGCAAAGGGCTGCTCCAGCTCGGAACCTTCTTCTTTTACTGGCTCAGATTTACAAGTTTCCCCCAAAATGTCGAGTATTTTCTCATTTTCTACGGATTTAACAGGAATAGAATGGCACAAGGTTTAATTACCAGGGAAATAAAGCAATCACAAATGCGGAACCGGCACGGCTGCCACGCTAACACGAAGAGAACCGCTAGCTACACAGAGATTGGAAAACCCGCGGGTACACAAAGTTACACTGGTTACACTACCTGCGCTCCAACCGACTGCTACAGTAAGCCGCTACGCTACATGGAAGAGAAAAGGCCCCCACAGATTTAAACACCTACAACCACGTGGCTGCTTCTCGACAGTCTTCGTCAGGTTTTTGTTCAAGTGTGGGTCTTCGACTTATTTTCCCAGTGTCCGAGGTGCGGAACCGAATGCGATCACCGTTTGACGACAGCTCAGTTTCCAAATTTCTTCGAATTTCTTTTAACGGGACAGTCCGACATGAAACCCAGAATCTCTTCCGACGGCAGGAGATAGACACGCAGTCCGGAAGGGGAGTGACACGTTGGAAATTTTCCTGAAGAAACCGTTTCCTCTTCTAGAATCCAGTCACTTCTCGGGTTAAAAGTGCCCTGACAACCGCTTTTTATCCTGCCTTAACTGTTATCACTCAGAAAGACTGGGGCAAAATATCACAAGATCTGTTTCATGTGTAGAAACACATGGAAGAATCACAGGGGGAAATTACTTAAAATGCCACTCTACGTGGTTAGAGAGATGAAAATAATCACTACATCTCACCAAATATATTTGACCTCCAGAAACCAGAACGGCACTTCCACAGATCTGGTGATACGAGTGGGTTTCCAATCTCTGATCCTCGTACGATCTGGATTGTCCACCATTAAAATAATTTACATGACCATACACAGCTTAGAATATATAGACAGCTTGAAAAACAAGAGTGGGAAAACTTTCAAACCATTAACTGTCGTGTTTCTCTTATCAGTACCTGGCTCCAAGAGAGGTTCTTCAATATCCTATTTTAAAAAAAGAAAAGAGAAAAAAATCCACAAGGCACTTAGAAACAGGGCAGATACCTTTCCCTGGCAGACACAGCTTCAATCAAGTGTGAATAAATGCCAGTTTCAAATGACTTTCTCCAGTGGTTCCAGTCAAAACACCGTGTTGCATTCTAGGATGATCTCCATGAGAACAAACCCATTTTGCTGGCTTCTTTTTCCCCAGCAAAGCCTGGCAGGCAGCAGTGACACTTGGCCTATTCGAATTCCCCGGGGAGGGTGTGGCCACCCCACCCAAGTCTGAGCTGACCGAAGGGCCTCTGGAGAGGGCAACAACGGCCAACAGTGAGAGGCCACACAGTCGACTACTGCTTTATACATCATGCCAGATTTGAGTAAGATCTAGTTCTCTCCGAAGAAGCTGTTACTTATCATTGGAACCTGTCAACAAAACCATCTGTTTTCTCAAATCCTTTCCCTGGCTCCCCACTGTACTTAAGACAGAGGGCCAAATCCTTTCCCTGACCCCAGATGGGGGTAGTCAGGCCCACCAACGTCTGCAGTCTCACTCCTGCATCCTCCACCCCTACAACCAGCCATTCTCCCTTCGGGCCCAAAGTCCTCTTTCCCCTTTCTCTGGATTCACTCCTGACCTATGTGTCAGACCTCAATTTGGGTTGGGCTCCTCCGGGAAGCCTTTCAGGAGTTTTTTTATTGCCTTCTCCCTGATGAACTTCTTTTCTTTTCTAGTTACTTTCTTTTTGGTTATTAACATGCCCCCAGTAGAATACAAAAAGCAAGACTGTAACTTGTTTGGCTTAACCTCTTACTCCAGGCACTTTGGCTCAAAATCAGTGTTCAAATCAATTTTTTACAGACGCACATCCTTTTTCGCTATGGAATATTAAACACTCGCCTGATGTTTCCAACCACGCACAACCAGGTGGTAACTTACCGGAGGTACTTTGAAGTCCAATGATGAAGCATCCAAAGTATTCTCGAAGCCCTCCCCATCCACCTGAAAGACAAAAATGGAAGACCGCTTAATGGAGACAAAGTTATGAAGGTCAAGGCCTATACACCTCACCAGTTGTTTTTTTAATGTTTATTTATTTTTGAGACAGAGAGAGACAGAGCGTGAGCAGGGGAGGGGCAGAGAGAGAGGGAGACATGGAATCTGAAGCAGGCTCCAGGCTCTGAGCTGTCAGCACAGCTCGAACTCATCAACTGATGAGATCATGACCTGAGCCGAAGTCAGATGCTCAACCGACTGAGCCACCCAGGCACCCCATACCTCACCAGTTTCTAAGTGACTTACATGTCTGTTTCCCTCTTAGCGCCCGCCGCCACCTGCTAGTGCCAAGGGGTAGTTCACCATTGGATTATTCAGTTTATCGTTGGCCTCCCTGCCTCCTCTGACAGGGTCTCACACAAGGTGGTTGCTGTCAGTGCTGGCCCACAAACATACAAAGTCATTTCCCAGGCAGTTTCTATTTACTGGTGGTCCACATACGTGACCCAGACATTTTTCCAAAGCAGAACTCAAAAGGAAAATGAAAAACTTCACACTTTTCCACTTTCCTTTGGTAACGATACCTTTAAAAACATCCACTGGGCACTTTCTCCTAGAGGCTTTATTTAAAACATTTAACCAAACTGGTATCTTCTGTATTCAACTTGAAAACTTTTTAACCTTCTTAAGTGAAATACAAAAATATGCTTTCCCGAATGTGCTTCCTTTTCCAGGTTTGAAGCTTATGACCTGGGTGATCTGATTCACCAAGAAGAAACCAAGTTCATGCTTGGAAATAATTAACACACAACAGGATCGCACTGAGAGAGGACAGCAAAACAGCTGCCCAATGGCACCCTAGGCGGAGATGCAGTGATATTTGGAGTTTGTGATTTTTGACCTTTACGGTTTAAGGTTTAAAGTTCAGTCTTACGAGGGTACTTTTTCCCCCAGTTTAAAGCGAGAACAGTTAAGGCGGGCGGGGGGGGGGAAGGGAGGGGGACCCAACAAACACAAACAAAAAATACCAACCAAACTAAGAGGACGGAGTATGCCAAGGTGGTAAGGCTAAAACGGCCATCAGTTTTAGGAAGGCCGCCACAGAGGGGTCTGTGCCAAATACTCAAAGTTGAAGCTTGAGAAAGCAACACTGGTAACAAGGTTAAAGCCCTCCCTTATGCACAAGGATATGAAAAGTGGTTTTCTTTAGGGGCACCTGGGTGGCTCAGTTGGTTAAGTGTCCAACTCTTGGTTTTGGCTCAGGTCATGATCTCATAGTTTGTGAGATCGAGCCCCACGTGTGGAGCCTGCTTGGGATTCTCTCCCTCTGCCCTGCCCCAGTTTGTGCTCTCTCTCTCAAAAAACAAAACAAAACAAAACAAAACAACCAACAGGACAATCCAGATGATGAACTTATGACCTGTTTTCTTATCATCCCACACATTTTTAAAACCTATTTTCCAAAGGAAAATACTTTGACCAAGTACATCAATCTTTTAAGACTTATGCGTAGAAAGTGCCTCCCGCCCATTTATCAAAATATTCCTCGGAATTCTAGAGAAGTTCTCCGGTAGTTAACATCAGACTTCTACAGAATTTCAACGGATGTAACTTGCCACGAAGGTTTAGACACCGAGTTCAGTGTCTATGGTGGATGCGGTCTAATCAACCAGCAGGGTGTTCTTGCTCACGTGAGCAGCACGTGAGCACTGGGGAGCCTCGGGGCTACTGGCACATTCCACCGCGTCTTCAAGTTACCTACAGCGTGCTCTGTGAGCTGCGCGGGGAGCTCTCGCAGCTGTGCCGCCACATATTCTTTGCTGTCACACAGGGAACCAAGAATGCTGTCCGTGCCGTCCTCCCCAAAGTCGGGAGCGGTGCTGTTTTCAACTTCGCTCTCTTCCAACACACCGACATCCATCACGTCCATATTCCGCAAGCTCTCTAAACCTGTCTCCATATCCTCCTGGAAAGAGAAGGAAACGCGTCAACGACCGGGAGGCTGGTGGTGGCGCTCCTGCTGGCATCTCCGCCTTCGATGCCACGTACCTGCCCATCTCTGGAATCTTCTTCCAGGCCGTTGTCTTCTGTGCCTTCTTCCTCCATCTTTTGTCCTAATTACAAAATAACCTTTCAGTTAGATTAACATTTAGGTTCTCACCTCCTAATTAGTTTATGCACACTAACAGATTTCAACCTGGGTGAGAATACATCATAAGCAAACAAAAGTACCCGTTCTCCCACTGTGTGGAATTTTGCTGCAACCGGGACGTGGAAATCGGGGATTTCTATACTATTGTCAAAGCATTTTGATTTTGCACAAGATATCTAACTTTAAAAGACCTCAAAACCACTCCAAACTAAAAAAAAACACCCCGAAAGAAAAACGAGCAAAGGATGAATGGGCATTTTCCAACAAACAGACACTTACAAATGCCAAGTCCACCTGGTGATCAAAGAGCTTCATCCCAAAATAACACTAGATTAAGCTGCTGCTTCTCCCACACATTCCACCCACGTCAGGCAGGCTGACCACCTCTCCTCATTCTCCGGCTCAGGAACTTTTCTTTGCAAGGTACAAAGGTAAAGGCTACCACAAAGTCAATGGTCGTCCTGGATCTCGTAAATGCAGAACTACTTAGGATTAATGCTAAATATTTCCAAGGGGGGCTGGAGGAGGAGGATGGAAACCTCTAGGCTTAGAAAGAGAAGTAAAACCTTTGGGCTCCATCGTGGATCAAAAAGCCTTAAAACTGTACAAACCTTTTATTCTAGAAATTCCCTCTATAGGGGCATGTGCTAACACTAAAATGTCTGACAAAGAACAAAACCAAAAGTACCCTATCTAGAAATATACAGAGCCCAAGCATTCGAAAGGGAAACACATCATGACAGTCTGTTCACTCGTGGGACACCAGTTGCTGTCAACAGGGGAAGTTGGGTGCAATTTGGCCATGACTGGAAACGTTTTTGGTGTCACAAGTGGGAGATGCTCCTGGCATCTAGTGGGTAGTGAGCAGGGATGCTGTTCAACCTAAGATAGTGCACAGGACGGAAAGAATTCCTCACCCCAAATTGTCAACAGTGCCAAGTTCGCAAAACACTGTGGCACACCACAAAGGTCTTAAAAAAAAAAAAAAATCATGCTTCTAAAGAATATTTAAGAATACGTGAAAATGCGTATACAATAAAAAAAAAAAAAAAGAATCAGGTACAGTACGTCTACTTTTACTAAATAGCACGTAGAGGTGCCTGGGTGGCTCAATCAGTTAAGTGTCTGACTCTTGGTTTCTGCTTAGGTCATGAGGTCACGGTTCCATGGGTTCAAGTCCCACGCTGGGCTCCGTGCTGGCAGCATGGAGCCTGCCTGGGATATATATTCTCTCTCTCTCTCTCTCTCTCTCTCTCTCTCTCTCTCCCTCTTCCCGCCGCCCCCCCCCCCCCATCACTAGCAGGCCTCTCAAAATAAACTTAAAAAAATAGCACGTACATGTTTGTATACATCCAAACGTGAAGACGTATTTACAGCACATACGTAAAAGTAACAAAGGCAGTCATCAACAGGGGTTCAAACACAGTGGTAGAATTAGAGATAACATTTTATTTTCATGTGTGTACGTTTTACATGTTCTAAGCTATTTGATACAGCTTCTAAAGTATCTAAACCCTTCCATAATTTTTTGAAATGAGAAAATTAAACAGAAGAAACCTCAATCTTTGAGTACAGATCCAAACAGTATGTACCCCCCCACACGCCCTCCGGGCCACCGTTAACACTCAAAATGTGTAGCTTTATCACCTGTCAGGCTCTGTGCTCCTTATATCATTAACACTCCCACGACACCAGCAGTTTATTAGCTGCATCTGACAGCTGAGAACTTGGTTCGGTTCTTAAAGACTCAGCTGCACTGGCTCCCGTTATATGGGAATCCAGCACTCCCTTTCGCAACATGCGCTCGAAAAACGTTTGGCAGCTGGGGCACCCGGGTGGCTCAGTCGGTGAGGCGCCTGACTTCGGCTCAGATCATGATCCCACAGTTCGTGAGTTCGAGCCCCGCGTCGGGCTCTGGGGCGACAGCTCGGAGTCTGGAGCCTGCTTCAGAGTCTGGGTCTCCCTCTTTCTATCCTTCCCCTGCTGGTGCTGTTCCTCATAAAAGGAATAAACGTCAAAAAAAAAATTTTTTTTTAATGTTTGGTGGCTGCACCCACTTTCAGGACCTCTAACTCGTAGCCTGCTGTACCCACAAAGGACGTAAACAGGACAGATGCAGACCGAGAAAAGCCCTCCCTAAAGGCCAACAGAACGACAAAAGCTGGGCAGGGGCCACGCCCCAATTCCGAGGGTCTGGTTTCAGCAACTAAAAGCTGAAGGGGTGGCGGACAAAGATGCTAGAAAACCTAATATTCAGAACGGTAATCTTTCAAAAATCACATCCACAAGCTTCAAAAATTTGCATGTCTAAAGTTTAGCTACTTTTCACTTTGACGTAACCTTTGAAGATCTAACTTCAGCCAAGACACAAGAGGGTCTGGCACTTCATACCAACACCCACATGTGCAGACACCTGCAAAGAGCACGCTAGCTGAACAACTTGCAGGAGCTGCCCTCGGCCCCAGGACCCTTCTGGTGACTTCTCAGAAAAACAAAGGGGAAGGGACCGGTGCCCCTCCAACTCCAGCTACGGTTGTACTAGTATAAACATTTCTTTATACCAGCAGAAATAAAGACCACCGAAGCTGTTTTTTTGACAAAATGGTAAGTCCAAGCAGTTTTAATGTCACCTAAAGTGCAACCCACACGTTCAGACACGCACTGGAAGCACTCAGCCACGATCTGGTTTGTCTAACAATGCAAAGGTCCCTGTTAAGAGCCAAGAACATTTTTGACTCATGAGCCTCGAACCTCCCAAGTTTTAAATGAGCACCTACATTAAGAACTTTCAGACACAACTTCTAACAGATACAGGGCTCTCAATCTGCATTCTCTTGACTAATCAGTATAGATACCAGACCATTACAAGAGCAGTAACAGCACGTTAATGTTTTAAAATTCAGCTTAAATGGAAATCCCTAAGGCAACCTAACTCAGAAGTTTAACCTTTCAAAACACACAAAGTTTTTAAACAGATGAGTCATGCAAAAGCCCTTCTAGAACAGCCCTTCTAAAAAGTAAACTGAAGTTACTGAAAACGCTACAAATTACTTTCTCCTTTTGTAAGCGGGTGTGCTCCACTGCCTAAATTTAACTCTTTTTCAGATGAACAGGGTATAGCCCACGGTGAGAATTCTTGCGGTGGCACCTTTCAGGAAAATAACCCACATCACACGCAAGTTCCAAAATCAGATTGTCCTCATCCATACAAAAACTGAGGACGAAAACCAATGACGGTAACAAGATTTCAAAGCTTTGTGGAACTAAATACTTCCAGAAACAGCTGGTCCCATCCACGAAAAGAAATGAACCACTGACAGATGTCACAAACCAGAAGACTCTTGGAAACACGCTCAATGAAAGAAGCTAGGCACAAAAGGCCACGTATTGTGCGATCCTATTTACGTGGAACAGAACAATTACACACTTCCGGCAGGGGAGGGGGGCGGGGAATGGGGAGCAAATGCTAATAGGCACAAAGACTTCTACGTAGGATGATGGAAACGTTCTAGAATCACGTAGCAGTGACGCAGCCTTATGAATATACTAAAAAGTAACGAATTGTGCACTGTAAACAGGTGAATTTTATGGTATTTGAATCACATGTCAAAAAAAAAAGGGAGAGAGGGAGAAAAAAAAATATCTGACTGCTGAGCACCTGGCAAGCTCGGTCCATGGAGCACATGACTCTTGACCTCAGAGGTTTTACGTTGGGTGCAGAGACTGCTTAAAAATAAAGCCTTGGGGTGCCTGGGTGGCGCAGTCGGTTAAGCGTCCGACTTCAGCCAGGTCACGATCTCGCGGTCCGTGAGTTCGAGCCCCGCGTCAGGCTCTGGGCTGATGGCTCGGAGCCTGGAGCCTGTTTCCGATTCTGTGTCTCCCTCTCTCTCTGCCCCTCCCCCGTTCATGCTCTGTCTCTCTCTGTCCCAAAAATAAATAAAAAAAGTTGAAAAAAATAAAAATAAAAAAATAAATAAAAATAAAAATAAAGCCTTAAAGCGAACAAGAAACAACTCACCAGGGGAAAATAGGCTGGGTGTAAACGCTCCCAACAATCTATTTTGGACCCTTCGGGCAGCTGGGTTCTATTTAGTCTCCTGCTGGTGTCCTTTCCCTCGGTGTAAAGCCTAGTTTTTGAGCCCAGGAAGAAGCCACAGCAGGTTTAAGAGCGGGCCTCACCCTCATTCAGCGAAAATCCCAACGACAAGAGCCCAGGCGTCCTACTTAGCACCCGCAAAGTCTCTTTCGTCTTCCCAGAACTACTCGCAAGGTGACGAAAGCAAAAAAGCAAGCGGAATCGTCAGACGGGAACCTCCAAAGCCCCCCTCCGGCCCTCGGACAGAACCGGTGCTGCGGGACCGGTTCCGCTAGCAGGTTCCCTGAGCGCCGGGCCTTAGGCGGCAACCAGCACGAGCCGCTACCTTTGACGCCTCTCTTGGCCGTCTTCTTGCTGGAGGCTTCCAAGGCGATGCCGAGTTCATCGGGATCCTGCCCTTCCTCCTTAACCGCCTGTGAAGAAGAGAGAAAATCGAAGGAAGTTGAGGAGCGCGGCAGCCGACACAGCCGACCCCTCGAGCCGCAAGCCCTTCGAAAGGCTTGCACGTCCGGGTCCGGGTCCTCGCTGGGTGCGAGGCACCGGGGGATGTGCGAGCGGGGGTCAAGGACGGTCCTACGCGGGCCCTAAAGATCGCGCTAACTTCCGCTTCCAGGTAACCAGCAGAGACCCCGCGCTAGACGCACCTTCTGGAAAAGCCTGAGCGGCGTTCAACAAGGGGGGGGCTGGGCAGGACTGGGGAACTCGATGGCAAACTCAAGTCCTGCAAGGAGCCTGTTCTTGGGGAGACACCCCCCCCCCCAATACTCGGGGTTGGCCCGGGGCGGGGGCGGTGCATAAACGCAGAAGCGGGGAGACGGAGCAACACGTTACAAAGGATGTTGGGGACACAGCTCAAGCGACCGAGAAAGACAAGGCGCCCGCCAGCCAGAGGACGGCCCTGGAAGAAGAGCCGTCGAGCGCAAGACCTGCGAGCGAAGACCCTGGAATAGGAACCAGCGCAGCTCCCTCCCCTCCAACATCTCCAAGGCCCCTCAGTCAGCCGTTCTCCAGGAGGGGAAACTGAGGCGCAAGGGAGAAGAAGGCACCTGTCCAAGGTCACAGAACCAAATCTCCAACCGGGGCCCGGAACAAGCCCCGGGGCCAGCCGGTGGCTATCAAGACGCGCTTTCGACACTCGAGGGCACTGGTTGGAAGGGGGACCAAAGGCGAGACACACAGAGAGGGGCGGTGACGGGCCAAGGTCACACAGCCGGGGCCCCCTGGTCCCCGCGAGCTCGGGCCGGGGTCCGTCACAAGCGGGGAGTGGCGGAAGGAGGTCCGGGAACCGCGGTGACAGGCCCGCGCGGGGGCGTGCCCCGACCTCCTGCTCCACCCCGGGACGTCGAGCCGCCTCACCTTCTTGAGCCGCTCCATCAGGACGCTCTTGTTGCCGCCCGTGTCCAGGTTCCGCTTCTTCAGCTCCGCCCGCAGGTCGATCACCCGCAGCTCGCTCAGCCGCCGCGTCCCAGCCTCCGAGGCACCCGACCCCACAGCGGCTGTGCCAGAACCCGACTCGCCGGAGCCTGCCAGAGTCTCCGCCATCCCAGGTCCCGCGTCGCCGCCACCTCCTTCCCACACCGCCGGCGGCTGTAGCGGCTCTGAGCACAAAATGGCGCCGCCTAAGAGGAAAACGCACTCGCTTTCTCCCGCCCCGCTTTCCGGCCGCGCATGCGTGCCACACATGCCAGCTTTATTAGCAGCACGCGCGCTCGCGCGTCGACCAACCGCACGTTCCCCACCACAACGCGCAGGCGCCGTAACTGCAGCACGCATGTGTCGCGGCCGTCCGCGGCGGGAGGCAGGCGAGCTGCAACGCGCCTGCGCCCATCCCTGTGAGCGCTCACCACGCATGTGCAGACGCGACCGGCAGCGTCGGCTCCGCGCCGGGTGCGCTTGCGCAGAAGCCAGGCGCGCCAGGGCGGCTGGAGCGGTTCCCTCGCAGGCGGCGCCATTTTGTGCTAGGAGCCGAGATAAAACCGGCCCGGTTCTGTGTGAAGTGGGCGGCGGAGCCAGGGTCCCTGGAATGGCGGAGACTCTCTCAGGCCTAGGCGATTCGGGTGCGGCGGGCGCAGCGGCTCTGAGCTCTGCCTCGTCCGAGACCGGGACGCGGCGCCTCAGCGACCTGCGGGTAATCGATCTGCGGGCGGAGCTGAGGAAACGGAATCTGGACTCGAGCGGCAATAAGAGCGTTTTGATGGAGCGGCTCAAAAAGGTGGAGCTGGGGCCCTGGGGGCGGCAGGAGGTGGCGGGCGTGGGGGGGGGGTCCTCGCGGCCGCGACGGGGGTCCCCCGGTGTCTGGGTCCGCCTCCGGCCCTTTTCGGGGCCTGCGCCTGGCCTGGCGCCCCGGGCTTCTCCCCGGCCCCTCCGAGGCCTCAGCGGGAGCGCCCAGCCCAGCGGGTCCTGGGTGCGAAGCGCAGCGCCGCTCAGGAGAGAGAAGAGAGCGTCGGCGCGACCCGGGGACAGCGCCGCGGCCTTGCGGCGGCGGGCGGGCGGCGGGGCAGCTGGGCCGGGGGGCCCCTGTTTTCCGCACCAGGCGCTGCGCGGAGGGCCTTCCTCTCGCTGTCCCGTCGCGGCCAGCGAAAACGACAGGAAGCCCGGAAACCCTCTTTCCCCGGGCGAGGTCGGGGGACTCGGCCAAGGTCACACGGCCGCGGAGACGAGGCGGCGGGATTGGAACCCGCGCCGGCCGCCGGCCGTTCTCCGAAGGTGGGGATGCGCCTTGACCCGTTAGGGCCGACGCACCTCGACCGGAGGGCTAATTCACAAAAGCGTGCCAAGAGCGCGTCCAAACGCTTAAAAAAAAAAGAAAAAAAGAGAGAAAAACCGGTTTACGGACTTGCCAGCCGCAGGTCCAGAAAACCCCGGGGAAGGGAGGCCAGTGTTTACCGTGGCGACCGGGGCCGCGGAGACGTTGGCGGGAGGAGCGCGGGGGCCGCTTCAGGGCTTCACCCGGACGCAGGCAGCGGGGGGGCTCCCGTCCGGGGGTCCGGACGCCGGGCTCCGCGGCCCGGTCGGGGGCCTGGAAGCCCGTGGACGCTCCCCGAGCAGAAGGGACGGTGGCGCCCTCGTGGTCGGATCAGCCGAGGCCGCGCGAGGCGGGCTTGGCCCGGGGCCTGGCACGTGCGGGTGCGCGGTGGGCCCGGCTCGCTCCGCTCCCCTGTGCGGCTGGTCTGCGGAGGCGGGATCGTCGTGACCCCCGCCGTGGGGGGAGCCCTGAGGGGCCGGCGCGGGAAGCACGAGTCAGCTGCGCGTCGGGGCCCCGCGGTTCCGCTTTCCGCGCGTTGCTCTCGGCCGCTTTGCCTTTTCCCGTCCGCCCGGCGCTGTCTGGGGCCGTCTCCCGCGTAGTCTCGGCCTCCCCGGCCGGCAGCCCCTGCAGGCGACGTGATCTGTGATTCTGGCCCCCGGACAGTCGCGTGTCGGGGCTTTGTTTGTTACCGATCACTGTTCAGAGGAAGCAGGGTTCCTATTTTCCGAACGAGGAAGCTCGGACTTGAGAACCAGCAGTCGATCAGCTCAGAGTCGGTCGGGCCTTTCTCGATGGAGCTTGTGTTTCTCTCGCTGTGGATTCCGACCTCCTTTGTTCGAGACTCGGCGTCGTCCGTCAGCCCAGACGTGCACCTTGACAGAAGTGCCCGCAGGCCGAGGGTCGGCACCTGGGGACTTGGGGTCGGCCTGCTTGGCCACCGGGGCCCCCCGCCGGCAAAGCCAAATCGGGACCTCCATCCTTCTTTCACCCCGGACGGTCTGCAGGGCTGCTAGGGTGGCGTTGGGCCTGCCTGTCACGTTGGTGGCGGAGACCGGTTGGTGTGTGACTGCGGGGACCCTCCAACTGTCCCCTCTGAGCCGTCTTGGCTTCCTCCGCTGTCCCCTCGTTTTCTCAGGGATGCGGTGGTCGTGCAGAAACGGCATCAGCGTTTGTGTGTATCCGCTCCCCCGCCCCAGCGGGTCTGGAACCACTGCTCCTCCTTTTCTTTTCTGTTTTCACCACCTGGTGTCCCTTCTCCAGTCACTTTTCCAGGAAGGAAATGAGGAGAAGGCGGAGGGAGCACAGAGAGTGCAGTTCGCCGAGCTCCGTAAGGATGACTCAGAGCCCACGGTGCCCCTAGAGATGATCCTGTAAACACTGCACCCAGGGGAGACACACCGAGGGGCAGAACGCTACGCCTTCTGTCTGGGGGCAGGTCTCTGTTCCCCCTGCAGGATTCCAGAACCCTCTGTTGCCAGGAAGAACATGGGGGACTTCCTGGTTGTGCTTTCCTGGGTCCCAGAGCGGAACTTCCACTTCTTCCTCCTTGCTCTGGCTTTGGACAGAAGGGAGAGACTTTCTTTGCTCCTGGTATGGACTAGATGTGGAAGCTCCTAAGACCCATTTCAAGTTCAGCCTTCCCCGCTGGAAAACTCCTTCCACCCTGAAATTTCTGAAACCACCGACGAATAAAACACAGCGTTTGCAGCTGGTTTAAATAGAACTCGTGCTCACAGGACAGTACAGTACTGAGAGACAGGGTTCTCGGTAAAGCCGGAAAGCACAGCCCAGCCCAGCATCCGGGGAGGTCATGAGCGACCTGCCCAGTACCCGTTTGCCGAGTGCCTCCTCGGTGCTGGGTGTGTTGTGCCGCGCGTGGGTGTGGGCTGTTCAAGTGAAGGACAGGCTCTCAGGATGGGAGGTCCGGCTTGCCGGGAGAGCCTTGTAATCCTGTATCCTTTCAGGTGCGTCCCCTAGTGCTTAAGAGCGAGACCTTTGCAGGCCGTCATAGGTGTGGGTGACCTGATGAGGTAATACGTGTCAGTTCAGTCTTGTGCTGCACACGCTATGATCTCCGCCCGTGAGCGTTAGTAAGTAGTCTGTCCAGACAGTGCTAAGTGTAGGCACGGCATGGAGAGGGGGTCACAGAGGGTCAACAGCACGTTGCTGGGTGAAGTCGTAGGAAATGGAAGAGAGTGCTTTTCCCTTTTTGAGTTCTTCTTGGTCCAGGAAGAGAATAAACTAGGTTGTGGTGATGATAGCGTTAAAACAGCCGATTGTTGAGTGCTTGATTTACACAGATGAGAGTTTTCGGGACGACCTTCTAGGGTGAATACTTTTATTAGCCTCACGTTCCAGGGTGAACTATTCAAAGTAAGTAAATGCGCCTTATCCATACAGCTAAGGACTGGTGGAGTCTGTCTGACTCCAGAGTCATTGTTCCAACATAGAGCTAGACCACAGAGGAGTTGGGGGGCAGCCCTTTCCTGAAGTCTCCATGAAAGTCAAGTCTGCATGTTGCCTTTTTTGGTTAACTTTTTCTTTTTAACCTTCCCTTTAGGCAATTGAAGATGAAGGGGGTAATCCTGATGAAATTGAAATTACCTCTGAGGGAAACAAGAAGACATCAAAGAGATCCAGCAAAGGTATTGAGAATCTTATAAGCACTGCCAACTTTAGGAGCTCTCTTCACAATTACTTTCTCTGCTAATGTGCCTGCCTGCTTACTTGGCTGTGTTTGGGGCCTGTGGACTGCCCTGTGACTCCAGACGGCCTGGAATGAAGCTTTGCGTTTCCAGTAAGACTCTTCTGGTATATTTTGTTTCTCTAGTATTTAGGAACTCAGACAGAGTGGGAAGGGTATTTACGTATTTATTCATTTTACTCTGTAGATTTCTCAGCAGCTCTTGTTTGTCCAGACTCTTAACCTTCTTCTTTACGTAGAGGGTATTTAGGACTGCTTGGGTCTCCTATTTCTCTGACTTGCAAAACATAACTTCTTTTTTAAATACCACCTGGCCAAAACAAGGCTCGTCACTCTTACAGCATTGCTTTCAAAATCGCCTACTGCAGAAATGCCACATTGCACGTGGCATTAATGATCTTCACTATCTCACCCAAATCTCTATTTCTTTCTTCACCCCTACCACCTTCCTCTACTACATCCTGGGCTTTAGTCAGGCCCCAAACATGTTTCCTTTCTTGAACTTCTTTGCCTGAATTTACGTGTTGTACCTCCCCTTTTTCCCCCTCTGTCTGCATTCAAGTCTTTGTCCATCGACAGACAACTGTGATCCCATCGGCAGCAGCTCTTCCCTCCTTAGATCTTCTACAGTGCGATGACCTGGCTCCTTATACTTTGCTTTAATGCTTATGTCACCTTGTCAGTGTTGAGATTGTGGAGGGCAAGGGCTCTATCTTCCTTGTCTTTCTTTTTCTTCAGTATTCACTCAGTAATTTAATTGAGTAACATCCAGCTACTCTTTTAAGAAAGAATCCACTAAAACTGAGCATTTGAACTGTTCTGAAAGTTGTTGATAATTGGTGGCTTTGTTGCTCAACCCCAAAAACAAAATGAAATATTTATATTGTCTGGCCAGTGGTGAAGAATTGGGTTTGAAGTGTCTAAGACCAATGTCAGTCCCTGTGTGTCACACTGTGTGGTGTGAGCTCTTGGAGAAAAGCAGCCAGGTGACTTGACTTTGGAATAAAGTCACTTCTGTGGTCTATAGTACATTATGCATTTTTGGCTTTGTCCAAGTCAATGTCTTTGCCAGGACAAAGAGTACTGGAAAATTACAGAAAGATGGTCACCCTGGAGGGAAATAGAGCCTGTTGGATCTCTTTTTCTTTTTGATTGGAAAAAGAAGAAAGAAAGAAAGAAAGAAAGAAAGAAAGAAAGAAAGAAAGAAAGAAAGTAAAGTATTCTAAGTGGGTATTTTGTTTTTGATGTTTTTTAATCTTTTTTTTTTTTAAACATCTATTCAGTTTTGAGAGTTGGAGAGAGACAGAGCTTGAGTGGGGAAGGGGCAGAGAGAGAGGGAGACACAGAATCCAAAGCAGGCTCTAGGCTCTGAGCTGTCAGCACAGAGCCGGATGCGGGGCTTGAACTCACGAACTGTGAGATCATGACCTGAGCCAAAGTTGGATGCCTAACCGACTGAGCCACCCAGGCGCCCCAGTTTTTGTTTTTTAAACACAGACCTGTATTAAGTAAAATGTAGAAGTTACTTTTTTACCAGTTATTAGACGGTTGGGGATACTTTCCTGGACTTTCCTGTGTATATGCAGTCTTTTTAAAAAAAAAATGCACAAAGACATGTATACAGCTGTACAAATATATTTTTCTCTTTAAGAAAATGGGTCTGGGACACCTGGGTGGCTCAGTCAGTTAAACGTCCAACTTTGGCTTAGGTCACGATATCCCAGCTTGTGGGTTTAAGCCCCGTGTCAGGCTCTGTGCGGGCAGCTCAGGGCCTGGAGCCTGCTTCAGGTTCTGTGTCTCTCGCTCTCTACTGCTCCCCCATTAGTGTTCTCTCTCCTTTCAAAAATAAACTTAGGGGGGAAAAAAACCAGAAAATAGGTCTTAATTTACAAAATATTTTGTAGGTTGCTTCTTTCACTTACCATTTTATGGGCATTCCCGGTGATTACAGGTAAAAAGACCTGATTTCTTAAATAGCTTAATAGTAATGTTTCGTATCAACATTCCACAACTTAGCTCATCAGTTTCTTTTTTTTTTTTTTTTAATTTTTTTTAAGTGTTTTTATTTATTTTTGAGACAGAGAGAGATAGAGCATGAACGGGGGAGGGGCAGAGAGAGAGGGAGACACACAATCGGAAGCAGGCTCCAGGCTCCGAGCCATCAGCCCAGAGCCCGACGCGGGGCTCGAACTCACGGACCGCGAGATCGTGACCTGAGCTGAAGTCGGACGCTTAACCGACTGAGCCACCCAGGCATCCCATCATCAGTTTCTTTATTACTAGACTGTTGAGATTTTTTTTTCCAGTTTTTACTTGGTATTTTCAATGATCTTTGCTGCCATGAATCAGAAATATTTTTGTGTATTTAAGGGAATATCTTTTTTGGTAACTTTTAATAGAAGAAGAATTGTGGGGTTAAGATATGTGCCTTTTATTTTAAAATAGCTACTGACATGGGGGCCCCTGGGTGGCTCAGTCGGTTAAGCGGCCGACTTCAGCTGAGGTCATGATCTCATGGTCTGTGGGTTCAAGCTCCGTGTCAAGCTCTTTGTTGGCAGTTCAGAGCCCGGAGGCTGCTTCGGATTCTGTGTCTCCCTCTCTCTCTGCCCCTCCCCTGCTTGCTGTCTGTCTCTCTGTCTCTCTTTCTCAAATAATAAGCATTAAAAAAAAAAAAAAGCCACTGACAAATGGCTCTTCAACAGGCTATACTGGTTAATATCCCTACCAACCACAGGGAGGGGGAGTGTCTATTTAAATTGTCCCTCAATGTTGAATAGTACGTATTTTTTTTAAATGTTGTCTCTTATGTAGAAGAAAGGTATCATACTTATCTGCATTTCTCCACAGGTAGTTTTCATTTGTATTTCTTTACGTAGATTAAACAGCTTCTGTTAATTGGCCATCTGTATTTTCTTAATTGCCTTTTCATTTCATGCCCTTTGCCCACTTTTCTGCTGAGTTTGTTTTACTGACTTTTGAGGACTCTCTCTGTATAAAAACATTGCAATTGTTTTTTCCTATTTTAAAATTTAAACTTGGTCGTGATGTTTAGGTTGTTTTATTTAATTTTTTTTTTTAGTTTTTTTATTTATTTTGCGAGGGACAGAGAAGAGAGAGAATCCCAATCTGCACTGTCAGCACAGAGCCCAACGCAGGGCTCACCCAAGAACTATGAGATCATGATACCAACAGTTGGGCACTAAACTGTCTGAGCCACCCAGGCGCCTCAGGTTGTTAAAGTTTTAATTTGTAACACAGGCTGCACTGTCAACCTACCCATTCTATATGGTTTCTAGATTTTATGTTGTGTTTTAAAAGGCCTTCCTTTCCTTTAAAACTATAAAAAATATTCCGTATTATAGAGTAACTTTTATTGTTTTGTTTTTTAATATGGGTGTTTAATTCATTTGGAATTTACTTTTGCGTATGGTGTGAGGTAGGTAGGGATCCAAGTATATGGGACAGTGTTATCCAATTCCTTGTCCTTTCCCAGTCACATTCCTTTGAGCCCCCTCACACCCTCCCTAAAAAACGTTTGTTGTGATTACTTGCACGGTAGATTACTTTTGCCTCTTCTAGGACTTCGTGTAAAACAGAACCATTCAGTACAAACTCTTGCACCAGGTTCTTTGGTTGGCATAATTCATTCTATTCTGGAGCTCTGCAGTACATTTTGATGTTTGATAGGGCAAGTATGTAAGTTCTCCTGAATTATGTTCAACAACTTTATTGCATTTTAGCAAGATTTTTTTTTAATATGTATTTTGAGAGAGAACTTGCACACTCGGCAGGCATGCGTAAGTGGGGTAGGGGGCAGAGGAAAAGGGAAACAATCCCAAGCAGGCTTCATGCTGTCAGTGCGTGCCCGATGCAGGGCCCCATCCCACCACCTCGAGATCATGACTTCAAGAGTAGGACACGTACCTGACTGAGCCAGCCAGGGGCCCCCACTTCAACAAGATTTTAATGAAAATAAAGTTCTTTTTTCTGGCCCGATTGGTGAACAAACTCCATGGTTTAAAATCTGCATGTTGGTTATTTTAATCAGAATCCTAGAACGTATGTCTGAGGTAATCTCAGCACTTGTCTAGTGTCATACCAGTAATCTGTTAGGTAGAGTTGTTTTTTTTTTTTTTAACGTTCATTTGCGATCAAGTGCATGTGCGTGAGGGAGGGAGGGGCAGAGAGAAGGAGAGCGAGAATCCCGAGCAGGCTCCAAGTTGTCAGCGGGGCTCCGTCTCCTGACCCTGAGATCATGACCTGAGCCAAAACAAGAGTTTAATCAGCTGAGCCACCCAGGCACCCCTAAGCAGAATGTTTTAAAATAATTGTCAGAAAAGTAAATTTAACTGGAAAAAGCAAAACTGATATGTTTGCTTTTTAGCCAATACCTGATCCTGTGCTGCTGATTTGTTTGTTTGACACAAGTTAATATTAGAGAAAAGATGTAAGACTGAGAAATTTTTGTGTATCCTTTGTCCAGATTCCCCAGATGTTAGCATTTTACTAAATTTCTTTATTCTCCTCCCAGCCTTCATATGTATGTATACGTATGTATGTATGTTTTGTTCCTGAATTATTTGAGAATGATTTGCTGGCATGTGCCCTTTTGCCCTACATTCTCCAGTATTGCCTAAAAGCAAGGGTATTACGTAACCGTAGTCATCAAAATGAAGACGTTAACATCAATAAAGTTGTCTAAGCTCAGACCTTATTTAGACATTAGGTTCTTCAAGGCTCAAAAGGAAGAATAAGCCAGGGTCATACATTGCATTCAGTTGCCATGTCTCTTTGGTTTCCTTTTATCTGTAACTTTTTTTTGTTTTTTTGTTTTTTGTTTTTTAATGTTTATTTTGGTGGGAGGGGAGGAGGGAGGGAGAGAAAAAGGGAGACACAGAGCTCGAGGCAGGCTCCATGCACTGTGCGGTGAGCACAGAGCCCGACACCCACACCAGGCTCCAGCTCATGAGCTGTGAGATCATGACCTGAACTGAAGTTGGACATTCAACCGACTGAGCCCCCTCCCCAGGTGCCCGTCTGTAACAGTTTTTAAGATTTCTATTGTATTCTTGATATTGCCATTTTTGAAGAGTACAGATTGTTTATTACAAAGGCTAGTTTGGTTTTTTAATTGGGGTTTGTTTATTCATTCATATTTCTTTTCCTCATTAGGTTCAAATTACACACTTTGGTCAGCAGTACCAACAGAAGCGTTGCTCTTCTCGGTGTATCCTCTCTGGAGGTACATGCTGTCCATTTGAGTAACTGACTTAAAGTGGTGTTCCTCCCTTTTCTCCACTGGAAAGTTACTATCTTACTCTTTGTAACTGTATCTATGAGAAGGATACTTTGAGACTTTTGTTCACATCTTGTTCTTTCTCCATTACTTTTGGCATCCGTTAGGTTATCCATTGGTGAGTTTTTAAATGTATTATTCTATCTACGTTTATTCGTCTGTTTTCTGCCATAAGGGATGGCTTGCTCTTCTCCTTTATTTATCAGTGTGAATGTAGAGACTCTTACTTTGTTCAGTAAGTTGTTAAACCTTATGATGATTATTTTGATGATGTTCATTCAGATTGTTCCAGTGAGAGCCCTCCAGTCTGACTCACGTGTCTTTTGACATGTCCGTGTCACTCTTTGACCACTTTCTTATTTTTGGCGCAAGAGGGTATTCCTCTAGTACTTTCCTGCTGTACCTTGGGAATCAGCCATTTCTTCCAGGCACCCATGTTCTTTTTTGTGGAGAGCGGTACCCTGCTACTGTGATCTCCATTCCTCGTGGGCCAGTGCTGGGTTTGTTAGGTCTCTTGGACTGAATGTGCCTCATGAAATGAAATACTGTTGAAGCAATCAAGTTAGCCAGTGACAGCTTCAGAAATGTGAAAAAATAAAGTTCTGGCTAACAGGAACAGTGTGCCAACTGAACTTGCTAACTAGTTAAAATTGTTTATTCTGTTGGATTTTGGAGGTGGCAGTAACACTTGTAAGTCAAAGACAAGGTGGGTGTAAAAGGTAGTATGTTTAGTGTCCCTAAATAGCAAAGCTAATAGCGATCTTCAAAACCTGTGACATGACTAATTTTGAGAACATTTTTCTAGATGTGATGATTTCATATTAGAAAGTTGTCAGTTATTCCTGACACACATGCTTTTCTCTCCATCAAAAGAAATAAACAAATATTTAAAAAAAAATAATGGAAAACCAGTGATGTGGAGTTGCTCTAATTTTAATAGGATATCAGAAACTGGGAAGTTTGAGGATTTGTTCCTCTTAAAAATGGCACTGAGGGGTTTTCAGTAGATGATGCTGGAACAGCTGGCTGTCTATCTCATGGTGGGAAAAGATCTGTTCTTCCTCCTTCCAGGCCAAATAGAAAATTCTGGCTAGGACAGTACTTTGATAGTTACCCTGGTGAAGACCTGAAATGACACTAAAACCGACGGACAAGAAGGCTAATAAACTTAGCTGCACGAAAGGTTTAATCCTCTCAGCAAAAGACGACGTAAATAACTCAGATGCAACAGATTGAGAGCAAGTATTATAGAATAAGGAAAATAAGTACCTGGGGTCTCATTTGGTTAAGTGTCTGACTTTGGCTCAAGTCACGCTCTCATAGCTCATGAGTTTGAGCCCAGTGTCGGGCTCTGTGTTGACAACTTGTAGCCTGGAACCTGTTTCGGATTCTGTGTCTCCGTCTCTCTCTGCCCCCCCCCCCCCCCCCGCCCCATTCGTGCTCGCTCTCTCTCTCTCTCTCTGTCTCTCTCTCAAAAAATGAATAAACACTAAAATTTTTTTTAATAAGGAAAATTCACAGTCCAGTTGACAAAGTAGAGATTATGAACAAGTGGTTCATGGATCAAAGAAAAAACATTGGCCTGTATAATGAAAAAAGATTCTTTTGCAGTAATTGAAGGAAAGCAAAGAAAAAAATAGAGTTCTCATTTTGGCCTCTCACCCTGGCAAAATTTTATACCGTTCTAATATTCCATGTTAGCAAGGATGTGCGGAGTTGGGCAGTTTTTGGAAATGATTTAATAAATCTCTTCGGGGCGCGCCTGGGTGGCTCGGTTGGTTAAGCGTCCGACTTCAGCTCATGTCGTGATCTCACAGTTTGTGAGTTCGAGCCCCGCATCGGGTTCTGTGCTAACAGCTCAGAGCCTGGAGCCTGCTTTGGATTCTGTGTTTCCTTCTCTCTGCCCCTCCTCTGCTTGTGCTGTGTCTCTCTCAAAAATAAATAAATGTGAAAAAAAAATTTTTTTAATAAAGCCTCTTTGCGTGGGAGTCCCTAACCTAAGGAATATCCACAGTACAAAATAAAAGATGGAGGTGGAGGGGCGCCTGGGTGGCGCAGTCGGTTAAGCGTCCGACTTCAGCCAGGTCACGATCTCGCGGTCTGTGAGTTCGAGCCCCACGTCAGGCTCTGGGCTGATGGCTCAGAGCCTGGAGCCTGTTTCCGATTCTGTGTCTCCCTCTCTCTCTGCCCCTCCCCCGTTCATGCTCTGTCTCTCTCTGTCCCAAAAATAAATAAAAAACGTTGAAAAAAAAAATTAAAAAAAAAAAAAAAAAGATGGAGGTGGATTAACACGTAGTGCAAGAAAACGAGGCTGAATCTTTTATTCGTGAAGTAAAAATGACAGTGAGGAGTGTGACTGTTTTTGAGCATATGATTGCATAAATGTGTAATAGAATACATTTTATTTTATTTTTTTTAAGTTATTTACTTAAGAGAACGAGCAGGGGAGGGGCCGAGACAGAGGGAGAGCGAAGCAGAGATCTGTGCTGACAGCAGAGATCCCGGCGCAAGGCTCAAGCTCAGGAACCATGAACCACCCGGGCACCCGTAATCAGATACGTTTTAAAAGTAATGACCTGCCCGCGTGCATCTGGCCACTCGTGCTTTGGGGGGACCCTGGCAGAGACGGAGGAGGCAGTTAACTGGTGAGTCCTGAGGCAGAAAGAAGCTCAGGGGAGGAAGAGGAGATGGAATCCCAGGCAAGAGGGCAAGGGACAGGTTCCTGCTCTACAGGTTACCGATGCCAGAGCAGAGTGAGTAGAGCAATACCTTGTAGTTAGGAGGCTGTGAACAAGGATGCTGTTTACTCCGGAGGGAGGATTTGAGGGGCCTCCTTTTCTCTGGACATAAAGATGGCACTTTGGCTTATTCTAGAGAGCTGTGGTTTTCATTTTTATCCATTTTGGATCGACTTAAACACCTGTCTCCTCTTTAGAAGAGTGGCTTTCCCAAATAGTTGCTCTCGGTAAGCTTCCCGACCGGTGTTACGCTTTTTGTACTGAAGCCTGTTCTTCCCAGCACACGTTCTCTTGAAGTGCCTGGGTGGCTCAGTTGGTTAAACTTGCAACTTCGGCTCAGATCACGATCTCGTGGTTCGTGAGTTCGAGCCCTGTGTCGGGCCCCATCTCGGGCCCTGTGCTGACAGCTCAGAGCCTTGAGCTGGCTTCCGATTCTGTCTCTCTGTCTCTCTCTCAGATAAATATTAAAAAACAAAAAGCAAACCACATACATGTTCGTCTTGACCTCTGCTGGTTTCTTACTTGAGAGAGCTCCCCTGTGAGGAGTCTGGGCTGCAGTGTGCCCGTGCTGCTGCTCTGGAGCAAAGGTGACTGTGAACGTGGAAAACTGATTTTGCTTGTGGGAAACCTGCTGCCTCTTGTGGAAGGGAGAGATCAGTAAAGGGTTGAAAGTTCACGGTGACCTACTTAGAGTTTTCTTAGTAACTAGGATGTACGAGGTATATATTCTAGAATGATAGCAGCTTTATCAAATATAATCCGTGGACATGCTGCTAGTGCATCTTCTTGGTATATTTATATATAAAGAGCGCTGGGTTGAGTTCCAGACATTTTTTTAAAGCTTAAGGCATATTTTGCCATGGAGATATTATAAAACGCTAACGGTGTTCCCCGCCAGCCACTAAAGACTGTTTGCACATAATGTATTGAATGGTGCTGTTAGTGTCATGTTCTTGTGGGGGGGGGAGGGTTAATGTTTATTTTTGAGAGAATGTGGGTGGGGTAGGGGAGGGGCAGAGAGGGAGACACAGAATCTGAAGCAGGCTCCAGGCTCCGAGCTGTCAGCACAGAGCCCGACGCGGGGCTCGAACTCAAAAACGTTGAGATCACGACCTGAGACAAGTCTGACGCTTAACCCAAAGAGCTACCCAGGTGCCACACGCTCTATGTTTTTGAAGAAGGTATTCCTAAAAAACTTTTCAGATTTCCTGATGTTGCTGAATGAAATTAGAATATGGAAAAATCAGGGAACAGATGTTATAAGGAAATTCTTACCCCTGAGGGTTTTTTTTAGAAAACTCAATTACGGTATCCATGATTAGGTTTGTGTTTTTGCCGCTCCCCTGCCCTTTGCCCTAAACGTTAATGCATCTCGCACACTCACAAGATAAATCCTTAAATGTAAGCAAGTTAACGTTTGTTTCCCTTACGTGACTTGGAAAAACAGCTACTGGCTTTAAGAAACTGATCTTCATTTTGGGAAAAAGGTCTTGAAGGAAGTGAGTTTTTCTGAGGATTTGTGGCTGAGTAGAGGTAGCCGATCAGCAACCCTTGCCGCATCCTTCCAGAAGCTGAGCTCTGCCTCCGTGACCAGGAGCTGTAGTTCGAAAGCATGTGAGCTCACTGCGTTGCACTGTGCTGTTGAGACTCGGCCTCCACAGCGTACTTCGCGTACTTCGTGTACTTCGTGTACTTCGTGTACTTCGTACCTGGGATTTCGTTCTTCGTGATGAAAAGGGTTTAATTTTCGCAAGCCTGTTCTCGGACCAAAAATTCCACTTCTGCCCTATAGTTTTCATTACTACCATGGCTAATGATTTCCCTTTTCTCTTTAGATCTGTCATTTCTAGTATCATTTGCATTTTTTCTATTTTTTTTATTCATCTGATAATTTGTATAAAAATTAAAGGCATTGGCTACATAATTACTATTTAGATGAAAGTGCCAACCTGCTGGCCGGTTGTGAACTGTTGTCTTCAGAACAGCTTGTGAATGTAGCAATCTATTCATAAGAAACATTAAGAGGTTGAGTGAGAAGGGTTAAGGGGTGAGTCCAGCGTCCTGAACAAAAATGCAACCTAAGATAAATTGTGGTGAAGACAGTATTCCTTTTTTTGCCTAGTGCATTGACAAAGGTAAAAATTCACACCTGATCTTACCAAAGATTTGGAAAGATTGGCAGTTTCATTCATAGTTGGTGGAGCTGTGTGAATTGGAGTGACCTCTCTTGATAATAGGATCTTTTTTCTTTTTTAATAAAAGCCTTAAAAATGCCCTTTGTCTTGGGAATGCCCTTTCTAGAAATATGTTCTAGAATGGTAATTGCCTATGTGCAAAAAGAATTGCCAGGAGGTTCTTGGGTTGCTTGGTCGATTTCGTGTCCGACTTCAGTTCAGGTCATGGTCTCACGGTCTGTGGGTTCGAGCCCCGCGTCAGGCTCTGTGCTGACAGCTCAGAGCCTGGAGCCTGCTTCCAATTCTGTGTCTCCTCCTCTCTCTGCCCCTCCCCCATTCGCGCATGTGCTCTTTCTCTCTCTCTCTCTCTCTCTCTCTCTCTCTCTCAAATAAATAAACGTTTAAGAAAACTGCCAGGATGTTCATCTTTATAAGCTTTTTCTTGAATTTCTACTTGTATGTATTAATTAGATCAATGGTGGTATCTCTAGATGATGCCGTTAAAGAATACGGAAATACGTTCATAAGATACTAAGTGACGAGATCACAGGATGACCGTACGGTGCCATTTTTGTAAGCATCTTACGCGTACGTAGGTATCAAGATAGGAGAGGATGTCTGTGTATGTAAGTATATGATAACATGGGGACTGATAACTCCAGGTGGTAAAATTATGAATGGTTTTTCCTTTTTGCTTATTTATGTTGTCTTGTGTTAGTTTTGTAGGAAAATACGCTTGCTCTTTCTTAACTAAAAGGCAGCACACTGTGTGAAATACTCTTTTCCCACAACCAGAGCCACTCGACACGGAGGCCGGGCCTCAAAACAGGTCTGATCTGCCCCGACCTTCCTATGCGCTCATTTCTAGCTCCTCACACTTGCACGGCCGCTTGTCGAGAACAGAACTCTTCTGCCTGGGGTAGGAGCAGGCTGTCCAGTCCCAAATGGTCTTACCATCCCTAAGTTGGGAAGTGCCGTGGTGTTGGTGTCTACTTCTGGAATGCTTAGGGCCTATAAAAGTTACTGCTTCTGGAATATAGATGTCACGGATCTCATGGCGTAAATGATTCTTTCTCCAGGACGTAAGCCAGAAGAAGAGGGTGTGGAAGACAATGGACTGGAGGAAAACTCTGGGGACGGACAGGTATGTGCAGCCTTGCTAGTGACTCAACTTGGTGGATTGACCCATGGCGGCCACGTGGTGGTTATGTTTTGTTTTGTCACAGGAGGACGTTGAAACAAGTCTGGAGAACTTGCAGGACATCGACATGATGGATATCAGCGTGTTGGACGAAGCAGAAATCGATAATGGAAGCGTTGCAGACGGCGTAGAAGACGATGATGCGGATAACCTCCCAGAGTCCCTGTCCGATAGCAGAGAGCTAGTCGAGGGAGAAATGAAAGACCTTCCTGAGCAGCTTCAAGAACATGCTGTAGGTAACTCGGCAGGGTCTCTGTCTAGGATGTACCGGGATTCGTCAGTTCCTCAAATATCTTGGTAGATGATAAGGTTTGCGTCTGGAATTGGGTCCTTTTAAAACTAGTTCATCTGTTCACGTGTAAAATTCAGACAGTTCTGAAAACACGCTTTGCTTGGAAAAGTAGTGTCTTGGTGAGGTACGTGAGTAGGTGCTATTTATTTCCATAATGCAGTCTTAAACATTCAGGGGCACTATTCAAGACCTTCCCATTCTAGGAGGTTGGTCTACGGTAATATGGCTCAGAAGCCTCGAAAATACCAAAATACAGGTTGAAAGTTGGTCTTTTCCTGTTAAAGAACCGTCTGGTACCCTCCTTCTAGTCACCCTTCCATAATAAGCTTGGACGGTTTTTAAGCCTTAGTTTTTTCATGTTAGAAACAAATCAAATTATAATGTAGTTGTAATGGGTATTTTTTATTGAATGTTGTCTGCCAGGCATTAGGCATGATGTCCTTTAATCTTTTTGGCACAACAGGACGTATGTAAATGACGTTTTGCCTATTTTCTCCTTGAGGAAATTGGAGAGTAAAGGTAAAGATCCAAGAACCCATAGCTCGTAAGAGAGTAAGAAGACCAGGCTGATGACAGAGTCCATGTACTTAACTCCTACACCGTGTTGACTTGGTGCGAAAAATTTATTAGATTGTTGTATTTCTGTGAGGGTGAATGTTGACTAGATGGAAAAGGCGGTAAAAATTAGAAGATGTGAGGCATCTCGGTAGGAATGCTTATGTGTGGGTTCCTGGGAGGCACCTCATTTCTATAGTGGTTCTCAGATGTCTTCTGGTGGGTGCCTCCTGAGTCATCCTCAGGGAAGGAACCTCTGTTCTCTGCTAGTGGAACGGATCCTGAGTATCCTTAGAGGTAGCAGACTGTCCTTGGAATGGAAAGTGTGATTCTGAGAAATGACTCTCATTTTGATACAAATAGGGTATATAATTTTAGTTTTTGGCGTGAGTCTCATTCAGTGGCTTTCCTCAAAAGTACCCCAAACGCTAGAGCGATGAGACGAAGTACTTACCCTTCCTTATTAGCTGCTGCTTCTTGAAGTTGGTTTTTCCTCTCTGATTAGAAAATAATACATTCAGTCCCAAAAGCCTGGAAGTGTCTCGAGTGTCTGTCAGTGATGGTTAAGTAATTATGATTGATGGAAGTGGTATAGTGTAAGAATTAAGACCATTCAGTAAAGGTCTGCCACTTAATTTGTTGTGCGACCTTGGGCAAGTTAGTTAACCTCTCTAGACTTCACTTGCAAAAATAATTGGTTTGGGGAAGATTGAAAAGACAAATGTTTCTTACCAGCTTAGATCCAAAGTCGTCATACTGGCCAAAGATCTGTTGAAACATGGCCACTCCTGTTGGGGACAGTCTTCTGCGGTTGATTTCTCCAACAGTACAGTAGAATAATCATGGCAAAGACCGTTTGGCCTGCAGAGCCTCAGATATACACCAGCTGGCCCTTGACAGGACAAGTCTGCTGACCCTGCTTTAGAGCAGTGCCCAGCATATAGCCGCACCGTAGGGTCATTGCTGTCGTCGGTGTGAAATGTTATCACCCCTTCTGCTATTATAGTTATTACTTTTAATGTAACCACGTACATGGACTAATTAGGTTTATAGGAATTAAAACAATCTCCAAGAGGAAAGTGAAGCTGTGGCAGGGTACACAATGTGTGGCCACTTGTGCAGAGAAAGGACAGATGGTCTTGCACTCTTGGGAGCACACACAGGCGATCTGGAGACAGCTGCGTCGGGAAGGAAGGAGTGGTGCAAGGGTGGCTTCCTAGCCAGATAAACGTAATAGGCCGTACATGTTCTTTAGCAAATACTTGAAACATTATTGTTCTCCCTAAAACATAACCAGCTTGGGGTGTTATGGCAAGCAGTTAAAATTATTTTGGTTCGCCCAATAATTTTATGGATCTCCCTTATGTGTATGGGGAACCCCCACCTTATTGCGTAGAGCCCGCCTCTTAGAAGATCAGTACACCAGTCGTTCTTCCCCAACAGAGGTGCCTCTGGGCCACCTGACTTTGCAGTCCTGTGTTCCTATCCCCACGCTCCACTTTGGAGACTGATGAGGCTAGGAGTCAGGTACTCAAGGGATCCATCCCAGTCTAGGCCGGAGCCACCTTGGGGCAGCAGGCTCAGTAGCCGTAGCATTCAGGCTTGGAGAAGTGGCGGCCCGAGAAATCTGAGAATCTGTCCTGCGGTCTGGTTCTGGACATTGTTCATGGGAGAGCAGCCCCCAAACTTCGGGTTCCGACTGACTTGGGAGAGTCTGTACTACCTAATTTTAATCTCTTTTTAGATTAGACCTACTGTTTTTCCTTTTTCCTTTGGCTTGCATCTTAAAATCCTCACTGGTACCATTTTAGTGGGTTTCACGCTCTATCTGCAGGTATATACACTTGGAATGTTTCTTTAAACTGAGGTGAAGTCAAACTATAATGCTGTTTTGATTCCTGCACTGTGTCAGGAGTGATTTTCATGGCTGTTATTTTTCATTGTATGGATGTACCATTGGGTTACCCTGTATTGACAACATAAGCTGTATTCTCGTTTATTTTACAGATGGAGGACAAAGAAACTCTAAACAATTTAGATACTTCATCATCTGACTTCACTATATTGCAGGTAAATTGTATGTCTCAATAATTTTAGAATCCAAGATGAGACTGCCATTTCTGGCAACCACTTCAGATGTTGTATGGCACTGCTAAGTACAAGGCATTGTGAGGTGTGTTTGCCCCTCTGGCACCTTCAGAGAGGGTTTTACTTTCCACTTTCTCCAAATACAATGTGCCTGTTGCAAAGGACTCCTCGTCTTTTCCTTCCCCTTCGAGCTCCGTGGCTTCTGTACAGCCAAGAGGAGGGCCCGTTTGGGAAGGTCTTGTTGGTTTCATTGCCGGCGGAAAGACCACCTGTCTGATCTGTTCTGGGTGGTGTCCTCTGTTGGGTGAGATGGGGTGGGGGTGGGGGGGCCGAGGGGAGCACTCACTCCCTAGGAGAGATTCTCGGGGTCCAGATGAGGATGCAGGAGGGGTGGGGTGGCCAGAGCAGTGACGTCACAGCTGGGAAGGGTGGAACCTCGGGGGTTCTGGTTCCGTCTACGGGAATTTTCTCACAGCAAATGCAGAGCTTTATTTTGATGACTCTGTCATCTTGACTGTATCGTCTGTGTAAATATTAAATCTTAGATGAGAACAAATGAGATGTGGACTGACTTTCAGGTAGGATTTACATACATGTGGGTCTTGAGTTTCCTTTTAATTTTTCAGCAAGCCTGCCTAGATAAAGACTGCTGGAATAAACTTATCTGGGTAGCAGTCTGATTTTCATTGGAAAATTTTGCAAGGAAATAAAAACATAGTATGTGCCAGTTTTTGTTTTTTGGGGTTTTTTGGTGTCATTTTTCATTTACCTGTACTGCTTAATTAGAAGCCGTCTTTCAGACACAATCCCCATTTGCTTCTGCCAGGCAGGGGCAAGGTTGGTTATTGGCAAGCCAGAATCCCAGCTGCGAGGAGGGTGCGAACCTCAAGAAAGTGTGGTGGAGCCCAGTTTACCTTTAGTCCTGATGTCTCGCTCCAGCTGCAAAGTGACACCACCCATTTCCTGACTCCGAAAGGAAAGGAGGGGCCGGGTCTTGCCATTTGCTCTAGTTTTTTGTTTTTTGGGTTTTTTTGGTCAAAGGCTCCTGTGTTAACGTGGAAAATATATAAACCCTTCGAGAGACAAATAGAGGTACATTAATTTCTTCCTGGAGAAAGTTAAGGAGAGAATTCTGTCTAGAATGATCTTTGGCTTTAGTTGTAGGCTTAATTCCCAGGGTGGGGTACGTTGCATGAAAAAAAATACATAAAACGAAACTGAGAGAAGTGAACAGTTCCACAGTGCTTTCCAGGATGGCAGACTAGTTCCCAGTGGAGGTGCAGACCGTTCCCCTCCATCCCACAAGCATGTGTCAGGTGTGTATACAGAGATGAATGAGAAGAAGAAAGGGTGGTCACCATCTTCCCAGAGCCCTTCCTCGCCATGGGAAGTACCTCAGCAGGGTCAAGCAGAGACCAGGACTGGTGTGAACTCCCACCCACACAGCCATTGCTTAGATTCTGGCTGTGCTGTGTGTCCTTGAGGAAGTTTGTCAGTCACTCTGTGCCAGTCTCCCTGTCTGTGAAAAGAAGTTTGATACTGATAGTTCCAACCTGTTAGGATTGTCTGATTAATATGTGTGTGTGTGTGTGTGTGTGTGTGTGTGTGTGTGTGTGGTGTTTAAATTTGTGCGTGGAACCTAGTCGGTTGACAGAGGGGCTCTTCCATAGTGGGCAGCCTCTGAAGCCATTAGGAGAAGCCTTTCTATGAAGAGATGGCCCCCAAGCCAAGTGCTGAGGGAGGTGTAGGCCTCGCCTGGGGGTGGGGCGGGGACACGGCCTGCTGGGGGAGAGAGGGTGTGGGGGCCATCGCTGAAGGCTTTAGGCCACGAGGAACCATATGCTCACCATGGCGGTAAAGTGCAGGCATATGGGGAAGGGAGAGTGAGACCAGATGCTGTTGTAGGTGAGGAGTGGCCATGGTCTGGACGGACAGGGCTCTCTGGGAAGGGTTTGGAGAATATTTACGGATTAGAGGGGGCCCCGTGGCAACGCTGGTTGGAAAAGCGGGGGGGGGGGGGGGGGCGGGAGTAGCGTGTAATGCTGGACAGCACTCAAGTGACAGGCAGGCAGAGGTGAGGTAGTAGGACCATGTGAACTAAGAACAGAGGTCCAACCACCTGTACCTATGTTCCCTCACGCTTCTGAATTTTTAGAAATTAGCGCTACGTTGAGTGAAATGTCAGGCATTGTGTTACACGCCACAAGTAGACAAAAACACCGCTCTCTTGGCTTTTAAGAGTTCAGTCTAGGGGGACCGACAAGCCCGTGATGATGTCATCACCACTGAAAATGATACGATTGCCAGGTGCTGGGGAAACAAGGCAAAAGAAACAGTATCCGCAACCAGGGCCCAGGCCCCTGGAGAGTAGCCTGCAATGGGGAGCTTGGGGCGGAGGGGAGGGAGGTGGCGTGTCTGAGGGCAGGCTCTTTCCTGAATGCGCGAGCAGGTTCTCCACCTGGTGCAGTTGTGAGTTTCCTAGTATGTACTTCAGAAATCCCCCTTTTAGTTAGTTTTCAGCGTAAATGAACTAGATTGCGTTCATCTGGCACAATCTTATTTATGTTTTTTGTTGCAGGAAATTGAAGAGCCATCCTTGGAGCCAGGTACTGTTAAATGAAAAACTTACCAGCGGGGGTTTGGAACCATTCTAGCTTTCCACCTTCTCTAATTTAAATTCTTTAATTTTAAAAAGTTGCCTTACTGTAGTATACATTGTTCTAAAGGTTTACGATCCAGAACATACCAGGATCATAGAGATTGGAAACCCAGCCATATCACCAGATCTGTGAAAGTGGCTGACTTCTCATTTTACAAACTGTATTGGTGAGATGAGACTATCTCATGCCTTTTTAAACATAAACGGCATTTAAACATGTAGAAAGAGTTTGCATGCCTCTCAAGAGCTAATAACCTCTGCACCCCACAAAACAGATCTTGTGATATTGGGCAGTGTCTTAACTTTGTGGTTTTTAATTCAGGCAGTGCAGGTAGTTGTAGGGAGATGCGTTTTAAAACATTGAGACATAACTGGATTCCAGAAGAGGAAAGAGTTTCTTCATGAGAATTCCAAACAAATACCGTTCACTTTCTGGACTGCAAATATCTCAGATCACCGATGGAAGAGATTCTGGTTTTCATGTTGGACTGTTCTGTTAAAAGAAATTCAAAGAAATTTGGAAATTGAGCTGTTCAGTGAATGGTGATACATTCAGTTAAGCAACTTGGACTTTGGAAGCTAAATTTGGAAGAGTTCTATGTAAACGACGACAGAATGAAGACTGTCAAGAATCAGCCAGAAGGTTTTGGGGGTTAAATCTCTGGGATGCTTTTCTCTTCCATGTAGCGTAGCGGCTTACTGTAGCAGTCGGTTGGAGCGCAGGTAGTGTAACCAGTGTAACTTTGTGTACCCGCGGGTTTTCCAATCTCTGTGTAGCTAGCGGTTCTCTTCGTGTTAGCGTGGCAGCCGTGCCGGTTCCGCATTTGTGATTGCTTTATTTCCCTGGTAATTAAACCTTGTGCCATTCTATTCCTGTTAAATCCGTAGAAAATGAGAAAATACTCGACATTTTGGGGGAAACTTGTAAATCTGAGCCAGTAAAAGAAGAAGGTTCCGAGCTGGAGCAGCCCTTTGCACAGGATACAAGTAGCGTGGGGCCAGACAGAAAGCTTGCGGAGGAAGAGGACCTTTTTGGCAGCGCCCATCCGGAGGAGGGTGACTTAGATTTGGCCAGCGAGTCAACAGCACGAGCTCAGGCGAGCAGGGCAGACACCCTGTTAGCGGTAGTGAAAAGGGAGCCCGTGGAGCAGCCGGGCGATGGCGCGCGGACGGACTGTGAGCCTGTAGGGCTAGAGAAGCCAGTTGAGCAGAGTAGTAAAGCCTCAGAGCACACGGAAGCCTCTAGCGAGGAGGTCGCGGAAGCGCCCCAGGAAGCCTCAAGCCCAGACCCCAGAGATAGCAAAGAAGACGTGAAGAAGTTTGCTTTTGAAGCTTGTAATGAAGTCCCTCCGGCTCCTAAAGAGTCCTCAGCCAGTGAGGGCGCTGATCAGAAAATGAGGTTTGTTTTTTCTCAGTTTTAGACCAGACGCTATCTCCTTTTCATTGGTCATTTAATGACACACATAAGCTGTTTTTTCTGCAATTGGCCAGCCAGACTGATGCAATTGTAGTTTACTTCTAAACGATGTTTTATTTCTCTTTATTTTAAACTGATTACATAATCTTTTTTCTTTTCTCAACCTATCATGGTTGTTTTCTTTAATTCTTCCTAATTATCTTTAGCCCAGCAGAATTAATTAACTCCTATGGGTCTGAAATCTTATGGTTAGGTCAGATTTCCAATACAAGTTTGTCGGGGTATCATTTTTTCAGAACTAAATTTCGGGTAGGTATGCAACCTCAGCACGTGTTTTATAATTTTGAGTTTGTTTCCTCTCTGCTGCTTCCTTCTGGAGTGACATTATCTTTTGTCTCTAGTTCTGTCGAAGATGACTCGGATACAAAAAGGCTTTCCAAAGAGGAAAAGGGTAGGTCACCGGGGCGACCCCAGTCTCCTGGAGCATGTTGGGCCTTGGCAGCAGTGGGGTATCTGCTTCCGGTTCGTTGCATATGGTGTTTCTTTCCCAGATGTGCTTTGGGGCCTCTCATGAAGCCTTTCTCCCCTCCTCTGCTACTCATCTGCAGGTTCTGGGTTATAGAGGGCAGGCCAGGTCCTCAGAGTTAACCTGTCGATTTGAAGCAGACACTTGTTTTCGAGGGAGCACTTTGAGCTCATCGATCCTGACTGGCCCTCTGATTTGCAGACTTCCTTAGCCTCAGTGATACTTGTAAATGGGAATAAATGTTCTGACTTCAGCTATCGTGGGGTTATCTGGTACTTCAGGTTTATCAACAGCTTCGCTCTCTATTAAAATCGCTAACGGAGACGACGTTTTGTTGGTTCGGATTCCTTCTTAGCAATCTAGAAGAAATCCAGATGAGGCATAGGTGGGAAGGTATATATGACAAGAAGGAGAAGCATCTGGATTGGGTTCATCCTGATAGCAGCTCTTCTATGGGCAGAAGCCATTCCACCGGGCTGCCTAGTGCCATTTGGGGACTTTCTATGTGAACCAACCTCCCACGGTCCTGATAGCCCCTGGTTCGCTGCTGCCAAAGTGGCTTTGCTCACCACCCTGGTAGACCCGGTGTGCGTTTCCCAGCGTTGTGTGAGGACGCGGCAGGCCCTCCCGTCTTAGCCGGCTTGGGTTGTGCTGGCATCTGGGAGAAGTGGGGAAGTGTCTGGTTTGGAATGACTAGTCTTTAGGACTCAGGATCTCGTGAGTGTGGTGGTTTTGACCAGACTCTTCTTTTGAAATAGGTCGTAGCAGTTGTGGTAGAAATTTCTGGGTTAGCGGACTCTCTTCTACCACCAGAGCCACAGATTTGAAGAATCTTTTCAGCAAATACGGGAAGGTAAGACCAAGGGGTCATCGAGGAGAGAAAATGTTTTTAAGCCAATGTGGTACGGCCTGTACATGCAGATGATTGTCCCCTCTCGGGGACTGCTTTGAACGACACCGTGCCGTTCTTTGGCTCATGTTTGCTCACAGCCTGTGGCGGGTCTGTCCCTCCACTGCTCACGGTGAGAGAGGTGGAAGCTCCCAGAGCCCACGCCTGCTCCGTATTGTTTCTCCCTTTTCCCGGGCCCCAGAGCCACCACGTAAATTTTAGAGGATTTTCTAAATCCGTTTCTGTGGTGTTGAGTCTTCAACTTCAGCAGTGGTGGCAAAGGGCAGGGCGGGGAGGTGCTGTCAGCACTTCTGCGAGATGGTGGTCACTGTGGAACTGGAGGGAGGCTGTAGAAAGGGGTTGTAAACAGGGCCTTTAGGGTCAGACTGGTCTGGGCAGCTGTGGGCCCAGCTCTGCTGCTCACAGTCGAGTGGCCGGGAGCACGTCATTTCCCCTGTGTGAGCTCCCATCTGCTTGAGGGCCCTCAGAGGTGCTGGCTCCTTCAGATGGCTTGTGTAGCTGTTGCAGAGCTGCTGGTGCCCCGGCCCGTGTCCCTCAGCCCGCCTGCTTTCACCCACAGCCGGGCCACTTCTCCTCTGCCTGATTCCCCTCCTCGCTCAGCCCAAGAGCGGTGGCCATGATGGATAGAGGCACCCGCCTCCCCCACCCCTCCAGGCCGGCTGCGGTTCTGTGTTTGATTTAGAGTACCTGCGTTAGCTCTCTTCCCTTCTCTTTTTCACCACCTCCCCATGTGCTTTCTAGATTCACCTCCTAAATAAACTGCTGCATCCAGGGCTCATTTTCTCAGGGGTAGCTTTTGGGGCAAGCCAAAGTGAGACTTAAGCACAGGCCTCTGTTTATAGTAAGGATTCAACAATTTATAGCGGAGAAAACCAATAGTATTTGCTTTGGTTATCGATGTCTGGGAACCAAAAAGAGTGAAATTAAATACGATGGGGTTGTAGAAATAACTAATGATTCCCTGGGCCTCGGTAATGCGTGGTGGGCCTCTTTCACGATTCCCCTGTGGCCCAGATGGGTACTCTCAGCAGGGACATGTCACCTTGGAGCCTGCAGTGTCTTGGGTTCGTTCTCAGCTTAATGCCCTTGAGTAGGGACAGCCCACTCGGAAACTCTCTTGGGTCTGAGTGTCCGTGTGGCATAATGAGGGTGAATCCTGGCTTATGTGGGACGTCCCCTGAGCCAGAGTGCCTGACCTTAACTTGCCAGGGTCACTGGGAGAAGTAAGTAGTGTGCAAAGATGTGCCTCTGGTGCCAGAAACCTCTCCTACCGAATTTTGTCATCGCTCGGAGTAAGATGGGTTTAGCGTCCTTACGTCAGTCTCCACGTGCACATCTGTCTTCCCGCTTCACTGCCCACACGGCTAACGGAATGACGGCGGAGGTCTGATCCCCAGAGCGAACGGCCGGAAGTGGGGCAGATCCGCAGAGTCGTCCCAGTGAGGCAGTAGCGTCATCCTCCCTGGTTGTCATGTGCCACTTGTCAGGCACTGGGTGATGGGGCGTCGCCCACAGTCCTCATTCCAGGGCAGGTGCCGGGACTCCTGCATCAGAGGAAAGCAGCGCGAACGGGGATGTCCTGTGCGTTTCACGCGGCGGGTGTCGGGGGTCTGTGAGTGGGGGCTTTGTGTCTGAGTCCCGTTCGTGTGCTTTCCTTTGAGGTGGTGGGCGCTAAGGTTGTGACAAATGCCCGGAGTCCTGGAGCTCGCTGCTATGGCTTTGTTACAATGTCCACAGCAGAAGAGGCCACAAAATGCATTAACCACCTGCACAAAACAGAGCTCCACGGGAAGATGATCTCCGTGGAAAAAGTAAGTGATCTCCGGTTTTCTTACCGGGATGTGACCCTTTTAGGAAATAAGGTAATACTTGCACTTGATTCTTTTTCTCAGGCGAAAAATGAACCAACTGGGAAGAAAACTTCTGAGAAGAGAGAGGGTGAGGGGAAGAAGGAGAAGTCCAGCACCAGTGACAGGTACCGCTCTTCTCTGAGGGAACTGTGGACAAGATGGCCTTTCTACGTTTCGCATCCTGCACGTTTTCCACAGACAGGGAGACCGCAAGGCCTCCCCCCCCCTTTAGTTTATACGAACCTTTGGTGGAGGGGGTTCACCTTCAGTAGCTCCCTGAGAGGATTCCTTCCTTCAGCCCCTCTTCCAAGGGTGCTTGGGGAGAGCAGGCGGCTCTCCTTGTCGGGCCTCGTCCCGCTGACGCCCAGGCAGCCTCCTGGTCACGTGGCGCTCACGGCAAGAGTCTCGTCGTGGCTGCTTTGCTGCCTAAATGTTGGACGTAACGTGCGTCTGTTCTGGGATGTCATTTATAGATCTGCGAACCTCAAGAGGGAAGATAAAGCTGATAGAAAAGAGGACACTAAGAAGGGTGAAGATGTAAGCGGAGAAAAGAGTAAAGATCAAGATGATCAGAAACCTGGCCCCTCAGAGCGATCTCGAACCACAAAATCAGGTACTGTCACTGGTGATGCCACCCTATGCTCTGTTCCTGGCTGGTGTGGTTTGCGGTTTGCTGTTAGCAGTGCATACTAGATTTCTTTTCCATAGAGAGAAATCCTTTTTTTCGAATCTGGGAGTTTTCTGTTTCTTCCATTACACAACTCCTTTCTTCTGTAGGAAGTCGAGGAACCGAGCGGACCGTAGTGATGGATAAATCTAAAGGGGTGCCTGTTATTAGTGTCAAGACTTCAGGATCCAAAGAGAGAGTGAGTATCAATTTTCTAACTAGGGTATTTAGTGTTTCTCTTATTTCACTTATTTATTTTTTTATTTTTTTATTCTTAAAGTTTATGTTGAGAGAGTGAGAGCAGGGGAGAGACAGAGAATCACAAGCACACTCCGTCCTGTCATCACAGAGCCTGACACAGGGCTCGAACTTGCAAAACATGAGATCGTAACCTGAGTGAAAATCAAGAGTCGGACGCTTGATTTCCGGTGACTGATCCACCCAGTTGCCCCCCCAAAACGGAAAGAGTTTAAAAGCTTTTGTTTGCGCATAACTTTGTTCTGATGAGAATTTTTGTTTTCTTACTACCTAAAGCTAATTTTAAAGTTCAAATGTGAAGGCGCCATGACTTTAGAGTTAGAGCACTGTCTTATAAAATTAAAACATGGGAATAGTTGGCTTCCCCCACCCGAATCCACATGTAGCTGGCCATTTTCATGGTTTCCCTTGAAAGTGGTGGCAGCTCTCCATCACACATTCCTAAACTCCTACGTAACCCAGCTGGGGTTTCATGCCCTTCTGAGTTGGATCTCCACTTGGGCTCGGTCCCGTATTCTTTCTCCACGCAGATGCCCCGGAGAACACAATTCACAAAGTACCTGTCTTGGGTCCTTACCATTTCACTCTGCCTGCTGTGAGGGCTTAGGCAGCTGTCAGTGTCCCTAACTTCAATTTTTGGGTCTTGCAACTTGGATAGATATGGGGCCAGGGTCCTCAAGACCACCCACGTTCACCATTCACCCTCAGGACCACGGGGCTTGGCCTGTGATGGTCCTCACAGCTAAGATTGCCTACAGTGGTGCGGTAAGGATACACAGCCCAGTCATGGGGGAAAAGACACAGACAGAGTCCGGAGAGGACTTGTGCAGGCTCCCTCGTGCTCTCCCCTTCGTGTGGCCTGTGCTCTTGCCCAGGGAAGCCCGTTAGCCTGTTAGTGTCAGCACCCAAGGTTGTTATTTGGGGGCTGGTTACCTAGACGTTCTGCTAGATATATACCAAAATTCGTGACTTCGAAGAGGAAAGCAGGTGTTGAGCAGAAACCACAGTGGGCACAGTCTAGGCACAGTGACCACCCTGGGACTGTCAGCTGGAGACACTCTGAATGCCAGGTTCCCAGGCGCCAGCCTCGGGCCTGCCATGGTACCCTGTGCTGCGAGATGGCAAATCGTTTTAGCTGTTGCAAGCCAGTGTTCCAGTTCTGCAAACTTCCAGCATGCTTGTTTGTGCACATGTTATAATACATGTGACCACTTTTACGGTTATTTTATGTAAAATGAGTGGAAAATGGCAAAATGGAAGTATGAGTCCCAGGGCTAAGATGGGTAGATCTCGTAAAGATAACGCAGTCACACAAATCAGGAATCCTCTGCTATACTAGAGGTAGCCATGGTTGGGCACTCACAGCATGTTTAGTTAGGAAGGAAAAGAACAGGAGTAAAGAGTTGAGAGTAAGGAGTTTAGTTTATGTTATGTTATTTTTTCAATGTTTTATTTATTTTTGAGAGAGAGAGAGAGAGAAACCGAGTGCAAGCTGGGGAGGGGCAGAGAGAGAGGGAGACACAGAATCCAGAGCAGCTCCAGGCTCCGAGCTGTCAGCACAGGGCCCAACGCGGGGCTCTAACCCATGAACCGTGAGATCATGACCTGAGCTGAAGTCGGACGCTTAACCGACTGAGCCACCCAGGCGCTCCAAGGAGTTTATTTTAATTTTTTTTTTAACGTTTACTTATTTTTGATAGAGCATGAATGGGGGAGGGTCAGAGAGAGAAGGAGACACAGAATCTGAAGCAGGCTCCAGGCTCTGAGCTGTCAGCACAGAACCCGACGCGGGGCTCGAACTCACAGACCGTGAGATCATGACCTGAGCCGAAGTCGGACGCTCAGCCGACTGAGCCACCCAGGCATCCCTCCAAGGAGTTTATTTTAGATGCAGAAGACCAAGTATTAAAAAAATTGGTTTTGGGGCACCTGGGTGGCTTAGTTGGTTGAGCGTCTGACTCTTGGTTTTGGCTCAGGTCATGACCTCATGGTTTGTGAAATCGAGCCCCTGTTTGGGATTTTCTGTCTCCCTCTCTCTCTCTGCCCGTCCCCTGCTTTCATTCCCTCTTTCTTAAAATAAGTAAATACGTTTTTTAAAAAATTGGTTTTCATCATATAAAAAGGTTTAGGGAGATAATATTTCTATTTTGACCCTGTTGAAAATTCTCGTTGGATATTTTGGCATGGTGATGACGTTTTGATTTTTAAGTATGGTCAGGAAAACATGAAGTTTCTTAGGAGGGAACACCCTGTTAACTGGTTGTCCCATTAAATGTTAACGTTCATTTCCAATTTTCGTGTTGGATGCTTGGATGTGGACTTGCCTGATCCTTCCTGTTGTCATTTCTACCTTAACTTGTGCATATTTTTTGGTGAACCAGGTTTCTAAGAGCCAGGATCGCAAATCGGCCAGCAGAGAGAAGCGGTCTGTTGTGTCTTTTGATAAAGTCAAAGAGCCTCGGAAGTCGAGAGACTCTGAGTCCCGGAGGTGAGTCCGTGTCCAGCAGTGTTACCTGGTTTGCTTCTGTCTCTGGACTAGTCAGACCATGTCATGGGGGCATATTTTCAGAGCCCCCTGTGGGTGGGATATTGCTTTAAACCTAGTTGCTCCTTTGGCCTTCAGTAGACTTGCTGTGCTCTTTCATCCTGCGGTTATTTTCAAATGATCTTCTCATGCAGATAGGCCCATCTCTTGATGATTCTGGGAGGTAACGGCAGGGAGTTGAAATGCCTAGCAGTGCTGGTTCACACACCCGGTGTGCCCCCAGAGCGGTCGGAAGGGAGAGAAACAGTGGGACACACGCAGGGAGAGAGCAGAGATGTCCCCATCCTTAAAATAGCTAAAGAAAAAGTCTCCAGAAATTTTAAAAACTAAACACAAGCAGTACTGAACACACCGTATGACAGTTTTCCTACAAAGAAACAATTCTTAAACTATAGTTGAAAAAATAAACAGCGCTCGTAAAACTGGCAGAGTAAGAATGAGTAGAGGGGGCGAGGCACGGCCTTTCTGGGGTGCGTGCACTCACAGCTTCCTGCTGCGCAGGGACGGGCGCCGGACAAAGGGCCCTTGTGTTGAAGTGACGTAGGGCCACAGAGCTGACCCATGCGCATGTGGGGACTTCATATGTCAGTAGTGACGTTTCTCACCAGGGACAAAAGGATGGGCTCTCCCATCCTTTAATAGCTTCAAGTCCCTTGGCTATTCCTTCGGTCGGCCCTCTGGGTCTGCAGCTCCCGTCAGTGGCAAAACAGTCCCCGTCAGCTGGTGACAGAACACAAACATGAAAGCTGACAACACCCGTATACAGCGGAAGTTGGTGTGTTCAAGAGTCGGGGGCCGGAAGGAGAGGTTGGCCGAGAGGAAATGTAACTTCTGTCTGTACGTGAAAGATCCACGAGGGATGGGAATAAACGTGATGTGAAGTAAATGCAAGGAGGCAAAAAAAACCCTGCTAGGAAACGGACAGGAGCGAGTTGACAGAAGGGACGGGTCAGGTGCCGCAGGACTCAGGACGAAGGGAGGCTTCACTGGGCACCGGGAGTGCGCGTGAAAAGAGCCGCGAGACCAGTTTTTGCTTCTGCCGGTTTGGTTGGGTGCACTGTGTGCGTATTCCAGTGTGGGGGACGGGGGCGCGGCCCCTGGAGAGGGATTCCGCGGAGGCCCGCGCGGCTGAGTCTGGTGCCCCAGACCTAGAAGTGCCACTTCTCCAGACCTGCCCTAGAGGAACTTGTGCATGAGAAAGCCTCCGATTGTGAGCTTGTGAAAGGAGACCATCAAAAGGTCTGCCTCTGGGTGCTGCTTGTATAAACCGTGGCCTGTCCGCTCCACGGGGCCTTTCCTGAACCCTTGCCCTCGACCTGTAAAGGTGGATGTGGGAGGGCCTGGACATGTCGCATTAATCAAGGAGGCTGTAGCCATTCTCGTCCAAAACCCGGCAGTGAGGCAAGAGTATGCGTTCCTGCCGGTATAAGTAGGTGTCTGTAAAGGCGTAGCAACGGGTGGAATGGGGACAACGTGGCCACTGTCTTCCGTGTCACACGTACAGGGACTGGCAGGAAATGCGCTGGGGTGTAGCCGGCGTCCCTAACAAGAGCAGAGCTGGCCGCGCCCTCGGGCTGGGCGGGCTCCCCGGCCCTTCGCTCGGCCACCACGGGCTGCCTGTCGGTAAACTCATCTGAGTCTACAAACATCGTCAGGATTTCAATTCTAGTGCACTCGCCCCGTCCCGGGGTGACTGAAGCTCATTTAGGGACAAGAGGTCCTGACCGAGACTTAATTTCCCGTGGCAAGTGTGTTCTGTTTCTTCTTTTTAATGGACTGTTTCGTGGAATCAGATGCTTGATCTGCAGACGAGGTTTCGGGAAGTGAGGTTCAGCTCCTATCCTGGCGGAGCCCCTATGTGCCCGTGCCTCTCTGCTCTGATTCCCGCCGCTCGGGGACCGAACTGGGGGGCACCGAGCCGGCGGCGGAGCCCGTGCCGGCACCCCGGGGCTGCCGCCCCCGCACCGATGCCCTGGCCGGGCTCCCGGGGGCCGGTCCGCGCTCCGGGCGGGCGGGAGCCGTGGCCGGGCCGGGTGACGCCTCCGGCACCGCGGCCCCCCCAGCAGCCGCTCTCCCGCAGGGTGCGCGAGCGCAGCGAGTGGGAGCAGCGCATGCAGGCGCAGTGGGAGCGCGAGGAGCGCGAGCGGCTGGAGATCGCCCGCGAGAGGCTGGCCTTCCACCGCCACCGCCTGGAGCGCGAGCGCATGGAGCGGGAGCGGCTGGAGCGCGAGCGCATGCACGTGGAGCACGAGCGCCGGCGGGAGCAGGAGCGCATCCACCGCGAGCGCGAGGAGCTGCGGCGCCAGCAGGAGCTGCGCTACGAGCAGGAGCGGCGGCCCGCGGTGCGGAGGCCCTACGACGTGGACGGCCGGTGAGCCTAGCTGCCCTTAGCCGCCGCCCCGAGGCGGCCTGTGGCCTTTAGGATCGGGCGAGGGTCCCCCACGTCGCGCTTCCGCGAGATTCTCGTTTCAGAGGCCGCACGCGTACGGGCTACGGCTCGATTTGACGTCGTGCTGTTCGTCGGGCACCTGAGATCGTTAGGGGTCAGTGGGGAAGTGGGTAGAGCAGCGCCTAAGAAAGCCTCACGTTCAAGTCCTAGCACAGAACCCCCGAGGGAAGGGAGTTCTTCAGCCCGGGGCCACATGCGAGTCAGGTGCGGAGGGGGGTGACCCGCGCCCGGAAGAAACTTCTTCAGGCCTCCGTGTAGGCTTTGTCATCGTAGCCCTTTGTTGTGGCTCGTTTCCAGTAATACTAACTTTAATTCCCTGGACATACCGACATGACTTGGGCATGCTCCAACGCTAGCCCCAGTGAAAAACGGGCCCGGTTTTAGTCCTTGCTGGTGGGAGTCCAGGGTGGTAATCCCAGCACTGATATGACCAGCTTTTCTGCACGCATCGCCACTCGGGAAGAACCACGTTTTGTATTCCTCCCTCTACCGTGTGGATATTGCGTGGATTGCGTGTAATATCCAGCAGGACTTCTTTCGAGGGCCTTCAAGCTCTTTGAGGATTTTTGATGCCTTTGTGCAAAACACCGCTGCTGGGAGTCCGTTACGGTCATGCATGTTTTTGCAACAGTATATTTCAGGTGCCTCTCAACGTCCCCCCACTGGTGTCTTTGCTGGGTTAAGTTCACGTTGGAGGAAAAGAGGTAGTGCACTGAGGAGAGCTGGGGGTCACCACTCTCGCTTGCTGTCCTGATAGATTGAGGCCACGTGCTGTTCCCGGAGGCGACCTGCGGGTGTGCAGGTGTGCCCACGTCCCCTCCTGTTAGGGAAACCAAAGCTCTTCTCTTTAGGGTCAAGTGAGGCTTGTTGGATAGAATAGAAGGGGGTCCTTCAGTCGGATCCCACATCACCCTACTGGCCCCTCTCAGCTTGTGTAGCAAAGACGAAAAAGTTAATTCTCATTCTGTGGAATGACAGGAGCCAGGGACAGTTTGAGGGTTCGGTTCACCAGCTCCGCAAAGGTTATGAACTCGAAGGAGAAATTATATCACTTCTTTATTCCCCCTCCAGGCGAGACGATGCCTACTGGCCGGAAGCAAAGCGGGCCGCTCTGGATGAGCGCTACCATTCTGATTTCAACCGCCAGGACCGTTTCCATGACTTTGACCACAGGGACCGGGGCCGCTACCCTGACCACTCTGTCGACAGGTCAGCCAGGCTCCCAATGACCCTGCCCATTTGTACAAGTTCTCTTTTCCTCTCGTTCTGAATGATGAAGGACTAGGGTTGGCCCTTCCAGGCTTTGAGACCTTCAGGCTATGAATAACCTGGGTTCGGTTTGGGAAATGTTTTCTATGGGGGGGGGGGGGGTTGTCTAGCCGACCTATCTTCTCTTCTTATGTTTTCATTTAAATTTCCTTTTTCAGGAGAGAAGGTTCAAGATCCATGATGGGAGAAAGAGAAGGACAGGTGAGTCAGAAACTTGAGTTGCAGCCACGGATTTTGCCGTGGAATCGATTCTCTCTCCATGCCGTCTCCCTCCTCAGCTGAGGTTCTGTTCACTTCTGAATAGCGAAGTAGCTAAATGCCGTATCTGTATCAATGGCTAAGGAGCCTTGGGTGAGTCTCAAGGGCTCCATCGTCACCGTCTGCACAGCTCAGCCCATGAGAGGCCAGGGGCCCGTGCTTTGCAGGACTCACAGGTTAGAAAATATGCTGGAGTTTCTTCTTTTACTTGTCGAACGTTTAGATTAAGAACTTCTCCACATGGCGCTCTTTAGTGGGTTTACTTGAAATATCGGGGGGTGCGGGGAGGAATTCCGGAAGGTTGTGGTCAGGGCGGCGTGGGGGCACAATTGCTGCCCGTGAGTTTCCTTTCCCTGCTGGAGCGCGGCTCTGTCTGCCCTCCTTCCTCGCTTCCTGAGGGCGTGGCTGGGGACTGCGTAGTCCTGGCCGTACCCAGCGGGTCCCCTGCTACCTCCGGAGCGGTCGTCGCGTGCCTCTTTTTCCTCTTCTTGGAGGTGAATCTGAAGAGCAACTGAATCTACACCCGCTCTTGGCGGTTCTCTTTGGTGAAGTGGGGCTCGGTGGTTAAATGTCCAGGCTCCGGAACCAGAACCAGAGTCGCATTCTGGTGTCAGCACTGTGCTGAGCACTTGTCTCCCAACTCTGAAGTGAGGGTGCTCACTCCCCGCTGCTCAGGGTGTGGGGGCTAAATGGGTTGACAGCCATGTCTACACCGGTTGGCCCGGCTCCTGACACGCAGCTGCTAATCCCTGGCTGCTCTCTCCTGCCGCTATGGGCTGAAGCGCTCCCAAACCTGAAAGGATGTTTTCTCTTGTGTGTGCTGTCCTTAGTAACCCTGGTGCTGCCCTGGATGCAGGCAGTGACATGGGACACAGAAGGGGACACCAGCACAGGCTCTCGGGGTCTTGCTGAGCCGTTACACCAGCTGGTCGGTGGGCAGGAGAGTGTGGCTACCCTGTGAAAAACCGGGCAGAGCTAGAGATCGGCTTTGTGCAAAGTGTTCTCTGTCGGTTCGGTGTCTTCGGAAGGCTGCCGAGAAAAGCTTGCTTGTTCGTAGATATTTCCGTTTGTCGAAAGGAAGTGGTCTGGATCGTGAGCTGTTGTGGTTTTTTTTTTTGTTTTGTTTTTTTACAAGCTGGTGTGTCCTGCAGGTTCCTTATGGAAGTGGGGCTTCAGGGTCTCATTGAAGCAGCTGTTGTCCTGCCCGGACACTTCGGCTTTGGCTTTGTGCCTGGAAGGAACAGTGCTGTGTTTGTCCATCTGGTACAGTTGAGCCCCACCTCCCCCACTTTGGTCGAGGGAGGTGTCCGCACACGTTTGGGAATGCGAGGCCCGTGGAGGCAGGAGGCGGAAGCACACGTGGCCAGGGCTCCCGTGTGGCAGGCTGGCCCCGGCCCCGGCGAGCTCCTGGCCTAGCAGGCGCGGAAGCACGACGCGTGCGGCCACGGGGCAGCCGGAGCATCCGTCCAAGAGGCTTCATTACCAGGACTCCTTTCTAGGCTTTTCTCACTTAGAATGCGATCTTGGAGCAAAAGACCACAGGGCTACAGGTTGGGTTTGTGGGATCACGAGAGCAACAGTGGGGCCGAAGCCGCCTCACCAGCTCCCTAAAGCTTGGGGTGCCCTTCCGGCAAGCAGGGCAGGCTTCGGGTGAAGGGCCAGTGGTGAGCGTTTGTTGAGAACAGCATTTCCTAGAACGAGAACCCGCCACTCCTAGAAGGGCTCTCCCTTCCGTCCTTCCGATGGCTCATAGAACAGGGCCAGGCCAGCAGGTTCCACGGACCACGCCACAAGTGGCTGGTGGTCGGTCCGGTGAGGCACCGGGTCTGGGGTGCGTGTGAAAGGATCCCTAGTGGCCATTTTGTCCTGGAGGTTCCTAGGGGCTAGAGCACCGGGCCCGGGCGCGCTGCTTGTCTGTCTGTTCCTGGCGCAGGGTGGCCACGAGGCCCCAGCGCCTTCTCTCCTTCGGTGCCTGAAGTCTCTCCTTCTGGATTAGGGTAGATCTCATCCCTCGGTTTCTTTCTCCGTTGTTCACATTCTTCAGTTTTCCTCACTTGTCCGCGAACGGACTTTGAGGATGTGGCTGTTGAGCAAGCCGAAACGGCCTCTGTGGCACACGACCGTGTGTAGAATGCTCGCCAGTACTTCTGAGTTACTGTCACTGTCGTCGTCATTATCAGCTTGTTGGTCCCAAGGCCTTGGGATCCAAGCTTGATACCGAAGCCTTCTTTCTGTTCTGGCTCTTTCACGTCCAGCATTACCCTGAACGCCACGGGGGACCAGAGCGCCATGGGCGGGACTCCCGGGACGGCTGGGGATACGGCTCTGACAAGAGGATGAGCGAGGGCCGGGGGCTGCCTCCTCCACCCAGGTTTGTGTCCCACCCCCCACGGCACCTGCTGGGGCCTCACACGCCCCTGGCAGGATCGGTGTGTGTTCCTGAGGAGCCCCGGCTCAGGGAGAGAGGATGGGGACCGGGAACACAGAACGCGAAACCCACCTTCCGGAACCCGCGGCGCCTGCTATTCTGAAAGGCGCAGGGGGGGCACTCCAAATCAGAGGCATCTTTTCCTAAGGGGCAGACGTGACTGGGGGGACCACGGCCGAAGAATAGAGGATGACCGTGCGTGGCAGGGTGCTGCTGACGGAGGCATGGTAGACAGGGACCACAAGAGGTGGCAAGGTGAGGACTGGCTCTCAGCCGGGGACGTGTCTGTCTTCGTGGGGGAGCACCCGGAAGGCTCAGGCTCCGCCTGCTTTACGCCCGTCTTTGCTCGTCTCCCTGCTTCTCGAGGGCGGGAACGGCTTCCTCTGCTGTCCCTCCTTGGGGTCCTGCTCATTACTGGCTGGATGTGGGGAGGGAGGGGGGATGGACAGAAGCCATCCGGCACGGGAAGACGACGTGGGCACAGGTAGCTCCTCTCTGCCGCTGCTCGGCAAGGACGGCCGGCGTGTGGATCCGCGGGGGCCTGCGGGGTCTGGGTCCACTGGGTGGCTCAGGAAGGGTACTGGAGTCACGGGAGCCCCGCGTCGGTGTCCTCTGCGCTCCACGTGCGCTCCACGGTGCGCAGAGGCACCGTGTGACCGGCACCTCTCGTCTCGCAGGTGGCGAAAGGAGTATGTCCGGGCACTCTGGGCCAGGTCACATGATGAACCGGGGAGGGATGTCAGGGTAAGGTGTTGTGCCGCCCGTCCAGCTCAGCCCTCTCCCCTCTGCACGGTGGCCCGCCTGGGCCACCGGGGTGCAAATAGTCCGGGAGGCGCCCCACCCACCTCCTCCCTCTGCCCGCCGGAGGCGCTGCTCCCGGAACACGGGGGCGTGTGGGGCGGGCCCCTCGGACCCGGGAACGACACGGGAACCGTGTGTGTCGTGTCGTAGGCGCGGCAGCTTCGCCCCAGGCGGGGCCTCGCGGGGCCACGTGATCCCACGCGGCGGAATGCAGGGTGGATTCGGAGGCCAGAACCGGGGGAGCCGCCCCAACGACACCCGCTTCACTCGCCGCTACTAAGCGCTTGGATTCCTGTGTTCTGTCACGTGGCAACAAGAGTATGTTCTGTTAGGAGTTTCTCTTAAACTGTGTACAATAATTTTTTTTATCTGCTGCCATATTGTAGCTCAATACAATGTGAATGTTTTTTTGTGTTTTTTTTTTTTTTGGTTTTTGTTTTTTTGTAATAAATGTGTTTCTGTTCACATACCCTTTATTTAAAGCGTCGTCTCTCTTCATTTCACGTGTTTTTGTAAGTTGAATCATACTCGGCATTGCTTACTTAGTCATGGTTCTTCCTTCGGGGAAGGAGGGAGGAGGACGGACGGGGGCAGCTTTATTTAAAGGGACCGTTAAGGGGCGCCTGGGTGGCGCAGTCGGTTAAGCGTCCGACTTCAGCCAGGTCACGATCTCGCGGTCCGTGAGTTCGAGCCCCGCGTCAGGCTCTGGGCTGATGGCTCGGAGCCTGGAGCCTGTTTCCGATTCTGTGTCTCCCTCTCTCTCTGCCCCTCCCCCGTTCATGCTCTGTCTCTCTCTGTCCCAAAAATAAATTAAAAAAAACGTTGAAAAAAAAAAAAATTAAAAAAAAAATAAAAATAAAAAAATAAAGGGACCGTTAAGGTTTCCGGAAGCAGTCTGCTGGTGGCGCTTACCTGCCGCCTGCTGAGCCTGCGCCGTTTTGTCCCTCTTCCTCCGGGGCCTCTGATTTACGCCAGAGCTTTCTGTCCCCCGCACCCTGCCTCCCACCCCTGGCTCAACAGGCCGCTGTGCTTTTCTTTTAATCGGGTGAAAGACACATCCCATGAAATTTACCATTTTAACCATTTTTAAGTAGACAGGCCCGTGGCAATAGCGTAGGCACACCGTTGTGCCACCACCACTGACCTCCATCCACAGAACCTTCTATCTTCCCAAACACAAACCCTTATACGCTGCTCCCCAGCACCCACCTTCTACCTCCTGTCCCTGTGGCTTTGACCCCCTAGGATCTCCTGAGTGGAACTGCATCCCGGGGGGGGGGGAATGCAACCCACCCGGTTGGGATGGGAGGTCCAACCCACCCGCGTAGGACACCGGTAGCGCGAGGGAGGCCTGCTGCCGCTTGGTCTGTGGGAACCAACCAAGGCTGGTTGCCCCTCTGGGCTCCCATCTTTGACATGTCCAAGTAGGGTCTGGCCCTGTTTCGGGCCTGGGGATGCCCAACCATTGGGGCAGCCTGGGCTCCTGTCCCCCCACAACCCACAGCTAGGGGGAGACAGACATGAGATCAAGCCCTCAGATGTGGGGGGCCAGACGAACCCCCTCTCCAGAGGGGCTGCAGACGACCCCACGCCAATCGCTGGAACCTGGACATACGGCACCTAACGTGGCCAAGGGGCTTTGCAGATGAGATTCAGTTCAGGACCGGGAGACGGAGAATTCCCTGGGGTTACCCGGGTGGGCCCAGTGCCACCACCAGGATCCTCACGGGGGAGTGGGGAGGTGGGGGAGCCGGAGCCCGGCAGACGACACGGCCAGCTTTGGAGACGAAGCGGCCCTCATCCCAAGGAGTGCAGTGGCCTCTAGAAGCCGAAAAGGCAGGAAATGGATCACTCCCCCTGGAGCGCCCAGAAGGAGCCAGCCCCGTCCACACCTGCATGGTAGCCCAGCGAGACTCGTGTTGATCTGTGGTGCGGTCAACATGGGTTGCATCAAGCCCCTCAGTCTGTGGTCGCTGGTCACAGTGGACACGCGACTGCTACAAACTCCCGAGGCCGTGGTTGTTAGCTGGGATGACCGTCCCCAGTGGGCAGACACCCGGCAGCACCTGGAGACGCCTGTGGCTGTCGGGACTGAGGAGACAGGGTCTGCGGGTATTTGAGGGGGGGGAGGTGGGGGTGCTGCTCGACACCTACGGTGCCCAGGCTGGTCCCAAGCACATGAGATGCTGACCTGGGGAGACGCGGCCCCGGAGCGGTAAGTGCCATGATGGGACACCCACAGGGCGGTCACGAGGCCCAGACTCAGCCCCGGGGTGGGAAGGAGGGATCAGGGCAGACTTCCCGGAGTAGGCGGAGGCCGAGCTGTATGTGGGCAGGATGAGTAGGAGTCCGGAGGAAGGGTGGCAGGAGGGCTGTGGTGAAAACCAGCTGTGTTGTAGGAAACGGCCCTTTGAGGAGTCTGGGCTTGAGGGGAGGGCAGCAGGGAGCCATAGAAGGTTTCTGAGTAGGGCAGTGACCCGATCTTGGGACATTGGGAAACAGATTGAAGGGGCAGGTGGGAAGACCAGGGAGGTGGTCTCGGCACTGGTGACAGATACAAGGGGACAGAGGAGTTTGGGTCTGGCTGCACGAGGGGATGGCGGAGTCACGAATGGCGCCCCAGTCTGCAGGCTGGTGGCTGGGTCTGTGTGAGCAGGGGGCCAGCAGCCGGCTGACCCCTGGCCCAGGCTGCGGGTACACACCAGAGCTTGTTTCGGGGGACGGCCCCCATCGTGCCCCCGAACACAAGAGCCATCCAGGCAAGCAGGGAAAGCTGGCGGGGGGCCAACAGGGTAGACGGAAACCTCAGGCTTGGGGAACCTTGTGGGCCATCCCCACGGGGCTGCTGGGAGCCTGGGGGGCCTCGAGCAGCCGGAGCGGCGCCCTGGGGGTATCGGATCTCCTCCGTCAGATGACCCAGCCCCGCTTGCTCTGCGCTGTCTTAACAGGTGCATCCGCCTCGGCCCGTTTCCTCAGCTGCCCTGGGCCTGGCTGTGCGCAGCCGTGGGGGTGGCCGGGTGCTTCCTCAAGCCCTTCCTGCCCACCCAGGCCGCGCCAGGCCACCTCCGCCTTTTCGGAGCCCCCGCTTCACGGCCCCCTCCCCACCTGACACAGGCGCGCCCCGCAGGGACGGCAGTCGCTCCCGTGACCAGCCCTACTGATGCCAGCCGGCAGAGACGCTGCCCAAAGCCCAGAACTCGATAGACCTGCGGGACTCAGCTGCCTGGATGGAGGTGAGGGGCCCCGGAAGGGCCGAGCACGTTCCCAGGGTGGCTCATTAACGACCTGCCTCCAAAGGCTGGTTTCCCTTCCTATGTGCTCCGCTGGGAGTTGTTCAAGAGCGCGGCAGGGTGGCCCTGGCAGGCCTCTCTCCCTCCGGGTCTGCCTCGCCTTGTGAAATGGTGGTGAGGGTAACGGGAGGGTCGTGAGGACGCAAGGAGCCTCACGTGACACGTGCTACAGCCCTAGCTTCGCGTGCCCTGAGCACAAACCCTCCAGTTTTCAAAGGCCTTTTTTTTTTTTTTTTTTAAGTTTATTTTGAGAGAGTAGGGGAGGGGCAGAGACAGACAAAGAGAGAGAGTGAGCATCCCAAGCAGGCTCCACTCTGTCAGCGCAGAGCCCGACGTGGGGCTTGAACTCACGAACCACGAAATCGTGACCTGAGTTGAAATCGAGAGTTGGACGCTTAACCGACGGCGTCACCCAGGTGCCCCCACAAACCCTCCAGTTTTCAAAGGCCCAGGATTGGGTCATGGGAGTGAGGCAACTGGAAATCCTGTGCCCAGGGGAGGGCGTAAGCTAACTACCTACTACCTGGGCTCTAGGCGGAAGGAGCAGGGCTTGGACCCGGCCACGCACGCAGGTTTCTCCATCTGTACGATGGGCCCCCCATCTGCTTCCTTCCCTGTAGAAGGGCTCCGTGGATGGGGGGGTCAGGCCAGGTTGCGTTACCGGCCTCACCTCTGAACCTGGGCTTGCTCCCTCCTGGGAGGTCCCAAGGATCAGGGATGTTCCCCGGCCCCACTCGTCCTGCCCTTGCCCTAGACTTGCTCCTACCCCTGCCACGGCCCAGGCAGGATGGGAGGGGCCCACTGGCCACGGGGGGGGCCCACCTACACTGTTCCTGGAAAGCAGAGTGGCAGGTCACTTTGGGCTCTCCCTCCCCAAACGCACCAGGCCAGGCCACCCATCCACTACCACACTCCTCCCCACACCTCCCGTGGACCTGCGCCAGCTTCTCGTCCCCGAAGGGCCTGCAAAACGAAGTGGCTTCTGGTCTCTGCTTTCCTCACGTGTAACCGCTGTCCTCTCCTTGCTCATGGGCCTAGGGGAGCCCGACCACTAGACCAAGCAACAGAACTCCCACGACTCTCAGGCACGGGGGATCCCATCCCAGCTCAGGGCACCATTACCCAGGCCTGGTCTCCGCTCCTGGAGGAGCAGCCCGGGCCAGTCTCTGCCTCCCACCCAAACCCACGGCCTATTGCCCGTCTGGGGCACAGGTTTCCTCCTGCTGCCATCATGGTGGGATGCCCTCGGGGCTGGGAGTATTTTCAGGGTCCACCCTCTTGTCCCGCCGGGTGGGGAAGAACACTCAGGTCACCAGGCAGCTGATCCAGGGCAGAAAGGCTTCCCAGGGGTGCAGGGGATGCTGGGAAGGCAGGACCTCTGCGGGCCGGGGAGCCCCCCTCCACTGCAATGACCGTGAAGCCTGCGGTCCCCAGGAATCCCCAGACCATGGGGGATTGAGGGTGGAAAGCAGGCAAGGGAGGGCCAGGACTAGACTAGACAGGGGCGATCAGTGAGCTGAGCCAGTCGGAGATTCGGCGGCCACACGAGCTCCCGGCCACGGAGACAGATGAATTCTGCTCACTCTGCCGAGTCCCCACCTCCAGACCGCCCCACCAGGGGCTCAGCCCTCCGCGAACTGAGGCCCCCAACCTGGGCGGGCCATCAGCACTGGCTCATTCCTGGGCCCGGAGCACTGCCTACAGAGCACCAGGGCCAAGCGTCGGCTCTCAATCCCCACACCAGGGTGGGGACTCAGCGGGCAGGGCCCAGACAGCAAAGGGGTGAACCAATGCCTGTGGTCAGAGTTAAGCTCTGACGAGCCGCTAGGCACCAGAAGCCCAGGTCCCCTCGCTCTGGCACCAGCCGGGCCACCCCAAGCCCCTAGGGCAAGCACACGGGTCGGGAACACTTCCAAAGTCCTTTATTGGGCCAGCAAGGCCGGGAGCTGCCCTTGGCGTGGGGTCTCAGTCCCAGTCTGGAGTCTCCAGCTCTATGGCATCCCTGCCCCTGTTCCTGGCTGGGGCAGGTGGCCTCCTCTGACAGGCTACTTGATTCGCTCCTTCAGGTAGTCCCAGCCCTCCCTGGAGTACTCGCAAGCCTTGGAGGGGGCCGCCGACAGAGCCGACATCACCTTAATGATGCCTGTGGGGAGGGAGGGCCCAGTGCCTTCAGCCACAGGGCTCAGCCACCGCTTCCCCGCTCCCCCCGGAAACCCTATCTCCGCAAGGCTTTGAGAGGCCCCAGTTCCAGCCTGGTCAGTTCCACACGGGGAAACTGAGGCAGAGATGGGGCAGGGCCTCGCCTTGTCTGAAGTCACACGGTGAGCTCCAAAGTGACCTGTCTTCAACGGAGGCTCTATCTTGCTCCCACCCCCCTGAAATCTCCACCCCTTGTCCTCTCTTAGATCTGCAGGGGGTGCACAGAGCAGGAAGGAGAACGATGGAGAGGAATGGCCAGGAAATGGGGGCAGGGGGTGCTGACTGGGGTATCAGGGGCCGCCACCCCCAAGCCCAGGGACCGGGGCCTACCTGAATTCCAGGAGTCGCGGATGTGAAAGTTAAACTTTGGAGGGGCTGGGAGCTGGGAAGAGAGGGGAGAAGGGGCAGGTGAAAAGGGGAGGGCCCAGGAGCCCCAGCCCCCTCCGGAGGCAGCGGAAAGCAGCACAAAGCCCACTGCAGAGAACACCGCGCAGGGCTGGAGGGACCAGGGACCAAAAGCCACCCCAGAACTGACGCCACACCCCCCCACGGCCCCCACCCCCAAGCCTTAGCCTCACTCCCAGTCCCGGGGTACCTGGGGTATCTTCAGACCTGTCTGCTCACACACGTACTGGCTGAACTGGTACAGGGCTGGGGGGACTACCTCCTCTGCCTTCTGAAGGACAGCCTGGCTCTTGTCACTTGGCCCCAGCAGCTCGTGGTCATACACCAGGTAGACGGCACCCCCGGCCACACTGCCCTTGATGAGGAACCTGCAGGCAGAGAAGGGAAGGACAGCAGCTCAGTAGCTCATGCCTGGGACGCCAGTGGCCACCGTCGGGGCTCCAGGCCCACTTTGGGGAGGAGTTGGACTCCCGGGGCTGCCACAGTCCTCGGAGCGCCACACCTGAAGCCAGGCAGCGGAAGGCACTTTGGAAGCGCAGAGGCTTGCCTGACGCCCACTACGCCCGTTGAGTGTTGTACTCAATTTACCCTGCAAAGCGGAGCTACTCGGCCCCGTTTACCTGGGAAACTAAGTCCCGGAGAGGAACCGTGGGTCACGCGTGATCCCGCACAGAGCACGGAATAGTGAAGACTTAAGACCCCTGACTTTCTGTCTTCCAGCCCCGGGAGGCACGACCCGAGCGCAACCCTCGAGGGGCTTCCAAGGGCCCCCGGTCATTTCTTGTGTCGTACGTCGCTCTGGGCACGCGTTAACTTCCTGAAACAGCGCGTGCGGCATTCCCACCTTACAGAGGAGGCAACTGAGGCTCCGAGGGGTCTCGGACACAATCAGGAGGCAAGGGTTCGCTGGGACGCGGGAAGGAGGCGACAGGAGATCTCGGGAAGCCCCTCCCCGCCTGAACCTCAGTTTCCCCATCTGGGCGATGGGGGACCTGACACCACGGAATTCGAAGATCCAGTCGGGAGCAAACCGGAGGGGGTGCCCACCGGCGGGGACTTTTTCGGGGGCTCCGAGCCCGCCCGGCGGCCCCACGCACCTCATCAGCGACCACACTCGGGGCACCATGGTCCCTCGGCTCCGCGCGCAAGGACACTCGACTCGCTCGCCGCTTCCGGTGGCGGCGCCGCAGAGGCCTCTGGGAAACGTAGTCACCCTGGTCGGCCGCAAAGGCCTCCGGGAGTCGAAGTCGCTCGAAGGCTCGGAGACTCCGGAGAGGGACGGCGGCCCTACAGCGAAAGGATTCTGAGAAGTGTGATCTTCAGAGCCCGGGAGCCGCAAAGCTGCCTGGGAAATGGAGTCAGCAGGGCCCCGTGAGGGGCCGGATGGCTCGCCTGGCCGCAAAGACTCCTGGGAAATGTAGTCCCGCCTGGCACAGTCCCGGGGGCGTGAGGGGGAAACAGGTGTCCGGCGTCTAGAATGAGGCCGGAGCGTGACCCAAGAAGATGTCGGAGCCCGGGAGATCCACCCGCGCCCGCGCGGGGGAATAAGGGCCCAGGCCCAGGAAGAGTGTGCCAGTGAGATGGTCGTCACGGCAACGAGAGGTCGGAATTGTGTGAGGGAAGCTGGCCCTCGGCCACGTGATCTGGGTCGGGGGTGGGGCTTTCGCCCAGGGGGCGGGACCAGGACCACGACTGGGAGGGGGCTAGCCTGGCCCTTGGCCGTTGCCCGGCAACGCCCGGGCGCTAAGTCTCCGCGGCCAGGCCCCTCCCCCTGAGGAGGTGGGCTCGGTGTCACGTGACTCGGGCCCTACGGGAGGGGGAGTGGTCGGGGGCCCGGCCGGACGCGACCACTTAGGGAGGTCCGAGGGGCGCGCGCCTCGTTCCCTGGCCCGGACCCCAGCCCCTCTGCACCGCGGGGAGAAACTGAGGCCCGAGTGGGTAAGTGCGAGGTTGGGAGCGCGCAACACGGCCCGCGTCCTTTTTGTCCAGAGGGGAAACTGAGGCCCAGGGAGGTCAGGGGACCGGTACGTTCTGCGATCGTCTGGTTCCCCCTATTCGTCCCCCATCGCAGGCCGACTGCTTCATCCATCCATCCATCCATCCATCCATCCATCCATCCGCCCAGCCGGCCATTCATCCACCCGACCCCACCTCCCCCTGCGTGGCTGCTGTGGTCAGGGCCAGGGTCGGAAGAGGGTCAGGTTAAGGGTCAGGTTGAGGCGCTTCACAGCCTTTCCCTGGAAGTGAGGAGAGGGGGGGTGGCTGCCGTGACTGGGGAAGGGCGAGGAGTTCACTTTTCTGAGAACTGAGGGAGGTTCATAGACGGGGATGGTGGAAGAGGAGAATGGACAGGCGGGCCAGGGCCCGACCCGCTGGGCATTGTGGGCTGAGGTTAAGATCTTGGTCTCTATGGGGTCAGTGGTGAGCCCTAGGAGGGTTTGGAGCAGGAAGGGGAACATCAGACTTCTTTGGACAAAGATCCCTTTGGCTGCCTGAAGGGGGGGTGGGAGGGCGTATGAAGATGGGGGAGCCCGGGGGTGGGGGGGGCAACTGCAACTTTGGGGTGGGGGCAAAGGACTGATGGCTGGATCTAGTGAAGATCTGAGGACACCCAACCCCACCATTTCTCAGTTCTGGAAGTCCCCCTCTCTTGTCCTCCTGAGTTTGAAGGATTGAAACCCCAAGATGGGATGGACCTGTGCCTTTCCCTGGGGGGGAAATGCATGACCCCCCCCCCCGCCCCCCCCCGGCCAAACGTTAAACACTTGGCCTGTTTCTCTTTCACCTTCTCCCTGGAACGAGTAAATTCACTCCCACAGCTGACGTCACATCTTAACCCTGATGGCATAGGTTCTTGTGTCTCCAACCCAGGCCTAAGACTCCTTCTGGGTGTCCCTTGGCAGAGTCATGTTTCTGAGCTCCCCCAGCTCCTACCCGCAATGTTCCTCCTGTCACTCAGTGTCCATCTGGTGCCTGTTGAGTACCTACTGAGTGTCTGGCACAGTTTGGGGCATTGAGGACCCAAGAGTGAACAAAGCAGAAACAGGTTTCTGTTTCTTTCCTGCCTCATGGAGCACGACAGTCTAGGGGGAGATCAGTTTTGCTCTGACTTTAAAGAAGCGGGAGAGCAACTCGTTGGGTTATATTTGGGGAGAGCATTCGGGGCAGAGGGCACAGCCCGTGCAAAGGCCCTCGGGCAGGATGGAGACTGGCTGCTTCCGAGGAACAGTGAGGAGGCAGGTGTGGCAACCGGCAGCGTGAGCAAGAGGGGCTGGTCCTCTGACCCTCAAGGAGCCTGGATATTGAGCAGGGCGAGGCAAGATGTGATTTGGCCCCTGGGGGGAGGGTGAAAGCCCAGAAGAGGCGAGGGGATTGGAGCTGTGGAGCAGGTGGCGGCTGCGGAGACGGAGAAGCGAGGGCAGGGCCTGGAGCCTCTTCACACAAACTCTCATTGGGGAAATGGGTGCGGCTGTCAGCCAGGCCTGTGCCCGCCACCCTCTCTCCCGCCGCAGCCCCTGCAGCCCCGGGGAGGGCCATGAAGGTACTGCTCTTCACCGGGCTGGGAGCCCTGTTCTTCTCGTATTACTGGGATGACAACTTTGACCCTGGTGAGTGCCTGGGGGGGAGGGGGGGAGGGAGGAATCTGGCCAGCTGTCCGGTGCACCCCCAGGGTTGACCACCCCCCCCCCCCACTGCCAGCCAGCCTCCAGGGAGCCCGCGTGCTGCTGACAGGGGCCAGTGCGGGCGTCGGGGAGGAACTGGCATATCACTACGCCCGCCTGGGCTCCCACCTGGTGCTCACTGCCCACACGGAGGCCCTCCTGCAGAAGGTGAGACATCCCATTTCCCGTTTGGTGGCCGGGTGGGCGTGGGTGGAAAGCGGGGCCCGGGCCTACTGAAATCCTTGCAACGGTCCGGGCTTCCCGTGTGACGTGAGGCCAGTTGTTTAACCGCTGGGCCTCAGTTTCCTCATTTGCAAACCGGAGACAATAAAAGTACCTTCTCGTGGGTTATGGTGTTGGGTTGGTACAGTGACACAGCGGGGGTAAAACCGGGAGGGTTCCTCGGTCAGTGGGCGGGTGGGTAGTGTCCACAGCCTGTGCTGAGTATTGAGAATGAATGATGGTGGGTGTTGACGCTCGGAGTAGGGGAGGGGGCTTTAGGCTGGGGCCCCAGTGGCCTAGCGGGTGGCGGGGCGTGGGGGTGGGGGTGGGGGCCGGCTGGGGCGGACGGGCCCACGGGCAGCTCTGGCCCCCCCAGGTGGTAGGGAACTGCCGGAAGCTGGGCGCTCCCAAGGTCTTCTACATCGCTGCGGACATGGCCTCCCCTGAGGTGCCCGAGCGCGTGGTGCAGTTCGCGCTGGACAAGCTGGGTGAGGGGCGGGGCCTTCGGGGCAGGACCCGAATGGGGTGGGGCCGTGGTAGTCGGCGGGTGGAGGTTTACGGGGCCCGGGGCGTGGCCAGGGGCTGGAACTCTGGACCGGGCCTTATAGGATCAGGGACGGAGCCTGGCAGGATGCAGGGAGGAGGGCCCGGTCTCTTTGCTATTAGGCGGGGCGCCACCCGGGGCCGAAGTCACTGGGTCGGCGCTCTGGCCGAGGCGTCGCTAGTTCAAGGCGACGGCGCTAGGGGCGGGGTCTCTTCGGGCCCAGGGGCGGAGCCTCAAGGACTAGCTCCTTGCTGATGGGCCTCTCCGGGCCAGGAGGACTGGACTACCTCGTGCTGAACCACCTCGGCGCCACCCCGGCAGGCTCGCGGTCCAGGAGCGTCCAGGCGACACGCTGGCTCATGCAGGTGCTCCGCCCCTCCGCGGCCGGCGCCCCGTCCCTCCGGTCCCCAGACTCCACCCCCTCCTAAATCCCCACCGCGGGCCCTGCCCCCCGCCCGAGGCCCCGCCCACGCCTCAGAGCCCCGCCCCTTCCGGGCTCGAGTTTCCCCGCGGTTCGGTGACTCGCCGTCGCCACCTCCAGGTGAACTTTCTGAGTTACGTGCAGCTGACTTCGTTGGCGCTGCCCAGCCTGACGGACAGCAAAGGCTCTCTGGTGGTCGTGTCCTCGCTGCTCGGTGCGTGCACGCGGGGCGGAGAGTCGGGAGGCCACAGGGCTCGATGCGGCCGAGCCCCAGGGCAGGAAGGCCCCCTGGAGGAGGGGGAGCGGCGGTGGTCACTCAGCTGCTGCCCTCCCGCCCTGCTAGGCCAGGTGCCCACATCCTTCTCCCGCCCGTACTCGGCAGCCAAGTTCGCCCTGGACGGCTTCTTCGGCTCTCTGCGGCGGGAGCTAGACGTGCAGGACGTGAACGTGGCCATCACCATGTGTGTCCTGGGCCTCCGGGATCGCGCCTCCCCCGCCGAGGGAGTCAGGTGAGGCCCGGGGCCATCAGGGGCAGGGGCAGTGAGGGGCCGCCCAGCCGCAGTTTCCACCGCACCCTCCTGTCCCCAGGGGCGTCACGAGGGCCAAGGCGGCCCCGGGGCCCAAGGCGGCCCTGGCCGTGATCCGCGGCGGCGCCACACGCGCCCCCGGCGTCTTCTACCCATGGCGCTTCCACCTGCTCTGTCTGCTCCGGGGATGGCTGCCGCACCCGAGGGCCTGGTTCATCCGCCAGGAGCTCAACGTCACCGCTGCCGCTGCTGCCTGAGCTTCTGCGGGTGGCACCCCTTCAGCTTCCCAGAGGGGAACCCTCTATCCAGCCGTCCCTGAGCGGGGACACGAACCGAGACACCTCGGAGACGGTGGCCGTGGCTCAAGACAGAGTCATCAAGACAGAAAAGGAAAACCGAGAAACACTACCAGCACCTGGAAACACGGTCACCTCTCCCGGTGTGCAAGTGCTGATCGTGTGCCAGGCACCCTGTCAGTGACCTGGAAGGCATGACCTCAGCCTTCCGGGCCACCACTGATGACATGGTTGCTGCTTCCATTTTGCAGACAAGAAAACTGAGGCTCAGAGAGGTGATGCGACTTTCGCCACGGCCCTGGCCGTGTGAAACAGGGCACACCACCCCTGAGCCACCCTGGGAACCCTATCCGTCTCCCACCTGGATCCTCTGCAGCCCTGATGTCTTCTTTCCACTCAGTTTTGGAGCATTCCCCTACTGTTGCCCCAAGCAAGGGACAGCCTTGAAACTGTCCACCTGCTGATGGGTTCTGAGGTGGGGGAGGAGGGAAAGAACGCGTTCTGGGCTGGACCCAGCCTCCTGTTTCATTATAAAAATCCTTCTACCCTTGCACACGTGTGTTCAAATTGCTTGGTCCTTCCAGTTTGCTGGTGGCAGGTGGGTCAAGAGGAATTTGTGTATGGGGACCAGACTTCTCAACCCTATTTTAGGGAGAAATGGAGGCGGAGAGAGAGGTAGCCCTTGCCTAGCAAGTCGCTGGTGAAAGGAAGGGTACTGACTGGCACTGAGGTTGTATTTGCAGCATGAAGTACAGGGTTTGCACAGCAGTAATGATAATGTGTATCAGGCTCTAAGCCCTTGGCATTGCTGATCTCATGGCATCATCACAATCTGAAGCTGGTGTTGCCACTGTTCCCATTTCATAGGTAAGGAAAGGTGCTTAGAGAGAGGCTGGACGTCCGTGGCAGGAGCTGGGATTCTCTACCTGCACATCACTGGTATTTATATCAGTTAGTGAAAACGTGACGCCTCCTCTCCCTAAAATGATAGATTAGTGCACTTGCAGAAGGAAAAAGCAACTATACAAATAAAAACTGTAGAACAAATACAATGTTACAATAGCTGTTGGCTATGCAGGGCTCTAGAATGAGCAAGGGTTACAAGGGTTAACCCCAAACAGATCAGCCCCAAACTGGGACCATCATTTGGGGATAAGTAGAAGTGAAAGATAAAAAACCAGAATTTTTTTTTTTTTTTTTTTTTTTTTTTTTTTTTTTTTTTTTTTTTTGGTTTCAACCCTGCCTGCTATCCCGGAACCAGCTAAAATTACATCAAATTATATCAAGTGCCATCAGGGGGCACTATACCACATCTTCAGTTCTAAGAATTTAGGATCATATAGATTGAAACCAATATCTGTTTATGGAAGTTTTATTGTGTGCCAAGTACCATTGTATCTTAAACAGTTTGGAATAGGTACTATTACTGTCCTCATTTTATAAATGAAGAAATTCAGGTGCCGGGTGGTAAAGTTCCTGGCGCAGGGTCAGCAAGCCAGTGGCCAAGGTGGGATGTCAGCCAGGAGCCTGCAAAAGTAGGATTCGGACTCTCAACCCACCGGCGAAGGGAGTCACCGCAGCCACGGCCAAGGCTAGCGCTGGTCCGCTAGTGGAAGCGCGCATGCGCAGGGAGATGATTCGCGCCGGCTCGTGGAGACCGCAGGGCCTCCAGCCGCCAGGGGGAGTGCGCGGCGTTCCCGCCTCTCTGGCTCGCTCGACCCGCGGAAGCTAGATATCCCAGAGTTCCGCGGGCCTACAGCCCTTCCGCCGCGGGAGCCATTGAGGAGCAGCAGGTTAGTCCGGTGCTCGGTGTGTGGGATCTGTTGCCATCCGGCCTCCGGGGCCCCGGGGCGGCTCAGGGCTGCGCCTGGGTGCGGCGAGCGAGCCCCGGGGAGCCGGGACGCGGGGTTCCGGGCGGCGGGGACCGAGCCCGCACTCATCTCTTGCCCTCCCCATCCGCGTCTGCAGCCATGGCTCTGCGCTACCCTATGGCCGTGGGCCTCAACAAGGGCCACAAGGTAACCAAGAACGTGAGCAAGCCGAGGCACAGCCGCCGCCGCGGGGTGAGTGCGGGTGCGCGCGTCGGGGGGAGCCTCTTGGGGGGAGGCGGGGAGGGCCCCGGCGACCGTGGTGGGGCGCAGGCGGGGACTCGTGGGCGGCGTGGGGGGTGTGAGACTCGCCCGAGCAGCGAGTGGAGACCCGTGCGAATCGCCTGCGTGAGGAGCGCCCACCTGGGCCGCACACCTGGAGGCGCCCCGCGCGGGTGTTTGCCGGGCGCACGGGGCTTGTCGAGGGGTCGAGGCTGGAACGTGGAAGGAAAGCGGAGGCCCCGTTAGGCTTGAGATCTCCGCTGCCCCGGGTTTAAGGGCTCCGTCGTTAAGCTGCGACTCCATGGTGCCCAGCTGCGCCCCCTGGCAGAGGTTTTCCGGGCGCAGGCAACAGCCTAGGTCAAGGCCGGGCGGGGGGGCCCTGTCGAGAAGGCTGGGACTCGGGAGTGCGGGTGAGGAGGAGTCACGCTTCCGTCGTGGCGCTCAGCGCCCCGGGTGGCGTGGGCTCCGAGCGCCTCGCGCTGACGGCCGTCCCCCCCCCCCCCCCCAACCCCCAGCGCCTCACCAAGCACACCAAGTTCGTGCGGGACATGATCCGAGAGGTGTGTGGCTTTGCCCCCTACGAGCGGCGAGCCATGGAGCTGCTCAAGGTCTCCAAGGACAAGCGCGCGCTCAAGTTCATCAAGAAAAGGGTAGGGGGATGGGGCGCCTGGGGGGGGGGGGCTCAGTCGGTTAAGCGGGGGCTTCGGGTCGTGATCTCAGGGTTAGGGGGTGCAAGCTCCGCGACACCTCCGGCTCTGCGCGGACAGCTCGGAGCCTGTGTCAGATTGGAGGGATCTCGCTCGCTGTCTTCCTCTCGAGCCCCTCTCTGCCCCTCCCCTGCTTGCGTACGGCCAAGAAGAAACGTGGAAAAAGAAGGCGGTTGGGGTGCCTGGGTGGCTCATTCAGTTAAGGGTTGACTCTGGGTTTTGGCTCAGGCCATGATCTCCAGGCTTCACGGGTTCGAGCCCCACGTGGAGCTCTGCACCGGGAGCAGGGAACCTGCCTGGGATTCTCGCTCTTCCCTCTCCCGCTCGCACTGTCCTGTCTCAAAATAAGTAAATGTCACCGTCGCCTTGGTGACGCGGTCTGTTAAAGCCTCCAGCTTTGGCTCAGGTCATGACCTCCTGGTTGGTGCGTTGGAGCCCCACGTGCTGACGGCTCGCAGCAGCCTGGGTGGGATCTGTCTGCCTCTCTGCCCCTTACCTGCTTGCGCTGTGTCTAGATATTTAAAATGTTTCAAATCTGAGAACCCAGTTTTCCCCTAATGATAGCTTTGAAAAAAAGGTGGGGGGGGGGGGGATAGGTGGACTGTCGGCAGGGCCGGGGCTTGGGGCCCAGACTGACCACGCCGTCTCTTTTCCCGGCAGGTGGGGACACACATCCGTGCCAAGAGGAAGAGAGAGGAGCTGAGCAACGTCCTGGCGGCCATGCGGAAAGCGGCAGCCAAGAAGGACTGAGCCCCTCCCCTCTGTACGTAATAAAGCCTTTTTGGAACTTGGGGGTCTTGTATTGGTCTGGGGGAAGGGGCGCGGTGGTGACGTGGCGCACAGACACGAGCAGCCGGCCGGTACTGGAAAGGGTTTTAATCATAATTAAATAGTTCATATATGTCAGACTCCGTGATTAAGCCATAATTGAGGTCCTTGGACTCCAGCCGCTCCCGAGCCTTCCTGGGGACTCAGCTGCCCAGAGTCCCCGGCCCTGGCGCGTTTTCGGCCTGGACGGGGCCCGTGAGTGCCAGCAGCGCCCGGGCTGCGGTCACCGCTCCACCGCCACGGCCTCCGCCTGCTCCTCGGGGAAGGCGATGTTGAAGATCTCCCGGTAGTGTTCCACGAAGTGGACCTCCAGGCCCTCGGTGATGAAGGCGGCCAGGTCATAGAAGTCCTTCTTGTTCTCGGCTGGCAGGACGATGCAGGTCACTCCGGCTCGCTTGGCCTGGGAAGGAGGGGACCGCCGGCCGGCCGGGAGGTCAGGGCGGGCAGTGGGATGGGGCTCGGCCCAGACGGCCAGGCTGCACTGCATGAGCTCGCTCACAGATCAGGAAACTAAAGCCCAAACCACGTCACTGGCCTCCATTCCAGGAACCTGCTCTCCCAGAGCCCACTTTTCTGGATTAATCCAGTCACCAGTGCTTTACCTTTAGCGGTTCGGCACGGGAGCCTTACAGAAACGTGCATTTAAGCACTTCTAGGCTTAGTGCACATCCCGGCCTGCCCCCTCGTCCTTTCCTGGGCCCTGGCTCACTGGGAGGGCCCCTCAGCCCGATGAGGCCCTTGGAGAACAATGGTTCCCATCTGTCCCAGGCTCCACCCAGGGACACGGTGCACATTCCGCTCACAGGCGAGGCAAGGCCCGGAGAGCCTCCGCAAGCCCCCTGCCTGAGATGGCTGTCCGCCCCCATCTGTGGACACCCTGCCTTGTAGGCAGGTGGGGGGTAGGGTCAAGGTGGGGAAGGGAGGGGTCCCGACACAGGAAGCCCCGGACCGAGGGTCTGGTCCAGCAGACCCCTCCACCCCCGCCCCCAGAGGCCCACATCCCCTGCCTTCTGTGCATCTGGGCGCTTAGGCCGGAGGGTAGCAGATCCTACCTGCAATGCAACGCGGGGTGGGGGGATGGGGGCCGGGATGTGCCACCAAAGGGGGGCGGCCGAGACTCGGGTCAGCAGGGCCCAGGCCTCACCCTCGTGGTCTGTAAACTGCGCTGTCACCCTTTCCCGCCCGAGGCTCGCTCCGTGTGTGCGATGCCACAGCGCAGGGCCCCCGATCCAGACTCCCCTGAGGGTGCCAGCCCTGCCCGGGGTGGGGCGGGGGGGGACGGACACTCACCGCGATGGTCTTCTCCTTGATGCCGCCCACCGGCAAGATCTTGCCCCTGAGGGAGACCTCGCCCGTCATGGCCAGGTTTGGTCTAACTGGCCGGTCCGTCGCGAGGGAGAGCAGCGCCGTGACGATGGTGCAGCCGGCACTCGGGCCGTCCTTGGGGGTGGCGCCCTGGTGGGGAGGTGCGGGCAGGGGGTGGGCAGGCGGGACAAGGTGGGGGGCACAGGCGGCGGCGGGGGCACAGGCGGCGGGGCTGCCCCCGGAGGCAGGAGGTGGAGCCTCACCTCGGGCACGTGCAGGTGGATGTGGGAGGTCACCAGGTAGTCGTTGGCCGGGTCGTGCTGCATCAGGAAGGCCCTGGCGAAGGTGTAGGCGATGCGAGCACTCTCCTTCATCACGTCCCCCAGCTGGCCTGTCACCTCCAGGCTCCCGTCCTTGTCCCCCTTGCCGTCCTTGTCTCGTGGCCGCCGAGGGGAGGTCTCCACAAACAGCGTAGAGCCTCCTGGGAGACCAGCACGCAGAGCCTGTGAACTCTGGGACCCTCGGGTTCTAGGGACCGTGGCTCCCCCGACCCTACCGGTGGGGCCACCTAGCGGATGCCCCTTCACTAACACTGTCCCTTCGCTAGCTCTCCCCGGCCTAGGGCCTGCTCATCCGATGCAGCACCTGCACCGGCCCTACGGCCTAAGGGCCGACAGACGCCCGCTCGCCCTCTTGCCCGCTTGGCTGGTGCGGCTGCTTAACTGAGGTCCAAACAAGCAGACTGATTCACGGTTCGGAGCCTGCCTCGCACACCCCAGCCTCCCTGTTGGGCCGGGCAAGGTCACCGGGACCCCATCTCCAGGACTCCCCAAGCAAGGGGAGGGGGCCTCCCGTCCATGCGAATAAAGCTTGTGCGAGGACACTGCCACCTGGCGGCCGCATCTTTTTCCTCCTCGATCAGCCCCTGATCCCTTGGGACTCCCTTCAATGCCAGTGTATCTTGGGGGGACGCCAGCTGACCGCACAGGAACCGGTGTGAGACGTTCTCCAGGACCCCCCCCTGCCCCGCACCGTCCCAGGCCACCTCCTGGCACGGGCTGCTCACCCATGGCGGTCCAGGCCAGCCCCATGACCACGCCGGGGGGCGTCACATCATACATGCGCTCCACGGTGAACACGGGCTTCCCCACAAAGTCCTGCAGGTTCTCGGGCGTCACCTCCACGAGCTCGGCCTCGCCACTCACAATCTTGTAGGCAGACTTCCGTAACACCTGGCCGGGGAAAGGCAGCAGGGTGGGTGCGGCCCCCACCCCGCTGGTCTTTAATCTTTAACATCACGGTAAAGTACAGAAAATGAACCTTTCAGCCATTTTTAAGTTTACAGCTCCGTGGCATAAGGGCATTCACGCGGTCGTGCAACCGCCTCCAAACTTTCCATCTCCCCAAACAGACTGTCCCCATGAAACGGTGACTCCCCTCCCCCTGCCTCACCCCACCCTTGGAGCCCACTATCTACTGTCTCTGTGGACGGGACTCCTCTAGGCACCCCGGTGAGTGGGGTCACGCAGGACGTGTCTCAGGGTTGGCATCCGGTCCTCACGATTCTCCACTTGCCTGGCCAGGCCGCAGAGCCCGCCCCCCCAACCCCTGCCGGCCCGCCCGGCTCACCTTCTCCACCTGCTTCTGCAAGTTGCGCACGCCGCTCTCCCGGCAATACTGCTTGATGAGGAGGGTCAGCACCTCTGGGGACAGCTTGGCCTTGCTCTCATCCAGGCCACACAGGGCGCGGGCCTGAGGCACCAGGTAGCGCTGGCAGGGAGGGGGACGCTGTCGTCAAGACCCCCAGGGCCTCAGGGCCTCTCCTGTGGGCCCCGCTTACCCCTGAGCCTTCCCAAGACCCCAGGCTGCCTAAAGATCACGGAGGTGGGCCCAGCGCCTGCCCGCACAGAGCTCTCGGCCCCCAGTGGGTGGCTGGGGGACAGCTGCCCTGGGAGGCGACCTCAAAGCTGAGACCTGAGGGTAAGGAGCCAGCGACGCTAGGAGGGAGGGAGGCGGGGAGTCTGGGCGGAGAGCACGGCAGGCGCCAGGACCCCACATGTGAGCCCCGCAGCTGCCCAGCCCGCCTCCTCCGGAAGCTCCCAGGTCTCTGCCCAGATCCCAGCCCTGCCCTTCCTCCAGATGTCATCTGAGATGCCACTCCCCCAGGAAGGTCTCCCTGATCCCTGGGCTCAGCCCACGTACACACTGAGGACCTGGGAGTCAGGGCAAGTGGCCGCCACCCCGAGCACAGACAGAAGCGGGGAGATCGAGGGGCTCCCTGTCACCCACAGCCCAGCCCAACTCCCGCCACACAGCGGTCACGGGACAGTCCTGAGCGCCAACTGGCGGAACAGGAGGGGAGACACGGGGACACAACCACACACATCAGTACATCTGCTGACGTGGGTTGGCCAGCAGCCTCTGGGAGTCCGTGTTCCTCTTGTCATTTTAAAGGTTCAAAAGCAGCCCCGGCACAGGCCCCCCAGCCTGCCCCTCCTTGGCCGGGCGGACACCCCAGTACCCCTGTAACCACCTCAGCCAAGAGCTCCTCTTGCCCACCTCCTACCCCACGGGAGAGGAGACCACAGTCAGCCCCTGACGGCTGTGATGGACTCAGGGAGAAACGTGCTCAACCCCTTTCCACAAAGACGACGCAGCCAGAAACCAAGACTCCCGTCCGGAAGAAAACCTGGCTCTCGGCTCTGCTCAACATCCTCCAAGGGTGCGAATCCAGTCTCCAGCCTCGGAAGACTGCTAACGTCTAAGAAGCGCACAGAGCCCCGGATCCTGGGCTGGCCTCGGCCTAGGAAACGCGTTACGCACGCACAGAACCTGACCCAGCCGGCAGGAAGACGGCAGCTTCGCACCCGCACCCACACCCACGGCTGCAAGCGTGCAGCCACGGAAGCCAGCCGAGGGGCCCAGAGCCCGCACCGGGGACAGATGCGCTGCGGGACGAGGCAGCAGCTCGCTCACGGGGGAGTTTGCTAACAGAGCTGAGCACACAGCCCCCGACGGTGCACGGGTCCCCCGCGCCCTGAAAGCCCCAGAGACTGTGTTCTCCCCAACGTTGTGCTCACGGGCTGTCTTTCCCTTATTCCTGTTCTGGGGCCCGAGACAGTGGGGTATGAGGAGAAATCTGGGGGCGCCCGGGTGGCTCAGCCGGTGAAGCGTCCGACTCCTGGTTTCGGCTCAGGTCACGATCTGGCGGTTTAGGAGTTCAAGCCCCACGTCGAGCTCTGCGCTGCCAGTGTGGAGCCTGCTTAGGATTCTCTCTCCCTCTCTCCGCCCCTCCTCCCCCTGCTCACACTTGTGTGTCTCTCAAAATAAACAGACCTTAAAAAATTTTTAAAAGAAGCAGCCTGTCCTTGGTCTTTGACCCCAGGTCCTGATATAAGAGCTTCCCACACCTTGTCGTTTTCTGAATGACAGGGTGAGAAGGACAGCTGTTGGGATCTATAAGCCCCTTTCCGCCACACCCGAGCTTGTGCCAGTGAGGTGGCCCCTGTTGAGGGCCAGAGGACCCAACCATGGGGGTAGAGGGATGGGACTTTCAGCCTCACCCCTGACCCCCAGGGAGAGGGGAGGGGCTGCAAGTAGAGTCCGTCACCAGTGACTAATGATTCACTTGATGCACCTAAAAGAGCCTCTGTAAATACTCTAGACAAGGGAGCCGGGTGAATTCGGACTCACTGGGTGGTGCTGGGAGGGCGGCACTCCCAGGGAGGGCACAGAAGCCCCTGCCCCCTACTTGGCTCGATAGATCCTTTTTGGCGGTTCCCTGGGTGTACCCTTTACAATAACCCGGTACCTAAGTAAACCTTTCCGGGGTTCTGTGAGCTGTCCTAGCAAATCCTCAAACCCAAAGAGCAGGCCGTGGGAACTCCAGATTTACAGCCAGCTGGCCAGAAGAAAGACCTGGAACGTGCAACTGGCATGTAAGTGGGCAGTCCGAGGCACCGAGCCCTTCCCCTGCGGGGTCTGACCCGAGCCGCAGGCAGGACCAGATTCTGACGGGAGTTGCCGGACACCCCACCGGAAGATGGGGTGGCGCAGGGAAATGCCACGTTGGCGTCAGAGCTGTGCCGTTGCACGGTTCACAGCAGGCCCCGCCTTGCTCTCGGCGATACCTCACTGCACAGGCGGGCAGACCCCGGCCACCCCCTCTCCGAGCAGGGCCACTGTGGGCTGTCCGCCCCCCTCTGGTTAGGTGGCGGGCACTTAGCGGGGCTGCCCGCTTTGGTCCAGGGCTGGGCGGGGGTCCCGGCCTCACCTCTGCGATGGCAAGCTTCTCCTGGGCCACGTAGCCAGACACGTTGATCATCTCCATCCGGTCCCTCAGCGGCTCTGGAATGGTCTCCGTGACATTGGCCGTGCAGATGAACAGCACCTGGGGAGGCGGCAGGGAGGTACTGGAGGATTGGCCCCTGCCGCCCCCCCCGGGCCCGGGCCCCGTGCAGGACGCACACCTTGGACAAGTCCACGGGCACGTCCAGGTAGTGATCCAGGAAGTTGGCGTTCTGCTCAGGGTCCAGCAGCTCCAGCAGTGCTGACGAGGGGTCCCCCTGGTAGCCCCGGCCGATTTTGTCCACCTGAAGGGACGGCAGACGGCTTCGGCCCCTCGTCCGGCTCCCCGTGTCTCCTGACCAGACGCCGCTGGTGGGAGGGCGCCAGTGGGACCGGACTGCGCCCAGGGGGAGGGACGGGGCCGGCCCAGAGCGGAAGCAGAAGGGTTCCCCCGAGGCTCGATCGGGGACACTCCCCACCTGGTCAGCACTGCCCGGAGCTCTGGCCCAGGACGGCCCGAGGGACGGCGTCTGGGGAAGGGCACCGGGAACGGAGGCCGCGCTGCCCTGTCAGCTCTGAGCCCGGCCCCGTGCCCCGCCCTCCGTCCGTGCGCACCTCGTCTATCAGGATCAAGGGGTTCTCCGTCTTGGTCTTCTTCAGGCACTGGATGATCTTTCCCGGCATGGCGCCCACATACGTCCGCCTGGGGGGCAGGGCACAGCAGGAACGGATGGCACCTCACCTGCCTGGGGCTGGTCACGCCGGCACCCGCAGGCCCAGCTCACAGACAGGACCTCGGCGAGCCAGGTGCCCTCCAGGGGCCGCAGCGGAGGCAGAGCACGGTCACCCCAACCACCTGTTCGCCCCAGCAATGGGAAGGCCGCCCCGCCCACCCCCCCCCACCCCCCCGCCCCCGACTCGAGGCACAGACACAGACTTGAAACCGGGTCCCTCTCAGGGCCATCCCCCCAGCCAGCACCTCCTATCCAGATGGTGAAACCCAGCCCACGGTGCCCACCTCACAGAGCAGGGAAGGTCAAGAGCAGCCAGGTGCCGGCAGCAAACGACCCGCCTCCCAGGTCCTCCCCAATGGCAGGCACAGCATGGCCTCCCAGGCCTCGGGGCCACGGCGCCCGGGGCCCGGCCCCAGCTGGCGCTTGCTGGGTGTTTCTTGACCATCTACTTGCTCTACTGTCCCGGCTCAGCTGCAGGTGTCTGGCACTCACAGAGCATAAAGCAGACACGAGCCCTGTGTCTGTGAGGTTAAGGCCCAGCAGGGCAGACAGATGGTCGGCCAGGTAGAGGAGGAAATCACGAGGTAGGGAAACTTTTTCCACACTACAAAGACAACAAAAGGATGGGGGTCCTGCAATGCCATCTCAGACGCACACTACTCTAAGACGGGGATAAAGGACGCTTCGGGGAGACGCCCAGAGCAAAATAAGTGAAGAGACAAACTGTATGGGTATTCGAAGGAAGTTTTCTGGGTAAGAAAACAGCCTGTACAAAGGTCCTGGGGCAGGGGCGGGACCAGGCCCAGAGTGCTGGAAGCCCACATGGCTTCCAGAGTAGAGTGAGTGAGGGGGAGAGAGAGAAGGGAACAAACAGGGCAGGGTGTGCTAGGCCTTCCAGGCCTCAGTGTGGATCTGGGCTTTTACCCCGAGAGACGAGGGAGCCCTGGAGAGCTGTGGACAGAGAAAATGTTGCTGCTGTTACTAAAGGACAGCAGCAGAAGTTTCCTTCCTCATCCTTGTTTGGGGATCCCAGACGGACACCAATAGAGAACACCTGCCTGCCCTCCTGGGCCCCTTTCCCCCAGTGACTCACCCCCACTTGTCACAGACCTATACTTGTTTGAAACCTCAGCCAAGGCCCCTTCCCGGCCTGGGTGAGTGGTCCTTGTCCACACTCTTGGGCCTTCTGAACCAGGGGCCAAGGGGCCACCAGGGCCTGCCTCTGCCTCCCCAACCCAGCTCAGACTACAGTCCCGAGCCAAGAGCCGGCACAGCCGCCCCTCTGCCTTTGGGGCAGGCCCAAAGGCCCCACGCCTCCTGGGCGCCCTTGCACCACAGGCTCCCACTGACTCCTCGCCCAGCACCGTGAAGGCCTCATCCACTCCCGTCCCCCAAGGCCCTGCCAGACTCCGGATGCCTTCTCTGAACTCCTGGAGCTCCCGAGATACTCGTACACCTGTTACGCCTGTGTCTCCCTAAACAAACTGCTCCGAGAACCACCCTCAGCAGGGGCTGGCGTGGCGGGAGGCCCCGGGAGAACACGACATCCTGACCGCCCTGACGGAAGGTGCCATGCACACGGCCGGGCAGTTCTGACACCCCGGACCCAGGATGAGGGAGCAAAGAACCAAGAGCCGTGCCGAGACCTCACCGGCGTGCCGCCCCGTCCTCGCTGGGGAGACCACCTCGCCCCTCGCCCTGGCCCACAGTCCCTGGTCCTGGGGCTGAGCACGCGGCCCCGGAACTCTGGCCGCAGCACTGGGGGCACTGAGTGGGCGGACGGGAGCTGGATCCACCGGGATATCTGTCCACGACCTGGCGAACAAATGCTGGGGGTGGTCCGCCCTCCCGGTGCTGAAGGCGAAGGCTTTGGGCCCACGTTCGAGCGGCTGCACTCGGTCACGTTACCGCAGCGCAAGCACAGGGCCCCGCTCACCGCTGACGCCCCCTCTAACACACGGGAAGAGAGCCGGGGCGGGGGAACGAAGCCCGACAGGAGGCCGGGCCTACCTGTGCCCTTTGATCTCGGCCACGTCGGTCATGCCGCCCACGCTGAAGCGGAAGTACTCGCGGTTCAGGGCACGGGCGATGGAGCGGGCGATGCTGGTCTTGCCCACGCCGGGCGGACCGTAGAAGCAGAGGATCTTGCCCTGGGTGGAGCCTCGGAGCTGGCTGACGGCGATGAACTCCTGCGGGCAGAGGTGCGCTCCCGTGAGGCTCGCCGCCCTCTCTGCAGAGCAAGGGGCCCCGCCTGACGTGGGCCTCAGCACCGTCACGCCGCCTTGCAGGGTTCCGGGGGCCGCGGAAGGGACAAGGCGTATCCCAGAGGGGCCGAGCCGACTGAAGGGTCACATGGCCCGGGGAGGGCAGGGACCGACCGTGGGGGACACGGCACCAGGCCCGGCTAGTGTGTCCCCTTCCTCCCACATCCTGGACCATCCCGATCCTCTCTCTGCCCCAGCCACAGCGTACTGGCCCTGGGGCCAGGTCCGTCTGTCATCTCAGGCACTCTTGTCCCCCTCAGAAACCGGAGGCCCCTGGAGCAGGGAGCCTGGCCCAGACTGCCCTTGCCGCCTCTAGCTGGAGCCCTCCACCTCTCCTTCCTCACCGGGATGGGGTTGGCGGGGGGCGGCCTGGGAAGTGGGGGGGGGGGGGGGTACGGGGGGTCCATCACTGGGATGGGGGTGGGGGGTGGCCTGGGAAGTGGGGGGGGTGCGGGGGGGCATCACCGGGATGGGGGCAGGGGGACGGGGGAGGCGGCCTGGGAAGCAGGGTGGTGCGGGGGGCATCACTGGGATGGGGGCGGGGGGGGGGGTGGCCTGGGAAGCGGGGGGGTGGCCTGGGAAGCGGGGGGGGGGGGGGGGGGTCACCAGGATGGGGGCGGGGGGGTGGCCTGGGAAGCGGGGGGGGGGGGGGTCACCAGGATGGGGGCGGGGGGGGTGGCCTGGGAAGCGGGGGGGGGGGGGTCACCAGGATGGGGGCGGGGGGGGTGGCCTGGGAAGCGGGGGGGGGGGGGGGTCACCAGGATGGGGGCGGGGGGGTGGCCTGGGAAGCGGGGGGGGGGGGGGTCACCAGGATGGGGGCGGGGGGGGGTGGCCCGGGAAGCGGGGGGGGGTGCGGGGGGCCTCACGAGGATGCGCTTCTTGACGTCTTCCATCCCGTAGTGGTCCTCCTCCAGCACCGCCTGGGCCCGGGCCAAGTCCAGATTCTCGTCGCTGTGCTTGCCCCACGGGATGGACGTCAGCCAGTCCAGGTAGTTCCGAGTGACGCTGCCACGGGACAGACCGGGGCCGGTGAGCGTGGCAAAGCCACGTCGCCAGCGCCCGCGGAACCCGCTGCGCGGACCACGCCGAGCACCTTGGCCGCAAGGGCCGCCGACCGCCTGGGAAGGCCGTCCGGGCGGAGGCCACACTGTGGGCCCCGGCACAGTTCCCAGGACAAGCGCTTGGCCCGTTTCCCGAGCCAGACGGGGCGCGCACGGGGACTGGTCAGAAGCCTGTACCGCGGAGGCGGCAGCGGTAAACGCGAGACAACCTCACCCGGAGCAAGCGGGAAACGGGCCCGGCCGGTGGCAGGTCAGCGCGGCGATGAGAGACCCCCAGGCTGGGAGCCGTGTGCCCACCGGACAAGGCCGAGCCCCCAGGAAGACGCGCGGACCTCCAGGCCCTCGGAGAAATGCCAAAGAGGGGCCGCAAGCAAGCACCGCTTTGGGCCGACACCCCAGGGTTCAAATTCCCGTCCCCGTCTACCAGCTCAGAGGCCCCGCTTGCTGACTTCTCTGAACCTCAAATTCTCCGGCCGGGAGACGGAGTGACAAAGAAGTCTGTTCCGCCCAGGGGCACCAAGACAGGGCCGTCATACGTCAAGCGCTCCTCGGGCGCCCACCGTAGCCAGAGTGCGCCCAAGGGACCCGACCTCCCAGCCTCTGGGTCTGGGCGGAGGGGCGAGAAGGGGCCGCCCCTGAGGGCGGAGGGCACGTGGAGCACAGCCCCCAGGGTGCTCACTTGAACTCGGAGGAGTGGTTGTCCAGCAGGCCCAGCTTGCTAAGCTCCTCGTCCACCACGTCCATGACGTGCTTGGGGACCACGAGCTCCTTCAGCCGTTCGCGGAACTTCTCCTCGATGGCGTCCTTGTCCTCCTTCTCCAGGCCCAGCTCCTTCTTGATGATCTTCAGCTGCTCTTGCAGGAGATATTTGCGGTGCGTCTGCTTGATTTTCTCTTCCACCTATAGGGCCCAGAGGCTACGGTCACAGCGCACGGCAGGGAACACGGGCAGGTCTGCAGACCCACACGGGCCGGGGCGGGGCCGCTGCTTCCTCGAGACACGGGAGGAGGAGAGTCCCCGAGGCCGCCTCCAGCTCCCCCACCCTGAACCTAGTCTCCCTGAGTGCGGCCCCAAAATAAACTCTCGGTGCCGGATGAGCAAGCGATTTGCTCTTTGATCCCGACCGTGACCCCAGCGCGCCTCCCACGGGCACGGAGCTCGTCTGGAGGGACAGGGCAGCAGGCGAAGGCTCGGAGGCCGGGCCGGGCCCCAGTGCCGCCTACAGCCCCCACCCCTGCGTCCCGTTGCGGGTGCGTTCAGAACTGCCTCGTGGGGGGCAGGGGCGGCGCCCGGGGGGGCGCCGTCAGTGAAGCAGCCAACTTCGGCTCAGGTCATGATCTTGCAGTTCATGGATTCAAGCCCCACGTCGGGCTCTGTGCTGACAGCTCAGAGCCTGGAGCCTGCCACCGATTCCGTGTCTCTCTCTCTCTGACCCTTCCGTACTCGTGCTCATTCTCTCTCTCGAAAATAAGCAAAAAACATTAAAAAAAAAAACACACCCAACTGCCTCGTGGGGTGCCTGGTGCGCTTAGTCAGAAGAGCATGCAACTCTTGATCTCAGGGTCATGAGTTCAAGACCCACCCTGGGGGGTAGAGACTGCTTAAATAAATAGGCGTATACGTAAAAAAGAATTACCTCGTGCTGATAACTAAGGGTTAAAAAATTTCCCAGTTACAGATGTGACGTGGAAAGTTTTCCTCAAATAAAACTGAGTGAAAAAAGTCACTCAACTGTGAATGGCGAGCAACTGAAAATCCAGGCAGCCCACAGATTCGTCCGCAATCGGGAAGGTGAGCCGCAAAACGCAGAGTCGTGGGGAAACCGATTTTCAACCTCTCCCGGGCCGGTTCCCCATTCCCAGCATCTCCGCGGGGCTCTGTCCCGACGGGGGACGTCCCGAGACCACAGGCTCCGGGCTCAGCTGCCAGGACCGGCCTCAGGGTTTGGCGCGCAGAGCCTCCCGAACCGGCGGCCGCCCCGCACGCCGCCGCCCTCCCCGCAGAGGCGCGTCGGCAGCCCGGGCTCACCTCGCGCCCCAGGCGCTGCTGCAGCTTGCTCAGCTCAAACTCCTTCTTGAGGAGGGAGAGGGCCTTATACAGCCGCTTGGGGATCTGCCGAGAAAGGGAAGACGCGGGCGACGGTCAGAAGCCGCCTCTGGGCCTGCTGAGGGTGGGGGGGCAGGCACCTCGCAGACGGGGCGCCCACAGGGCGGACCCACCGGAGGCGCGCGCCCTCGGACCTAACGTGCCCAGTTCCGCGAACACCTCCTACAGGTGAACTCCTGCAGGCCCGCGAGCTGTGGTCCGGAACGTTCGTAGCGGCCAAAGGCTGGCGGCGAGCCGAGCACGCCACCCGGTGAACACAAGGCACCGCCCGCAGGGCCGCCAAGCAGCCACGAGAGAACAGGGACCCGTGCAGAGGGGACGTGAAATCGGAGAGCGGAGCCGCGGACAAGCAGCCGGGCCCGGGGGACCAGGGCGCACTCACGTTGGTCTCCTCCAGGACGTCCTGCAGCTCGTGCGACTCGGCTCCGGTCAGCGCGGCTCCCATGTCGCTCAGGTAGATGGGGTTGTCCACCACCCTCTGGCCCGCCTGCATCATCTGCAGCACAGACTCTCTGGAGGGGACAGAGGCCCCGCGGGGACCGCTGCAGCCGGTGGCCCGCACGCCCTCTCCCCGGCAGCACGGGGCAAGGCCCCGGGATGCCGAGAGCCGGGCGGCAGGGCGAGCGAGGCCACCCGTCCCAGAGCCGAGAGACTAACGTCCCCGTGCCCAGACACGAGCCCCTCCAGCAGCCGTGTGGTGCACCCCTCCCCCCCCCGCCCCGGCCCGCCATGAGATTCTCTCCAGCTGCAGCTGAGGACGAAAAGGCTTCTGACCAAATCCAAGCCCTCGTCAGCACGAAGGAGGCAAAGGCCCCGGACTGGGTAGGCCACCCCACTCCCCCCGCCAGGGCCCCCTTGCCGCAGGGGAAGCAGGATCTCCTCACACAGGGCCGGGCCCTGGGCCACCAACCCCCGCGCCAGCAAGGTTCTCTGTCAGGACGACGCTCTGAGAAAGCTTCCCGCCAACCCAGCGGCACAAAGAGGCAGGCGACCCCAGCCCGGCCCCAGGGATGGGGGACGGTCGGCCGTACACTCAGACGGCACAGGGGGGCCGGAGACCAACCTGTAGAGCGGGTTCAAGGCAATGATGTCCCGGATGGTCTTCACAATCTCGGCGGTCAGGGCCTGGCAAACGGGGTGGGGGGGGGCGAGGAGGGGGTGCTGCCATCGGTCCTGGGGCCAGCAGGGGCTGTGGCCCAGGCCAAGGATGGCCTCAGGTGCCCAGGCGCACGGCCTGAATCCAAGTCCCAGGGACTCAGGACCCGGGCAGGAGAAACGAAAACCAACACCTGCCCCCTCCCAGCACCTCGCCCCAGGCTCCCCGAGGCAGAGGATCCCCCCTGCAGTGGACACGATGGGACAGTCTAAGGTATAACGCCCAGAACCTCATGATTTCCAGAAGGCACGGTTCCCAGCACGCCACACCCCAGCGAAGGCACCGGTGGGCACGGAGAGCGGCCGTGTCCCTTCACCACAAGCACGTGGCCCCTAGCAAGCTGACCTTCCAGAAAGGACCTGCAGAAGGCAGCTAGAGGCCCACGGTGCCTGCAGCCCCGTCAAGTCTCCCTGATCTGTCCCCCGCAGCATCTTTGACTTTGGCCCCGTCTCTCTCCCACCACACGACCCTTGTAGGAAACTTGGAGCTGTGCTGTCAGTCTAGCAAGCGGCGGCAGCTACTCGCACTCAAGTAAATTAGCGCCACACGGGACTGGACGTTTCCTTCCAACCACGGGGCCAACGGCGTGGAGCCAGAGAACATTTGCACCACCACGGGGAGCTCTCCAGGACGGGACAACACTGCTCCGAGGGCCCCCGTGTGGCTCGTGGGTGTGACAACAGCAAATGCAGCCCCTCCCGGTACCGGGGGCAGGCGTCACCAACAGACTGCAGGACCCCTTCCCACCAAGGCCAGAGGTCCCCCCAGAACTCTGTTCAACACCGCGCTGCAGGCTGAGACCGAGGCCGTCGGCTGCGCACGGCGTGTTCTCGGGGAGACCACGCGCACGTAAGCTTTTCTTGTTCGTCCCCACCCACTGGCGGGGGTCACCCTGCCTCTAACGCGCCAGAAGAACAGGTGGAAGGACACGTTCTGCCACCCTGACAGCTGGCTCGCTGCTGGCAGGCCTGTGCCGGGGGTCAAGGTGGCCAGAAGGCTGCGGCTCTCCCGTCTCGAAGCCACGGGGAATGGCGGGTGGGCCCCGCTTCCCTCCCCAGCACCCCGGGCTTCAGGGGAAGGAGCCAGTACGGAAAGCAAGGCTGAGGGCTCCCGCGCAGCAGACACGGCTGGGGCCGGCCCCAGGTTCAAATCCTGCCGCCTTCACGAGCAGCTAAGGGCCCCAGCGCATCTCCTTTGCCTTCTGGATGCCAGTCCCTCCTAGCACTTCTGCGGGGGAGTACATTTTGCATCCCGCAAGAACCCGACGGCCGCGACAGGCTGGAGCGTCGACGAACACCCACCCCGCTCAGGGGAGCTCCCTGGGCAGCTGCCCGCCGTACCTTCACTTCTTCCGTGACCTGGAAGTCCTCGTGGACGACATTCTCCACCTCCACCATGAGCACCTCGCCGGGGGGAGCCGAGGCGGGCTCCACCATCACCTCCGTCGGGAGCCCGGAGCTCAGGCCCTCCTCCGCCTCCTTCTTGCTGCGTTTCGGCTTCCTGCGGGGCTTCTGCTTGTTTTCGGCCTCGGCCTCGGCCTCCTCCGGCTCCACCTCCAGCTGTCTGCTGATGTGAATCCTGCAGACAGAAACGAGGCCGGGGTGAAGCTGCCGGGGTGGGTACAGGGCCAAGCCGGGGACCAAGCCGGTGTCTCAGAACCCCGAGACCGGCACGGCGCCCCCCCACCCCCGACACCGCGGGCCTCCAGCTGACCCGCCCAATCCGTGCGCACGCCAACACCCTGCTGTCCTCCACGAACAGGTGACGGGTGAGCCAGCGGTGACCGGCTCTGGGGCCCACCTCAAGCCGTCAGCTCAACCAAGCAGGACCTCCGGGACTCCGCCTGCCCTCCCTCGGCCCCAAGCTCACCGTACGGTGTTCCTTCGTGCGGTTCGGGCCTCGATTCGAGGGCACCTCGGCCGAAGCCCTCCCTGACCACTCCACGTGTGGTCTGTCCCCCATCTGTGCCTGCCTACCGTCACCCCGTCCGTCTTCGCTTCCCCCCGAAAGCACCCACCACCATCAGAACTCAGGCCGTGACCTGTTTGGATGCTCATGCCCTCCCTGCTGGGGAGAAGGGGGTGCTGGCCTCTTTCTGCCCACACCCAGGTGCCCAGCAGATACCAGGCCCCAGGGGTCGAGTGACACATTGAATGCAAACGTGCCCTTCCGCCTCTGGGCCCTCTCCTGTCACACACGCCACCTTCCCCAGAGGGCGGGCCTGGGAGCTGGCGGGCGCGGACCCCACCCCCGGCTGACATCAGCAAGTTGCACAGAGCTGCCTCTGGAGCCCGCGGGACCCACTCCATAAGGCGCCTCGTAGGTGAGGACGGCACTCAGCAGCCACCCCAGTTTTTATTCATTTTGGTTGCATTCCCCTCCCCTCCCCTCACGAATCTCCCCAGGAGACAGCGGCAGCCACTTTCCCGAAAACAGCCTCTAACATGAGCAGATGAAAACGGGTGTGGGGCTCCGTGCGGTGGGAATGCCAGTGGGACCTTTCACAGAATCAGTGCGTGGAGCACCCCGCTTCCCCGAGTGTGTTCTGGGGCGCTGCCTTGCCGACCCCAGACAAGGCTCTGGGAGAGAAAAGAACCGGAACTCTCGCTTCGACAAAGGCCGAGCACCTTCCATGAGGGGCTATTTGCAACATTTACTACATAATGGCGCAGGACTCAGAAGTGTTTCCCACGTGGATGTGACCGTGACGCTCCTGACGAGCACCTTGAGGACCGATGCTCCTTGGCACACATGTGAAAACTGGACAGCGTCCACCCAGCCGAGCCGGCACATTTTTCACAATCAGCTGTGGCCGAACAAGGATTTAAGCTGGGCTCACCGCTGTGAGCGGCCCTTCAGCAGAGTGGAGGTGGAAACCACACCGCCCGAGAAGGGAAGGTGTCTGCTCGAGTGAAATACGACAGTGCTAGGCTGGATATCCAGCAGGACCTGCTGGCTGACGCAGTCAGGGCACCGGAGGAGAAGGAGCCCCAACTGGGAACATCTAACACCCAGACGCACCCAGACAACTTGCTGTCTGCACCCGGGATGCTTTTGTGAATAACGTGCATGAAAGATACAGGTTGTCACCGATCACCCACGCTGCCACTCCAACAAGGGGACTCCGAGGAGGGAGGGATCCAGAAGTGATCCATCTCGGCCACCTCCAGCTTTGGCCCAGTCCCTGCCGTGGCAAGGCGACAGGGCTGAGCAAGAAGGGTGGTCCGTGCTGGCACCTGGGGGCACTCGGGGCCTCTCTTCCTGCCCCATCGCACGCACTCGGGGCCCCGCACCTTCTGTGTCCCATGACGATCATGCGCAGCTTGTCCCCGAGGTCCTGCATCTCGTGGATCTGGACAAACGTCCCCGTGTGGTAGACTTCATCCAGGCTCTCGACCACGTCCGACTCGTTGCTAAGGGACAGGGACACAAAGGAGCGTCGGCACGGGCCCTCTGATTCTCAGCAGGCTGCCTCGGACCGAGAGGGAGGAGGAAGAGAAGAGAGGCACCCCTACCAGCCTCAACTGAAAATGGAGAGCAACCGCCTCGCTCCCACAGGTGCTCAGGGCCCAGCAGGGCGCCTGCTCACCGAGGGCGGCCCCTGGCGGCTGCCGACGAACACAGGTGAGCAGCTCCTGGCCAGGTCGGCTGGAAGGGCAGGCCCGGACAGAACGGATTCCATTCCACACCTCCCACTACCGAGCCTTCGAATGTACCTTCGAACTCAGAAGTGGAGCGGACTGCCACCGAGAGTCAAGGTATCTGCCCACCTAGCCCTGCGCTGAAGCGGCCTCGCGGGTGTCTTTAACACTTAGGGTCCTGGAGGTTAAAATCCACTCCCCCTCCCCGCCTCGCATCTTGACAATGCACGAGGCCAAGTCTTCAGCCTAGACTACAAAGTATGCTTGGCTCTCAGCCTTATGCTCGGCAGCTCAAAGGTCAGAGGTCCGGCTACTCTAGGGAGCGGGATTTGTGGTGAGCTACACTCCAGGGCAACTTCAACGAAGGAGTGAAGGAAAAGTTACACTTACTTGTCATCTCTCTTTAGAAAGACGCCGGCATACGGCTGGGCAAGACGGACCTTCCTTCTTAGCAGCTCAACCAACTTCTTATTTTTAACCTAGCATGACAATGACCCCAAAGTGAAATGCAGGTTTCCTAGCTGACATTTGGACAGCAGCTCTAGCATTTTCTCTATCATTCTCGGGGATACGCTAAAAACCAAACACACAAAGGCGTGGGACAGATTGGCAGGGCTGCATTCCTCAGTGGTTTCCGCTGCTTTCTAAAGAAAAGTCAAAGTAGACCGACCAGTGGCGAGAACCAAGAAAGTGATTTAACATTCCATTTCAAGAGTTGTTTCAGGGGTAAAATGTCTAGACTATTATGATTTTATCAATGACAGAAAATCAACACTGAACGCGCAGAATCCAAACGTGGCCCATCCCACAGGCTGGTAACTTCCTCCAATTTCCACTGAAAGGATTTCCCAATCCCATCTGTACCCTCTTCATCAACGACTGAAAGCTCCAGGATGACAAGACGTTATCTTGATGTCATTTCAACGGCAGGAAGAGGGCTAACGTCTTCTAGGAAACATCTGATGGGGCAGGAGCACAGACATCTGTAAGGCTCAACTGATTTCCATCCAGCAGACGTTAAACCCCACACCAGATTACAATGGCACTTAAGGGCCCTCAAACTTCAGCCTGCACTGGAATTCCCTGGAGGACTTGTTCAGACAGACGGCTGAGCCCCAGCCCTGAAGTTTCTTGAGGAGGCCTGGAGTAGGCCTGACAATCTGCACTTCAAACAAGCTCTCAGGTGATGCTCATGTGGCCGGTCTAGGCACCACACTCTGGGAACAGTGCTTTAACTCATCCCTTAACAGGGACTCTTACGGTTCAGGAATTCCTCGCCTCACAGATGCACCTTTCCCAGGGAAAAGGTCCAGGACAGCCAGGAGGGGTACATGGCCCACCGACACTTAAGAGCCACCGATCTATACCGAGGGGACACACGACTGGGGCAAATTAGCCACAGACAGGGTCAACCGCAAATACACGAGTAGATGGAGCTTTGCCGACTCGGTCCCATGCAAGTTTCTCCAGTTTGTCCTCTGCTAATAGCTGCTGCCTTTCAGCCCCTGTCCCATCACTGACCAGGTAACAACGACAGAAATACAGGGCATACCCTGTGCCAGCCTCAGGCTTTCCACAGCAATTCATTTAACCCTCCTGGCTAACTCCGGGGCGGGGCAAACAGAATCTCTTGGAAGAATCCTACCTCTGGGGACAAGAGGCATTTGCCACTTTGCAGGGCCGAGGGGACCCTACCTGGTGAACACTCCTGGCCCCAGAGGTCGGCTGGGGTTGAGGACAGGAGAAAGGCCCCCAGGGCAAACTTCTGAGAGGTCAGAAGCATACCATACAGGAAACAGTAGCACCAGCTTCTGACTGAGATAGAAGGCTATACCCCTGACAAAGGTGAACTCCCCTCCCCCATGAGCTCTGAGAATTGAGGTACAATTATGATGCCCATTTTGCAGATGAGAAAATGGAGGCCCAGAGGAACAGCTTTCTGAAGGTGAAGGAGCTATGGATGGTGGAGCCAGGATATGAATCCACAGGCTCTGGGGTCTGCAAGTAACCACTACTCGAAACCAAAGAAGGCCCTCGGAATAGCTGCTCAGACACCTCAGAGGAGCTGGCAGGGGCTCCTTCGGTCCTGAGATTTGTTTAGCAGAGACTAGAGTGTAGGGAAAGGTTGGAGATGAACGCAGAGGCTGACTCATTACATGACCTTGCTCGGACAGTTAACAGATAACCATTTTCCACCACAGACTCTAATCTCCACGTCATTAAAAGAAAAAAAAGAGAAGAAGGCATTCGGGTCCTTTGTATTCTAAAACCTCAAGCTCCTTGCACTCGTGTTGCTTTCGATTACATCACCCAGGTCCAGCCTCCCCACCCCTCATGGCTCTTAGTCTGAAATGATCTTGCTTGCTGTCTCTTCCATCAGAACACAAGTTCCTTAGGTACGGGGACTGTATTTGACTTGTTTGTTACTGTATCCTCAGTGCCGGCTACGCGGCAGGAGCTGAAGAACTCTCTACTAAACGAATAAACCAAGGCCGCGCTCCTCTGAGAGCATCCTTCCCCCTAAATCTCCTGTGCTCTATTCCTGACTCTGTTATCCCTATAATATGTATTACCTTCCGACATACAATTTATTTACTAACCTGATTTATTGCCTTTTGTATCCCACATTCTAGTGGGATAACCTCCAAAGGCAGGAATTTTTATCAGTCTGATTCACTGCTGTATCCCTAAAAACCTCACCTGGCATGTAAGCGGTCAAGAAATGTTTAGGAAAGGAATGAATCCTGATCCCAAAGAGGCTCCTAGCTAGGTGGCAACCACCGCCCCCCCAGCTGAGAGTGTTACAAAACATTTACCCAAACGCGCAGAACAGTTCCGGTCTTTCCCAGCATCGGATTTCTACGACTCGGTGGGACTCTAACTGGGCAATCCTTAACTCAATCTGAAAGGGAGAGGAATCTGGCTCCAACTCACCAAACTAATGAGAAGACAAGGACACGAATTCGAACTTTTAAGAAGCTTCATGCGTGGGAAAAGTTGTGAGGCATGAAGGTGCTCCTAAAGGATCCCTCGGTCCAACCCGCTGCTTGCAGAGGTGGGGAAATGGAGGTCAAGACGGGGGCGCTCATTACCTCGATAATCTTGATGAAGCGCGGGAACACCGGGTTGCGGGTGACGGCGATGAGCGGCAAGTGCGGGAACACGTCCGGAATCGTCATGGGCGTCAGCGCCGTTATGATGGGGCCTTCCCCGCCTCCCGAGCTGCTCCCCGCGCCCGCGGCCCCATCCTCGGCACCGCCCTCGGGGGCATCCTCGCCGCCGGAGAATGCGCCCCCGCCGCCGCGGCTGTTCGCCTCCCAAAGTCCCCGCCACTGGCTCGCGGCCACAGGGCCTCGGCCCCACAGCGCCCAGGGAGGCGAGGCGTCGCAGGCCCGCCGGCCTCTGGGCAACCACGCTCCGGCCGCAGTTGGAACCCGCCCCCCGGCGGCGGCCAGCAGCGGCCGCCGCAGCGCCCAACACCGCGCCGCGCCCCACAGCCGCACGTAGCCTGTGCCCGCCGCCATGGCCCGGCCATCCTGGCGACGCACGGCACTTGCGTCACTTCCTCTCGCCCGGCTAGTGCGCACGTGAAGCCCGGCGCGTGCCTGGGCGCCAGCGGGAGGCGTGGAACCAGAAGCGACGGGGGTGGGGCTTGCAGGAGCGTGGGGCGGGGCCCAGTCTTCCCGCTACATTCCCTCCCCTCCCCCGGCCTCCCAGCTGACGCGCTCAAAGCCCTTTTGGGTCAAGTTGGGGGCGGGGAGGGGGGCGTTGGCACGCTCCAGGGCCCCTGGAGCCACTAGTGCTGCAAGCGCACCTGTAAGAACTTGTAGGCAGCCCCGTGTATACACTTGGGTTTTGGCGCACGGGCGACAGGCGCTCAGGCTGCGGAGCGCGTCCCGGTGGGCAGATTCGGGCTTCCCGGGGCACGCTGTGCGCATGCTTACACCAGCCTGCTCATGCGCGACTGTGTGCGGGGGCCCCGGTGCTGAGTTCAGGGGACGACGAACGCACGCTCCAACTGGTGAGAGCGTGAGCGCCAGGGCGCTCACGTCCACGGGGGGCGGTTGAGGTGGGCGGCTCCGCGTTCCCTGGGAGACGAGGTGCGCCTGCGCTGGCGGCCGAGTGCGCAGGCGCAGGCTCCAGTCGGCGCCTGCCCAAACCGTGAGGCGACACCCAGCGGCGGTTGAGGTGCCTTCGCGCCGGCGGTTCTTGATACGAGATGCTGGTGTTGATGTTGGTGGTGGCGGCGGCGACCTTGCGGCTCTGCTTGGTGGCCGGAGCTCAGCAGCTGTGCCGGTGGGGCTGCCCTCCCCGGGGAGGGGTGTTGCCCAGGGTCGGGGAGGGGGCCGGCTTGTCCTGGAGCGGAGGCTTCCCAGTTTCTAGTTCTAGGAATCGAACTTGGTGTTGCCCCTTCTTTCTGCCCAACTCCAGCCCTTCACCAAGTCCCTCCACTGCCACATCAAAGCTTGGGCCCGATTCCCACCCCTTTGGGCCACGTCCGCCGCCACCGCCCCAGGCCGTGCGCTGCTTTCCCTCGCCCGCTCTGGCCGCAGGAGGGATTTGTAAACGAGTCTGATCTCGTCTTTCCCCTGCCCGGATTCTGTGGCACCCAGGATAAAGCCTAAGTTCCTTGAGCGGCCAGCGTTTTCCCGCATGATCTGCCCCAGGCTTTCCTCGACAGCAGCGCTGCTGACATTTGGGGGCCGTCCTGTACATTGTAAGATGTTGAGCAGGATCCCTGGCCCCCACCCACCACCGCTGGTAGCGAGCGCTTCCTTCCCCAGGCTTGACAACCAACCAAAAATGTCTCCAGCTACTGCCAAGTGTCCCCTGCAAATTTGGGAACCACTGATGTGGCCCCTGCCCACCCGTGAATCAGTGCTCCAGTCATCTCAAGTCAAACTCCGTCCAGCCTTGGGGGACAGGGGAGTCGGTGTTTGCTACTCGTTCTGCCTGGCACACTTTTGCTTCCATGACTGGTTCCTCATTCTGATCCTGACTTAAATACCACCTCTTTTTTTTTTTTTTTTTAATGTTTATTTATTTTTGAGACACACACAGAGCACGAGCAGGGGAGGGGCAGAGAGAGAGGGAGACACGGAATCTGAAGCAGGCTCCAGGCTGTGAGCTATCAACACAGAGCCCAACATGGGGCTGGAACTCAACTGTGAGATCATGACCAGAGCGGAAGTTGGCCGCTTAGCTGCCTGAGCTACCCAGGGGCACCGAGTACATCTTATTTACAGCGCCCCCACCCCCTACCGGTTTTTGCTATCAACCACTAACTTCTGTTACTGTTTTGACAAATGTTTTGTCTACTGCTGTCAGTAGAATATCAGCTCCATGAGGGTATGGAGTATTTATCTCACTCCTTACTCAGAACATGTTTAGATTTTGGTAAATATCAGATCAGTGAATACTGTTTGCAGGGTGCCACGGAGCTAGTCAGATGCTAAAGCCGAGTTCCTGCCCTCCGGCAAACCCTGCCTGGAGTAAGCTGTTCGGCAGGGCCCTGTCTGCCCATGGAATAGTAGATGTGAGCTTCTGGTGCATGGCCTAACTTGACCTTTACAACAAAGTCCATGGGCAGTAATTCCTTAACGTTCTAATAATAATTTTTTTTAAGATTGCTTTTAAATATTTATTTTGGAGAGAGGGAGAGACAGTGCAAGCAGGGAGGGGCAGAGAGGAGGGAGACCCAGAAGTCAAAGCAGGCTCCAGGCTCTGAGCAGTCAGCACAGAGCCCGATGCGGGACTCGAACGCATGAACCACGTTCATGACCTGAGCCAAAGTTGGAGACTTAACCGACTGAGCCACCCCGGAGCCCCAACCTTGTTTTATAGATGTGAAAACAGACCCAGCAAAATTAAAGACACACTTACCTAAAGACACAAAACCAGCAAGTGAAAAGTAGAGGTCTCCAGCAAGTTTTACCGGTGGGATTTGTCTCCACACTTGAAAAGACGGGTTCTATCCAATTCTCCCATTTCGTCACCCTGGTTCTCCAAGTGTGGTCCTCGACCAGCAGCATCAGCATCACCTGGGAACTTGTTAGAATTCCCTGGATCTACTGAATCGGAGGTGGGGCCCAGGAATCTGTGGTTTATCAAGCCTCCAGGTGCTTTTGGCACACGTCAAGATGCTGTACCAACATTTTCCAGCCACCAGCACCGTCTCCCTGCCCCTGGCCACAGCCAAAAAACCCCCAAAAACCTGGGAGTAGGAGTTCCTAATATGGGGTCTGCAAATGCGCCTTTATGAGCTCTTGGGAGTTACGTCCCCATTTTTGTGTATACCTAGGTCTGTCTGTGGGAGAGAAAGGCCCACGGTTGCACCAGATTTTCCAGGGGCTCCCATGACCCTAAAGCATCAGGAACAGGTGCTTTAGAGTTAGCCAAGAGGTACCTTGGTAGGAGTCATGCTGAATAAAAATGACAGACGGTCTCTCTTGTCACTTACCTCTAGTATTCACACGGTGAGGACAGGAAAGGTGTTTCATGTTAGTCAGCAAATTCAAGGGGTATGTGGCTCCATACTTCAGTCTCATTTTTCACTTCCAGAACTAACACTTCCTAGTGTTTCTTGGGTGTCAGTGTTGTGTCAGGCACAGAACACGATCTAATCCCCACCACTGCGCTTTGAAGTAGAGATTCATCTTTCCCGTTTCACTAAAGAACTAGTTGAAAGAGATCAAGTAACATGAAGAAAGCCAGGAGGTGGAAATGGGTTTAGAACTCAGATCGCCTGAGTTTTTCTCCAGTTTCATTTAATTTTAACTCTGGAGTAACAGGAAGCAGACTGTTACTTTGCGTAAATAACGCGGTGCAAGAGGGCACTTTTTTTTCACCCTCTGTGCCCTACGATGCACAAAGAATTAGTTCATCAGCTAAAGTGCGTTTCCTCCTGACATGGCATTATTTCAGAAGCGATGTCTGCATTTCTAAATCCTCTCCAAGTGCCTGCTTTCTACCTTGTTAGCTTTATAATTCCCCGTCCTCTGACCTCTCTGTCGAATAACTGATCGTATGTATGTAAGTAAGCAGTAACATACATAAGGAATGAGATATGCATCATTAGCCTGTGAATCTCTTTTAACTTTATCTTGACCTAATTATAGATTCACGGCAAGTTGCAAATACAGCACAGAGATGTCTCAGGTACCCTTCACCCAGCTTCCCCTCCCCCACCGCATGACAGCTGACTAACCAGTGTGTGATATAAAAACAGGAAAATTACATCGCTATTATCCACCTACCTCAATTTCGCCTTTACACTTTCAATGTTTTATATTTGGAAATTGCTTCTCGCCGGGTGCTTATTACTGATCTTAAGATTTGTGTGACTGTCTCTCTAGGACCATCTGTATTTTTCATCGAGGACACCACGCTTGATTAAACATCCTTGCAAGAAAAACATAGCCCTGTATCTAGGGTAAGTGACCGTTTTATGTCCGGTTACCGTCCTTTCTATTAAAACGTGAGATCTGCCCTCATTCATTCATCCATTCATTCAACAAACGTTACGGAAGATGGCTCTCCGTCCTGTGTTGCTGGTTACTGGTCTGTAGGGAGCTCGGAGTTGGTGTGGGGGCCAAAGGAAGAGAGAGGAAAACACCGGCAAATAAACTAAAATGATCACAACACTGCGGTGCCTCCTGTCAGAGATCCTTGGTATGATTAGTCATCACGGGGGCCCGAGCACGCAAAGCAATGGCAACACTGTGACGGCATAGTCACTGGGGGATCACATGTCCAGCAGCCAGAGGTTCTGGTGAATCCGGTGGGAGAAGAGAAAGGGCGGTCGGAAAGCAGGAGACCTAGAGGCTGAGGAAGGCAGGAGCCAAGGAAGGGAGGGATGTCACGGAGAAGGCAGGGCACGTGGGTGGGGAAAACAGCCAACACAGCAGCGGGGCAGATGGGAGAGAAAGCAAGGACACAGAGGTCCAAGGTTGATGGCACTCTCTCCGGAAGCCAAGACAGACCGAAGAGAGAAGAAAGGTCACCAGAGAGAGAGAGGCTGCGTAGTGAGGGAGGCAGAGTCTGGACATGACTGCTGGTGGGAAGGCCTGGCCGAGGGGATGGCCACGGAAGGGGGGAGGGATGGGGCCAGGCCCTGGGCCAAGTGAGGACTCAGCTACTCCTGATAAGATGTGAATTCTGTCCTTCCTTGAAAGTTGATCTGCCCCTCGTGGCTATCTAAAGTTTCCATCAGCAGCTGAATGGATAAACACAGGGTGAGGCACCCACACACTGGAACGTTATTCAGCTTTAAAAAGGAAGGACAGGGGCGCCTGGGTGGCGCAGTCGGTTAAGCTTCCGACTTCAGCCAGGTCACGATCTCGCGGTCTGTGAGTTCGAGCCCCGCGTCAGGCTCTGGGCTGATGGCTCAGAGCCTGGAGCCTGTTTCCCATTCTGTGTCTCCCTCTCTCTCTGCCCCTCCCCCGTTCATGCTCTGTCTCTCTCTGTCCCAAAAATAAATAAAAAAAAAATGTTTAAAAATAAAAAATAAATAAAAAATAAAATAAAAATAAAAATAAAAAGGAAGGACATTCTGGGGCACCCAGGTGGCTCAGTGGGTTGAGCCCCCGACTCTCGACTTCAGCTCAGGTCATGATCCCTGGGTTGTGGATTCAGTCCCCTGCATCGGGTTCCACACTGAGCGTGGAGCCTGTTTAGGATTCTCTCTCTCTCCCTCCGGCCCTTTCTCTGGCTCATGCGCACTCTCTCACTCGCTCTCAAATAAAAAATAAAAATAAAAAAGGGAAGGACATCCTGCCACCATGTGGATGGACCCTGGGGTCACTGTGCACAGTGACAGAAGCCAGACACAGAAAGACACATCCTGCGTGACCCCACTCGCAAGGGGTCCCTAGAGCAGTCCCGTCTGCAGAGACAGAGAGTGGATGGTGAGAGCCAGGGGTGGGGCAGGGGCAGGGAATCAGTGCTTCATGGGGACAGAGTCTCAGTCTGGGGAGATGGAAAGTTCTGGAGACGGATGGCGGGGGCAGCTGCACGACAGTGTGACTGTGCTCAGTGCCACCAAACTGCACCCTAAAGAAATGATGATAATGGTCTATTTTATGTATATTTTATCACCATTAAAATAAGTTTGAAATACAGATTTTATATTGTGTGTATTGTACTGCCATTAAAAAAATTAAACAAAAAATTTAATTAATTAAAACTAAATACAGTGAAAAAGCCACAAACTAACCACATTTCAAGCACTCAGTGTAGCTGGTGGCAACCGTGTCGGACAGCTTTCCATCATCATGTCTGCTTTAGAGCAGGAGTCACAAACTGTGGCCTCCCAGGCACATTCAGCCTGCCATCTGATTTTGCCGGGCTGGCAAGATAAGAATCGTCTTTACATTTTTATATGATTGGAAAAAAAATCAAAAGTAGAATCATATTTTGTGACGTGAACTGATGTGAAATTCAAATTTTTTTTTTTTTAATGTTTACTTACTTTCGAGAGACAGAGAGACAGAGCATGAGCCGGGGAGGGGCAGAGAGAGAGGGAGACACAGAATCTGAGCTGTCAGCACAGAGCCCGACACGGGGCTCGAACCCACAAGCCGCGAGATCATGACCCAAGCCGAAGTCAGATGCTCAACCGACTGAGCCACCCAGGTGCCCCATGAGACATTCTAATGTTTAATAAAATTATGGAATGTCACGTTTTGCCTATCGTGCTGGTGAGGATGAGGGCAAACGTGGATGAGGCCAAAGTGGGTCCCCCTCCTGTGGGGGACAATTTGGCAGAATCTGTCAAAATGGTCAGCACATGTTCTCAGACACGACGATCCCGTTTCTTGCCAGTTAACCTAAAATTATAACTTGTTGATGTTCCTAGAGCACATGCTTCCTGAGACCTGTGGGTGGAGAACAGGAAGCAGAGAGGGGAGACAGCAGAAGGACACAAGTGAGGGGCTGAGGCTGTGGTCCAGAGAGAGACCTGGGAGGCAGCACTGGAGGGAGACAGGGGGAGAATGACGGGACATGGAATCTGGTGGCTCAGAGGAGAAAGAGTCTTGGGGGTGGCTCTACCCAACAATCCATGATGTTCTTTTCTCCCCCAGTGTTTTATTGGTTTTGATGTCAGCTGGATACTTGCTGAAAGTATCTCACCCTGTAAAAGAAACAATATAAAGGTAAAAATAACAGAGAATCCTATCACTCTCATTCAGCTATGTATTGGAGGTCCCAGCCAATGCACTATGACAAGAGAAAAACGTGAAATACAAAACACATTAGAAAGAGACAGCATTTTGCCAAATCCAAAGAACTAACCAGCAGCACTGAGTACAGCAGGATGGCCAAATACAACACAGATATTAAAAACATCAACACCTCTCAGGGCACCTGCGTGGCTCCATCGGTTGAGCATCTGACTCTTGGTTTCAGCTCAGGTCGTGATTTCACGGTTTGTGGGTTTCAAGCCCCATGTCAGGCTCTCTTCTGTCAACACCAAGCCTGCTTGGGATTTCTCTCTCCCTCTCTCTCTTCCCCTCCCCTGTTCACATGTGAGCCTGTGCACTCACTCACATTCTCTTTATCTCAAAAAATAAACATTAAAAAAAAAAATCAACACCTCTCTCGTAAACTAGCCATGAACACTCAAAAAAAGCAGTTATGAAAAACATCATTCCCAGTGACAACAAAAACTTTAAAACACATAAGAATCAACTCAGCAATTCCTTTCTGTCTAAAACCATAAAACTCTCCTGGAGGGGACAGGAGAAAGAGCTCTGGATAAGGAAGCAACATACCATGTTCATGGATGGCCTTTCACTTGTTTCTTTCTTTCTTTTTTAGTTTATTTATTTATTTTGAGAGAGAGAGAGAGTGCAGAGGAGGAGCACAGATAGAGGGAGAGAGAGAGAATTCCAAACAGGCTTTGCACTGTCAGCGTAGACCTCAATGCGGGGCTCAAACCCACAAACCGTGAGATCATGACCTAAACCAAAGTCAAGAGTCTGATGCTTAACCGACTGAGCCACCGAGGCACCCTGATGAATTTTCACTTCTTAAAAGTTTTCCTGCCTGAGGGAACACATTGTTTCTTTCATACACACACATTCCTAGTCTGAAACCTTTTACTTCAGTGGGATTAGAGTCATATAAATGGCAAAACTGAAGTTCATCCTGGGTAAGGCAAGTGTCATATATATAAAAGATGTCATTTATATAATTTTATATTTGACATGGTCACACTTTTAAAATAATGTTATTTCAAGAATGCAAATATCCAGTCTATAGAAGTTTACTCATGCAAAAACAGATAGATGGATAGATAGATAGAACTTCAATGGTTCCTTGTTAAAAAAAAGGGGGGGGTATTTTGTTTCAACAGAACATTTTTAGAGTGCCTATCTTTGTCTCTTTTCTTGTATGAAATTGTCCTAATTTAACTCTTTTATTGTCTATTTCAGAAGACAAATTTTTTTCACAAGAGATAATTTCAAAAGTAGTCTCCTTCCACTTTCCCTCCCTACATCAATAAAGGTAGTTATTTTACTTAACCATCTGAAAGATTCCCAACATAGTAACTCTTGGGGGGGGGGGAGAGGGGGGAGATACAGTTTGGAAATATCACACTAGTCTGTTTTTGTAAGCCTGGGGGCTTATATTACAATGTACCTCTTGAAAGACATTAAGAGCAATTTCTAAGCCAGAGGAAGGATTGATTCTATTCTAGTTCTATTCTACTCTATTCTTTTTCCTGAAAAAAAAAAAAAAAAAAAGAGAGACAATTCTGAAGAGAATTGGAAGTGTGTGAGTTAAGGATAGATTACATACAGTAATCTTGGGCCCTCCCTTAATTGTCCTAAACCAAAACAGAAAAACTTTTACCCTCTCAGTAACTACCCTGAGAAATTCTACCACTGGCCCCTAGCCGAAGAAGGTTTTGCCATCAATTAGAATGCCAATATTTCTCTTATAAGCGACATGTTTATCATTTATGCTCATCGTTTGTTACTTACTCTTTAGGCTTTACCCTCAGAGAAGGTTTTGGTAAGGAAGAAGGGGATTAGAGAGAATTCAGGTATCCGAGGGCACCAAACACCAACTCCAACCGCCCAGTTTTGGCTCCGACCCCAGGATATACCGTTCCCAGCACCTAGGGACCACACAGCTCTTGCTATAGCATGCATGTCTCTTAAATGTGCATCTAGACGTCTTACTTCCCGAATCCTCTCAAAAGATGCACTCACGGATCTCCTATGTGTCGTTATTTTTAGGTCGGCGTACCGGAAGTAACATCGGCACATATCGCTGGCTCGGTGTTGCTGTTAGTAGTGAATCAAAAAGTCTATGTTTATGATTACGAGGCCAATTTCTGGAACGCATCTATAGGTATATGTGTGGTTTTTAAAAAAATTTTGTTGGCGATCATCCGAGAACAGGTTGTTGATTTTGGAAATACAAACAGTGCTGCTCCTTGGATGTCAGCCCCTGGACATCACCTTGTTCTTTAAAATTCAAATGAAAATTGGTTACACGGTGGGAACCTGGTGTTTCTGTCCAGGATCGTGGTTACGAGCCACAAAATCCCGCTCTGACTGATTGGAGTCAATGAGGGACATCAACGGGAACTGCGTGGGAGTGGATGTCAGGAAGGATCGAGGAGGGCCGAGAATGGCTTGTACGCACTTGGTGACAAGCCTGGGTGATGGGAATATTCAGTCCCACCTACTGCATGTTAGGGACAGAGAACAGGAGAGAAGGTAAGCCATATGAAGAGAGAGAAAGAAGAGAACCATCACGTAGCATGCAAGGCGGCGAGGTCGAGAATGAAGACAAGGAAGATACTATTCTTTGGAAAAGAAGGATGGTTGGGTACCCATTGAGATGAGAAAGAAAGAGGTCCATCAAGGTTTCTCAACCCTACTGCTGCTGACATTTAGGGCCAGGTCATTCTCGGGGGGGGGGGGCTGGCACCCTGGGCACTGTGGGGTGTAGGGCATCCCTGGCCCCACCCACCCCATGTCAGGAGCGCCCCTCCACCGATGCATCCCGACACCCCAAATGTCCCCAGATATCACCCAGTCCAGAGCCACCGGGCTGGTAGATCACCATCTGGCAACTCGTTCATCTTTTGCTTCCCTCGTGTTAGTTTTGGCAAAAGATTGTGGGCCCCACGAGACGGAACCTGGCCCAGCCAGTGTGGTACCTGCCAGGTGTCTGCTGAGCCCTGGCCGGCGAGGGGCCTGCAGCCCTGAGAGGGACCGAGAAGCACAGCAGAAGAGCCACACCTTGGCTTGGCCTCTGTCTGACTTTTCTCGAGCGCGTTCCAGGGTGACCTCCAAGAACAAGGCGACCAAATACACGGATCCCGGATACGTGGGGGCCGTGCGCAGGCGCAGTGTGGACTGCGGGCTGGTAGAGAACATACGTATCCCCGAGTGGGGCTGCGAACCCGACTGTAGTTCCAGGCCACAGAAACTGCTGTGACCAGCCTTGGGGCCGTCTCATCGATTTTCACATCCAAACCAAATACAGAGCTGCCTCCAGAACATGAGCCCATCCGCTCTTTACAGCACTCACTGCCCGCAGCCAAACTGCCTCCTGGCCCTCTCCGCTTCCTCCCTCCCAACTCTCCCAGGCTGGCTCCCTCTAGCTCTGCAGCCCTGTCCTCTTGCCGACCTTTGACCTTCGGTTCAGTTCTTTTCAATCTTAGCTTCATGCCTCTTTCTCCTTTGGTGGGAGGTGGTGCGGGGGAGGGAAGCATAAAATTCACATAAAAACTGGCCATTTCCAACCATCTTAAAGTGTACAAAGTACTCTGGCATTTAGAACATTCGCAATGTTGCACAATCATCACCTCTGTCTAGTTCCAGAACATTCCGTCACCCCAAGAAGAGACACTCCCCCATTAGCCGGCACCTCCCCCCCAGCCCCAGTCCCAGCCCCAGCCCCTGGCAGTCACGGTCCCCCTTCCTGTCTGTGGATGAGCCTGTGCTGGACGTTTCACACACATGGACTCACACCCCTTGTGGCTTTTTTGTATCTGGTTCCTTCCCCCAGCGTCGTGTGTTCGAGGTTCCTCCCCATTTTGGCCGGTGTCACTGCCTCTCTCCTTTTAAAGGCTGAATAATGTTCCCCCGTGTGGATGAACCACTTTTGTTTATCCGTTCATCAGCCGGTGGACGTTCGGTTGGGTTCGTTCTTTTGGGTATTCGTGAATAGTGCTACTATGCACCTTTGTGCGTGAGTTTGTGTGTGGATGTAGGTTTTCAGTTCCCTGGGGTAATATAACTGAGGAGAGCAGGTGCCGGGCCATGTGGAAACTCCATGTTTTAATTTATCGAAGGAACCATAAGGGTTCCTCGTAACATAAGTCAGTCTGCTCTCCGTCCTTCCCCTTTTCTTCCTAACTTTCTTTAATAGCATCCAAAGGGCTAACTCCCCACCCTGGCTCCCACCACATACCTTCTGTCTCTGTGGACGAGACTCCCCTGGGATCATATAAGTGAGCTCATACAGGATTTGTCCTTTCGTGTCTGGCTTATTCTACTGAGCATCATGTCCCCAAGGCTCATCCATATTATAATAGGTGCCAGAATGTTCTATCTCTTTTTTTTTTAAGTTTATTTATTTATTTTGAGAGAGAGAAAGAAGGCATGAGTGTGGGAGGGGCAGAGAGAATCCCAAGCAGGCTCTGCACAGTCAGCACAGAGCCCAGTGCGGGGCTTAAACTCACAAACTGTGAGATCGTGACCTGAGCTGAAGTCAGATGCTTAATGGACTGAACCACCCTGGTGCCCCAGAATGTCCTGCCTTTTTAAGGCCAGTTAATATTCCGCTGCGTGTATACGTGACGTTTCTGTTCGCCCATTCATCTGCCGCTGGACCCTTGGGTTGCTTTCTCCATGTTTCAGTTATTGTGAATAATCCTGCCATGAAGCACGGGGGCGCGTGTGCAAATATCTCTTTGTGTCTCTGCCTTCAGTTCCTTTGGGCATAGACCCAAAAGTGGGATTTCCAGAGCCCTATTTTCAATTTTTTGAGGCACCGTCACCCTGTTTTCCATGCCCCGGGCACCAGCTTACATTCTCACCAATGGTGCACAAGGGTTCCAGTCACTCCCCACCCTCGCCAACGCTCGTGTGCTGTGTCTCCGATAATAACCATCCTGATGCGTGTGTGGGCTATCTCACTGTGGTCTTGCTTTGCACTTCCCTAATGATCAGGGATGTCGAGGGCAGCTTTTCATGTCTTGTCGGCCACGTGTATATTTTCCTAGGAGCTGAAGCTTCTGCTTTTAACATAGAATCCACAAGGGGCGCCTGGGTGGCTCAGTCGGTTAAGCGTCCGGCTTCTGCTCAAGTCAGGATCTCACGGTTCATGAGTTCGAGCCACGCGTCGTTGGGCTCTGTGCTGACAGCTCAGAGCCCGGAGCCTGCTTCGGATTCTGTGTCTCCCTCTCTCTGCCCCTCCCCAGCTTGTACTCTGTCTCTCTCTGTCTCCCTCTCAAAAATAAACATTTAAAATAACTGAAATAGAATCAATGAATGCCTCGCCAAGAGAAAGGAGCCTTTCCTGCCATTTTGGCAGGGTCCTAAGAGTTCCTGCAAAGCCAGTGGTTCTCAGCTCTGACGGCTGTGTCCCTCAGGTGACGCTTGCCATTGTCTGGAGATACTGCCCACAACCGAGAACGATCTGGCCCCAAATGTCAGTAGGGTCAAGGCTGAGAAACCCCGCTCTACCCTTTTCCCTGGAAATTAGGGAACTCGTGTTTTTTATGATTTATATTTTCTTCTAAGTAGTCTCCATGCCCAACATGGGGCTCGAACCCACAACCCAAGACCAAGAGTCGCATGCTCTTACAACAGCCAGCCAGACGCCCCACAAACTCATGTTTTTTGTTTTTGTTTTTTTTTTTTTTAATGCTCTTTCCCTTTTAGGTATAGAACACCCTGTTTCACATATTTCTGGTGATAATTGTTGTTACAGCGGACATCCCTTTTGTGTGGTGAGTATACAGTGTGTAGCCTGTCCATTTTTACAGTGCTTTGAACATAGATAATTAAGAATGAAAATAAGGACAGAGTAAGCCATGAGAGCTGGCACATCAAGTCCCAGGATGGGCTTGGGCAATGTCTCTTCTCCACGGTTCAGGAGAGGGATCCCCTGGCTGGCAGGAATATATCCACCTTTGTTCCTTTTTTTTTTTTTTTTTTTAATGTTTATTTATTTATTTTGAGAGGGAAAGTATGTGCACAAGTGGGAGCAGGGCAGAGAGAGAGAGAGAGAGCAGCAAAGAATCCCAACCTGGATCCCAGCTGTGAGGAGAGCCCAATGTGGGGCTTGATCTCATGAACCACAAGATCACGACCTGAGCCGAAATCAAGAGTCGGATGCTCAACAGACTGAGCCACCCAGGTGCCCCCTACTCTCTCTCTCTCTTTTTTTTTAAATAAGTTTCTTCCTTTTTTAAACTTGATATTTTGAAATAATTACAGACCCTACAAGAAGTCCCATGCCCCCTTTACCAATGGTTCTTCCAATGGTTCCATCTTATGTAACTACAGTATAAAACTAAAACTTGGGGGGCCCCCGAGGGGGCACCTGGGGGGCTCAGTCAGTTAAGCGTCTGACTCGATTTCGGCTTAGTTCATGACCTCAGGGTTTGTAAGTCTGAGCCCCATGTGGGGCTCTGTGCTGACAGCACTCAGCCTGCTTGGGATTCTCTCCCTCTCTCTGCCCCTCCCCTGCTTGCTCTCTCTCTCTCTCTCTCTCTTTCTCAAAATAAACAAACATTTAAAAACTTTAGGAAAAAAAGTAAAGAGACTTCTATGTGTCTGTTCTTCCAGGATATAAGTAATTCCGTGTTTGCTTATTTGCATGGAGATCAGATATCTCAGACCAATGTGTATTTCTCAAACACCCGGGGATACACATTTCAGAAGTTTGCCTACGAAAGACAGGTATGTTCAATTTGGTAGGAACGTGAACAGCAAAATCAACAAATAGATATTTACCTCCTGCATGGTGGGGGTAATCAGCAGTCGCTGGGTGGCCAAGGGCTTTTCTCTCTTTAAAGAGTCCAGCTGGCTGGGAGGGTAGGGGAAATTCAAGGTCCAAGGAGCTGGCTAGGGAGACTAGGGAGTTAGGAAAGGATACAAAAGGTGTTAGGTCATAGGACACTGTGGTAAAGCCACAGTAAAGGCTGCACAGTAATTATGGCCCTTAACCCCAGGCCCATCCAAAGATCCGTACCATCAGGTACCATCATCATTCCAATTATACAGACGAGAGAACTGTCCTGGGTCGAATATATGCCCCACCCTCCCCAAATTAGGTTCATCCAGAACCCCAGAGACCTCAGAGTGTAACCTTACTTGGAAACAGGGTCTTTGCAGATTTAGTTAGTTAAGATGTGGTCACACTGGACCAGGGTGGGTCTTAAATCCAAAGGGACTGGTGCCTTGTAAGAAAAGGAGAGGACACGGGGAGACCCGCACAGAGAAGAGGGCCGTGTGAAGACGCAGGGAGACCCTGCAGGGGTGCGGCTACAAGCCAAGGGATGCCGAGGATTACTGGCCACCACCAGGAGCTGGAAGAGAGGTGTGGCGTGGCTTCTTCCTCAGCCTAGGCAGGAGCCGGCTCTGCCAACACCAGACTTCTAGCTTCCACAAAGGTGACGGTAAATTTCCGTGGTTTTAAGCCATCAAGCACATGTCAGCCCCAGGAAACCGATAGAGGGGTGAGGGCCCAGAGGAGTGCAGGGCAGAGCTGGGATCCCAACAGCTGGAGTGGACAGGCTGCTGGGGTAGCCCAGGGGATGAGGAGATTTTGTTCTGATGCAGAGAATGGCCTCACCCCCCAAACACTCGGGAAGTATGTGCAAAGGAAGGAAGAAAGAGTCTACTCTGCTCACAAACTCTGTGTCCCAAACTCTATTTCTCTGCCCTACCCAGGAGGCCCAAGGGAGCCTAGAACCTAACTGAACTACATACTTTCATCCGAAAGTAGGCCTAGAAGGACTCAGGGTTAACATGTGTGATTCGTTGAAAACTGTCATCACTAGAAACACCGAAAGGTAGATAGGTAGTAGATGATAGATAGATGATAGATAGATAGATAGATAGATAGATAGATAGATAGATAGATAGATAATAGATAGCTAGAGATAGATAGATAATAGACAGATGATAGATAATAGTTGGATGATAGATAATATAGATAGATGACAGATAATAGGTGATAGATGATAGATACATAGATGATAGGTAATAGATGATAGATAGATACATAGATAGATATAGATAGATGATAGATACATAGATGATAGATAGCTAGATATAGACAGATAGATAGATGATGATAGAGAATAGATAATAAACAGATGATAGATAATAGTTGGGTGATAGATAATATATAGATGATAGATAATAGATAGATGACAGATAATATAGACAGATGATAGATAATAGATAATAGATGATAGATAAAGTGATAGATAATAGGTAGATGATAGATGATAGAGAGATAGATAGACAGACAGACAGACTGATAACAGGAATTGGCTCACACGGTTATGCGGGCAGAGAAGCCCCCACAGCCTGCCATCTGTGAGCTGGAGAACCAGGAAGTCTGGTTGCGCTGTTCAGTCTGAAGACAAAGGCCCGAGAACCAGAGAACAGCAATTCCCAGCGTCTGAAGGCCCAAGAACCAAAAGCTCTGGTGTCCAAGGGCAGGAGAAGATGGACATCCCAGCTCAAGAAGAGAGAAAAATTCACCCTTCCTCCTCCTCTTTATTCCATGTAGGCCCCCGACAGATTGGGTGATGCCCACCCAGACTGGTGAGAGTGGCCTTCTTTGTTGGGTCTATTGAATTGAATGCTAATCTCTTCCAGAATCACCCTCACAGACACACCCAGAGATAATGTTTTACCGGCTCCCTGGGCATTCCTTAGCTCCATCCAGCTGACACATACAACGAACCAACACAAGTCCACCCCTGGTCAGCTTGGCATCCATACACATCTCCGTACTTCATCTCCAAATAAAGACACTGACAAGGTCGTCATTCTGCCCAACACAATACAACTATCCTAAGTACAACCAAAAATGCACTCCTCCCCTCCCCAGGGGAGAAGGTCAAGTTCTAGGTGATGTTTACTCTTCTCCGCGATGTCCCCTTCACTCAAACACCAATTATTAATACAGTAGTCTTCCTGCTGTGTGTGTGCGCATGCGTGCATGTGTGGTTATTGTTATTTTTGTGCCGAAGGGCTGAGATTCCAAGCAATCGTGATTCATCCCCTTGGGGTTCCGCCAGCAGGGAAGGAGTTGGCGTGTCTGGTGGGGAGCTGATGGGCAACTCCTGCCAGTTGGGATGGATTGACTGCCTGCTTTGGTCAGCTTGGGCCACCACAACAGACCCCACAGACTGGGTGACTCAAGCAACAGACATTTATTTCTCATAGTTCCAGAGGCTGCAAAGTCCAAGATCAAGACACTGGCAGATTCAGCCCTTGGCGAGGGCTCTCTTCCTGATGGCCACCTTCACACAGAGAAGAGAGAACACTCTAGTGTCTCTTCTTACGAGGAAGCTAACCCCATCATCAGGGCTCCACTCTTATGACCTCATCTGAACCTAATTACCTACCCGAGGCCCCACCTCCAAGGACTATCCCATCGGGGTTGCTGGTTTGAATGTTTGTGTCCCTCCCCCCAAAATGCATGTCCTGCCGTTCTAGTGCCTTATGTGATGGTATTAGGAGGTGGGCCTTTGGGAGCATTTAGATCATGAGGGTGGAGTCCCCATGACTGGGATTAGTGCCCTTATAAAAGAGGAGCCACAGAGAGCTTGCTAGCCTCCTTCTGCCATGTGAGGACACAGCAAGAAGACTGTAACCCAGAAGGGCCTTCACGTGACCCATGCTGGCACCTTGACCTCAGATTTGCAGCCTTCACAACTGTGAGCAATAAACTTCTGTTGTTTATAAGCTACTGCGTGGCATTTTGGCCAAAATGCACTAAGCAGCCAAAATGTCCATTAGCAGCCAAAATGGACTAAGACAGGGGGTTATGACTTTAACATACGAATTTGGTGGGGGAACACAATTCAGTTCATGGCACTGTCTATATTAGAAAATTCCCATTAATAACTTAAGAGGCTTAAATAAAATAATAGTCCTTCTCTCTCTTACCCGGAGATGTCTGGAGGCAGCCAGCTGCGTTGTCCCATTGCCCCTAGGTTAGGGCCCTTGGGTGACCTCATGCCTCCACTTGGCTTCCAGACACTTTGCTGACCAACCAGAAATCAGGCATGAGGAACCAAGGCAGGAGGGAATGATTTAGGCAAGCATCTGGCAATCTGGGTCACACCACTTCCCCCAGCACGCCCCAAACAAGGCTGCCTTCATTCAAGGTTCTGTCCTACATGCTACATTTCCCTAGAGGGGAAATAGACCAGAACAAAATAGACTTTCCTTCATTTTGGCTTATTAGGTAATCTGGAGTTAAAACCAAACACATGTTAATGATTTCTTCATATGTGGTGTGTTTCTGTTTGTTTCACAGGCAGAACTAGTCGGGTCTTTGGGTGGGGTCTTCTACTTTCACTCCTTGTCACAGGTTGGGCTGCTTCTCATTGACCAAGGGAAGGTGAGTAGCTTTGGACTGGGAAGAAAGACTTAAGTGACCTTTGCCCTAAGCCAGGTTTTCGTTAAAACCCACACACTTGGATTTTCATGTCTGAAATCCGTCTAGCTTTTCATTTACCTGTCTATCCATGTATCCATCTACCTAACCATCCATCCATCCATCCATCCATCCATCCATCCATCCATCCATCCATCCATCCACCTATCCTGCCTACTTATCCATCCATCCATCCATCCCTTCATCCATCCACCCATCCATCCATCCCACTATCCCTCTACTCACCCATCCATCCATCCACCTACCTATCCATCCATCCATCCATCCATCCATCCATCCATCCATCCATCCAACCATCCATCCACCTATCCTGCCTACTTATCCATCCATCCATCCCTTCATCCATCCACCCATCCATCCATCCCACTATCCCTCTACTCACCCATCCATCCATCCATCCATCCATCCATCCATCCATCCATCCACCTACCCATCCATCCATCCATCCATCCATCCATCCATCCATCCAACCATCCATCCACCTATCCTGCCTACTTATCCATCCATCCATCCATCCCTTCATCCATCCACCCATCCATCCATCCCACTATCCCTCTACTCACCCATCCATCCATCCACCTACCCATCCATCCATCCATCCATCCAACCATCCATCCACCTATCCTGCCTACTTATCCATCCATCCATCCATCCCTTCATCCATCCACCCATCCATCCATCCCACTATCCCTCTACTCATCCATCCATCCATCCATCCATCCATCCATCCATCCATCCATCCACCTACCCATCCATCCATCCATCCATCCATCCATCCATCCATCCATCCATCCAACCATCCATCCACCTATCCTGCCTACTTATCCATCCATCCATCCATCCATCCATCCCTTCATCCATCCACCCATCCATCCATCCCACTATCCCTCTACTCACCCATCCATCCATCCACCTACCCATCCATCCATCCATCCATCCAACCATCCATCCACCTATCCTGCCTACTTATCCATCCATCCATCCATCCCTTCATCCATCCACCCATCCATCCATCCCACTATCCCTCTACTCACCCATCCATCCATCCATCCATCCATCCATCCATCCATCCATCCACCTACCCATCCATCCATCCATCCATCCATCCATCCATCCAACCATCCATCCACCTATCCTGCCTACTTATCCATCCATCCATCCATCCATCCATCCATCCCTTCATCCATCCACCCATCCATCCATCCCACTATCCCTCTACTCACCCATCCATCCATCCACCTACCCATCCATCCATCCATCCATCCATCCATCCATCCATCCATCCCTTCATCCATCCACCCATCCATCCATCCCACTATCCCTCTACTCATCCATCCATCCATCCATCCATCCATCCATCCATCCACCTACCCATCCATCCATCCATCCATCCATCCATCCATCCATCCATCCCTTCATCCATCCACCCATCCATCCATCCCACTATCCCTCTACTCATCCATCCATCCATCCATCCATCCATCCATCCATCCACCTACCCATCCATCCATCCATCCATCCATCCATCCATCCATCCATCCAGCCATCCATCCACCTATCCTGCCTACTTATCCATCCATCCATCCATCCATCCATCCATCCACCCATCCATCCATCCCACTATCCCTCTACTCACCCATCCATCCATCCATCCATCCACCTACCCATCCATCCATCCATCCATCCCTTCATCCATCCACCCATCCATCCATCCCACTATCCCTCTACTCACCCATCCATCCATCCATCCACCTATCCATCCATCCATCCATCCATCCATCCATCCATCCCTTCATCCATCCACCCATCCATCCATCCCACTATCCCTCTACTCACCCATCCATCCATCCATCCACCCATCCATCCATCCCACTATCCCTCTACTCACCCATCCATCCATCCATCCATCCACCTACCCATCCATCCATCCATCCATCCATCCATCCCTTCATCCATCCACCCATCCATCCATCCATCCCACTATCCCTCTACTCACCCATCCATCCATCCATCCACCTATCCATCCATCCATCCATCCATCCATCCATCCATCCATCCCTTCATCCATCCACCCATCCATCCCACTATCCCTCTACTCACCCATCCATCCATCTACCTACCCATCCATCCATCCATCCATCCATCCATCCATCCATCCATTTACCTACTTGTCCATCCATTCATCCACCCACCACTCCACCTACCTACTCAGCCGTTCATCCATCCATTTGCCTACCTATGCATCCATCTACCCATCTACCCACCCACACACCCACCATCCATCTCCGCCCGCATTCATTTGTCCACTCCGTCATGCACTTGGCAGTATTTAAGTGGTGTCCAGGAGGTGCTAAGCACTATGCTGAACACTAGGGATACAATACAAGGTGTGGGGCATGTGTCACTGACCGCGCAAAAGATCGTCTTAAATGTTTCATGTTGAACTATTGGCTAAAGATTATTTGCATGTGTATTCAGAAACTTGGCATATGAAACAGATATCACAGATACCCTTTAGAATAAGACTGGAAAGTGCATTTGAAGAAAAAAATATTAAGTCAGAAAAGGATTAGGTACAGTCAGTACCCAGGCATTTGATACTGTAAGTGGGATGTACAGCTCTGTGGTTCAGGGGAGCCCTGCTGTGAGGAAGCTTCCAGAATTTGGGCTGACCTCCGTGGCTGAAAGCCCCTCACCCCCTGATCAGGTGCGTGGTCCCGTCCCCACGTGAGTGCCCTCATTAGCATAAGGTTCCCTGGGCTGTGCATCGCTCTGGAGTGAGTGCGGTGGTGTCCACGTGGTTACCACCGGTGCACGATTTCTCAGGCCTGCCTACCCACAATCCCAGAGGCCTTGGCTGGCAGGCGTCTACACTGGGGGGTTTGCTCGCTGCACATTTGCATTCCTAGCCACTGGGCCCTTGACCCTAGGTCTCTGTCTGTAGTCCAGCTGAAGTCTGTTGAGGTGCCTTGACCACAGCCTCCTTAAGGAGAAGGAAGAAACCAGCAGGGCACATCTCTCTGCTTGGTACTCAGCACTCAGTACTCAGTACTCAGTGCTCAGTGCTTTTCCGCTCCTGGCTTCCCTTCCCCCTGGCCCCTGAGTGCCTGAAACTTTAGGAGCCTTTGGTTTGGGGCTCCCTCTGCAGTGAGGGGAGCCCCTCGCCTGACCCCACGGCCCTCAACATGGGGGAGGGGTGGCCGGGAGCTCCGCGCTGTCTCTGGCCTCCCCTGTCAGCGATTCAAGTCTGACCTCCTTCGTGTTTGCTGTGTTGTCTTAGTTGGCTCCTCTGCCATCCGGCAGCCCAGCCCGGGGACAGGGAGGGGACCGGAGCCAGCCGGCGTATTACACAGGGGGCCTGGGTCGGGCCCGATGCGCGCTCACGGGCCCAGTGGGTCAGGGAGACGGGCCCGGCCCCCGTGTCCTCGAGGTGGGAGCACTGGGGGCCGCGTGCCATCCATCCTGCCCTGAGCGCGGTGTCTCTGGCAGCCCAGAGGGAGAGGGCAGGGCTCCTCCGCCTCGGCCGTGCGTGCCCTGTGGCAGGAATAGTTGTTTGGGGCCATCCCAGGCGCCCTGGGTGTGGAACAGCACCCCCGCCTCGTCCACCCCACGCCAGGAGCTCCCCCAGTCCCGACTGCCCCACACGTCCCAGACATCGCCCAGTGTCCCCTGGGGGCAGGGCCGCCCCAATGAGAACCACTGGCCCCGATAATAAGGTTTGAAGGAAGCCCCAGTGACCAAGCTCGCAGACGCCCTCGACCCCGTGACTCCTGTCACCCCACGGGATTCAGAGATCTCTTTCTCTCAGGCTATGTTCAGCTACTCAGAACACCCCCTGAACCGCAGTTTGGGGCTGCCCTTTGACTACAACGGGACCCTTGACATCCTCATCACCCCGGGCCAGAAAGGCATTCTGATCTTCTGGTTTGAGAAGAGCCTGTTGGTTTCTGGAAACGCAGGTGAGCGAGGCCCAGGCTTGGGGCCGCCCTCGGTGTCCCCACGGTGTCCCCTCGGGTGGGGAAAGCACAGCGGGTTTTTCTCTCCCTTGGCTTGAGCGGACTGGGACCAACCCATTCCCACTGTGAGCCCTCACTGTGTCCAGCACCCCACCACACCCCATTTCCTGCCTCCTCTAGTCTTTAGGGCCATGCGGGCAGGTTCTGAAAGTCACCCCTCACCCCAGTCACCTAGGACAACCCTGGTCTTCCAACCAGGAACCACGGGTTCACGACTCTGGGACGTGGCTCAGGGCTTCCCCTGGCCGGGAAAAGTCACCACACCTCCGGCTGGCCTGCTACATGAGCCCCAGCCCGCCAGCCAGCATGAGACAGGGAGCAGAAGGCAGCCCCACCCCGGGAAGGCGGACTGTCAGGGCCCCCTGGGCACCAATGTGGCTGCAGGGGCACCTACAATCGCAGCCCGCTTCACAGCACCAGTCAGGCCGCCTGAACACCGTTGTCCCCCCACCCCCACCCCAGCCCCACCCCACACAAGGAAAGGGCTCAGGGCTGACTGGTCCATTCGGGGCACTCATTCCAGAAAGGAGGCTCTGATTCCATGTTACCCATATAGTAAAAGGCATTCCAGGGCATTCACGCCTCCTGCAGTGAGAAAACCAGTTCTCCGGAACCCTGCAGCCGGCGCCCGGCGTTCCTGTCCCACCCGGGCTTGCTTTGCTCAAACCTAAGCGCATTCTGTGCAACGCTCCACGGCGGTGCGGCCCCGGGCCGTGTCTGCCTCCATTCGGTTACCACTTGAGTCGCTAACCAAGGGCTGGGGTGGGCGGGCGGCGGGGGTCCCTTTCCTCATGATCCTGCCCTGTCGTCTCATAGGTCAGCTCGTTTACCCTGTCCCCGTGGACGAAGAACCCCGCATCTCGTATTCTTCCGTTTCGGAAGCCAACGTCACCATCCACAACATCGCTGCCAGTGCGTGGCCAGCCTACGGGTAGCTTTCTAGAAGGTGCCCTACACTGGGCTTGTTCGCCGCCGACCCCGCTAGATCCGGTCCGGCCCAAACCAAACCACAGTGTGATCATCGCACGTTCGAGAGCAGCTCCCGCCATAAACTATTGTGCCTTTTCACCACGAGGGACCGTTCATCGGGTGCTCGCTTCCTAAGGCCGCTACCACAAATGCCTACAAACCGGGGAAGGAGGGTGGGGGGAAGGTTCTAGAGGCCGGAAGTCCAACATCAACATGTGGGCTGGCCCGTGCTCCCCGCAGAGGCTCTAGGACAGGATGTGCCCCAGGCCTGTCTCTCTGGGTTGTAGACGGTCCTTGTCCCCTATGTCTGCACACTGTGCCCCCTACTGGGCATGTCTCCATGTCCATATTTCCCCTTTAAAAAAAAATTAATGTTTTCTTAAGGGGGGGGTGGTGGAGCAAGGCAGAGAAAGACGGAGACACAGAATCGGAAGCAGAGACACAGAATCTGAGCTGTCAGCACAGAGCCCAACGCGGGTCTCGAACCCACAAACTGAGACCTGAACCACAGTCGGACACTCAACCGACTGAGCCTCCCAGGCGCCCCATGTTTCCCCTTTTTATAAGGATGCCAGTCATATTGGATTAGGACCCACCCTGATGACCTCACTGGGACTTGATCACGTCTGGAAAGACCTGATCTCCAAATACAGTCCCCTGCTGAGGTCCTGGGGGTTACGACCCCAATCTGTCTTTTTTGGAGGGGACACATTTCAACCCCCACCAGCTGGCATCCCCAGGATTTCTTTGCAACCAAATCATTGTCCTGGTGCTGTCTTGAAAGATGACATTCGCCCGAGTAATTCTCCTCACACGGTTCGTGGGTTGGAAAGGCAAATAGTGGAGTAAACCGGGCGAAGGGGGCCGTCGCTTGAGTTTTAAGTCACTATTTCCCTCTGTGCATGGGGTCCCTTAGACCCCTTAGAGGTGCATGGTCCCTTAGAGGAATTTTTCTTCTTAACATTACAAATACAATTAATTCCTGCATACCTGAAACCTTCTACCTGTTATACAGCCAAGTCCCCATTTCATCAACCTGGGGACACTCGGCGGTGTCTGGGGACATCCGTGGTTGTCTCATCGGGGGGCGTGCTCCTAGTATCTACTGGGTAGAGGCCAGGGATGCTGTTTAACATCCTATAGTGCCAGGATGCACCCCCCCATCCCCAAACTACCGCAAAGAAGGATCTGGTCCCTAACCTCACTAGCGCCAAGGTCGAGAAACCCTCAGTACATGAATTCACTCCTCGCTCCTCAAACACACCTCCACTTTTCTATATCAGAGGCTTTCCCCAAGGTTCAGCTTAAGCCTCACTTTTTCTGAAAGCTTCCTTGTTTGTCTTTTTTTTTTTTTTTCAAGAATAAAAATACACATCCGGTCATGTTGACCCTTTCAGAAAACCTTTTAGTGCTCTCCTGTGTTCCTTGGAGCTCTGTGTCTGCGAAAGACCAGAAACAACCTCCAGGCCCACCCGTGGAGGACCGGTTAGTTCAGTTCTAGTTCATCCGGGCACATGCATACACACGGAAGAAAACAATTTTTGTTTAGCATCCGACTCTGGGTTTCTGCTCAGGTCATGATCTCAACGGTTCGTGAGTTCGAGCCCCCCATCAGGCTTGGCGCTGATGGCTGAGCCTTCTTGGGATTCTCTGTCTCCCTCCCTCTCGCCTACCCTCCTGCTCATTCTCTCTCTCTCTCTCAAGATCAACAAACTTCAAAAAAAAATACAGTTTTCTTAGAACGCAATCACGTCTGTTCATTTACAACTAACTGGTCTGTAGCTGCTGTCAGAGAGCTGAACACTTGTAACAAAGCACCTGACCAGCAAAGCAGAAAACATTTGCCATCTGGCCTTTTTTTTGAAAAAAAAAAATTTTTTTTTAACGTTTATTTATTTTTGAGACAGAGAGAGACAGAGCATGAGTGCGGGAGGGGCAGAGAGAGAGGGAGACACAGAATCAGAAACAGGCTCCAGGCTCTGAGCTGTCAGCACAGAGCCCCACGCGGGGCTCGAACCCACGGACCACAAGATCATGACCTGAGCCGAAGTCGGACGCTCAACCAACCAAGCCACCCAGGCGCCCCTGCCATCTGGCTTTTTACAAAAGAAGTTTGCTGACCCCTGGTCTATATGATGGAATGGGGCGGAATTGTTTTTTTAACAACTTGTTAGATTTGTTCCAGTTTTGTCCACGGAAACAGCCCTCATTTCCATTTTGTTCTGTCTTGTTTCTTTTCTCCTAGATCAGAATGAACTGGCAGTCTTAACTCGGGAGAACAGTTTGTATTATGGCAGCCTCGGAATCCTGCCAAGTTCTCTAATCAAAGTAGGTACAATCAAAGTGTTGCTTATCGCCGTGTCGGTGAGGAATTACGGTCTCGTTCTCAAGCCGCCGATCCTTTTCCTGAAGGCGGGAAATCATTCTAGTTATGAAAATAGTAGTGGTAGTTTAATAACAACGGCAATCGCTTAATGATTTTAATTAATATGGGATTTACGGCCACAGCAGCTAAAACTTACTGGGCGTTCAGGATATAGTAGGTGCTGGTCTGAGCGGTTTCCCTCTGTTAACCCCGTTTAATCCCAACCATCGTCTTAGAAGTAGAACCTCGGGGGCACCTGGGGGGCTTGGTCGGCGGACCATGTGACTCTTGATCTTGGGCTGTGAGTTCGAGCCCCACGCTGAGGGTAGAGATAACTAAAAAAGAAATAAACAAATAATCGTAAAAAAAAAAAAAAAAGTCGAAGAACCTTGTATTGTCCCCATTGGACAGACGAAAAACTGAGTCACAGAGAGACCGGAAGCGGTGATGCCACAGTTATTTCACATCCCCTTTTACGTCATGCCTAATTTTATTTCACTCTCACAAAACCCCAGGAAGGAGATAATATCGTCCAACTTTTACACGAGAAGAAAAACTGAAGTTCAGATTTCTCTCTTTCTTAAGGGCCCGTTAACTCATTAGCAGCTAAGCCAGAAAAGAAACGTGAGGACTGTTAAAGTTAACTTATTTTTGAGAGAGAAAGTGAACGTAGGAGGAGCAGAGAGAGAGGGAAAGAGAGGGAGAGGGAGGGAGGGAGGGAGGGAGAGAGAAAGAGAGAGAGAGAGAGAGAGAGAGAGAGAGAGAGAGAGAATCCCAAGCAGGCTACACGCTGTCAGCACAGAGCCTGATACGGGGCTCGAACTCACAAACTGTGAGATTATGACCTGAGTCAAAACCAAGAGTCGGACACTTAACCGACTGAGCCACCCAGGACCCCGTCACACTGACACATTCTTGACAACCACGGCATTTTCTGGGGGAGGGTCATTAGCTTTCGTCCGACTTTCCAGAGCGGTCCGGGACCTGTGGATAAGTCTAGAATTATTTCCTGTGTATCCTCTCTGCTGAGGAAATACGGAGTTTCCATCATTAATCACCAAGGAATGAATGAAGCGTACTGATGACTTTATCTGGTCTTCCTTCTAAATGTAAACCTGAATCGTGAGATAAAATTTACATCCTCAAAAAAGACTTAGAATGGCCTGATCTCTCAAGCTGCTTTTCTCTTAGTTTTCAGGCCAAAACATCTGGTCCCAAGAGGCAGCCGTGATGTTCACTGATGTGGGGCAAGTGGAAATACTGACCCCGCTCCCCGATCCAATGTTTCCAGCTTTTGATTTCCAGAGGTGCCCTATGAACGTTCAGGAGATTCTCATGGATCCCCAACTGCAAGTTGACATTTGCAAAGTATGTGATCGTAACTGTTTAGATCAATGTTCCAGGCACCCTTTCTTTTCTTTTTTTTTTTTAACGCTTATTTTTGAGAGAGAGAGAGAGAGAGCATGGGGCAGGGGCAGAGAGAGAGGGAGACACAGAATCCGAAGCAGGCTCCGTGCTGAGAGCAGAGAGCCCGATGCAGGACTTGAACCCATGAACCGTGAGATCATGACCGGAGCCGAAGTCGGCCGCTTAACCGACCGAGCCACCCAGGCGCCCCTAGGGTGTCCATTTCCAAATGGCCTTTGGATCCACGGCATTGAGCGATATGGGAAACAACTACTGAGTGTATCGATCTATGAAAATATCCTCTTATGAAATGATGGTGCTAGGAGACGGGAGTGATTTTTTTTCTTCTTTCCTCTACTTGCCACAATAAACTATCAGTCCCCAGCCATGGGGATTTTCTGGTGGGCCCTTGAACTCTTCTGGGGAAAAAGGCTGTGCCTTTAGCAAGTGGTTTTCCCAAATCCCACCCCCACCAAAAGCCCCACCCAAACCAGCAACTACACAGTGTAACAAAAACCCACGGGTGACGGGGCGCCTGGCTGACTCAGTCGGAAAAGCATTGTGATTTTTGATCTCCAGGGCGTGAGTTTGAGCCCCACGTTGGGCTACAGCCTACTTTAAAAACAAAAACAAAAACGCAGGGGCGCCTGGGGGGCTCGGTCGGTTAAGCGTCCGACTTCGGCTCAGGTCACGATCTCACAGTTCGTGGGTTCGAGCCCCGCGTCGGGCTCTGTGCTGACAACTCAGGGCCTGGAGCCTGCTTCCGATTCTGTGTCTCCCTCTCTCTCTGCCCTTCCCCTGCTCACGCTTTGTCTCTCTCTGTCTCCCCAAAATAAATAAATGTTAAAAAAAAAAAAAAAAAAAAAAGCAAAACACAAAAATCCCCCGGATGAAAGCTGGGCAGCAAAGATAAATCACACAGTATTAGATAATAAGCCAAAGTGTAATAACCCAAACCCGACAGACCCATCCTCGAACGCCCACCTGCACCAGGAAAATCCAGACTGTGAGAATCTACGGGTCCAGCAGCCGGGGGGGCTTCAGCGATGAAGAGACACGAAGAGGGCGGGGTGAGGGGGGAGCCTGTGGATTGCAAGGGGCTTAGAACAATGTTTGAAAACGGGCCGGACCAAGTTACATCACCTAGGGATGCACACTTGGCAAAGAAGCAACTATGGCAAAAATCAGGCGTGGGGGGGGGGGGTGGGGAGCCTTCTAGAAAGAGGAGGCTCGTCTGCAATGGGGTGGGCCGCGAGGCTCTACGGGGGGGGGGGGCGGCTGCAGGATCTGGCAGGGAAGACAGTGGCGTGCATGAAAGACTAGAAGGTTCCATCCCCAGGGGAGACCGCTGCCTGCCCGCCCCCGCGAATCTGACGCGACGGATTGATTTGCGCGGCGTTTCTGCCCAGGTAGAGCTTCTGCAAGGAGAGTTTGACAACAGGATGTACAGCATCGACATGAACAGCAAACTGCAGCTCACGGCGCTCATGATTCCGCGGCCAGGCAGGTCACCGGTCCCACTGGTAAGGCCACCTCCTCCTGACGCCAGCCGGTGCCTCTGGTACTTGGGGGCCCCCCAGCGTCGCAGGCCCTGCGAGTCCCCCGGCACCGCCGGGGAGAGCCCGCACCCGTGACGCTGTGGAGAAACGGCCTCCGCCCGGCTGGCCTCCTTCCCCGGGGCCTCCGTGCCTCCTTCTCCATCCTGCTTCTGGGCTGTTCTATGCTTCCCACTCCTCTTCCTCTTAGCCCAGCCGGACCCCGCTTCTGTGCTTCCGGCCAGCAGCCCCGACTCCCGCCTCCCCCCACAGGGCGGGAGGTGCTCAAGAGACAGTGGGGGTCCCCAGACCTGAAACCCAAGTGGCCAAGCCCAGACTCTCGGGCGGGGGGGGGGGGGGTGCGGATTAATGTAAGGCCATGGGGTGAAGTCCAGCCAGGGGAGGCCAGGCTGGCTCCGGCTCTTATCTCGGGCTCTCCCCTCGGCCTCCCGCGCAGGACGGGCCTCCTTGGGGGGCCCTCTGGGGGGGTGGGTGCAGACCCACCAGCAGGGACGGGTCTGGGTCCCGCAGCCCCAAGCCGTCTGCAGTGCCGGGGCTCAGAGGCCACACTGGGGGGTAGACGAGGTGGGGCGGGGGCATGGGGATCGGAGGGGCGGCTGCCTTTGCAGAGCAAGCTCGGTTTTTAGTGTGAAGGGGCACAGGGGTCCCCTGTGGGTGAGACCCCAGTGGCGCCCTTTTGTGTCCCCCGGCCCCAGTAAATGGTGTGCGTCTCCTTCCCCACCCCCCACCCCCCACCCCCCACCAGGCAATGGTGAGCAACCCCCACTCCCTGGGGCTGCAGGTGGCCATCTACGAGGACGGCTATACCTACGACGGAAACACCAAGCACAGACTGGTGAGCAGCGCCCCTGCCCCAGGCCCAGGTCAGTGCAGGGAAGGGCACAGCCTTGACTGGGCCCAGCCAGGTCCGGCCGCCTGAAGGCTTCCTCGGCCTGAACTTCCTTCCTCGCCCGCCTGCGGCTGGATAAGGCGCTAAAGCATCTGGAGAGGACACAGCCCTGCTGCTCCCCGCCCCTCCCCTGCTCCCTGCAGGCAGGAAGCACAGGGGACAAGCAGGAGGACGTGACAGAGAGCCTAACATAGCCCCAGGGAAATCTGGGTAGCTGGGTAAACTGAGGCATGAGGATGGAGGTGAAACGGGGGGCGGGGGGGCAGGAGGGTCTTGGCCAAACGGGAGGCCAGGGTGCTCCACGGGGCCGAGCCAGGCCTCACGGTCACACCGTGGAGTTCGCACTTGACCCCGGAAGCCTAGGGTAGGGTTGGGCGGTTTCCACAAAACGGGAACCTGACAAGGCATCAGTCAGCCACAGGGGGATTTTCGGACCGGTCCCCGTCACCTCCTAAAGAAGAGGGGAAACAAAGTCACCCCTCACTCCGGGTCCCTCAGACAAAGGCAGCCAGGAAACGAAGGAGCTTGGGGTCGGTCATTTCTATGAACTTCTAGAAGCCTCTCACGGGTGGTACAATTAGAATCAAGAGGCAGCTGGATGCTTTCCAGGCTCCTCCTCCCAAAGCCCCGTCCTACCTCAGTGTCCCCCCCGAGCCCGGATCCTCAGCCACCCCGGGCTGCCCCACCGTTGTGTTTGTTCTCGGTTCCACAGAACATCTCCCTGAGGCAGCAGCACCACTGGGGCAGGGCCAACCCCAACTTCACCTCCAGGTACGCGGTCGCCTAGGTGGGAGTGGGCGGCCCCTGGGTATGGGGTTCCCTTGACAGATCTGGGAACGCGGGGCCGAGATCCAGACTCCCTCCCTCCAAGGACAGTAAGGCCAGAATAGTTGGCAACACTTTCTAAATGGTGGTTCCTCAAAACATTGAACATAGAATTACCATATGACCTGGCAACCCCGCTTCTGGGTCTACACCCGGAAGAATGGGAAGCAGGACTGGAACAGATATGTGCACACCCGTGTTTACAGCAGCCTGATTCACAATCACCAAAACGTGGAAACAGCCCCGTATCCGCAGACGGCCCAGTGGGTGGACACAGTGCGGTCCATCCACACGCTGGGATATCACCCAGCCTCAGGAAGGAGGGACGTCCTGCCGCCTGCCACCACGTGGATGGACACACGCTGTGTGCGGTGACAGAAGCCAGACACAGAAGGACACGTCCTGCGTGACCCCACGCACAGGGGGTCCCTGGAATATGTATTTCAACAAGTCTTCATTCTACATGTGGAATTTTGTATCACTGTATCACATAATTGGAATTTGCTAAGACATCGGAACTAAAGTATTCTAGGGGCGCCTGGGGGGCTCAGTCGGTTGAGCGTCCCACTTCGGCTCCAGTCACAATCTCGCGGTTCGTGAGTTCGAGCCCCGTGTTGGGCTCTGTGCTGACAGCTCAGAGCCTGGAGCCTGCTTCGGGTTCTGTGTCTCCCACTCTCTCTTTGCCCCTCCCCCATTCACACTCTGTCTCTCTCTCTCTCTCTCTCTCTCTCTCTCTCTCTCTCTCTGTCAAAAACAAATAAACATTAATAAAATATTTAACTCAATTTTTTATGTACTTGGCAATTAAAAAAATCAACCAGATCTCCCAGTAGGGATTTTCAGACCACATGCTCAGACCACAATCCAACAAAACTAGAACTGAATGGCCAGAAAAACAAAACCAATGACAAAAAGCCCCCTTTCTTGGAAAGTGACAGACGCTTTTATAAATAACCCTTGAATCCTAGAATCCATGCAACACGGCTGAAACACACTCAAAGGAAAATCTGTACCCTGAGCACTTTTATTATGAGGGGGAAGAATGGACTGAAGACGCATGAAGTAAACATTGAACTTAAAGAACCAGGGGAACCACAAAAAGAAGGGAGTTAATGATGATACAATCTGAAATGTATTAAACGGAGGGCAAAAAGACAGGATAAAGTCAAAGTGACACATAAAGCTGGTTCTTCAGAAGCCCGGTACACAAGGCGACCCCGCAATCCTGACGAAGGAGGAGAGAATTGAAATAAACAGTAGAACAGAAAATGACCAGTGTGGGGACTTATGAAAGAATAAGGGGAGGGGCTTCACCCAACTCAAAAGCTCCCACACAGTGAAGGAAGCCACCCACAAAATGAAAAGGCGGCCCACGGACTGGGAGAAGACGCCGATGTCCAAAACACGTCAGGGACACACGCAACTCAAGAACAACAATGACAACCCGATGAAAAAATGGGCAGAAGATCTGAAGAGACGCTTTCCCAGAGAAGACATCCACATGGCCAACAGACACGTGAAAAGATGCCCCCACGTCACTCAGCATCAGGGAAACGCAGATCAAAAGCACATCGAGACACCACCTCACACCCGTCACGATGGCTACAATCAACAACACAAGAAACGAGGGTTGGCGAGGATGCGGAGAAAGGGGCGCCCTGGACTGTTGGTGGGAATGCAAACTGGTGCAGCCGCTCTGGAGAACAGGACGGGGGCTCTTCAGAAAAGGAAACGGAGACCCACCACACAACCCAATTCCAGGTCTATTTGAAGAAGACCGAAACGCTACTTTGAAACAATACACGCGCCCCTTTGTTGCAGCATCATTTACAAAAGCCAAATTATGGAAGCCATCTGATCTAAGCAATCCATCTAGAGGGGAATGGATGAAGAAGACGTGGTGTATGTATACAATGAAATACGCCCCCAGTTATAACATAAAGAAGTCATGGGGATGTATTGAAGTGCCTGGGTAACACGGTCAGTAATGTTGTATTAACTTTGTATGGTGACAGACGGTAACTAGCCTATCAATGGCGATCCTTTTGCAATGTATGCAGACATTAAATAACTATGTTGTATGCCTGGAACTAAGATGATATTGCATTTCTTTAAAGAAAATTTTTTAAATGCTTTTATTTTTTGAAAGAGAGACAGAGACAGAGACAGAGACAGAGGCAGAGATGAGTGGGGGAGGGGCAGAGAGAGGAGAGGGAGACACAGAATCCGAAGCAGGCTCCGGGCTCTGACCTGTCAAAACAGAGCTGGACGCGGGGCTCGAACTCATGAACCGCGAGATCGTGACCTGAGCCGAAGTCAGACGTGCAACAGAATGAGCCACCCAGGAGCCCCAATATGATATTGTATTGCAATTATACTTCAATGAAAAACAGAACAAGAAAACATTATATGCAGCTAGGTGATAATAATGCTGTGATACGTAGCTAGGTAATAATAATGGATGTCAGATGTGGTTTTCAAGAAGTTGTTATACGTCAATGAATAAAACTGACTCAAGAAGAGGTAGAAACTCAAGGGAGGGTGGGGCCGCCACGTGTGAGCAGAGGTTCTCCGTCAGTATTCTGGAACAAATGGATGAATGGATGGACAAGCGGAGGCCTGGATGGATGATGGATGGATGGATGGATAAGTAAATCGGTGGGTTGGTGATTGTTTTTAACCCTGATACTATTTGTGACACTGATATGCGATAATACGCACTCCCATTGCCTCGCAGCATAAAGAAACCCACAGTATCTACCATCACTCTGGACGTAGCCAACAAGGAAATTTCCTGTGTGGACCTCAAGCCACTGGTACGTCCCAAATTTTCCCTGTCCCATATTCTTTGTTGTTAGCGTTAAGAATAATGGTGGTGGGTCTGCCCTGGATTTCCCCTGAGGGGCTGGCCGAGCCTATGTTCAGGATTTGAAAATGGAGGTGATCTGGTCCCAGTTGCGAGGGTCACTCCCTGCCCCCCGCCCCGCAACAGCATCCCCCAGGTCTGCCCCTCAAGACTCACCATCCTAGGAGCAGGTGTCTCGTCTCATTCCTTGGTCATCCCCAGAACACCTCTGGCCACCTCTGGTGACAGCACTCCTCGGTGCTCCCAAGAGAACGGAAAACCACACACATCCACACGGAAACCTGTACACATATATTCACAGTGGCCTTATTTGTAATAGTCAAAAGGTGTTAGCTACCCAAATGTCCACTGATGGATGAACCAATAAACACAGTGAGGTCCGTTCTGACACCCACCACAACATGGACGGATCTTGAAGATGTTACGCTCAGTGAAAGAAGTCAATCCCAGAAGTACAAATACTGTCTGATTCCTCTTCTCTGAGGTCCCCAGAGCAGTCCCGTCCACAGAGACAGATGGTGGGCACCAGGGGTGGGGCAGGGGGTGGGGTGTCAGGACTCATGGGGACAGTCTCAGTTTGGGGAGATGAGAAGGTTCTGGAAACAGTTGGTGGGGGTGGGTGTACAGCCGTGTGAGTGCGCCTGACGGCCTTGAGCTTTGCGCTTAAAATCGTTAACATGGTACATTTCACGTTATGTGTATTTTACCACATTTTTAAAGTTTATTTATTTATTGATTTACTTATTTATTTAAAGTTTATTTACTTATTTGGAGAGAAAGAGAAATAGAGAGAGCAGGGGAGGGGCAGAGAGAGAGAGAGAGAGAGAGGGAGAGAGAGAATCCCAAGACAGCAAGGCTCTGTGCTGTCAGCACAGATGTGGGGCTCGATCTCACGAACCATGAGATTATGACCTGGACCGGAAAGGAGTTAGACGCTTAACCAGCTGAGCCACCCAGGCGCCCCTTTACCACGATTTTTGTAAAATTGATAGGAATATTGCATTCTGTCCCGTGGTAAATCCGTGTTTGTCTTCTGTATGCCAAGTATTGTCCCACATTTATAAACTGGCCTCTGGTTGGAACTAAGATATAAGCTAGTGACAGGGGACTTAACTGCACCCCCATAGCTCTGGCAAGCCCTTAGGGCTTGAGCTCCGCGGGGCCAGGCCCAGTTACAGTGAGTCCCAGGAGACTGGGTCACCGTGTCAGGATCTGGGCACACCGTTTCCTGTCTCTCCTGGGTGTGAGTGTCCCCACGTGGGTTCTTACCACAGCCGGGCCATCAGCGGCCCTCACCGACCCCGGTCAGCATCGCTGCCTCTCTCCTCCACAGACGGCACTCATTTCAGTGGGTTGTGACCAGGAGAAAAAGATCGTCATTCAGAAGTAAGTGTGTTGATATCGGGGCGGGGACCGGGACGTGACAGGCTTGGTCACAGTTGTTTCACAACTGTTGAAATCGGGTGACATCTTCCTGTGCGTTTTTATGTATATTTAACATTCTCATAAGAAATAGTTAAATAATGGGGCACCTGGGTGGCTCAGACGGCTAAGCGTCTGACTTCAGCTCAGGTCATGATCTCGCGGTTCGTAGGTTCGAGCCCTGCGTCAGGCCCTGTGCTGACAGCTCAGAGCCTGGAGCCTGGATTCTGTGTCTCCCTCTCTCTCTGCCCCTCCCCTGCTCACGCTCTGTCTCTATCTCTCAAAAATGAATAAATGTTAGGGGAAAAAAAAGAAATAGTTAAATAATGAATACTGATGGGCTGAGTTTGGTTTCTGGCACAGTGTTCGCCCCTCCTTTACCAGCTTGGTGATATTTACACTTTGCTCTCTTTCCTAATCATGTGTTTGTTCGCTTTCTTTTCTTTCTTTCTTTCTTTCTTTCTTTCTTTCTTTCTTGTCATCTTTTACGAGTCCCTGAATTCCTCATTTTGATTAAAATTGCTTACAGTTTTTGGGGCGCCTGGGTGGCTCAGTCGGTTAAGCGTCCGACTTCAGCTCAGGTCACGATCTCGCGGTCTGTGAGTTCGAGCCCCGCGTCGGGCTCTGTGCTGACAGCTCAGAGCCTGGAGCCTGCTTCCGATTCTGTGTCTCCCTCTCTCTCTGCCCCTCCCCCTTTCATGCTCTGTCTCTCTCTGTCTCAAAAATAAATAAACATTAAAAAAAATTTTTTTTTAATTGCTTACGGTTTTTGGTTTTAATTGGTTGCTGATATTTTGGGGGAACTTTGCTCCAGTATCCATAGTTACCCCCAGGGAATGCAGCCCTGAGAATCCAAGGCACAAAAAAGGGAAGAACCCAGAAGATCAGCCAAATTGCCATACTTTTCCCCTGCAGGCAGTGGCGTGCTGGTAAATGGGTGACAACCAGTTCTGGGTGGAGGGGGAGGCCCTGAATCGTAGCCCTTGCCAATTCCTGTGGTGTGAATACTCCCGTGTAGATTTCAAGTACCATCGTGAATGATCCACCGGCTCACAAAATTCCAGCAGATTTAATGCCTGGCTCTCAGGAGCTAGTCGGGGCCAGCTTCAATGTCCCCTGCTCAAGGGCACTAATAAACACAGGTGATGATTTTACCACACTTCCCCCAAATGGAAACATTTTGTTGAATCAACAAATGAGATATTTATATACAAGGACATAACGTGCAGGGAACATTTTTTAAACAACATACAAATAGCTTTTGCCATAAAGAGCGTGGGGAAGATATTTGCACGTGCATAACCAGCAATGGACTTGTAAACGGACTGTATTTGGGTGGGGGTGCCTAGGTGGCTCAGTCGGTTAAGCATCTGACTCTTGATTTTGGGTCAAGTCACGATCTCACGGTTGGTGAGTTTGAGCCCCACGTTAGGCCGTGCACTGACTGTGCAGAGCCTGCTTGAGATTCTCTCTCTCCTCTCCCTCTCTGCCCCTCTCCCACTCGCACTCTCTCTCTAAAGAAATAAACCTTTAAAAATATCTCATAAAAAACTAAAAAAGCAGATTTTATTTTTTAAGTGATCTCTACGTCCACTGTGGGGCTCAAACTCATGACCCCAAGATCAAGCGTCACACGTGCTACTGAGACTTTATGAAGAATTCCTACCAATTAATAATTTAAAAAAAAACCTAATTTTTAAAAAATGGGCAAAAGTCTTGAACAGGCACTTCCAAGAAAGAAACAAGAAAGGAATCCAAACGGCTGGTAAGCATAGGAAAAGGTGCCGAAAATGCGGTCAGCCTCACTTAATAGGGAAAAGAAAATGAAAACTTTTATTAGAGACCATCACTCTCATCCACCAGCGTGGTCAAATTTGCAAAGCCCGGCCAGGCGCAAGGACTGGTAAGGACCGGGAGCCCCCGGCAGCCTCCGGAACGCCCAGACTTTGCCGCGGGTATGTACGTTTTTCAGCTGCTTTAGAAAACACATCTGTTGACCCAGCAATTCCAATCTGGCACGTTTACATTGGCAAGGGTTCCAGAATGTTCTCAGCGGCATTATTCCTAATAGCTCCAAGCTGGAAGCAGGCCAGCTCGAATCCCATTGACAGGAAATAAACAGGTGCAGTGGCTCGATGCAATGGGCTATCATAGCCGTGCGCCAGGGATGTGGAACAGAAGATTCGAAACGACACACACAGCATGATTCTAGTCCTTAAAATCTGAAACCGGCCCAAAATAAACCATATTGCATAAAGAGGCAGGCACAGATGTAACACTACAAAGAAAACCCAGGAAATGATGGTCTCAAGAGCCAGGACACCCAGCGCCTAGGTCCTGGCCTCTGATGTCGGTCTCCCACACGAGTTCTGGCTCCTTGGAGACATTCTGGGCCTGGTAGGGAGGACGGAAGTAAGAAAGTTCTCCAAAATCAAACCAGCGGGGGTATACGCGTCCAAGGGAAGAATTCACAATCCTTTGGCGCTGTGTGGGGTCTGGAAGCTTCTCACCGCTTTTTCTCGCTTGCAGCGAAATCTCAGCCTGTTCCAATGGCATCCTGGACCCCGTGGGCCTTCAGGACAACTACAGCTACATCATCGAGAAGTGAGCCTAAGGTTTCCGTTGGTGAAACCTTTGACTGTCCCTCCCTTTGACTGTCCCCCAGCCCCAAAGACAACTCAGAAATCGTTTTTAAATTGGTTTCCCGACAGAAGGGAATCCGGGGCGGGGAGAGGACAGGTAGGGGAGGTGCCGGGCCTGTGGGAGGGCCACTGTGATGTGGCTCAGGTCTGTCCACCTACCAGGCCACCTTTCTGCCATCTTGCCAGCCTGCCACCAGCTCATGGGGCCCGGGCACCTGTTCCTCTGAGCTGGCAGTTAGCCCAACACTGTCTGCCAAGGCAGGAGGGGGTGAGGGCCAGGGTGACCCTCTGTGCAGTGCAGCTGGTCCCCAGGGCCACCAAGTGGGCATGGGGTGGGATGGGTGGGACTCGACCCTTCTTGGAACCCGGGGAACAGAGAACTCCGACCCCCAGCATGAAGACACGCGTGTGTTTTATACACCACGGCCCCCAGATACAAGCCAGGAGTCAGTCACCTTCCTGTCCACACCCACAGCCAAGGCCCAACGCGGCCAGTGAACCTGCACTCAGACCTGGGGGGGGGGGGGGGGCACGGACAGGTGCGTGACACGGACCTCCAGGGAGAGAGAAAAGTGACGGGTCGCACTCGGAGATACAAAGAGCCTAAGAGAGAGACAGAGACAGGAGGAGAGACAGAGAGAGGGCCAGAGATAGGAAAGGCACGGAGATTTATTTTAAGGACTCGGTTCCCACCACTGCAGAGGTCTGGCACGCCCACAGTCTGATGGGGGAGGCTGGCGGCGCAGGGCCATCCACTGCCCCCTCCCCGTGTCTGCCTAGGGAAGCGTATGACCCCAACTTCCGGGGGCAGATGTCCCGCGAGGACCTGGTGGTGAACTATCGGTACGAGAAGCTGGGCTGCCCCCGCCTCGTCTACTACAACACCCCCTGGAGGCCGGTGGTGGAACTGTAAGACCCCGCAGCCCGGGCCCTCGGATCACGCTCCCCCCTCCGCACCCCTCTCACCGCCGCCCTCCCCACCCCTCTCTCCACACCTTCCCCCGCCCTCGTTTTGTCCCCTCCCTGCAATCTCTCAGCTCCCGCCGCTATAACGAAATTTACCGCCGACTGGGGGCTCAAACAGCAGACAGTGATTCTCTCACGGTTCCGGAGGCCAGAAGGCCAAGGTCAGAGCGTGGACAGGGCGCGGGTCCCCCTCCTGGGGAGGCTCCCTCCTTGGCTCACAGCCGGCCACCTTCTCTCTGCGTCCTCCCGCGCGACACTGCGTCTCCTCCCCTTCCTGTGGGATCAGGGCCCTCCCTGAGGACCTCATTCCACCTTAATTCCCCGTGTAGAGGCCCCACCTTCAAATACAGTCCCCGGGGGTGGGGGGCGCTCTGGGGGACATGGTCGAGCATTCATTCATTTGCCCCCTCTGTGGATTCTGCCGTCTTCCTCCACGCCCCCTGCACACCCCGCCCTGCGTGATGGCTACACTTTGGTGGGTACTGGATGAGCCGGGGGGCCGGGGTTGGGGGGGGTTGGTACGTGGGGCCAGTGCGCCTGAGGAAGCAGCTTTTCCATTTTGCTGAATGCCAACCGATTTAAGTAAGCACTTGGAGGCCGGGGGCTCAGCTCAGTGCCCTGCAGACCATCTGACTAAAGAGCAGTTGATTGACGGCAGCAGGCACCCACGCACACCTGCAAACGGGCGGGTTCGTGGCCTCGATCCCGCGCCCGGGTGAGGCTGTGGGCCGCGCACACGGGACCCGCCCGGCCCCACGGCCGAGCCCCATACTCAGAGCTGCCAGGCTGCGGGGGACGCAAACCCACACGGGGTATGGAGATCAAGGGAGGCGTCCGGGCAGAGGAGGGGTGTAAGCTCCCGCCTGGCAGGAGAGCACAGGACGTGTGCCAAAAAATAATGATTTAGAACAACCCTCATTAACGGCCCTAATATACACCTTTTGAATGTTGGCAGATGTCGTTAGAAAAATGTCAGAGGACAGCTGTGAAGGGTTTTCTTTGTTGGCTTACTTGCTTATTCATTCATCTATTTTTCAAAAATTGTTTAATATTATTGAGGGAGAGAAGAGAGAGCACATGCGGGAGCAAGGAAGGGGCAGAGGGAGCGACAGACAGGATCCGATGTGGGCTCTGTGTCGACAGCATAGAGCCCGATGTGGGCCTCGAACCCACGAACCGCAAGATCATGACCTGAGCCAAGGCCGGACGCTTCAGCGACTGAGCCCCCCAGTCGCCCCTCATCTACTTCTTTACCAGTGCCATTTTTTGCCTGTAGAACATCCCATCAATTTCTTCCAGTCTCTGCTTCTCAGAGAGGCCTCTGGTAGCCACCCACAGGACACCGTGCCCGCGCCCCCCCCCCCACCTCCTGGCCCTGCCCCGTCCCGCCTGCTGCTGGTCCCCTGCCAAGTGGCACCCGGGTGAGGCCAGGGGACCTCGCTTGCCGCCCCCGCCGTCCCCAGAACTGTCTCGTGACATCTCGGGGCTGCTGCACCCCCCTGCAGCCAAGCCCTGCGCGTGTGTCCTAGGTGGCGGGAAGGAAAGTTCCAGGAGGTGACGAAGGCAGAGTTCGTCCTGCTGGAGGTGAACGGGCTGTTCACGTACACGTACTCCCTGACGGCCCAGATGGCGCTGTGCAGATCCCAGCCGCAGAACTGGACCACCATCCTGGAGAACTCAGGCGACAAAAGGCCCTTCTTCGCCTGGGACCGAGAGGTAGGGTTTACTCTTCTTCCAAAAGGGGTCCGAACAACCCGTTGTCGGTCACCTGCGGGTGGCGATGACTGGTCACGTGGCGGGGGAGGTTCCACGGCGGGGGGGAGGGGGGAAAGTGTCAGCCCACAGTGGGGCTGCCCTCACGGAATATTTACTGGACGGCTTATAACAACAGACATTTGTTTCTCACTGGTCTGGAGGCCGGGAGTCCAAGTTCAAGGCGCCTGTTGGCTCTGTGTCTGGTGAGGGCCTCTTCCTGGTTCATTGACCACTGTCCTCTCCCCGTGTGCTCACAGGACGCAGGGGCAGGGAGCCCTCTGGTGTCTTTCTCATCAGGGCGCTCATCCATTCGTGGGGGCCGCACCCTCTGACCTGATCCGACCCCGAGGCCTCACCTCCCCGAACCACCACCTTGGGGGGCAGATTTCAGCACAGGGATTTGGGGGGTGGGGAGGGGACACAGACCTCCCACAGCAAGGTGGCTGGGGGTGGGGATGCCCGCTAGGACATCTGGGGACTATGAAGTGAGCAAGCTCTCTCAAGGGAGTTGGCCAAAGGCACCGAGGCATACTCATAATATGCAAGCTTCCAGAACCATCCAAATGCCTATCACCACTGGGACCGATTAAATTCACAGTCGTTCCTGCCGCGGGAGCGTTTCTGTCGTGCACATGGGGTGTCGCACAATGGAGAAATAGGGCGTGATGCCAGTGTAAGGAAGGGACCCCGCGGGCCCTCTTGTGAGTCTCCTGATTTCCCACGAACCGGTTCTAACCGCTCAGGCTCCAGATGCGAGGGCGCGACCGCAGCGCAGCACCGCCGCCAGCAGGTGGCGCTCGCTCCCCACACCTGATGCCCGTTCCCGCGCGTAGACACTGGACTCCGCTTTCTTTAACATTTATTTTTTTGAGAGAGAGCACGAGTAGGGGAGTGGCAGAGAGAGGGAGACACACAATCCAAAGCAGGTTCCGGGCTCTGAGCTGCCAGCACAGAGCCGGAAGCGGGGCTCAAACCCATGAACCGAGAGGTCATGACCTGAGCCGAAGTCGGCCCCTTAACCGACGGAGCCACCCGGCCGCCCCTGGGCTCCCTTTTTTCTTTTTTTGTACGCTTTCTTTCTTAGCTGGGCACCTTCGAAGTGTTCTCACACTCCTTGTGTTGAGTGAGTTGGATCATTTATTTTGTTGGGAACAATGATTCTACTTGGGTTTTTTTGTTTTTTGTTTTTTTTTCAATCCAAGGTGAACTTCACCTAAACTATAGGAACCGTTTTAAAATGCACAGCTCAGGCATTCTGTGGGTTCACACTGCCGTGCAAACACCACCTCTCTGATCATTTTCTTTAAAGGAGAAAGCCACATACATATAATTTGTGTATTATTTTCCGACTGTGCCCGCATATAGCGTTGCATTCTTTTGATTAGTGCTGTCATTCAACGTAGCCTGCATTTACCAGTTTGTCCCGTTACTTTTTTTTTTAATATGGTCTTTATATGGCCCAGCTTTTTCAATTGTTTTTCCTCCTGAAGGATTAAAAAATATTTTTTTTAACGTTTATTTCTTTTTGAAAGACAGAGAATGAGCAGGGGAGGAACAGAGAGAGAGGGAGACACAGAATCTGAGCTGTCAGCACAGAGCCTGACGCGGGGCTCGAACCCACGAACCGTGAGATCACGACCTGAGCTGAAGTCAGTTGCTTCAGCGACTTAGCCACCCGGGCGCCCCTGTGTTCTTGTTTTTGTTTTTAATTCTGAGAACTTCCAAACCTCCAGAAAAGCCGAAAGAGCAGTGTGAGGGACCGCTAGCCATTATGGAGAAGAAACCACCCCAAACCCAGCAGGGTCGGACTCCCAGTCCTGCACCTGCACCTCAGACCCGTGGCTGCAGGGGCCATTCAGCTGGGGGCGGGGTGTCCAAGAAGGCCCCTCTTCCGTGTGGGGCTTCTGTTAGCCAGCCGCGGGGTTGTCCATGTGCTGTCCTCCCCAGCAGGGTAGCCTGGGCTCCCTTACAGCATGACCTCACGGTTCCAGACCGGAAGTCTCCAGACCCCTGAAGTCCCCGGCCCAGCCCCTTCCCCCAGCCCCCCCCCCCCCCCCCCCCCCCCCCCCCGCCCCGGGCCTGTTCTACTGGTCAGAAGCAGTTTCCAGGGCCCACCCAGACCCCACCTCTTGATGGGAAGAGCGGTGTGCACGAAGGGGAGGAGGCATGGGGGGGGGGGGGCTTCTTCCTTTTAAAGTCACATGACCACCCTCCACAGGATGGGTGCTCCAGGGTTTTTCTGCTGCCCAACAGCCAGGCGCGGGATGTTTCCGGTCTCTCACTTCTACCCACCAGCTTGAGTCCCTTGGTCCTGCAGGACTGTTTTCAGGCCAGGGAAGTGCCTCCTGGCTTATAGGCGGATGCCACTAAGGCCCCCTCCGTGGGTGGTGTCACGGTGCCTCTCACCACAGTGCACGGACACCTGTCTCTCCACAGCGCACCAGCTAGGTGTACTATCTCGGGAGGACCTTGTCTGTTTCCGCGTGCACTTCCTCCACGGCGGACCAGGCTGTGTCTTTTCCTGTTTGAGGGCCATTTTCACTTCTCTGCACTGTGGATTGTGTTCAGTCTGTGTCCACTTTTTCTGCTGGGATTTCAGACTCTCCTCACTTTTCAAGAGCTCTTTATAGATCTGTGAAGTTAACCCTTTACTGCAACATGAGTTGCAAACATTTCCCTCAGTTTATCTTTTATGTCTTTCAGGTTTTCGCTTTTGCCATGCAAAATGAGTCTTTTTTTTTTTTGAGAGAGAGAGAGAGAAAGAATCCCAAGCAGGCTCCATGCTATCAGTGCAGATCCTGACTCGGGGCCCGATCCCACAACCCTGGGGCCGATTTCTTGCAGAAATCAAGAGTCAGATGCTCAACTAGCTGAGCCCCCCAGGCGCCCCAGTCCTTTATTTTTCATATTGCTGGGCTATTACTTTGACTTTCTTGCTTTAAAATTTTCTTTCTCTTCTTTTGTCTACAAGCCCAGCTCCCTCCCTTCTGGGTCCACCAGCAAATAGTGCAGAAGAGACAGGTCTTCAGCTCAGGCAGGCAGCCTGATGCACCTGTTGAGTTTTCAGGGAGGTTCCCCCTTTATATGAAATCCTGGGATCTGAAGACGGGGCAGAAAAGCTCCTGCCCCCACCCAACCACATCTTGGTGCCACGACCACGCTCGGTGGCCATGCCAACAAGAAGCCCCAGGAAGGTGGCTGGGTCTCCTCTGTATCTTCAGATTTCCCAGGTGTCTTAGCTGGCCGGGGCTGCTGTAGCAAAAACACCACGAACCGGAGATTTATGCTTCCCCAGCTCTGGAGGAACTTTCCCAGGCGTCTGGGACCAACGTGCTGGCAAGGCTGTTTCCTTCTGAGAGCGAGACTCTGTTCCAGGCTTGGCTGCTCGTGGTTTGCTGGCCCCCTTTGGCGTTCCTTGGCCTGTAGACACACACCCCAGTTTCTGCCTCTGTCTTCACACTGATGTTCTCCCTGTGCATGCCTGTGTCCAAACGTCCCCTGTTTATAAGGACGCCAGTCATATTGGATCAGGGCCCATCCTGATGACCTCACTTTAACCAGATTTACGTGAAAAAGACGCCATCTCTGGATAAGGTCACATTCTGAGCCGTCGGGGGTTAGGACTCCAACATGCGACGGGGGTGGGGGCTCACCTCAGCCCACAACACCAGTTGTACGTGTAGCCGGCAGCGCCCAGACCCAGACTCAGGACTGTAAGGGATTCTGTGAAGCTGACGCCCCCATAGCTTGGGAAGGCCCAGAAGCAGGGGGGCAGGATAAAGACCGAGCAGCCATCCACGGCGTCCCCCACGAAGGCCACGAACCACCTGCCCGCCAGCACCTGGCCCTAGACACCCACCCATGAGCGTTTGGTGAGACGTGTCGCAGGCGGGGCCGTGCACGCACGGGGCACATCTGCGGGCGCTGGCCCGGCCCTCCCCGGCCCCTGAGCTGGTGGCCACGCCTCTGTCCTTCTCCCCAGAACTACATCAGCTGCCATGACCCCGACAACGACGCCCCTCTGAGATGGCCAGATGTCCCGTATCAGATCTTGGGAGGCCCGACAGCAAACAAGGTTATTTTTGACCAAAGGAACGGGATCTATGTCTTCTTCCTTTCTATCGTGGATCCCTACTACAGGTGAGCAGGGGCGGGTCGCCCTGCGCCAGAGGCCTGGGGGCGGGGGGATGGCTCCCCTAGGGCAGGTCACACACGTGAGGGACCCACCTTTCTCCCACCCCTTGGCGCGTCCCGGATAAACATCAATTTTCCCGGCAGCCCAGACAGTCCCTGGGAAGGATGACACTTTTAAGTTCTGAAAGACATCTGTTCACTCGCTAAATAAGTCCTTACTCAGAGCCCATGCTGGGCGCTGGGGCAACAGCAATGACGAGAGGCCACGTCCCTGCCCTCGGGGACCAGAATCCCCCCCGCAAACCACATCCCGCTGGTGGAGTACAGGAGCTGACTCTTAAATATGCAGGGGTTTGGGAAGCTGTCTTTGCACTGGTAGCCTGAGGTCAGCTACAGGGGCAGAATTCACACCATGGGAATCGGCGCTCCCTACAAATGGTTACCACCCCCGTGCGCGAGGACGTTTCTACGTGTGCTGGTCTGGATTATCAACGTCTCCCACTGGACGGGGCACTAGGGGACAATCCCCCGCATCATCTGTCCTCTCCAAATACAAAGTCCGCCCCCCTAAGCACATGGAGACCCTGCCTTCCCTTGAGAGCCACACCCTGACCTAGGGGGGCCAACTCTGGGATGGCCATGGGCAGGAGGCTTGGGGTGGCACATCCGGAGGAGAGAGGGGACTGCCTTCGAGCCCGTCACCTCCTCTCTCTGCACCGCGCTGCCAGCTGAACCCTGCCGAGTTCTCCTATACGCTGGGTCCCCTCTCCTGGGATGCCCTTCCCTCCTGGCCTACTGCCCCCGCCTGCTGGGTGCCTGTGGCCCCATCGTGCCCACCCTCCGCTTCCGGTCAGCAATGGGTTGGTCTGTTTGCGTCTCTAGGTTGAGCCTGGGCACGGAGTTGAGGGGACACCCTGTCCCCAGAGGAGGGGAGGACAGGGATGCTGGGAGGGAAAACGTGACTGTCGCCAAAGCACTCGGATACGAGCTGAAGCGGACACACATGAACCCGGTGTCCCAGCCCAGCACCCGGGGCCCAACGGTCCCGTCTGTGGGTTTTAACATTTACCGGGGTGAAGGGCAGTGCCCCATGGCCTGTCCCCAACTGCCCCTTTGCAGTTACTGTCACCTGGGGACCACCTTCAGCGTCTACGTCTACGGGGCCTTGCCCCCGTCCATCATCCCGACGACGGTCACCATCATCCCGCTCATAATGGCCATGCTGCTGTCCGTGTGGTCGGCCTACATGATCCCCAAACTGCTGCACACCGAGAAGGGCCTCAGGCTCAAGGAGTTCTGGATGAATCTGTGCAGGAGACTCAGAAACCTTTGCCCGTGTTTCCAAGGCAGGCGCTGAGCGCACAGCGGAGGAGCCCAGAGTTGTCTTAAAACAAAGCATTCTGGAAAAGAGCCAGCGGCAGCGCGTATCAGGCGTGGTTTGTTTTCCCGACCCCCCACCGTCACCGTCTCTCTCCGCATCCTCACGTCCGAGTTCCTCTGCACGTGGCACCTACGTGGGCTGGGACAGGAGGTGGGCAGGCCGGTGACATAAACCAGCACAGGCATCGGGGGGACAAGAGGCAGGTCTCCGAAAAGCAGGAGACGCGGCAACGTGTCCTGTAGAGGACGAGGCCCAAGGACAAGTGGGGGGATGTCTGTAGGAGACCGCGGCCTGAGGGATTGCATCTCCTGGGTACAAACCCTAACGTGTATACAAACACGTACACGTGTGTTTTGCTACGTGCACGAACAAGTCGGGCAGATTTGCCACGTGTACATGTGTATACCTGGGACTCATGTGCGTACGTATGCACGTGTCCACGCATGTGCGTGCAATGCACGTATACGCCCATAGCGTGTATTCACCTAGGTTACACACACGCGGGCACAGACCTATACACGTGTATAGATATGCATGCCTGTTCTACACATGCATGTAGATAGCACGTACACGTGTGCACAGACGTGTGCACACACGTATATACAACGTACACGGGTACGTGTAGTCTACCTACCCGTTCACCGGGGTTTCCCTCCCCACCCACCGCCTCATTCTGAACCCCAGGCGGCCCGGGACAGCCATCCCATCCTAAGTCCCATGACTTTCCTGATTATTCTTAGGTGTATATTGTGGGCGTCCTCAGTTGTCCCAAACAGTCGCGATCCAGTGGTGGGGAACCTCCACGCGCACACCTACCCCGCCCTCCCTGGGCGGGCGTCTCTTGGCAGCGAACATTTCTCCAAGGAAACCGAACCCATCCTCTTACGTCACGTGCCAGGGCCTTCCCTTCACCGAATGCCCTGGAGTTTCGTCTCAAAGATACCCCAGATGGGGCTGCGGGGAGAGGGGGGCTCAGGAGGAAGCTGGGCGAAGTGAGCTCCCGGCCTCTCTGTCCAGGCCCAGAACAGGGCCGGGCGGGGTAAGCGCAGACGCGGCCACACAGCCCGCAGCACGGTTCCAGCAGCTGTCTCTCCCCCGAGCTTAGGAATGAGGGTTCAGGAAAGGGGGGCCCACCCCAGCCACCCCCAGGGCTACCCCAGCAGAGCCCAACAACGAAGGTCCCAGGGACCCAGCCCAGGCCCTGGGGCAGGAGGGTCCCTTCCTCCTCTGCAGGGGGAGAGAGGGGTGGGGGGAGGCCTCATCTCCCACCCCTCTCTGGGCAACCCGTTCACCACTCGGGCAACAGATCCTTACAGAAATGGACGGCATCTCCCCACCTTCCGGAAGCGCCCATCCCTGCAGGCTGACTCCCAATTTTCCGGGGCTCGGAGAGGGGGGGGGTTTAGGATTCCCCGGGACTCTAAGCCTCCGCAGCTCAGCTCTGGAAGCCCAGCACCCAGGAGGTGCCGAGGGGCTGCTGGGCCTTCCCGTGCGAACCAGCGCCCCCGCGACAGGGCGGAGGAGGGGACAGCCCCCCACGGCCAGCCTCAGCCCACCGTCCCTGGGCCCCGATGCGACCGAGCCGACAGTGAGCCGAGAGGTCAAATCCATTTTAATGGGGGCCGGCTCCCAGGTCCTGCCTGGGCCCCGAGGGGGCGGCGCTGGCCGGGCCCGCAGCCTGCTTGCCCTTGCCTCCCTGCCTCCCCTTCTTGGTGGACGAGGTGCCAGCCTTCCTCCTGCCGGGCAGCTCAGGTCGCAAGGCAGGGGCCACGGTGCTGGCGGCGGGGGGCCCTGGGCGGGGCGCCGGCTCCTCATCAAGCGCCTTGAAGCTGAAAAGGCAGTCCACGTTGGACACGGTGTCCAGGATCTCGGGCACGCTGTAGTCAAAGGACAGCAGTTCGTCCGGCAGGTGCAACGAGCGGATGTCACTGGACGAGTCGTCTCCGCCGCCCCCGCTATCCGGCAGGGCCGGCCCGGGGGCCTTGCGTGGGGACCCCTCGGGCTCGGCGTTGCCCGGCAAGCAGTCGAAGAGTTTCATGGCGTCTTCCAGAAGCACCTTCTCAGGCAGCACGAAGGCCCTGGCTGCCTCGGGGGCCCTGGCCTCGCCCGCCCCCAGCGGGGCCGCCTCTGCCTCGGCCACCTTGGGCTCCCCGGGGCCCGGCGGGTACAGCAGGGCCGGCCCGGCCCCACCGCCCTGCAGCTCCTTGGAGGGGAAGGCCAGGGGCTCACCGGGCCCATGGAGCTGACTGAGGCTGCCCTTGAGGTGGCCATAGGCGCCGGGGGGCAGCGCGGCCTCAGCGGGAAGGGTAATGAGCAAGGGAGGCAGCTTGTTCTCCTTGGGGACAGGTGGGGGCGGCCCTGGGCCTTCCTTGAGCAGGGATGGGGGCAGCTCCATGAAGGCGGGGGGCCCCCCTTCCCCCACAAAGCCCAGAGCCTCCGGCCCCGGCCCCTCGGGGGGGAAGTAGGGCATGAGGTACTGGGGGCCCCCGGGCACCGGCAGGTAATGCGGGTAGGGCGGGGGTGGTGGGGCCGGCACTGGGGCTTTGAGGTAGTGCCGGGGCTCTAGGAGGTAGGTGCCTGGCGAGGCGGGGCCCCCCGCCGGACCCCCGGGGGGCCCCCCACCGCCCACTGCCGTCAGCTTGTACAGGGACGACTGGCCGAAGTCAGTGGTGGCCCACTCGATTCGGTAGATGCGGGGGTCAAAGAAGCACCCGCAGGGCGCCATCTGGAAACCTGCAGGCCAGGGAGGGAGTTCTGAGAGGAGCTCTGGGAACCCCCATGAGGGGAGGAGTACAGGGGGGATGGGGGAGAGGCACAGCCCAAACCTGCAGGGCCCATCTGGGGACGGGAAACACAGACCTGGCTTTGGGGCCCATTTGAGGGATGGGGACATAGCTCCTGCCTTTGGGGACCCATCTGGGAGTCAGGGGCCCTGGGCATCATTTGGGGGGGGGACCTGTCTGGGAATGGCACAGGCTTTGCCCTTAAAGGCCTGAGGGACAAGAGACACAGGCCTTACCTTCTGGGGGCCACCTAAGGTCAGGGGCATGGGCAAGACAGGCCTAGACGGCTCCACATCCCCCCCAACCTCCCCGAGTCCTCGTCAAGGGTTGCGGGGAGGCTGGTACCTGCCGGAGGGGCTGGAAACACCTCTTTCTCCGGGTTTAGGGCCTGATACAGGTTGGAGGAACCTGGGGACAAAAGCAGGCAGGTGGGTGGGGGCCCGAGCCCCGGTCCCCCACCCCACCGGGCACCCCCACGCCCGCCCCACATCTAGCGCCCTCTGACTCATACCCACAGTAGGAAGAGGCTCCGTGCAGGTGGGGAGAGGCTGACTGCCTGGCCCCTCAGTGCCATCTGGGCCCCGGGAGCTGAAGCCTTCTTGGGGAGCTGTGGGCGCATAGAAGGGTTTGGGGTGCTGCATGGGGAGGCAGGGGTCCCGGCCCGGGCAGGCCAGGAGGGCAGCAGGTGGGAGCACTGGCGGCCCACCCGGAGAACAGGTTCAGAGTCCTACAGAGTTCTGTTTGCCTGGTTACTCTGGGCGGCGGGTTCCAGGCTGCGGCCCGCCCACTGGTCGGGATTCCGGCGTCAGGGGCTGTGGGGGGGGGGGGACGGCCAGAGACAGGCCTCACAGATGGCAGGGCAGACCCCGGACTCCCGTCTGCTGCCTCCGGCAACGCTCTGGACTGCTCCAGAGCGCCTTCCTCCAGGCAGCCCGCCCAGACCCAAACCCACGCAGGCCAAGGCCCCCGCCTCGTGAGCCCTTGTGGCTTCCTTGCGGTTTGAGCCTCTCTGGGCGGCAGCGGCGGGCGGCACAGGGCTGGGCCCATGGGGACGGCCGGGGACTCTCGCAGATGAGAAAGAAAAGGGAACCGAGGGGGATAGGGACGGCCCGGTGTCGAGACAAAGCTGACTGGAGCGGGACGGGGAAGCTTTGGGGTGACAGAAAGGCCTGGGCTTTAAAAGAATAAAATTTATTGTCTGCTCACACAGCAGGAGACCCCGCCGGGCCCTCAGACGCCCCTTCCCACCCCCACGACTACTTGTACGCGTTGGCCTTGTGCTTTGGCAGAAAGACGAAGTTGGGTGGCACGGGTCCCAGCAGCATCTCACTGTGAAGAGGGCAGAGGGCAGAGGGCAGGGTCAGGCCCGGGGCCCCCTGGCCCCCCCAGCCGTCCACACCGCGGCACCTCGGTTTCCTGGCACCTGATTCGGATCCAGTCGGCCGCCTTCTGGCTGGCCATGAGCGTCTCCAGGTAGTTGCGGCCCAGGTAGTAGGGCGGCCGCTCGTTGATCCTCTGCGGGAGCCGCTCCAGCAGGCCCACGGGCACGTACCTGCAGGTGGCGGGCGCGGGGTCAGGCCAAGCCGTCCACCCGCAGCCCCCCAAGCCGCACAGCGCGGGCGCCCACCTGCACAGGAAGGAAAGCCACTCGAGGAGGAATCGCCGGGTCTTCTCCACGCCCTGCGTGTCTGAGCCCCAGTGCTCCAGGCCGTAGCGCGTGAAGTCCTGCAGGATGGCCAGGCGCTCGGACGACGAGATGTCCCAGTGCCGCTGCTCCTTGATCTCCGTGAACAGCCACGGCTTCAGCAGGGCACCGCTGCGGGCGGGCGGGCGGGCGGGCGGGCAGGGCAGGGCAGGGCAGGGCAGGGGGCCGTCAGGACGGAGCCCTGGTCCCTGCCTCGCAGCTAAGCTCACCCGACCACCAAAGCCCAAGAGTGCCAGCCCACACGGGCGCGAATGTCCGGTCCCCTCCCGACCCCCGCCGGCGGCCGGGACCCCATCTCTCCGCCCCGTGTCCTGGCAGAGCCACCTGCTGGGGACGGAGAGCGGGGGGAGCGAGGCAGCGAGGCTGGGGGCGGCGGCGGCCGTAACAAAGCTCGGATGCGCCGGCGCCTTCCCCACGCTCTGCGATACTTCCACGCACGGAGCACACTCACCGGGCGATCATGATCCCGGCGACGCCAGTCTGCATGGCACGGTTGGCATCCTCATACGACAGGATGTCCCCGTTTCCTGAGGGACAGAGGCTGGGGTCTCAGGGAGCCGCGTGTCGATGGGAGCTCTGGGAGAGCTCCTGCCAGCCCAGCGACACCCACGAGGGCAGGGAAGGGTCCCGGCGGTGGGGGGGGAGGGGGGGGGGGAGGCGGTCCAGGCATGCGGCCCGAGAGAGCGCAGGGCTGGCGGGAGGTCTGAGCCAGGTGGCGGGGGACCCACCGAACAGGGGCATGGGGCTGGCCGCTGTCACGCACTGCTCGATGTACTGCCAGTCGGCCAGCTTGGTGTAGCGCTGCTCCCGAGACCGGCCGTGGAGCTGAAAAGGCAGCCACGCGCGGGGAGGGAGGACCCAGGAGGCGGAGAATCAGACACAGAGAAAGAGACCCAGAGAGATCAAGAGGGACAGGCTGAGAGGGAGAGACAGAGAGGCAAAGAGACAGACGGAGACAGAGATGAAGGGAGAGCCAGAGAGCAAGAGGGAGAGACGGGCAGAGAGGGACCATTAGGAAGGGCGGCCGAGCACTCCCGCGGCCGCGACACCCTCTGTGCCCCGAGACCCACCGTGACCAGGGCCGCGCCCCAGTCCCGCAGCTCGGGCAGCAGCCGGTGCGCCAGGTTCACGCGCTCCTGGACGCCCGTGCGGATCTTCACCGTCAGGGGCACGTCCAGCACCTGCGGCGATGGCTACAGTCAGCGGGGCCCGGGGCTGGGCTGGGGACAGGGCAGGGACGTCGAGGCGCGTACCTGGTTCATGCCGCGGACGATCTGCTGGAACTTGGCCGCGCGGTTCATGAGGGCACAGCCCCCGCCCTGGGAAAAACGGGCGGCTGAAGCAAGGGAGGCCGGGACGCAAGCCGGGCCTGACGCCCTTCTCAGCCTCCGCTGCCCAGACGGGCAAACCGAGGCACAGGGATGCCCGCGGGTCTCCAGGGACTCGGCAGGCGGCAGGGCCAGATCCCAGGCTTCTGCCCCACCCACACCGTGGGGTCCAGGGCCGAGTGGCCGTTACCTTCTTGTACACGAGGTCAATGGGGCACCCGACGTTGATATCCACGAAATCCACCTCGATGGTGCGGTTGAGCAGCTCGGCGCACTTGGCCATGGTGTCAGGGAAGGCGCCCTCGAGCTGCGGCAGGTGGTGAAGAGCTGGTCCAGACCGCCCCCGCCCACCACGGGGATCCGGACAGCGGCCCCGTCTTCCCGCAGTGGCCCCGGGCCAAGGCCCTCAGCCCTTGACGGGGCATCGGCTCAGCGCTCCGGCCCACGGCCGAGGCAAGAGGGGTCTGGGAGTGACTGAGTCGGAGAGCCGGCCCCGAACCCTGCTCTAAAACCAGGCAGCCAAGAGCCCCTCGGCCCTTCCCGCCTCCCTCCCTCGGGCAACACCCACCTGGACGCCAAAGACATCCTCGCATTGGTGGCGTCTGAGCAGAGCCCACTCGGACGTCTGGCCCTGCAGCAGGTTGGTGCACACGGCCATCTCCCCACACGTCACGTCGGCCCCGAAGCGCTTACAGATCCGCCGGAAGGGCAGGTTCCCGCACTGGGGGGCGGCGGGGGGAAACGCACACACGTGAGGACGCGGCGGGTGGGGACCCCGGACGCCCGCCCCAGCCCCAGGACCCAGCAGGCAGGGGAGGTCACTCGGCACCGTCGGGCTGACCTACCGTGGTGAGGGGGGCCAGGTACAGTTTGCCGTGGATGTCCAGCTGCAGGGCAGTAAACACAGGGAAGCTCGCCCCTCCGGCCGGGCTTGCGAGGGCTCTCGAGCCTCCCCTCTCCCCGGCCTAGCACCTGCCCTGCCCTGCCCTGCCCGGCCCGGCCCGGCAGCGCCCCCCTCCGCGCCTCAGCACACGTCAACGCATCCCTCCACGAGGACCGCTCCGTTCTCCGCGCGCTCCCCTGCTGCAGAGCTCCGACCCGACTGCCAAAACCTCACCCCGATGCCCCCTCCTGCAGGAAGCCTTTCCCTGTGCCTCCCTCCGTCCCAGCCCTGACTCTCTGTCCGGCTCTCTCTGCCCCCGCCGCTACCGCTGCCCCGAACAAGAAGCCCGAAACACGTACCTTTCTCTTCTCACAAGGCCGCAGCCTGACTACGTCCTCATCCGTCAGGGGCCCACGGGTCCACACCGAGCCGCTGGGAAGGGCACCGGCGTCCGGCCCCGGGAGGGCCTGCTGGGTGTCACCACTGTCCTGCCCGGGGGCGCTTTCGGCCCCCGTGACCTTGGGGACTGCGGCAGCGGGGGAGGGGCCTGGCACCCGGTCCCTGCTCAGCTGGCGTAGGGCCTGCTCGGCGCGTTCAAAGCGGACCTTGCGCTTTCGCAGCAGCTGCTGCAGGGCCTTGTCCAGGCCGTTGCGCACGGGCGGGGCCTGGACCCACTCCTCCCGCACTAGGTTCTGGCCGTCGGGTCCCAGATGCGCCCCGGCGAAGCGGCAGGTGACACCATAGGGACACCTGCCAAAGGTCTCGAACAGCACACAGCGGGGGCCCAGGTCCGACGGCTTGGTTTCCAGGTAGCGGCCCACATCATGCAGGAAACGGCAGCGGTCACCGAAGAGACACTTTGCGGCTGATTCCTGCGTGGAAACGAAGAGGCAACGAGGGAGGACGGGAAGGGGCTGAGACAGCCAGGCAGCCCGGCGGAGAACCTCAAATCCCTCCCCTCCCGGCTGTGTGTCCTTGGGCGCACGGGTGACATCATCGAGCCTGTTAGTCCAGCTGAAAGATGGGAATAATAATGACTCTTATGTCATAACTTCCTGAGGATCAAACTGGGGGCATGGCGGCTCAGACCGCAGGTCTCTGGGACTTTCAAGCAACAATTACTCACCTGGACCAGGGAGGGGCAGAGCCTATTATTGTCATAGTGGGTGGGTTTCATGTGGGGCCGCCCTTTGTTCTGGCCCCGGGCTCTCTTCTGAACCTGCGGCTGCTCCCCAGGTTCAGCTGCCTCCCCCGTCTGCCCATCTTCCAGTCGGATCCGCTTGGCCTCAGGTTCAACCAGGTCATTGCCACCAGGGTCTCCTGCCTCGGTTTCCTGGCTGGGCTTCTCCTGCCCTCTGGCTTCCAGAAACTCGTGGAACTGCTCCTTGGTGGTGAGGTATCTGCCAGTAGAGAGGCGGTGGGAGAAAGGGCTTGTGGAGGGAGTCCTTTCTGGAGCTCAGTCGCAATGCACGCTGGGGAAAGGGGCTGAGAACGCCTGTCCCTGCTTAAGTGCTTCTGCTGATGGGAAGCGCACTGCTTAGAACCCGCCGACTACTGGCCCAGATGCACCTCGAGGCCACAGGCAGGACCTATTTTGTGCCTGGGTCCCACTGTCCACAGCGTTGAGCCAAACTACAAACAGACCTGAACGTCCCTGGCCACGCTCGGCCAGAGAAAACTACATGTCCCTGCATGCCTTGCAACGGGGCCACAGCCGCCACACTCCCCAGCGTGCCCCACGGCCCTCGCTTCAGACACAAGCCCGAGGTTGGCCGGAGGTGCCCCAGTGCCGTTCCCGCCGTACGCGGAGACTACAGTCCCCAGCACGCACTGCGGCCCCGGCCGCAAACCCTGCCCGCCCCGGCAGGCACCGTGGGGGGTCCTCAGCACACGTGACAGCCCCCAACGCGCGCGGTGTCCGGAGGCGCCGCGGTCCCCGCGGGCGGTGGGACGGCCCAGACTGAAGAGCCTGCGAGCTTCCCGTGTGGGCTGCTGCCCCCGTCGCCCAGCACGCCCAGCACACCTGGCAGCCGCCGGGAAGGCCTCGTGAGGTTCTCCCCCGGCCCCGGCGACTCACTGAGGTTTAATGGGCGCCACCCCCCGCTCCGGCGCGCTGGCTCCCGAGTCGCCGCCGCCACCACTCTCTGCTGGGGCCTCCGCCGCTCCCTCCGCCATCGACCCCCCTCACGCCCGCCTCCGAGTGTGGCGGGAAGGCCTTCCGGGTCGCGAGTGCGTCTTCCCGGTCGGGGTGGGGAAACGCGCAGGCCGGGGCGCTCCAAGTGACGCCATTATACGAGCGTCGACGCGTGGGGGCGGAGCCTCGTGGGGGCGGAGCCTCGGGTCCCAGGCCCGGTGGTACCGCTGAGCTGTTTGCGGGGCGAGCAGGTGCTTGTTGACTCTCCCGCCGCACGCAGCCTCCCCCGACGGGCCGCAGTCGGCCCACAGGAGTGTTTGAAAAACTTTAAAGCTGGGGCTTTAAGCAAACTTAAATTCCACCACTTTTACGCGGGGGCATTCATTCGACAGGTAGTTAGTTGAGTGCCCGCGTGCCAGGTGCTGTCCTAGATGCCAGAGCTACAGCAGCGACTGAAACAGACGAATCCCTGCCCTTGACCGCTCGTGTAGGAGCCGAGGTGTGGGCGGAGCGGTTTGTCCCCCGTCGCTGGCCTCGGCTGCCCTCTGTAGGACAGTCTGGGAATAAAGCGGTGGAATTAGTGGAATCCAAAACTGGGAGAAGCCACTGCAGTCCATGCCGAGCTGTGCTTGGGCCGGGAGCTCACTCCTCCCTCCTAAGATGCCCGTGCTATTGTTCGATGAGGGTCCATCAGGAGTCTCCCCGCACCGTCCGGCAGGCTCCCCAGCTCCCTAGGGAGATAGTTGGATCGGTGGGCAAACTGAGGCCCACAGAGGGCTGCCTGAACGTAGCCTCCCCTCTTCGGGGCCTCCAAGGGCTCCCTGGGTCTGCCTTGCGATGGCCTGCCCTTTGTGTGTAAGGCAATCAAGGAAGGCTTCCTGTAAGGGGAGGAGAGGGTACTGTGGACTGCCCATTGATAACAATATAAATATTGATGATGTAATATTAATTGCTTATTATAATGGAGTAGTATTAATTATTTACCAGTAACTAAGCAATTATTGAGGGCTTACTTCATCTAAGCCCTTTTCTTGCATTAACTCACTTACTCTACTCTCTGACCTTGTGTAGAGGGAACGGGCATTCATCCCAAATCCACCTGAATCTATGGGTCCCAGAGGTTGCTGGCCCAGGGACCGCTCCACCGTCCTGAGCCAGAGCCCAGGGAATCAGCTGCCCGCCTCTCCCCCCACAGCCTGTGGTTCCTGTGTCCTGCTCACTTGACCTCCAGAGTCTCTCTCTAGTCCATCACCACCTTTCTGGGCATCAGTCTTCCATCCTGCCTGTGACAGCCCCATCCTGCCACAAATCTGGCCACGGCCTTCCCCTGCTCCCAATCCTTCCATGTCTCCCCGCTGCCCCAGCCCTGTACCACAGCCCCCAAGTTCCTACAGGACCCAGCCCCTGCTGCCTTCCCCAGCTTCATTCCTCACCACCCCCTCAACTCAAGCATCGAGTTCATTCCAGACCTCCCACGAGCCAGTCTTACCTCTCAGCCTCTGCATATGCCGTTCCCTCTTGCAAGAAGTCTCTTCCCTGCTCCCAATTACCTTGTTCATTCCACTCACTGTTCTCTAGTTCTCCCCTCCTCTCCCTCCCTCCTCCTTCTCCTCCAGAAGCCTCTCTAACTGCCCCCTGCTGGGGATACTGCCCCCTTCAGGCTCTGCAGCACACCTGAGCATGTCCCCCCAACCCCCCGCCCGGGAATCATGGCCCTCATCATCCTGTGGCCTGGCAGGCCACATACCATCTTCCCCACTGGATTATGAGTTCAGAGAGGGTAGGAGTTGGGTCCCCCTTAGTCACTCTGTGTCCCCAGCACTCAGCACCAGGCCCAGCACACAGTAGGTGCTCAATGAACACTTGCCAAGAGAACGCATCTTTTTTTTTTTTTAATGCTCATTTTTAAGAAAGAGAGCGCAAGTGGGGAGGTGCAGAGAGGGAGGGAGACAGGGGAGGATCCTAAGCACAGTCGCTCTGCGCTGACAGCAGCAACCCCAGTGCGGGGATTGAACTTCCCGAATGGTGAAATCATGCCCTGAGCCAAAGTGGAACCTCAACCGACTGAGCCACCTACGCACCCCTGAATTAGTGCGTCTTATCATGGCTGGGAGACTGAGGCACAGAGGGGCTGGGAATGCTCTAGGGGATCCTGCCCTCTCTGAGGCTGTGGCAGGGGATGAGAACTTGTGTGGAGTGTCGCCTGATTCAGCCCTGAGTCATCCTCTGAATGCCTTTTTTTTTTTTTTTTAGGTTTATTTATTTTAAGAGAATAGGAGAGTCCTCTGTGCTGTCAGCTCAGAGCCCGATTTGGGACTCGATCCCGTGAACTGTGAGATCACCAACTGAGCCGAGATCAAGAGTCAGATGCTCAACCGCCTGAGCCACCCTGGTGCCCCTGGATGCCCTCTCTGGACTCATTTGAAGAAGGAGGAAGGAGGCAGGGGCACAGGGGATACTGTACAGATGGGGACACGGAGGCACTCGGATGCGGGGAGGCAGGGCCCAGGGCAGGCGCTGCTGGCACTCTGGCCGGTCACTATGTATGCTGCGTGCACTCTCTCTCCCTCCGTCTGCCTGCCTAGGGGTCTCTGTCTGTCTCTCTCCCTCTGCTTCTGTCTACATCTCTCTCTCCGAGCCCCTCTTCTCTGTCTCCCTGCCCCCTCCCCGTGTCTCTCCCCCTCCATGTCTCTGTCACTCTTAGCCAGGCCGGATGGGGTGGGAGCAGCAAGGCGGGTGCGGCCCGGGCTCAGTGCCCGACTCAGCCGGGGCCACCCCGGATTTGTGGCTGCTCCTCCTTTATCTGGGACTGCAGCTGCCCCTTATCTTCTGGCTTCAGGACACGAGACAGGGATTAGGGCAGCCCAGGCCAAGGACACGAGACAGCAGTTGGGCGGGTGGATGGCAAGAGCCAGGGTGCTGGGGTGTGTGTGTGGCACAGGGCGCCCGCGAGCCTTGGCAGCTGGGGCTGCTGTGAGTGTGTGTGTGTGTGTGTGACTGCGGGGTGTGTGGGTGAGTGTTGATGTGTGTCTGTGAGGGTGTGTCTGTGCTTATTGTATGTGTGTGTGTGTGACAGTGTGTAGACACTTGTGGCTTTTGCGTGTGTGCGGCTGTGCCTCTGTGAGCCCCAGCCCCGCCCCCACCCAGCTGCCTGTCCCGCCGCCCGGGCTCCCTCGGGCCGGCCTGATGGCTTTCCCACCTTGCTGACCTGGGGCCCCCGGGGACATGGCCCCTGACCTGTGTCCTGTGGCTGCAAATGGCCCTGCAGAAATGGCTGCCAGCCCTCCTGTTCCCGTCCTCCCCCACCTGGAACCGGCCGGCTCCTTCCTGCCACCCACAGGCCTCAAGGGCCCCATCCTGGCCGAGGCCACCAGCTCTAACCGGCCCCCCCAGACCCTAACTCTGACCCTGGGCTGTGTCCCCCTGTCGGGGCTGAGGCCTCTCTCCACTCTCAGCGTCGTCCAGCGTGGGGATGACTGTCAAATTAAGAGCCCTTAAGTCTAGTTTAGGGGAGCCTCTTGGCCACCATCCCAGTGACCCCCGACAAGCCCTCTCATTTCCCCGTGGGAGAACGACACTACCCACCACTCAGGGTCTGCACGGGGCACAGGGCAAATATGGGAGCAATTTCACAGCTGAGGAAACTGAGGCCCAGCAAACCCGGTTAGCAGCTCACTGTGGGGTGGGGCCACGTTCAGGGTATGGAGATGGCTGAGGCTCCAGCGGGGGGTGCCTGAACAGACAGAAGACACAGAGGCCTCCGGGCCACCCCCACCCCTGTAGGACCGGTTCCTGGGGGTCCTGGGGTGTAGCCCTGGGCCCGCGGGGCCTGGACCAGCTCCTGATGCTAAGATGGAAACTTCTCCACCGGCCAAGTCCGTGTCTTGGCCAGCAGCCGCTGGCCTCCCAGAATCTCTGCATGGGCCTCCACCAGTGAACAGAGCCCTCCCCTTGGGAGCAGTGACTGCCCGGGGAGGGCAGGGGGCCAGCCCCCGGGGGAGGGGGTCAGGGGTGGAGGAGTGGCCAGGGCAGGGGCTGAATGTTCTGGAATCATCCGGCCCCAGGTTGGAGCCTCTTCTCTACTGTGTGACCTTGGGCCAGCCTCTTGACCTCTCTGGTCCTTGGGTTTCACAGCTGCCGAGCGAGCACAGAGCCGTGTGGGGGGCGGGGGCATTGCCCGGAGCTACCTGGGGGAGACATCCTAGGAGGCAGTGAGTACGTCGAACTGATTCCCAGGCAAACACCACGGAGGCCAGGCAGGTGGCAGAGCTGGGTTCTGGGTGCACCTGTGCTGTCCCACCCCCGCGTCGGCCTTGACCCTGGGGTCAGCAGGCTCATGTCACTGCAGGGGCCGAGTGCCCCCTGCTCCTCACTGAGCCTCGGATTCCCTGCGCCTCTCCGTGTGCTGGGGAGACCGCAGTCCCCTGCACTAGATGCAGGCGACGCTCGAGGCTCGCTCGAGGCTCGGTTCCACCCACCCCCGCCCCACAGCAGCCACGGTCTGGGAGAAGGAGGGTTTAAAAATAAAGCGTCGTAAATACCCGTGTTTCCTGCAAATGGAACCGGCCCCTGGATCCTCTTGGCCTCCCGGGCAGCCGGGCCCAGACAGCTCCTTTGAGGGGGGTGGGGGCCGGAGGGAGGGCGCGCCCACGGCGCCCCAGTTCCCAGCTGCCGTGTGAGTCAGCCAGCGTGACGGGGTGTCTGTCACCGCCTGGCCAAGGGGTAACAGAGTGTGTGGGTTGGTGCCACAGAGCGGCCAGGGGTGCAGGGTTGTGTGAGGCGACGCGCTGGTGTGTGAGGGTGACAGGAGGGAGTGCACCTGCGTCTCCTGTGGCCCCGGGGCGCTGGCCCGGGGCAGAACAGGCTTCCTGGGGGCCTGAGTGGGACGGGGTCTCCGAGGGCGTCCCGGTGTCCCACCTCCTGCCTCCGTCTCGCCCCACCCACCGTGGCCTCCGCCGGGAGCCCCTGCCCCTGCCCACCCCGGAGGAAGAGGCGAATCTTTCAAGTTGCTGTTGCCATGGCGACCATTTTACGAGCGTCCACATGCTGGGCACATGTGTGTGTCCTGCGCCCCATGTGTCTGCACGCCCCCACCCCCATGGCCCCCGCCACGGCGGGGAGGGGGCGACAGGCAGCGCGGGGCGAGCGGGAGGTGGCCAAGGGGCAGCTGGTGACAGCTTAACGGTGGCTGTGGGGCGGGGGTGGGCTCCTGGCTGAGCTGCATGTGCGCCGAGGGGCGACGCCTCCCAGACTGGCCCGGCGTGTGTGCGCGCGCATGTGGGGGTGGCTGTGGGGTGGCGACCGCACACTCGGGGTGGCGCGTGTGTCCTGAGTTATTGGGTGAAAAGTACCCCCGAGGGCTGTGTGCGTGCACACCGCGGGGGAGTGAGTTGTGTCCGTGCGGCCACGCGTACCCGCAGTGGGTGTGGAGTGGGTCACACGCCACGCCCACGCGTGTTGGTGCCGGGTGGCGTGTAAATATGCACGAGCAATCAAGGAGCCACTTCGAGGGCCAGTGAGCTACCTGTGTCTGTGTCTCCACTGGGAACGGTGTGTGCGTGTGTGTGTGTGTGTGTGTGTGTGTGTGTGTGTCAGGGAGCAGTGTGAGCTTTGTGTCCATGTGTATAAGTGTCCGGCTGGAGGCGAAGTGAGGACACCTGTGTGTGTGCCCGGACCTGTCCTCAGGCAAGGACTTGGGTGACTGCGGCCACCCTGTGCGTGTAGGGTCAGCGCCGTTCTCATGATGGCCCTGGGCGTGACCCTGCCTGGATCAAAGATCTGGGGTGGGTCTCCGTGTGAATGGTCATGGGTGCCGTACCTCTGTCTCCAGGCCAGGGTGTGCGTGTCACTGCACATGGTGACGACGGGAATGGCAGGTGCTTGGGGCGCCTGGGTGGCTGGGTCGGTGAAGCGTCCGACTTCGGCTCAGGTCACGATCTCACGGTTCGTGGGTTCGAGCCCCGCGTAGGCCTCTGTGCCGACAACTCAGAGCCTGGAGCCTGCTTCCGATTCCGTGTCTCCCTCTCTCTCTGCTCCTCCCCTGTTCACGCTCTGTCTCTCTCTGTCTCAAAAATAAATAAACGTTAAAAAAAAATTAAAAAAAAAAATGGCAGGCGCTCGGGCACCACTCACCACCAGCAAGGCATGGTTACTCACGTTTACTCAGTCTTTACTACAACCCTACGAGGATCTACTGATAATACCCCGTGTTACAGATGGGGAAACTGAGGCACGTACAAGCGGTATCGGCCCAAGGCCGCGGGGAGCAGACACCTGTCTTTTCCATCCTGGACCAGGACCGGGCGGACCCGGTGCCACCACTTCTCTCATACCTGCTCGTTCTTATGCCCCCACTCTACCCACACGCTCACACCCCGGCAGACTCCTGCTCCTTGAGCCCACACCCAGACATCCTACGCCGCCATGAGCCCCAGTACAGGGGGTGAGGCTGCCTGAGCGTCCCCCCCATCACCGCGTAGTGATGCAACTTGCACAAGCCCTTCGGGGGGTGTGCGTGCGTGCACGCGTGTGTGTGTTGAGGGCGGGGTGGGGGGAGGGTTGCTGGCATCAGAGGAACGCAGGCGGCCTGGGCCAGAGTGAGGAGGCCCCAAGAAATCGGGCGGCAGTAGAGAGAAACCAGAGCACCCGGCCCAAGGAACGCGGGAGGCGGCCGGGACCGCGCGGGAAAAAGCCCTATGCGGGGGCCGAGGGCGGGTGTTTTTCGGTAACTAGGCCGGGGTGGGGCGGGGCCACGGAGGTTCCAGCCCCGCCCACCCCTCCTCTTCACCCACCGCCCTGAGTCGGCTGGCGCCGCCAGGGGGCGCTTTAGGAACGCGGAGCCGTCGAGGAGGGGGCGCGGTGGGTTTGGGCTCGCAGGTGGGAGGGGCAGCGCGGGGTCCTGATTCCCAGGAGAGCGCCGTGGAGCGCCTGGGGTGGGAAAGGGATCCCCCGCAGGGCTCTGAGGTCAGAACGGGGAGAACGGCCACTCGAGGAGGGGCTCTGTGGCTGCGGGTATCATCGGTCTTAGGGTATCGATTACTGTCTCGGGGAAAAACTTTAGGTCTTAGTTCCTTAGAACGGCTTTGTCATGGGGGAGGGGGTGGCTTCTTCAGCTTTCTGGAAAGAGGACCCGGAGCAGGACTGGGAGGACCCCACAATCATCAGTGGGGTGGGAGGAGATCGTGGGCCGCTGTCACCGCCGTCTTGGGTAGTGCTGTAACTCTTAATTCCCTGGCGGGGGATCTGGGGGCGGGGTGCTTCTTGGGGACCCAGATTCATGGAAGATGCGCCGTCGGGGTCTCTGGAGTAAGGGGTGGAAAACGGCTAATTAGGGGGCAGCTACTCTGGGAGTTTCCTTCAAGGGCTTCCTTGGTGAGGGTACATCTTGGGGCCCTGCCTTCCGGAAGGGAACCAGGCAGGACCTGGGAGCCTGGCAGTAAAGCCAGATCCTCAACCGAGCGTGGGGCGCTGAAAGCCGCGGGTACTGGCGTCGGGGGCGCTGTACCTCCTTTCCCAGAAGGGGGCCCTTGTGGGGACGTCTTGGGGCCCCGGCTTTCCCAGAGGGGCGCCGCCGTTGTCTCCGGGGCCCGGGGAGATCACCTTCACCTCTGCACCCCAGCCACCTGCGCTCCTCCCGCCCCCCCCCCCCTTAGGCGGGGGCGGCTCCCGTCCCGGGAAACCCGAGCCACCGCCCCTGGCCCCGCCCCCGGCCCCGCCCCCGGCCCCGCGCCGGCCAAGCCGTCCGCGGCGGGAGCGGCGGAGGCGGCGGGAGAGCGCGCGGTGGAGCCGCTCCGAGCGCCCCGGCCCCTCGCGCCGCAGCCCCGGAGCCCAGCGCCGCGCGCCCAGGCCGCCCGTGCCGTCCGTGCGCCCCCGCACCCAGCGCTCTCGGAGCCGCCGGCCGTCCAGGGCACCCCCAGCCCCAGCCCCAGCCCGGCCGGGATGGCCGCAGCCCGCGGCTGATCGAGCCCGGGGGGGGGGGGGTGCCCATGGGCCGGCCCGCGCCGCGTCCCCTCCGCGGCCGCCCCCTCCGGCCCGGGCCCCCCCGGGCGCCGCGGGCCCAGGCGGCCCGGATGGCGGTCGCGGCGGCAGGGGCAGGGGCTGGGGCCGGCGCGGGCGGCAGGCGCGGCCACCACTGACGGGTAGTCGGGCACCCCGAGCAGGTAAGCAGGGGCAGGCGGGGGACCCGCAGGGCACGGGTGGTGGGACGGGGGACCGGCCCCCTGGACGGAGGTTTGGGAGCTTACTGGGGCTCGGGATAGACCGGTGGCTTCCCTCCTCCAGCCATGAACCGGTATGTGTATGAATGTGGGGTCAAGGGGGCGACAGGTCCGCGCACGGCCGGGGGGAGAGGTGGGCAGGGCGATCTTAGGTGCCTCTCCAAGCCAGGATCTGGCCAGGGTCCTTGTCCGACGGGACGAGAGCGCCTCCGCCTCCTTGGACCCCCAAGCGTGCGTCTGAACAGGGGTTGAAGCGGGGGCAGCCGAATCCTCTCCCCAGCCTCTAGGAGAGCGAGACCCAGACAGCCGCGCTGCCTTGTGGTGTGCACGGGGCTGTGGGGGGCGGGCATTCGGATCCGCAGACCCCAGCCGGGGAGCTGCCGTCGCGGCCCAGCTGCCCGCAGAAGTAAACATCTGTCAGTGGTGCGTTCCAGCCGCCGCCGCCTCCGGGGACACGGTGTCCTCCGGTAAGGGCCCGGCGCTCTCGGCTCCTGGAGCCGCCTGTTCAGCCACAAGAGGGCGCGAAACCCTTATTTGGGGGGCGGGGGGGGGAGGGTAGTCCCTTAAGGGCAAAGCCTGGATTTGAAGGAGAGGGGGCCGTGCCTTCCTTGCTTTTTAGAAAAGGCATTTCTTGCTCAGGATAGTCTCACAGTTCTCCCAGAAGGTGCAGTTTGTGGGCTAGGAGTCATTAGGCAGAAGTGGCTGCCGACGGCGGATTTGGGGTGGGACTGGAGAAGGAAACGGCCACTTCCAGGGGTTGGCGCGCCACTACCCTCTCCCCCAAGAAACAGCATGCATTGTGGTGTCGTCACTTGCTGGGCTCAGCGGGCCTGTGGTGACCTGCAAGTCTGGGACCCCAGCCTGGATCTGGGGAGCAGGGCCAGGGTCCTGGGAGGCGGGGGGGTTGCTGGAGGCCAGACCCCTGACTTTCCTCACTCCTGCCTGCCCGCCCTGCCCTTTCTCTGCCCAACATCCTCCCCTCTGTGTTCCATGACACTCTTTGTCTGTCTTCAAGTGCCCCAGGCTGAGGAAGCCCCAATGGGGCGTGACTGGTCTAGGCGGATGTCAGTGGAGGGACGACTCCCAGCTTTACCAGTTTACCCCCACCCTAACCCCTTGCCTTGGGGCCTTTTGGACACCCCTCCCCATTCCCTTCATCCTAGGATTCCTGAGGTTCAGGGTTCTGAAGGCCCCACCCCCAACCCCGGGCTTTATAGACCACTCCCAGTGACGAGCTGCAAAGAGCTAATTCTAGGGGTACAGGGAAGAAAAGGAAACACCCCCCTCCGTGGCAGGGCACACTGGCTGAAATTCTGCCATCAGTGCTTGTCCCCTTAGGTTTCAGGCCTCAGTTTTTGGGAAAGGAGCAGAGGATATAGCTTTCAAGAGTCTGGGGCAGGAGAAGAAACGAGTTTCCAGCCAGGCACAAGGACACAATCAAGAGATTGTTCCCACAGATGTTTGTTGGAGGGTGACGGTGTGGCTGACTGTTGGTGTCAGGGCTCCTGGGCCTCGTCCTTCGAGGAAGACAGACATAGACCCAGGGTGGAGCCCAGAGTGAGGAGCAAAGGGTCTCCTTCAGGATAGGAGGATCAAGGGAAACTTCCTGGAAGAGGGGCACTGGGGCTGGGGCTGTGAAGGATAAGTAGGAGTTTTCCAAGTGGGAAAAGAAAGGGCAGTCCAGGTAGGAGGAACTGCACATGCAAAGATCTGGAGGCAGAAAATGGCACTGCTGCTTTCGGAAAATCCAGGGTGTCTAGGTGAGTGTGGGAGGGAGAGGCTGTTCTGAAAGGTTGGCACAGGGAGAACTGGGCTGGGGCATTCAAGGACGGATTCCTGGAGGCTAGGGCCGGAAACACAGAGGAGGGAGGAATGGGCCTTTAATGCCTCTGGCATCACTGGGCCCAGCCTTCTTTGCTGAGGCTATAGATTCCTCTGCAGATGCATCCTTCCTGGTCCCCAAGGTGGAGCAGGGAGTCTGGGCCTCTGGGGGGAGGCCCACGTGGGGAGATGGAGGGAAGATGGGGTCTTCACTCTGCTTAGTGAGCACCAAGGAAGCATTGGGAAGGCCCAGGAGGAGGCTGGTTCTCCCCAGTTCACAGCTGAGGAAACTTGGGCTGGGCTAGCCAGGGGATCGTTCCTTCATGCTCCACGTATCTCCCAAGCATCGAGCTACTATGTGCTGGGTTGAAGCACAGGATCAGACAAGCCTGGTGCCTGATACGCCTGGGGGTGGGGGGTGGGGGGGGATGAGAGGCTCCCGATGAACCAGCCAGCCAGATCTTTGCGTGTGCAATTCCTGCTTCTTGGAATTCCCCTTCTTTTCCCACTTAGAAAACTCCTACTCATCCTTCACATCCCCAGCCCCAATGCCCCTCTTCCAGGAAGTCACCCTTGATCCCCCTATCCTGAGGTACACCCTTTGCTCCTCGCTCTGGGTCTACCCTGAGTCTAAGTCTGTCTTCCTTGAAGGACGAGGCCCAGGAGCCCTGCCACCAACAGCCACACCATTACTGTCCCCGGACACCTTTGGGAGGTTACTTTCAGGGGAGGTAACAGCCACACTTGCACTTCAGCAAAGGTATCCAGGAGCAGAATGATCTTCCCTTCAAATCCAAGGGAAACCGGGGTTCGGGCTGTTGCCGGGAGAAATCAGACAAGGGGCTCCCGCCTGCCACAGGTGGGTCTCACTTCCCAGTTGGGGAAACCGAGGCCTAGAGAGAGGGCACCATCTGAGGCTCAGAAGCTCAGTGTGTTGGGGACCTGAAGCAGGATTTGAACTCTGGGGACTCAGGTGCCCTGCTTCCCAGGAAATCAGCGTTAGGGTTTGAGTGACGCCTGAGGTCTGTGCCTCTGGTCCCCCTTCTGTCTAATGGCCAGCTTGGAGTGGCACCGTCCTGGCTGCTTGCAGAGGACCCACGTCCCTTGTGCCACCCTCCGGGCCCCACACCAGCTGCTCAGCCGTGCCAGGCCTAATCAGGCTGATCCTGTTATCCCACCCCAGGGAGCCCCCTCCTGCCCGCCCCGGACGCCTGCAAGGCCAGCCCCGGGCCAGCCTGGCCAGTCTGGTACGGTCAAGGTGGGAATTTTACAGGCCAGCCGCACGCAGAGGGCGGGGCCGGAAGTGGCGGGTCTGAAAAGCTGGCGGCCGCATCGCACAGGCTCCCCAGCCCGGCCTCCCCGAGAAGACACCTCCGTAGCCGCAGGTTCTGGAAGAGGACTCCAGGCACCGGTGGGGAACCGAGCCCCGGTCCCGCAGGTCACACGGCCCCATCGTCTCCCCGCCCTCATCTCCCCACACCGTCCCCCGACTCCCTCCGCCCCTCACACTGGTCGCCCTCAACGGGCCTGGCCCTGCTTCCGTGATCCTTTGCTTCTGCAGCTTCTCCACCTAGAACACTCGCTCCAAGTCTCCACTTGGTCTCAGCGCCAATGCCGCCTCCTCTGAGAAGCCCCCCTTGCCCACTCCACCTAAAGGCCGCCCGCCCGCCCCCAGTCACTATCGCTTCGCCTTGTTTCGTTTTGTTCTTGGAACTGCCAGCATCTCAATTACCTTGTTTATTTCTCACTTGTGACCCCCCCCCTCCCTGATTGGATGGGGAGGAGTGTGGCAGGGGTGCGGCCCAGGTTAGCCTTGGTCAGCCCGCGTTCTCCGCCGGGTGCCACACACAGTAGGCACTCAGTAAGTGCTGATGTGGCGTGTTGGGGGCAGAGCTCAGCCCGGCACACTGGGTTTGCTGCCATGTGGGCACCTGACTCGCTATTTCTGCGGTGCTGCGTGTCTTTGCCAAAGCCTCTTACTCCTGTGGATTTCAGCCCCACCTTCTCCCAAACAGCAGGACCTGTCATGCCCTCCCACTGCCCCCCTGCCCCTCAGCATTACCCCTGCTACCCAGGTCCCGGGGACCGTGGAGGCGTTCGAGAGAACAAGTTCAGAGTCAGACCTAAGTTCAACCTCAGCTCAGCCACTGATTTGCTGCGACACCTTGAGCAAGGTGCTCTATGTCCCTGCTCCTCAGCTTCCCCGTGTGGGAAATACCAACATCTTTTCCAAGGTCTGTGGGCACAATTAAGCACGTGGAGAGCACTTAGCACAGTGTTTGGCACTAAATTAACATAACAGCCAACGTGGCAGGGCGTTGATGTTATTGTCATTAGAGAGGTCATAGGGTACAGTGAGGAAGAGTGTGGAGGGGGCATCGGGGCTGGGACTTTGAGGGATGAGGAGGAGTTTGCCTGACCATCTGTGTTCAGATCTCAGCTTGGCCCCTTACACTCTGCTTGATCTTGAGCCGATACCTTCACTTCTTTGGACCTCGGTTTTCCCGACTATGAAATGGAGAGAAAATAGTCCATACCTCACTGAGTTACTATGAGGAAAGTGCTTAGAACAGCGCCAGTAGGGGGCGCCTGGGCGGCTCCGCGGGTTAGGCCTCCGATTCTTGATTTCCACTCGGGTCATGATCTCACCACGGTTGAGATCCAGTCCCACCTGGGGCTCCAGCAGAATGTGGAGCCTGCTTGGGATTCTCTCTCCCTCTCGCTCTCTGCCCCTCCCCCACTCATGCTCGCTCACTCGCTCAATGAATGAACGAATGAATGAATACAATACAATAAAATAAATAAATGAAAAGAAAAAGAAAGAGGGGCGCCTGGTGGCTCAGTCGGTTAAGCGTCCAACTTTGGCTCAGGTCATGATCTCTCAGTTCCTCAGTTCGAGCCTTCCATCGGGCTCTGTGCTGACAGCTCAGAGCCTTCTTGGGATTCTGTCTCCCTTCCCGCTCGCACTCACTCTCTCAGAAATAAATAAACATTTTTAAAACATTAAAAAAAAAAATCAACAGCGGTAGGGTTGTTCACTAGTGCTGGTGTTACCTATTCTCCACCGGCACAGGTGTCCCCAGAAGTCACTCTGTCTATACATCCATTGGCTTCGCTGGGGTGAAGACAGACCCGGAGCCCCTTAAGTCAAGCTCAGAAGCTCAGACTTGATTCTCAGAGTAGCAGGGAGCCAGCGATCGTTCTAGCAATCAGGCAGCAGAGAGCTTCTGGCTTGGGGGAAGCAGAGAGGCCGGGCCCCCACCTCCGGCTGGGCGTGGAAGGTTGGCTGGGGGGTGTTTGTGACTGCACCCCCCCGTGAGGCCGCCCCACAGGCTGGCCCCCAGCCCCTGCAGACGCAGCATCGGAACCAGCTGTGCTAGCCAGATGTTCCTGGTTTACCCCCAGATGTGTGTGTCGCCGGCTCGCGGCTGCCCTGGCTTCCCCACCTCCACCAAGGGGCGGGGCTGGGCCCTGGGGCCTCCCAGGGAGGGGGCACATTTTTGTGGGCTGCGGAATTTGTTTCTCGTTTTGCAGGACCATTGAGTCCTGCCTTGAGAGAACCTAAGTCCTGCCCCTGCTGGGACCTCAGTTTCCCCATCAGTGACGGAGAGGAGCCGGGCTGCCTTAGAAACGGGCCCGGCCACCGGCCCTGGAGCTGTCAGCGCGGAGGGAGGAAGCGTGCCAGCACGCTGTCTGAGGCCCAGCCTGCTGCCATCGGCCGGGCCTGCGGGACTTCACTGAATTAGATGGCCCTCCAAATGTGGGAGGGTGTCTCGGGCAGCTCACTGTACGGATGGGGAAACTGAGGCTCAGAGCGGCAGCAGCTGGCCCCATGGCATCCAGCAGGGAGGAGGCAGAGCAGGGATCGGAAATCAGCCCGTCTAGAGTCTAGAATCTAGAACCCCGGATCTGCAAGCCTCTTCTCACAAGCTCACCCATACGTGCGGGCCGCCCACACATCCGTCCTCATGGCCGCTCGGCCCGTGGGCAGTGAGGACGGTCCCAGCAGCTACCGGTCAGGCTCCCCTGGGTCCTCGCTAGTGTTCTGGGTGCTGAGTGGCCCCTTTCGGGGAGATGCCCCCCCCCCCCATAGGAAGGTCGGGGATGTGTCCAGGGGTGAGGTGGAGAAGGACAAGGCTGGACGCGGAGGGAGGCACCCTGTGAGCAAAACTATGGAGACTGCAGAGCTGAAGCAGGTGCGTGCCTTTGTGAATAGAAATACTGAAGCCTGCCTGCCCTTGCCTTGAAAGGACCCGGCCCAGGCTGTCCTTCCCAAATCCCCCAATCCAGAGAAGACAGCTGTGGACCCAGACGCTATGCCAGCAGGACTGGGTAAGAGGGAGGGACCCACGGCTGGGGATCCAAGAGGGGAAGCAGGGATGGCTTCCCAGAGGAGGGCATGTGGGAGCCAGGGCTCTGAAGGATGAGTAGGAGTTTGCCAGATGCAGGCAGGCCCCGCTTCTAGGCCTCCCTGGGACTACAGAGATGAGTGGACGGAGGGAAGGGTCCCCTCCCAGCCTTCCTCTCCCTGGGAATGAGCATGAAGCAGGTACCTCCCCGAGGCCAGGAGTTCTGCAGGAAGGAGGCTGTTGATCTTAGGAACACGTATGCCTGGCCTGCATCTCCTGGGAAGCTCCATGGAAAGGTGGAGCCTCAGGGCGTTCCCTGGGCACCAGGATAATGAGCAGCATTCTTGGCACTAGCACGGAAGCTGCTAGAAACACCCACATGCCCACACCCTCACCCCAGTTGTTCCTTGGGTGATCGGAAGCGCCTGTCTGGCTGTGTGACTTTGGGTTACTCATCACCCCTCTCTGAGTCTCCTCCCAGCCCTGGGCACGTTGTGGCCTCCGGCTAGATGTGGAAGTCCTCCTTGATCCCAATGGCGAAGTTCGGACTGTCACGGCCCCTAAGAACGCTCCCGTCCCTGGGCAGTGAGGACTCTCCAGGGTCGGGATATTTTCTGAAGGTTGAGAAGAGACCGCTGGCCAGGCCCCGTCTGGGCAGCGTGGGAGGCACCCGAGCTGCGTGGACCAGGGCCGTGTACCAGTCGTCAGGACAGGGCAGCTCCCTCCTGGGTCAGCAGCCTCCCTTCCGCTCACCTAACTCACGGCACTCCGCGTCTATGCCGCTCGCTCGCCCCCAGAACGTCCAGAGCTGACCGCCTGGCAACACCAGCGGGGTGTTCACACGTGTGCCCCCGTGTGTGTGAGTGTGCGGCCGGGGTGTGGGAGTGGCAGGAGCAAGCACGGGCGGCCCCAGGCCAGGATGCACACGCGGCTGGACACCCATGAGCCTGCAGGTATGTGTCCCTGGGCGCACAGAGGTCCCAGTGCGTGCGTGCAGGGCGTGCATGTGCGGCCGTGCCCGTTCTCCGTGCAGCACGCCGGAGACGACGTGTGTCTTTCGGGAGAGTCTGAAAATGCTGGTGTGGGAGCCCCCAAGGGTGCAAGAGGCTAAGAACACCCGAGTGGCTGGGAGCGTGAGCGCTCGGGGGTGTGACAGCTCCCCAGATCGGGTGCAAGCGAAGCCGGCCTATCCTGGGTGAGGGCGTGCAAGTGTGAAAGCGTGCAAGTGTGTAAACCGGTGTGAGCGTGGCTGTCAGAGCGTGGGGGTGTGGGTGGCAACATGCCCCGGGGTGGGGGTTCGAGCACGTGAGTAGCGGGACGGAGTGACCCCCGTAGTGATCCATGCCGTGTAACGGGCTGAGCTGGTGACTGTGTTCAAAACCGAGGGTGTCACCACGTTTGCAGGTGGGGGTGTGAACACACCCGAGTTACTGACCGCGTTTTTGTCCGTCGGTGTCATCTTGCTTGAGGAAGACTTGTGAACGTGCCTGGGGGTGTAATAATGTTGCTGGATGTGTGCGAAAATGCCCCAGCCCATCGATGTGGTCGTCTTTGCATATGGATGTGAGAACAGCCACGCGAGTGAGTGGGATGGGGTGGTCGTGCGAGTCCTGACGTGTGTGGAAACGCCCGAGTGCGTGAGGCCTATCGATTCGAGGGGGTGAGTGTGAAAACACAGAGCATCAGTGGGACCGTGTTTGAGTGGCCGAGGGACAGCCAGTCCCAGTGGGCGCAGGCAGGCGTGTCTGGGTGTATATGGGAGTGAGGACACCCAAGCGTGCCTCCGAGGACAAGAAGGCCGAGCGTGTGACCCCCACGTGTGCTGGGAGCGCACGGCCCCAGGTCCGGGGGCTCCACGACACCGAGAGGCTGATGGTGGACACCGGCCCCTCCCCGAGCCATCGGCCACACCCGCGGCACCCCTCTGGCTCAGGTCCCAGCCAGAGACAAACCAGTTGGGTGACCCCCATGCTGAAAGGCCTATTGTTAGCAGCCGCTTATCAGCTGCGCCTACTGGCCCCCTCCAGCCTCGGCGCTCTGCTTTCCGGCCCCCATCAGGACTCCGGGGGGTCCCGTGGCTCCAAGGACACCAGGGGCTCCCGTGGCCTGGCCTTCTCAGGGCCGGAGTCCCATCGGGCCTGGCAGCGTCCCACCCCCTCACCCCCACCCCGAGGGAAGCCCTGAGCAGAAACAGAGGACTAGAGCCGGGCATCATGCAGGGGCCTCGTTCAGCCTCACAGGGAAACTGAGGCACCCCCCCATCTCCCCGCCTCAAAACGTGGGTGTGAGAGCTGGCGGGGTGCCGGCGTCCAGAGAGGGCCTTCCCCAGGTGAGGCCCACGGGGACCCGGCATAAACCAGGGGCACTTTTAGAGCAAAGGAGCGCGGTGTGGGCACCTGACAACTTCGCGGGGGGGGGGGGGGTGTCTCCCGCTTGCTGTACAAATTGGACAATGAAATATTCTCCCCGCGGCCCCCGCCGCCCTGCAGGACCCGCCCCGGGTCTCTCTCCCGACTCCCCTCCCCCCTCACTCACTCTGTTCCAGCCACATGGGTCACCGCTGTTCCTCCCACGTGCCAGGCACAGCCCTGTGACCTCTGATCTCCAGGCTGGCCCCAGGTTGCTTGCACGCCCCCTGTGGGGGAGGAAGCTCATTCTCCACCAACACCACCGACAGCCGCGCGAACGGCCCTACCAAACACCCCCAAAGCGGCAAGCCCTCAGGATGACCCAGCATCCGCTCCCAAGCACAGCACAGCCCATGCGTGTGGGTCCCGCCAAAGACCCCGGGTTCGAATCCCAGATGCTTTCCTAGCCGTGCCCTTGGGTAAGGCCCTACCTGCTTTGGGCCTCATTTTCCCCAGCTGTAAAACGGCGATCATGGCGCCTCCTTCGTGGGCTCAGCACGGGATCTGCTACACAGCAGGCGCTTAATTAATGTCCCCTGCTGCTGGGTGGCGGCTGTAGGTCCTGCGCCCGCGCCTCCACGGGGCGGGGGCGGGGGTGGGGACGGGGAGAGGCGGTTCCAGACGCCCTGCGCTTAACCACCCAGGGCGGCGCCCATGCAAAACCGAGGTGCAAATCTCCCGCAAATCCCGGCTGCGCGCACTGGCCAGCAGCACTAGCGGCCCGAGGTGCGCGCGCGGGGGTGCCCGGCACCCGACAGCCGCGCACAGGCGCTGCTGACCCGCGTCCAGCCCGGCTTTCAGCGCTCCGTGCAAATGTTTACACCGGGCCGGACGCCAGGCCCCGCGCGGGCCGGCACCAGACGGCCAGGCTGGGAATGTAAACCAGCGGCCGGCAGAGGTCCCGGCGCGGGTGGGCGGGGGGTGCGCATGCGTCGTGAAACACCTACTGTGTGCACTCAGGGCGGACTCGCCTAGGCGATCCCAGCAGGGAGTCTTCGGTGCCCTAACGGGGCGGGTTGGGGGGGAGCTCAGGACATTGCGGTGGCCCAGAGGGTGCACACCTGCGCCGCCCGGGGCTGGGGAGTATGAGCAGCCACAGAAGGCTTCCAAGGGGAGGCGCCCTCCAGGCGGAGACTGAGAGGGGAATGGGGGGCTTGGAGGAGGAGGGGAAGAGAATATTCTGGGAGGAAGGACCAGCTTGTGCGAAGCCTGGGGGTGGGTCGAGTGCAGCTGTGGTCCATGGATGCCCCTTCTGGGCATCAGTTTATGTGTCGGGGGGGGGGGGGGCGGGGGGAGACCCGGGCTCAGAGAGGGACAGGAAGTCACTCCCAAGGACCTCACTATGTGAGGAACAGTCTCAACCCCAGGGATCCTGCCTCCTAGAACGTGCTGTAAATCACCAAATCTCCACCACACCCTGGTCCCACAGTGCCCCCTGCTGGGAGTGGCCCTCCTTCCAGTCTTCCCCCAGGCTCACTGGGCTCCACTCACCCCAGCCTCCTGGGTGCACTGGCCAACCTCAGTCCAGCCTCAGGACTTTTGCACAGGCTGTTCCCCTGCCTGCGATGCCATTCTCTTCTGCCTGGCCAACTCCTACTATCATTCAAGTCTCAGCTTTCCACACTCCTCAGGGGAGCACTGTGGGACCCCCCCAGGTGGGGGTGGTTCCCCCGCCCCCCCCACCCCCGGCACCCCGCCCACCCCTTTCCTTGGCAGCATTTTTCACAACCTTGTTCAGTGGCTCCTAGATGAATCATTTCTATGTTATATCTGATCATTAAGCAGAAGTGGTTTGAAATCAGGGGCCCCACCATGTCCCCGGTGTCTGGCCCAGTGCCCCGTGCCCGTTTGTCGCCTGAGAGACGGACGGAGGCCATGTGGCTGCCCATCCCGTGCCCGCAGGCCGAGTATGCAGCGCTGGAAGGCGGCAGCCTTAGCCTCGGTGCTCTGCAGCTGCGTGCTCTCCATCTGGATGTGTCGGGACGGCCTGCTCCTCAGCCACCGCCTGGGACCCGCGCTGTCCCCACTGCGCCGGCCACCTCGCACCCTGGACGCCCGGATCGCCCGTCTGGCCCAGTGTAAGCCCCTCCCCGTCGCGGGTCAGATGGCGGGATCCAGGGGCGGGCACAACGGTGGAATTTCCGGCAGGGGCCACGGAGGCTTCTTTAGACGGGGTGTAGGGGGTGCCAGTCTTCCCAGCGGCCTGGCAGGGGTGGCATGGGGGCGGGGGTGGTGGTGGCTGAGACCCGGGTGGCGGGGGGTCTCTTGGCTCAGCTGTCATAAGGAATTAGGCTCTGGCCCCGAGGGGACCAGGGGACCAGATGGAGATTAGACCTGGGCCTCGGGCCCGGAGGCCCCCACCGCACAGCGGGGAGCGTGCGGAGACGGAGGCTGCGCCCGAGTCCCCACTGACCTGCCCGGTGGACAGAGACCAAGCGGAGGGGGAGACACGAGAGACCTAGAACCGGGGAGAGAAACAGAGGCATAAAGGCTCAGAGACAAAGAGACAGGAGTTGGGAGAGGTGGACATACTAGAAGGCGGGAGACGCAGACTTGAAATACGGCCTCCCCCCCCCCCCCCGGAGGGGCGTGGCCCCCACGGCCCAACTCCCCACTCCTTCCAGGCACCTGCCCTCTGCCCTCCTGCCAGGCATGGGCCGGGCGTGGGTCCCACGTCTTGTGTGCGCGCGCGCGCACGTGTCCACGCGGAGCCGCGCGGATGACCGAGGTGTACGTCTGGGCGCGTGCAACGGGCCTGTGGGTGGGGCGACGGGCACGCCTGCGTGCAAGTCCTCGCCGGCCCCGTGGGCCCACACAATCCTCCTTTCTTGTGCTCACAATGGACAAGGGTAGCCGGCGGCACGGGCTCCACTTCCGTCGGCCGCTTGGCCGCTGCTTCCTGCGGCGTCAAAGTCCTTCCAGGACACGGGCCCCAGAGACCCCGGATGAGGCCCCAAAACGCTAGCGTTCCAGAACCTGAGGGCACAACACCCATGGTGAAATCTCAGGCACCGGGAAGGGGCTCGGTCCGTGGGCCGGTGATTTCCTCCCTGGACCCCGTCCCTGGGCACAGCCCTCCTAAGGGAAGCGAGTGACCACGGACTCCCCTCAGAGCCCCAGTGTTAGGCCCCGAGACCAATGCGCTGCTGGTGAAATTTCACGGTTGGGGCGGTGGGAGGGGGAAGGGTAGAAGCTGCTGCCGACCTCACCCCTATGTTCCAGCCCCTGTGCCGGTGGCCAGGCCTGCTGGAGGGAGGCAGGGCAGCAACACCAAGAGATTATTCACTGTTGATCTGAAATTCAAATTTAACTGGGCATCCATGCTTTATCTGGAAAACTCTCTAAGTGTATCCCTTAGGGCTGGGCACAACACGGTGCAATTTTAGGCAGCATTAAGTGAGGTAGGCCCGAACCTGACCCCAGAGCCACCGCAGTCCTGCCCTGGACTTCAGGAACTGGATACATGATGCTCATTGGATCCAGCTTTCCACTGTCCAGCCTCAGCCAAAGCAGGGACCCTACGAGCCTCCTTGAGCAGAAGGGGCCCCCGAGGCCCGGAGCAGCGCCATCACCTGAGTTGTACCGGGCTGAAAGTGGCAGAACTAGGGTTTGATTCCTGAGACACCCCCCCACCCCCCGTGGGAACAGACATCCCCATGGTGACAGACTCTCCCACTTGGGCCACGCCGTAAGCTATTTCTTTGGGAGCCGGGGGTGCCGGCCTGGGGGCCCTTAGGGGGCTAAACTCGGGATCTCCTTTCCCAACCCAAGTATGAGGCCACCTGCGGAGGGCTTGGGAACCCCTCCCTGCAGTCCCACAGTCCGCACCACCTGCCACGTCTATACTTCTCTCCTGAGGCTGCAGGGTACTGGGGCAGGCCCAGCCGCTTGGGAAATCAATTTAGGCTACGGGGCCCTGGGAATCGGTGACTCAGGGCACCTCCCGGCGACCGTGGGAGAAGACGACTGGATGGGGGCCAAACTTGGGCACACGATGGAGGCGGGAAGAAGGCTGTTTGGGCTTGTCTCTGTCTCTGCCACCTGCTAGCAGCGTGGCCTTGGGCAAGTCTCTGTCGGGTTGGATGCCCAGTTTCCTTACCTGTACCACGGGGGCGGCTGTGACATTAGGTGGTGCCACGCGCAAGGCCTCACATGCAGGCCTGCTGCTCCTCTGCTCGTGCCGAAGCCCAAACTTCTGACTCAGTAAACTGAGTCCCACCACGCAGTGGAACAGGAGGAACGGGGCGGCGGGGGGGGGGGGGGGGGGGAATTGGGGGTGGGCCCCAAAGAGTGACGTAGAGACCCGTTAACAGCTCAACCAAGGGTGAGCGGTTGAAGCCTGGTGTGGAGCTCCCCAACACCGGTCAGAAAGGGTGTGCCGGTTCCCCGGGACAGCCCAGCGGGGGACCCAATCAGGGACAGGGATTTGGCCCAGGATACCCCCCAGCTGAGTGCTCCCTTCCTTCCCTGCCAAGAGGAGGGAGCAGCTCTGTGAAAGGGAAAAAGTCCCAGTGCAACGGTGCTTAGGGACAGGGTGCACAGAGAGGGTGGGGGGGTGGGGGGAATGCGGCAGCTGCGCCAGCGCCCCAGCGCGGGGCTGTTTTTGTCGGGGAACAGCGAGGGTCCGGCGCGCTCCCCCCAGCCACCCGCTGACGCAGCCCTTTGTCCCCGCAGATCGCGCACTGCTGCAGGGCGCCCCGGACGCGGTGGAGCTGAGCGAGCTGACGCCCTGGGTCGGAAGGCCCCCGCGTCCGCGCCGTCGGGCGGGGCCCCGGCGGCGGCGCGCGCGTGCGCGGTCGGGGACGCGGCCGTGCGGGCTGCGCGAGCTCGAGGTGCGCGTGAGCGAGCTGGGCTTGGGCTACGCGTCGGACGAGACGGTGCTGTTCCGCTACTGCGCAGGCGCCTGCGAGGCGGCGGCGCGCGTCTACGACCTGGGGCTGCGGCGGCTCCGCCAGCGGCGGCGGGTTCGGCGGGAGCGGGTGCGCGCGCAGCCCTGCTGCCGCCCGACGGCCTACGAGGACGAGGTGTCCTTCCTGGACGCGCACAGCCGCTACCACACGGTTCACGAGCTGTCGGCGCGCGAGTGTGCCTGCGTCTGACCCTACCTCACCGGCGCCGGCGCGACGGCGCCCACCGTCCCGCCGGGCGGGCCCCGCGGCCGCAGACTGCCCCTGCGCAGACGATGCCGTCGAGGCCCCGGGACTGTCCAATACCCGCTCCAGATAAAGTGTGGAAAGCGGAGCGTGCGTCGTGATTCCGCGTGCCGGGGGTGCCCACCTCTCCGAGGGACCCGAGGGCGGGGGCGGGGGGCGGGGGGAGAACGGGGGCGGGGGCGGGCTCCACCTGCTGGATGGTGGGAGGATCCCGTGGGCTTTGGGGGAAAGGAGGTGGACAAGAGGGTCCTCCTCCCGTGGGACAAAGAGCCGAGTGGGGCGAGTGGGGGCGACGTCGGCCGGGACCGTCCTTCCCGCTCGCCTGCAGGTCCCCGTGCCCCTTCCCCGACGTGTCCCTCGTCCGCCGCCCCCTCAGGAGAGCTTGTGGGTGGGAAGAGAGAGCCCAAGGCGGATGACGAGTCCGAGGCCCAGGTGGACCCGGCCTCCCTCCCCTTCTAAAGGGCCTCCTCAGGCCGGTGGGCCCCCACCGGAGGGAACCGAGCACTATCTCCTTCACTAGCTAAAAATATATGCGCGCTGCCCATCTCCCTGTGGGGATAGGTCTGGGGCGGGCGCCAGCCCTGTCCAGCCCGAATCTGGCGCCTGCCGGGGCAGAGCGGGTCCCGGGGGACGTAGGTCCTGGGCCCATAAAAGCCCTGGCCGGAGCTCCGGGGGGATTTAACATCGTGTCCCCTTGGAGGACAGAAAAAGCCCGGCGCGCTGTTGAGGTTTGCCCGCGGTGTTACCTTGATGCTTGGCAAGCCTGGGACACCCCAGGGTGTTGGGTTCCCAGACCGTGGGGAGGGGTGGGGGTCCCAGGCTTGGAGGAGGGCAGGGCAGGGGGCGGGTGCTGGGCCCCTAGACGGGCACCCTGGACCAGAGGGCGTGGACCAGTGGCCTCCTGCACCTCCGAGTGAGGTTCTGGAGGGGCAGCCCCCTCCCTACCCCAGACAGCCTTCCTGAGGATGTGCTGCCCTCTCCTTTTCCCTCACCCCCAGCTCCACCGAGGCTCCCTAGGGCACAGCCCCTTCCCTCCTTCACTCTTCCCCAAGACGGTCCCTGTCCTCTCCCGCACAGCAGAGCGCAGGACCGCCTTCTAACACCGTGTCCCTCCCAGACCCAGTCCCGTATCCCGAAGCTGGAGGGACCAAATCAGAAGGTGCCCCAGGAAGGTTCATCCAGCCCAGCAGGAACATCCCTAGTTCCCTGCTGCCCGGGTCGCCAGCTGCAGCTGGCCACACCGAAGGCAGCTAACAGGCAGGACTGCCAGGGGCCCCGTGGGCAGGGCGGGCAGCCAGGCCCCAGCCCATGGGTGGTCTGCCTGGAAGGAAGTCTCAGAGCTGAGGCTGGATGGGGTCCCCGCCCACCCGTGCAGTCTTCTGGCTCTGAGGTTTGGGGTGGTGGATTCCTGTTAGTTTGGGCTGACTCGGCTCAGCCGTGGCAGAGAAGCAGCCGGGGTCCCTATCTGCTTGAAGCAGAAGCCAAGCCTCAGTTTCCCCATCCCAGATGGCCTTGAGCCACAGAGACAGAAGGTGCTCAGCCCAGGATCCACAGTGGGAAAATCGACCTTGGAGCCCAGGTCTGTGGCCCCTGAAGCCCGATGACCGTGTGTGTGTGTGTGTGTGTGTGTGTGTGCACGCGCGTGCGTGTGGATGGAGGGGCGAGTGTGTGCATCCTGTCAGGACGTCCTGGCACCTCGGTTCCTCATCTCCCACTCAGTTCCAGAATCCCAACCACAGGGCGCTGGCCCAGACCACCAGAGAATTGGAACACATACCCGGCGGCCCCCACGGATCCCTGGGGCCGGGTTCCCTGTAGTGCACACACACACACACACACACACACACACACGGAGACTGGGCACCTACATGGGGCTCGGCAGAGCAGATCACTCACAGACGCCCGGCCCACGCACACGCGTTCGGTCGTCACGGTCAAAACTGCACGCTACGAGGGACACCTCAAGGTCACCGCTCATCTGTAAAGCACATGGGGTCTGGCTTTCGCCCACACACAGCGGGGACACTTATGCCAATGGTCACGCTCCCCGCCCCGCATGGTCGCCACATGTCACACAAGCCCGCCCGACTACTCGCACGGCACCACACCCGCCCCTCCCCCCTCCTTCGCCGGAGAGCCCCTGGCCCCCAGTGACCCCCAGGCAGCCTGGTCCCCACTCCCCACTGCCTAATGGGCTTGACCTCGGGGGCTTTTCCATCTTTTGACATCCGGGACCAGGCCATTCGTGGTTGTGGGGGACGTCCTGGGCACCCTAGGCTGTTGCACAGCATCCGTGGCCCCCCACCCACTCGAGGCTATCGCCCCATCTCCAGCTGTGACAGCCACAAGCCTCACGGCACCTGGCCGAGTGTGCCCTGGAGGGCAGAGCCACCCTGGCGTGAGAGCCGCTGTTGTAAAAGAAGGGAGAAGACCTCGGTTTTCCTGGGAACATTCCCATCTGGAGACGGGTGACAATATTGCCCACCTGCCACCCCACAGGCGGTTAACAACAGCCAGGGTAACCACAAGCAAACCCAGCAGAACCGCGTCCAATGGGTGGGACCCCCAGGCCGGTTCCCCAGGGCCTGAGTGCCTTCGTGGGGTGGGGTCCCCAGCGGGTGAGGCTCCTCGCAAGTGGGTGAGACTCCCCGGCCGGGAGGCCCCTGGCAGGTAAGGTGGCCAGGGCCGGTCTCCTGGCAGCAGAGGTGGCCAGCGGGTGAAGCCCCAGCTAAGCGAGCTCCCCGGCCACCCGCGTCCCGGCAGGTGTGTCCCCAGGGGTGTGGTGTGGGGCGGCCCCCGCCCCGGCCCGGCCAGCTCACGTGAACCAGGCAGCTATGCTGGGCACGGTCTGGTAGGTGGAGTCCTGCTGCAGCCGCCGGCAGGCCTTGCAGAACATCAGGGCCCAACTGAATAACCGAGGCCGCAGCGTCTCCCTCCAGCGGAAGTAGCTCAGGTAGCGGGCGTGGTCCTTGTCCAGCGCCTGCAGGTACCGGCCCAGTTCCTCGGCGCTCTGGAAGTCGTGGACGTGGATGAAGGCGTCGGGGGGCAGGAACTGTTCGTAGTCACTCCTGCTGGGGCCCAGCACCACGGGCACGGCCCAGGCTTCTAGGGCATTCGGCCACAGCTTCTCGGTGATGTAGTCGGGGTGCAAGGAGTTCTCGAAAGCCAGGTAAAACTTGTACCGGGACAGCTGCTGGGCCATGGCCTTCTCCGGCAGCGGCTTGTGGGAGCGCCCGTACACGTCCACTTGGACGTGAGCTTTCAGCAGGTGGTAGTAACGCACCCTGGCTGAGTCTTCCCTCCAGTTGGACACCACCCAGGCCACCAGCTCCGTCTTGGCCGAGACGTTGACCACCGTGGAGGCCGGCTGGCCGGGCCACGGCTCCAGCCAGCCATAGGGTGTGAAGATGTCCGAGTCTCTGCGGTAGGACATGGTGAGGTTGAAGTATCCGTCCAGGGCCTTCAGTTGCGCGCAGTGGCTGGGCGATTCCATGCTGTACCAGACCCAGCGCTGGCCCGGCGGCCGTGGGGACGTGGGGAGCTGCTTCCTCGGGTCGTAGCTGACCTCGCGGTGATGCACCAGCACCGCGTCCGCCTGAGGGTACGCGCTGCGGTCCGCCGTCAGCCGGCAGTCGGCCGTGCCCGGCCACAGCTCCGAGCAGCGGGACAGAGGCACGGGGTGGTTGAATGGCCATGTCCACAGCAGGAGCACCAGGGGCGGGCGGGCAGAGGACCCGGGGGGGGTCGGGCAGGGCGCCCCCTGGCAGGACACCGTCCCTGAGGACCCCTTGGGAGCCGCGTCGAGAGCTTCTGCCGCATCGGCCCCCGACCTGGCGGACCACAAGGGCGTGTCCTGGGACACTCGCAGGTAAGAGAAGAAGCACAGAGCCAGAAACAGTTGCAGCAGCAGCCCGAGGAGACACTGTTGCCAGGGCCATCGGGTCTTGGTCCAGCCGAGTGCATCCATGGGTCAGAGCAGCTGGGAGGAGGGAGGGGGGAGTGGAGACGGCATCGTTGATAACAAAGGAGACAATCGTGGGTTACCAACGTGTCAGCCAGGTGACGTACGTGAGTCCTGAGGCTGGCACTGTTGTCAGCTGTATTCTGCGGTTGAGGAAACTGAGGCCAGGTGACTCAGAGGGAGACAGTGGCATCGCTGGTGTCCCGGCAGAGAGCGCCTGGCCCTGAGCCCAGTGTCTCCAGCCACCTGGCCGCACAACCTATGTGGGGAGGGGTCCCCAGGGAGGTGGCATTGGTCCCAAGGGCCCTCGGGTCCCACCTTGACCCTGCCCTTCCCATAGTGTCCCAGCCTCTTCCCCAGTGCCCTGGAGTGGAGGCTTGAACCCGGGGATCTGTCCAGGAGGGGTACGAAGGGCTTGGGTTTGAAGGTCAGGCGAGAGCTCACCAGGTAGAGTAGAGCTTCGGGCACAGGGCGTTCCTGGCTCCTGGACAAAGCAACAGCCAATCCTGAGGTCTGCCGTGAACGGGAGCCTGGCCGGTTTGTGGGGAGAGCAAAGGAAGTGGTTAGAGGTGCCGGTGTGAGCCTCATGTTGGATTTACTCAGTGTTTCTTTCAGTAGTGCTCCAAGGTAGCCCCTCTGGTCCCGTGCTGGGTGGTGCCGCCCGCGTCCCTGCAATTCCCGGATGCCTCCTGTGCCCGCCTGTGGTCACAAAGTCCTCCCAGACCGCAGACCCCAGACCCCAACCGCTGGAGCAGAAATCTAGAACCTTGTCTCTGCCCCAGCAGCCTCCTGCAGCCCAGCCCCTCCCGTCCCCCGTTTTAGATGAGAAAACTGAGGCTTCGAGAGACCCATATGCATGTCTCGCCCAAGTACACTGAGCCACAGCCATCATGACCCGGGGCCCAGACTCTCCCTCTCGACATAACCCGCAACGCGTCCCCCACTCTGTCCACACATCGGGCACTGTCAGCAGGGCCCTCTGCCACCGGGGCAACGCTCTGTGTTTGCAGCCTCTGATCCAGTGGCCACCAGCCCCGTAATGCTATGGAGCCTTTGAAATGTGGCCGTTGTGTCTGAGGAACAGAGTCTTTAACGCTAATTTCAGTTGAAAAAGTGAGTCAAAAACTGCTTCAAAACAGCAAGTAGGGGTGCCTGGCTGGCTCGGTTAGTAGAGCAGGCGACTCTTGATCTCAGGGTTGTGCGTTCGAGCCCCGTGTTGTGTGCAGAGATGATTTTTAAAAATCTTTAAAAAAATGCTTATTTATTTATTATTTAACGTTTATTTATTATTGAGAGACAGAGAGACACAGAGCGTGAGCAGGGGAGGGGTAGAGAGAGAGGGAGAGACAGAATCCGAAGCAGGCTCCAGGCTCCGAGCTGTCGGCACAGAGCCCGACGGCAGGGCTTGAACCTGTGAACCGTGAGATCGTGACCTGAGGCTAAGTCAGACGCCCAACGGACTGAGCCACCCAGGCGCCCCTGGTCTCTCTACTCTTTTTAATACAGCTGGCAGAAAATTAAAAAAAAAATCCAGGGGCGCCCGGGTGACTGGCTCTGTCGGTTAAGCAACCGACTTCAGCTCAGGTCATGATCTCCTGGTTGGTGAGTTCAAGCCCGGTGCTGGGCTCTGTGCTGACAGCTGGGAGCTTGGAGCGCCTTTCGGATCCTGTGTCTCCCTCTCTCGCTGCCCCTCCCCCGCTCCTGCTCTGTCTCGCTCCTCCAAAAATAAACAAACATTAAACAATGTAAAACAAAATTACGCATGTAGCACAGCAGCTCCGTTGCCGCTCAGCCAGCAGTCCTACTCCCTGCGGTCTGCAAAAAAGAACTTAAAGCAGGGACTCAAATATTTGTACACCTGTACTCCTAACAGCATGACTCACCAACACCATAATTTGGAAACAGCCCAGATGTTCTCTGAGGGACGAATGGGTACACAAAATGAGGCCCATCCTCACCAGGGAATGTTACTCAGTCTCAAAAGGAAGGATATTCCGATACCTGCCTGTAGTGTCACGAACCTTGAGGGCACTGCCCTTCTCTTGTAAGAGAAGCCGGACATAGATTCCGCCCGCCATCCTACGTCCACGAAACATGGAGAATAGGCAAATTGAGAGGGACAGAAAGGAGATTAAAGATTACCAGGGGTTTGGGAGGGTGGAAAGGGAGCCCGGAGTCTTTGCTACCTGGGATAGAGTTTCTATTTGGAGTGACAAAAAAGTTGTGTAAATCGATGCGTTGGCTGCACTGCCGTTGTGAACCGCGCGCTTGAAAATGGTTAAAACAGCAAATTTTGTGTCAGGTACCTTTTGCCACAATTTCTAACATGATGTAACATTTTGACAGGCAATGTTACATTTTAATGTTTGTTTATTTATTTTTGAGGGAGAGAGAGAGAGAGAGAGAGAGAGACAGGGACCCTTAACAGACAGAACCACCCAGGCGCCCCTATTTTAAAATGTAACATCTGGTGGGGGGGGGGGTTCTTGAGTGGCTCAAACATCGGACTTTAGCTCAGGTCATGATCTCACGGTTCGTGCTTCGGTTCGTGCATCGGCCTCTGTGCTGAGAGCTCAGAGCCTGGAGCCTGCTTTGGATTCTGTGTCTTCCTCGCTCGCGCTGCCCCTCCCCCACTAGCACTCTGTCTTTCTCTCTCTCTCTCTCAATAATAAATAAACATTAAAAAAAAGTCTTAAAATGACGTTAACTATTGAATTGTACACCTCAGATGGGTGGATCGTACTGGGTGTGAATTATAGATCAATGAAGCTGTTTCAGAAAATGTCCTCGGTGGCTGGCAGGCCAGTGCTCCCGGGCAGAGGGGGTAAAGCTGTCGGGGTAGCATGTAGCACCCGGCAGGTGGCCTTGAATGATGGAAAGGAGTGGAGTGCAGAATCACGTATTCGTGCCAACACTTCTGGAAGGGAACCCAGCACACAGGCTTTTCAGGAGATAGCCGAGACAGGACTGGGAAAGGGACAGAGCTTTGCCCATATGCTGCCGTGCGTCTCAGGGCTTCTGGCCCCGCACCAAAGGTTAATATGTAGAAATGTAGTGAAAGTGAATATAGCCGGTGTTTTTCAGTATGGGCCCTGGGTGTGTGGCACCCCTCCTGGGAGACAGGAGGTCCTTGGCAATGACCTTGAAGGAGCACAGATTTGGTGGGGGAGACGGGGGGTTCCCACCCAAACTGAACCCAAGATATTTTTTTCTTGGAAACAGAATGAAAAATGCCCTTGTGCTATGAAGCCACACAGATCGGCAAAAAACAAAACAAAACAAAAAGCGAGCAAACAAAAACCACAAAGAAAGAAAGAAAGAAAAGAAAGGAACCAAATGAAAACCCAGCCCTAAACTTCCCTGCATTGTAAGTCCTTTTCCCACCAGACAGGCCAGAGAGAGTCCCAGGTCTGGAACTCCAAAGGGCTCGAGGTTACCAATGGAGGCCAGGGCGCAGGGGGCTCTGAGGTCTGGCGAGGCCTGGCACCTACCTCGGAAGTTCAGGTGCCCCACCCCACCACCCCACCGCAGGCCCCCCTGGACTCTGGAAGGCCCCAGGAGGGCAGCCAGCAGGCCTCACCCAGGGGGGCATCCGATGCATTCCGGCAGGGGTTAAATTTGCCCCAAGAGGCCTTACCTGGGGAGGGGTGGCTAGCAGCTGACCAGGAATTTGAGGACTGAGGAGAGCTGGTTCCTCAGGGTGTGGATTAGACGCCAGGGAGGAGAAGGAAATATACTTGTCACGGCAGCACGGCTCAGCCCAACCCCCAGAGCTCTCATCAGGTGACCCGGGGTGCCCCGTCCCAGGAGCCAGGCCATCGCCAAAAAGCGAACCGTGGGACTCCCCTGAACTTGGCTGTGACACAATGATTGATAAGGACTGCACATATATTTGGTCATTCAAACGACCCAAATTGATTTCTCCGATATAGTTGGTCTTCATCCGTGGTTCCTGAAAATGTTTCAGGGCCATAAAAGTGAAATGGGTGTCTTGTCCTTCCATGAGATGACTTTTGGACCCACCCAAGGGTGGGAGCCTTGTGCCAGGAGGTTGAATAAGCCTGCGCCCCATGACTAAGGCTATTGTGCCTGTGTATAAAGAAGGACAGGGTTCGGAAAACTTCCAGGTTGGTACGAAGGTGGACATAGGCCCAGTGTGGCTTGCCTGGAAGGGCAAAGAAACCCTAAGCCCTCCCTGGTACCTTGCCTTGTGCCTCTGTCCACCTGGCTCTTGATTCATACCCTTTATCATATCCTTTAATGATCGGGTAAATGTTAAATGTTTTCTCGAGTTCTGTGAGCCGCTTTAGCAAATTAATGAAACCTTAGGAGCGGGTCCTTGGAAACTTGTCTCTAGCTGGTGCGTCAGAAACACAGGTAATGGCCTGGGCTTGTGGCTGGTACCTGAAGTTGGGGGTGGGGTGGGGGCGGGGCAGGCTTGGAGCCGTGAGCCCCTAACTTTGTGGGATCTGATGCCATCCCTGGGCGGATGGTGTTGGAATTGAATTGGATTCTCTGAGAACTGCCTGGTGTTATGTGTGTGGGAACCCCACCCCCACATCGGAATCGGGTCCGGGAACATGAAGAGTTGAATTCCCCTTAAGATCCTATCACGGATGGTATTAGAAGTTGGGGACTAGAGTCACTGCCTGGCCTCACCGGTGGCCCCGAGGCTTGTGTGGCTTTGGGCATGCAGTGGGCCCATCCTTCAAGGGAAAAGGCTGACCTAAATCACGGGTTCTAGAAGTGGGTTCTGTCCAGGGGTGGGCAGGGGTTCCCTAGAGGGTGGAGAGGGGCAGGTGAGCAGAATGTCCAGCTACCCATTAGTTCCCCCACGTCCCAGTCCTATGTTTAGCCCTTCAACGAACATTTCTTGACTTCTGGCTACATTCCAGGCCCCAGGGATATTGCAGGAAGCAAGCGGGTTAAAAAAAAAAAAAAAAAACCCGAAAAACAAAACCATAAGGAAATCGTAAGCCAGCATAAAACTATAACTTGCAACCAGTGAGGAAGATGGGGCTAGTCTGGCCTTCCTGGGTGTGTGAGCTGTGACCTAAAGCCCCTTAGAAGTTCTTTTTGTAAAAAGGAGGGAAGAGCTTTCTGGGCAGAGGAACAGCCTGTGCAAAGGCCCCGAGGCAGCAAGGAACAGAGGAATGGAGGGATTCAGTAAGGCTGGGTCTTCCCGAGCAGGAGAGGAGGCCAGAGCTGGTGCGGAGGCCAGGCCACACGGAGCCGTGTTGTGGCCATGGTCAGCCAGGCAGTGCTCGACACACAGGGGAGAGAGGAGGCAGGGAGACTGCAGGGAGGAGGCTGCTGCAGGCTGGTCAAGGCCTGAGGTCTGCCTCTCAGGTGTCATCCCTTCCCTGCGTCCAGAGGAGACATCGTTTCCATGAGGCAGCTTCCTACTGCCTGGAGTGTTGTCATCCACGTGTCTAGCCATCCTGGGCCAGTGGGGCCGGTGGACGTTTGGGAGGCTGGAGGCCGCGCAGGGCCGGGCGTTTACAGAGGAGGCCGACCCAAATCTACTCCTGAAGTATTTGGTGACTTATTAAGATATAACTCACGGAGCTTTCGGTCTTAATGTCACCGTGTACTGGGACCACGGCCAAGCCTTGATAGGGTGACACCTCAGCCTTCCCAGAGCCACGCTGCTGACGGGGAGACCGAGGGCCCGAGGAGCAGTCCTCGTCCTAGTCACTTAGAATCTCAAATGCGCTAAGGAGCCGCCGGTGACTCATGCTGATCTGCCGGAAGCAGAGTTGTGCTCCCTGCCACCTTGTTACAGCCTAGTCGTCCTGCAGGCTGCGGGGCCGATCTGTCCTCCAGGGAGCCTCCCTGGATTGCCTCCCCCTGCCCTCCCAGCCGGGTCACATCCTGCTTCTGGCTCCCGCCGCTGCCGATGTTCCCCGTCATAGCTTTGGCCACACTGTGCTGCTTTCCCTGCTGGGCTGAGAGCCAGGCCAGGAGGACACAAAAGCCGGAAGAACAAGACAAGCTTGAAGACAGAGTCAGAAATCAGGTTGCAGGGGCGCCTGGGGGGCTCAGTCGGTTAAGCCTCCGACTCTTGGTTTCGGCTCAGGTGGTGATCTCACGGTTCGTGGGATCGAGCCCCGCATTGGACTTTTCACTGACGGTGTGAAACCTGCTTGGGATCCTCTCTCTCTCTCTCTCTCTCTCTCTCTCCCTCCTTCCCTCCCTCTCCCACTTGCTCTCTCTCTCAAAACAAATAAACACTTTAAAAAAACCACAAAGAAAACAGTTGTATCTCAAGGGTTTAAACCCTGGGGCGGGGGTGCCTGGCTGGCCCAGTCGGTAGGACACATGACTCTTGATCTCAGGTTTGTGAGTTCAAGCCACACAGTGGGTGGAGATTACTTAAAAATACAATCTTCTGAAAAAAATGAAAAATAGACCCCCCCCAAGGCAGGTGTCTAGTGGGGGGCCATAAGGTCCCGTCTGTTCCACATTTGCGATCGACGCTTGGCTGCGTAGGTCTGTAACGGTGTTGGGTGGGAGGCCTGGTCTTGCCTTTCAGCCACCGAGGGATCTGGGACGGGGCGCTGCCCCTCTCAGAGCCTCGCTGTCCCTCCTCGGGCACACTGGGCGTGTGGGCATGTGCCAGCATCGCCGGCGGTGCTCGCCGTCACTGTCTCCGGAAGGAAGGAGCACCCCATCTAGGGGAGGATCCAAGCAGGGTGGCTCTGCTGTGGAAGTCACTGATCAGACACTGTGAGATGCCCCAGAGGAGCCAGGAGCGGCCTCGTCTGCCCCCGGGACCGGGCCAGCGAGGTTCGAGACGCCTCCGCCTGAAGCTCCTGATGGGCTGGGACGGCAGCCCGATGGAGGTCCTCCCTGCTGCTCCTGTCCCGCGGGCGGTCCTCCCCGCCACTCCCCTCCCACCTGCTTCTGGGCCCCCTGGTTCAGATGCTCTTGTCACCAGTGGCCAGCGAGGTGGATGGAGGCAGTCCACAGATAGACGCTCTCCACAGAGGGTCCCACACACAACTCTGCCCCAGGACCCCAAGACCCCTGCGGTCCACCTGGGCTCTAGACGTCAGTCACTAAGTCATGGGTGGGGTGCAGACTGGAGCAGGAGGGGTGCTGACGGAGATTTTCCACGCACCAGCCCCCAGAAGCTGCCTCCCTGGGCACCCCAGCAGGCAACAGGAGGCTGGAGGTGCTCCTGGGGTCAGTGACTGTAGCCAGGCTGAGCCCCTGACTTCAGGCACCCCAGCCACAGAGCAGGGGAAGTTGGTGACTGGGGTTCATGGGAGGCCTGGGGGCCTCCTGGTCACTACAATTCTGCCCACCCCTCCCTCCGAGTCCTGCCATTCCGCAGGGGCCGGAAAGGAAACCCCTGGGTGTCACAGGGGTCGGGGACAGCTCACCTCCCAAACCACCCCAGCTGGCACGGTGGTCGTCCTTGGCAGCCGCCGTGCACATTTGGCTCAGTGTCCTTTGCCCTGGTTCCTCCCGCTCGGAACACCCTACCCTGCCCTCACCCTCTTCCTTCTCAACCTGCTTCCGGGAGCCTTTGGCCACTGTCCCTCTTTTCATTTACTTTTACGGCCTCAAGCCACCTGTTCTGCCTATAATTTTATTTCACACTCTATTGATATTTTTATTGCCTGTGTCACAAGGCTGGGAAGTCAGATGTGGGGCTGGGATTTGAACCTATGGGCCTCAGGATATGCAGCTGGACCGAACACCAGCTCCTGGGGTCAGAGGACCCCCTCCTGCCCAAAGCCAGAGGGAGCTGGTGCTTATCCTGAACTTGCTGTGTGGCCTGAGAGATCTCCTGACCCTCCCTGGGCAAGGCTTGCCTAGCCTGGGCAGGCCTCCCTAGGAAGGAAACTGGTCCCAGAGCCCAGACTGGGGGGACCCCCTCCTTCAGGCTCAGGACAAGCTGGCACGGGTGTGTGGGATGAGGCGGGGCTGTCTGTACCCCCCAACTGGTGTCTCTGCCTGCATCGGACCCCCCAGCGCCTTGCTCCCTAGGCGGGGTGGGTGACGGAGTTGCCAGCCGGCTGGAAATTTCTTTCCCCGGGGGCTTGAGGGCTGTGAGCCAAGGGTGGCTGGCGGGGGCCCCCTTGGCCTGGGATGTGTGATCTGAGCCACATGAGAAGGTGATGGGGGTTGCAGGCGTGGCGCTTGGGTATGACGGGGGCACCTCCCCTGATACTGGCCCAGGTGGCTGGGGCCCAAGTAAGGTTCCCCTCTGAGGCTTAGAGAAAATTCCAGAAAGAGGGAGATGTTCAGCTCCCACACATCAGTTCAATTGGAGGCAGTGGCCCCAGGGACGAAGGGGTCCCTAGGCTCCAGCCTGTGCCCCCCACCCCAGGGACCGGCCCTGCCCCCGCCTGCAAGGATGCCCTGGGCTGGCCTCCCAGGTACCCTGGCTTGCGGCCAGCGAGTGAGGAGGGCGGCCCCAGGCGTGGAATGTGGGTGGCAGGCGAGCAGCCCTGGGGTTACCGGCGGGCTTGGCAGAGGTCCCCCAGGGCCCCCATACCCTCACCCATCAGTGTCCCTTTATCCCCTCACCTGGCCCCAGTCGAAGGCACTGCCAAGGATTCCCAAGTGCCCACTGTGCAGACAGGGAAACCGAGGCTCAGAAAGTGCCCAGGGTTTACCTTTTCCCCCTCAACCAAAAATCCCCCCCCAAACAAAAAACAAACAAAAAAACCCACCCTGTCTCCCTTGGCTCTTGCTCTCTCTGGACAGCAGCAATTTCCCCCAACGCTAGAATGTTCTGGGATGTTCTGGAAGCCCCCATTTAAAGTCCGAATCCACCTGTAGCTCCTAAGTGGTAGACCTGTCTGTCCGACCTCAGAGCTCTTGACCACAAGAGCTTTGGAGAACAGACTTCGTTTTTTTCTTTTTTTTAATGTTTTAATTAATTAATTAATTTATTATTATTGAGAGAGAGAGACAGAGCATGAGCAGGGAAGGGGCAGAGAGAGAGAGAGGGAGACACCGAATCCCAAGCAGGCTCCAGGCTCCAAGCTGTCAGCACAGAGCCTGACGCGGGGCTCGAACTCACAAGCCATGAGATCATGACCTGAGCCAAAGTCGGATGCCCAACCGACTGAGCCGCCCAGGTGTCCCTCGGGGAACAGACTTTGGCCTCTGGCAGCTGTGTGACCTTTGGTGAGTTACATCACCTCTCTGGGCTTTAGTTATCTTCTTTGCAAAAGGAAGCAACCCGGGCACCCTCTTCAGGTGGGCTGGCACACCACCATCACCCTCCTGCGATCCTCAAGGGTCCCTGCGGGGGCAGAATTGCAGGCAGGGGCTGGAAACCCCCAGGCCTGGGCCCCTGGCCCTTTCTGGACCTCAGTTTCCCCCTCCGATGATATTCTCAAGAACGCAGCCTCCTCCTGCCCATTGTCAGGTGCTGGGAGCTGCTCTGCGGGGGCGGGGGGAGTGCAAGGTGACAGAAACCTGGCATCCCTGTGCTGCCCACCCCCCTCCGCCTTTCTGCACCCCGGCCCCCCGGCCCGTCGGGCTGTGCCCTCCTCTGGCACCCTGGCCTTCCCGGTTCACGTGGCTTAAATTTCAGCGTGCGGTGGGTGAGGAGGCGGGGGCTGGACACGCTTCATTTTCCGATTTCTGGAAATAAAAGCTGTGGGGCCCTCTATTGTCGAGTGGAAAAAAGCCGTTGCAAAACCGTGCGCGAAGAAACAATAGTGCCTAGGTGCATCCCTGCCGCCCGGTGTCAGGAGACAGAAAATTCCAGGGAATACTGGGGGCTGGGGAACAAAGGGCCCTTTTATCCCCCTCTCACTCCGGGAAGGTTTTGTGGGAGCTCGTGTGTGGCGGCTTTAGAGTCAGAAAAGCCAACGAAGGTGTTTTGCAAGACGGAGAATGGTTCAGAGATCTGTTGGGACAAGGAGACAGGAAAGCGTAGATTTTGTTTGTTTTTGGAGGATGTCTTCCAGCCAGCATTCGAAGACACCTGTCCCTCCACTGGCGGAAACCTGAGCCAGGAATGCCAGCGACCCGGGCACCGGGCCTGGCCCTGCAGGGCGCAGATAGAGACGCCACGTGCAGAGGATGTGCCCAGAATTTGCCCTGCCTCCACCCCGCAGTCCCCCCGGCCTGCTCCGGCGGGCGGCCGTTCCCCCCTTACCCTGGCTCTCCGAATGTTCCTGGCCAGGAAGACCTAATCGACAGTGGGACTCCACCTGCAGCCGCTCGGGCTCCCCAGCCCAGCTGCGACGCCGGCCCTCCCCTCAAGCTGGAGGGTGCCGGGTCGAGGACTTGGCCTGCGAAAAAAAGGTAGAGCCGGATGGTGAAATTTCAGGCGACATCTCATCCGTCCCCTCTGCTCAAGACCCTCCAGGGGCTGTCATCGGTCTCGGGGGCAAAGCCTGGCCCAGGTCCTGCTGCGTCTCCCCACGTGCCTCCTCACTCGTCATACCCCAGGACCTTTGCATGTGCTATTTATTCCCTCAGCTTGGAACTCTTTCCCCGATACCCATATGGCTTCCTCAGATGTGGCTCCCTTGAATCGCTGTCTTTCCGTCTGCCCCCGCCAGCACTCCCCGACCCCTCTCCTGCTTTCTTTTCCTCCACCACAATTACCACCATTTCACTGGGCCATGCATTTGACTTATTTATATCATTTGCTCCTGCCTCTCTCCCACCAGAATGTCAGCTCCAGGAGGGATCCTGGCCTGCTTTGTTTCCTTCCTGCTGAGTCCCAGCACCTTGAACGGTGGCCGACACACAGGAGGACCTCAATAAACATGCCTTGGATGAATGGATGAGTGAATGAATGAATGAATGAACCAACCAATGAACGAACAAAGGAATGGAAAGTACTAAGCACCGCCAGAGCATTCTCCTGTTTCCTGGCTCATCCTTGCCTCCCCGCCCAAGACCAAGAGCCCTGTGGGGACAGCCTCTGGGTCCCCAGTAGGTACTCGGGAAGCCGGTCCTGGATGAATTACAGCATCTGAGTCGACAGGGACAGAAGTTGGGGATCTTACTTGGGAAATGACAAATGAAGCCTCTGGGGGACGCCAGACTTTGGGGCAGGAGTGACCCTCGCCCATCCTCTTCCTTGCCCCCCACCCTGACTGCCCTGCCGCTGGCCGTCTCCAGGCAGCCTGCAGGTGAGATGTCCCTGACCCTGGGTGACACAGGGCAGGCGACGTGGGGATGGTGCCCGGACGGCAGGCGCAGGCAGGCCAGGAATGCTTTGGCCAACAGGAACGAATAAACAGGCTCCTTGGATGTCAGAGGTTGGGGAGGGATGCTCTGAACCTCACGCTTGGCTGAGGATGTTTGGACAAGGCAGGCGGCCAGGGGGTGTCATCAGAGCTAAAATTAGCCTCTGATTCCCGCTCAGCCCCTCCCTCTGGGACCGGGAGAGAAGCCAGAACAGGCCATCACTTAAGTGAGGGCCAGCGTTGTGCCAGGACAGGCTCCTCGAATATGTGAATGCATTTCATCCTCTCAATGGCCCCGATGGTTGGGTCCGGGTGGCAGCAGCGGTGGTGTCCCCATACGGCAGGCGAGGAGACTGAGGCGCAGAGAGAACGCTTGGTTCAAAGTCCTAGGGCTTGCAAGGGCCGGGGCTGGGATTCGGGGACTGCGCCCGCACCATCGGGGCTGTGCGGAAGGTCGGGGAGATAACAGACCTCACTCGGTGGCTACTTGCGGGAGGCCGCGTGCGGCCCCTCCTTTCCTCTCCCCCAGGGACCTCACCTGAGTGACAGCTCCAGCACCCAAAGTACGACACATCCATTGCAGTTGACAGGTAGCTGTGGACTCAACCTCTCCCATCCTACCGGGCCCCCCCTGGAGCCTCAAGGCCAGCATCTAAGCGGAGGACCCAGCCGACATGAGCCACCTCCCCCCCACCCCCGCATGCCCCGGGGGCAGGGTCCCTCTGACTGGTCAATGGGTACTCACCCATAATGCAGGAAGGACAACTGAGGCCCGTCATCCATCCAGATGGGATTAGGAAAGGCTGCCAGATGGCATCCAGCTGAATCTGAACTTCGGAGAAACAACGGATCATGTTTTAGTGTAAGTGTGTCCCACAGATTGGATGGGACGGATGCTAACATACAGTAAAATGTCGTTCATTGTTTACCTGAGGTGTAAACTTAACCGGCCATCTGTATTCTTGTTTGCTTAGTCTGATGACTTTAGCTGGCGGGGCAACGGGCATCCGGGGAGGGCGGGCAGGTAATGAGGAGGCTGAATAGAAGCCACAGAAGGTGGTCGGATGGCCTCTCAGCAAAGGGACCTCTGATGAGTTTCCCAGGGGCTGGAGAAGAGGGCGGGAGGGAGTGGGACGGAGAGGGGTCCGAGGTGGGGGGGGGCTCTCTGTCCACACTCCGCGGCCTCCGGGTCCCACCTGCTCTGGCTCATTATTCATTTTTAATGGCGGTCACCGGGGCAGAGTGTGGGCAGGGGAATGCCTGGGACCGAGGCCCCCGCAGCAGGTGGCCTCACTAATGGGAGCCAGAGAGTGAGTGGGGGCAGGGGGGGGCGGGGGGGGCATTCAGGGGCAGGAAGCAGACCCCCACCCACACCCTGCCATTTCCTTTTACGTGGAGACGGGAGACCCGGGGCTGTATGTCTGCTGCTTTTCTCTATTCCCTCCACCTGTCCCCCTCCTCCCCCGGGCGGGGTCCTCCTGGGCCAGGGGTGAGGGCTGTTCTGGCTCTCCTGGCTTCCTCCCACCCTCTGGCTCGCCACGGACCAGCCCCAGCCGAGTGTGCTACCCACGGGGGTTTACTGAATCCCCACAGCCATGCTGAAGAGCAGAGACCGAGGCCCAGGGAAGGGGCTGAATGGCTACCCGTGGGGTAGGAAACCGGGACTCTCCCATGCCGGAGCCTGTGCTCTTGGCTTACGGCCCTTTCTTTCTTCTGAGCCACCCTCCATGCTGTTCCTCCTGCCTGCGTCACTCTTTTCCCCTTCTCCTGGGAAGCTCCTCTGCATGCTTCAGCACCCCCTCCTCCGGGAAGCCTCCCTGCACACCCAGGCCAGGTGGCTCCTGTGGGTCGTCCTCTGCCTGTGCAACCCCATTACAGTCCTAGTCAGCCTGAGTTGGAACTGCCCGGTCACATGTCTGTCTCCCCCACTAGACTGTGAGCCTTGGGAGGGTCCAGACCCACTAGACGGGATCTACCTTGGTCACTACTGTGTCCCCAGTGCCCAGCACGGGGCCTGGGACACTGCAGGCAGAAGTGCTCTGGAATCAGCCACAAGGCCCTGGCCCTACCCTCATTTGCTGTAAGACCCCGGGCAAGCAGCTATCCCTCTCTGAGCCTTGTTCTCTCCATCTGTAAAACGGGGTAACAGCACATCCTTCCTAGGCTGAATTGCAGCGAAATCATGTTAAAGGTATCGGGACCGTGCCTGGCTCCCGGAAGGAGGCATCAGCAAATGATTATTTATTAAAAAATTTTTTGTAACGTTTATTCGTTTTTGAGAGAGAGAGACAGACAGAGCGTGAGTGAGGGAGAAAGGGAGACACAGAATCCAGAGCGGGCTCCAGGCTCTGAGCTGTCAGCACAGAGCCCGACGCGGGGCTCGAACTCATGAACCATGAGATCACGACCTGAGCTGAAGTCGGACGCTTGACCCGCTGAGCCACCCGGGCGCCCCCGCAAATGGTTATTTAAACATTTAGACAAGATACCACTGCACACACCTATTGCGACGGCCAAGATCTGGAGCTCTGACAACCCCAAATGCTGGCAAGGACGCAGAGCGACGTTTCTTCACTGCCGGTACGGATGCAAAGTGGCCCGGCCGCTTTGGAAGGCATCTGTGGAGGTTTCTCAGAAAACTAAACGTGCTCTTATCATCCGATCCAGCAACTGCACACCCCACCCCGGTATTTACCGGAAGGAGCTGAAAGCTTATGTCCACGCAAAAACCTGCACACGGATGTTTATGGCAGCCTCAGTCGTAATTGTCAAAACTTGGAAGCAACCCGGAACGTCCTTCCGTAGGCGAGTGGGCAAACTGTGAGACATCCAGACAACGGAATGTCATTCAACGCTAAAAAGAAACGAGCCATTGAGCCACAAAAAGACACGGAGGAAACTTACATGCCTATCCCTAGAAGGCAGTCGGCCTGAAAAGGCTACACGCTGTATGAGTCCAACTCCGTGACATTCTGGAAAAGCAAAGCTGTGCAGACAGTGAAGAGATCGGCATCTGCCCCGGTGGGGGCGGGTGGGAAAGGATGAAGGGACAGAGCCCGGACGATCTGGGGGGGGGGGGGCAGTGAGACGACGCTGCGTGATCCCGCGAAGGTGGCTACCTGCCATGATCCATTTGGCCAGACCCAATGAATGAATGCACATCACCACCAGGGAACCGCGTGTCCACTCTGAACTTTCGTTTATAACAACGTATCAATACAGGACCATCAGTTGTAACAAAGGTATCACAGTAATGCAAGACTGCAAAAGGGGCCACTGTGTGTGCGTGTGTGTGTGTGTGTGTGTGTGTGTGTGCTTGTGGGAGGGGAGTTGGCAGAGAGGCTCTACTGCTTCTTCTGCAAACTTAAAGCCGCTCTAGAAAAGAAAGTTCGTTAATTTAAACAAGTTCGGGAAGCGGGCGGCTGTATTCAGCAACATGCAAACCGTGTATAACAGGCGCTCCTTCAACTCTGCACTGGGGCCGGTAGCAAAAACCTGGGAACCGAGGAATGTCCTTTGAAGGGGATGACGATGTAGCCACAGGATGAAATATTATGCAGCCGTTAAAAGCAAGAGACCCGAGTCTTTACTGGGCAGGACGAAATCCAAGATGTGTTACCGTCAGGAAACCAGACTCGGTCCTACGAAACAGCAGGGGCGGTGCGATCTACTCGCTGGGGGAGGAAAAGAAAATATACAGACACGTTTGCCTCGGCATGGAACATTGCTGGAAGGAGAAACCAGAAACCGGGCTGGCGGCCTCTGGGGAGGGCGGCAGGGTGTGTGTCGGGGGGTGGTGGCTGGGGAGAGAGGTATTTTTTTGGAACACCCTTTGGCATATTGTAAATTCTGTGGTTTCTGTCGGTTTTACCTATTGAAAAAAAGAAACTGTAGACTGTGTTTTAGCAAGGCTGCTGTGGGGGGGGGGGAATAGTAAAATAAAAGCATTTGGATGGGTTTCTCAGAAAGGAGGGAGAACTTTAGGCCGGGCCATGGGTCTCCCCTCCAACTGGGCTGAGAGCCCTCCCGCCCGCCTGTCCGGTCCCCCCCAGAGCCTTGCCCTGGCTCACACCTTTCCTCCCCCGGTTCAGGGAATGCTCAGAGTCCAGCGGGGCTCCTGGAGGTGCGAGAGAGGGGCTGAGCTGGGGCTGAGCTGGGGCCGACCACCCAGCCCTCCGTGAAGCCCCCAGGCCGCTTGGCTGGCTCTGAGGAGGGACCCCACACGGGGCTGGGAGCTGCCCAATCCGAGGAGGACCAGAGTAAAGGGTGAGGGATAACTGCAGGGGAACTGCGAGACGTCTCGGGGGGTGGTGACTGTTCTGTGCCTCAGTTTCCCCACCAGCAAAGCCACCCTCTGGCTGTGGCTGCCTTGTATCCACAGAACTGGGGGTGGGGGCTCTGCTGTGTTCTGAGCCCTAGATGTCAAGCCAGACAGGGGTTTTAGGGGGGCAAGTTCTGCCCCTGACTTCGAAACCCCCGAAGTGAGGGGACCAGCCTGGCTTTAGGCTTTGAGGTGGTGACATTGGCTGAGGCTCCCCACCAGAACGCAGTCGGAAGATCCCCACCCGCCCCTCCATGATGAGGACCTGTGGGCACAGCTGTCTGATGCCCCAAGGCATTCAGGGCTCAGGCCCCCCCTCCCAGGGCAGCCCTTTTGGGTGTGTTCACATGGGCAGGTGCGGCTCTGGGTGGGGTCTTTGCCAGGACAAGAGAAATGGCAGGACGGATTTCCTGGTATCCTAGGAGGCAGGACCCCCTGGACGGCAATCTCTGCCTTGACTTGCTGTGTCCCACCTGGGAAACATGACCTGACTTTGGCCCCTCTCCTCCCTTCACGAGGATCCCATGGTGCGTCGCCCCCTGTCGCATGGCCTCCTAGCTATTACTGGGGCAGTGCACCGGGCTCAACCCAGCCTCAGGACCTCCACCTTCTCTGTTCCCTCTGCCTGGAACACCCTTCCTCCACAGCACCCCAAGGCTGCTTTCTTCTGGGAGCTCCCTGAGCACCCTTAGCTAAAGAGACCTCCCCCCACCTTCCTGCCTTTTGTGTCAGCATGATCTCTCTCTCTCTCTCTCAAGCACAGTTCTGTGTAAAACATGCTTGCCTGTTTGCTCATTTTATTTTAATTTTTTTAAACATTTTTATTTTTTATTTTTGAGACAGAGAGAGACAGAGCATGAACGGGGGAGGGTCAGAGAGAGAGGGAGACACAGAATCTGAAACAGGCTCCAGGTTCTGAGCTGTCAGCACAGAGCCCGACGCGGGGCTTGAACCCACGAACTGCGAGATCGTGACCTGAGCTGAAGTCGGATGCTTAGCCGACTGAGCCACCCAGGCGCCCCCTGTTTGCTCATTTTAAAAAACTGCCCTTTTCCTTTTTCCCTTCAAGACCAGGCTTTGGGTCCCCCCGGCAAGGAGCGAGGTCATTGGTGCTGTTGGTTGATGTGACCCCCACCCAGGCCCCAGACCGTGCATGGCACATGTAGGTTCTCAGTCAATATGTGTAAGTGAATTTCGACTCTTGACTTGAGATTTGGGTATGGATGGTTTCTCCTGCCCCGCCCCCCACAGCTGTCATCGAATGGGGGTGTAGTGAACGGGACCCTGACCAGGGCCGGCACTCAGGAAGCAGGGCTGGGCCACATACTTATGGAGTCCTGCTGTGTTCCTAGGCTGGTTGTTGACCCAAGGGTGTGACAGCCAGGATAAGTCCCTCAAGGAGATACACAGCCCATTAAACAATACACGTGATGATGATGATGATGATGATGATGATGATGATGATGATGATGTGGGATCCAGAAGCTTCGAGGTTCTATGGGCAAAGACAAGAAGAGGGTAAAGTGTGTGTGGGGATTCGGGGAGGCCTCAGTGAGGAGGTAACATTTGGGCTGAGAACCGAAGGAAGTGAGGGGGCAGCTGTGGGGACACGTGGGGGAAGAGGGTTCCAGGCAGACGGCACAGCAGAGCAATGGTCCTGGGGCAGCCCTGGGCCTGGCGTGTTGCAGGAACAGCCAGCAGAGCGGGCAAGGAGAGGGAGGAGGGGAAGGTAGGGAGGGGACAGGCAGGTCACGCAGGGCCTTGTGGGCCTCAGACTTTGACTCTGAGGGAGGTGGGAGCCCTGGAGGACTGTGGGCAGAGGGTAGGACTGGGATGCTCATGGCCACCCTCTGGTGGCTGCTTCGGAGAAGACGTTGTCGGGGGAGGACAGTGTGCTGTTGCAGGAGGGTGATGATGGGGGCTGGCCCCTGCTTGGGGTCCTGGAGATCCAGAGTGGATCTCGAGACTCCAGACTCTGGCACCTGGGGGGCTCAGTCGGTTGAGCGTCAGACTTCAGCCCGGGTCATGATCTCTCAGTTCGTGAGTTCAAGCCCTGCATCAGGCTCACTGCTGTTGGCCTGCCTGCGCTCTCCCCGCTGATAAATAAATTATTAAAAACAAACAAACAAAAAAGACTGTGGACTCACAAAGGGGTGAGAGGGAGAAAGAATTAGCCCCTCAGGCCCTATGGGCCCCTCTCAAAAGATAGACTGGTGTGTCCCACCCCGGACCAAAAGGCACCCCAGCCCACATCCAACATAGCTTTTTAAATTATCATTTTTTTGTTTTATTTATTTTTGACAGAGCATAAGCGGGGGAGGGGCAGAGAGAGAAGGAGACACAGAATCTGAAGCCGGGTCCAGGCTCTGAGCTGTCAGCACAGAGCCTGACGCGGGGCTCGAACCCACAGACTGCGAGAGCATGACCTGAGCCGAAGTCGGACGCTCAACCGACTGAGCCACCCAGGCGCCCCACCAACATAGCTTTTTAAAGGAATCGGTGGGGAGTGTTGCTTTTGAGACCACTTGGCCTTGTCCCACTGGATTGCTTGTACCCCAATCACGACCGCTTGGGAAGTGTTTCAGAGACATGTTGCCCAACAACGGCGAGTAATAACCACAGAACTAACGCCACGTGCCTGCTGTGAGCCGGGCCTGCTCTCTGGGCCTCGGTTTCCTCATCTGTAAAACAGGACCAGTGGGAGCTCCCTCTGAGGGCTGCTGCAAGGATTAGATGGGCTAAGAGTACCAACTGGAGCCTGGGGGAGGCTCTCGCAGGCTCCTTTGTCTCATTTAAGCCACTCCCGGTTTCTTGGCCGAGACCCCCGGCTGAGACTGCAGGGCTGAGGCAGCCCTTGCAGACTTGCTCCCACTGGGCGGTGTGCCTCCAGGGAGGGGGTCTTTGGGGAGAGTGTGTCCCACTGCCCCAGAGGTCTGCCCTGGTGGGAACACGACCCCCTCCTCGATCACGCACTGGCCGTGCTGCTCGCGGATCAGGCTGCCATCTGCGCAGAACGCCCGTCCCTCTCGCGCACATCTCACAGGACCTCTGCAGCCTTGGATCTTCAGACTCTCCCTCCACCCCCCTCGTCCCCAGGCCCTTTCTGAGTTCTTCTCGGTTCCAGACCAGACTGCTTGGGGCTGGAAATGGCTTCATCAAGCTCGGGATGGGGGCAGGGGACCGCTCTTCTCTGGAAAGGTCCTTCACTGCCCCGAGCAGGGGCTGCTGGGGCTGGAGGTGGTGTCCCAGGCAAAGGTGTGTGTTGGGGAGGGGGCGGGGGGCTGGATGCTATAAACAAGGGCCATCCCCATGGGGTCTGTGTGGGGGGCAGGATGATGTCAGTCCCTCACAGCCTCATAAATGTTTATGGGCAAGGGGGTCTGGGTTTGGGGGCTCCCTGGAGCCCCGCAGGCAGCTGCTCTCTCCTGCTCCATTCTGGGGGCCCTGGCAGAGGCCCCCTCCAACACTGGCAGCCAGCCAGCCAGCCCAGAGAGGGCTGAGTAGGTGCCGAGCACAGCCCTGGTCTGAGCTGACTAAAGGGGAAACCGAGGCTGGGAGGTAGGAAGGGACTGGCTGGCCAGGAGTCTTCCCTTTCCCTCTGGGGCTTGGGCTTCGCAAAGAGCCAGGGGACTGAGGAAGGATGTACAGGGAGGGGAGGCCTGGGCGGCTGAGACGTCACCAAAGGCACGGCCCTGACCAGGTCCCCCTGGTCCAGCCCTCAGTGACCACAGGCCCCACCAGCAGCACCAGGTCCTTGGAAACTAAGTTACTCCGTTGTCCCTGAACACTGCTGAGGGAGGGACCCTGTCGTCCCCGCTTGCCACGGAGGACAGACCCAGTAAAGAACTGCGAGCTGGGACTCTGACCCCAGAGTGCTCTCGGGGCTCGGCAGGCCCCCCTTCTCCCGGCCCACGGGTGGGGGGAGCCTCCAGCCTTTCTCAGGCCCGGACGCACCCCTGGGCTGGTGCCTGTGCCCACTCTGGCAGGAGACCCAGGGTGGCTGCGGGGTAATGACAGAACAGCGGTGGCAATGCCAGCAGGGCCTGGGCTCTGCACACGAATTTTAGCTGCCCGACACCTGGCTGAGTGACTACCCCGGGGGCGGACAGAGGAAAGCAAGGGTCCAAGTCTGGCTTCCAACCATGTTGGCACCAGGGTGGGCTGGAGAGAAAGCGGGAGGGATGGGGCCAGATATGGGCGAGGAGGGGGACTCAGGGCCCAGACCCCGCCAGGACCCAACCGCTGCCCGTGCATACCCCTGCTCCCTGGGGTAGGGCCCCGAGAGCCCTAATTTATGGTCCACCTTGACATGTTGGAGCAAGCCTCCCTTTCCGGCTGCCAGGAAGCAGAGCCAGACCCAGGCCTGCGGAGAGCGGGGGGCCAGGGCCGTGCCAGCATTCTGCAGCTGCCTACATCACTGGGCCTGACAGGCGGCGGCGGGCAAGGATCAGGATTCTTTTCTCTCGTTCCTGCCATGCGCCCCTGCTTTGCAGGCTCCTGGTGGCCTGTCACCCACCTGTCACATGGAGACAAAGCTCCTGGGTCAGCCCGTCTGGGGTGCTCCGCTCCAATGCCAAGGAATTTGGAGTCAGGCTGTGCGTGGGCCCTGGGTGTGTCCCCCCCACGGTGCCCAGAGAGGGGATGGCCCGTGACCTGTGTGGGGGGGCACAGGGGGGCCGTGGGGGGTGGTGCCCAGCTCCCACCCCCAGATGCCCTGTGTTTAGGGCCCAGCTGGCGCCGTGGGCCCTGTCAGAACAAACCCAGATGCCGTGTGTCCTGCTCCCTTGCTGGGCTGCTGCTGGGGTGTCACTGCCGCCCTGCCCTCCCGAGACGGGGCTACATCGCAGACGCCAGGGGAGGGGGGGGCGGGAGACTCACACACACAAGGATGCACAGAATTTATTTCTCGTCGCATTTCAACCTGGCCGGGGACCCGGGAGGCGGCGGGGCTCACACCTTGGGTGCTGCAAACACCTTCCAGCCCTCCAGCTGGCCCATCTTGACCAGCGCGGCGATCGTGCCCATGTACGCGCACGCGGCGGCTCCGATCCCATAGCTGTGAGCTGCCAGAGTCGGGAGGGTGGTGTCAGTCGCGCGTGGGGCTCACCTGCGGCCACCCAGGGGGCCCAAGAGCATGTCCTTCCCTTGAGGCTGAGGGCTCCTTGAGGATTAAGTCGCGTGACCCCTTGACTTTGAAGACGTGCGCGGAAACCCGGAAACGGAGGCAAGGAGGGATCTAGGCTGTCGGGTCCGGGGGTGGGGCACCCGACTGTGGAGGGGACGGCGCTTTGTCGAGTCTCAGCCTGTGCCCCGGCCACAGGGCCCGGGCCCTGTACCTGCTCTGCGGACGGGGAGCGGAAGGGGACAGAATGCCCCTGCTTGCCCGAGAGCCGTCGCTGGGGAGGGAGGTCTGCTTGCTGTATGCAGGGGTCACCCCTACGGCAGGCTGGGGGTGCACGTCAAACCCGACCTTACCCAAGGTCTTAAAGCAAAGGCTAGGATGCATGGGCCTTCCTCCGCCGTGCCTGCCCTCTGCCTGGCTGGCACGTTCCACCAAGCACTGGCAGGCTGGTGGGCCAGGGCTACGGGAGGTGGAGAGAGCACTGTCTGCTTCCCGGCCTGGGCAGCTCCACTGTGCCAGGCTGGCGTGGGGCCCCGGCCTGCCTTCCCACTAGGGAGGCACCTCTGCTGGTTCCCAGGTGACCTCGGGCCACCCAAGCCCCCTCTCTGAGCCTCCCTTCCTGCATCTCTAGAAGGGATGGTGAATGGAAGTCCCCTGGAGGGCTGGGTGTCTGGTCAGTCAGGGCTCTGGGTGCTGGGAGAGGGACAGCAACACAAGGACCATGCACCCCCTCTATGCTTGTGGGGTGGTGGCAGAGACAGGCAGTGACCTCGTATTCTCTGACAAGCTGCAGCAGAGGAAGGGGATATGGAAATGAGGGCAGTGGGGGTTCCAGATCATACACAGAGGGGGCTGTGCTGACACCTGGGCGAACAGCACTCCAGGAAGGGGGCAGAGCACATGCAAAGGCCCTGGGGCAGGACCCGGCCTGGCTTGGTGGACCAGCAAGGAGGCTCACGTGGCTCGTAGAGAGCGAGCAAAGGGGAAAGAGGGAGGAGGCGGGGGCAGGGAGGGGACGGGGCGGATTGTGCAGGGCCTTATGGGCCACGCTGAATGTCGCAGGGAGCCACAGGAGGGTGTAAGGGCTCGGTCAGGTACACATGCGGTAGGTGCTGAAGCAGCTGCCCTTACTATTGCTGAACTGGCCGGTGGCGGAGGGTCAAAAGCCCTGGAAGGTTTCCTGGGGCAGCCCCTCTCCTCTGCTGGGGCGAGCACTCCACACAGCTGGCCCCTGGTCCAGGACAGAACGGGGGGTGGTGGTCAGCGGAGGTCAGGGGCGGGGGGCTCACTCACTGCGCGCTCCCAGGGTCAGGCCTCCGGCACAGCCTCCGATGAAGTAGTTGAGGGGGTCGTCGGGCTTCTCTCGGACCTGGGCACTGATGCAGGAGGTGAGGCCAAATATGGCTCCGATGGCGGCTGTCGGGGTGGCAGCGGGGGGGCGGGCGCCGAGTCAGGGCCCAGGGGCCAGCGCCAGGAGGGCCCCCAAGGAGAAGCCAAGGCTCCCTTACCTGCAGTAAATGTGTATCGCCCTGTCCTCGCCACTCCCTCCAGGAAGGAATCTGGCGGCTGTAGCGTGACACTGTAGGCGGAGAAGATCAGGCCTGCGGGACCAGAGCGGGTGAGGTGTGTGGCACCGGGGCCTGGGCACCGAGGCGAGGCGCGGACCTGGCTGGGGCAGTCCCCCCTGCTATCAGAGAAACCCTCTGTCCCTCTGTCCCCACAGCACCCTCAAGGAGGCTCCTAGCAACCCCCGAACCAACCCCCCTGCCCAGGAAGGGACTGTTCTGGGGCTCACCCGGGGCCCCACAGCTGCTGAGCAGCCAAGGTGGGATTCCAGCCCTGTCTGCTGTTCCAGAACCTGGGCTCTCAGCCCCACCTCTGCACCCCAGGCCCCCCTCCGCAAGGCCTGACCCCTCACCCTCCATGGCGCACCGGCCCAGCGTGCAATGGACAGGAGCACAGGCCTGGGGCCTAAGTGGGCTGGGCCGCTCCCTGGCCTCCAGGGTCAGCACAGACACCACAGCTGCACCCCACAGGCCCTGCTCCCCACTCCCGTCCAAGGCTGCACTCTCCCGTGGGGCCCTGGGCTCCTCAGCCTAATCCTCCTTGGCAGAGACCTGGCTCCTGGGCCTGTCCCTCATCACCCTGGGGCCCCCTCCCTGCTAGCGGCTTGGGCTTAGGGCCATCCCTCACACCTGGCTGGCTCGGCAGCCGCTCACGCCCACCCGGCCTCACCACCCGGTCAGCTTTTCCATCTCTGCTGTCGCCCCGGCCTCCCTGCCCGACACTGGCTTTTACGCGTGAGGGGCCCGCCGGGGGCCGGGCCTGGAGCTGAGCGGTGGGTGGGTGGTGAGGACAGAGGCCCCGTCCGTGGGCATCCTGAGCAAACACTGGCCTGGGCTGGTGTGCGGGTCTGGGGCGAGGCCAAGGCAAGCCCTTGGGCAGCTGCCCTCACCAGATCCTCCTCGGTGGGAGGCAGACCAAGCCCACCTGGCTGGCTCTGAGTCACCAGAAACAGCCCAACGCGGGGCTCCCCGACTTCCAGCTGACCCTGCTCAGGGCAGACAACACACCCCTCCTCTCCCTATAGACCCCCAGCCTGGCCTAGTTGCCATAGGGACCTCCAGGGCCAGCCCAGCCTATCCCATCCCAGCAAAACTGAACTGTTGTTTGCCAGCTGACGTTCCAGGCCGCACACAGACAGTGCCCCCGTCACCCCGGAGCCCTCAGAAGTCCTAGAACTGGGAGTGCGTGACCCAGTTGTCCCCGATTATCCCAGGGTCAAAGACTGCCCCGCCCCAACTCTCTGCTAGCAACCATCCAACATGGCGGGTGACCTGCCACAGCCCCCCCCTCCCCAGGTCCTGTGATCCCCAGCACACGAGGGTCTGTAATGACTCAGACCTTTCCACGGCCCCCCATCACCCCATTGAAGGCCCCCTTCCTGACCCAGCAGTGACCTCCAGACACAATGCACACATTCATTCATTCACTGTGCACCCACATTCATTCATTCGTTCACTCATTCATTCATTCGGTTCCTCTGTACCTTCATTCACTCATACATTCATTCACTGTTACTGTGAACCCTAATCCATCCATCCCCCATCCCAAAGAGTTACTGAACGCCTAGGGGCGTCTGGGTGGCTCAGTGGGTTAAGCATCCGACTTCGGCTCAGGTCATCATCTCACGGTTCGTGAGTTCGAGTCCCGCGTCAGGCTCTGTGCTGACAGCTCAGGGCCTGGAGCCTGTTTTGGATTCTGTGTCTCCCTCTCTCTCTGCCCCTCGCCCGCTCATGCTCTGTTGCTCTCTCAAAAAAAAAAATATAAACATTAAAAAAAAAGAAGAGTTACTGGGTGCCTTCATTCATTCATTCACTCCCCAGGGGCTCACCATCTCAGGAAAGCCAGATGGGACACAAGAGTGTTCTCTCAGTGAGGGCTGAGGGGAGGCAGGGAATGAGGCAGGGTGAGGTGAGGAAGGATCCAGAAGCCAAGTCCCGTATGTTGCATGGAGTTGGCCAGTGCGAACACGCGGGCGGGCATAGTGAGCAACACACACACACACACACACACACACACACACTGCCTGATCTGGCGCCCCTGTCAAAGGTTTCCACCCACCCTCCCTAAAAGACCCTCCAGCAACCCCCCTCCCCCAGAGGCTCCTGGCTCACTCAGCACCCCACTCCTGGAAAGTGCTCAGTCTCCCCCAAAAGCCTCCTGAGACTCCAGTCCACCCCCAAGGACCGCACATTTGTGATCAAACACATGCACTCCCATTCACAAACACCAACGTTGGTATCTTTCTCAGGTTCGAAATCCCCCAAATCTTCGCCCTGAAGGCCCCACATGCCCCTCAGGCGACCCCTCCTGCTTTAACTTTCCTTTAGACACAACCATGAGCCTCCAGCAAGTTCGGCCAGGCCTCCCGCAATGTCAGCATCGCCCCTTAAGAATGTGCCCAAATAAAAAAAAAAAAAATGTGCCCCAACAACTTCCCCCTACAGTGATCCAACCCCAGACTGCCCACCCCTCTCTCAAGGCCCCCCAGAGATCCCGCCATGCACCTCCACCGTCCCAACGACTCACCACTCGAACAGACTCCACATAACCCATCCGCAGGGACTCCCCCTCGACCCTCTCTCTTCAGACCCCTCCACAAGGACCCTGCATGCACAGTCCCTGCCTCAGCCACCCTCAGGACCAGATCAGCAGACCTGGATTTGCACACCGGCTCCAAAAGACCAAAGGGAAGCTAATACACCTCTCCGACCTTCAGTGTCCATCTCTGAGAAATGGGCACGATAACCGCTGATCTCACTAAACACGCAGAAAATGGTAGCCTGGGGGAGACTCAACTTCTGCCAGGCCTCGTTTCAGGAGCTGGAGACATGGAGGTGGCCCAAACCATCCTATCTACTACTTCTCAGAGAGACTGAGCATCAAAAGGGACACTGGAAGGGGCGAGTCGCTGGGGTCTCCCCTGCAAGGGAGTGCTAGGGCTGTGAATCCCCTTATGCCCTCCCAAGGCTACCCTTATAGTACCCCTGACCCGGCGCATCTATGATCTCGGCACCCCTACGACCCCTCTGGTGGTCCCAATTAAAGCTTCAGATATCCCTAAACATCCCACTCTCCTGGACCCTAAGAAAACCTCATCCCCCTCCAGGATAATGACCCACGATCCCCCCCCCCCGCCCCCAAATAACCTCAACTTAACCCTGTTAAGTCTCATGAATCCCCAGCTCCTTTGATCCCGATAACGGCCCTCTCCCACTCAACGACCGGAGCCTGGTGACAGCTTCAACAATAACCCCTAAATCCGAGCACCCGGGAACAGCTTCTGACGACCCCAGAGCCTGTCACAGGTACCACTTCCCAGTGCCCTCCAACCCTGCAGGACCCCCTTCACACAAGAGTCCCTCATGGCCTCCCCAGACATTCCCACGACCCCCACGTGTCACCCCGTGAGATACCCAGCTCCAGACCCCCTGGGACTTCCTGCGCCCTCTGAATTAGTCTGACACGCCTACAAAATCTATCTCATACAAGAGCTCCCCAGCGTCCCAGGGCCACCGCAGGCACCCCGGTGACAACCATGCGCCACCTGCGAGATCCCCAGCCCCTCAAGACGCCCTCGGACAGCCGCCAGCGACTCCATGACCTCCTTGCACCCTCTGCCTTCGGGGCCCGGGCGGCGCTCACCAGCGGCACCACTCAGTGTGGTACTGGCGTAGGTCTTGCGGTGGCACTCGGTGCCATCGGGAATGTCCCGGTATTGCTGAAGAAGCGTCTGCACCATGACCGCGCACCCCTGGCCCCACACCGCACACCCGACCGCCTCCCCGCACCCAAGGGCAGCCGCCGCCGTTCGTTCTCGCGAGACTTCCTGGGCGGCGCGCGCAACCCCTCGGGCGCAGGGGCCGACAACAAGCGTGCAACTTTATTGAGCACCGAGAACACAGACACGGGTGGCGCTCAAGCGCCGAGTCGAGACTGGCGTAAAGGAGGCGCGCGTGCACCCCCAGCCGATTTCTGGAGGGAGAAACTGAAGTCAGCCAGAATCAGTGAAGGCAGATCTCGCTAGCCCCAACTCAGAAGGGCCTAGGTTAGGAAGGGTTTGACCCGGAGTGGGGGTCTAATCTGGGGGTGGGACTATGACGGGTATTTGGGCGCGGGGCGGAACTCCATTTGATAGGAGCAAGATGTAACTATGGGGCGGGGCACAGCGGAAATGCGGCCACTCCCAGCGCCAGAATCCGCAGGGGGGCGTGATCACGCCCTGGGCCGGTCTCCAAGCAGAGTCCGAACCGCGTGCGACTGTTTGGGGGCGTGGCCAGACTCGCGGGCGGCGGAAGATGCCGATCCCGGGGCTAGGATTTTAGCGGGACAGCACCTGTGCCCTGCCTGCGGCTGCCTCGTCCAAGCCCCGGGCCGGAGGAGGTAAGCGCTAGACTTGGGGGGCGTGGCCGGGGGGGAAAACACTGCCTGAAGGGCACTTGGCCAATCCGGAGCTGTACGATTGCCTAAGGGGCGTGGCCGTGGCCCTTTGGGTAGCTCCCAGAGACTCGCAGCCCGGGGCGTGGTCAGGCTTTCTGGACCGCAGGACCCGGACCAATCGTAGTGTTGGCTTCTCAGTGGGGCGGGGCCTGTCTCGAAGGAGTGGCCATTCCCGTTGCGGAAGCCTGAACTGGGCGGGCCGCAGGAGAACCAGGCCCGCCTGGGGGCGTGGTTTGTCAGGACGTTGGCCAATCTTAGAGTCAGGCCGGGCTCAGGGGCGGAGTTTCGAGGCGCCCAAACCATTGAGGGCGTTTGGGTTTGAGGAGGGCGCGACCCATCGGGCCGAGGCCAATCGCTCGGTCCGGAGAGAGCCTCTGGGGGCGTGGCCCACTGGGGCTGGGGGCGGGGCCCGGGCCCGGTTCCGGGCCGTCCCGGACGGCGCCGGGGCCATGTCGGCGCCGCAGCCGCTGCAGATCCGCGAGGCGAACGCACACCTGGCGGCTGTGCACCGGCGCGCGGCGGAGCTGGAGGCGCGGCTGGACGCGGCGGAGCGCACAGTGAGCGCCCAGGCCGAGCGCCTGGCCCGCCACGACCAGCAGCTGCGCGCTGCGCTGGAGGAGCTGGGCCGCGCCAAGGACTGGTGAGGCCCGGGGCCGGCCAGGTGGACTTCTTGAAGGACGTGGGCGGAGGCAGAGCCGAGGCTGGAAAGGGAGGAGAGGCGCGGGAACCGTGTACATTCACGTGTAGGCTGGACTTCCGGTGCAATTGAAAAAACAAACACCAAAAACCTCGAACTAGTCACCGGCATGCAAAGTTGAGGGGTGTCACACAAGTGTGGATTTCTAACTTAAAACAGAGCCCGTTTTTCCACCAGGCAAAATCGGCTCTTTTCCAGGGGTGCGGGGATCACCGACCTCCCCTTAGGTATTGGGAGCCATGACAGGTTTTGGAGCAGAGGAGGATGGGAGCACACCAGCAGTTCTGAAGAGCCCCTCTAGTTTTGAAGAGGCACTGAGGATGGAAAGGGATGAGACAAGCGCCCAGCGGGGGAGGGAGGTCTGGAGCCCAAGTGGGAAAGGGTTCGGACCTGGTTGGATCCATTCATTCATCTTTACCGAGCACCTATGTGCCAGGTAGGTTCGGCGCACCAGAGCCCCTAAGTGAGACCTACATAGCATAGCCCTCAAGCATACTAAGCAGTTACAAAATGGGGTGGTTGGGGTTGTGATGGAAGGGCACATAGGGTTCTGAGAGGGCCCAGATGGAAGGCTTCCTGGAGGAGGGGCCATCTAAGCTAAACAAATAGGAAAAGATGTAGGGGAAAAGGGACCTGCAGGGGAGCAACGAGGGTAGTGTTAGTCTGCTCTGGTTGCCATTACAGAACAGCAGAGACTGGGGGGCTTTAAACAACTGATTCCTCCCCCCCCCTCAGTTCTGGGGGCTGGAAAGTCCAACTGATAGGTTCAGTTCCTGGTGACAGATTGTCTTGCTGGCTTGCAGATTGCTGTCTTCGCTCTGTGCTCACACGGCAGAGAGCAAGCAAGCTCTCTGGTGTCTCTTCTTACAAGGGCACTAATTCTACGAGGGCCCCACCCTCACAATCTCATCTTATTTTACTTACGTCCCAAAGGCTCCATCTCCAAATACATCACATTGGGGATGGGTGGGTAGGGATTCAGCCCAAGAGTTTTGAGGGGACGCAAACATCCAGTCCATGCCAAGGGGGGCCTTGAAGCAGTGGCGAGGAGCAGGGCCTTTATCCTGATGGTGATGGGGAGCCCCCCACGAGGTCGGGAGCAGGGAGAAGAATCTCTGGTCTCCTTGGTACCACAACTGCCCTGTCTTGCCTTCCTGCCAGTGAGATTGCCGCTCTCCAGGAGCAGCTGCTGACCTCCGAGGCCACGGTCCACAGCCTGCAGGCCGCCCTGCGCCAGAGGAATGAGCTCATCGGGCAGCTGCAGCCCCGGGCTGAGCTGCTGCAGGACATCTGCCGTTGGCGGCCACCCGTGGCCGGGCTGCTGGCCGCCCTGGCCGAAGCCGAGCGCCTAGGGCCCTTGCCAACTGGAGACCCCAGCCACCCACCCCCCAGTGGGCCCGGTCCAGGCCTTGCCAACAGCACTGGGGACGAGGAAGACAGGAACCACCTGCAGCCTGCGGTGTTTGGGACCACCGTGTGAGCCCTAGAGCACAGATCCCACAACGGAGACGGACTTCCACTGCTGTGGGTGTCCTCAGGGGTCACCTGTGTCCGAGAGGGGGCCCCGTGGCACAGCCATAATCCTTTCCAAGCACCAAAACCTGCTAAAAAGTCGTAGGTTTCAAGCAGGCAGCCCGTGGGCCAAAGGCAGATGTGTAGCCCAGAGAGTTTTTTGGTTTTGTTCTGCTCTTGTCGTTTCTTAAAGATTTGAAATAATCTCTTTGTGGGGCTTGAACTTCCAACTCCGAGATCAAGAGGCCCATGCTCTACCCACTGAGCCAGTCAAGTGTCCCTTGTTTTTGTTTTTAAACAAAACTTTAAGTCAGTCAATTTACTGAAAATTTGGCAATGTTTACACAAAAATCTGGATTTCTGGCTTCAGTCTTGGTCACGCCTGCTTGGATCTGAGCCCGGGATACCCTCTTCAGCCAAAGTGTGAGGTCCGATTGGCTCTCTTGCCTCTCTTAGGGCCAGATGTGCGGCCCCTGAAGCATCTGACATTTCTGTCGCTTGTGGCGGCAGATGATCGAGTTTTGCTCCACCTTTTCCCCCTGCCCTGATTCCCGTTCCTTCCGAAGCACCTCTCGTCCCAGGCTAAAGCTTTTTCTTTCTTATCCTTCGTCCCACTCCAGAATTGGGAACCTCAAGACTTGTTCCGTTTTGCCCTGGTTGTAGGAAGACAAATTTTTAATGCTAGATTTTTCTCTCCCCCTAACTCTGTCCTTCTGTCAACCTTTAGCCCAGAAGGCAGAGCGTACGTGTGAGACATTGTGAGATGTTGGCAGCTAGGCTGTGCTGCCCCGGAAAACTCAGGCATCCCTCAACCTTTTCTTGATACAGTCCTTCCTGAGGGACTTCCCACTGGCTCTTCCCTCTGCCTAGAACATTCTTCCCCCAGATGTCACAAGGACCAGTTCCTTGTCCCTCAGATCTTTGCTCAGAAGTCACCTCCTCAGAGGGGTCTTCCCTGATTGCCTTATCCGAAGTGATTCCCATCATTCTGTTATCTCTATGGAACTTCTTGTCACCAGAGTGTCAGCTACTCGAGGGCAGGGTTCCTGTTATCACCAGGAGGAGGTTCCTGGGACCTCCGTAGGAACAGGATGGGTTTGTGGGCCCTGAAGGGAGTTAGCGAACCCCAGCACATCTGATGAGCCCCCTGGTCAGTTTAGGTTTTGTAGCAAGCAGCTGGCTCCTTTTTATATTTTCTAGAGAATCTTTTTTTTTTTTTTTTTAAATCTCATTTCCCTGCTGCCCCTTCTTGGCCAGAGACATCCAGGGTGCCTGTTTTTGTTTTTAAATCAAACCAGGGAATCCTGTGCCTTTCTCTGCCCAGCCGAATGAAGCGCCCAGCCCGGTACCACGTAGCCATTTGCCCGCCTCCTTACTCAGGGAATTTCACACCAAGAACTGCCAAGGGGCAGGGCCTGTTTTGGCCTGGAAAGGTCGGTGTCCCTCCTCAGCCCCCAGGATGGTGCTGCCTGCCCGCCTGGTGTCTCACAGTGACCCCTCAGTGTAGGAACAATGGCCCCATTTTCTAAGGATGACTAAGGGGGGGCTGCTCGTATGAGGGAAAGGCAGGCCGAGGCCTGTCTGAGCTCAAGAATAAACTGAATGATTTCTTGGCCTTGGTCCTTCCTCCTTCCTCCTTCCTGGGTGGGGACTGGAGGGGCGGCCCGGGTGCCGTTCCGGGGTCAGGGTGGGGTCCTGCCTGGCGGGGAGACACAGGTTACAGCCACGGGGGCTGGTGTCTAATCTTTGCGGCACAGGCTCGCCCCATTTTACAGGTGTGGAAAGTGAGGCTCAGTGTGGGCCTCGGGGTCGGGAGGACCTGGAACACTTCCACGTCCCGGGGGGTTATTGTTGAGATTCTGATTCTCTTCAAGATGAGGCGGTGCCAAAACAGAGTCACAATGGCTGTGGTTCATATTTGACATTTTTCTATGGGAAAAAAATGTGATTTTTGTAACCCGCGTGGAAAACACAACGCAGCAGTTCTCTGCCTACTCGAACAATTACGGGCCGCGGGAGGGCACCAGAATTTTTGCTGTAGTTTCACATACAATTGACAGCGTTGCATCAGCTGTGGCCCGAACCGTGGTGCTGGGCCGCGTGCTCTCTGTGGATTGGTTTCTGATACCACCGTTGTTCTGTGTCTGAGTCCAGGCTTCGAAAAGCCTCTGATGACCTCTCTGGGTGTCTGCAACTGATGGGTCCCCAAACGGGGCCCACGTTTTAGGTCCTGGGAAATCCAAAGTCATTTTCGGCCCCATCTGTGGGTTTGAAATGCTCTCAGTTGGCAAAGGTGTCCAAAGTCTCGATCGAAGGCCTTCCGCGACCTTGGTGGCCTTGGTTCTTCTCGGGCATCGGCGGGGGGGCGGCCAGAGGCACTTTGTCGCTTGGTGCCGTAGTCCCCTGGCTCCCCCAGCTTATTATGAGCAAGACCACCGGGTGACGTTTGAGCACTGAAAACCGACCACCAAAAGACCCACATCGACAAAAACACCACAACTGGCCTCTAAAAAACTACCAGGAACTTCTCTGTCTGACAATGTTGAAACATCGTAAGGCTGCTGTATCCTGGCTCAGGCACATTGATCTGAAAACGTGGACGTGGGCCTGGGCCACCTCAAACCCCTTTGAACCTGGATCCCTCAGCAGCCTTGGCTGCTGCTGCCCTGTGAAAAGGGGCAGGGGGCCGGTAAAGCCCAGAGAGGGCAGGGAACCTGTTCCAGGCCACACAGGAATTGGGTCTTGAGCCTCCTCGGCCATGACCTTGCCCCTCTCCATCCAGGACCCTGGTCCTTGTAGGGCTGTGGCCCACCCCTCCTTCTTATAGCCAGGAATAGGGACCTTTCTCTTATAGCCAGGAAGGGTGACCCCCGACTCCCCACCTGGGTCTGGCTTTATCCCAGACCTGGGCACCGCAAGGCTGGGAGTGAGCAGAACAGAGGCTGGGCAGTGGTGCCCGCGAGAGCACTGCCCGGTCTCTCTTGGCCCGGCCACTCCGCTCCACAGGGTGTGCCTAGGGCTACGAGGCACCGGCACAGTGAGAGTTACAGCCGGGGCCCCTCCCAGTCTCCTGAGCCACCATCCCTTAGCAACAGTCCTGCCGGGCAGGACGCGTTGCCAGCGCTGGGCAAAGCGGGCAGGAGCCAGAGGAGTGGCTGTCTGGCTTCCAGAACAGACGCGGGGCAGGTGAGCAGGTAGCGGGCCAGGGCAGGCTTGTGGCACCTGACCACAGCCTGGCCGGCAGAGTGGGAGCCCTTCCTCCAGCTCTCTCCAACCCAGCTCCCCAGACAGCCCTGACCCAGCATGGATGCTGTGGACGCCACTGTGGAGAAGCTCCGGGCACAGTGTCTGTCCCGAGGGGCCTTGGGCATCCAGGGCCTGGCTAGGTGAGCTGTCCCCTGAACCTTCTCGACCCCCAGCTCCAGAGACTACCTTCTAACTCCGCCCCCCCGCCCCTCAGGTTTTTCCGCCGCCTGGATCGGGACGAGAGCCGATCCCTGGACTCGGGGGAACTCCAGCGGGGCCTGGCTGAGCTGGGGCTGGTGCTGGACGCAGCCGAGGCGGAGGGGGTGTGCAGGCGCTGGGACCGTGACGGCAGTGGGACGCTGGACCTGGAGGAGTTCCTGAGGGCACTGCGGGTGAGGCCCTGGGCCCCGCGGTCCGGAGGGTGGGCCTGCCCGGGACAGTGCGGACACCGGATGTCCGAGGGCCCTGGTGGGTGGAGGGGCCCCCCAGTTACTGCCTTCTCCTCCCCAGCCCCCCATGTCCCAGGCCCGGGAGGCGGTCATCGCAGCTGCGTTTGCCAAGCTGGACCGCAGTGGGGACGGCGTGGTGACCGTGGACGACCTCCGGGGGGTCTACAGTGGCCGCACCCACCCCAAGGTGCGAAATGGGGAGTGGACCGAGGAGGAGGTCCTCCGCCGCTTCCTGGACAACTTCGACTCCTCTGAGAAGGACGGGCAGGTGGGTGCCCCCGGATACCCCTGCCCCCTCCGCCCCGGTGTGTGGTCTCCACTTACAGCCCGTCCGCCCCCAGGTCACTCTGGCTGAATTCCAGGACTACTACAGCGGCGTGAGCGCCTCCGTGGACACAGATGAGGAGTTTGTGGCCATGATGACCAGCGCCTGGCAGCTGTGAGCAGTACACGCTTACCCAGCCAGCACCATCGTAGTGTAGGACCCCCACCCTGGCCCCCGGGCCCCGGCCCCGCTCACCTGGGCTTCTAGCTGCACAGCGCCCAGGGTGGGGGGGCTACAGAGGAATGTGGAAGATTGAGGCTGTGGGACCGGCCGGACCGGGTCTCAGAGGACCCAGCTTGGCCATCAGGTGGAAGGAGGACAAAGGTTCCAAGGTTGGGTCACTGGCTCAGAATCCCTGTCCCTGCTGTGCTGACCTCAGGCCTCACAAAGCCACTGCAGATGCCCCCCACCCTGCTTCCTCCCGTCTCTGCTCAGTGAATCCTCGGCCCTGCCAGCAACGCCCTGCCCCTACGCGTGCCCCCCCACCCTGCCCCCACCCAGGGAAGCCAGACTGCCGGGGACAAAGCAAAGCTCAGCACGGAGGCGGCCGGTCTTGGAAGGCAGCCAAGCGTGGTGACCTGCCCGGACGTGCAGTGGGGCGCAGGGGCCAGGCTGGCCCGGGAGCCGGAGGCTGTTCTTGGCCAGGCTGTCTGGCTTCCTGAGGCCCCTGGGGCATGCAGGAGGCCAGGTTTTTAGTTAAAAGTTTTAATGTAGTTCCCAAATACATTTCATATGACAATCTTACATAAATGTTCCAAAACACATGGGCATTATCTGGTTTTACTTGTCACTAGTTGGCTAAGGCTTAAAGCAGAGAAGTGTGACCGGATCTGCTGGGAGGGCCTTTGGTGTCTTCCCATGGCTCAGGCTCAGGCTGCACACGACCGACCCGAGGTGTGGGTGGTGTAGCTGCACAGATGAGGCCTTCTCACCCTCTGAGGGCAGGGCTGGGCAGTTTCCTCTGAAATCCCTTGGGGCCCGGTGCACAGGACCATCTTCACAGGCCTTCCCAGGTGCATGATGCCCGGCTGGCTCTTGGCCACGCTCCAGGGTGGGGGGTGGGCATAGCGCCTGCTCCCGTGGGGGATGGCCGGTTGCCGGGAACCAGTCCCCTGCCCCCTCCTCGAAGGCCTTGCCAAGGTCCCCCTCTGCCTCTCACAGAGGACCCCAGCCCTGGATGGTCTTGGGGGCGGTGAGGTCCAGGGCTGGGCAAGGAATGGCCAGCGGCAGGAAGCAGTTCTGCGCCTGGGTGCCAGATGGTGGGTGACCGACGTGATGGGGACAGGCAGGAAGGTGCATGGGGACCCTCCCAGGGTCCAGCGACCCTTTTCTAGGTAAGCTCTCTCCAGGTCTGGGGCCCAACCCCTCAACACGTCAGCACTGGGCCTGAAGCACCCCTGGGTAGGGAACAAGCGGGGGCCTGCCCCCCACCCCAGCACAGAGGCCAGGAGCACAGGGAGGAGGAGAATGTGGCCCAGGATGGAGCTGCGCCCAATCGATGCACAGGAGAGTCTTAACCTAAGAAACCAAACACAAAGCTTCGGGGAAAAAAAGATCTAAAAACATAAGCCCCAAATCAGAAGGTGGGAAACTGGAGACAAAGATGGTGGTTAACAAAGCGTCCAGCAGGCCCAGTGTTTATACTCGTGTGGACAGACCCGCCTGGGTGGGCGGCGGCGACAGAGGCCGGGGACACGAGGAGGGAGGGGTGAAGAAACAAGGTGTCCCAGTCCCAGTGAGAAGCCGTGACAAGTCTTAATGTGCCATTTCGATTCAAAGGAGGGGAGGGAAGAAATGTTCTTTTTCGTTTTGCTCATCAATATGATGAGGTCTCGTGTCCCAAACCACATTCAGGCAGTTCCCGAGTCTGCTTCTGAACGGGACATGCGGATCCGAACTGTGGCCAACCCAGCGGGGAGTGTGGTTCCCGAGCCCCACGCCTCAACACTGCCGGCGGGGCGGGGCGGGGCGGGCGGGCGGACAGACGGACAAAGCAGCAGGCTCGCGGGCAGCCGGCTCCCGGCGCTATGTGCTCCCGGCCGTCTGCCCGTCCCCTTCATCGCCAGGACCTGTTGGGAAGCAGCGGCCTCACCGTCAGGTCCCCACCCTGGACGGAGCCCCATTCCCCTTGGCCAGGCCCCCCCACAAACTCCAGGGCGGGGACCACCAGCTCACCGCCTCCGGTGGCCCCTGATGGAGCCAGGACGTCCTCGTCACTGTCGTCCTCGTTGGATGGGGCTGCCCCGGGTTCGGGGGCAGGCATCTTGGCTTCCTGCTCCTGCTCCACGCGGCTGCGCAGGGCCAGGATGCGGTGGTGCAGGGCTGCATACAGCTGGCCCGTGTCCTTGGAACTGGCCTGGGAGAGGCGGAGGGAAGCGGTGGGTTGTAAGGCCTCTGGGTTGGGCTGGCTGCCACCACATCCCCAGGCTGTGTCCGGGGAGGACAAACTCAGGGACAGCGGACGGAAGCCCCTGCTGCCCCGGGGCCCGTCCTCCCCAGGGGCTCGCACCGCTTGCGGCTGCACGGCGCTGGTGCTCATGCTGCGGGGCTGCTCTGGTCGTTCTTCCACCCATCTGTCCCGACCCGCTCCTTCTGGACACTGGCTGGCCTGCAGGCCACCCTATCGGCCTCCTGGGCCACAGGGCGCCCCACAGAGGGGCGGCGCTTAGTGCGGCCCTGCGGTGTGCCGACTGGGTGCGCCCGGGAGCCTCCCTTCTGTGGGGGCGCAGGAGGGCACGGCCCTCGTCCAGGGCGCCGTCTGGCAGCTCCTCTCCCCAAGAGGTCAGCAGCACCCCACCCCGTCCCCAGGGCTACTCACTGAGATCAGGAAAACCTTCACGCCCTGGTCCTCGGTGTCCATGGCTGTGATGCGTATGCTCTTTTCGCTGGCCTTGTCAATCTGCATCTGGGCCCACAGCTTGGTGTTGAGGATCAGCCGCAGGCTGCCCTGGGTCCGCATCACTGCAACCAGCAAGGCCACTCAGCCCCGGCCCCTGACCCCCACCCCACAGCCGGCGAGGAGAGCAGACACAACCCGGAACGAAAACATCCCAGGGGTGAAACCCCACAATCCCCTCGAGGCCCGCTGAGCCGTAGCCCCCCACGCGCCAGGCCAGCCCTGGACTCCCTAGCTCCCCCATGGCCACGGGTGGGCTAAGAGGCCGCCATATCCACTGCGTGGAGGGTTCCGCTGGCCCTCCCGGCAGGCGCCAGGACGATGGCTCCCTTGGGGAAGGGGGGGATTAGGGGGAGGTGGGGCCCGATAGGGACAACCGCGGGCTGGGCACGGGCGCTTTTTTAGGGGACCCCTGACCGGCCCCATTCTCAGGGCAGCCCCAGCCCCGACCCTGTGGCTTTCTGAGAAAAAAGACCGAGGCCAACTGCGGCTCAGAGCTTCCACCAGGAGGGAGACAAAGACAGAGGGTGACACATGGTGAAGAAAAAAGAGGCTACAGACCTTCCTTCTCTGGAAGAACCACCCCATTCTACCTGCAGCGGGCCCAAGGCCGCTGTCCGCCTGCCGGCTCTACCAGAGCCCACCCTCCCCGCATGTGCCCTGACCCTGCGGACATGGTGACGGCTCGTCTTCCTGTCAGCCCACCCCTCCCCACCAGACGGAGCAGCTCGGGCCAGCTCAGGGAGGCTGCAGGGTGGGGTCCTGGGCTCCTAGTGACCAGACTCCCCCAAGTCCACTCCCCGAGCCCTCTGTGCCCAATGGGCCCACCTCCGAGGCCAGGTGGAGCGCTTGGGACGGGCTGGGGGAAGGAAGGTCTGTGATGAGGATCAACAGCCGTACGGGGTGACTGAAGTTACCGTTTGATTTTCTTTTCCTTTTTGCCCCATAAAGCAACCGGCACTTTTACTATTAAAAACAAGTTCGAAAGTTGCTACGTACTCTTGTCTACTTTCACACCCACAAAGAGGAGAGTCGCGGGAGAGCTGGCTGCGAGAGCCTTGGGATCAGGCCTGGGCCTGCAGGCCACGGGGTGTGGGTGCCAGGGGCTCTCCCGTGGGGATCCGCCGTGGGATCTTGCCCTTCTGGGCGTGGGGACCACTGCACCACCCCAGGCCCCCTCCACGGCTCACCTAGTCGGGACTGTAGTGTCCCATCGTCAGTTGACGCCATGTCGTTGAGTCTGAGCAGCCCCCGGCCTCTTTCCACCCACGACTGTGAGGCCTTGTCAAAGACAAACAGCTTACACTGGATCTGGAACACAGGGCAGCCCTCTGGGTGAGCAGGGCCCCGGCGGGGGTGGACAGCGGTGTGGACAAACTCCCCAGAGCCTCCAATCTACCGAGTGAACTAGCAGGCAGAGGTCAGCAAACTATGGCCTGGGGGCGGGGGAGCGGGTCACGTAGCCCTTGGCCAGTTTTTCTTTTTTTTCCTGTTCTCCAGCGAAGATGAAGTCTACATTTTCAGAGAAACATTAAAAAAAATCACTAAGGTCGGGGCACCTGGGTGGCTCAGTCGGTTAAGCGTCCGACTCCTGATTCTGTCAGCTCAGGATGTCACGGTTTGTGAGATGGGAGCCCCACGTTGAGCTCTGTGCTGACAGCGTGGAACCCGCCTGGGATTCTCTCTCTGCCCCTTCCGCTGCTCATGCTCTTTCTCTCAGTGAATAAAAATAAAGTTAAAAAAAAAAAAAAAAAAAATCACTAAGGAAATAAAGCTAAAAACCACAATGGGGTACCACTTCGCCCCTGCTAGGAGGGTGGCAGCAGGCACTGGGGAGGGTGTGGAGAAACCGGAAGCCTTGCACGCGGCTGGTGGGATGAAAACCGGCGTGGCCGCTGCAGAAAACGGTTGTGCAAAATGTCAAAGGTGGAGGTACCGCACGGCCCGGGGTTTTAGAGAAACGACACGTATCTTCACACGTGAGCCTGATACACGTTCACGGCAGCACGGTTCGTAACAGCTAAAAAGCAGAAACCACCTAAATGTCCACCAGGCACGGGCACGTCCCTCGGCCACGAGCAGGAGCGAGGCGTCCACACCTACCGCCCCGGGGACGGACCCCGAACACACGACGCTCAGGGAGGGAAGCAGCCACGAGAGGCCACGCGGGGTGTGAGTCCACGTGTGTGAAACGTCCAGAACAGGCCCATCCACCGACAGGAAGGGGGCTCGTGGGGGCCGGGGCTGGGGAGGGCGTGGGAGGGCTGACTGCTAACCGATATGAAGTTTGTTTCTTGGGGGCAAAAATGTTCTATTTTGATAGTGGTGGCAGTTGCACAACTATGTGAATATACTAAAACCACTGAATTGTGTGCTTCAGAAGGGTGAACTTCATAGTACATGTGTTCTATCTCAATAAAGCTGCTATAGGTGTATAAAAATGGAATATACCACAGAGACCATGCCTGGCCCTCCACATGAAGTGTGCAGAACTTTATCAAGTTGCTCTCTTTATACGGGTAGACTTCAAAACAATGCTGAGTGGGCAGAAACAGCAGTAGTTCTAAAAGCCATACACCGGCGCCCGGTGGCTCAGTCAGTTAAGCGTCCGACTTCAGCTCAGGTCATGACCTTGCAGTTTGTGAGTTCGAGCCCCGCGTCGGGCTCTGTGCTGCCAGCTGAGAGCCTGGAGCCTGCTTCAGAGTCTGTGTCTCCCTGTCTCTCTTTGCCTCTCTGCTGCTCGCACCCTCTCTCAAAAATAATTAAAAAATTAAAAAAAAAAACATTAAAAAAAATTCTAAACCCCACATTATAAACTCTGATGCCCTACAGACGCAGGTCATAGACACACACACATATGTGTGCGCAAGAACGAAAGGCATGAGGCCCACTAAAGTGGCCGTGTTGCCTCGGGACGCGGAGGAAGACGGGGACAGGGGAGAGGTGGGGACAGGCTGGGTTGCATCTGTGGTCTCCGTTCCCTAGTAAGACAACATGGGGCGCCAGTGTGACAAAATGTTCCCAGCTGTTCATTCCGGGTGTTTGTTACAAGAGTCTCTGTAACGCCCCGAATCATTGAGAATGTCTCAAAACCGATCCTTCTACTCAAAACCAAAGCAAGACTACAAGTCCCTTAGCACTCGCTAAGCTCTCAGAAGCTCTGCCAACAAGGTCCTAAAGGGTAGGGCACCGGTCCCTCTGTCCAGCCTGTCAGATGCACCGAGAAGCGGGGGGCTACTGACAGCCCCTCACGCTACCACCTAAGGGCCAGGAGGCCCAGAGGAGCCAGACACCCCCACCAGGCCCGCCGCACCTGTAACACGTTGCTCTCCGCTTCCTCCCCGGTGATGACTTCCACTTTTTCCAGCAAACACTTCCGGGCTGTTGCCTTGGTGTAGGCGGCTGCCGACTCGGCCAGGGACTCTGAAATGTTATTGGCTAAACGACATTGACTATTTATTTGCTGGGGGTGGGTGGGGTGGGGTGGGGTGTGTGTGCGTGCGTGTGTACCTCACAGGAGACAAAACAAAACAAAAGGTCCCGCCCGGCTCCAGATCCGGAGCGGACCTCTGAGACAGGGCGGTCTGGCCCTGCGAGCCTGCAGGGCGACCACCTAGGAGCCAGCTGCCAGCACGGCTGCAGACCTCCCGTTGCCGGTTCCCCAGCACAGGACAGGACGATGAGGCTCTTCCCACACAGCACTGGAGACTCCCTCTGCCCCCCACCCCAGGGCAAGGAGAAAGAAGGGGACAACCACCTCTACGACCCTCTCCCCCAGAGGCACCACGCAGGGCCATAACCTTGTGGTTTCAGGACGAACGTGTCCCCTCTCTGCTCGCTGAAAACCAGCACCATGCCGTGCTTTAGACTCTGTCCCAGCGGTCAGTTCACGTGAGGCTACCGCCGCTGCAGAGAGCTGGGGCCCCCGTCCCTCCCGGGCAGGGGCTTGGATGGACGGTGCCCTGTCCCTCGGTACCCTTCCCACGAGGCCGCAGGGCTGCAGCCTACCTTTCTCGGGGGTGGCCTCCTGGGACGAGGACTCGGACCCGGATTCAGCAGCTGCGTTTTCTCTGTTGGCATCTGAACTGACTTCATTTAACTTGGGGGGGCTCTGCAGGGCACACGAAAGCATACGGGTCGGGGCGCGTGTCTGGGTGCTCCTGGGGGCCAGCCGCTGCGGATCAGGAAACCTCTCTGCCGGGATGGCGGCTCTCGGCACTTTTCTTGCCAGGCAGAGGGCTTTGCTCTGCAGACGGCTTCTCCTTCACAGTTTTGGGGATCCACCCAGACCCGGCAGACGAGACTAGACAACCCCCTCCCCAGGGGGTGGGTTCCAACCTGGGGCCCCATCTCCACACAACGATCCTTGAGCATCACTGGGTGAAAGTACCCTCACGATACAGGCAGCATGCCCTGTCCCCCTGTATGCTGTAGGCGAACCGTGCACTCTGGTTCCCAAGTGAGGCCTCCCCTGATGTGTCAGGGAGGTGTGTACCACCAGGTGACAGTCACCTTGGCTCGAGCTGCTCATCTCTGTAGGAGGCAGCTCTTGGCTTGGACTATTTCACTATAACAGAAAAAGGACAGTAGTGATGCTCGAGAAAAGCAGCAGGAGGCTCCTTAACGTAACGGAGACACAGGCAAAGGCGGAAGTGACGAGATGGGACAAGACAGCTCCCTAAACATGCTCACGATGGATGCAGTGGGAAAGGAAAGAAAAGGGAACAAAAATAAGGAAGCAGGTAAACTATTCTGGAACCCCATCTCAAGCCGGCCAGGCTTTCTGGGACGGGGAGGCAGCCTGAAGGCACCCAAGAGCCTTGGCCCTGGTGCGTGCAGGACACACGTGGGACACTGCAGGGGCCCAAGGCCACCTCACCAGACCCCCTCCTCCATGCTGCAGCCTCGTGGTCTGGGAGGGGAGCTGAACTCCCTCGGCTCCAGAGGTGGCTCCAAAAGCACGTGGCTAAGGACTCTGGTCCGATGGTGGTCACCGTAGCCGGCTTCGGCCAGGAAGAAGCATGGCCCCTGACTTGAGGGGAAGCCTGTCTTGGGACAAGGCTGAGCTGGCCGGCAGGGAGGAAAGGCAGGAAGCTCCAACACAGGGTCCTGAGGAGCCTGCTGGTGCACCGCCCCCCAAGCCTGAGCTGGGCCTTTCTCCTGCGACCGAACACATCCTCATTTCACAGGAAGACGAGGTGGCAGCCGCGCTCACACGTCCCTTGCCTGGTGCCCCAGGAGGAACGGTCCCCGCAGGGCTACTCACCAGCACGCGCTCGCTCATGTTCTGGCCAAACACGAATTTGTTGCTGGCGGTGTCGGCACTGTTGGTCGAGTTGTCTAAACTGAAGAGAAGACAAGCCGTGGGTGTGGGGCAGCCAACGGGAGCGGGGCAGGCAGGTGGGCACTGGCGCGGGCCGCACACGCACGGGCACGGCAGGAATGGGTGAGAAAGCCTGGTGTAGGCCCCGTTCAGCCTTCCCTGCGGGGGACGGGCCCAGCACGTAGGGCTCACAAGCTTCCAGGCTGGGCTGTACCAGACGGTAAACACCCCCCTGCAGCTCTGCTCCCATTTCCAAGTATCCACTTCGTGTGGGCACCTTCGCCCCACGGCCACCTTCCCTGACCCCTGGAGGTGGGCGTCACCCTCGGGGTGCATGAGGACACCACCTCCGAGAGGCTGACCACAGAGGTCAGACCAGGAGCCACCCACTTCCCGGAAGGAACTCGCCCGTCCCTGGCAGCAGCCGCCCCCGTGAGTCACCGCAGCTCTGTGAGCCCCGTCCCCTGGCCTGCACAAAGGAGGCGACACCTCCCACCCCTGGGCTGCTGGCAGGTGACACGGGATGACCTCGGAGCTGCCCTCACCATCACATTTCATCCAGTTTACGATGTCCCAGTTGTAAGTGCATCCCAATTTGGGAAATGCTGCAGTGCCCAAAAAATGGGTCTTTAAAAAAATATCTGATGCTGGGGCGCCTGTGTGGCTCAGTCCGTTAAGTGCCTGACTTCGGCTCAGGTCACGAACCTGTGGTTCATGAGCTTGACCCCCGCATCGGGCTCTGTGCTGACGGCTCGGAGCCTGGAGCCTGCCTCGGATTCATGTCTCCCTCCTTCTCTGTCCCTCCCCACCCTCCCACTCTGTCCCTCTCTCTCGCTCTCAAAAATAAAGATTAAAAAATTTAAGAAACCATACGTGATGCACTTTGTTCCTTCCCATCTCCCACTCTGTCCCCCCTCTCTCAAAAATAAATAAAGATTAAAAAAAAAATTTTAAAAACAACATCTGATGCACTTTGTTAATCAGGGTCCAGGCAGCCAAGTGCGACATCACCACCATTCATGCCAGGCCTCTCCAACATCCGAGCCCATGTTCTATTTGCTCTGCTGGCCTGTCTCCCAGGCAGGGACACGCTTTCCTTCGGAAACACCCGTGGGGCCCCCAGGCCATTAGTGAGCACTGCTACCAGCAATGTTAACCAGCGGCGAGCTCAGATCCAGTGGAAGGGTCCCCACAGGCTGGAACCTGGTGGGTAATAGGCAAAGCAGACACTGGCCTACTGGGTTCTGCTCTGGGCATGAGATCCGGGTGACAGAGGTCCCTCTGAGGGCCAGGCAAAACTTGGATCCTGCCTTGTGTGTCTGTCAAAGCACAGCACCCTGGCCCCTGCAGAGCCGTGCCCAGAGCGGGAATAAAGGGAGAAGCTGGGGGTGTGTGTCTAGGATTCTGGTAAACTCCGCCCCCCCGCTCCTTCCTGCCCCCGGTGCTGTCTCCTGTCTGGGTCCCCAGTTACGGGCGATGGAGGACCACAGGCCCCTCTGGCAGCTGGGCACAGGCCCAAGACACACACCTGGAGCTGATATACTGAAGGAAATAGTTGGTCGCAGTCGGCGTTTCTGAACTGGGATGTCCGGCATTCTCCTTGTCAGCCACTTCAGTGTTCTCGTGTATTAACTGGGAAACAGAGAGGCACAGTTACAAGTCGGAGACCTGCCTGCTCTGGCCTCTACAGCTCAGCCTGTCTGCACAAACCTTAGGCCACATGGTACATTTCCAGGACACAAATCCTATCGTGCACAGGCGTGAGGGCGTGTGTGTGTGTGTGTGTGTGTGTGTGTGTGTGTGTGTGTGTGGACATACCAGGAGTGGGGCTGTAATCAATGTCTCCATTTCTGCTTTTAACGGTGAAGATATAAAACACAGTCCATAGGCATGAGAGAGCTTTTTCTTTTTTGTTAAAAAACCAAACCCTCAAGCTGGCATCTTGTTGGCATTTTCAACAACGCTTCTGTAACGCGACCACAGTAGACTTACAAATCTGATACCTTCAGGGGTGTATTATAAATGTAATAAAAGCATCGTTTCTTGAGGGCTCCTCTAATCTAAGTGCTGTGCCAGCTGTGTTAAACAGCTCATTGAATGGGACCCTCCTGGGACCCCTGAGAGATGGGTATTCTCAGCCTCATTCTATGACCGGGAAAGCAGAGACTCAGGGGTGTCCAGAAGTCACCCCCACCGAGAAGCTGGCATTTTAACTGAGACCACGGATCGCAGGAGCCCCGGGCCTCCAGAAGAGAAAGCCCCGCCCCAATTTCAAGCAGCCATCCCCCTAAACCCTAGGAACAGACTCAACCTGACAGCCCAGGCCAGACCACTGCCCCCAGCACAGGGGATCTCCAGGCCCTTCCTTCTCCTGCTTCCTTCTCCCTGGAGTGAGCAGCCTCCAGGGACTCATTATTTTGGATAAAGCCATGCAACAGCAACACTACTCTTCACCTCTGGGCATCTGGGTTTCTCCTGGGCAGTGAGCACCAAAGCAGAAAGCGGGCGGCAGAACCCGAAGTTCTCTCTGCACCCGAGAGACTTGGGTTTCCTTATTTCAGGGCTTCTCCTTGTCACCGTCCCCGACGTCGGGGCGGGACCCCTCTGTGGGGAAGCTGCCCTGGACCCTGTGGGGGGCTGGGCAGCATCCCTCGCCTCCACCCACCGGATGGCAGTAATACCTATGCCCTAGTCGTGACAACCACAAACGTCCCCAGACATAGCCACTGATGTGGTCTCTCAGGCTTCTAAAGGAGCTCCTGCCGATGAGCTGCTGGAAATGGCCCAGAAGGACACTCTGTCCCTGTGGCCGGACAGGCACTGCCACCCAGTCTGGTCTCCCAGAGCGTCAGCACACGGGGTCCAGAGCCCAGTCCCCTGCCACTGCCAGATGCTCTCTCCCCGACTCAAAATCCCCTAGACCAACAGGCCCCGGGGCAGCCAGGAGGAGACAGATGCCGTTGCCTCCTATGGGAGAGAAAACAGTTACCTTTCCGTCTGCCCTCCCTTAAAAACATAAGGTAATGCTTCTCAGTTAGGGGTGACTTAATCCCACAGGGAACACTCGACACTACTGGGGGACACTTTTGGTTGCCATACTGGGGGGAGGGGTATATGCCTGGCGCCTGGAGGGCAGGGACCAGGGATGCCGCTCAACGCCCCAGGACCGGCCTCCAGCAACTCAGAACGAAGTGAAGCAAAGTGAAGCGGGTGGTCTAAGTGCTGCTTTGTGCCCAGAGAAGCCCTCGAGGCAGGCGACAGCAGCCTCTCTGGCAATGTGGAAAGGACCGATCACGCGGCCTCCTTTGCCTCGAAAGCGTCGGTTCTCAGGGACGGGCAGGCTCGGCTGCCTCCCTGTCCGCTACTCCCAGGAGAACAAGGGGCCCGCCACGGAGGGTGCGGTGTGGAAGGCGTGTAAAGCAGGAAGCTGCTGGACACGCCGAGAGCCACAGGAATAGCCCGCGACGCACGGTGTCCACCTCCTCGCCGTTCTGACGGGAAAGAGGAGCCAGGCGGACCGACCCGAGCACAAGCACTCACACACCTTGACTCTGTCCCTCAGGTTCTGTCCGAACACAAACGCCTGCTGTACAGCCCGCTCTGCTTTCTCACAGTCCTCCCCGGTACCGCTAGGCTCATTCTTCTGGGGGTCTTTGTCCTAGAGGCACAAACAAGACAACCGAGAAGAGGCGACAGGTTAGCCCCGATGAGCAAAACGGGCCCTCTCACGCCTCACGTGCTTGCTGTCTTCTTTGGCGGGGTCCCTGGGCGTCCGGGCCGCCTCAGTGTCCCCCGGGCTCGCAGCAGACTTGCAGGTGACTTACTGGGCTGCTGCCCCGGCCCCCGCGTTTCCAAGTGGCGGCAGGTGGCAGCGACGGTTCCTAATGTTAACCCTGCAAAGCGCGGCGGGAAGGCGGGGGGCCGAGGGACGTTCTAACACTGAATCGCCGATGACGCTTTTCACCGCTTGGGCTCCAACATCTACCCGGACGGGGCGTGGGGGAGGCGGCGGGTGTAGAGGCCTGGGCGGCAGCTCTGCCGCGGACACGGGCGCGCACGCGCGGGGCGGCTGAGCGTGTGGCGGGCCGGGCGCTGCTGCAGCCGGGCCACAAGGCCGCCCCTGCCGGCCACAGGTGCAAGCTCTTCGTCCCGGACCCTCATCGTGCAGCTGCCGCGCGACGCTACTGGGCACACACGCCCTCGGCCCGCCCGATCCCAGAACCCCGGGCTCCGTTGCAAAAAAGAAAGAAAGGTGTCTGAGCTGCCTCCCCAGGCACATTTCTCCAGTTAGCACGGGGCCGTGTATCGAATCCCTAGGTTGCTCAGCTGTGGAAACAGGGAGGGGAGACATCTCTTCATGTACAACGGCACGAGGCTCCATCAGTGACGGCCGTTCCTCTGGCCCCAGGGACTCCTCAGAGGCCCGCCCGCCACCCGCGGCTGGGCGGCACTCAGCCTGGGCAGGCGGGACTCTGGAACTGCGCGCGGACCATCATCGGCATTCTGGCAACCACTGGCGTCGGTGGCTGCTGTGTGCACACGCTGCCGAGCTAATCCAGAAGCCTCCACGCGGGCCAGCCCTGGCTCTGCTCGGGGCAGGGAACCGCCCACACGCTCGGCGAAGCTCCCCGCCCAGCACAGACGCACCTCAGGGGCTCGCACCTCATCAGACGGACTTCTCCGCGCGGGGGTGTCAGGCGATGTGGCCGTCGTGGCCCCCGTGCAGTCTGCCGGGATGCTGAGCCCGTTGGTGCCGCTGCTGGGGACTGTGGGGGAGAAGGACAGCGCGGGGTCACGGGAGTGCGGCACGGCCTCTTGCGCCCCCGTCACCATCTAGACCAACAGGGTCACTTCTCCTTTGTAAAGAACAGGATCTGGCGTCACCACTGAAAATCACAAATGCTTACAGAAAAACAAACCCAGAACTAAAGCCTCACGGGAATGAGAATATCTTACAGCTTATTCCACAAAGAACCGTATGAATTTTCAGCATACTTAGAAACAACACTGCTAATTATGGGAAAAAAACAAACAAACAAAAAAATACATGTTGAAGGAACAATTAGGAGTTTTATAAAATAAGTTTTACTTGAAACATCTTTGTTGGGGCGCCTGGGTGGGTCAGTTGGTTAAGCATCTGACTTCGGCTCAGGTCATCATCTCACAGTTCGTGAGTTCGAGCCCCGCGTCGGGCTCTGTGATGACAGCTCAGAGCCTGGAGCCTGTTTCGGATTCTGTGTCTCCCTCTCTGACCCTCCCCCGTTCACGCTCTCTCTCTGTCTCAAAAATTAATAAACGTTAAAAAAGAAAAATTAAAAAGAAACATCTTTGTTCCCTGCATCTTTGCCCTTGAAATAGTTGAGATCATGTGACACGCACAGCTTTAAATCTGGCTGATTCTTCAGCATCATGTACAAAAGCCTTCCCACTGAAACTCTTCAGAAATATTAACTATTTCCCTCACGGGGATGTTGGATTGCTTCTGATGAGGAATTTTTAAATTACAGGGAAAGACCAAGAGGGAGACAAGAAAAGCTCATTAGTATTAATAAATTAAGGGTTAACTGCAAACCACCACCGTGTGGAGATGGTGGGAACGCGGCTGACGAGTTAGGTCTTCCGGCTGGCACGTGACCAAAATGACACGAGTTTCTCAAACACACGGGGCTGAGTTCTGCCTGCAAACATGCTGGGCTGAATCTCAGACGCCTGGGAGCAGGCCAGCTTGTAGAAGCCAGTGCGTGCACAAAGCGCGTCTTAACCAGCTGTCACCGTGGCCCAGTGCTGCAGGGAGACGGCATCTCTCTCTGTCTTCCCTGAGCTCACCGAGGATTTAAAGGATCGTTTCCCCAGCACTCTCTCTGTTCCGGAGCGCATTCAGCACGTATGGCTGAAGTCCCCTCGCTGGAGACACAGCTGCCCCCGGCCCATCTCAGGAACGCTCTACACCCCACTGTGCGAGCCTGTGCGCCAGGCCGTTTCTTACCGGTCTGTGACAGTGCCTTTGGCTGCGGGGCCTGCAACACTGCCGGGCGAAGCACACTCCGCTGTTGCTCCTTGGGTTTCTGGCTCGGCAGACCTGAGAACAGAGGATGGCTTGCCCGGGGCCCTCGGTCTTCATGGGCAGAAATGCACACCCCTGCAACGGCTCTCAGGGGGCTTTACAGAAATTAGTCCGGTGAGTACAGTAATGTTACGGGGGAAGCACGGGACAGCTGTCCTCAAGTGCTGGGCTAAAGGGCCAAGCAGAGACGGTGAAGTAGAGCGGAGAGCCGCAGACAGGCTCCCAGGGTTTAGGACTCTGCTCAGGCTCACATAAAAATACCCTTGCACCTGCTTTTCAAAATGCCACACTGAGAAAAGCCTTCTGCCAAACACAAATTGGGCAGGAGCCACAAGAGAATGCTTCCAATTCCGCACCACTGCCAGGCCCTGTTCCCCAGCAGCAGGCCACTGGCTCGTGGCCACTCCGCTGATTGGGGTGACTCTGTGGCACGCTGGGGCTGGGACGCTCTGGAGACACAGCCTGAACCGACAGAGCAAACGCGGGGCACAGAGCCTCAACGTCCCACACCGAGCCAAGTCCACTCCCTCACCACCCACCCCCCTCAGGGTGGCAGAGGGCTGCCAGGTGGGAGAATCTCTCCTGATCTGATGGGCTCTTTAGAGTGACTTGTCGATGCTCCTGCACCAGGGAACTGAGGAGACGTGGAGCGCGGGCTGAGCCTGGAGCACACCAGCTGGGCTGCCTCAGGCAGCCACGCACACAGAGGCTGCACAGAGGTGGGAAGGGTGTGAGAAAGGCCCTCTACTGTCCTCAAAGGCGGGCACCTACCTGCGCTGGGTGCCTGGCCGTGGATCAGTGTTGGTGGCTTCAACCGGAACCCACTGCTCTTTTCCTCTACAAGCACAAGACAAAAGGTAAAAAGCAGGACTGCTTAGGGGTTGGGGATGGCAGCGAAGCTGAGATGGTCAAGGGCAGGGGAAGACCGTGGTCTGGGCTTCAGTGGCCATGAGCCTGGAGAACCCGGGAAATGTTTCCAAACTAAAACAGAAACGCAGAAGCCCGGTCCAACCACCAAGGTCATAAGGCAGCAGCTCGGACAAGGAGGAGGCAGGGGGTCGCAGGAGTGCTGACTCCAGGTCGCGTGCTGCCAATGAAAGACCGGGGGCTGTTGAAGGTGCGAGACAAAAGTGACAGTGCGTGCGCAGCTGGTCCATGCCTGGGCCACCTCACCCGGCAGCTTGCCAGGAGCTGTGCTGGGCTCACAGGCCCTGGAGAATGTCAGGGAGTCACCCAATCAGGGTCTCTAGGACCGGTCTCCCTTTCTTAGACCCGTCTCTCTGTCTTGTCAGAGAATGCCTGTGTAATCGGGAGAACCCTCTGCACCACCAGCAGATGTCTGGGAAATGAGACACGTTTTCTGTGGTGAAAGATCAAAGGTGGCAGACAGCAGGCTCGCTCTCTTTCCAGATGTGTCTGGAGAACTTCACCTCGTCGCTTCCTGAGAACACTGGAAGGCCCAGGAGAAGGAAGGGGAAGGAAGCAGGGCGACGGCTCAAAGCCTGATTTCAGCTGGGCCACTGGTCCATACAAATCCCTTAATCTGTGCATGCTGTGGACTTGGCCTATCTCCTAAGGGGTGGGGAGGGGGGACGGTCTGATGTGCTTGACAGGAAGGATCAGCATGAAGGTCTGTCCCTGGGGCAGCACAGGGATGACAGCATTCGGGGCTACCGGAGGCAGCCTTGCTTTTGTGCTAAGGTCCAACTCATCAGAAGAAACCCTTGTCAAGTTGCAGGGAACAGGATCAATACACAAAAATCAGTTGCGTGAATCTATGCGCTAGCAACGAATAATCCAAAAACAAAGTTGAGGAAACAATTCCATTTACGATAGCACCAAAGAGAATAATACGTGGGAATAAATTTAACAAATGAAAACTACAAAACATCATTGGAAGAAAGTAAAGACAAACAAATGGAAAGAGGTCTTAGAAGGTCACACAGTGTGTGATTCTATTTATATGAATCGTCCAGAACAGGCAAATCCATGGAGACAGAAAGTGGATTCTTGGTTGCCAGGGGCTGGGGGAGGGGGTGATGAGTGACTGCTGACGGGGTCGGGGTCTCTTTTCGGGGTGATGGAATGACCTAAAATTAATTTAATTATGGCGATGGCTGTTTAACTCTGTGGATACACTAAAAACCGACCAACTCTACACTGGAACACCAAAAATGCCTTACCAGAGCAAACTTTTAGGCATAAAACAAAGTCAAATCAGAATTCTGAACAGAGCAGGAAAGCCTTCTTTTTGCTGTCTGCACGTGGGTGAGCCAAACTGCTCTCCTTGGGCAAAAACAGGATTAAAAAACTCTCGCTGCTAGCTGGTATGAAGGAGTTGAGTCCGCCAGGCTTCCAAGAGCCTGTGTTAGTGGAGCTGGGGTCGCTCCCGTAAGAGAGAGGTCATAAAAACCACCCTCCCGAGATTCAGACACCCCAGATGCGGGGGAAGACAAGCTGCCAGATGTTTCTTTTTAGAAGGGAAATACTCAAACACATTCCCAAAGCTCAGTATCATTCATAAGACGACCGGCAATTTACAAACATTAAGGAAAAACTAAGACGAAGTTCACAATTGAGGTAATTCTTAAAAGCCCTTATAGCTGGCTTTGCAATGCTTCCACTGTGGCCCCCGATCAATCTCTACCTCTCTGCTCTGTGTAGAGCAACGGTGGCAGCATATGCGACCCTTGCCGCTAGCCGAGGACGACCAGCGGGGGCACAGGCCCGGATGATCGCCGCCACCTAGCATCGCGGCACCGGGCCTCGCACCCGGCCCGCCTAGCAGACGCACAAGAAATCACACTGAATGCTGCAGCGAGCGGACGACACACAGGCAAAGCAAGCCACGCCTGTAATGGCAACCAAGGACTGGGGACAGAAGGAGCCCAAGGCAGCAGGGAGGTGTGCTCACAGGGAGGGGCTCACGGGCCCCATCTGCACCAAAACAGACGTGCTCTCTGTTCGTGGCTTCAAGAAACTCCCTTTTCCTGCGACATGGTCAGGGCACAATGAAGAGGTGTGGCCTGTCTGATGAGCCAGAGCCCTGGCACACGTGGCAGGGTCACTGGCGTCCAGGAGCGACTACACCGGGGCACACTCGTGCCCCTCTGTGAGCTCACTGGGCGGATAGGTTGCTCCCTCTGAAGCAGTCTCTGCCCTCCTCCGATCACATTTAAAGCAAGCAGGCCTCTTTGCGGGTGCTTTCCGCCCTGCCTCGGGAAGACCCCAAGTGATAGGTGAGGGAAGCAACACTCACCCCTGAGGGAACTTGAACTTGGTGTGCGCCAGAGTAACAGGCAGCCTGGTGGGGGCCGGGCAGGGGCAGGTGGGAGGGTGCTTGGCACGTGCAGGGTCTAAGAACGTGCACTGCAGGTGAAGGCAGCAGGTCTCTTACTGTCAGAAAGAGGGAGGCGCATCTGGCTGGCTCAGTCAGGCTGAGCGTCTGATGTTGGTTTCGGCTCAGGTGATGATGATCTCACGGTTCGTGGATTTGAACCCCACATCGGGCTCCACATTGTCAGTGCGGAGCCTGCTTGGGATTCCCTCTCTCCCTCTGTCTCTGACCCTCCCCAGCTCATGCTCTCTCTCAAAATAAATACATAAACTTAGAAAGGAAGGAAGGAAGGAAGGAAGGAAGGAAGGAAGGAAGGAAGAAAGAAAAGAAAAGAAAGAAAAGAAAAGAAAAGAAAAGAAAAGAAAAGAAAAGAAAAGAAAAGAAAAGAAAAGAAAAGAAAAGGAGAAATTCAAAGCAAGGAGGTTCAGATGAACCCTGCTGGTGCTGGACTGGAAGTACACGTGAGCCTGGGGCTACCCACACACGCGGACAGATACAAAGAAACGTGTGTAAGTGTACACACGTGTGTGCACGCAAGTACGGGTACGTGTCCCCGTCTCTGGGCACCGAGGAGGCCCAGGCGCAGTGACAGTCCAGTGGCGGTGAGCTCGCTGAGACCCAGATTTTGGTTTCTGGAGACCACGCTCCCTCCACTAAGGGCCCCTCTCAGAAAAACAGACATGATGGTGGGCCTGGAGCCTCTCTCGTTAGGACAGAAAGAAAGCACTTAAAAGAATAACGCGTCGTGGCAAAATGACACAGGAACCCGCGTGATGCGACTCCCGCTGGCCAAATCTGGGATGGTTAAATTCTGCACTAAGAACGACAGACTGTAACTGGCTGCCTAAAACAGGAATCCACGCGCCCGCCTTGAGGTACAGGATAACAAAGGACTAAGCGGACAGAAGGGAAAGCCCTCTCCCACAGGAGAGCACCACCTGAACGTACCAGCAACACCGAAGGCAGAAAATCCCGCCGTGATCGGTCATCAGAGGAATGACTAACCCGAGCAAGGGAACACGAGTGGATGCTGATGCTGGAGGGGAAAAGTGGTGGGGGGTGGGCTTCCCCAGGGTCTCAGAGCGTCTCTCTGGAAAAAGGGGGGTGACCTCACAGAGCAGAAACGGACAGAACCCACTGTGACCAAGAGGACAAAATCAGCCCCACTGGTAGCAGGGCTGGGGCGCCGGGCAGAACACAGCTTCGCTCCTGTGCTATTCTAGCCCCAGACGCACCACCTGGGTGGGATCGCCAGGAATCCCTGGGCGAACCCAGACAGAAAAACTCCTCCAAAATAATGGGCTTGTCGTCTTCTCGGCCAAAGAAGTCAAGGGAAGAATGAGGCAGTATTCCAGATGGAAAGAGAGAGACGTGGTGCATGATCTCTGGATTTGGTCCCTCTGCTATGAAGGACACCACTGGGGCGACGGGGGAAAATCAAATGAGCAAAGGGATATAGAAGTGCTTTATAAATTCTTCCCTAAGTTTAAAATCTGCACCCCCCGCCCCCCACGATTAAAGCTAAAAACCAAAAGAAAGGCAGGCAGGCAAGGTCAGAGGAGGCCTGCTCTGTGGGACCGATGTGCAAGTCTGATATGACTCCACCCTGCGTCAGGTAGCAGGAAGCGAAGCTGTGTCAGGGTGCCTCAGCAGGCCTGGGGACCCCCTTTTCTCAGGGTGGCCCTGCTGTCGATGCTGCAGAATGAAGGTTTTGTGGGGGGAAAGAAGAGAGCGAGGCCATCACTCACAGACCTCACGAGGCGCTGTGAGATTCGTGATGGAAATCGCCAGCTCCACGCGATCTAGACACTCGGCTTCGGGGACCGACAGCCCGGCCCAGAGGAGGCTCACCGCGGCTCACGTCGCCCCTACCATTCACAGCGCTCTTGCTAAGCGAGCACTCCAGGTATTCCCAAGGACGCTTAGAAACCAAACTCCTCTTTAGGACCTGGTGAGAGGGTCAGCGCCAAACAGTCTGCTTTTCGAACCAAAATGAGTTCGATTGTGTGAAATGGGGCTATCGAATCGATCCCGTGAGTTAGAAAAACACTGCCCTCATGCCAGAGTAGGACTTCTCTTGCAATGCTTTTGAAGTCGGCAATGAATTTATATAAGGCAGGTTGGGTTGCAGAATTCGGGTGGTTGAACTTGCTCATTAAATCTTTTATGAGGAATTTCAGCCACGTGGGAGAAACGTTCAGGAAATCCCGGAGTTGGGTCTCCAGTGAGAGACCAAAAAAGGAAGGCTCTCTCAGTCTTCGGGGGGAGGCAAGCTCTTGCCCTCAAGGTTTAAAGCTGCGACCGAGTCCGCTTACATATCCATCTGAACGTGTCTAAGTCACACTGATTATTAGTGTGAGGGTCTGATGCACAGACAAGGGGTCTGGAAAATTCCATCGGCCTCACAGCAGTTACCTTGGGGTGGGGAAGGGAGCGGGGCAGCCAGATTCTTTCACTCTGTGTATTTCCCGTTTGCCTTAAAAAAATGGTATGAGTTATTACTTGTGCAAAAACCTCGTAAAACGAGCAGTACACTGATCTATAGCTGCTTTTTGTTTTTGCAAGAACAAAACAAAAACAAAAAAACAAAAAACAACAAAACTTTAAAGACTCCTTGGGACCAGGCCCTCCTTGCAGAAGCAAAAAAACTAAGGGCTTATGAAGCTTGCCTCACACTGGATTCCAAATCTACGAGCTGAAGATTTGGGAAAACATTTAAGAACTGAAAAAGAATCCGTTTTTCAAATTGCCCATTCCTGTTTAAGATCTTATTTTACAATATCAACTGCTTTTCATCCCAGGAAAACCCCTAGCGACGGGCAGTAAAACGCAAAGGGACACGAGGGCTCACCTGGTTCTGAGTCAGAATTGCCTGCAGATGGCTCGCAGAAGGTTGATGGCATAAAAACATTGTTTTTTGATACTGTCGACAAGGAGGTGCGGGCAGGGAAGGGAACAAGAGGAAAAACAATGTGAGTAGGCGGAGAACACACGAACCGGGTCACCTCTCCCACCTGAAGGGTCGATCTCCAAGCCCCACTCTAGGAGGCTCAACATTGTGAACCAGGCCTTTAGATGCTGTGGTCCACTGTGGCCGCCTGTCTCGTCCTCACGCCCCTGGCTTTTCCTTGGCACCCTGGGCCCCTAAGTGGGCAGCCAGGAGGGAAACAGAATGAACTGGATGTTCCCAGCCTCGGTCCCTGCTCCTTGTCACCTGCCAGGGCTCGCTGGCTGGCTGCACCCCGACTCCCCTCACCTGTTTAGGATCTTACTTTACACTTATCAACTGCTGCCTGGGGTGTGGGCCGGGCAGTAATGCAATGGCCCTCGGAGCTGAAGAACTATCTGGGTGGACGGACACGGCTACAGAATCAGAGCGCAGGGCACCAACAACGCCTTCCAAGTTACCGGCTCTGCTCGTGTCTCTCCACCCGCGGTGACTGAGAGCTATTTCCTATGCCACTGTGCCAGAGCAGAGGGGAGATATTTGGCTGTCCTTTGTCCCTGCAGCCTAGGGCCACAGCACCAACCACTTCTCTGTTGCACCTTTTGCCACAGAGCGTGGCTCAGCAGTGCACGGTGAACGCCAAGGAATGCGATCCGTTGCCAGGAAGCAGAAGCTCCCTGTCTCACAGGAGCACCGGGCAACGAGGGAGATGAGGAGGTCTATGGAAGCCTGGACAGGTTCCTCAAGGCCTGCTTATTAGCAAGTGACAGTGCATCCATTCCGGGGCCTGGAGCACTCACGAGAAAGGGTGTGGCAAAGTCCACAACACGTGTGTTAAGGGAAACAGGAAGGGAATCCAGTGTGTTTCAGGGGAGGATCTTGAAAGGACGCTCGCTTTCTACACTGCACCTCCCTGTAACGTCTACATTACTCCCGTAAGCACAAATGACCTTCCAGGGCGTGCTTCTTCTCTTAGAGTGATGTCATTAAGGTTCACAGTTACACAAACCTCCCAAGAATGGATGCCAAGACAGGTAACCGGAGATCCTCTCTAAACACATACGCATCTCTGAGTCTGCACTTGGGCGCCAAGACTGAGAACACGGACGCCGCCAGGGGGACCAAGTCAAGATGGGGAGGGGAAGGGGCAAGCCCTGAGGCTATGTTTGCCCTTGAATCTGCAGGGCTGTCCCCAGGCTCAGAGAACCTCTCACCAAGTAGCCCCGGCATCTCTCTCTACTCTGGGCAACGCCCTCTCTCCTGCATCGGTCTCCATACAAGCCCTCGGGCCCAGCCACTTCCGCAGGGTCCTAGCCTGGCCCGCCCACCAAGGTCCCACCAAGCCCTCCTCCTTTGGGGGCTCGTGGCATTCCATCACCGAAGTGTCTTCCGGGGCCACTTGGTTCGTTATGTACCGTGTGTGTGTGTCTGGGCTTCTGGACCAGACTGCCAAGCTCTAGGCACGTGCCTGAAGGGTCAGGAGGTCGCACTACTTTTCGCTTCCTATGCCTGCAGTCTACAGACACAGTCACACGCCCGAGCAGGAGGACACGTACTTAATGGCCACAGCTCCCAACAGGACTGACCGTCCTTTCCCTCTCTTTTAGAGGGACTACTTCCTGGTGCATTTTCTTTTAGTCGGCTGGGTCACAAGCCTCTGTGATTGGCACGGGTTCTCGAGTGGGGAGCACTTGAGCTCATCCCTGGCAGACGCTGAGCCTCAGATGGATTCTAAGTGGGTCTGGGCCGAGCAGGAGACATCAGAGGGGAGCACGGACGCTTTCACCGCTTGGGAACGGTCTGCAACGGTTACCTGACTGTGACGGTGGGAACTGGGTTAAAGAGGACGTTCTTTCTCGCTTGACAGGAGGGCAGTAATTTCCATCTTCTCGGTCGGAATCTACAGAAAATGAGGAGGAGGAAGAAGAGGAGGAGAAAGTCAGGTTGCTTTCACTATTACAACCAAAGAGGATGAACCGTTTTAGAGATTTCCTCACCTTCTCCACCTTCGGGGCTGGAGCCTCCGGCTGGCCTCTGAAACGAGAACACACGGCAGGGCGGTGAGAGAGGGCCAGGTTGCCCCGCACCCGGCAGCGTGGGAGTTCTTCAGTGAGTGCGTCCTGAAACGCGGCCCCGGGGGCCAGCTCCCTGAGCTCAGGCACCCAAGTCACGGACAGACTTTCAACCTAACATTAGGCTCAAAAATCCCCCCAAGAACCTTCTGTGTCTGCCTTTCCAGGCCATGGGGCCAAGGAGTCCATGGGCTGAGAACATGTTTACTGCACAAAGACTGGTGTCTTTGTCTCTCCACAGGTCACAGCTAACTACGTGCCACCCGCCACGCCCCCCCCCCCCCCCCCCCCCCCCCCCCAGTCAAGCACAGTGAAACGGTGCCTGGCTGGAATTCACTTTGCCAAGAGCTGGCAAGTGACTCGCTCCGCTCTGGAGGGCAGCCAGACTGGGTAAAATGGTCACCTAACACCGGATCGTAGCAGCCTCCATTCCCTGCCCTGGCTTGTTGCACAGTGCAGAACGCTGCTTCAAGGTATTATTTCCTTCAAGGTTATTATTTCCAGAAGATACAGAACTGTGATGCCTGGGACCTAAGTCCGATGCAGAGTGTTCAGAACAACTCAGCGGACCACACAACCTACCAAAAAATCACCAGCGAGGTCAGAAGGTGGCCGAAGAATTTCCTCCTTAACAACGTTTAGTTTTAGAATGTTCACAACTAGCCATCCAGAAGCCTTAGGATGAGGCCCCGTTCCCAACCCCCGGATAATACCCAACCCCTAGCAGACAGCCCTTCTCAGAGACGTGTGACTCTTCCGAAAGAAGCAGCCAGAAGCAAACACTGACGAGTGCACATCAGTCCTCCCGGGGCACTGAACGTGGGAGTGAGCAGAGGAGCCAATTTTCTTAGTTTCAGAAAAGCCCCTAGGGGTCAAGGTTAGCCAAAGGAGGACCACCTGCCTGGAGGAGCTGTTAGGGATTAGATGAGGCGCGCCTGGGAAAGTGCTCTGTGAGCCGAGGGCGGGGTGGAGACAGTTGCAGTAACTGCCCTAAATAACGTAAATAACGGGCTGTGAGCACCGGCTGGAGCCCTGGGCGCCACTTTCCCCATAAAGGGCCACAAAGGACTTTCAGCATTTTGGGCCACGTGTATATCTCACCGTCTTAGCTTGTAGACAGAGGCCCGGAGTGCAGACCCTGTCCTAAGGGACAGGGAGAGCAAAGGATCCCAGGCTGCACGCTCTCCTGTGTGAGCTGACAACGTGGGCTGGAGTCAGAAACACAAGCTGTTCTAAGCGCCCGCTGCAAGCCTCTGTGAAGGGGCGAGGACGGCTGCTGTCCCCACATCCGCAAAGGCTGATCCGGGGGCGCAGGGGAGGCCATCCAGCAGAGTGCTTAGTAAACGAACCCCTCATGACACAACAGGGGCTCGACAGCCCGTGGGGCAGCTGTGAGCGCACCACTGGGTCCCACACGAAATCAAACACGGGAGGAGTCGGGCAGGCGGGCTCCAGATGGGCACAAGCCGGCGGCAGGAGCCTCAAGGGGCTCGACCCCTCTGGAAGGCCTGCAGTACTTTCTCCCAGCTCGACACTTCCTACAGGTACACCTTGGGCAAACTGTTTCACTTGCCCAGGCTCGTTTCCTTGCTTGGGAAATGGGGGCGCCGGCACCGGCGCCTCAGGGAGATTGACGGGGTCAGTGGGATAAGCAGGTGGGGCAGCACTCAGCCCGACCCAACGCCCGGCCAAGGTGGGGCTCTCCCAGCCGGCTCACTTCCGCTGGATGTTATGCCCTTGTGTGACAAGGGTCCAGATGTGAAGTCACATCCTGGGGCAGCCAGATGAGGAGTCAGGGATGGGGACGGGGCCAGGGGTGTTAAGAAGATGGCCCCAAGCCCAGGACTAAGCACTGGGGTGGCATCTGACAACACAGAGCCATGACGCTGGCACAACAGACCTTTTCTCCCAGGACCATCCCCTTCCTTGGGTGACATCACTGAGGTGCAGACCCAGGTCTGGTCCCGTGGCTCCTGGTGCTTCGCTCCTCTCCCCCACTAAGCATTCTGGCTGTACCAACCCCACACGTGGCAGCCTCTCAGATCCCGCGGGATCTGTTACTTCCACAGAGCGACTTCTGGGATCGGGAAACGGCCCCCCCCCCCCGGTCCTGCTCTCTTGTCCCTGGCTCCTCACCTGACAACCCCCTCACACCCACCCCTGTCCTCTGGCCTCGTTGTCCCCTGCAGTCCTCCGCCTCTCACGCTGATCGTGCGATCTGTGTCACGGCCTCCACCGGCTTGAGTCCCAGGAGGGCGCTGGCACGCAGCACACAGTGGGACCTCGCCTGGCATTTGTTCAGTGAAGGGACACATATCTCAGGTGCTCTGAGGGCCTCAGAGAAGCTGCTAAGGCCTGTGTCCCTGCATTCCATGCAGAAGAGTGGCCCCTAGCCTGGTCAGCAGTCCAGAGAGCTTGTCACGCCCCAGCTTCCTGTTTCCTCAGCTGCCAAAAAGGGTGTTCCTCCACCAGCTCAATGCCAAGAGGCCTCTGCACCTAACTTCCCTCTGCCCTGCAAGCTATCTTGTCTCATTTCCCCATGTGCGGATTTCCAGAAATCTACACATTTCTGATTTTCTTCCACTGTACTTGCAAACGACTGTGTGATTTCAGTCATCTCCAGCTTACTGACACTTGTTTTGTGGCCCCGCAAGCAGTCTGTCTGGAGAGTGTCCCGGTTACTCTGCAGCACAGCGCCGTCTGGAATGTTCTCTGGGGCAGGTGGCCTGCCAGGCCAGCGGGGTTGAGTGCTGTCCGAGCCCTCCCGGAGCCCTGCAGACTACTCCACTGGGGTGCTGGGCTCTCCGACACTACGACTGTATCTGAATTCTCCCTTCAGTTCTGTCAATTTTTGCTTCACGTGTTTTGGGGTTCTTAACTGACACCGAACTTTCTTACCTATGCCAACAACACCCCAAGAGTCTCAGGAATCGGGAGTCTCCTTAAGAATGTGATGGGTGCCAGGAACCCCCCAGAAGTGTGCCCAGACCAAGAGCTGAGGCCTCCGGGGCCCCGTCTGTCCATGCCCTACGACCCCTCCTTGCTGTCACGCTTCAGACTCCCAGTCTCCTTCCTGTTTTCTCAATCTGCCAACACTGTTCCCGCCTCAGGGTTCCTTCTGTGTGTGCTGCCCCCAAGGCCTGGGACGAGTTTCCTGCAGCTCCGCTCAGCATGGCCTCCTCCAGGGGGAACCCTCCTCCGGGGGAAGCCGAGCTCGCTCACTATCCCGCCACACAGCGAGCGGAAGCTGCTCCTCTCCACCCCACCCACAGCCTCTCGCGCCTCTGCCGTTTGTGTACCAGCTGGAAAGGATGGTGTCCTTTCCATCCTAACGTGTCCTTTCCATCCTAACGTGTCCGTCTGGCTGTTCTGCCCACAGCTCAGCACAGAACACCCGGGACGCTGTGCACAAAAGATGCTCGGCATGCACTCGTTGCATAAATGGAGCCCGAGTTGGTCGCAGCCCCTTCGGTGACCTGGAGAAGAGAGGGTGCCTGGCCAGACAAGATTCAGATACGTCTAGTCCCTTAAGCCCCAGGAGACCCTCAAACCCACACCTCAAATCTCTTCTAAGAGGCATGTGACTGGTGTCTTGGTCCTGGAAAAGCTGAGAGGCCAAGGCCAGGGGAGGACAACACAGGAGATTCCCCCACCAGGAAGAACCTTCCAGAAGCTGCTGGAACCTCCTGTGGGGTCTGAACTAGCCAACTCAGAAGCAGTAAGGAAACTGATGCCAGCGACTCTCCTCAATAGGAACTAGCACAAAGAAACAAGACAATGCACAAGGAAGTAATTTCTGCTTGCCTTTGGATATGTCAACTCTTCCAGAAACCCTCAACTCTTCCAGCTGCCCACGTGAGCCTGAGGTCTGCCCCCACCCCCCAACTGCACTGAAGGTCTCAGCTTGCTGTCTGGCTGTCTCGTGCTGTCTTCTCCCCAAATGGAAAGGCCTGGAGCAAAGCAACTCCCTCTGAAGCCAACCCCGGCCCCAAACAAGGCCAACGCAGTCTCCACGCACACTTTTTGCCAACACAGCAGCCTGGTAGTCAGGGGCCACCCCTCACCCCAACCAAGGGAGAGGCCGATTGGGGTCAGCTGAGAACAATGCCCAGGGCACAAACAGCTACGGCTCCTCGGACCCCGGAAGTGTGCATCCAAAGCTCAGGAGCCACAGCCATGGGGACTCGAAGAACAGGCTTCCAGGATTCCTCTGTGGGGAGGAGCCAGGGCAGAAGCAGTGTGAAGGCCCCATTTCCTCCTCTGCCTCTTCCCACACTAGAATCCACCTCTTTGAGGGTCAGGGTTTCGGGAGGATACCTAGAGGACACTGGGGTCAGCACCCATCTGGGACACCGTGACGAACATACCCCAAATCAACACTTACATAAGGAGGCAGGAAAGAAAGAAGCCCAAAGAGAATCCTTCAATTCGCTTCGGGCTTACAGAAGATGAAAGGCCCCCACGGTGGCGGCTGCTGTGGACGGGTGGAAAGAATCACAGGGGCGGCAGCCCTCTCCCCTCAGAGCCACGGGAACCTCGGGGGGAGCCGCTCGTTCTGTGAGGTGTGCGTGTCCCTCTTGCCAAGGACAAAATAGATGGTAACGTCTAACTCGGAACAGGACCCTGGACTGCAGACGTGGGAAGCTTCAGTTCTTTGTAAAGGATGAAACGGTGAAAATTTATGACCATTGTGCTTATCCAGGATCCCCCACCCCCACCCCATGCCCTGAGAAACCATGGCTCTCATGAGGCTGCTTGGTGTGGCCTCAAGAAGGACAAAGGTGCTAGGCCGATCCAAGGGGAAGGAATGGAGCTGGCCACTGTGTCTCCAAAGCTGACACACAGGGAGAGTAAGCAGGAGTGAACAGCACTGCCTTCCCGACTTCCCAGAAAAGACCAGAAAACGAGACCATGCCAGACACCATTTGGCTTGCCTGGGCCTCAGCGACTCCAGTAGGGACTGATCCGTTAGAAAGCTTGCCTGGCTGGGGCTACAGGGAAATGGATGCCTGGGATGAAGAATCAGTCAAGGGAGGGGACTCCGGACATGTCCTTGTCTTCAAAGGCACTATGGGCTGATTCAATGCTGTTTATTCTGCAACTGGGTGACCAGCTCAGAACTTCTTACTAAAAAGGTAGATACTGAAGAAAAAAAATCATGGCCTCCGAAGGTCTGAATGTCGGGCGGGGGGTGTGAAATGAGGGTCCAAATCCCATGCAGAACCTAGAAGAGGAGGGAAGCTGTCCAGCCAGGGGTCTGGTTCCAGGACCTAAGCTTCCTGGTGGGTCTAATAAACACACTTCGGGCTCAGCAGGGCCTTGGCTCTGAGCACCAGTCCAGGAGACTTAAGCCAGACTCAGAGTAAGCACAAAGAGCTGCCTGCTTTCTCCGGATCAGAGAACTTAATTTGGATGTGGTCTGGTCTTCTCCAAGCTGTCTTCTGAGAGCCAGGAAGTCTGATATATAGAGGCTTGTTCCCGGTACTGAGTCTTAGATGGCCAGAGTCCGGGGAGACTGAAAGATGAGCGGGCCCTCTCTAAGCAACAATTCAGCGAGCCGCTATTTATTATAAAGAACTTTCAGCTTTACGTTTCCTCAAGGGATCATGCAATAAAGAACAGACTAAACGTGATGGACGAGATTGGCTGGGTCAGGGTGGGCGGTTTCCTGAATTCCAGTGTGGTACAGGGCAAGATCCAAATCTGTTTGGATGTGAGAGCAACTAGTCCTAGCTAACCAAAGGAACATCTCAACCTGAGAAGAAACTGGGATCAGGTTCCATCTGCTTTAATTTATGCCCTAAGCGACCTAGAAAAAGTTTACTCTGCTTTGAACATGCCCGATCACTAGAGAAAGCCAGTTAATGGCAGCCACTGGCAACAAGCCAGTTTTCTCTGCTGAGAACCCAAAGGAGTAAGTCCTGGTTGGCTCAGAGCTATCACCAAATGATGTGAAGGTGGCACTGACGGGCTTCTGATGGGACCAGGGACTCCCACAGCTACAAATGCTAAAACCAAACAGCACATGTGTGTGTCATGTGCACGGCCATTGCTGCTATGCTGGTATGTTCATCGACTGCTCCCCCCGGTCCTGACTTCCTCCCCCGGTGACCCACAACCCGGCTTGAGGTTTCCCACTGTTAACACTTGACCTTGCATGGCCAGGCTGGGGATGGTTTGAATTTTGGGGGATTAGAGCCTCTGACCCAAAGTCCACAAGAATTGACAAGTCCAGTCCCATCGGACAGGCTACAGAAATCCCCATCTGGCCCGGCCGCAGGCAGAAGGTGAGACCCCCACCCCCCACCCCGGTCTTACCAGATGGGCATTAGATAAGGCCCACACCAGCCTGTGTGCCTCTGGAGGAACAGCTGCTGTGACTCCACCTCTGTGACCTACCCATTTGCTACTCTCAATCGAAAACCCTCAGCCTCTCGAGTGACAGGCGGCTCTGTGAGCTGTTGTGCTGTTCAGACCAGACAGCAGCAAAGGGCCCCAGAGCCTCTTGGGCAGATCCACACGGAGGTCGTCTGTTCTCAGGGAACCGAGGACACGATTTCCTGTGCCTGTGGAGGCTGAAGGCACAATAACTCACAATACCTGCTCAGCAGAAGGTTCCAGGAGCTGCTGGGCCCCCAACCGAAAAAGTGATCATCTCCTAATTCTTGCTCTGTCAGTTCTGTGCTTGCCTGTGAACCCCTGGAACACTCTGGTGTGGGTGCCTCCCGGCCGGAATCTTTACTGGGCCCAAACCCACTTGTACACCATGAGGGACTGCCCCCGTCACTGCTGCCCGACACACGGTAAAGGCCGTTTATTCTTCTTCCACTACACACTGACTCCTCCAAAATGTTCCAAGTGGCCTCCAACCTCACCTCTGCTGAACATCACTTCTTCCTGTGTGTCCCAGGGTTTGGTGGCTGTAACTGAATTTTCATCATTTCCTCAAGCACCCTGGTGATGTGACACAAGGGATCGCTGAAGGTCTGGGACTGGGACACCCTGGATGGCTACCCAGTGTTGGGTGTGCACAGCAGGGTTCCTCGTTTCCTTAAGAGTCATTTTTCCCTGCCAGAATGGGGGTCTTAGGTACCCACGTGGAGTTTTCAATCCTGAATGTAGGGTGATGTTTACCTTTCCCATTTTATCAACCTCCAAACACTCAAGACATTTCTTGTTCTCGAGAGTTCACAATCTTCTCCACCTATAATCTTCAAAAGCCTTCTCAATACAAAGATAAAGGGCTCAAGGGGTTCCCTCTGGATTCAAAAGAAGAGTCTTTTCTTCTTCCTGCTTTGATTGAAGACAAGCAGTTCACAGCCTAACCACAGTCCAAACACAACCGGTCTTGCAAAGCAGTCTGCTTTAGACACCTCCTCTTCCTCTAGATCAAGGAAGCTGGGGCTACTGGTGTTTCTAAGGCCCTGAACCTGAACGCCCAAATTCAGGGAGAGGAGAAAGAAAAATGGAAGGACGGAGAGGGGTCGAATTTGATTTGGAAGGTTCTACCCCATTACTCAATCCCTCTTTTGACCCCTTATGTCTCTCTCAGGCAACAGGATTTGCTTCTTGCTAGGGGTGTATATAAATTCCCCCATTTAGAAAGTCTCAATGAAAAAGGGGACTCAATCTTCCCTGACTTTCTGGCAGCAAGAATTAAGGGGTGCTGCAGAGATCATGATCATCTTTTCAGTTATGATCGGCTGCTTGCGGTCTAGGGTCTGACCTGAGGAGCCCAAAGGGAAAGGGGCCGGTCTGGGTTGGGACCCCCAGGCCGTGGAGTGCTGGGTGGAGGTGGACTTACCCCTGCCAGTTCTCGCGGGAAAGGAAGAAGCTGGGCTTCAGGAGTGCTGGCTGAAGCGCTAGCGGGGGCAGGAGGCTCTAGGGCATGCTCACCAGCTGACTCGGGGTGACCCGTGCCATGGTGGGGGGCCTCAGCCTCCCCCCGAGGCTCCTCTCCCGAATCCGACAAGTCTTTTTGCTCTGCAGAGGACTGGGAGCAAAAAAGACAATTTTCCTTCAATGTAAACAAAGGCTGCAACACAGGGCAAGGGGTGGGCGGGGATCGAAGGGCTAGAGACGTTCAGACTTCAGCAGCCCCTGCCTGGGAGGATGAGACAAGAAGCCTGGCACATGCTGTTGTGTTCTGCCCGACGACACTGGCCCTCCAGAATGAAAGAATGGAAAATGAGTGCGGACTTGGCTGCTGTTTAACTTTGCAGGGAGCTTTGAGGTATGCAGGAGGCCTGCGACCCCATTTCCACAACCTGCAGCCTGGAGCTACTGTGCTTATGGGCTGTGAACGAGACGAAGATGGGGGCAGGGCCTCTACCGGAGGGGAACAGGGGCGGTTATGTCCATTTGTCTCTAGGGGTTGATGACCCATCTCTGCAAGGATACTGAGGAGGGAAGTTGGCCCTCAGCACCATTTCTGTCCATTAAAAAAGTGGGGGAGGGGAGGCAGGCCTGGAATAGCCTACAAAACGGAGTGTACACGGTTTACAGTGCTTCTAGCACCTTCCAATTCGTTCCGCTTAAACCTGAGATAAAGGGAGCGCTTTCTCGCCTCAGTGAGTGCAGATGCGGGGTGACCAAACCAGCTGCCAGAGACACAGAGAGCTGGCTTTCTATCAGATGGGTGGGAGTTCAGCTGGAGGAGGGAGACCCTTGGCCTAGGATTTTCCCACGTTCACCCCAAATACCTTGGCAAGGGTGTATTTAGAAAACAGCCAGGGTAAGAGAAAGCTGGTTCTGGAAATTTTTGTTCTTGAAGGTACAACACCCCTGGCTTCCTACGAGGTGGTTCCTGGGATTCTGGAGGGGCTCCCAGGGACCGGGAGCTCTGGGACGAACGGGAGCTCTTGAGGAATGGGTTACAAAGCCGGTGTCCTGCAACAGATGGGCTCTGGTCCCCAAATCTCCCGCTTGGCATCGTTCGCAACACGGAGTCATTTCTCTCGCTCTGTGAACTGAGTGGCCACCTTGTCCTTCCACAGACCTGGCCACTCTTCTTCTGAGTGTGAAGTGACTAAAACCTCTTTACATAGGGCTTGGGGGCTATTCCTTAAAATGCCAGTCTGTTGGATCAAAGGAACTCTACAAAGACGACTTGAGAGAACTTTTGAACATTCTGAGGAAAGCAAAAGCAACAAAATGTGAGCTCATTCATATCCCGAACAAGTCAGCAAAACCGATTCTTCCTATAAAGGGGAGAAGCACAGACACGAAAGCCTTCCTTCTCAAGCTGTCCCTCAAACCCACTCAACATGCAGAGGTTGGCCCATGCACCAGTTGGGTGCTACTTTACGGCTGGAGATTAAACACCCGATAAGAGAACATTAAGCCATAAGCTCTGTGGACAATGGCCTATCTCTAATTAGAACCACTTGGGTTCTTTTTTTTTTTTTTAACCCCTGCTTTTAGAGCACGAATGTTCAAATGCTCTCATGGCGTTGAACTTGAAATGACGGCTAAACTGGAGGACCAAAAAGAAACACATATGCCATTCCAGCGTTTTCTACTTGGGTCTGAGTATTTTTGTCGGACAGGAAAAGGGAGCTCTAGAGAACCAAGACAGGGCCTGTAGTTTTTCAACATATTTGTGAAACTCTGGCATCAAGATTTTGGGAGCCTTTGACATCATCCTGAAATGTACATGGCTGACAAAAACCAAAACGCACACACGCGCACACAGGATAGGCTTGTTAATCAGCAGTAAGCTTTGAAACTGGGTCTAAACATACTGTGGCAGCATTCAGTGACCCCTTCCTTCCTGCCCATCCGCATCTCTGCAACTGCTTTGTCTTTCCACCAAGCAGACGTTACCCCATCGGCCAAGTGCAACTCCCACAAAGCCTTACCCCTGCAGAGTAATACACTCGGAAGACAGAGTGTCTGAAAGAAACATCAGTCGTCACAATCAATGAAACACACTCCTAAGGAGTTTCGAAAATCTCTTTACATCAAAAGGAAGAAAAAACCAAACGGGTCTCCATTCAAGGCAGTTAAGAAACAGAAATACGTGAAGGCAAGCCGTTCACGAGGAGTGCCCTCTTGAGGAAGCATGAGAGCATGGGAGGAAGGAAGGACGATTCCCGGCTGTCGGTTGGGCTCTGGGTCTGGGTCCAACTGGATTTTCGGCGTTAGGGCTGGAGTTCAAACTGTCAACCGCTTTCTCTAACAGGGAACAATAGGGGGATCTGACAACCTGTGCTGACACTAAGAGATGCCACCACTGGCAGGCCACCACCACCAATTTGTAGCCTGCTGTTAATGCAACTTGGACTGTGGTTAGGACTGACAGAAGACGCCACGTGGCTTTGCTACTGAACAAAACCAAAAACCCCGCCTGGGCTAACGGCTTCATTTTTTCTCTTTTTGATTTCAAATCTTTTGCCTCAATCATGGTTCAGAGAATAGTTGGGCCTGTGGAGTGTTCTCCTTGGCAGGGGGAGGGGAGACACAAGTTCTTTGAAGGGCAGCCCGCTGGGTGGTTTAGAGACAGTTTACTGAAAGGGAAGTCAGTGGTCCCACATTTGACAGTGGGACTTCCTGGTCTTTGTGGGTCAAGAAAGGGCTCCAGAGATAGTCGTAAGGGACATTTTGCCGACGATTAGGACAACATAAATATGGCCTACGTATTGAAGGACATTTCTAAAATAAGCATCACTTGCTTAGGAGTGACAATAGCTCTGGGGCCATGGCGAGGGCCGCCCTATTCCCAGGAGGCACCTGCAGAAGGATTTAGGGGAGAAGCATCAGGTGGGCACCACCTATAGTCGAGTGCTTCCAGCATTTAAGACAAAGATGTCCGCGCTGAGGCCAGGTGAAGCCAGGTGAAGGACATCCCGGCGTCTGCAGGCTCAGTCTTCTAACTTTTCTGAGGACTGAATATTTTCAAAATACAAAGGTGGACAGGAGAGGAGAAACCAAAACGAGAGCAGCCTGTGCGGCCCGTTCCCAGCTCTGCTTCTGCAACGTGAGAAGCAGACGGGCTGGAACCTGGGCCAGGGAGATGGGAACTGAACGAGGCCCGAACCCTCGTCTGTCAGAAGTGCCACGGCTGCTCCCTGCAGCGCCGCCTCGCTTCTGAGCCGTCATAAGCAGCAGAGAAAGAAAGGAAGATTCCACCTTCACCCGGCCACTACCCACCCAACAGCTCAGACAGTTGCCCTCATGGACGGTCACAGAAGGCCCTCCTTCGCAAACACGCAGAGACTTCCCGCGTCCTGCCGGGGATCTGGTCCCGCAGGCCCGGCAGAAGTGGAGGGCTGAACTCTGAGGAACCGGAGATCAGTTATTTTTAGAAGCCCATTTCGAGTTGGCTCGGAGTGAATGTTTTGATAAGAACTACATTTGCACATTTTTAACATGATGCTGAGCAGTTTCCTAGCTACTCTTCTGATTCAGCCTCACCCCAGCCTGCTGGAGGTAATACGTGGAAGTTATAGCCTCCGAGCCACAAGGCTGCAGGCAAGAAGCACTTCGACCGTGAAAACAGTATTGAAATGGGAGTCAGAGATTTAAAAAACATTCTAAATTTGGCCGAACAAATGCTACATTTTAGTGTTTCTTCCTGCTGGCTGTCCAAGTCTTCGGGTTGAAAGTATTAATTCCTAAATTTAAATCTGGGGTCGGCCAATTTTTTCTGTAAAGGGTCAGCTACTAAGTATTTTGGACTTTGTGGGCCATATGTCTCTGCCCAAATTACCTCACTCCGCTGTCACAGCTGGAAAGCAGCCTCGGCTACTGGGAACAGGGTGGGCATGGCTGTGTGCCAATAAAACTTTATTTACAAAAACAGGCGGTGGTGGCAGGCCTTAGTTTGCCGACCCGTTTCAAAGTGGTTCAAAAGATCATAAAAACATTCAAAAGTCTAAAAGATCCTCGTTTTACAGAAAGCCTGAGAGAAGCAACTTTCACATCTGAAACAGAAACTGAACACATGCATTTCTAAGAGTTAGCAAAGGCGCACCAGCCCCTTCTCTGTGAGCGAACCCCCAAAAGACAAATGACAGAGATACTTGTAATTAAGCTACGTGTACTAGTCAAGGCCCAGGGGAGAGGAGACCCCAGAGGGCTGATGTGTCTTGAAAACAGCACCTGGAAAACTGAGACGAAACAGGAAGAATGTTTCCTTGGGTGCTGTCATTCTCTCTTTAGCAGAAGAACAAACAATGGGAAAGTTTAACATGAGAGCAAGACAAGCACACGAGCCCCGGCTCACAAGAAGGCACCCTGCAAGGGTATGTGTGTGTGTTCGTGGGTTTAAGACACCACTTCTCCCTCCTGCCCCCCTGCGCGCACACACGCTCTCTTCCTGGCACCGTACTTGAACAAGGTCCAGGAAAACGTGGGCCACACACAAGCCTGGCCTCTCTTCTCAGACCGAGGGACAGGGTCTAGGAGCAGTAGCTGGGCTGTGAGGAGTCCCAAATCGCCAGACCAGCGGTCCCGGACTTCAGGGCTGGCCACGCCGCCAGAGGACCGGGCATCTAGCAGACACCTCGCCTGTGGATCACAAGTCTCCAAAAGGAGAGCTTTTGAACGGATCTGTTCTTATCAACAAGATGTAAATGGATTTGGGGCACCTGGGTGGCTCAGTCAGTTGGGCATCCGACTCCTGATTTCGGCTCAGGTCATGATCTCAAGCCCTGTGTCGTGAAACCAGCTAGGGATTCTTTGTCTGCCTCTGCCCCTCCCTCGTGTGTACTTTGCGCTCTCTCAAGAAGAAAAACAAAAAAAAAAAGAAGAAAAGAAAAGAAAGATACAAACAGATGTCAAAACACACCAAATCTAGCACTTTGGTCACTCTGAAATCTTGCAAAGGGTATTAAATTATACCTGCTGTCCTGGGGGTGAGGGGTGGGGTGGGAGGGATCAACTATTTTTTTGGCCAAGTAGAGTCCTCATATAAGCTTGGGAAGCATCACCACAGAACATCAACTACCTTGGACACAACCCCAATCTTCCACACTGATTGGTCAGGGACAGACATAAAATCAACGACTTCTAGGTAAACGGCAGCATGCGACATCAGAACGCTACCATGGCACCAATCAGGCCTTTAACAATCAGGCCTTTGACGAACTGCTAGCTCATTCATTGCTAGGAGTTAGGCAAGGTATTTCCAACATCAGCGCAACCGAGACATTTGAAATCCAAGAGCAAGAAGGCAACAAAGAACAAAGATGGATGGTAAATACATAATGCAAGCCAAGTACTAGATAATTATTCTAAATGCATTTCTGCCAAGTTGGTTGGGGGCCAAAATATCTCCCTAAAATCTTTAAAGGTCCTGTCTTCCCCTTGAACCACCATTACTCGCTCTCCTTCCTTCCTCCTTCCCTCCCCCTCCCCCTTCCTTCTACCTTTTCTCTCCTACTCTTCCTAATGTACAGAAGCATTTCTAAAATGAACCATTAACAATTAGAAAGCAGCTTCCTACCACTGTTCATAGCAAGGCTTCTGAACCCTTTTCACACACGCCCGTCTTAACCTCTCACCAGGATAACTTAAAGCCACAGGACCTTTTCCTTTCAAGCTCAAAGTGAAGGCTTAAAAGAGAAGTACCCTTGGCCTTGTGACCTGGGAGAGACCTCTGGGAGAAAACAGATCAGAGTAATCATGTGACGAGAGAACATACCGGCCCCTTACCTTTTGTCCTTTATCCTTCTGAAACACAAAGACGGGCGGAGCAATGGCAGGTTTTTCTGCAAAAAGAAAAATTGGTTGTTTTCCCCCCAACACTATATTCATACAGTAAACAAAGCTGCATTTGTTTGTAATAAGTTAAAAGCAAAAACCAAACCCGATATAAAACTAGTAACTCCAAAGAACGTCAAAATCACTTAGAAAATGGTTTCTTAAAGTAGCCACGGGGGCGTGTTGTTTGTGAACATCTGACACTTAATGTTAGGGTGTGTGCACTTTTCTGGTGCATGTTATACATCAAGAAAAAGGTTGCAAGACTCTCTTAGAACAGCCACGCCAGTGATGGACAGAGAGTGGTGGGGAGGGCGGCACGCTGCAGGGTATCCAAGACAATGCCGTTCTGCGCCATCAACCGTGGCCTTGCAGGAATGTGGCACAGAGATGTCAGACCTTTACGTGGCATCTCCTGAATTTCAAATGCTGAAGACTAGTTTAGGTTTATCTTTTTTTTTTTTTTTTTTTTTTTTTAAATTTATAGGCCAGCGGGGGCCGGGGGATAACCAGACTGCAACCTCTATCCACACAGCTCATGCTCTTTGGAGAGCTTACCCTGGTTGAGTCACCTGACATTCCACCTGGATCTCTAAGTGACTGCCCATTAAAATAAAAAAAAGGATTTAAGGAGTTGCGAAAATTCTGAGTCCATCTTGCATAGCTGTTGTGGAAGGAAGACACCCTTTGAAATGTTCAGACACGTGATGAGACCTATTGTTCTCAGGCAACACCATTTCTCTCTTACCCAGGGGCAGCTGAATCTACAGCCCTTTGCCACTCGTGCCTGCGTGGATGGCAGCGGGGACTGTGGGTGAGGACTACGTTCACCCGTGGGGGCAGGCCCGGATGCTGCCTGCCTCATTGCCTGGGGGTTGGGTATGGTGGCTCTGGGTGCACCCAGGGCCCTCGTCGGCATTCAAAGCCTCGAGAGCAGACAGTGGATGGGAAGCGAGGGGGATCATGAACATGGGGAGCACCGCACAGCCCTGCTGTTGTGGAGTCCTCGGTCCTGGGAAGCCAGGATAACAGAAAACCTTCCCTTACACCAGCTTTACCCAGTAGGACCGCGAGGTGGGAGGGGACACAACCTCTGGTTCGAGAGCGCAGTCGCGTGGGGAGCTGGTCATAGCGGCTGGTCTAGAGAGTCAGGAGAACTTTCCTGAGAAGAAGTGGCTATGCTGAAGTCCAAAGAGAAGAGGCCAGAGGGGCTTGTAAAGTGACGGGGAGCCCCAGGGGCAGATGATCTCTGTGCTAAAGATTCGGGAAAGTGCCGTAAAAGGAGTTGGGTTCAGGTTCAAAGAACAGTGTGGGGAGGAGGCTATACAGAGACACTACCAGTCAGGAGGGAATGGCGATCACCCACGCTAAAGATGGGGAGGGGAGGAGGTGGGAGGAGGAAAAGGGACAAGACTGAGACGATCGAAAGCACACTGGCCCACTCCCATCCCCCCAGATTTTCACTCTTTGGAGAAGTAGAACAGACACTGGTCTTGACTTGGGGGCAACAGCCCACTGACGGCGGCCATTCCCTCCACTGTGCTCCACGCAGCACCTGAGTCCCTGAGTCTGATCCACCGTGACAGTCCTCACCACGCACAACCCACGACGAACACTGGGGCGGATGACATGGATGAGACCAAAGTACAAGGGAGGCGGCTGGGGGACAGAAGGGTCGCCTACGAAGCTTCCACGATTCCCTAAGCAGCCATGTCCCTGGCACAGGGGTTGGTGCTGCTTGACAAACCCGCGTGAATGAATGATCGAATGTGCCCATGCCAGACAATAAATGCCAGCAACGGAGGGGTGGAGGGGTGGAGGGGCCCTCGGACAGCAGCAGCTTATCCACACTATTTGTACTATGGGGATCCCCAGAGATCTTCGGGCCCTGCCCTTTACCCCACAAGCCCAGCATCCAGGGCTGCAGATCCAGGCCTGGACCTCACTTATGCCTTAGACTCCCAGCCGCTGCAAGGAGCTAAGGCACACTGGAGGGAGTTGTGAGTGTGGGCCAGCCCTGCATCCCTCCAACCCCTCCCCGTTTCTTTGGGGAACCACCCCTCCCTCGTCCCTGGGTTCTAGGTCTGAGGACGTTCCCCCAGGGGACACAACATGTAATTAAGCCCAGGCCACTGACAGTGAATGAGACTTGGGTCTAGGACTTTTGTTGGAGCTGGTGAAGGGGTGCTCTGTCTCCGCTGGGACTGCAGAGCTGGTGGAAGGTAACCCTGGGGTTGTGAGCAGTGTCACGTCACCAAAAGGGACCTTGGACCGGAGTCAATCCAGTGGGAAGCAGAGCTGGAGATGGAGGAGGAAACTGAATCCTGGAGAAACTGGTGGAAGCCGTGGGTCCAGCCCAGCCCAGAGCTAACCTCACCTCCACTGGACTTTTCAGTTAAGCCAACAAATGCTGATTTTTGCTTAAGCCGGTCTGAGCTTAGTTTCTGTCCCTTTCTCTAACAGCCTCCAGCCTGAGAGGAAAGGCGTAGCCACCGCAGACTTAACTAAACACACACACTACTCTGTACAAGAAACCTTGCACGGCCTCTCGGTGAAGCACAGATTCTCTTTCTTTCTCTCTCTCTCGGGACATATGACCACCAGATACACTAAGTATTTATGGGTTATGCTCTATCTCCCCTACTAAGACATCAACTCCATGAGATCGGAGACCGCCTCGCTCCCCTTGCTGACTCGTGGTCTGAGATCAATACTTGGCATCAACAAATACTGGATGGAGGGAGAAGTAAAGGTAAGGGGGTGCTGGGGAAAATGGATGGAAGGCCACTGAGGAAGGACTAGAACAGACAGAGAACCAACTGGATGGCAGACGAAGAGCTTTCTGGTGCTGGGAATTATGTCGGCACCCAGAAGGGGCTGCGGTGATTTGGGCAAACGAGGGAGAGTTGGGCTGCCTCTGGGTCCCTGGGACAGGACAAAGCCACAGGGCAGGTCAAGGCACGAGCAGGCAGAGGTCCCGTGTGAGAAGAACAACTCTGCACCACAACCGGGCACGCTGCTCAGCTGGGGTCGGAGGGAGGCAACAGAGGGGCCACGGGGGCCAAGCTGTGAAAGCGGCTTCCTGAAGAACCGGAACCCCGGCCGATACTCCCTCACCAGATCCCGGCCCGGGTCCTCCACCCCCTCGGCCATCACTATGGTAGTTAAGAGCCTTGTTGCTGTTTCCGCACCTCCGCTCTCACTCCCTGAAGGCCAGTGTCCGCACGGCAGCCAGAAGCCCTGGTGTGACACACACACTTAAAGCAGCACCGCCCTCCCAGACGGGGCGGAGTCCCCCCGCCCAGGCGGCCCCCACCTGACCACTACCCGGGCACTGCCCGGCCTGTGGTCTGTGACGCTCTGGACGTCTGCTTGGAGCACATTCGCTTCTCTTCCGTGGCCTACACTCGTTTGGGCACAGGCACCGTATCCCTTTGGAAGCTCCGAGTTTGATCTACATTCCCGCCCCCTGTGCGTGCGCCTGGGCATGCTTTCGGCCCACACCCACCACAGGTCACACTGCGGCTGCCTGTCAGGGAGGCGGAGAGACCACGGATACAGCATCCCCGGCTCATCAGCCGGTGCACACTACGAAGCAGCAGCCGATAAATGTTTGAACTGAATCCCCTCTGCACTTTTTCACACGTGTAACACCAGCTGCTATGTAATCACGCCAGTATTTATTGAGCCCTTAAGCTGTGCAAGGCTCTACAGGCACAATGGGGAACAGGAAGTCAGGAGCAGAAAACCTCAGGGTAAAACACCTGATGAAAAGGGATGGGATGGGTGTGTTTGTATTCGTGGCCTGGAGCTTGTGGGGGGTAATTTGTTCGCTGCACCCCCCCAACATCTACCCCCCCCCCGTTGGCAGCTCTAGAAGAACGGGGGGGGGGGGCTCTGTTGTGTTCACCGCTGTGCCTTCAGAGCCACACACGTAGTAGACGCTCAACACGAGGTTCGAGTAGACGCTCAACACGAGGCTCAACATGAAATGTCACTAGGATGGTGACCGGTGAGGTCAAGGCCCTCTGGGACCCCCACTGATGGATGGTTTGGTGATTGTGACAAACCCAACCACTACACTAACCAAAATGTGGCCACAAACTTCCGTCAGTTCTCCACCAAAAACACAAAGCACCAGAGTCACACAGATTTCATTGCCACTGGGCTCCAGGAGGGCCGACGTCCATTAAGTCTGCAAATTAGTGCTGACGTTACAAAAGGACAACTCGGATGCACCCCATTCCAAGGAGGAGCGCCCCACACTCACCACAGCAGCCACAGACTTTTCTTAACTGGCTCCCATCCAACTGCCTCCGGTTATGTCACTGGATAAGCAGACTTCACTCAGCCGGCTGAAACCCAAGTTTGGGGAATGAACAGGGGACAGAGCAATGAGGCTTCTGTGACTTTTGCTTGAATTCCCAGCCCAGCCGGTCTGTCACAAGCAAAGGGAAAAACACCACCAGAGATTTCTAGACATACCCGGGCCACCATGAAGACCGAAAATATGAAAATGTTAATCAAACGCCAACAATTCGATCCAGATTCTGTCAACCAGGTGTTCTGTTTTGTTCCTGTAAAATGCTCTCTGATGGAAGGAGTTTGGAAAGAAGGAGCTCTCCTGGGGCATTGGCTCAACACATCAGCACAGCAAGGGTTAAGAAAATCAACAGTAAAGAAACCTGCTGAACCAAATGTTCCCCAAAGTTGTATGACCAGGGAACCCCTTTCCCCATCCCCTCCCCGATGGGAGGCGTGAGAACCGTATCCTGTGGATGGCCGTGGCCAACACTGGTGTGTGAAGTGGGGTGCGATTCGGAGCCCCCGAGTGGCTCCCACTACAGTGGGCTCCACCGGCTGGGAATGTGGGAGGCGCTCTGGCCTCCATGAAGCTCTCAATGACACTGCGTGCCAAGTCCACGGTGGCTGCTGCCACGTCCAAACCCTCCTCCACACGCTCCTGCTCGGCTCACGCAGTCCAGGCGGCACCTCGCCTGAGCCCAACCGTGATCCCAGATGCTGATCAGGCCCCGGGGCGGGAAACATCTCCCAACCTCCCAATCCCCAGCAAACAGCAGGGTCGGGGGCACTGGCCAGAAGCAGAAAGGAGTGAACCCCCGGGCCATCGGGCCCACAGGACCTGCTCTCCCTCTGGTCCTGCGTCCCGCGCCACCCTCCACCCAACTGTGAGGCACAGATGCAAAATGGGACTGCCCAGCTGTAATCCCTGAGGACGGGGGCCGTCCTGGATCCGGTCTTTGCAGTCATGGTGACAACACGGACAGGCAAGCCCAGTCACAGAAAGGCTGCAGAGTTCTTGTTTCAAACCTCTGCCAGATGTCTGGGACTTCTCCACACACACCCCCTAACCCGTCTTCAGGCCGGTGCTGCTCCCAGGGGCATTGCTGACACAGCCCTGACTGACAGGACACTCTACGCCACCCAGCAGAGCCTGGGAACCACTCGGCCTGCCGCACATCTCGCTACATTCATAGCTTCAATCATAATATTCATTCGGCAACTCCACACACCCGAGTGCCCACTGGGCGCCAGGCCTCATGCTGGCCTCCAGGGTGTGGTGGTGACAAGGAGAGATGTGTCCCCTGCCTGCCAAGAGCTGACGTCAGACTTCAGTTGAATGTTGCAACACAGAAGAAGCACAAAAGTGACTCGAGTGCGGAGCAGGGGCATCCAACCTGGTGAGGGTGTGGAAAAGGAGTGGATCCGGGAAGGTTTCTAGAGGGATGTGCCATCCAAGCAGAAGGACAGCAGCATCTAGCCAGGTGACCAGGAACGGGGATGAGGAGGGCAGCAGAAAGCAAGGAGCACCGGGAGAACTCAAAGGTCAAGGTGGTGTCTGCTCTGTGCCTGCTAATTTACTAATGCTTGCAACACACCAGCTGACTCCCGACCCTCAAGGACAGACAGAAAACAGACCACCCCAGCCCAGGGCCACAGGAGCACAGTGCGCCCCCTGCCTTCACCGGATCCCAGGTTTGCACATCTACGTCTGCGAGGTCTAGTGTAAAAGCTCCTGGAAGGTAAGCACCAATCATTCAGGCAGTTCCTTTCTTGAAGACACAAGTTAAAGATGGCTCCAAAGAAAGAAGGCGGGGGTCCCTGAAATGCAGGCTCCCTCCTGACCCGAGGGACCACAGACCACTCTCCCTACAGGGAGCACAACTCTCTGGGTAAAAGGTTTGGGGGGGGGGGGTTACCTCCAAGAAGGCAGGCCCTTCTCCTAGGGCAGAACTGAGCTGGGGCCCTGGCTCATAGAGAAAGTCCTCAGATGCCTTGGGTGCAGGTGAAGGAAGTCCTAAAAGCCTTACCCAAAAGTCACGTCCATAATTTGGTGTATGATATCTGTGTCAGGGAGAGGGCCCATAGAATACCTCCTCAAACAGTGGTAAAGAGGCTCAAAAGGAGAGAGTTTTAAACAAGTCCCATACTTGAGAGAATTAAAACACTGGGCTTCCTGGTACCACCCCTGTAAGTAGGCCAGGGACCAGGACTCAGGGTTTTACTTTGTCTTTTCTGTCCAGAAGCTGACTGGTGGCAAAACCCTAAAGAGAAAATGACATATGTACCTATCTCAGCGGCAGCAAGAATGCAAGAAGGAAAGGGGTGCAGCAAGAATGTTTTGCATGGAAGCCAGTGTAAGAAGGAAGAAGAACCCTTTGGGGGGCAAGCAGGTGACGGCAACTGCCCAGATGTGAGGAAAGGAGGTGGAGTCCCTGCCACCGGCTGCAAGCGTGGGAAGGACAGCACGGAGCTGGCCTGGACCCCAGAGGCGGCTCCGTGACAGAAGAGAATGCTTCTCCACCTGTGGGTAACGGAGGTCCTGGGATTGGGATCCCATCTTTAGACTTCTGCCAGCCTGTGTCATGTGATTCACAGCAAGGACATTCCTAGTTGGGGTTTCCCAAAACCCTGGGATGGTTTCATACGTGGGTGAGCAGTCAGAGGGGGCATATTTATGGGCTGGGCAGGCACTCCATGCTTGATATGCCTCACCTCCCTGAATCTTTGCAACCACTTCTGGAGGGAGGCCACACAAAGGGCTTTATTTTACAGAAGAGAAAATGGAGACTCAGAGGCTTGAGTGACCCAAGGTGCCGCCAGGTCTCCAACTGCATCTGAGCTACGCTGCCAGCCAGGTACCAGGGCCAAAGGGGGAAGTTACTACTTCGGTTTTGCATCCTTCCATATTTTCCGCTTGGCTGGGCCTTAGAGCTTAAGATGTGGACACTCTTTTCTTCTGAGAAGCAATAACATCAGGAAGAAAGCAGCTGTCAGTTAACATTCCAGAAAAGCACAAAGGAAACCAGACGGTGTGTGATGAGTTCTGGGGTGACCATCTGCCTCAGACAAGGGTGCTGTTATTAAACAGCAGATCCCTAGGATGGCCAAGGACAGAATGAAGGCACAGTCCCAGGTGTGGACGTCCTACAGTGAGACAAGGTACACTGACTTCATCTTCCCAGTGTCAACCACACAATGCCCTGCAGAACATATTCAGAATCTAAGCTGAAAACCCATTCTCTCTACGCTGTGCAGGAAGTAAAGTACACAGACACTACCGGCAGGCCCGCCCTCCCAACAAGCTTTGACACCCCCAGTGGCTGCCTCCAACCTTTGTCTCTCAGGACTGCCTGTTAAACTAAACAGAAGAAAATATGTAGGCCCAGGAAAACACAGAGAAGGGAATCTGGAATATCTTTGCCTGTTCTGTTTATTCCCCTCCTAAATGATGACTCAAACACCTGCCAGGAAACGGCCCCCATCTGGAAAGCCACTTGGAATTCTTGACCAAAATGTCAGCAAGGTACTTGTGTAAAATGAGCTTTAATCCTGGGCTGATGTGTCTTAATCTTCTTATCTGTGCAAAAAATATGGAAAGCATCTTGGCAACACAAATAACAGTCTGTTAAGACGTGACAACTGCTTTAATCCTACAACACTTTCTATCTCAACCCTTCAAGTTATTTCTTTGCTCAGGAATTATTATAAACAGTTCAGCGCAGCAACATAAAGGTGAATTTGTCACTGATGTGTCAACTCTATTCGCAAACTAATTCTCTGGTGAAGAATAGATAATCTCAAACATGCTGTTGCTAGGTGATGCCTCTCTTGATCTTGGTGTCCCAAATGCTCAGTGGCCACCCAGTCCAACTAGGAGAGGGTGGGGGGCCCCTTAATTCCTTTTTCAGTACTAGAATATGTTCTTCCCCAAGCAACTCCCAGCTGGCTTCAGGGAGATCATACAGGGCATAGTTTCGGAGATGATGCTATCTTTTATTTTACGCACTTCTTTCTGGAATGCTCTCTTCGTCCTGCCATTATCTTTACCTACTGAAATCCAAGCCACTTTCCAAGGCTGTAATCTATGCTGGGGACACTGGTGTGTCCCCATACTTCAAACAACAGTGTGAGCAACACGCAACCCACGTTTGCTGAACGGCCTTCACTAGACCCAGCAGCAGGTGCTTCACACACCCAGTCTCATTTCATTTCATGTCATCACATTCCTGTGATGTCCACACTGTTTATCATCTCTGACCTGCAAATCATGAGATAAGACTGAGACGCCTCAGACAGATAGTGCTTTGCTCGAAGTCACAAAGCTGGTAAGTGGCAGAGCTGGGACCAGAACCCCGAGCCTGACTTCCAAGCTGGATGCCTCGGGTCCTGAGGCCAAGCCCAGGGGCCAAGCCTCACTCTGCCGCCTTCTACACAAATCGGCCCTGCAGTCGAGCCCTTCTGTCCCTCCCTCTCCGCCCCAGTCGCCCAGACTGTAAGTGGCTGTGACAGAACCTGTGCTTTGGGCACCCCTGCGCCTTGAATCCAAGAGAAACCCCATAGACTTATTAAATAAATCATACAAAGTCAGCAGCTTCACCAAAAGAACGCAATTCAGGGAGCCAGTTTTGCCACACGTTTCTAACTCTGCCGCTAGGTGGCGCGACACAGGCAGAGCTGAGGTGAAATAAAAGTGGCCGAAGGCTGGGGGAAAGTTCCAGGAAAGACCACGGAAACCACCCCCACAGGAAGGAAACCTAAGGACTACAGAACTTCTGCTGAGGCAGCAGACCAAAACTGATGAAATGCGGGCTCTGATTTTTGTGTGCATTCAAACTGGCCTCAACCACTTGTGGCTGGGATCCTGGGCACCGCAACTTACCTTCCCTGTTCCCTGGCCGTCTAACAGGGATGGTGCTGTCCCCCAGGCAGTCCCAGGGAGGGTTAAATGGAATTATGCACACAAAGTGTTTCCGGAGTGGCTGGCACACAGCGGGGATTCCACCTCGGCATTACTATCATTATTATAATTATACCCAGAAAAGGGCAAGCACATTGATGCCACCTTAAAGCATGGGTCATGGATTCAAGGACTGGATCCAACCCCCAGGTCCCCAACAATGATGAATGCCTCAAAATGTGGCCCCGTCTAAAGCTGCCCAGATTCCGGGACAACTCAAATGCTCAGTTGTTCAGAATCCCTCAAGCCCTGACCTGAAGGAAGGCTAACCAGTTAAACCCTGCTTGCAGCCACACGATTTACTGAGCCTCTATACCATGTGCCAGACACCATGTCTGGCACTGGAGACAGGATGAACGGTAGACAAGAGGTGCTATAAGGAAGATAAGACAGGGTGGTGGGAAAGAGTACCGGGAGAAGGGTACTGTAGGGGGAATGGTTGGGTATGGCCTCCCTAAGGTGCCATTTGAACCTCAGACATTAAAGGAGTAAGGCAGGTGAAGGTGCAGAGGGCATCCCAGGTACGAGAGTCCTAAGGACAGAAAGAATTTAGAGGCTAATGTGGCTGGAGAGTTAGAAAAAACATAGGGGTTGGGGTGGGGTTGGGGTCCATGGTGAGGAGTCTGGATTTATCCAGTTTAAAGGGAGGCCAGAGGAGGAGACCAAGGAGGGGAGTTTGATCTGGTTTATATTTGTATTTATTTATTTAAATGTTTGTTTATTTATTTAGAGAGAGACAGAGAGTGAGTGGGGGAGGAACAGAGAGAGAGGGAGACACAGAATCTGAAGCAGGCTCCAGGCTCCGAGGTGTCAGCACAGAGCCTGACATGGGGCTCGAACTCACTAACTGCAAGATCATGACCTGAGCCGAAGTCTGACACTTAACGACCGAGCCACCCAGGAGCCCCTGTATTTATTTTTTTAAGTTCATTTATTTATTCTGAGACAGAAGGAGGGAGGAGCAGAGAGAGGGAGAGAGAGAATCCCAAGCAGGCTCCAGGCTGTCAGCGCAGAGCCCGACACGGGGCTCGATCTCATGAATCCTGAGACCATGACCTGGGCGAAAATCAAGAGTCAGATGCTTAACTTACTGATCCACCCAGGCGCCCCGACCTGGTTTGTATTTTTAAAGGATCTCGCTGGCAGTGGTCCTCACACAATTCTTCCTATTTTGTGTGTGAGAAAGGTTGGGTAATAAAATGCTGGGGAACATCTCCCTGGGGGTGGTGAGGAGGACAGGTCTCATGGAGGCAAGCACAAAAGAGGGGACCAGTGAGGAGCCTTCAGGAATCATCTAGGTGACAACTGGTGGGGCAAATAGCAACCCGGGCTAGTCCTGTGGCCTTGGAGACGGGGCAAAGTGGGTACTCTGGCAGACTGTGGAGACTGAGCTGGCTGGTGCCTCAGCTGTGGGAAGACAGAGGATGGTAAAGGGGCCGTGAAAGTACGTCTTGCTCACTCAGCGGCAGACGCTGTTAGCTAAAACAAGCCTGTCTCCTGTGGCAATGAGACCCCACAAGCAGGGGGGCCCTCCAATGGTGCTGATAATGACTGATCCAGGCCCTGGACTCTTAGATCCCCATGGGCTACCGCCATCAACACTACGAGACATCCTTTCCCCTCTGAGTAAAGGGTGATCTGTGTCCTCACAACCTGAGAAAGCCAAATTCGCAAAAACCATGTGCCCCATTCCCACTCTGCTATTACAAATGTGACACAGCCATTTTCTGGGTCAGCAAATTCCTGAAATTCTGTGTGGCAAACCTGGGGGAGTTCAACTACAGCAAAGGCATTTTAAACTTACTACACAGAGCAAGGCCTGCCTTCTAAACACGTGCATGGAATAACCACTCCCATCTCTGCAAATACCAAGTTCTCTTTGAGAGGAACAGCCAAGCATAGTGCCCTACATGGGCCAGTCTTCCGGAGGAGAACTCGTGCCCATGAAGTCAGTGCTCCTGACCCACCACAAATGACTGACCGTGGGCTCCCAGGCCAAAGAATGGAAGGAGGCACACTGTCCCAGTTGACTCTCCCTGCTTACACGGCCTTTGGCCCCAGCCCCTGTGAAATGGAATGGCCCGAACCCAGAGCATCTCTGAAGGTCCTTACATTGAACTTGAGACAGTGCTGAATAAAGGTCATGGTTCCTCCTTAACAGGGATATGAAGTACATGATCCCACTCATCTGCCAAAAGGCCACAATGGAAAAAGGTTGGGAGGGTGAGCCCTAAATTCCAGTTGGTAAACAATCTATTCCTGCATAGTTTTATTTCATTTCATAACCCAGTGCTTCTCACCCACGGGTGACGGGCCCCTTGGGGACAGCAGGCGATGGCTGGAGATACTTCTGGTTATCACAGTGCGGGGGAGCTGCTAATGGCACCTAGTGGGTGGAGACCAGGGACGCTGATCAGTATCCTACAGCGCACCGGAGGATCCCCAAACCATAAAGAATAACCCAACCCCAAATGCTAACTGTGTTGAGGTTGAAAAACTTTGCATTAATTATTTTGAAAATACTGCATTAGATCCTAACTCACATTATATACCAAAGTAAGTTCCCAGTGGGTCAGACGGGACGAACTGGGGTGGTCCCTAGCTTTTGTGAGTCACCTCTCCTCTCCCTCCCCACGCTCTGTATTTAAACGTGTGCAGCATCCTAGGACCTCAGTAGGTCAGATGATTGGGTAATGTAGTTTCTTGGGACTCAATGGACTCCCCTAACCCAGGGTTTCTTAAAACTCAGGCGATTCTGCCCAAGGGGACATCTGGCAATGTATGGAGACATTTTTCCTTGTCGTGACCGGGGGCAGGGGGTGCCACTGGCACCATATAAAGGCCACAGATACTGCTAAACATCTTGCGATGCATAGGACAGTCCCCACCAGTCCCAATGTCAATTATGCTGAAGTGGAGAAACACGGCTATAATCCAAAGGCAGCTTTCGCTCTACTTGGACATCCACCAGAAGAGTAACATCCGGTAGTAACTGACAGCACATCTCCACATGCCAGTGGGTCAATTACCCGACACACGTTCTCCCTCAACAATGACCCTCAGGCTTGATGAGCATCATCCCCATTCTACAGATGCAGGAACAGAGGTCAAATATGCTGCCCAAGATTCTGGGCAACTGAGTGGCAGAGGTAAGACACAAACCAATTGTGCCACAAGGAGTCAACCAGAGCCTGCCAGGCAGTCCTGGGTTAAAATTGCCCCAGGCTGGAGAGACGAGGGAGAAACCCATGCCGATCTCACTACATGGCTCCACGATCACATGCTAGCAGTGCTCAAGCTTCTTGGTCTCGAGACCGCTTTCCAGGCTTGTAAATTATTGAAGATCTCCAAGAGCTTTTGCAAATGTGGGCTACAGCTGTTGACACTTACCACGTTAGAAATTAAAACCAATACCGAAACGTTAACTTATTTAAGGTAGTAAGTCAGCAAAGGTTTAGCTAAACAATATATTTTTTATGAAAAATAAGTTTTAAAATAAAAGAAAATTAGTGAGAAAAGCGGCATTATTTTCCATTTTGACAAATCTCTTTAACGTCTGGCTTAAGAGAAGACAGCCAGCCTCCTACCTGCTTCTACAGTCCATCTGTTGCTGTAACGCCATTGTAACCTTTGGATAAACCGCCACTGTCCGTTCACAAGAGAATGGGAATGGAAAGGGCAAACAACGTCCCTGTATTGTGATGAAAATCGTTCTGAACTTGCAGTCCCCTTGAAAAGGTCTTAGGGACTCCAAGAGGCCTCTGGACCATCTTGGAGAATTGCTGCCATATGCTGTTCTCCGAGTCCCAGCATTCTGAGGACAGTGAATCCTGAATTCATCACAGACCCGCCAAAGGCTTTATGCTGAGGTTCCATGCTAACGTGCAGAGACCGCTGCGTCTGGGACGTGGTACACTAGGGCTGAAACCCAAACGCCAACCAAGGTCAGGCAGGCACCGGAAAAGGAGGAAGTGGGCCAGTCCCAGGCTACTCGGTGGGGACTGCGGTGTCCCCGAGGGCACACAATCTATCTTAAGGGCGGCAGCTGCTCCTCAGTCCTGGCCACTCACTACTGTGCAGGACCACTGGAAGAGGCTGGTTCCTGCTTTACAAGAGAAACCAGAAACCTGGATCATTTTCCCCCCTGAAATCTCTGAATTCTTAAGTGCTGGTCCCTAATTAAAAACAAACAAACAAACAAAAACCTTTATATGGGCCAAATTAAACATGTCTGCTTGCCCCTGAAGCAAGTTTGCCACTTCTGCCTGTGGTTTTTGAGTCTGGCTTCGTATCATAAAACATCCGTGGAGCTTTGTAAAACTACAGACACCCAGGACCTCCTGCAACCATCGCTGATGGGGCGGCCCGGGCGTCAGTTTTTATTGTCCTCAACAGGTTCCTTAAACAAGTGTGAAGTGCCCTCAGGATTAAGATTCAGGGCATGTACTAGGCAATAGCACCCCGAATGCCGAAACTGCCAAGGATAAAGCAAAGTGTGGACATGCGGCGGGCTTTTCTAAGGCCCTATGCTATTTGCTGCCCTACCAAGTAGTGCAAAGTCATACCGAACACGGCTCCACGGGTCCCTGGAAGGGTAAGGTGCATAGGTGGCAAAAACAAATCCCCTCCACACAAAAGAACTCCTGCTGCTTGCGGCCACCTTCACCAGCACCACTAGATCCTGAACAGATAATGATGCAAACCCACCTGCCTCCGGACGGCTTCCAAGTACCATGGAGAGCTACCACGGCCACCTCTGCTGCCTGCCTTCTCAGGGTTCTCCCAACCAGACAAAGGCCCATCTCAGATCCCCCAAATGCATCCCATCGCTCCCCAAGTGGTCCTCATCTCCCACTCCACCCTGGCCTGTTCCCTGTGCGCGAACTCACTAACAAGGCGGGAATTCAACTGGCGCCTGAAATGCCCCCTTTGCCACTGCCACACGTCACTCTTCCAAATGCCGTTCTGAACTTGTCTGCTCTAGACTCACTTCATTCCTACTGCCTCCACTCGCCCCAATTCCTCCACAGTATAAACACACACCAGGCCCTGACTATCTCTGATGCCCAACGACCCTGCGAGGGTAAGGGGACTGCTTGGGCAATCCCATGCACGGTTCACGCAGAGTTCAAAAGTTCTGCAGAACTACGACCTTTTCTGTCTATACAACGGAGCCCAAACTTAAATTGTCTTCAAAGTCTATAAAGATTCCACAGCCTCTGAGGGCGCATACCACTTCACTTATCCTAAAAGTTAAGTTTAGGGCAGGGGAAGGGGACGGCGAGAACTGAGCAAATTGAGAATTCTAACCACTTGTGGAGTTCTGGATCCACCATAAAAATTCACTGGCATCTCATTCTCTCAAGGGTCAGGCTTTATGTCAACAAGTAAGGTGAAAACTGAGAAAAGCCAAACCGCCCTTGAAAATCTCTAGAGTGACATTTGGTCAGGCTAGATCTGAGCTCCTCAACTGAGGGCAACTCTGCCTCTCCAGGGAACACTGGGCAATGTCTGCAGACACTCCTGGTTGTCGTGTCTGGCGGAGGGAGGAGAGGGAGAGAGGAGATCAGAGAAGCTGACCAACATCCTACAAGGCGCAGCACCACAACAAAGAATCACCTGCTCACAAGTGTCTACCGAGGCTGAGAAACCTGGGCCGCACGATCGGACGGAAGGCAAGGCCGAACCCAGGAGGGCTGACAGCCCAGCTCCAGCTGGCCTCCCCTCACAGCTCACCCCGGGGGCCATCTCACTCAGTGGGCTGGATTCACTCGCAGTATTTACACTCACTTCTTGCTCTCTTTCTGCTGAGAATTTAAGCCAAACCAAAAATAGCTACCTTCTACTGACTTTATTACTGTGTGTGGAGATAGGCATTAAATAATTTATATGCATTAATTCATCCAGGGCTCAGAGCAACCATGAAATAGACACGAGTATCATGATTCTCACTGTACTGGTGAGAAAACGGAGGCTCAACGGGGTTAAGATACTTGCTCAAAGTCACTCAGTGAGTGCACGGCAGAGTCAAAACAGAAACCCAATTCTCCGTAAGGCGAAGCCTGTGCCCTGCCATTACTTTATACCGGTGGGTTTCAACTGAGGGTGATTCTTCTCACCCCCTGCCCTGGGACGTTCTGCCGTGTCTGAGAACACTTTTGGTCGTCATGAGCCCTGGACAGGCGTGCAGGGGAGGGCGTGTGCTACCGGCATCTAGTGGGGAGAATCGAGGACAGTGCTGTGCTGCTAAACGTCCTACAGTGCATAGTATAGCCCTCACATCAGAACCATTGGGCTCAAAATGTCAACAGGACCAAAGTTAACAACACTGCTTCATACCGTCTCCCAGGTTTCCACCACCCGTGTCCGCAGGCCAGCGAGGATTCTTACGTATCTGGTATCTTTTAACACCGGGATGTGGAATGCGAGATATCCTATAGCTCAAATACACTTTACTTACCCCTGCCCGTTCTTTACCTTTACCAGAGACAAAATTCTGCGTTCAAATCTTGACATCCATCTATGATGCAGAATAACTCCGGGGACAGGACGATTAATGAGCTCAGGATATAGCAACAGCAAAATGCCAAGGAGAACAGAACATCCCTGGATACAAGGATAAACACAAACACAAACACACACACACACACACACACATTCTCCCCCTCTCTCCTAGAAAAGCATTCCAACTGGACTTTAAAAGTCACAGACTACTGGAGTACTAAGAAAGGGCTGTGGGAGTTGCTGTCACCATCCCTGAAGAGATCACCATGGCAACGAAGGCCAACAAGATGCCGTATTAGATACACAATTGGAAACGTTTCTTTGTGCACTAGCACAGCACACCTAACCTGTCCTGCTCGAGCCAGTGGTCCTCAGCCCTGGCTGCCCATCTGAATCACCCATGTTGCTTTCTCACTGTACAAAAGCTCAGGGCCCACCCCACATGTCGCAGAATCGGAGTGGGTGGGGCGTGGGGATTGAGCCTTTGTTGTTTTAAGAAAGCTCCCCCCGTGACTGTGTCGCCCAGTTCAGGTGCACAGTCACGGCCTCGGACTCACACAGAGGTGGCAGTGGCCCAGGGAAGAGAGACAGAAGGGTAGGGTGTGAAGAAGGACCAGCTTCGAATACCAGTTTGAAAAGACGGAAGCTAAGACAGCATCTGACTGGAGATTAAACCAGCAAGAGGAAAAGCACGCATCCTTTAGGCAGTCCCTAAAGCTTCGAAATGCATAGGCGAGAAAGCCCTGCTTTACACAGCAGATCATAAATTAAGCATTCTAGCAGGCTGTACAAGCCAAAAAGCCACTAAGATTTGATATCCTGGGGACAACTATGCCAGAACTGGTGTCAGACGCAAAGTACCAAGTGTGTGTGGCATTTATTAGGCAAAAACTTTAGGTGCAAAACATTCCATTCCTCTATTTTATACTTACTGTCCAATTATGCAATCAGTAGCTCATATGTCAGCACATATGCTGGAAATGGCATCCCTGGAAAACAGGAACCCATGCTTTCCCCTTTATGCTCAACGGTGTACCTCACAATAAGGGTCCTCACTGATGGATTCATTCAACAAACATTTCTTGGATACCTATGTTGCGCCAGGCACTGTTCTAGATGTAGGGAATCCATCAGTGATCGTGACAGAAAGAAATCCTTGTCCTCGTGGAGCCTATATTCTAGAGGAGGAGTAGGCAGACACACAAGTAAGTTCAGCATTTCAGATGATGGGGAGTCTGTGGAGTGGAATGAAACAGGATAAAGGGAATAGGGAACGTGGATCCAATTGCAAACAGGTAGGCGGAGAAGTTCCCCATGATAAAGGAACGTCTGAATAAAAGCACGAAGGAGTGAGCCACAGGGATATCTGGGGAAGACTGCTTCAGGCAGGGGAAGCAATGGCATCACGGAGGGAGCGTATGGTCCCTTCAAGGGACAGCGAGGAAGCCAGAGTGGTCCACGCAGAACAAGTCAGGGAGAGTGTGGGGGGACAGGAGGACAGGGAGGTATCAGGGGGCCACTCTGGCTGCTGGGTTGAGTTGTCAGATGGGTAAGGGTGGAAACCAGCGTTGGTGGGGAGAAGCGGGCACCTTCTGGAAACACATCAAGGTACAAGTGACAGGATTTGCTGTGGCATGTGAGACAAAGAGAGGAGTCACGGGTGACTTCAAGGTTTTTGGCCTAAGCAATTCCAAGAATGGACTTGCCACTTACTGCACATGGGAGGAAGACCGTGGGATGGGCAGGTGTCGGGGGGGAAAGACAGGGATTTTGTTCAATGCGCCCTTTGGACATTTAAACGCAGATGTCGACTACGACGGTGGATATGTGAGTCTTGAGTTTGTGATAAGTAACAACAGGAAAAACCTCACTAAAGTGGACCTGCGGGCTAGAAAAGGAGGCCAGAGGAGAACAGACATGAAAGGGCGACTTGTCAACTGCAGCCTCCAACAGAAGAAACATCCACAGGAAACAATGATCAACTACATGCCTTGGATCTTCTGTAAGAAATCCGCTGCCCCTGCAACTCAGCCAATGAGAAACTGTCATCATCCTGCTCTTCTTCCAACAGACTTGCGATTCGAAACAACTTCTCCCAACTGTCCCCTACTTCCTGAAATAATGTTCCTGTCCTTTGTTGGGAGGCTGGCCTATGGTTCTGCCATCGCTTGCTTGTCTTAAATTGCAATTCTCTGTTATTCCTCAAGGAGCCCATCTTGCCAGCTAAATAGCTAACGGTATTATTTTTCAGAGGAACAAGCCCAAGAAACCGAACGGGCCATATAGGTAAATGCATAAACTACGTCGTATTGACTCCCATTTATCCACACCCTCTTCTGCCTTTAACCAGATCTCGGGAACCGGAATGCGTCAAGCCTCCGTGGCTCCTGTGTCTCACAAAAGAGACACAGCACAAAACGGCAGGGGGTGTGGGTGTCTGTATCGGGGGGCATGGGCGCTGAAGCCAGACCACCTGATTCACATCTCCGCTCCTCACGAGCAGCGTGACCTGCCCTGGACAAGCAGCTTAACCGCCTAACGGTCCCTACTTCGTGGATCTTTTGTGACGAGTATTACAACAGGGTTCAAGACTTTGAACGGGGCGTTGGAATCATCCCCAATGCTCCGCCAGGGCGGGCAGTGACTTCTTTCCTGCCTTCTTACGGTTCACTATGGAAACCTCAGGACACCCTCCAGCAGCAGGGAGCACGGTGCGGGGGGAATCAGGATCAGGCAGCTAGATAGGTCGCCTGAACTACAGCTGTGCACCTAGAGGAACGGAGGGAGCTAAAAACAGGTCTCGGAAGTCCTGAAGCCACCGCGAATATCAACACCACTCTTGATTTAGGCCGACATCAGCTTATGGAGTGCCTTCTCCGGGGGATTTGGAACGGTAACCTTGTTAAAAACGCTCGGGTGGGATGTCAGCGCTCCAGAGAGGAGGGAATTCACTCTCTCTCTCCCTCTCTCTCTCTGGCAGTGCAGCAAAAAAGGGCCAAAAAGCAGCCAGGGCTTTCAGCGGTCCATGTCCTGCGGCCAGGCCCAAATGCAGGGAGACGAGGCGTGACTCTCAGGTCGCCACTAAGGATGTGGGGGAACTGGCGGGAATTGGGGGACCGAGTCCAGGGTGGGGGGTGGGGGAACAGACCGGGTGCCCTCCATCCTCGGCGTGGGGCAGGCCCGCGTAGGACAAGAACCCCACAGGATTCGGGGGTGGGCCTGCTCGGCGCCAGGCCAGGGAAAGGGGCAAGCCCGGTCCCCGAGAACGAGGGGGTGCGGGAGGGAGCGTGGCGCGCTGGACGGCCACCAGGCCCGGAGGTCTATTTACATCTGAGGCCAAGGCGCTAGGGCCGCGCCTCCCGCCCCCTCCAGGCCCCGACCTGGCTCGGGAGGCAGAAGGGCCTCAGGGCCGTGCCTCCCGCGGCCTCCCGCGGCCTCTGGCCGGACGGTGGCAGGGCCGAGTCTGCCGGGAGTGATGGGCCGGGCCGGTGAGCCCAGCCTGAGGGGACGCAATGGGGGGCGGCTGTGGGGCCCGCTGGGCCGCTATCCCGGAGCACACAGGTCCCCCACACTCCGGGGTGCTCACCCCTCGGGCTTGTGGCCCCTGGGCCTCCCGCCGCCCGTTCCCTGGCCGCCAGCTGGCCCCCGACGGCGCCTCCCCTACCTTCGTTCGCCAGGTCCGCCATTTTACTTCCTTAAGCCCTCCCACAAGGCCCCGCGCCGGCCCGGGCTCGCCTGCTTTCTGCCAGAAACTTGCGCGCGTGCGCACTTCTCAAGCTGACTCTGAGCGAGGCCGCCAGCCCGCGCCTGCGCGCTGAGCCCGGCGCGGAGTCGTGCTCCGGCTGGCGGTCCGAGCCCAGCCACGCTCCGAGCACGCGCCTGCGCACTAACTGCACCCCCCCCCCCCGCCTCCTTTTCCCGCCGACCAAGGGGGCGTGGGCAGGGCGGGGCGCGTGCGGCGCGAGCCTCGCGCGCGTCGCCAGCGACGCGGCGACGAACGTTCTGTGAGACGGGTGCGCAGGGAGCCCGGTTTCGACGCCCCGACTTCCTGCTGGTTTTCCGGGGGTTTCTCGCGGTGGGAGCGTGAGCCGCCTAGGGAACCGCGACCGGGGAGTCCCTAGAGGTGAATCTCTGCGTGTGTGTTTGGCGGGGGCGGGGGGACTGCGGGGCGCCCCGTCCCCTGCGGCATCGATTTCGCCTTTTGAGTGTCCAGTACTTTGGACCAACGTTTTCCTCGGGCCACATGGGGCGGTGGGGGGGGGGGGGTGGTCAGAGGAGGGGGCAGTTGGGGGGGGGAGGAGGGAGGGGTGTGGACTGGGGGGCGCAGCGCGAAGCACGCGGGCTCCGGGCGGGGGGCCGGACGGCCAGACATCGCGGTCCGGGAGCGCGCCGAGCGGGACGTCGCGTTTCTCCGCCTGCGAGCCGCGCTGAACAGCCCCGCGGGCGCGGGGGCCGCTTCTCGACTCACCCCCGCGGCGTCTCTCCGAACACATCCCCGGCTCTGCTTCCCCAGGCGAGGCCACCGCGGCCTCGTCTCTCCCGGGGTCGCCGCGCCGCCTCCGCCCTCCGCCCCCGGGGAGCTCCGGGCTCTGTTCGCGCGCAGCAGCACGCAGGCGACTCTTTCCAAGACGCGGATTCGATCAAGGGCCCGTCTTCCCTCAACGCTCCCAAAGGGCTTTCTGCCGAATTCGGAATAAATCCCAAGTCTCCTCTTAAGGCTTACGAAGCGCCCCGCGCGCCTCGCTCATCGACGTGTGGCCACGTGGGTCTCTGAGGCCTCGGGGCCTGCCACGCCCCTTCCAGCCTCAGGGCCTTTGCACCTGCCGATCCCTTCGTGTCTCCGTGCGTGCGTAACCTGGTTTGAGTCCCAGCGCCACTCCGCTTCCATTAGTTGTGGCCGCATCCGGTGGGTGAGTTAAGAATGGTTTTAGCGGTTGCAGTTGCTGGGGTGGGGGGCGGGGGGAATGAGAAGAATACCATTTCCTGACGCGGGAAAGTTGTATGGAGCTTCAGTTTCAGTGCTCACAAGTAACATTTGATTTGAAAATAGCCCCACTTGTTCCTCTGCACAACGTCTGCGGCTGCTTTCAAGCTGCAGCGGCAGTGCTGACTCCCTTTAACACAGACTGGCCAACGAAACGTAAAATATTGAGCTTTTGGGTCTTTCCAGGAGAAGTTTGCCAACCGCTTGTCCGCGTGGCTGCCCTGTACGTATCTGTACGACCGACCCTGGGGGGTGGCAAATGTTTAACAACAGCTTCTCTGGGGCAGAATGCGTATGTCAGTATGGGGTGTGTTGCATGCGTATTTATATGTGTGCCTGCGTGTGTAGAGGTTTTTTTTCACACCCAGCGCGGAGCCCAACACAGGGCTCGAACTCAAGGACCGTGAGATGGAGACCTGAGCCGAGATCCAGAATCGGACGCTCAACCCACTGAGCCACCCAGGCGCCCCTGTGTGTTTATAGTTTATTGTAAATTGTACTTATATTTTCCTATCACTTTCTTAAGGCTAGAAGACAACTAATAAAACATAAAATGAAACGAACCCTGGTTTGTAGTGCGGATTTTCTTGGTGCAAATACTCCAACCGTGGCTGATTTCAAACTAACGCGACCGTGAGTAGCGGCAGAGCCAGGAAGAGATGCTCAGAAACACCCTCTATTTGTTTCCAGAGCTCGTTAATTGTTTTCAGTGTGGTCCCCAAATCGGCAACATCAACATCACCCGGAAGCTTCTTAGACAGAATCCCAGGCCCCAAACCAGACCTGAATCACGATCCACATTTTCACAAGATACCCTGGGGCTTCCGATGCATGTTAGACCTTGTGTAGGAACTTTTATTTACTTTTTATCTTTATTTATTTATTTTGAGAGTGTGTGCACACGTGCCAGCGGGGTAGGGGCAGAGAGAGAGGGAGAGAGGGAATCCCAAGCAGGGTCCACACTGATGGCACAGAGTGCAACTTGGGGCTCAAGGCTCAAACCCACGAACTGTGAGATCATGACCTGAGGCGAAAAGTCAGACACTCAACTGACTGAGCCACCCAGGTGCCCCGTTTAGGAACTTTTATTCATTGTTGGGGGTGACATAGGGTTAATACCGTTAAGAATTTCCCCAACTTTATTTAATAGATGCCTCGATTCTGCTACCCTAGATTTTGCTGCCAGGCTACAAGCACAGGCCACAGACCCTGGGTTAGAAATGCTCTAGGAATGGCTAGAATACCAATGCTGGAAAGGACCCTGGTGGTCATCAGGTCTGTCTGGTCGCCAGGATCGTGTAGGCTTAGGTTTTCTCATTTCTAGTTTGTGGATTTCATTATATTTCATTTTATATATTTTAGAGCCCTTGCTCAAAGGTCTTCTTGGCCTTTGCCGTACGTCTGGACTCTGTGACCCTTTATGAACTTAATACCTTGCTTGCCTTTTTATTGGTTTAAATTTACATTAAATAGAGTATATCACCACCCAAAATAGAAAACCACCAAGCCACGAATAGGAAATAACTAAAAGTAAACATGAAGACAAAACAAGGGTTTTAAATTCTGGGTAGACACCATTGTTTGCCAAGGTTGCTGAGCCCCAAGCCTACTTTTTCTTTGATGTAGAGAGAGATTTCTCAGAGGGTTATTAAAGGCATATTATCACTAACAGAAACTCCTCTTGACATGATGAGAAGTACTGAAAAAGAACTGGTAATGGGATAACTATAAATCATTGATTCGGTGTCATCTAAAACCATGTCTCCATGTCTCCTAAAGTCATTTCATACACCACATTCGTCCCACACTTCGGGCAACTCCCAGCAACGCATCATCACTTGCTAAATATAATGCAGTGGTGGTTTTTCAAGGGACATTGAGAGATGCTAAACCTATCAGCCTGGTGAGCCAATGAAATTTCCACTGGTTTCACAGTTGTCTTCAAAGTGCCAGTGGCCTCCAACATTTGCCCCTGAGGCCTGTTTTTCGCTTTCTTTATGTGGTCCCCTCTAACAGATCAACTTGGTTGATATTTATTTACTAAGTAAATATTTGTTTATAACTTACCTGGTGTTAGTTGGGAAATACGGTCCCAAACTCTTTGACCCTTGAAAGGTGAGGTATCTGTTCCTTTCCCTTGAATGGGGGTGGACTTGTTAACGGTGGACGAATTGGGTACAGTCAAAATGACACCGCGTACTCTATGAAGCTAGGTCACAGCAGAGACAGAGGATGCAACTTTCACCTGCTTTGCTGGAACAGTTGCTCTTCAAGCCTTCAGTCTTTATGCAAACAGTGCACCGGCCCTGAGGCCGCCATGCTGTGAGGAAGCCAGAACACGCAAGCCACATGGCAAAGCCCTGAAGAATTCCCAGTTCGCCCTTCCTGTTCCTTACAGAAACCACGAGAGGTCCGTTAAATGATGGCTGCTATTACAAGCCATTAAGTCTGGGAGACAGGTGTTATACAGCAGTATATACCCACCACACTACTAAGCATCGGGCACTGCTCCGCATGTTGGGGCCCAGGATGGAAAAGACAGACCCTGGCTTCATGGAGCTTTGCATTCTTTTGTGGGAGACTTAGAATAGGTGAACAAAGTAACAGGAGATGGCGACTAGTGCTACAAAGAAGATAAGCCAGCATATTGTGACAGAGTGGCAGAAAAAGGGAATACTTAAGATAGGCTGGTCAGGAAAGTGTCCCCTCTGAAGAGGTGACACTTAATAAAAAGATCTGTAGGAGAAGCATTCTGGAGAGGACAGTGGGCGCAATGGTCCTGAAGCAGGAGCCAGCTTGGGGAGCTGGAGGGGCAGTGAGGAGTTCAGTGTGGCCAGGGCAGATCCAGTCCGGGATCCCACTTAGATGTCACGACCCTGTAGGTCACAGCAACGAGTTTGGGGGTTTTTAATACAAGGGTCAGGAGTGGGAAATGGAAGGATCCAAATGGTTTGCCCTCAAGTGTGGCTTCTCGGCTGCCTGCTTCCTCCTTGGTTTACCAGGAGACAGGTCTGAGGACCCCCGGAGCCCTGGCTGTGCCCTGAGAACTGTGCACTTGCCTTCTCCGCAGCCAAGTTGTAAATGGCCTCTGTACTTCGGGTTCCGTTGAAAGGGTTTTCACAGCTGTGATTAGGTTTTCATCTTCCATCTTCCTTTCATCTTCCATGCACGTCATGGGCAGGAAGCCGGCGTGTGAAATATTTGCTCTGCCCCAGCCCCACGCTGAGACCAAGGACCTAATGATTAATCAGCTGCAGTTCCCACCCTCAATTTGCTCAGAGTCAGGTGAGGGCAAGGGAAGTCGTCCTGGGTTGCCTCCTCCACCCTGCACCCTTGCCTGGCCTCCCTCAGTCCACAGGTGGGGTTCCTGACAGCAGGACATCCAGTGTGGCTGATGCTGATGCTGATGGGGGCTGATGCTGATGGGGGGGGGGGGGTGCTGATGGGAGCCGACGCCAGCTGGGTGCATCAGCTTCCCTTGCTCCTATATTCGGCAACAGCTAAATATAGTATGGAATTGGGAAGAATTTTTTTTTTTACTTGTAGTTTTTAAACAAGTATTAAGATAAATTCAGACTTAAAAAAGTGGCAAAAATAACACAAAGAATTTTGTATAGTCTTCACCAAGCTTCCCCAGATATTAACGTCTTACACAGCCACAGTACAACGATCAAAACTCGGAAATTGACATTGATTCAATACTGTTCATTAACATTCACACCTTATCCAAATTTCGATTGTTCATCGCTGATAATTGTTTTCCCCGTCCCAGGATCCAGTCCGGGATCCCATTGAGATGTCATTTCTCCTTCGCCTCCTTCAGTCTGGATCAGTTCTTCGGTCTTATTTTTTCTTGACTATGTCACTGGTAATGAGTACTCCCAGTTATTTGGAAGAATGCCCCTTAATTTTGGGTTTGATTCATGTTTTCCTCATGATTAAACTCAGGTTGCTAATTTTTTTGGCAGGAGCGATGTGTCCATCTCAGAGCGCCCTATCAGGAGGCACATGATGTCAATAGTACCATTAGTGATGATAATTGAGATCACTTGGTTTGGATGGCGTCTGCCAGGTTACTACTTTTCCCGTTGTAATTACTATCTCGTGGGGGAGATACTGCGTCTATGTAAATAAGCAGAGAATATTTGAGAAAGAGAAGGGGGGAGGCAGAGGAGGGCAAGAAGGAAGCTCGCTCATTCAGTCTGTTGTTGTGGTCTTTCCTAGCATGCATTGTCGCAATTTAGTAAATAAAACTGCCTCCATTCTCGGCAAAAATCCGAGCTCTGTGTGTCCCCAGGGGAAAAGAAAGAGGCCGTGTCACACAGTGACCACTGGGGGGCGGCAGAGGATTGGAAAGCCATTCCGCTCCTAAGTAGCTAAACCTGAGGGGACTCAAAGGCTGTGTATGCATCAGCTGGGGTCGGGCATCTCCCCGAACCAGGTCAGGAAGGCGCCGGCGGCTCCAATAAAGACGGAGCCCTTCTGGTTGCACCGAGTTGGCTGCTCTGTGGATTACGCTCTCAGCACAGCGCATGCGCCACCTCTGACCGCGGGGCTCTCCATCCCGGAAGGACTTCCGGGAGGTCTGAGAATCCCTTCTGAACCTGACTGCGAGATTCGTGGGTACCGAAGGTGTGTCGTTTTGGAGACCGGTTGCAAACCCCAAAGACACTTCTGGCAAATGTAAGCAAAGGCAGAATTTGCTGGGAAGCTTTGAGATGCTCATAAGATCAAAAGGAGAAGAGAAGAAACTGTGTAACTCCAGTGGGTCTTGGCAGCCGGAACAGTTTAGCAGAAGGGGAGGGGCACCTCTAGGAGAATCCCCAGACTTCTCTTGCTTTCAGGCTTACGTTCAGCTCACGATTCAGACCCCCAACAGAAAGTGCTGGACGGGTCCAGCATGGCAGGGCACTCAGTCCCTGCCCCCCTCCTGCTTTCCCCAGCTATCCAGTTCATGCCTCCATCAAACATTTATTGAGCCAATGCCTTTAGGTGCCCAGCGGCTGGTCTGAGGTGCCACCTGCCATTTGAGATGTCCAAGTGGAGGCATCCAGTGGGAAGCCATACGTCTGAGAGCTGAAGGAGGGGTCTGTCAATCTATCGTGCGGTCCTGGGTCCTCACTCCTGGAATGAACCCCTAAGTCCCGGCTAGGGTCTAGGAAGCCCTCCAGGTTTTCCTCCTGGTCTCCCTCCCGCCCCCTCACCCTGCGCCAAGCCATTCTGGCCTCCTCACTGCTCCCCACGTACGCCAAGCCCTTTCTCTCCAGCGCGCACACAGAGGTGGCATTTAAATCCATGGCAGAGAGGTTGTTCCTCCAAAGGGAATCGGGTGTTATTGCCAAGGGATGTGGAATGGATGCTGGCTGGCAAAACCCCACAGACGTCTATCACAGAGGGTTTTAGGAGGGACCCGTGACCTCAAACTAGGTTGAGAATCACTGGTTAGTACTGGCGGCCTTTGATACATACATATATGCGATACATTTCCTTTGTCCGATACATTGTACACTTTACACGGCATTATCTGGCAGCCTGATACCGTCTCTGTATGTACACACATTATACTGAAACAAGGTTTTTACCAAGTGTGTGTCTTGATTGCATCAACACGTCACATGGTTTCTGCTTTTATCCCGCTCCAGTATGAAAAAACCAAACCTGGTCATAACCCTCCCGCTCGATTTCGTAACTCACTTGGTCTGCTGTGAGGACCTCTCGCTTCTGCCCACTCCCCTCCCTGGCGCTCTCTCCACTGCCACACTGCAATTCTATCCCCACCCCTTGCTTGTACCATCCGAACAGGCACCTAACTGGCGTCCTTGCTTCCCGTTTATGTACAATCCACCGTACCAGAATAAATCTTTCTTTTTTTTTTTTTTTTTTTTTTTTTTAACGTTTATTTATTTTTGAGACAGAGAGAGACAGAGCATGAATGGGGGAGGGTCAGAGAGAGGGAGACACAGAATCTGAAACAGGCTCCGGGCTCTGAGCTGTCAGCACAGAGCCCGACGCGGGGCTCGAACTCACGGACCGCGAGATCATGACCTGAGCCGAAGTCGGCCGCTTAACCGACTGAGCCACCCAGGCGCCCCCAGAATAAATCTTTCTAAAGCTCATCTCTGATTATATAAAATAATTCTGGTGGTGGCCTCTTGAATGGATTTACAGTACAACCTTGGCTTGCGAGCATTAATTTGTTCCAGGAACGTGCTTTAATCCAAAGTGCTTGTATACCAAAGCAAATTTCCCCATAAGAAATCATGGAAACTCAGATGATTCATTCCATAGGCCCCAAATCTTCATATAAAAAGGATTACAGTACTGCAATATAACACAAAATAATAAAGAAAATAAAAAATAAAGAAACGTAAATTAGCCTGCACGCACCTTGGAAAACCTTTGAGGCTGGTGTGAGGGGGTCAAGGGACAGGAGGGTTGTTGTGTAAGACGACTTTCACTGCCACTAATGGATGTGGACTCCAGTACAGTATTAACAAACTCTTGTCATAGACTGTGTTGAACGTAGCTGGCACTAAGGCAGCAGAGGAAAGGGTCTCTATCTGCAGGCAGCCTGGCCTAGAAGGAAGCAAAGCATCCCTAAGCTCACTCTTGTCTGGAAGAGCAAAGGACTGTCCACAGGTGCTTTGAAGGGACCAAAAACACACGAGTGCCACTTGTGGGCACCTTCCAACGTTCTGAAAAACCACTGATTTCCGCTCAACGCCACGGCCTCACACCGAGCATCCGAGTGTGGGAGACGATCACCCACAATCCCACAGAGATAGAGAGAGAGAGAGAGAAATCATTGGCTCAGTTGTGATCACGTGACGTTCGGCATCACGTACTAGTCGTTATTGCAAGACATCGCTCGTTTATGAAGTTAAACTGTGTTAGAAACGTTTGCTCGCCTTGCGGAACACTCGCAGAGCACAAGGTGTGACTGCATTTTCTTTGGTCACTCCTCAGTGTTCCTCCACGTGTTTTCTCTCCTCCCTCCCCCTCCCTTCCCATGGTTACCATGAATAGCACCTTCTCCCAGAAGCCTTCTTCACTCACTCACTCGCTAAATGTTTGCTGAGCATGTGTAGAGCCTATGCTAGATTTGGAAAATGCAGTATTGAACGAGGCAGACAAGAGCTAGTCCCCAGTGTTCATGGGAAATGTGGGGTATACAGGATCCTAATCTAGCGGGAGAGCTTCCAGGTGCGAGAAATCAGAGCATCGAGTGGGTAAGGGTGTGCGTGAGGCACAGGGCGAGCAAGACAAGTGATCAGTGACGTGGCCGTAAACGTTCAAAAGATGCAAGAACGGGCCATAAAGATCATGCTGTCACCCAGTGGCCCTCAGCTGGGGGGGGGGGGGAGGTCGATCCTACCCCCAGGGGACACCGGGCGATGTCTGGAGACGTCCGTGGTTGTCACAACTCGGGGAGGGAAGGGGGCCCTGGCACGGAGCGGGAGAGGCCAGGGGTGCCGTGCCACAGGCCGCAGAGCCCAGGCCGCCCCACCAGTGAGAACGAGCTGGTCCCAAGTGTGCACGGTGCCAAGGCTGAGAAACCATTGTTGAATGTTTACTCCGGCACTTTCTTTCTCAGTGTCCACTTAAACGCCGTGAGGTGGGGGGGGAGGGGGGGGCAACTAACGTAAGTACAGTTGGCCCTCGAACGACGTGGGTTTGGGCTGCGTGGGTCCACTTAGATGCAGCTTTACAGCAGTCAATGCAGGACAGTTCTGTAGACGGATTGTCTCTCCCTCATGATCACCTTAACTACATTTTCTTCTCTCCAGCTTGCTTTACGAATACAGTATATGATACAACACACAGAACGCGTGTTGACTGTTTATTGGTAAGGCCTCCGGTCAACAGTAGGCTATTAAGGTTTCGAGGGGACAGAAGTTCCGCGTGGACTTCTGGCTGCAAGGAGGGTTGGCGCCCCTAACCCCCACGTTGTCCAAGGGTCAGTTGTCATTGAGATGAGGGCACAGCCAGGGACAGCCAGCGTGGAGTTGGCGCTCACACGTGCACCGTCTAGTCCTATTTTCCCTGTCGTGCTGCCTCTCCCGGCCAGGAGGAGTTGGGGAGTGGCAAGGAGGAAGGAGAGAGTGGCTGCGTTGTGGGCATTTTGGGGAGTGGGAGGTGGCCCTGGGTTTCTGGTCTGGACAGTGGGATGGACGGTGGGGCAGTGCTGTACGGACACAAGGAGGAGGAGGTCCGCAAGGTCAGATGCTGAGCTCCTGCTTTGCTGTGTGGAGGGAGAAGCACCCGCAAACCTCGGAGCGGTGGGGTGGGGGGGGGGCGGCGCTGGGGAGCAAGTCCGCAGCGCGTGCAAGGGCACAGTGCGGAAGGTTGTGGAGGACCCAGGAGCGGGTGGGCACCAGCCAGAGCTGTGGGAGGACGAGTGGGGGAGGGGTGACACCGTCGGCTGGGGATCTCTCCCTTCTCAGCATGCCCACAGCTGGGGGGCATGTGTATGTCTGTGTGGGGCGTACCTCACGTCTTGTTTTGGAGTTCTTGCTTCTAGAGAATTCCCAGAGGCACGAACATCTGTGGGTTGCCCTGCATCCTCCCCCCCCCCCGCCCCGCCCCGGCTTATCGAACGCTGATTGGGGGTCATCAGGATTATAATGCAGCTCCATGATCATCAGGGATCCAGGATCCTTTGTCTCATTACTTGGCCATCCTTATTACATGATGTCCACCTCGAGGTCTCAAATGTCTGTGGATGCGCCAGCCATCACGTCTGCATTCCAGCCAGCAGCTTCAAATTTCCCCGGGTGTGTACAATGTGGGTAACACCTACTGTCAAAAAGTGGAGCTCGGACAGAAGCATCTAGCGTGATTACTCAGAACCCCCAGAGGCTCTCGGTAAGATGAGGTTCCCCTTGTTGTTCACCCCCCGTGCCTGGCTTCCTACCCGGTGGGCCTTCACAGGGACTTGACAGCCTGTGGACCTTCAGCGGTCTCCCCTGCTCGTCTCCGCTTGGGCTCCCGAGGCAGCTGTCATGGGGGCATTATCTGCGCTCACTCTGCCACCAGCCACTCAGGCCCAAGAGCCGGGCCTGGCTCTCCTCCTCCAGGGACCCTGCCTCCCCGGCACTGGGCCTGGGTCTAGACGGGGAGGCAGGGCGGTGGGGGCTGGGGTTGGCTCCTGCTTGGTGCGGGGGCTGGCACTGCTCGGGGGTCTCAGGCTGGAGAGGGCCCGAGACCGTGAACCACGAGATGGGGTGAGTCTGGGCTCTGCTGGGTTCCCAGAGCCTGGCGGGGAGTCGCTACAGGGACGGGCCCCGGCTGCCCAGCTGAAGCAGAGGCTGTGTGGTTGCGTCCTGGGAGTTTCCCGAGGCTGGCCACAAAATTTGCATCAGGGCCCGGTGCAAAATGAAAGCGTGGGCCCTTTGTTCAAAAAATCATTGAGAATTTCGAGATGGTGACAGCAGAGCACGAAGCCACCTGCAGGCCGTGGAGGTCCCAGCCCCGGGACGTAGTAGACGATTTTAGTGTCACCCAGGGGCTTCAGGGCAGAGGGACAGAGGGGCCTGGGCTGGGGCCAGGGCCGAGCATCTCCGGGCCACGTGGGGCACTGGCGTGGTACGGAGGGGCAACTTTAGGGGCTGACCAGGAGCCAAGTCCGTGTTTCTGGAACGCCTTCCCATCCCGGCTTCGGAGCCTGTTGGTCTCCTCTGCAAGGACTGTTCCAAGTCCTACCACCCCCTGCGTCAGAGCCCCCCGAGAGGGGCGGTCCAAACCGTGCTGCTTTCCGGCCCCCCCACCAGCAACCCCCCCCCCCCCCCCCCCCCCCCGGGCAGCTCCGCTGTGGCTGGGGCCCAAGAATTGGCCACTTTAGAGTAAGCTCCCGCAGTGATTCTTAGGGATCCCCAAGTTCGGCCCCCACCACTCTACCCGACAAGCCCTGAGGACAACTGGCGGGTTCGTCAGTGGCTGGAGCAGGATCTGAATGGGTGTCGTCTGCCTACAAATCGTCTGCATCATCCTGGGCTGAGAATTCTTTTCTTGCTATCTTTGGCCCAGGGCTGGCCCTGCTAAATGAAGCTCAGGGAACCTGCTCCTTCCGGAACACTCCCCAGAGAGCCAAGAAGAAGGTGCCAGAGGCCACTGCTTCTCCTCTGAGCCTCGCCTGGGATGAGCCTGGCCGGGCTGGCAGTCTACGGCAGGGGACTGGCTTGGAGGGAGGGCCGCATCCTTCAGGACCACTGTGTGTGTGTGTGTGTGTGTGTGTGTGTGTGTGTGTGTGTGGGAGGGGCTGGGGTGTGGATCGTGGTCCCTGGAGTGGGTGCACTCAGTGTGTTCACTGCAGCGCGAAACAAGAACGGGCTTGGAAGGCTCGTGTCTTTACCGTCGCTTCTACTGTCCCTCGTGGAACCTGCAAAGGCAGGAGCGTGAGGCAGAAACCCCGTTTGTACTGCTTAGCGCATGTGGAAGAAAAGGCAGGCCATCCCAGTCCGTCAGCTGTGAGCTGAAATGTCTCCCAGGAGAGGACATATGTATTTTAAAGACATTCTTTCTGTCTGGTTCCAGCTGTAAAAGCAGGCAAACGTTGTGATTATCACGGGCTTCTGGCTTCTCAAGTGAGCGCCTGTCTTTCTTGCCCTTCCCTCCGCACCCCTCCGCGCCCCTGGAGTGGGCTGAGGAAAGAAGGTTTTTAAAGGCCACGTGAGTTTACATCAGCATTTTCTGTGTGAATGAGAAAAAACATCGGGGACTGAATATACTGCAATACACATGTTCATAAGAAACGTTCTAGTAACGCGTTGAGCACAAAACTATTGATATAAACATATTTCCAAAAGGAGAAACTATTGCATTTCGTAAGATGTCGCTTCTTAGACCAGAGGTTTGTCTTTCTTCTTTGCAGCTGGTTTGGGGGCAGAACTCTCGCACGGAACCGAGTGCGACTTGTTATGACGGATGCAGATCCGGAGTGTTCAAAGTTATTTAACTCAAAGAAGGGTTTCAACCTGGAGCAGTTCAAGATGGGACCTGCCCGGGGTCAAAGTGCTCCAGGATTGCTAGTTCAAAGGCAGGCGTTCCAGAAGATTCTGTGGAGTGGGAGCCAGGCCGACTTGGCCCGATGGCTGCCCTCTCAAAGTGCCACTGAAACACGGACCACCCAGCCCCCTTGGAAAAACTCATTCCAGACCCAGCAGTTTGGCCTGATGTTGGCCGTGAACTCGGACAGAACCCAAATGCTTCTAGTTGCTGATAAAACTTAAGGTTTTGATTCTTAAAGACACCACTGTATCTCGGCACGAGCAGGCCACTTCCGTGACATGTTCTCTGAGGCACGTGGGGCTGTGGGCTGTGCGTGGTCCAGGGACTCGGCAGTCGGCAGCGGCTTCCGGAGACCTTTGGCGTCTGCGCGCGGGGCTCCGGCGGGCCGGCCTCTGCACCTCGGCACAGCGGGCAGGGCAGGAGGCCTCGGGCACGGCGCTGAGATGGTCCCTTCCCACCACAGGGCACCAGGCCAGGGGGCCCCGTGGGCACCGGTCAGCCCAGCACTGCCCGACAGCTGCGGCACATCCCGTCCCTCCCGGGATCTGACTTTTAAGACACAAGGGTGGAAACTGGAACCAGCGGAACAGCAAAGGAGCCCAGTGTGGAGGCGCCGACCCGTCCGGCCCTCAGGTGGGGGTGCGGAGACTCAGACCGAAGTTCACAGCCCAGCAGAGGAGAGAGCGAGAACGTTCGGAAGAAGATGACCCAGGAGGCACCAGGAGAGCAGCTTGGGCGCTCGGGAGCCCGATGTGACCTTCTGCCGTGTTTACCAATGGTTTTCTTGAGGAACAGCGTGTCCCGTGAGGGTGCGCCAGTGCCTCGCGAGTCAGGTCACGTCACCTAAGAGGCACTGCTGCGGCGGAGCTCGAGGGGCCCGGTCCGGAGCCCGGGGAAGGCACCGTCCAGCTAGATGCCCTGCAGGGAGTGGTTTGGGTCACCACGTTCCCGCTTCACCAGCGGCTCACCCAGGCCGTGGGCGTCCGGGTCAGCCTCGCCGCTGCGGTCCTCGCCGAGGTCATCTGCAGGGTTAGCGTTGGGGATGAGGGGTGCGGGCAGGGGGTGCGGCAGGGAGGGAGAGAGAAGCACGTTCTGAGAGGTGCACAGGCATGGCCAGGCCAGGGTCCCCGCCCCCCCCCGCCCCCCGGCCGCAGTGCCCCAGGAGGCCTTGTGACCGGAGACCTCCCTTGACCAGGGTCCAATTGCCCGGTCACATTTCTGGCAGCGTCCCCCTTGGCACTGGTGCCCCCGCCCCGTGGGGCAGGGAATGGGTTGGGGTGGGGAGAAGAGGATGCCGGAGGCCCGGGGCTGTGGCCCTGCTCCTGGGCCCGGGGTGGAGGTGCTTGGGGAGCGGAATTAGACATCGCCCCGAGGCGCCCACCCGAGGGGGAGGTGCAGGGCTGCTCCTTGGAGCCTTGGCCCATCCTGGCCTGTCTGGAGGCAGCTCCTAAAGGTCCCCAGCCCACCCCGGGAGCTGCCTCGATTTCCACTAGCACAGGAGTGGGAGGAGGAACCCCCGGGAGAGCCACACAGAAAAGCCAGGGACACACCCACCTTTATCGAGCAGTGTCAGCGACAGGGAGGCGAGATCATTGAACTGAAAGAGAGAAGCCCGGGGGTCAGGGGCCTCGCAGAGGGGCCTGGTCCCGGTGAATGTCAGCCACCGTCCCCTAGCCACAGTTCAAACAGGCCTTCGCTTAGAAATGGTAGCGGTCCCCACGCGAGAGGTGGCACTGAGGCTGGGTGTGTCCCCTCTGGCACCTTCTGGGCCTTGCCTGGCAGCCGCTGGAGAGCTGAGGGGGTGCTGACTGCTCAGGCCACAAGGGGACAGGGACTGTGGCCTCTGAGTGGTAACAGGCTTACCATGTGTTAAGAGCTCTGTAAGCGTCACCTCATTTGTTCCTCAGAACAACCCCATGTGACACACCATTCCACTCCCAGGAGTGTGGCCGAATGAGGCAGAAACAGGGATTCCAACCAGAAGGTGCCCCCAGCGTTCACAGCACCCCAAAAGTGTGAACGAGCCGTGTGTTCGTCGGTGCGGGGACAGGTGACGCACAGTGTTGAACAGCCACGCGGTGGATGCTGTTTGGCCACAGAAGCAGTGAGGCAAGGACACCCGCTATGACACGGAAAGATTATGTCGAGTGACAGATGCCCCACACAAAAGGCCACATCACGTGTGAGTCTGTGCGAGTGAAGTGTCCACGACGGGCAAATCCCGGCAGAAAGCGGGGCGGTGGCTGCCAGCGTCTGGGGAGAGGGACGGGGGGAGAGAGGCTGCTGCCAAGGACGGGGTTTGCCTTTGGGGTGATGGAGCTTTCTGGAATCACATAGGAGTGCTGTTTGCACAACTCTTAATGTACTAAGTGGCACTGAAGCGTTCGCATAAAATTGTCTGGGATGGCAGGGGCACCTGCACGGCTCACGTCATGATCTCACGGTTCGTGGGTTCAAGCCCCACGTCGCGCTTTGCGCTCATGGGGCAAAGCCTGCTTGAGATTCTCTCTCTGCCCCTCTCTCTCTGCCCCTCCCCTGTTCGCACGTGCTCTCTCTCTCAAAATAAATAAATAAACTTAAAAAAATGGCTAGAATGGTAAATTGTAAGCGTAGTTTACAGTAAACGCCATGGGGGGGGGGTGGGGTGGGGTGGATGTTCAAGGTCTCGATTCGGAGGCGGGGACTCTGGAGCCAGGTCTGAACCCGGGTCTGTCGGGTCCAGCCCGGGAGCTCTTTCCCACCTGCGGGCCTCCTGCAGGCGTGTTCTGTTGGGGCGTCCAGGGCCGCGCCCACACCTGCCCCTGCCGCCCCGCCAACCCCGGTCCCCGAGCCGAGCCGGGGGAGGGGGCCCTCACCTCTCCCATCACGGCGATCGGCGTCTCTCCAGTCGCCTCCGCCACGCGGTGCTCCACCAGGTAGAACATGTACTCGTCGTAGAGCAGGCGGATCAGGTGGAAGGAGCCAAAGCTGGCAGCGCTGCGCAGCGTCAGGTCGCGGATCACCATGGAGCTGGGGGATGGGCGGACGGGGGCTGGGAACCTTCCGGGGAGCAGGGAGTCGCGGCCAGGCCTCCCGGGGGGGGGGGGGGCGGGGGGCCCGTGGACCCGCGAGGGGCCTGCCAGCCGCCCAGACAGACCCCGAGTGCCCGAGCCCCCCCCCGCAGGTGACCGGGCGAGCTCCCGTTCTGGGTCCCTGGCGGGGACCTTCCCCCCACCCCCCAGGCTCCCTTCCCCCCACCCACGAGCTGCAGACGAGCTGCAGACGTGGCGCCCGCCCCCTTCTCCCCAAGGCCTCGGGTCAACCACGGGGGCGGGGCGGAGGGGGAGGGGCACGGGTCCCGAAAGGAAGGTCACAGGCCGCTCGCTGCTCCCCTCGGAAGCTATCAAGGAAGCTATCAACACGCCGTCCCCGGGTCCCCGCCCCGAGCAGGCAGCTCCGGCCCTGGGGCCCCCAGCCCCGCCGGCCCGAGTTCTGGCGGAAGTCAAGCCGGACTCACCTGTAAAAGGACCACTTCAGAAGGAACTGCCGGGCGGCCTTGGGGAAGCTGGGGCTGCCGGCGTGCTGCTTCAGGACCTGGGTGACCACGTTGTCCAGCCAGGTGGCCCACTGGTCCAGGGAGCTCTGCTGCTGCAGGGTCAGCTTGAAGTCCTGCTCCAGCCGCTGCACCACGCTCTCCTCGCACTGGCACACCCACGAGGCCTGCTCCTGCGGGGCGCGGGCGGCGGGTCAGGACAGCGCCCCCCACGGCCAGCTCCGGGCCTTTCCCTGCTGCCGCCGAGCCCAGGGGCGGATGCGGATGGACAGGCAACACCCAGAGAGGGAGCCCCCCGGGCTTCTGAGCGCTTAAATCCGCGCTTCGCGGGTCCGAGGCTCAGAGGACACACCGGGTCTCTGTGGCGTTTTCCTTTTAAGTGGGCACTTTCCCAAATGTGTGTCTTGTGTATTTAGCGGACGAACTCGGCGTGAGCGTCCTCGCGGCAGGAGCCACATGCGCACAGCCTGAGCCCGGAGGAGACAGCCACGAAAATGGCAATGGGAAGGTAGATTCTTAAAGAGTGGGAACGGAGGTGTGGGTCCAGGCGCCCGGACGCTGGGGGGCCTGCAGGATCATGGCTGGGGGGGGACTTGGGTGGGCTGCAGGGGGGGCCTCCACCCTGAACCTGTTCTCACGCATGCCGGGTTTTGCTGTGGGTTGAATCTCGTGGTTTTGTGCATCTTTCTCGAGGCTGGAAGGCTAGGCCGGCGGGGTGGGGGGTGGGGGGGTCACGCACGGCGTCCCCGATCTGCGGCCCGGTCTTCGTGCCCCACCGCAGGCCACGGGGGGCGGGGGGGGGGGGTGGATCGCACGGGAGAGTCACCTGCACGTTGGCAAAGTCCACGCGGTTGAGGTCACTGAGCATCTGGTTGATCTGGGAAGTGTTCTGGAGCACGGCCCGGGCTGCCTGAGCGAGGTGGTTGAGAGACGTGTATCTGCGCAGAGTCTGTGCGAAGGCACTGACCACGCCCACCTGTGACGAGGGAGACCCGCAGACAGTGAGCCCGAGCCGCTGTTCTCTCTTCTCCTGGGCGGGTGCTGGGCTCAGGGACAGTGCAGGGGGAGGGAGCAGGGAAGAGCCCCCCCCCCCCCCAGCTTCGGACAGTCTCAAGGACCTGAAGAGTGAGAATAAATGAAGGACACAAACCTCCCCAAGGCACCTTGGCATCTACAGCAGATGCCACGGTATCGGGGAGGTAGCATTCAGGACGGTACGCTTATCCCCCCAGAATCCCCTGGCTCTCAGGAGTGGCCAGGGGAAATACAGATTCCTGGGTGCCACGGGATCAGGCTTTGTGGGGGTGGGGCCTGGGAATCTGTGACTGTAACCCTGGCTACCTTGGCTACTCGTAGGCGCCCTAAGTCTGAGAGTCACTGGTCTAACAGAGAGTTCCAGAAGGTGGTCAGGGAGGCCAGATGCTGGGAACCTGGCCTCACCGGTTTGCAGGTCTCTAAGAGACGCTTGTGAGAGCATCCGGCAATCACTGTCCTCTGTGCACGGAGGCCAAGTGGGCTCATTTCAGGTTCTGATTTGTGGCCAAGACCGTTGCAGTAAGGCTGGCAGCAGGGAGATTAAACCCTCCCCCCTATGACGGACATGGAATCATTCCACCTGTTCTGAATCGACCCAAGTGCCTCGGAGCAAATGACACCTTCTGTCGTGCCCCTCCCTGCTAGTGCGGGCCCTCCTTGCCAGCAGCCTCGGGGCTTCCCGGGAGGACTAGGGGTCCGCAGGAGGCACAGGAGCCCCCTGCTTTCCCCGGGGCAGAGGACAGGGGCCCCTCCCAGCTGCTCCCTTCACAGCGGAGCGGCTACCTTGGTCTGGATGGCCTGCTGTGGGAAGTCTCTCATGGCATTCGTCAACCAGCCTTCCAAGCTCTTGGCAAAATTACGGATGGCCTGCGTCAAGGTGCCTGGGAGATGAAGCAGAGACACCGTGAGAAAGGCAGTCTTGCCCATCGGGATCAGCATCAGTGCAAGACACACACACACACACACACACACACACACACACAGAACCCGGAAGAGCAAGCAGTGCAGGAAAAGAGGCGGCGGGCTCAGGGCCGGGGGAGAGGGCGGGGCGCGCAGTGCAGGGGGGGCGCTGGGTAAGGATGAGGGCCGCCCAGGGCCTTCAGCTCTGTTCACCTGCCTGTCTGCGCCAGTGGCTCTCACTGAGGGCGACTCTGCCCCCAGGGGACACCGGGGGATGTGTGCAGACCTCTGTGGTCGGTGCACCTGGGGGAGCTCCGGGCACCGAGTGGGTGGGGGCCAGGCCCAACCCCCCATAGTGCCCAGGACAGCCCCGATGACGGAACGATCCACACAGTGCTGAGGGGAAGCCCTCAGACACACCCACGTACGTATATTCTACTGGCTTCCAAGTGCATTGAGAGATGGCTGGCAGTACAAAACCACTAAGGCTGTTAAAAACCCTACAAAAACGTAAAAGGAAATATACCCCAACCCAAAGCTTCATACGGAGACTTTAACTGCACGCTACAACGAGCAGTTTGTGGGCAGGCTGAGCCCAGAGGAGAAACGTGATGGCTTTGCCGTTTCCCATTTTCTGGCACGAAAGAAGCAGACCGGCCCACAGAGAAAGAGCAAAGCTTCCGCTGGGCCCAGAGGCGAGAGGCACAGACATCGATAGGTCCCGCCCGCCCCGGAGTAACCCCTGGCGCCCCCTGCAGTCGCTCATTAAGAGCGAGGCCTCAGGGCCCAGCTTCCTCCTCCTTCTGCCCCTCAGAAGGCCGAGAAGGAGAGCCTGTAGGGACTGGGACCCCCCGACCTGCATCCTGGAGTCATCCGGGCAGGGGCCCCCTGGAAGGTCGCCAGCCCCAGTGGGGTTTTAGCAAACCTGCAGACTGGGGTAGGTCTGTCCTGTGACCTCAGCCCCACCCTCTGGGGATCTCCTCCCAGCTGGAGTGTCACCTGGGCGCCCCCCCGCCCCCCCCCCCCCCCCCCCCCCCCCCCCCCCGCAGCACTGGGCACACCTCAGCCTCACACACACCCTCCAAAGCCCCGGTGGCCCGAGGGTGGCGGGCCTCACAGAGCCATGAGCTGGCCCTCCCCTGGGCCTCGTTCTGGGGGACAGGGAAAGCACAGGGGGCCAACGGGGGAGAGCGGCCGCCTGCGAGCAGCTTACTGGGCACCGGCCGCAGCACGTCGGGGATGAGGATCTCCACCAGGGCCTGATACAGGATGTGGTCGCAGTTCCTCATCCACTTGAGGATGGGCTCACACTTGCACAGAGACACCAGCTTGTCCTTCGGGAGGACGGCGCCTTCGGGCTCTCCGTCGCTGTGGGGAAGGGGGAGACGGGGTGAGCCGCGGCCTGTGGGGTGGCAGGAGGGCCACAGGACCGCACCGAGCCCCGCGTCCAAGTCCCCGGCGGGCCCGCGCCGCCCCTCCCCTGCCTGTGGCCAGGCGATGACACGTGCTCTATTTGGGACTCTTGGGGTCCCCTACGGTCCCTCCTGCTGAACTGACGGAGGGGCAACACTAGCCACAGGCCACGGTCAGGGTGTGAAAAGCGTACACACCCAGAAGGGGGCTCTGAGCACCAGTTCCCGGAAAGGTGACACGTTGGTCTCTGGGTCACAGTGCGGGGGGGGGGGGGGGGTCGCAGCCTGCAGGTTAAGCCTGGGGTCCTGGGAAATGAGCGGCCAGTCTCGGCGGGGGCAGGGGCAGGGGCAGGGGCAGGGGCGGTGAGTTACCTGGCAGGGAGAGGGGCGGGGCCGTCACCCGAGGGCGCTTTGGAGTTCCAGAAGGAAAGCCACAGCTTCTCCATGTACTGAAACTGCAGGTGCACCACGACATCCAAGGTTGCCTGCGAATGAACACGGCCGGTCAGACACAGCTGTGCATTGGAAAGCGCGCCTGGCACTGTTGTCGGGGCGGGCAGGCGTGACAGGAGCCGCAGTGGGGTCCCTTGAAACGCAGAGAGAGACCCCAAGAAGGGACAGAATGAACGGATGGGCCACGGTTCGGGGACTGGAGATTCTGGGGCCCCTGGGCGGCTCAGTCGCTTCGCTGTCCGGCTCTTCATTTCAGCTCAGGTCGTGACCTCACGGTTCAGGGGATCGAGCTCTGCATCGGGCTCTGCGCTGACAGCGTGTGGAGCCTGCTTGGGATTCCCTCTCCCTCTGCCCGTCCCCTGCTCGATCTTTTGGGGTTTTTTTTTGCTCTCTCTCTCATAATGAATACTAAAAAGAAAAAAAAGAGAGAGTGGAAATCCTATCTACTTCTCAGCCAAAGGAGGCGGGGGGGGGGGGGGGGCCACTCCTGTCTCCTCCGGGTCGCCCAGAGACACCTGGTGACGTGAGAGTTCAGCGGTCCTGGCGACGTGTGAGGCTGAGCGCCTCACCTGGGGGACACACGCCCTGCTCTCCGCCCACATTCTAGGGGGGCCCCCCGCGGCCCAGGCCGTCTCCGGTGCGGGGGGGGGGGGCGGGGGGGGGGGACGGTCACCTCGCAGTGCCGCCGGTAGACCAGCTGCAGGGCCTTGACGTCGTGCAGTGTGATGCTCTCCTGCAGCAGGACGCTGCCCAGGTCAGGCGCGGGGAACTCCGGGAAGACGTGGGAGACATCTGGGGGAGGAAAGCGGGGGTTCACGGAGCTGCAGGAGGTCCGCACGCAGGAGTCGCTAGGAGGCCCCGGTGCCGGGGGACGCTGGCCCGGCGTGCCAGCGACGGCTCCACAGCCCCGGGTCTCACGACTTTTAAGCTTTGGTTTTCTCAGGGACAGAATGGGACAGGACTGTCCTCTCCCGGCGACAGCAAATACGCTGACACAGGTGGGCGCCGAGCCCAGGGCCCCGGCACTCAGCGAGCGCTCCCATCACCCCAGCGTGCACCCAGGGCAGCGAATCCGGGGAGGGGGCCAGCCGTGGCTGTCCCTGGTGACTTCCCAGAAGGGTCCTGCCTGGGCTCCAAAAATACACTAAAGATAGTCGAAGGCCACTGCTGTCTTCAGTGTGTGAGCCTATGGTCAGTGACCTCAGCAAGCCCCCCCCCCCCCCCCGGGCCTGTCGCACAGTGTAGTCTGCGAGTTAGATGCTCCCCCGGGGCAGGGGTGGTGCCAGTGGGGAAGGGGGTCTTCCAGGGGAGGGCCAGGGAGCCCGGTGGCAGGGCCCCCGGAGGGGAGAGGCAGTTTCAGGGAGTCCCGAGCATTCTAAAGGCTCTGGGGCAACAAGGGGGAGAATTGAGGAGGGCGGCCAAGTCCTGAGCCAACAGGTTTTAAAATAATCTGGCCTTCCTTCTGATGGGCATTTCACGTTACGTATTCATTTTCCCGACGGTCACCTTGCACGTTAATTTGGGGGGCATCTGCTGATTATTCTGGAATCTTGGGGATACCATAGAACACCTCTATGTAACTTACAAGGTATTATACAAGAAAGCAGCCTAAAGCCCCCTGTAGGTGAACCCCGTGAGCAACTCAAGGAAGCCGGAACTCTTCCAGAAGGCCCTGTGCCTGGGGGGGGCGGGGGGGGGGTGGGGGTGGGGGGGGAGGGGCTCACTGATGAACTGCTGGTGGTGCTGGCTCTGGGCGGCCATGGCCTGCTCCGGTGTGCTGTGCAGGCTGCCGTGCGAGCCACTGTCCCCAAGGCTGTCTGTCTTCTGGGCCGGCCGGTACCTGGACGGGGGACACAGTGCCACCGTGAGGCCCCAGCAGTACTGCCCGCGGGGGCCCGGGGAGCAGAGAGCTGAGCAGGATTCAGTTTGGGGTGTGTGTCTGTGTAAATTTAAAAGCCTCAGGCACACTCAGCTGTCGTGCAGCCGCCCCCACTGTCTCCTGAACTTGCCATCTCCCCAAACCGAGACTCTGTCCCCATGAAGCACCGACTCCCCCCCCCCCCCCCGGCCCCCCCCTTGGCTCCCACCATCTACCCTCTGTCTCTGTGGATGGGACTCCTCTAGGGACCCCCTGTGCGTGGAACCCTCCAGTATCTGTCCTTTTGTGTCTGGCTTATTTCACTGAACATAATGTCCTCATGGTCCAACCACGTTGTAGCAGGCGTCACGATGTCCTTCTTTCTTAGTGCTGAATGACATTCCAGGGTCTGGAGGGCACATCTGCTTATCCATTCATCTGCTGATGAGTCCTCGGGTTGTGTGTGTGTGTGTGTGTGTGTGTGTGTTTTCCCCCTAATACTTCTCTCTTAGAAGATAAGTGAATTTCTTTCTGCAGAGTCACAAGTATCTGACTATTACATAGTCTCGAAGGAAATTCCGGGACTTTCATTTCGCCTCGAGCCAGAACGCATGACCAGCCCGTCCCGGCGGCGAAGTGCGCTCCCCGGGGCCCGTGTCCCTTGAGCCCAGCAGGACGCTGTGGGGGCGGTGACAGCGTGTGGCGGCAAGAGCGGGGGGACGGGGGGGTCCAGCTCCAGCGGGGGGCTCCTCTCCTTGTGGAGAGTGGGGCCGGGCTTCCCATGAGGACAGAGAAATGCCTCCCGGGTGTGTGGTGGTTCCAAGTGTCAACGGCACGAGGTGCAGGGCTGGTCCTCAGATAACACGCCGCCTGGCATCATGAGTCACAGGTGTCTGCAGGGCCCGGACCAAACAACAAGAAGAAGCTACAGAGGCCACACTGTGCCCAGACAGGTACAGGAAGGACTGCTGGGCCCCCTCTTCCATCCGTTGGCTCCCGGAGAGCGTTCTAGAGATTCTCTTCCGTGGCCTCCGGCTCCCACGATTGAACATATGGTTTGGAGTCACTGGGATGGCCTTAGAGCGGCTAAAATCGGCGTTTAGCCACATACGGCTTGGCCAAGGTATGATGATGCCACGCGGAGGTGAGTGGGGCACGGTCCCTGCCCCGGAGCAGTCTGGATTCTGCGGAGAGGAGCCAGGGGCAGAGGGAAGCAGGGAAGGAGAGGTGACTGCGAGGCTGCCAGGGAGGTGACACTCGAGTGGGGCCCTGAACCAGGGGTCTGCAAATCCCAGCTGTGGAGAGCCAATTGTGCTCCTTGTTTTGTGAATAAAGTTTTTTTTTTTTGGGGGGGGGTGTAAACAAGGTGATTTTATTAGAGCCCAGGACCTGTGGGCAGAAAGAGGTGCCCGCGAATAAAGTTTTACGGGCACACGGCCATGGTGCCCACTTGTCTAGGGATCATGCGGTGGCTTTCCTTCTACGATGGCAGAGCTGAACAGTCAGCAGAGTGTGTGGCCTGCAAAGCCTCAGAGAGATGCTCTCCGGCCCTTGACAGCAAAGTGTGCTGACCCCTGCCTTAAAAGACGAGCAGCTATGTGACGGGTAGAGAAGAGAACATTCCAGAAAATGACCGGGCCTTTCCAGCCATTGGATCAAAATGTCAGGAAGAGGCAGCCATTTAAGTATATAAGCTTCTTTCTCCAGGCTTCTTGGGTTCTTTTCAACATTCTCTTTTTCCCCTGTTGTCGAAAATTAAAGATCTATGACTTCAGCTCTCGTGATCTTCTGGAAAAGGCCAAACTATGGCAACCTCGGTGGCTGCCAGAGGTTGAGGGGAGGGAGGGGTGAGGAGGTGGGGCACAGGGGATTGCGAGGGCTGTGCAACTACCCCGTGTGACATTGTGATTGTGATGCTGGGTACACTTGCGTCCAAACCCATTTGTTTGTTTGTTTGTTTGTTTGTTTATGTTTTATTTTTGAGAGAGACACAGCATGAACGGGGAAGGAGCAGAGAGAGAGGGAGACACAGAATCGGAAGCAGGCTCCAGGCTCCGAGCTGTCCGCACAGAGCCTGACGCGGGGCTTGAATTCACAGACCGTGAGATGGTGACCTGAGCCGCAGTCGGACGCTTAACCGACTGAGCCACCCGGGCGCCCCCGTCCTAACCCATTTGAATGGAGCCCCAAGAGAGAACCCGAGCGTGGAGCATGGACTTCAGGTGGTAACGAGGTGCCCACGCACAGCTCTGGTGCCATGTTGATGGGGGGGGGGGCGTGCGTGGGAGGACAGGGAGCATTGTACTTTCTGCCCGAGTTTGCTGTGAGCCTAAAACGGTTCTAAAAAATAACGCCTATCTTTTTTTTTTAAAAGGAGAAAGGCTGAAGGCTCTGTTAGCTGGACGAGGTTGCGACTCCAGCCTCCTGTGCCTTGGCTCTCCCAGGACACTGGAACCAGAGGCTAATGGGAATTTATTTTTTCCATCATAGTTTGGAGAGGCCCCCCCCCACCGACCTGTATATTTAGCGTTTGAGAAACACTTCTCTGTATGTTCTCCCAAGCGAAGCTCAGACCTGACCCCCACCTCGGGCAGGGAAGTCGGCCCGCGGGCTGGCTTTGGGCCAGGTCACTCACCTGGGCTTTTGGTGCAGGGGCTGCTGGCGCATGGCCATGTACTGGGTGTCCTCCTGCAGCCGGTTCAGGGGCGAGTCCGGCTTTAGACGGATCCCATAGTAATGATACTTGGAGTTGCCCCTAGAAACCAAGCATCTCAGCGTCAGCTCTCTTTGCAGCTGTCCTCAACGACAAGACAGGTGCCGGGTCTTGGCCCTTTATTTCGGGTTCTTGGGTTCAGTGTCCCCTGGACCATATGGGAAATGTTCACAGGCTATTCCACAATCCGAGGGGTTTAGGAAATTCTATACTCGCCCCTCTCTTGGAGATTGCCTTCTTGCACTTAAGCATCATAATAGCTCTGAGAAGTCTCGCAATGGGAAACGCAGTCCGGCGTTGTGTGACCCGGCATGGCCTCCCGACCATCCTCACCGTCACCCCCATCAACACCATCGTTATCAATATCATCGACACCGCCTTCATTATCACCGTCACCCCCATCATCCCTATCACCACCACCACCGTCATCACCACCCCCATCCCGCCCCACATCATCTAACAACATGATTTGGGAAATGGCACCTTTGTGGGAAACACTGTCATAGCTTATTATGGGAGACATGATGACCCAAGGGCTTTAGACATTTTGGTTAAGAAAACAGGTCAGAGGGGCTCCGTAGGAGAGAAGCACCGAAGGACAGACAGGTGTCTGGCAACGGGGACAAGCGGGAGGAGCTCGGGTCCTTTCTAGAAGAGGTAAGAGCTTAGCTGGTGGCAGGGGAGGGAAAGCAGTGGGGAGAAAAGCCCCGGTCCTGGCCTGAGGCCAAGCATCTGGGACGCTCTGACGGTGGAGGCCGGGCACGAGCCTTCTGGAGAGGACCCAAAGACAGTGGAGGCTGTGTCCCCAGAGACCAGGGGCTCGCTGTCCTTCTCCCCCTTCCTACCCTCCTCCGTCCAGCGATGTTGCGTAAGGATGTTCTGTTATGGATCAGAGGATGGCCGAGAACCTTCTCTTGACCAGACACCAGCTTCGGAGGGTGTACGCATGACCCCGACCCCACGTGTGACTCCACAGACAGCGGCCATGCAGGAAACAGCCTTCTGTGTGCTCTGGGCCACCCACTTTTTGTTTTCTAGTGGGGGGAGTGTTGGATTCGTGCCTGGGAAAAGTTTATGGCGCACGACGGTCCCTGGCTGCTGCAGGCCAAGGGCAGGCCCTGGGGGATGGGTCCAGGCATGGCAGAAAGCACCAAGAGATGATAAATGAAACTCTACTAGATCATCCAGGGATGAAAGCCTGTTATTATGGAAATTGCTAAACAACGAGAGAGTGCTGGAGCAAAGCCCGTGTCACCGGGAGAGAGACGGCCACTGCCAACACCTCGGGCCGGCCAGTCCCGTGCCGCCAATTCAGAACAAACCCAAGTTCACCCAGGGGCACGCAGGTCAGGACACACGGGCAGGAGGGAGCCCACGTTCTCCCAAAGCTCAGTATCTGTACAGGGGATGCAGGGGATGGGCAGGCGTGGGACCCCCAGGCACCCCCATGCGTGCACCCACCTGGTGCCCAGCCGCCGTGTCCGCAGCCCCATGAAAACCGAGCGGATCAGCTTCCCGAAAGAGGCAGCATTCACAGGGTCCAGCTTGTGCTCCTGGCAGTGCCGGAGGTAATGGTTGTAGAGAGAGCTTCTGGGGAGACTCACGCCTTCCGCGGTTTCGTAATTATCTAACAGCCACTGGAGCTGGATAAAGAAAGACACGCTCACGTTCGTCAGGATCCCCCCAAATGCTAACATGGACTCATTAAGAGAATCACATACGTTCTCCCCATTGATGTGGTGAAGAAATTCACATCCACGGTCACTGATTTGGGTTCGAGAGATTCTGGGCGCAGGAATTAATAGCTTCTCTCCACGCCTGTATTTGTTCCTTCAATTTCCAGCCTGGTTTTCAGATTCCTTGATTTGGTTTTTAAAAGCCTGCGTGTGACTGAGACCTTTTGGGTTGGGTCTTCATAATCATTTGGACACCAAGTGTCTCCTATACTTTCAGGAATGTCAGGACAAAGAGGATTGAAAAGAGCTTGACGGACCCATCAGCACTGCACCCGGTGTTAAACAGGGCAACCTTGGTCTTTATGGCTTGTCCACCTCTTGGCATCTTGCCCTTGAGGGACAAATCATTAATCTAAGGGTGAAGGTGGCTGGGGCTTGGCCACCTGTCTCATCCGCTGGTCACCGAATATAAAAGTCCTGGTTGAATTCTTGCCTTATTGCTTGGGCTGCTATTTCTTTGCCCCCAACCAGGACTTCTGCATCCTGGGGCGGTCAGATTGTACTAGAACAGGCCAAGAAGGAGGGGAGGATTTCCCAGACACTCCTTCCTCCTGCCCCTTTTCTTAATTGGGCTGTGAAGCCCCCACGGAGGGTACCTCACCGCAGCCACTGAACTGACTTCACTGGCCGCGACTCTGCTGCAAGCCAGGGCCCTCCCCAAGGGCGGGGCCCATGGCATCTCCTGCCCTGCCCCTTTCCTTAGAGCTCTCAGGCCAGATGTCAGCGGCTACACTTCCTCCCCGAGGTAGGGGATGTGTGCGGACAGAATGGTCTGTGTTCCTATTGCCGGGGTGGGGGGGGAAGGAGGGGGGAATGGAGTGGCCTGAAGACCGGGCACTCTGGAATTTGCTGTGTATTTTCTCTTAGTAAAGCTTTTTTTCTTTCTTTCTGAGAAAACAAAAACAAAACAAGACACGGGACGACGGACCGACGGACTGATATATCCTTGTGTCCCTGACTGAGAGATTGCAAATGCAAACGGGACGCAATACCGAAAAGGCTTACGTGCGAGGTTTTGTGCCCAGGCCAAAAGGCAGGCTGAGCGAATCCACAGCAAGTCGCTGTCCCCCCAGAGCTCAGCCTCGGGTCAGAAGGGCGGGAGCCGGCCACACGGAAAGTCAGGTCCCAGCGGAGCCGCCTCCTTGGTCCCCCCTCGCCCCGACCCCTCTCCCCTTGGTGCCACGGGACGAAGGCTTAGCTGCAAAGTCAGTGAGTAGTTTGCCAGCGTGGCAGTGCCCTCTGACCCCAGGGCGCACCCTCCTCCCCGCCCTGAGCACCCCTGCCGCCGGGGCTCTGGACGCGGAGCCAGGTGAGGAGGGGCTGGCGTTGGAGGGGGTCCTTTGAACCCTGAGCTTGTCTTCAGAAGACGTTCCCCCTCTGGAGCTGGCAGGCACACTTTATCTAATGCGTGTCTGCCCCGCGGGATTGAGAACCCCGGGCGGGTCGAGATGGAAGAGGCTCTGTCCACATCCGCACCCCAGGATCCTGACGATGCCCCAAGAAACACGGAGGCACAGAGGGGGGCCCCCCCCGTGTGCGGGAAGCCGAGGGCGAGGAGGCCGAAGACTTGTCTCTCTGCCACCCCGGGCAGGGGGGCGGGGGGCACACGGTGCCGCGTCTGAGGGGTCCTCTGGGGCCGGAGAGGGGGTGAGGCCAGACTCTGGGGGGTGGGCAGGACGGGGCACCGGCTCACGTGTGTGAGGGCACAGGACTGGCTCACACGTATGAGGAAGTGTCGGGAAGGATGCTCGCTTCACCTCGTCACTGCCCCCGGCCCCGTGTCGTTGACGTTGGAAGTGGACCTTTTACTTGGGTTGGTATGTGGACGTTGACATCGACGACGCATCGGTAGCTCGACAACAAGTTCTTCCCAAGTCGACGTAACCCCAGAGAGAACAGACCCCGCTAGCAGCCCCCCAAAGAACGGTCAGTTACACTCTCTCTCTCTTTTGCGCTGAGGAGGTACCCAGAGGGAAGCCGTTTCAAGTGACCAATGACTCGAGTCATGAGGGAGCTGAGAGAGGGCGCCATGGGGAAGCATTCTAGCGAGGGAACAGCCTGTGCAAAGGCTCTGGGGCGGCACGGCGCCTGGTGCAGTGGAGGAACAGTGAGGGGCCTGTGTGGCTGGAGACAGAAGGAGGAGGGGAGGGAGGGAACAGGGCAGGTCGGGCAGGGCCCCAGAGGCTGTTTCGATGACGCAGGCTTCTACTTGGGAATGTGACGGGGGGACCCGGAGGCTTCTGAACAGAGAAGTGCCGCGATCTGACTCTGGTTCCAGTAGGACCACCCTCACAGCTGCTGCGAGAAGGGCCTGGAAGCTGGGCGAGGGCAGCGGCCAAGGGCTGGCTAGGTGGTGGCCGTGACACTCCACGGGAGAGATGGTGGTGGCGGGGGTGGCGGGGGGGGAGGGGGGCTGTGGTGGAGGAGGAGGGAGAAGTGGTCTGATTCTGGATCTTTCCGAAGGTGAGGTCAAGAGCATCTGGCGGGGGGGGGGGGGTTGGGGAGGAGGGTGGGAAGCAAGGGTGCCCCGCAGCAGAGGGCGGGGGGGCACAGGGGTCGGGGCGGTCAGGGCTCCGCTTGGGACACACGGTGCTGGGCCCCAAGCTGCAGGCGGGTCCTGGAGGGGGAGCTTCGGGAGAGGCCGGGGAGGGGGGGGTGCCCGCTGGGAAACAGCCTTTCCCCCAGGGAGCCAGGGTGGGGTCAGCAAGCCGGGGACCATCCCACGGAGCCACCGATTCTAGCCAAGCCCCAAGCCTGGCCTGCAAGTTACGCCTGGTCGTCACACGGGCCTGCAGTCGGCCACCAGCTGACGGCCAAGCGCCCTTTGACGATCTGTTTCTCCGTTAAAAAAAAAAAAAAACAGTCATATAATCTGAATACACTTAATCTAACAACAGGTCCTCCTCCCAGGGTTGGAAAATAACAGTTCACTGCAGTGGACCACGGCTGTCCCCACAGGACAGTGACTGAGCCACCGGTGTGGGGGGGGGTCCCTGAGTGGGGGTGTTGTTCTGTGTGGGGATCTGGCTGAGGGGCAGCCCTGGGAGGAGCCCAGGCCCCTCCCCTGCTCAAGGAGGGGGACCTCGACCCCAAGTTCCTCTCCCGGGGCCAGGCGCGCACGGGGGCTGCCTCCAAGCGGTGGCTGCGGGTGGGGAAGGCGTTTCCGCCCCCAGGGCCCCGCTTCACGTCCTTGGAAACAGCTCTCCCACGTTTCCTGCCACTAGATCTGCCTGCCCCCAGCTCAGAGACCGCTTGAGGCCCCCCTTCTCCCGTGGGCCTTTCAACCCCAGGCTGGAAAGTTCCTTCCACCTGCACACCCCCTGGTCGCGGCCCTTTCAGGGCATCTTGGGGAGCTCCAGGGACGGCGGCACTGGCTGCGTGTGGAAGGCGCTGTCCAGCCTCCCAGGCTCGGGGCATCTCGCCCGCCCTGCCCAGCCTACGACGGCGCTTCGAGAAGCCAACCCTGCGGAGCGTGGCAACCAGTTCCGGCTGAGGACTCCCACGGCGGGACTGTGTGCACACTCACGTGTCACCTGGGTGCACGTTCTCACACACGCTTGGCCACTGTGCTCCCTGGAGTGAGATTCCCTCGTTCCTTCTGCTTCCTATTCAGCACGGGTCTGGTGGGGGTGGGACGGCACGACCCAGGCTTTCCGACACGGGTCGGCTGGGAGGCCACCAGGAAAGCGGGGCCGTGGGGCCCAGCCCTCAACCAGACTCCTATGCGCTGGGGCTGGGCTGGCAAAGGAGCGGGACTCGGCCAGCGTCGCCCAACACAAGAGCACCGTGGGCTGCAGGCGGCCGTGGTGACAACCATCGTGAGCGAGTGTGGGACACACGGGCCCCACCTATCGGCCGGGACACGTTCCCTCCCTCCCTCCCTCCCGGCTCTCACATCTCCCGGGAAGAGCTCTAGGTGGGTCTCTCACTCCGGTGTGTGTGGCTGAATCTTCAGAAAGATCTTATTTCTAGTCTCTGATTCTAGGCCGCCAAGCCCACACCCTGCTTCTCGCAGCGCCTGATGCCCGAACGAGACTCAACGACACACGGCCAGGGAGGCACGGACGTGGGGCGGGTTTCCTGCTGGGAAACCGACGGGCAGGGAAGCAGTCAAAGCAGCCTCCTTCCAAAGGAAGTGTTAGAAGCCGGAAGCACCCCTGCGGCCAGAGACAAGCGGCTCATGCATGTCCCCCCAACATTTCAAATCCCCCCGCGAACCCCGCCTGCCCGGGGCTTGCGCCCCGTACGCTGCCTTCCGCGGGGCCGACCCGGCGCTGGGCCGGCAGGCCGAGTCACGGCCACGCGTGTTCGCGTCGGGGCCCTGCTGAACAGGGCTGCCGTTGCGCAGCCTTGGCCACGTGGTGCCTTCCGAGTTGCAGACCGAGGGGTCTTCTCCCCCAGCTCGTCTGCAGATGCTCCCCTCGCCGGGTCTGCCCGCAGGGCTGACGTCATCCGGCAGGAACGGGCGACGGGGAGGGCAGGAGCCGCCTGCTCTGGGGGTGGGGGACACTCAGCAGGGTCCTGACGCTTCGATTCACTTACGGCTTCAAGACAGCGGGTGTGAGGCTGCTCTTCCTTCCCGTGACCGGCCCTCTGAGGCCCTCGTCACGCGTCCCTGGGGCGGCACAGCGCACCCGTGCCGAGCCACCCACCTGGAAGTGTCTGCACCTTCCCCGAGCGCGGTTTCAGCCCCACCATCACTGCCCTTTCTCGTGCCCTGTGTGAATGTCGGCCACGACCAGAGCCTTGATGGGGTCGTAGTTGGGCAATAAAGACTCTTAGCCGGTCACCTCTGCCAGTCCCGTCCCGCCCCGCGCAGCTGCCCAGGGACAGGGACGCTGGCCGTCTCCTGGCGAACAACCTGCCATCTTGGTTTCCCCGGAGGGAGGCGAGGGAGGTGGACCCTACAGTTAGAACAGGCAGACGTTTGCTGGTTTGCACTTTTCTCAAATTGCCTGTTGGTTTGGTTTTTTTTTTTCCCCCCAAAAATCTGATCGCAGAAAATGCAGCTAAGAGTCACCGTGGCACCCGCTTCTCCTGTTGTGGCCACCGCTTCTCTCCGTGTCACTTTACTGGTTCTGCCTCTTTCCTGCCAGGCACTCGGGGAGCTGCGGCACGCGTATCACACACGTTAGTCCCACCGCCCGCCAGAAGGGGCGGGTGCTGTCACCAGCTACCTTGGCAAGTGGAGACTCCTCTCCCTCACGCGGGTGAAAGGCATTCTGGCCGGATGTGGAGCCCTAGATTGGTGGCCCCCCTATCTCTCGTGTCACGTCACGGTCTACGCTGGCTTTTAAACTGTCTGTGAAGGTCACGAGCGTGGCAGGGCAGACTGCCAGATCGACACACACTTACATGGCTGTTGAGTAAACCGCTTTTGTGTGAGGTGATCCCTTCGCTTTTTTGGAGGTTTTCGATCGCCATTTCAAGCTAAAGAAAATGTGTGCAGAAACAAACAAAACAAAACAAAATGGAAAAAAAAAAAAAAGGAAATCAGATGGTTAGCATCAGCCAAGATTTGTTTTTATTAATATCCAAATAATGATTTAAGTGCCTACAAAATAAAAACCAGGCTGGACACAGGCGGGGGGACGGTTAAGTTGTGAGTTCAAGCTGCGGCCGGGAGTGTTATTCCTGCCATGCAGGCGAGCCGGGGGGGGGGGGGGGGGGGAGCACAGGCAGCAGGATGAGTTGTGCTATGAATGCTGGCGATTGCGTTGTAACACAACACGTGCACACGCAGAGCACGACCGCTGCGCCGAGGCGTAAGTTCACGTATAAGCAAAGCCAGCACCATGATTGCCCGCTGCTCCCCTGGACCCGTCATCGTCATCGGTTGCCAGGGAGAATCAGCTGTCTACCCAAGGGCGGCCAGCGGCGCTGACTTCCTGGCCAGCCTGTCCTGTCACAGAGCTCAGAGCCTCCCTCCTGGATGCTCCAGGAAAATAGCAACGAGGCAGGAGACCCTGGCCCTGCCATCGGGAGGCGTAGGGGCCACCGGGCATGTCAGAGAGATAAGCTCCTGAATGTTGAATGAAGCGTGGGCTGGGCAAAGAGGGTTATACAGGGAGGAGAACGAGTCGCAGGGGCACGTCACGTGAAGCTAACAGTGGGCCTTCCTGGGGGAAGGGGCTTCTGAGTTGGGTCCCGAGGACTTCCTGGAGGCAAGGAGCTGAGGTGGTGCAGTGGGTTGACGCACAGGAGGAAACAGCCGGTTGTGGGCGGCTCCCACCACATCTGTCCGTGCTGAATGTGACTTGTGCACGTCAAACGGAAACTGAAAATCTGCTGGAGGCCACCACGCAGGCCCAGGACTGCAATGGAAGGAAGTAAACCTAATGCGCTGACTTTCCTCAAACACACACGGAAGGCAGACCTCAGTGATGCTCGTGCAGAGAGCAGGGGGAACACGTATTTCGGAAAGCGCAGCTGGACGGGGCTCCTGGGGCTGAGTGCGGGAGCAAGAGGGTTACTGCTTTGCCCATCACCTCTTTTGACCGCTGTGTGTGTGTGTCCGCTGTCCTCACTGTTACCCAACACTGTGCCGGACGTTCTAGCCGGGGGGGGGGGGGGGGTCAGGCAACAGTGAGGAACCAAAGGCATCCGTATTGGAAAGGAAGAAGTAACGTGCGGATAACGTGATCTTAAATACCGAAAATCCTGAGGGACCCACCAAAGCACTGTTAATGCTGATAAGCAACCCAGCAGAGTTGCAGGTTACAAGATCAATGCCCACAAATCGGTTCTGTCTCAACAATGAACAAGAGGCGAACGAAATAAAGAAACAGTCCCGTCTGCAGTAACGTCAAAGAAAATCCAATACCTAGGAATGAATTTAACCAACAAGGTAAAGCATTTGTACGTTACACTATAAAACGTTGTTGAATGAAATTAAAGACCTAAATAAGCAGAAGACATCCTGTATTCACGGGCTGGAAGACTTAATATTTAGATTAATACTCTCCAGGTTGATCTATAGACTCCAAGCAATCCTTATGAAAATCCTCTAGTAAACTTCTGACTGCTTTTTCAGAAACGGACAAGATGATCGTAAAATTCGTATGGCATTGCAAGGGACCCCGGATAGCCAAAACAATCTTGAAAAAGAAGGACAAAGTTGGAAGGTTCACGTTTCCCAGTTTCAAAACCTACTACAAAGTTACAGTAACCAGAACAGTGCAGTACTGGAATAAGGAGAGACATATAGGTAGACGCATACAGACCAGTGGGGTGGAATCAAACTTCCAGGAAGAGTCCCATATATCTGTGGTCAACTGAGTTTTGACGAGGGTGTCAAGAGCATTGAATAGAGAGAGTAAACTTCCAAACAAGTGGGCTTCCACAGGCAAATGAATGAGGTTGGCCCCCCACCTCACAATATATACAAAAACAACTCAAAAATGAATCAAAGAGCTAAATGTAAGAGACACAACTGTAAAACTCTCAGAGGAAAATATAAGGTAGTCACGTACAATAAGTTTATCTTCATGACCTTGGATTTGGCAATGGATTTTTAAAATTTTTATTTATTTATTTATTTATTTTTGAGACAGAGACACAGCATGGGGGGGGGGGGGCGGTGCAGACAGAGAGGGAGACCCAGAATCCGAAGCAGGCTCCAGGCTCTGAGCTGTCAGCACAGGGCCTGACGCGGGGCTCGAACTCACCGACTACGAGATCATGACCTGAGCCGAAGTCAGACGCTTAACTGACTGAGCCGCCCAGGCACCCCTGGCAATGGAGTTTTAGATATGATGCTAAAAGCACAAACAAAAGATTAAAAAAAAAAAATTCTTTACAAAGATAAATGGGACTTTATCCCACAGGATGGGAGAACGTATTTGCAAACCGTATTTCTGATAAGGGTCTCGTATTCAGAACGTATAAAGGACTGTCACAACCCAACAACAAAATGGCAAATGACTCAATTAAGAAATGGGCAAAGGAATCGAACAGACCTGTCTGCAGGAGGCACATGGGAAGATACCGAGCATCATTAGTCACTAGGGAAACACAAGCCCAAACCACGGTGACACAGCACTTTCCCACGCACTGGTACGGCTACTAGAAAAGAAAGAAAGAAAAGAGAAAGGACCCTCACACGTGGCCGGTGGAATGTAAAACGGTACAGCTGCCGTGGAAAACAGGCCGGTAGTTCCTCAAAAAGTTGCACAGAAACTCAGTTGAACTATTACGGCTCAGCAATTCCACTCCTGGGTACACAAATGTCTGTAGCGGCATCATTCATAATGGCAAAAAAAAAAAAAAAAGGAAAAATCTGAGTGTCGGTCACAGACGACTGCATATATGCATCCAACGTGGTATATCTATACAATGGAATGTTCCTCGTCCACGAAAAGGAATGAGGTAGTGATACACGTTTACAATGCGGATGGGCCTCAAAAGCATGACGCTCAGTGAGAGAAGCCGGTCACGAAAGCCCAGGTAGCGTATGGTTCCATTTACGTGAAATGTCCAGAACAGGCAAATCCATAGGGACGGAAAGCAGACTAGCTGCCTTAGGCTGGAGAAGGAGGGAGTGGGGGGCGGGGGAGGTGACTGCCGATTGGTCAGGGTTACCAGTTTACAGCGTGTTTCCTTCTAGGGTGATGAGAATGTTCTAGAACTACTAGATAAAGTTAATGGTCGTACGGCATTGTGACTCTACTAACTGCCATTGAATCGTACACTCAAAAAAAATTTTTTTAACGTTGATTTACTTTTGAGAGAGAGACAGGCAAAGCGTGAGTGGGGGAGAGGCAGAGAGAGAAGGAGACACGGAATCGGAAGCAGGCTCCTTCCAGGCTCCGGGCTGTCAGCAGAGTCTGACGCGAGGCTGGAGCCCACGAACCGCGAGATCGTGACCTGAGCCAAAGTCGGAAGCTTAACCGACTGAGCCCCCCGGGCGCCCCTGCATTGTATACTTTTAAATGGTTAAAAAGATGCATTTTATGTTACGTGAATTTTACCTTGATTTAAAAAAATATACAACCAATTAAAAAACCTATTGTTCTCTTGCGATTTGAATGGATCTTTTGCCCACACGTATGGTTTTTGTAACATCACACACTGGTCACGTGGAACATATTGGCTCGCCGAGTTTCCGGATGTTCCAAATGATGACGCGCTTCACTAAACGCTACTGAAAATCGCATTTGTTATTATCACTACCAAGCTCATCAGAAGGATACCAGGTTTTCAAAATTCGAAGTTTTCTTTTTTTGGTTGAAAATTTACTGGCAACCAGATTAATTCCCCCCCCCCCCCGGACCCATCCGCCTCGTGCTCTGCTCTCCTTTTTGAGAAAAATGCCTGCCAAATCCTCCAGTCTGAAAACCCCTCATTTGTCTGTTATTCCTTCAAGCAAACACTGTGTTTCGTGACAGAAGTGGCTGGTGCAGCTCACAGTCATCTGCCCGGCGGCTCTTCCTTAGCACAGTCATCACACTTTGGCAGAGAAGTGCCTTTTGTCACCCAGAATATTAGGAAGGACTGGGGTTTCATACAATGACTGTTTACTGCTTCACCGGGGACCTTAGGTGAACCGTAACGGCAAGTTGCAGTGCGGAATTCGCTGCTTCTCTTCTCTTTTTCGCTGTGAGCGCAGGGCGGTGCAGAAGCCGGTGGCTTCTGGGAGAGTCTGTCGCCTCCGCCTTGCTCGAGCCTGCGTTTGCGCCCCGGGGGCGCATCGATGTCGATTTTGCACAATCAGTGCAAACGTCAGCACTGGGAAAGCTGGCGACAGACTGATGGCTTAGTATTATTATGAAAACAGTTCTGACCCGGTGGGCCCCCGGGCCGGTCTTGGGGACACCCAGAAGAGTGCCAGATGTCTTGAGGACTGCCTGCTAAAAACTGTAGAGCTACGAGTATCGAGAGTATCGAGCATCGTGGAAAAGCACACAACTTAAGGCTGGCTGCAGAAGACCATCCTGAAGAACCCATAGCTATTAAATAGGGTCCGCTCAAGCCCGCGGGTGCAGAGAATTAATTTGACGCACAGTGGAACCTCCCCCAGGTGTTCGTTGTGTTTTGAAATCAAAACGACAGTTGGGGTGTCTGGATGGCTCAGCCCGTTGAGCATCTGACTCTTGATTTCGGCTCAGGTCATGATCGGAGGCTCGTGGGATCGATTCCTACATCAGGCACCGTGCTGAGCTTGGAGGCTGCTCGAGGTTCTCTCTTTCTCCCTCAGTCTCTGCCCCTCCCCTGCTCGTTCTCTCTCTCTCAAAATAAATAAATAAACATTAAAATAAAATTAAGACGTCGGGTAAACATCAGAAGGCGATAAAGAAGGTAAGGAACCCCCGCCCAAGGTCAGAGGGGGAGGTTAACGCCCGGCAGGCAGCGCTGGAGGCGCAGTGCGCACGCCGGTCCAGCAGAGGGCGCTGCGGCGCCACCTCCCAGCCCCGCGCGGGCGGCCCTACCGGCATCTGCGGAAAAGGAGCATCTCTCGGTTGCAGCCCGAGTCTTCCTCGCACACCTGCAGGGGGGACTCTCGCTGCACAAGTACAAACGCCTTATCCGGTCCGCTCAGTGGCTGGCGAAGTTAGTGTCTACTCTCTGAATACGCTTAACATAGAGGCTAATTTTATGTTTGCTTGGAGTTTAATCTTCAGCAAGGAGGGGCCAAGGGTGGCCTCAGCAGAGCCCCACCCCGCCCGGGGCCCAGGCAGCTTTCCCTAAAATCATTTGTTTTTGAACTCCCAGCACTTTCCTTCCATCTTGGCATTGTGCATATGCTGATGCGTCCATTTCTTGACTCCTCGGGAGCTTAATTTTTATTTTTGATTCGGTGTAATGCAGCACATACTCCTTTTGATTGGCCCCCTAAACATCATTTTTTCTGCTACATGAATTATTAACAGAATGCCAGGGGAAAAGGACACATGCTTTGAGGGCTTGTTCAGAAGGAGGGCAGAAAAAATACATAAGGATTCGCGATCAAAGATAAAAGAACCTGACGTAACAGCAGGTAGCGGTCAAGTTGTAACAGTTCCCGAGTATATTAAAATAAGCCAATTATTTAGAAAATTCCTCTCCTTTCATGTGTAATCCTAGCAAGATTCTTCCTGATTCAAAGACTGTACTGGTGCCTCCTAAGGAGGCATGAGTGGAGGTTCATGAGTGTATGCCCACGTGGCCATTCCACTTATAACAAAATAATCACATTAAAAGGACCTGCCGGGATAGGGGTCGCCCCTACCAAGGGCCAGCAATGACCAGTGTTGAAGTGGCCCCGGCATCTCCAGACGGGTCTGCCAAAGTCTGACATCAGGACCATGCCTCCGGGGGGTTCCCTGGAAAGGCCAGGGAGGAGTGGGGACGGGACAGGAACGTGTTAACCCTGCATCCTCAAGTGTAGCCCAGTTATGTGACCATGAACGGAGGAGATCAAAGTTTAAATGCTTTAGGAGCAACCCTTTTGAATGAATCTCTAAAGAAAATGGAGAGTCGTTTAACAGGAAGAGACACCGTTGGACTTTTGAGGGCAAGGATATAAAGCCCAGAATTCTGCCTGCAGAAAGGATACGGGGCCCACAGCGAAGGGCCAGGTGGGAACGTGGAGAGAATTTGGGGCTCACCGCTGGGGAAGGAGGAGGCTGGCTTGGGGGAAACAGGGCATTTTAAATCTGTTTGTCCATTTAAAAAAAATTTTTTTTAACGTTTATTTATTTTTGAGACAGAGAGAGACAGAGCATGAACGGGGGAGGGTCAGAGAGAGAGGGAGACACAGAATCAGAAACAGGCTCCAGGCTCTGAGCGGTCAGCACAGAGCCCGACGCGGGGCTGGAACCCTCGGACCGTGAGATCATGACCTGAGCCGAAGCCGGACGCTTAACCGACTGAGCCACCCAGGCGCCCCGTTTGTCCATTTTTATTTTGCTCATTAAACATGTTAAAAACATGTAAGTACTATTATACATGCTTGCCGCACAAAAATCTGATTCTGCCAGAGATGGTCTCCACTTAGGGCCAGGACGGCGGTGGTGGGGCCACAAGGTGCCCCGGGCACCAACCTTAAGGAGGCGCTCATTCTCAAGATCCTGTCAGGGCAAGGGTGGCACGTGGGGGTGAGCGCCTCCTTAAATTTGGTGCCCTGGGCACCTGGCCTGGCCCATCCCGTTCTAGCCCTGCCTCAACTTCTCTCCGGCACCCGACTTCCCTATGTGGGAGGAGAGGCCTTTACCAATAGCCTGGTGTGGGTCCTTTCAGGTGCATTATATCGGACTCACATTTCATTTAATGTTTTTTTTTGGGGGGGGGGGGTTGTGTTAGTTGGGGTTGTGTTAGGTATTCAGCTCTGCTTACCTGCATTTACCACTTAGTCTTTTGTGATTACCTTTCTGAGGCAGTTCTTACACATCAAGGGCTGGCAAGCTTTTTCTATCAAGGGCCAGATAGTGACTGTTTCGGGTTTTGTGGGCCAGTCTCTGTCCACAACTACTCAACTCTGTCCTAGGAGCTGGAAAGCAGCCACAGACAAGTGAAGGAAGGGGCGTGGCTGTGTGCCAGTAAAACTTTGTTTAGAAAACCAGGCAGCCGGCTGGATTTGGCTTTGGAGCTGTGGTCTGCTGCTCCCCCTGCCCCACGATTCTACCAAGAATTACACATTATGGGTGTTTTAGACTATTGTTAAACTGTTTTTTGGTGAACGATATGGGTATAGAGGTGATGGTGGTGTGGTATTGTGAGTGATTCCATATTCCAAAGTGGTTAATCTTATGTGACAGAAATTTTGCCTTAAGAAAAAATTGACAAATAAAAATAAATAAGATAGGGGCACCTGGATGGCTTAGTTGGGTAAGCATCCCACTCCTGATTTCTGCTCAGGTCATGATCTCACGGTTCGTGGTTCGAGCCCTGCTTCCGGCCCTGCACTCACAGTGCGGAGCCTGCTTGGGAGTCTCTCTCTCCCTCCCTCTCCCTGCCCCTGCCCTGCTGGCACTCTCCTCCTCACTCTCTCTCAAAAATGAATGAACTTTAGGGGCGCCTGGGTGGCTCAGTCGGTTGAGTGACCGACTTCGGCTCAAGTCACGATCGCACAGTTCGGGGGTTCGAGCCCCGCGTCAGGCTTTGCGCTGACAGCACAGAGCTTGCTTCGGATTCTGTCTCCTTCTCTCTCTGCCCCTCCCCCACTCAAATGCGCACACTCTCTCTTTCTTGCTCAAAAATAAATATTAACAAAATTAAAAGATAAATAAAAAAACTTAAAAGACTTAAGAAAACTTATAAGGTAACATATGCACGTGGTTAAGAATTCACTTGGGGCGCCTGGGTGGCTCATTCAGTTGAGCGTCCGACTTCGGCTCGAGTCATGATCTCACGGCTCGTGAGTTCAAGCCCCGCGTCGGGCTCTGTGCTGACGGCTCGGGGCCTGGAGCCTGCTTCTGCTTCTGTGTCTCCCTCTCTCTCTGCCCCTAACCCACTCACATTCTGTCTCTGTCTCTGTCAAAAATAAATAAACATTAAAAAAAAAAAAAAAGAATTCACTAGAAGGAAAAGGTACCTAAAACAGCAAGCCTCCCTCTTCTCTTGTCTTTCTGTCACAGAAACAGTCTTTCTACTGGTAATCATTTTTAGCAGCTAGCGTGTTTAGTTCTTATAATTCCTAGAACTTTTAACAATAGACTCCTACTTCTTAATCAATTTTTAAAAATTTTAAACTTTTCCTTTGGAAATAATTCCAGACGTACAAAAACACTGTAAAATTGGTGCCAAGAATTCCCGCAGACCCTTTCCGCCAGCCTCCCTGAAATGTTAGCATCTCCCGTGAGCACAGAACCAGGTCTCACGTGACCTCAGCACAAGGACCAAGACCCAGAAATCAAGCCCCACTCACCACGCTCAGCCAACCGAAAGGGCTCATTAGAATGTGACGGTCCTTGCACTCCTGTCCTTTTTCTGGCCCGGGATCCAGTCCAAGGTCACACACTGTGGTCATTTTGCATACACAGCCGTGAGAGAAAATACCAGAAAAATGAGAAATGGGCGGGGAGTGGAAGAAGCTTTCATTAGATCAATGACCCATTTGTCCACAGTCGCCCTTGACCTCCCACGTGGGTTTGTGTCGCTCTGCACAGGAACAACGGCTTCTCCAGTAAATTAATTGAGGCTTTTCAGAATAAGCACAGAAGAATGTTGCCCAGGATGACATTCACATGGTTTACTTTTGTCACTAGAGGAGACCAGAGACGGAAACCTCAGATCCGTCTCAAAGCGGTGCTCCTGAGCAAACGCAGGTAGTGTTCCCCGCCTTTACGGAGAAATGAGCAAAACCAGATTCAGAAGTGATGATGTCGGGGGCGCCTGGGGGGGGGGGGGCTCAGTTGGTTAGGCGTCCAACTTTGGCTCAGGTCATGATCTCACGGTCTGTGGGTTCGAGCCCCGCGTCGGGCTCTGTGCTGACAGCTCAGAGCCTGGAGCCTGCTTCGGATTCTGTGTCTCCCTCTCTCTCTGCCCCTTGCCCGCTCACACTCTGTCTCTCACTCTCTCAAAAATAAACATTAAAAACAATAACAAAAAATTTAAAAAAAGGGTGATGATGTCATTGAATGTTTGTCCAAACCCACAGAAGGCACAGCACCAGGCATGAACCCTGATGTCAACTAGGAGCTTTAGTTAATAATAACAGTGTGTCAAGATGGGCTCACTGGGGTAACAAACCTGCCAAACTTACCCCAAATGCTAAGAAGGGAAACTGTGTGTGTGTTGGTGGCAGGGGGGCTACGGGGATTCTTGAACTTCCTGCTCAATTTTTCCGTAAGCCTAAGACTGCGCTTAAAAAAAAAAAAAAAAAAAAAAAAAGGAGTTGGGGCGCCTGGGTGGCTCAGTCGGTGAGCATCGGACTTCAGCTCAGGTCATGATCCTGCGTTCATGGGTTCGAGCCCCGTGTCGTGTTGGGCTCTGTGTTGACAGCTCAGAGCCTGGAGCCTGCTTCAGGTTCTGTGTCAGTTCTGCTCTCTGTCCCTCCCCTGCTCATGCTCTGTCTCTCTCCCCCCCCGCCAAAAAAAAGTTAAAAAATTATTAAAAAAAGGAGTCCATTAAAGAAAAAAGTGATGATAAATATTTTTTTAGTCAGAGAAAAAAGTGGATGCGCTATCGGCAAAATTCCTTCATCAAACAACGCGCGCTTGCTCCCAAAGGGTCTGCTCTGGCAGTTGGGCAAAAGCTCTGATGTGCAGAGGATGAGGGAGCTTCTAGCAAATGCTTGCGATGCGTGTGAGGTCGCTGTGCAGTTAAGGTGTTCCGCATCCTCACTGGCAGGCTCTAGAGAAGACGTTTTCGTGCTTGGTGATCCATTGTGAGCTGTGACCTGTGTGGGTGGCACACCGGCCCCGCGGGCCACCTGGAAGGGTCACCGTGAGACCGGGAGGCCAGGCCACACAGCGGGAGCCACGGGCGCTCCGTTCACGGTCTCCCCTGGCCTTGACCCAGCGCAGATGAGCTGGATGGAGTACCCGGGATTCGGCTTTTCTGAACTCACGTGTGCTGGTCCTCGGGGCCGAGAGGCTCGCTTGTGTGTTGAAAGCGGGAGCTGAGTCTCTGATGACAACAGTACAGAAATTCCTATGACTTCAAGGGACGTGTCTCCAGGGTGCGCGTTGTGGAACTTGGAGACGTCGGTCCGGGGCCCGAAATGTCGCCATTTCTCATGTTGGAAAGGAGATCTCAGGGTTTTCGAAGACGACTCAGTGTCCCAAGGGACTGGGCTGCCGATCCCCACTGGCTTCTCAAACCCAGCGCATGAGGGGTTTCTTCCTCTGGAGGAGGAAGCAATCACGGCAGTCTTAGGCGGATCTCAAGTCTTAGGCACATTTGAAAATCACAGCAGGTGCCACAAAGCTGACGCCAGTTCTTTTGGGGGGGGGGGGCAGAATGCGACCAGAGCAAGCTCAGAGCCCGCCTGATGCCGTTCTCCGAGGCAACGTCACTTCTCACCCTTCTGGCTTCGGCGCGGCACGTGCTGGAAGGCCAGCCGCGTGGCCCGGGCAGACGCCATCCTGATCTCTGACGATCTCCGCCGCTACCTGTGAGCCAGGACCCCGCTTTCCTGGAAGCTAAGAGTTCACGAAGACACCACCCAGAGGGGTCAAGTGGGACTTGGCCACCGGGTCGGCTTACCCTTCAGTAGGCCGGACCTAGGCCCCGATGAAACACCGCGATGGCAGGTTCCCGCACGGACAGGAGTGCTGTGTTTTTACTGTGAAAACTGGCCGGACCGTTTGCCTTCCTCAGTCCCCACGGTGTGGCCCACGGGGGCCGCCCGATTGTGTGGCATGACTGCCTGCAGCCCGAGAGCCCCGCGGGCGGAGGGAGCGGCAGGGTCTCCACCCTGGGCGGCCCGAGGGCCCCCGGCTCCCCGCACCCTGACACGACCCAAAGGGCCAATCCTGGGCTGGAGTGGCAGGGGCAGGGCTCTCGGGGGAGAACCTCTGTCGGGTGTGGTTGAAGAAAGTGCAGCGCTAAGCGGCTTTATCGAAAACTCGCCATTCGGGCAACTCACTTTTCAGTTTTACAAGATACCAATGAAATAACCGAGACTCAAGAAAATCCACCACGGAAGTCGGAAACCTCTCCTCAAGGCCGCAGGGTGATTCCCTCCAGCCTCCACCTCTGTTCTCGGAATCAACTCGAAGTCCCAAAACTCTGATGGGCAAAGCTGGCAGGCGTCAAGGGCCGGGGGCAGGAGCCTCGGGTTAATTCTGTGCTTCCTGGAAAGTCCCACAGATCCCTGCTGCAAACGTGTGACATGTTCCTGTGCCAAAACTGGTCGATAAACAAGCGAGCAGGCAGGGTCGGGAACCAGATCGTCTTCTGGAACGATCACTCTCTGGGGCTTGCATGGAGAGGGGTGTCAAAACACAGCCCATTCCTGGATTCCCAACTGGTTTAAAAACACGATTCTTCTGAAGCGACCGGACGACAAACCACAGTGGCCGGGTGGCCTAGGCTCTGGGCAGCACATATGCTTGCAACAGGATAGCGTGGACCACAGAGAACGCTGTAGTTTCTCAGTAAATCTGTGACCCGCGACCCTAGTATGTGCTGCTATTACGTACTGATGCAATTTACTAACATCCAACCTGTCAGGTTCATGACAGTTAACGTGGTCTGCGAGGAATGCTTTCTCATCAGTATCCGCTCTAAACTCACATCCCTGCAGCCAGTCCTCCGAGGGAGTATACGTGTGGTTGCAAGTGGCCACCCAGGCCCTGCCGGGCGGAAGGGACTGAGCGAGGCGAGGTGCGAGCTGGTGAGCCAGGCCCAACCCCACCCCACATGCTACCGCCTCTAGAGAACAAGTGACTTCTCTCCACCCTGTCCACAGAACTGGGTCCTGGAGAGCACTCCGGACACAGAGGGCAGCAAAACCCGGGAGGGGTGCTCTCTGATGTCAGTGACCCCAAAGCACATCAGGACCAAAAGGACAGGGATGAGGCAGGAACATCACCTTCTATTTTGGGAGGTTAGCCCCACACCAGGAGAGGAAGTTACTTCCTAATTGACGATCGGTCAACGTAATCTGTCACAGGAGCAGTCTATAGAAGAAACACTCATGGTCATATCAACGAAGAAAAAGCATTTGACAAAAGTAATATTCATTGATGATAAGGACTTGCAGAAAACTAGGGATGGAGGGGAATTTCCTTGATCTGAAAAAGGGCATCTATGAAAACCCAGAGCCAATATGACACTTAGTGGTGAAAGACTGAAGATATTCCCCTAAGACTGGGGACAAAGCAAGGATGTCCACTCTTGCCACTCCTGTTCAACACTGTACTGGAAGTCCTAGCTAGTGCAAAAAGACAAGGAAAAGGAATAAAATCATCCAGATTGGAAAGGGAGAAGTAAAATTGTTCCCACTCGCAGACAACAAAAAACTCTTGCAGCTCTTATAAGTGAGTCAGGGAGGCTGCAGGATGCGAGGCCAACAGCCAAAAATGAGCAGTTGGAAACTGAAATTAAAAATCAATACCATTTATAATAGCTCCAAAAACATAAACTATTTAGGCATAAATCTAACAAAATATGTACAGAATTTATATGCTACAAATTACAAAATGCTGACGTAAGACATCAAAGATCTAAATAAATGGAAAAAACATACTATGTTCATGGATGGGAAGACCCAACAGAGTAGAGATGTCAGTTCTCCCCAAATTGATCTACAGGTCTAATATTGTTTAATCAAAATCTCACTATGAGTTTTTTGTAGATATAGACAGACTGACCTAAAACTTATATAGAAAATTCTAAATTTATGTAAACAGCCAACATAATAGTGAAGTGAGAGGAAATGCTCTACCCAATCTGGAATGGAAAGACACTCTAAAGACTGGGAGAACATATTTGCAGATCATCTCCGACAGGGGACTCGTATCCAGGATATATAAAAAACTCTCAACCCTCAACAGTACGAAAACAAACCACCCAGTTAAAAAATAGGCAAATGACGTGAACTGATAGGTCACCAAAGAGCATATAACGAAAGGCAAGCAATCGCATGAAAAGCTGCTCACCATCATTAGCAATTAAGAAAACGCAAATCACAACCACAGTGAGATATCACTACACACCTTATGAGAACGTCGAAAATGAAAAATGGTTGACAACATCAAGTGCTGGTGACGAAGTGGAGCACGGGGACTCATACGTCGGGGGTGGGGTGGGGGGGACGCAAAATGGTACAGCCACTTGGGAAAACTGTTGGTGGTTTCTGATCACATTCAACACACACTTACCACGTGAACCAGCAATGTTGCTTGTAAGTATTTACCCAGAAGAAAGGAAAACGTATGTCCATACAAGAACCTGCACGTGAGTACTTACAGAAGCTTTGTTCATAATCACCAAAAACCTGGAAATTGCCCAAATGACCCTCAAAGGGTGAATGGATAGGTGAGCTGCGGTATAACGGAATCCTTCCCAGTAGCAAAGAAGCAGCAAGTACGGGTTCGTGTGATAACGTGAATGGGTCTCAAAGGCACCACTGTGAGTGCCAAGAAAGGTCAGTTTTACTCTATGTTAATTTTCCAAATGAACTAAAATAAAAGTAAGCGTGGAAAATAGGCTTTGAGATCAGACATGTTTTTAAAGCAGGTCAGGAGCAGAGTCTGGGGCAGGACCCTGGCGGCAACACGGGGGTGCAGTTCCCGAGGGAGACTGCTCCGAGCCGAGGTCGGTCCAGCGGTCACGGGGATAGACGGGCCTGGGCCTCTGGGAGGGCGACGCCAAGGGTGGCGGTCCCACCAGCACGGCGACGCTGGCCCCGGATGCAGTTTCCACAGCAGCCCGGGAGGGGCCTTTTACCCTCTCTGTTTGCCACGGGGTACCTGGTTCCAAGGGGTGGACACTTGCCTCGGACCACACGCCCTTCCTGGCCGCAGAGCTCCGGCTCCGGTGCCCCAGGCTGCCTCTCGCTCACCATCCCCGCTGCCGAGGAGAGTCTATTCCGGGTCTACCCCGCTGCCCCGGAGAGCCTCGTACGTACCGTAGCCGGCGATGACCGGGAAGTGTGGGCCAGGGAGTGTCTGGTGCCGTCCATCCCCCCGTGGATGAGATAGGCTCCCGCGCTGGAGACAATAGGGCTCCCCCCGACATCCATGGTGATGCCCACCATGCTGTGGGAGGGGACCACCGGCGGGGAGGAGCCTGCCACGGTCACCTGGGCGCCGCCCGGGGCCTCGAAGTAAGACGCTGTGCTGCTCGGGGCGTACATCTGAGGCTCGGGGTTGTAGGCGTAGGCCGTCCGTCTGTCAGGAAGAGAGGAGGTGCCTCCTGAGTCTCACCGGGGTCCGGGAGGACTCCACGTTAAGGCGGAGCCCCAGGAGACCGTGCCTACGGGGTCACTCAGACACGAGGGGTCAGGGCAGTGCAAAGTTCAAAGCCATCGTTTCTGAAAATATTAAGCAGCACGGGATGACCCATCGAAACCGATGGAACAATTCTGTGTCTTATTATGGTTACACGAAATCTACTCGTGGGGCAAAATGGTGCAGAGCGCACACGCGTGTAGGACGATAGACGGGACTGAGGCCCGCAGGCTAGCTGGCGGTGTATCCCAAAGCCAATTGCCTGGTATCGTGCTGCGGTCAGGGAAGATCCCCCCCCTGGGGGAGGCTGTGTGCTAATTCTGCAACTTCTTCAGAGTCTCTGATTCTTTCAGAACGAAAAGGTTTGCAAAATGAAACTGCATACTTAAAAGAACTTCTAAGCGATACCAAGAATTTGCCTGATGTTCCTTTACCATCTGGATTAAATGATTAACCATGCGGCTTGAGACTCACAGTTTTAAGGTCCGCTCGCTCCTGTCGAGCTGACCCCAGTAAAAGACCAAAGCGTAGCGATGTGTCGTGAGCTGGCCCCTCCGCGTGGCAGTGAGGCCCCTCTGACTGCCTCCCAGAAGTGTGCTCTCCTTCCTGTCCCGACCCACCCCAGGGCGACAGCTTATCTAACTGCAGCGCAGGATCGAGCCCAGGGGCACGGGGGCGACCGCAGACCTCGCTCAGCTTTCACGGGCTGTTCACGCCCTGTTCACGTCCTGACGTGGGTCTGTGCATATTTCGGAAGCTTCGGCGCTGTGCTGCAAAAGCTCACACAGCTCCAGCCGTCACGGCCGCCAGCCCTCATGCCCACCCCTCAACTTCCGAAAGGGGGTGATGGAAAGCAAATGGGCAAAGGGACTCGTGTCTTAAGCGCAATGAGCTTCATGGGAAATGTATCATTTTCTGCCCCGAGCGCCACATAGTTGGAAGGCAGAACATTCTAGAAGTCCTTGACAAATGGAAAATCAAGTTTTAGCAACCTCATAAAGAGCCAGAGGTGAACACAGGCAAGGATGAGAAGGCAGAGATAAAAATGGTCTCTGGGTTGTGAAGACTGAACCTTCAGACTTAAAAGCTGGATTAGGTTTTTGTTTCGTTTCATTTTGTTGAAAGACTGCCTTTTCTGGCAGTAAAAACTACAAAGGCCTGTGATTTCTGAAATCTCCGCAGGGCTCTGATGCCCTCAGACTGTCCTAATGGTTCCCACACCACCCAAAGAGGGAGGAGGAGAAGTTTGCGAGTACAGGCCCCGAATGGAAAAAGGTGGGGTAGTCGTGAGAGAAGGTTCCGGACGTGGCCCACGCTTCTCTGACAGGCGGGCCCTTCCGAGGGGAGAGGAAACCCACGTACAAGGCTCCATTGGTGTAGACCGTGTCTCCGCCTTCCACGTACTGCACCTGCGGGGGGGTACACGTGCTGCACGGGCTGGACCTGGAACATGAACATCAGATACCTCGTGTCACACACACCAGTCCCCTTGCTGTTCAGCCTGTCTGTGTCTTCTGTGGCCTTTTGTGGACATTTACTCCTATGCTTCCGATCTGGGGCGTCAGACACCCCTCGCCCTACAGGGCAAGGGGCGCAAGCCGGTTATATTCTACGTGGCCGGGCGGCCCTGGCACCCCTCCCCAGAGGGGCCGGGGTCCTTGGAAGGAGAAACGTGCCTGGAGTGGGAGATGCAGAGGGGGCACCGGGAAGCCTCGTCTGTGGCAGTGGCCGTGGCGCACCTCCGCGGACAGGGACGCTGGCCCTGGTGGTGGAGACCCAGAGCTCTGCGCACAGACCTTGAAAACCTCACCACGGAGGGAACCTTAATGGATGCCTAATCCAGCCTCCTTTTGGGGTGAAAAAATCTGGGGCTGGGTGTCATCGTGACCGCTAAGCCTTCGTGTGGGGTTGGCAGGATGGGACTGGCTCCCGCCTCCCAGGCCAGGCCAGGCCAGGCCAGCGTGGTGCTGGAGTTAACAATCGATAGATCGTGAGAAGCTTCTAGGGATTAACATGCTGGGCGGGCTGTGCCTCAGGGGACTGGGTGAAACACAGAAGTCGCTCTGCCAGTCCAAGTTGCTCAGGGACGAAGGCCCCACAGAGAGGAAGCTTCTAGAATCACGACACTAGTCTTGTTCTCCTGTCCCTCAAGGAGCCGAGACAGACCCACTGGCTCCCTGCCGGGCCTGCCGAAGCCTTCGCTTCTCTCCCACGACCCGAAAACCTGCCCCGGTTTTCACTGACGCAGTTACCGGACAAGCTCCTCTAAACTCACCAGCTTGGATTTAAGCCGGAGCCGCCGGGGGAGAGACGTGTGCTCTCTGGTCTCAGCTGTCGCCACAATCACGCTCAGGGGTCCTTTCAGGCAGGAATGTGCACTAATTTTAATGCCGTATGTGACAGGGCACAAGTCCGCCAACCCCAGCCAAATCTGGCCCGTCTCTTTTTGTACATTAAGTGTCCCTGGGACACGGCCACGCCCCTTCGGGTACATCTACAGCTGCTCTTGTGGGACAGTGGCAGAGTCCAGCAGCTGGCCTGCTAAGCCAAAAAAGACACTATTTGGCTTTTGCCGGAAAAGTTCTGCCCTCCGCTGTCCCGGATCAGGCCGACTCTGTGTGGCTGGTGCACCCAGGCCCTGAAGCTCGGTTGCCAGATAACCTCATGTCACAAGCAGTGCTTCCTGGGTCGTGCACTCGTCTGAGGGCATGACAATCGCCTCCCCAAGAGGTTCCATGTTCCTCCAAACCTGAAACTTGGCTCTCTGTCTGCGTGTCTATCTCAGCACCCCAGTGCTCCGTCGGGGTGCTGGCTTGCCCCCCAAATGCTGAATCTCTGAATGAATGAAAGATCATCAGCTTTCTTGGCTTGTTGCAAACTATCTGCAGTAAAAGAATTTTTTTAAACATAGCTTTCAAGGGGCTGAGCCTTGAGAAAGGCTGAGCCTTTCAAGGGGCATAGCTTTCAAGGGGTGGCTCAGTCGGTTAAGCATCCGACTTCGGCTCAGGTCATGATCTCACAGTCCACACACAGTCTGTGGGTTCGAGCCCCGCGTCAGGCTCCGTGCTGACAGCTCAGAGCCTGGAGCCTGCTTCGGATTCTGTGACTCCCTCTCTCTGCCTCTCCTCCCTTGCTCGCGCTCGCTCTCTCTCTCAAAAGTCAATAAACATTAAAAATTTTTTTTAAACATAGGCTTCAAAAGAACCTTCTGGTACAGAGCTGAAGATATCAAAGACCAAGCAATAGCAACAACAGAAAAGGACGCATTGTCCAGAGAGGGCACCGGATCACTCAGTGCTGATGTGTCCCGTTTCACCTGGGCTATGGTTACCTGCTGTGGCACCTGCTGGACCCTGGGGAGGGAGATTGGCTGCATCTGGGCCCCTTTGGGAGCCGAGCCCGCTGTCTGGACCAACACCCTCTAAAACGGAAGGAGAAAAGGACATTTAGACTTGTCAGAGGTTAGTCCTTAAAGCAAATACAGATTATAACCAGGGCTGCCGCCACCTACTCCACCATCACCTTCCAGAAACATAAGCGAGATTGGCAGGAGAGGAGTGCGCGCGTGCACACGCACACACACACACACACACACACTCTCGTGCGCACGCCGGAGCACATGCGCCTCCACCTGCCCCCAGCAGCTCTCCCTCCCTGGGGTCTGTCTGCGAGGTGGCCTGGGCTGTCCCTGACATCAGGCCGAGAGGCTGGGTGATAAGAAGGACCCTGCAGACAGCTGTCCACACCACCTTTCCCATCCCTGGCACCAAGCTGGGGCTGGTGGCCGCACGGGTCCAGCGCGGTGGGAAGCTATGCTGGACGGGGCAAGCCGGAAGGCGAAGCGTGAAGAGCCCGTTGGGGGAACTGAGGCAGCAGGAACTCTTCTCTCTGGCAAGGAGAGAGGCACCCACTGTTGCGGGGAGGCAGGGAAGCCCACCAGCAGGAGCGCTTGGAACTTTCCAGAAAGAGAGCACCCCATGTCAGCGGCAGGGAGTCTGCACGGGGAGCAGACAATGCACCCGGGGGCGGGGGGAGGTGAGGCCAGGGACGGCGCGTGGGTGGCTGCGGGGACCGGATGCATTGCTGGCAGGGACGAAGCCTTGGAACTGGGGAGGCACGCGGTGGCCATGGCAGGACCCTGGAGGCAGGGCCTGGGCCCCAGCCAGCCCGTGGCTGCTACCGAGAAAGGCTGGGCCACTCAGGCCCGAGACTGCGGTGTGGCGAGAAGGAGCCAAGGCGGCCGGGGGCGGAGGGCCGGCGTGTCAGGTTCAAGTGGCCGGGAAAACAAGTCAATTAGCTACAACTCAGTCTGGTCACATCCCCTTGGTGCCCTGAGACGGGCTTCCAAGGCCCACACCGGGGCTGCGTGTTTGCAAGAAATGAAAGCTTAAGCACGTCTGATTATCTGTTCTGAAATGAACAAGCCGCTTTCACATCTGCCCTTTGGTTTTGGCTGAATTATGGGGCTTTTCTACCTTTGTCAATTCTGTCATGCTTCTGACTTTTGGATTCGTACTCGTACGTGGTCACACGGCCACAGAGGGCCTCCGTGCATGTCTCCAGGTTTCCAGTCTGTTCCGTGACCTTCAGCTTGGTGTGGTCTTACATCGCTAACTTTACGTTTAAGTCTATGGTGTGCTTCCAGCCATGGTAGAAATCCAGAAGGCAAGAGCCTTAACGTGGAAGTTCTCTCCTCGCAAATTGTAAAGAACGTACCCGTTTGGATGGTAGGATTTTAACCGATCTTTTGCCTTATCCATAAGGTTTCCCCGTGTAATAGGGGTACTTCCAAGGCCTAAGAAGATGTCCATTAAAAGATAGGAATATACCAAGCCAAGTTTCCTTTTGAGTTTGTAGCGTGGGGTCCTTGGTGGGGCCTTTGCAACAAATAGCGAAGAAGCCAGTGCGACAGGGGGAACAGAACAGAGGGGCTGCTATTTTGACGGGAGCAGCGTTGGGACCGTAGTGTCAGTCCAGGAAAATATAGATGCCTTTCTCTGCTGCCTCAAGTGTTTTCCCAAACCTAAGTGGGGGCGTCCCCCCCCACCAGGCCACACTGGCTTTCTCGGAACAGCCTGAGCCCCGAGCAGCGGGCAGGCTGGTCTGTTACCTGCGGGGAGGCTGGCACAGGCTGAGCCACGGGGGCCTGGGCTGCTGCCGACGGACACAGAGCCACAGAAGCCGGCGAATCGGATCCACCCTCCGAATTCTGCATGCTCAGTTCTAAAGAAAGGCGGAGAGAGGTTGAGTGGGGCGGGACTGCAGCCACGGAGGCCCAAGTGGTAGCTACCTTCAGGTGCAAGTCGGCTGGCCATACTGGGGAAGGGAGACAGGGAAACCAGTGGCACAGATGCCTCATAGGAAGAGCAGCGGGGGTGGGGAGGGGTGGCAGGAAACGTTTTTCCCAGTAGAAAACCGAAAGTTAGCTCTGCAGACAGTCCTTTCCGGGGCTCCTACAATTGTTTACTCATCCAGCCAGCGAATCACCAGCTCCTGATGGCCGCTTGCCATCTGGCGGGCTACGGTACCCCAAACTACAAGTGCATTCTCCTAAGGCAGGGTTTCTGCCCCTCGGCACTGGGGACACCGGGGCCGGCTTGTCCTTCAGGCCGACCTCGGCACCCCTGACCTCCACTCGTTAGATGCCAGGAGCGCCTCTCCCCTTCCCACCCCCCACCAGTCATGACAACCCAAAATATCTTCAGACGTTGTCCAAGATAGGCAATACACAGTGGGAGGAAAGAAGCATTTTCTCCTGGGCTGCCTAGAAGTCCTGCCTTCTGTTCCTGGAGATCCTCGCCCACGAGAAGGGCATACAAGTGTATTTCTTTGCAGCCAGATGCGTACATCTTTCAAGTAGGTAGTTTAAACATTCCATACAGAGGGGGCCTGGGTGGCTCAGTCGGTTAAGTGTCCGACTTCGGCTCAGGTCATGATCTCGCGGTTTGTGAGTTTGAGCCCCGTGTCGGGCTCTGTGCTGACATCTCGGAGCCTGGAGCCCTCTTTGGATTCTGTCTCCTCTCTCTGCCCCTCCCCTGCTCGTACTCTGTCTCTGTCTCTCTCTCAAAAATAAATAAAACGTTAAAATTTTTTTTTTAATTCCATACAAAAAGACTCATTTAATACCAGAACCAAGTGGCAGATGGTACAAAAAAATCATTCCATCAACATGCTCAAGGTCAGACGGTCTGCACTTTGTAAGAACCGGCTACCTTCGGCACTTGAGAAGCTGTTAAATATGCAAACTGCAGAGAGGAGGTGGCTTTGTGGGCAGGTACAGCCCTGTCCTGAGCACGTCCCCCCAAGCCACAGGTGGGGTCTCCCCACTTCTGCCTCATGCGGGGCCTGAGCAGCAGGTACACAGCATGCTGCTCAGGAGGCACCTGCCAGAACTTTCCATATGCTTCTATTACCGCGAGGGCTCCCACCTCTGAGGATGAGTGAACAATGTGTTGAAAACTTCTTTTTTTTTTCTTTTAATGCAAAGAAAAACTGCTAACAGATGAATATAATTTGCCTAAAGAAAGCGGAAGGCAGCGTGTGAGTGTTTTAAATCTGTTGAGTGTTGGTTTGACCCCATCTTTGTTGATGAGGAATATTCTATGACGTGGCCCATCCCCCTCCCAAAGACTTTGGCACCACGAGAGCTACTGGCTGGATCCACGGATCTGTGGCCTGTGCCTGTGGCGCTTTCCTGTTTCCCTGACTCGGTTCTTACCACTAGATGTCCCCAGAGCCATGTGATGAGTGGCACCCCCTACTTTTCTTTTCCTCTTCCACAGGAGGAGGAGGCGTGAGAATTTCCAATGTGTATTTCCTGGGTCTCCAACTCTCTGCCTTCCTGACAGAACTGACCTTCGGAATTATTCTGCAGGAAGTTGCGCAGTCGAGGTCTTATGCACAGTTCCTCCAACATCCGAATCAGTCATCTGCACACATGCACCCCTTTGTTCCAATCTGAAGCCAGGAAGTGGGTAACTCCAGTGGTAGGAGCAGGAAAGCATTGGACCTGGGCTCTTGGTGGAAAGAATCCACTAGTGATGAAGCCAGCGGGCTGAGTCAGAGGCCGGCTCCTTGTTCACGGGCAGGAAATAACTGTGCTCCACAGTCTGAGTCTTTTGAAAACCCGGGGAGCCCGTGAGAGTGCGAGGTAGACAGCGAGCCCATGCTCGGCTCACCGCGGCCAGAATGCGACTTCCAGAATGCAAATCATCCGACACCATGCCAAGTTTTCAACTGACGTGCTTCCTGGTTTACTGCACTATTTACCATGTGCTGTCTGTCACCCTGCTCAGCATATGGTGTGTAGGCCCAGGGTCACAAAATTTTTTCCGCAAAGGACGAGAGGCTTTTCTTGCAACTACTACACTTTGCTGCGCTGGCACAGGAGCGGCCATTGCTAACACGCATGAGTGATCCTGGCTGAGCACAAATAAGACTTCATTTCTTAAAAAAAAAAAAAAAAAAGGCCATTACAAAATGTCCTATAGACTATAGTTGTTGGTCCTTGGCTCATAGAATTTAGGTTTGATGAAGTGATGTGGTTTTGGAAGGTGGGTCGAAAAATTACACTGTCTGGGGTCAAAGTCTTGAGGTCCCAGGCCCTGGAACCACTGCAAAGGTCCTGTGGCCACATCTCACCAGCATGAGAGAACTGGAGGGGCCATAGGGGATGATCCAAATTGTTAGGAGGATGAAGCTGCCAGCATTTAAAGACGAATGGAAATATCATCTGGCCTGAAATGACAACAGTGCTCCTGAAGGTTACAAATAAAATCACCAAGTCCCGGAATCTCAGAAGCCAGGCACAGCCCTTAAAACTTAAGACAGGACGGACGCCTGGGTGGCTCAGCTGGTTAAGCATCCGACTTCAGCTCAGGTCATCATCTTGCTGTTTGTGGGTTCGAGCCCCGCGTCGGGCTCTGTGCTGACAACTCAGGGCCTGGAGCCTGCTTCAGATTCTGTGTCTCCCTCTCTCTCTGCCCCTCCCTAGGTCATGCTCTGTCTCTCTGTGTCTCTCAAAAATAAATAAACATTAAAAAAAAAAAAGACAGGAGTTTCAGCATAAGGGGCAGATCACTTTGGGAAGTTGTACTGCATTGAATAGTGACCCCCAAAACTCATGTCCACTCAGGATCTCTGAATGTGACCTTATTTGGAAATAGTGTCTTTGCAGATATAATCAAGGTAAGGGATCAAGATGAGGTCATACTGGATTAGGACGGGCCCTAAATCCAGGGACAGTGTTCTTATAACAGACAGGATAGGACACACAGGGAGGAAGGCTGTGTGACGACAGAGGAGGCGATAGATGGATACAGCGACAAGCCTGGGAAGCCAAGGATGGCTGGGGCCCCCAGAAACCAGAGGAGGCAGGAAGGGTCCTTGTCTAGAGGGAGCACAGTCCGGCGACACCTTCTGGTCTCCAGAACTGCGAGAGTAAATTTCACGTGTTTCAAGCCACCCAACCGGTCTGTGGTACTTAGCATGGCGACCCCAGGAAACTCACGCAGGGATCCATACGATGAAGGGCACAGTTGGGACAAAAGCATCCTACGAGATGGCTTCTGTGTAGTAGGCGGTGCCATGCACGACCCAGGCAGCTGATATTTACCAACTAAATAAATACCTTAGTGCCTCTTTAGGATTACAGCCCATACTGAATTGTAGGAAATTATATATAGTGAGCATCCACATAAAGCTTCAGAACATTCACAATCTACCTGGTTATTTTATTTTATTAAAAAATTTTTTTAATGTTCCTTCATTTTTTGAGAGAGACAGAGAGGCAGAGCATGAGTCGGGGAGGGGCAGAGAGAGAGGCAGACACAGAATCTGGAACAGACTCCAGGCTCTGAGCTGTCAGCACAGAGCCCGACGCGGGGCTCAAACCCACAAACCGTGAGATCGTGACCTGAGCCAAAGTCAGACATTCAACTGACTGAGCCACCCAGGCGCCCCTACGATCTACCTGGTTAGACTATTCTGGGACTATTCTGGGAAATGTAATCACCTTTGGCGACTGACCATTCTACTCTCTGTGGACACATCCCTTCATGTTAGTATCAGACAGACAGGCTCACAGACACCATGTAGGTCAGCCTGGCTGCCCCAATACATTGACACACAATATGCCTGTCTGCAGAGGGCATGAAATCCTCCCTTACCCATCTAAGAGGTGGTACATTGCATATAAGCTGATCCAGTTTCCTGAATTAAAAAAAAAAAAAAAATTCAGGTCCATTATTCAAGGGCACACACCTATTTAAAGACACTGGGGGGCGACCAAAACAGGCAGACACTGCCAGCAAGCCCACCCTTGAAAGATTTCTGCCAGTCAGACTGACGATTCTGGAGTTTTGCCAGGGGCACGCTCCATGAATGTTTGGGTGGCAGAAAGCAGCAGTCTGGTTGTCTTGAAGTGTCAGAGAAGAGAGTTCAGTATGTTAGGGGGAATCCTGGAACACAGAGAGCCACAGAGGGGGCGAGCCCCCAGATCTGCCTGGAGTCCACCCAAATCTTTGATGAGCTGACTAAGCCACACTTGTGTGGGAAAGACACCAGGGGTTTTGGAGAAAAACCAGCAGCTCAAAGATGGACAAACTAAGAGGAGAGTTCAGCTGCTGAAAAAGATATATTTGCATGAGGGGCAGGGTTCAAGTCCAGCCAAGTTAAACACTAGCAAGGGGAACACAGCAGGATCCAGAAATTCTACAACATAGCATTCATGATGTCCAGGACCCAACAAAGATCATGAGCTAGGAGAAGAAATAGGAAATTATGACCCGTACCCAAGAAAAAAGGGGAAGAGTCGATAGCCAAACCAAGAGAATCCAGGTGATACAGACAAAGCAGCTACTAAAAATATGGCCAAGAACTTGAAGGAAGTTATATGCACAATAAAGGAACATACAGGAATCTCCATGGAGAAAGACCAACTATAAAAAAAAAAACAACACACACACACAAGTAGAAATTCTGGAGTTGAAAAGTACAATAACTAAAATGGAAATGTCCCTGAATAAACCTAATAGCTGATTGGAGATGGCGGAAAGAAGAATCAGTGAACTGGAAAATAGATCAACGGAACCCAATCTAAAGAACTGAGAGAGAGAAAAGCTGAAGAAAAATGAACAGAACATGCGGTCTAACATATATGTGACCGAAGTCCCAGAAGAAAAGGAGAGAATGGGAGAGGAAAAACGTGTATTTGAAGAATGGCCAAACATCTCTTAAATTTGGTAAAAGATATCAACTTATAGAGAGGCGCCTGGGTGGCTCAGTCAGTTAAGCAACTGACTTTGGCTCAGGTCATGATCTCACGACTCGTGGATTCGAGCCCCACATCGGGGTCTGTGCTGACAGCTCAGAGCCTAGAGCCTGCTTTGGATTCTGTGTCTCCCTCTCTCTCTGCCCCTCCCCCACTTGCGCTCTCTCTCTCTCTCTCTCTCTCTCTCTCTCTCTCTCTCTCTCTCTGTGTCTCTCTTTCAAAAATAAATAAACATTAAAAAAATTTTAAAAAGTCATCAACTTATAGATCCAAGAAGCTCAACAAAGCCCAAGAATGATAAATACAAAGAAAACTGACTTAGATGTGTTACGGTTGAACTGCTAAAATAAAAAAAGAAAAAGAAAATCTTGAAGGCAGTCAGAGAAAAACTACACATGATCTGTAAGGGAACAATAGTATGGATAGTAACCAACTTCCCATCAGTAATAACGGTGACCAGAAGATAATGGGATGACATATTTATGGCGCTGAGGAAAACCTGCCAATCTAGAATTCTATATCCAGCAAAACTTTATTTTTTCCTTTTCTTCTCTTAATTTCTTTTTTTTTAATTTTTTAATGTTTATTTATTTTTTTGAGAGAGAGAGAGAGAGAGAGAGAGAGAGAGAGAGAGAGAGAGGCAGAGCATGAGCTGGGGAGGGGCAGAGAGAGAGGAAGACACAGAATCCGAAGCAGGCTCCAGGCTCTGAGCTGTCAGCAGAGCCTGGCACGGGGCTCGAACTCATGAACTGTGAGATGATGACCTGAGCCGAAGTCCAATGCTGAACTCAGTGAGTCACCCAGGCACCCCTTCTCCTCTTAATTTCTTTAAAATACATCTATTTAACAAAAAAATATTATAACGCTCTACTGTGTGTTTTTATGACATATGTAGAGGTAATCTATACAACAACAATAGCACAAAGGAAGGGGAGGGGTAAATGGAATTAGGCATGCAAGGTTCTTGCATTTTACATCATGTAGTAATCTCATTTGTGATAAATTAAAGATGCATCATGTAATCCCTAATGTAATCTCTGAAAAAATTAAAAAAATATATAGCTTAAAACTAATGAAGAAGCAAATGAAATTCTAAACATATTTGATTGTCCTCAAAGAAGGCAGAAAATGAAGAACACAGGAACAACAAAAAAGATGAAACAAATAGCAAAATGGCTTTCCTAAATTGAGGTATATTAATAATTATATTAAGTATAAATATATGAAACACTTGAATGAAAAGACAGAAATGGTCAGCCTAGATAAAAAAACCAAGATCCCATGGTAAGTTGCCTTTTTAAAAGAAATCCTCTTTAATTTTTTTTGATGTTTATTTTTGAGAGAGAGACAGAGAGACAGAAAGAGACAGAGCATGAGCTGGGGTGGGGCCAAGAGAGAGGGAGACACAGAATCCGAAGCAGGCTCCAGGCTCTGAGGTGTCAGTACAGAGCCTGAGGCGGGGCTCGAAGTTACAAACCATTGAGATCATGACCTGAGCCGAAGTCAGACGCCCAACCGACTGAGCCACCCAGGCACCCCAAAACAAATCCTCTTTAAAGTTGATTTATTTATTTTGAGAGGAGGGTGCAGAGAGAGGGAGAGAGAGAGAATTCCAAGCAGCCTCCACACTGTCAGCATGGAGCCCGATGTGGGGCTCAGACTGACGAATTGTGAGATCATGACCTGAGCTGAACCAAAAGCAGTACACTTAACCGACTGAGCCACCCAGGAGCCCCCAAAGAAACCCTCTTTAAATACAAAGGCACACAAAGGTGGAAAGTAATCGAATGGAAAAAGACATACCATGCAAACTCTAATCTTAAGAAAGCTGGAGTGGCTGTAATGAGGAGACAAAACCAACTTCAAGACAAGGAATATTACTAGAGATAATGAGGGACATTTCATCCTGATAAAATTGTCAATTAACTTACCAGGATGACCTAATCATGACAAAGGTACACGCAGCTAGTAGTACAGCTTCAAATTACCACAAAGAAGAAATTAATGGACTTAAAGGAAAAAATAGATAAATAGTCACAGTGGAGATTTGGAGTGGAAACACTCTTCCTTTTTGATAGAAACCAAACAAAAATACCAGTCAGGATACAGAGTATCTGGATGACACAATCAACCACAGGGACCTAACTGACATTTATATAACACAACAAACCAAACCTGAACATTCTTTTCAAATGTGCAAGGAATATTCGCTGAGGTGGGTCATATTCTGGGCCATAAAGTAAATATATGTATTTTGACAACAACGGAATAAATTAGAAGTCAGTAAGATATCTAGAAATACGCTAAATATTTTGAAATTTTTAAATGCACCTCTAAAATAACCCACAGGTCAAAGAATAAACCATAAGAAAAACTAGAAAATATTTTGAACTGACTGATAATGAAAACATCACATATCAAAATTTGTGGGATGCATATAAAGCAGTGCTTAGAGAGAAATGTTTAGCTTTATAAACTTAAGTTCGAAAGGATGGCTTAAAAATCAGCCATTTAAGTTTTCAGCCTTAGGAAGCGACAAAAAGACAAGCAAACAAAACTTTAGTAGAAAAAAGGAAATAATAAAGTCAAAAAATAATGAAAGAAAACTCCACAAACCATGGAGAAAAAACCAACAGAACCCAAATTTCTCCAAAAGTGAAATTTCTTCCAAAAAGAAATGAGCTATAAAGCTATGAAAAGACCTGGAGGAAACATAAATTTATACTATTAGGTAAAAGTAAATTTATACTATTTTATACTATTTATACTATTTTATACTATTTATACTAACTTCTTCTATTAGGTAAATGCATACATGCTGTATGATTCCAACTATATGACAATTCTGGAAAAGGAACAACTATGGAGATGGTAAGAAGATCAGTGGCTGCCAGAGGTTTAAGGGGAAGGAGGGATGATAGGTGGAGCACAGAGGGTTTTTTTGGGCAGAGAAACTACCCTGTGTGATGCTACGTTACCGTGGTGGACACATGTCATCATATATCTGTCCAAACCCACAGAATGTACCATATCAGGAGTGGACCTTAATGTTAACTATGCACGTTGGGTGATAACGATGTGTCAGTGCAGATTTCCTCTACAAATGCACCACTCTGGGGCGGGGGTGGGGGGGGGTGGGGGGATGGTGACGAAGGGGGAGGCTGTGCATGTGTGAGGACAGAGACGACACGGGAGATCTCTGTATCTTCCTCTCAATTTTGCTGTGAACCTAAAACTGCCCTAAAAAAGATAAAGTCTTAGAGAAAAGATTGCCAACCCCCTATAAAAGATTGATAAGAGAAAAGAAAGAAAAAAAACCCAAATTGCCAATATCAAAAGCAAAATGAGATGTATCATTATAAATCGTATAGAAACCAAAATGATAAGGAACTATTATGAACTTTAGCCAATAAATTCACCAACTTAGATCAAATGAACACGTTTTTTAAAAAACACAACATACCAAAACTGACACAAGATGAAATAGAAACTGTGGATGGAATATCTAACAAAGAAATTGAATATGTTATTGAAATCCTCCTTACAGAGAACACTTCAGGCCCAGAGACTTTCACTGTTAAATGCTATAAAACACTGAAACAAAAATTAATACACCAATTCCATCAGAAAATACAGAAAGGGATACTTCACTCATTTTAGGAGGTCATCAAAACGCTGATACTGGTGAGGTGGGTGGGGGAATGCGATAAATGGGAGATGGACGTTAAGGAGGACACTTGTCGTGATGAGCACTCACCGTTATATGTAAGTGACAATCACTAAATTCTATTCCTGGAACCGATACTACACTATGTTAACTAACATGAATTTAAATAAAATTAAAAAAAAAACCTGATACCAAAACTTGATAAAGACATTATAAGAGAAGTATTTAGATCAATATCTCTCATGAACACATATAGAAAAATCATACAAAATATTATAAATCAAGTCCAGCAATATGAAACTAACAACCCATACTTACATTTTCAATTTTTTTCCCCCTAATGAAGCCCCAGCTCCTTCCCTCCTCAAATGATTTTTGACAAAGGTGACAAAGCAATTCAACAGAGAAAGGAAAATTGTTTAAGCAAATTATATGTCCATATGGGAAGAATAAAACAAGTGAACTTCGATCCCTGTCCAATACCTCACACAAAAGTGATTTTAAATTAGATCACAGACTTACACAAAGAAGTCAAAACTATACAACTTCTGAGAGAAAACATAAGGGCATAGGCAAAATTTTTTTAGACAGAATGCAGAAAGTAATAAGTATGACTGAAAAACCCAATAAATTAGATTTGTGAAAATTTTAAAACTTCTGTCATTAAAAGACTTCAACAACACAAATCAGTAAGCCATAGTCTGGGAGAAAATAGTTGCAAAACAAGTATCTGACAAAGGGCTTTTATTTATAATATGTAAAAAGCTCCAATAATTCAATAATAAGAAGACAACCTAATGGGCAAAAGACTTTAACAGGCACTTGGCAAAGATAATCCAGATCCCCAACAAGTATATGAAATAATGCTCAACATTGTTAGTCACCAGGGAAATGCAGATTAGAACCACAATGAGATACCACTAAACACTCACTAGAATGGCTAAAATAAAATCTGACAACAACCAATGTTGTGACCACAGGGAGTAATCGTAACTCTCACACACGTGTGGGAATGTAAAATGATACAACCATGTTGGAAAAAAGGTTTGACAGTTTTCTAGAAAGTTAAACCCACCCTTTGGCCCAGAATGCATCTCCGAGGTGTTCATCCAGGAAATATGGAAACATGTCTACACGAAACCCCGTATACACAGGCTCACAGCAATTTTATTCACAACAGCCCCAAAGTGAAATCACCCAAATGTCCATCGTCGGGAGAATGGATGAGAAACTGTAGGCTGTGCTAGATTAAAGATGCAGATTGTAATCCCTAAGGCAACTACTTAAAAAAAAATACAAAAGATGCAGCTAAAAGCTAACAGGGGAACACCGCTGAGATATTACTGATTGATCTAAGAGGATGAACTCTGAAATACACAACCCCTGGGTGAATTTCAAAGTCATTATGCTGCGCGAAGGAAGCTGTATCCAAGAGTACATGATGTAGAACAGACAAAACTAATCTAAGGTTTTTTAAAAAACAAAAAAAATCAGGGATCCCTGGGGGCTCAGACGGTTAAGCATCTGACTTCGGCTCAGGTCATGATCTCGCGGTTCGTGGCTTCGGGCCCCGCGTCGGGCTCTGTGCTGACAGCTCGGAGCCTGGAGCCTGCTTCCGATTCTGTGTCTCCCTCTCTCTCTGCCCCTCCCCAGTTCGCGCTCTGTCTCTCAAAAATACATAAATATTAAAAAACAACAAAATCAGATCAGTGTAGGGGGCAGGAACTGATGGGCAAGGGACAGGCAGGAACTTTCCGGGGAGGTGGATGGACACATTCTCCATGAAAACAGGGTATGCGTTACATGGGACACTCATTTGTCAAGAGGTGACAGTCAAGATTCGTGCGTTTACAGTATGTAAATTTTAACCCAGAAAACCCTGTAAAAATATAATAACGGAGTGGAGGTTGGGGGTGGGCAGGGAGAAGTGGCATGAGAATGGCAGAATGATGATACCTGTACAGCCCAGTGAGAGCTGCACTGGGCTCATTTAGACCGTGTGCTGGTTTGTAGATGTTTGAGTTTTCCGTGATAAAAGGTTAAATAAAAACCCACCCGGCAATTAGCTGTCAGTCCAAAAGGGTATGTGCAGGCACATTTTGTCACCGCCTCTCTCTGCGTGTGCTGGCTCGCCATGCGAGCAGCCCTTGGAGATGAGAGCAGGGGATCGGGGAGTCCTTCTAGAAGGTGTGAGGCTGGGTGTGAGTGAGCCCTCCACCCGGCAGAACAGGGACCAGCAGGGGAAGGGGCAGGGCTGGCCCCCGGGACAAGGGCACCAACCACATAGGATGTGAGGTTGGGGAATCCCTAAATTCTGCTTTTCGCCTTCTCCGCTCAGCTGGTCAGGCTCCTGAGTGATGGCACTCACCCTCGACCCCTGGACACGGTCTGGTAGGGAAGAGTGTGGGTCTGTGCTTCTGCTCTGAACTTGAACTTGCAATGGGAACTGGGAATCGGTCTGACTCCCCGCTTGCTCCCTCAGCTTCGTCTGCTGCTCCCCTAAGCAGGAGAACCCTGCCCAAGGCGGGGGCCTGAGCATTCTTCCTCCGACTCCCTTCATCTGTGGCCACTTTCGACTGGGCTCTGGGGGCCTCGAGATGGTCAGTCAAGAGGAGAGAGGCCTCGAATGCGAGCCATTGCCCAGCCTGTGAGGTTGGGTGTTGTTTGTAAGCCAAGCAGGTTTCGTTGGCCACCTGGTCCCTGATGAAGACACACTTGGGGAAGGAAGTGGGCAAGAACAGCCTCCTTGGTGTGACTGCCCCCCTCTGCGGCTCAGGCCTGAGAAGGCTCATCCGACCTGGGGGCCCTGCCGGCGACACTCGGCAGGGGGAGCCTCTGCCCGGGTTTCCCGGGTGTAAGCGAGGGGCAGCGGGGGGACCGGCGGGCAGCAGCCTGGATCACGCCCGCCCGATGAATGGATCTGCCCTGGGCACAAAGGGAAGAGGCTTCTGTTTACAGGAAAATACTCCGGTTACCTAGTAACCAGTAATGACAGGAAAGGAAACGCAGAAAAAGCTGAGGGCAGTTCTGGGCCCTGCTCCTGGCCGGGCGGGCGCTGACTCACCACAACCTGAAGCAATCTCCTTTCTATTCCTGTTCCTCCGTGTGCGGAGCGGAGGGGTCGCCCGCCTTACATAGGTCGGATCGGTATTTAGAAAACATCTTGTCATCTCTGCAGGAACGGGGGGGGGGGGGGGGGGGGGCAGCAAGAACGGTGCTTTTAGTTACCTTCGTTCTGATTGGCCAGTTAACTTCTGCTCTGGGGAGACACAGGGCCTTTCCCTCTTCCTGTGGGGAGAGACCCATGGCCTCCTCAAAGCTGTCAGTTCATGCTCTCCTGGTCCTTGGTACTGGTGGCACCAGGGTCCCCTTGCCCCCGAGAAAGCGATTCCTATTTTCCCGTGAACAAGAAGCAACAAGTCCAGGACGCCGTCAGAGAGTACCGTTGTTTCCAACCCGGCTTCTGCCCTGATGCCCGTTTGACATTCCGAGTGTTATCTCGGTGGCCAGAAAAACCACGTCCATTTGCTTCTCTTGGACCTCCTTCAGTGTGGGCGCGAGGTCTAAGGAGCCAGCGATGCCCACTTTAGATTCTGTCCCAACTATCCCTGCTGGCGTCGGGATAGCCCTGCTCAGCTCCAGGCACCCGGAAAAGGCTCGTGCACTTGGAGATCTAAATGTCCATCTCCTTGCTGAAAAGTGTACTCGTTAACACATCCTTTCTCGCTCCCGGGTCCCCACCGAGGCACCCACCCAGTGGGCGCTAAAGCAGGGCTCCCAGCCTGGGCGCTGCAGACATCAGCCCGTTTCTCCGTGGGGGACTGTCCCGGGCTCTGTGGGGTGCTGATCGGCATCCCCAGCCCCTCCCACCACACACCAGGAACACCCTCCCTCGGCCCTGAGTCTCCAGACACTGGCGACTGTCCCCTGGGGGAACGATGGCGGCCGAAGGAGAGCCACCGCTCTAAGTGAAGTGCAGTGTCCGAGAAGGGAGTTGGACAGACGGCCCTTGGGTAAAAGGCACAGGTAGGCAGGTGACCAACAGGAAGGACAACAGAGGAGGACGCTGCAGTGACCCAGACACAAAGTGACCGCAATTCTGCCCAACGGGAGGCAGAACTGGAGGCAGAAACGTGGGCCCTGTGGAGGCTTCCCCCGTTTCTGGGGGGTATCCAGTCTCAACTGCCAGCAAGGGTGCCCCATTATTCCTTCTTTGCCTAAACCCTTCGGATGCCCCGTCGTTCCTCAATTTTTCATTTTTTTCTTCTGCAGCAGTCGACTCTGAAGGGTCAGAGCTGGCTCCGAGTTTCTCTGGAATGAAGTATCGACAGAATTCAAATTCCTTTTTCTGTTGGTAAGAACTGGGCTTCTGTTCCTGTTTTCTTCACAGCAGCCAAACGTTCCCTCGCCGTCCAGCAGAGGAGCGGGCCCGAGCCCTGCAAGCTGGCCGTCTGAAGGGCTCCAGGCAGGACGCAACGGGTGGGACAGGCTACTCTCATCACAAAGGACAGCGGCCTTCCCCCCCGCCCCCCATCGCAACAGGGCAACACCCACTTACGTTCCTCTCTAAAGGACACGATTTGGCAATTAGTTTAAAATTTTGGGGGCGCCTGGGTGGCTCAGTTGGTTGTGTCCGACTTCGGCTCAGGCCACGATCTCACAGTTCACAAGTTCGAGCCCCACCTCGGGCTTGCTGCTGTTGGCACGGAACCCGTTTCGGATCCTCTGTCTCCCTCTCTCTCTGTCCCTCCCCCACTCACTCTCTCTCTCTCTCTCTCTCAAAAAAACAAATTGTCCAGGGGCGCCTGGGTGGCGCAGTCGGTTAAGCGTCCGACTTCAGCCAGGTCACGATCTCACGGTCCATGAGTTCGAGCCCCGCGTCGGGCTCTGGGCTGATGGCTCGGAGCCTGGAGCCTGTTTCCGATTCTGTGTCTCCCTCTCTCTCTGACCCTCCCCCGTTCATGCTCTGTCTCTCTCTGTCCCAAAAAAAATAAATAAAAAAAAAAATTAAAAAAAAAAAAAAAAAACAAATTGTCCAAACTAAGGTATGGTTATGTCAACTCACATGCAGTCTGATTTTGGTTGCCGTTTACAACGTCATGGGTTTAGGGGGCGCGTGAATTAAAAACCACCCAGCCCTCACGGGCATCTTCACCCAGGAAATACGCTTTTGGCAGGCAGCCCAATTCCGCCGCTCGTTCATAATCCCTTGAACGCCACCAGACTTGGTTTCCAACCACTTCTTTTGCTCAGACTTGCCGCTTCCTCTCTGCCTCCTAAGCCACTGGACTAGTGCAGGTCAGCAGGCATGTCCCCAGGCCTCGGGGCCACGTCGAACGATGTCTCCAGCGCGGACCGGACCGCCCGCCTCCCAGGGACCTGGTGCAATCCCGGCCTCCTCCTCCTTGCTCACTGGAAGTTCTGGGTCTGCCTCCAGGGCAACACTGCCGGTCCGAAATCAAGGGCTACTAGGAGTCTGACCACTGACGGGTGGGGCGGCGTCTGTCACATTCTGATGCCAAGGGTCTGTGGTCCTCGAGAAGGTTGAGCATCGAGCGTCACGTGGTTCCAGGCGCGGCTCACACTCACGAGGCGGCCCGGCCTGCCCTGGATGCTCCAGACCTCCTGACATGAAGACTGTCTGCTCAGAGCTGGTCCGAGAGCCCCACTCCGTGAACGCATCCCGGGAACAGACACCTGGCTCGCTTCCCGCTTCCCAGCCCGCCATAGGGTCTCAGGTCCGTCACGGAAAAGACCCAGCAGCCGTCATCGCAGACGTAAGGCAGGCACAACTTCTGAGCAAACACTGAGGTGGCTGACCCGCCGCGTGGACTCCCACAGATGAGTTCGGATCTTAGTTCCGTCATTCGCTGTGGCCTCAGTTTCTTTATCTGAGAAAGGGGTCGGGCGGATGAGGTGCAATGATGCGTGAGGCGTGCCCGCCCCGAGCTTGGCCCCCAGCCGGTGCCTGATAAATAGAATACAACCTAGTGGAAAGGCAGAAGGGTGAGAACCCCAAAGACACCTGCATCGGCAGCGGCCAGCAATGCGGTTCGGCCTGACTGTACCCCAGACTCTGGGCCAAGTGTGATCTTACTTAACTCTTCGGGAAGCTACTCCATTATCATCCTCGTTTTAGAAACAACAAGGGACAAACGGAGGCTCAGAGAGGTCAAGCAAGAGCCCGAGGCCACACAGCCTGAAGAGGCAGAGCTGGGTGCTGGGTTCGAACCGGGTCTTCCTCCTTTCGGCAAAGGAGGCGCACTTGGTCTGTGAACACCCCCGAGGCTCCCACTGTGTGTGCTGCAGAGGCCGTCTCCTTCCCGTGTAAATTGTTCCTCCGCCCCACGGCAAAGAGAACTCAGAATAATATCATGAGCTCAGGTTTCTGCTCTACAGGTGTACGTAATTGAGCTTACGTCACCGGCTGGAGCTGTGGATCAGCTGGAACGATTCACGCGGACGAACGACACGGGTCCAAGCTGGACACGTACGTTTGGCCCTTTCTGTCTGGCTCAAGTCAAGAAGCGGCTCTTCCTGCCACTCGGTCACCGGGAGGGACTTGTCAATAATGACTCTGATGCCACCGTCCCCTCTGTCTTTTCCCACAAAGCAACCAGAAAGCAGAGTGGTATCGTAGTGGGGAGCACGCCGGGGGCCCCTGCCCAGCTGGGCACATCCCATGCCCCGTGGCCCCGCCGCCACCTTGTTTTCCGCGCCCCCCCTCCATCCTCCCCCAGCCTCACGGGTTCATCTGGACACTACGGCCTATCCACTTGGGCTTCGTCTTCTGCAGCCCTCCCCGTCCTGCCCTCTGCTTTGTACCCACTTTGGCTGGCGCTCTCTGGAGAAAGCGAGGCCTCCTCTATGGTCTGAATGGGATGGCTACCCGACCCCTCGGCACCCCCAGTTCAATCCCAACGGAATTCAATGTGCCGGGTTCCGAGCCCGTGGGCCTGGGTGCGGGCCACTGTGCTGCCTCCACCAAATATACGGCTCTGCGGGTGGCCAGTGTGGCTGCAGAGGTCCCGACTGGCAGGGACAAGGTGGGTGGGGGCCATTCTGGTGTGAGGGTCCACTGGAGGCTGGGACTGGCGTCCCCGTGAGCACCACAGTGATTGTGAGGACAGGGGCGATGACAGCTGCCAGGATGGGACTGATGCGGCCCCGGAAAGCAGGGCTGATGCTAGAGAGCGCTGCGGCCCTCAAAGTTCACCCACCCGTGACCGCTAGAACAGGACTGCTGGGTCACAGGGAGCCGCCATCGGCAGCTTCGGAATGGACCCAAGCAGCACCATGCACCGCGATGAACACCCGCCGTCCGTCATCCCCCCGTCTAGAGCAGGGCTCCCTGGCCTCGGTGCCGTGGCCACTGGGGCTGGATCAGTTTTGGCTGCGGGGGGCTGTCTGGGGCCCTGTGTGTGGGGGCGGGGGGGGGGGGTAGGCTGAGCAGCATCCTGGCTGCCACCCACTCCAAACCAGGAGCACCCGCAGCCGTGGAAACCAAGTGTCCCCTAGGGGACAAGTCAGCAGGGGGTGAGAGGCACTGCTCTGCCTTTTCTGGAACTGCTCCTAAACTATAACCTGCGTTTCAACCCAATTCCCGGGAGATTTGTACGTGCATGAAAGTTTGAGGGGCGCTTCTCTGAACCACCATTTCCCCCCTCCCCACTGCAGACGTTTGGGGCCACGCTGTTCTCTGTGGGGCATCCCAGGCACTGCGGGGGGTGGAACAGCATCCCCAGCCCCACACACTCCAGGCCAGGGGCCTCCCCTCCTCATCACAACCCCAAATGGCACCACCCAGTGGTGTTCCCTGAAGGTCAGCGCGGCCCCCTTTGAGAACCACTGGTCTGACGCCACGGCCTCGCTGAACCTGGTACTTCTAGACTAACCAAGCCATTCTCTATGTTCTGCTTTCTGTCTCCCAGTTGTGCATGTTTGGTTCCCGGACGAGGCCGTCCTCAAGAAAACAAGGCTTTTAGAGCGCCCCCGACAGCCTGGGAGAGGAGGAGCAAGGCAGGCCGACCAGGGGCTGGCCGGGGGCTCCCTGCTCCAGGACATCTGCCCGACTGACCCCACCCTGCACAGGACGGTGCTGCCCAGTGACAGGGGCACTTCCTGTTCCTGGAAATGGCCAATAGGCCCGAGCGTCGGGTGGTACCTCCACGACTGAGTCAGGCAAAGGAGAGGCTGGCTTTTCTCCTGCTGCCAGCATCACACCCGGGACCTTTCCAAGTGACCCCGACTCCTCTCGGGGTCACCCCTCACTCCGGAGTTTCGAAAGCAGACAAACGGCCGAGCTGAACATCAGGAACTTCCCCCGTAACAGGCCAGCACTGGAGGGGCCCGTACGAATCAGCCAGCCCTGCTCCTCTGCCCGCAGGATGAAGGGACCCGAAGATGTTAAGCGCTTTGCCCAAGCTGCAAGTCCTGACGTGGGGGGAGGTATCTCCGTGGGGAAGTTTTTTAAATGATCCATTTAATAGGAAGTTTTTAAGCGAGGCGACAATTCCTGACAAAGGACTTGCCAATTTTCCGGAACGCATAGTAGCATTTCCGTGGAAGGACTGACTTCCTCAGCACAAACTCCTCTCCCGCGATCCTGCTGTAACAGGTTACGGGAAGAATCTTGTATTCTGATTAATCTTCTGGGGCATCTTAGTGTAAGTCAGAACTTACTCATTTTGATTCCAGTAACGCTGGCTGTCACTGGAATCTTAATTATTGCATCTAACAGGGCTGGTGGCTAACAAGCTTGCCTTGTATAGACACTCACAGCTTGCTTTTATTTGTCCTAGAACGCAAATGACATCCCATTGTAAGTTTTGGCTGCAAGACTAAGTCGGAAGCTTGTTCAGATACTTCCCATTGTCCCGAGACACTAGCCCGGGTGCTGGCGCAAAAGTGCAAGGGACACTTCTCGGGGCGTTCAGCTACAGAGCGAGCTGCCGGTAAACCAACCGATCTGTACAACTAAAGCGAATCTCACCACGGAGCTGTCTGACCGACCGCGGGCGCTGTGCTCTTGCCTTAGACACACTGCACTCGAGATGAACAAGGCAGGACGGAGCCCCCACCAAAAAAAAGCCTGCGCTGACTAACAGTTCCCGATTTATAGCCCTGGCTGGTGGGCGGGGCGGGGCGGGGCGGGGAGGGCGGGGCCGAGAGTGGGGGAAAGAAATGTGTCACCGGCTTTGAATGAAGGCAGGGGCAGTGTTTACCCAAGCAACCAGCCCTGGTAAACAATCGCTATCTCTGGCTCACTGAGGAGGAGGTAGGGAGTGACACTGTTTTGATCAAAATCCACGGGGTGGCTGCAAAGTGCCCCTCCACGGGGTGAGGGTTTTCCACTCCAGTTAGAGGGAACACATCTGCTTCCCCAATATGCGCAATATACGCGTTCGCCTGAGGGTCACCCGAGTACCCAACTTCTCAACAGGAAGAGCGAGGGAGAGTAAAGAACCAGAAGGCTCTGGGTCCAGTGTCCGTCACCAGCCAATCTTATATGTGAATGTTGTCACATGTGACCCACTGGGTTCAGGTCCCGGCTTTTCTGATATTCTCCAGCAGCCACAAGGAAAACATCTCGCTGGAAAGCACTTGAAAAGTAGGTTGGCCAGGCAATAATTTTACAAACACGAGGAATTAGATCAAAAAAGAAATTCCACTTGAGACTGAAACAAGTCTCCAGTGGAGAGCAGTCTAGGATATGTTCAAATGGCTAAAGGTTCTTCCCCCCTGGATGAGCTGTCACAATGAGAGCACGTTTTCTTCCACGGGGACCCCAGGGGGACCCAGGTCTACCTGTTGTGGCAAATCAAACTCAAACATAATTTCATCAGAGAAAAATATATGCAGATGTTCAATTAAAACCTGGAGTCCGCAGTCCTGGCGCTGTTTGCTGGCCCTCATTGTTTGCTGAGTAACAACGGTTGCCAGGGACAACGCAGTCCACTCCCGTCTCTAAGAGCCTGTTGCTGGGCAACCGCAAGAATACTTCCCAAACCAAACAATGTCATCCCTGGAGCAATCCCCTCTATCTCACATTAACCAGATCTAAAAAAAAAACCCTCCCAAATATGTAATCTATTATTTTCAGAAGCCCTAAGAGAAAGGCAAATAATCTCTTCTCTATAGTAACCAAGGGGGAAACAGTTTACCATATTTGTTCTGAAATAACAAAACCCAAGAAGGACCAACTCTCCCCGCGGTCAGCATCAGAGCAGAGACGTCTACAAGCCTTCCCAGTGCTGGGAGGAGAAAGTGCCTTTTTCTCCAAGAGGAAAGAATTTATTTATCATCAAGCAAACAATGTGGGATATTCATAGCTGCACATGGGTTTTCTGGGCAGGGATTATACAAACTAAAACTAACTGGGGATTGAGCTAGTTGAAAAAGATGTAAGAACAGAGGAGTAGATACCTAATTTAAAAGACTTTTGAAAATGTCATGTACAGACAAATAAGTGCAGACCAAATTGTTGAGTCAGCATTAGAAGTGCCTCCTGGGACTCTGCGGGAAGGAACCGACAGCATCTGGTGTCCCTGTGCCTGCCCTTCCTGCCCCACTCAGCAACAGGAAGAGGAAGAGGAAGAGGAAGAGGAAGAGGAAGAGGAAGAGGAAGAGGAAGCCAGGCCTGGGAAGCACAGGGACACACAGTCTCGGAGAGCAGTGATAGGGAGGTGTCTAGCTTTGGCCAATCTTGACCCACCGAGAAAAAAACCCAGGCTAACCTCAAAGCCAATCCAGCCTTGGCTCTGTCCAGAGGAATTTGGGCTTTGGAACTTGGAAGGGAAGGGGATAGCACCCCATCTTACAAGGGGAGGGCACAGTTCTAAGGGGATGGTCTTATTCTAAGGGGGGAGCATGGCCAAGAATCTTAAAACATGCTGACAGAACAGGAAGTATGTGGCCGTAGCCACAGTGGGTCCACATTTTAGGTTATAAAGGCACCCGGCACTGATAGATTTGTGCGTGATTAAGGCATACACTTTCAGCTCCCGGCTGAGGTTTGGCCTCCAGCGAAACCTGGCCTTTGAGACAGACATGACTGACACAAAGCAACCTTCTTTTCCTAAGAGAGCATACAGGAGGCGCTCTTTGAATAAACAAGTCAGAATGAAAGTGTTTCCTTGAGAGTAAGGGGAGGCAGACTCCACACTGTTAAAATCTGAACCCGGGTTCTAGGGAGCTGGGAAGTTTGAAGCCAGATATTTGGGCCATTAACGCATGGCAAAACAGTAGCGCTGATCTCTAACCTGGCAGTGAGACCACCAGCAGCTGAAAGTGTGGGAGTCACTGCTCCCAAGGCCTAGGGGACACTGCCAATTCTGCCTGCGCTCTGCCATCTGAAGGGAGGCTCTGACACGCAGCTGTGAGGGTCCCAAACCCCATCTCTGGAAAGAGGATTGACATGGGGGTCCTCTGTACATTATTCATTGATCTCAATACAAACTATTTATTGAGTGCCTGGCATGGGCCAGGCATTTCCCACTAATCAAAACAGACAAAGTTCCCTTCCCTTCTGGAACTTATATTCTGTCCCCAGGTAGTGGGGGTGGGTGGGGAAGGATAGAGACAGTAAACAAAATAAGAAAATCTACAATATGTCAGATGGCGATAGATGCCGGAGGTGGGGGGTGGGAATGGAGTGGAGGCAGGGAGCAGTGGGGTGAGATGGGGTTGCAATTTTTAAAGGATTGCCGAATGCCTCCCCCAGAAGACTCATTAAGGAAACAAGGAAAGTGAGGGGCTGAGCCATCTAGGGGAAGAGCATTCCTGTGGAGGGAATAGCCAGTGGAAAGGCCCTGAGATGAGGCCATGCCTGGCTGGTGACTTGAGCTGGGCAAACCAGGAGACAAGAAGAGGGGGAAAGGCCCACAGAGACAATCATACAGGCTTCGGCTTCTGCTCAGGATGAAATAGAAGTGATCAGAGGGTTTTAGCCCAGGCAATGATCTGATCTGACTTGGTTTTAACCAGGTGCCTCTGGCTACTGGGTTGAGAACAGGCAAAGAAGGAAAAGAATGCAAGGAGACAGAGCAGCCAAGAGGGTGGTGTGATGGTCCAGGTGAGAGACGGTGACGTGGCTGAGCCTGGGTGATGGCAGTGGAGGGGTGCAAAGCAGTCAGACTCTGGATAAAGGGAGGTGGAGTCGATAGGATCTACTGATGGGCTGGATGTGGGGTGTGAGAGAAGGGAGGTAAGACTGTGTCAAAGATTTTTGGCAGGGAAAAGGATGAGATCAGGAAAACCGAGGGAGAAGCACGAGGACTGGGGAGCACTCACAAGTTGAGTTTTAAAGGTGTGAGGTGGGTGAGAGGCTCTTGGACACCCAAGCTGGAATGCTGAGAAGGTCAACAGATATATAAGTGAGGGCCGGAGGGGCAAGTGGTAGGCTGGAGTCACCAGTGTCCAGATGCCCTGGGCCAGAGTTTTAGTATACAGATGTACAGATGTGCATAGCGTCTAAGGATGTGGACTGGAGCCAGCAGTGTATCTCTGACAAGGACTGGAGCCAGCAGTGTATAGATGCCTACTTAAGGCCAGGAGCCTGGCCGAGCTCACCAAAAGAGGGCGGAGAAGAGGCCCAGGGTTGGGCTCTTTGGCTCTCTACTATTTAGCGATCCTAAAGAGGAGGAAATCCAGCAAACCGAGTAGCGTCCTGAGCATTAGTTGAACTGGGGGCTGAGAACTGATCGCTGGATTATGGTGACGTGACAGAGCAGTTCCAGGGGAACCCTGTGGGCAAAGTCCACAGAGATTGGGGGATTCAAGAGAAACCAAGAGTCGTGGAACTGGAGACCCCAGGCACAGGCAGCCCTTGAGGCATCTCTGCTGGAAAGGAAAGGAGAGGAAGAGGGTAGCCATGGAAATGGGAAGTCCAGTTGGGAGAGGGCTTCTGAAATGGAAGAAGGGACGGGCAGGACCCAGCGGGCGGGAGTGGAGAAAACTGCTGGTGGAGTGCCGTTACACAGGTGAGACGGGATGGAGAGATCCCGCAGAAGAGAGGAGGGACTGGCCAGAACTTGCACGTGGCCATTGGTCCACCAGCCCAGGACAGGGCCTCTGCCCAGATGCAGGGAGAGGTGGGGTACCACCAAGTCATAAATGGGTTATCCCAAATCCGCAAGTCTCTTCAGGAGCTCCCAGTCCCCAGTGCCATCCCTCAGCTGTGGGGTCCCTGTGTGACGATTCCAGGGCCCTTCCAAGTCTACTCAAGCCCCCGACAGCCAGAGCGCTGGCCCCTGCAAGGCTGCTGGGAGGCCTCCAACCTCAGCAAGGTGGAAGGCTTGAAGCGTGGGGTGGGAGCTGGGCATCGCACAAGATGACTCAGGTCTGCAGATCTCACGCCAGAGTCTCCGGCAGAGCCCGGGCTGAGAAGGGTGAGCTGGAGCTAGGGACGAGCCCCCACATGGCCTCCCTGGGCCCCAGGCTTCAGGGCTCCATCTGCTCATGCAGGGGTCTGAAAGTTTGCGTCTCCCCCAAATTCATACGTGGCAACACCTAATGCTCAAGGTGTTGGGCGGTGGGGTCTTGGGGAGGGGGTTGAGCGCCCTCATGAAAGAGGCCCCAGGGAGCTCCCTCAGCCCTTCCAGGCTGTGAGGACACAGCGAGAAGTCTGCTGCCCCGAAGAGGGCCCTCACCGGTCATGCCAGCACCCGAACTCAGAACTGGGAACACTGGATTTCCGTGGTTTAGAAGCCGGCCAGCCCGTGGTATTGTTACGACGGACTGAGCCAACCCCACGCTTGCCCCCCACCCTGCGGGTCCCCCTCAACAGCCTCCCAGAACCCATCCTTCGTGTTTCGCCCCACACGCGATTTGCTCTTTTCATTGCCTTCTTTATGATGACTATGCACCTCTTTCCAGATCCACCAAAATGTCTGATCTTTCCAGGTCCAACGATTGCTAGAGACTAGTTCTAATACGGCTCCTTTTTCTGCCATGTCAACGTACAAACATGCAAGCTTAAATAAGAAAAGTCTCAGCATCACGTTGAAAAACAAAAGTGTATTTCTTGCTAAGTCATGCTTGAAGTATGCAAGATTACCAAGAAATTTAGTGTAAGATAAACAAGTACGGCCAGGAATCCTGCTGTGGGAGTTTCAAACGCAGAGTCCTCGGCTGGGGCCACCAACGCACTCGGCACTGGGCTGGCACGCTGTCCCCTGCTGGGAGGACCTCTCGTTGCTTCAAGTGGCCGGGGAGCTGCGCCTCTAGGGGCCCGGGACCAAGAATCTAGTCAGACATCCCTTCGGCAGGACCCAGGGGTCTCTGAGGAAATGAAAATGAAGCAACAAAAGGCAAAATTGGAAATGTTTATCCAACCCGTCACCTCCCACCTCATCTCTGGCCCCGCCATCCAACCCTACGAGAACAAAAGCACATTCTGTGTCTGTCCCCGTGAAAGTTTCAACCGCAGTGCAAACCTCAGCGTGCTCTCACAGAACGGAGCAAAACAGCCTTTTACAAAAGTGTTAAACTCATTTTTCTAATTAAATACAAAGAGAGAAGTCTTGGAGATATGTGAGGGTTTTTTTTTTTTTTTTTTTTTTTTTTTTAACGAACCCTAATTAATTCTAAGATGATACACTGGAACAGATTCCATTTTCAGAAGGCATTCTAATCAAAAGGTTGGGGGGACATTTTAATTTTTAATTAAGAAGGTGCCATGAGACCTTGAAAATATTTTAAATGGCTTTCCTATTTCATAAAGGTTTGAGGTGGGCCCTCGTCTTTCTCAGCAGGCTCTCTGGGCTGGCGTGCAGCGGGGCGGGACCGTGGGGCGTGAGACCAGGGGGCAGCTCGCTCTGTCGGGCACAAATGCCTGGCTTTGTGTGCTTCTGTTTTGGGTGTCTCCATTCCCGGCTCCGTGTTAAGTCAGCTCCCAAAGCGGAGCACAAGATAATTTTGGAAAAAACTGGAATAGAATGTTCTAGCTCTGCTTGAAAGGTGGCAAGAGCGACAGAGAGGAGTCCTCTGAAACGTAACGCAAGTAACAGTGAGCGGCCTCCGCTGGCCGCCTCTCCCCCACCCCCGTCCTCCCAGGCCCCATATTGGTTCCAATCCTCCTTGCTTCTGGAAGTCTCGGGGCTGATGTCGCCTAGCTGCTGGGCGATCTGGACCATCACTACGCTTGAAAAGCATTTACTACTACTTCAGCCGGATTTTTAAAAAGATAAACAGCTGAGACACTTCTGTCCAAATGAAATTTGAAACTGTTGGAGTAAAGAAAAAAGTCGGGTCGAATCAATAAAAAGCCCTCTAAAGCTTACTACCGGCTGGGATAATGAAGACGCGATTGCCTTCTGCGGAAGTCAAACCTCTTTTGCGACCTGAATTTCATGCTTAAATTTTTTTTTTAACATTTATTTATTTTTGAGAGAGAGCGAGAGAGTGCGAGCGGGGCAGGGGCAGAGAGAGAGGCAGATACAGAATCCGAAGCAGGCTCCAGGCTCCGAGCTGTCAGCACAGAGCCTGATGCGGGGCTCGAACCCACGAACTTGAGATCATGACCTGAGCCGAAGTCTGGCGATCAACCGACTGAGCCACCCAGGCGCCACCCGAATTTCATGCTTAAGAGGAGATTAAGCGTGGATGGCTGACCTCAGCGGTGTGGGCTCGGTGCCCCTCTCTGGGGATCTAACGCATCTCCCCGGGCTACTACTCAGCGCGTGTTCATGAGGAGGACATCTGTGAGGGTGCAGGAGACCAGCAGAAAGCTGCCGGATTCTTCTCTCTCTGGCGGATAGGACGTGTGCATTTGGTCCTTACTTGTGTGTGACCGCGGCTAACCACACGGGGACTTCTTGTAGCCGCTAGACAGGCCTGTGCAGGCCTCAGGGGCTCTGGGAAGGGTCCCAGTCAAGGTCAACACTCAAGAAGACAGAAGATGGAAGGGGGCAGTCCCACCCCAAGCGGGCTGCTGGGCCCAGATGGGGGCCGCTGTGGAGCTGGGGGCAGGGTAGGAGGCACCCAGGGCAGGGGCACCTGCTGAGAGGAGCAGGGGGGCGCCAGTGCCCTCCCTGAGCGTTTCCCCTCACTCCTGCTCTCCTCCCCGACCAGCATCCTCCTACCCTTGCATGCACGACGGGGGAGAGCGCCCAGGGCCCGTGTCTTCCCCTCGACACATGGCCCCAGCAGAGCGATGACGCCGTGTAAACAGAACACGCTGCCTGAGAGGAGGCGCTGCGTCCAAGTCCCGTGTCCTCCACCTTCTAGCTGGTGACCTTCAGCCGGTGACTTAAGGCCTCCAGAGCTTCCATTTCTCTACCGGTAAACGGAGCAAATACCTTCTGTCTGCCCCCCGGGGGCCACCGTGCTGAAGAAGGTGAGGCTGACAATCGTGGAGTTTAATTACCAGCGCTGCACATGGGAAGCGCTCAGTAAATATCCATTAAAGTCCTGGTCGGAATCCCCTCCGTTACGAGGTAGCCGAGAGCTCCTGCTGGGTTTTGCCTGTTCATTGATCTGAAACCCTGAAAGCAGGGAGACGCTTTGGTATCTGGGATTTCACAGGCAAACAAGCACGCTAAACGCCTCAGGGGATGGCTCGCGCCGTGTGCTGGGTCCATCCCAGGGCATATTTGTCGGGCTCGTCATTTTGGCCAATACTTAATACTCACGCCTCTCGCAGCATCCAGCCAAACTTCCAACGTAACCCTGCTGCCTTACTGTCATAAAAATTACATTCTATCATTGCCTCCTTTTCCCTTCTCAGGCATCCTGTCCTTCTGTGGGACCTCAGAGCGTAGACGGCACGTTTTCCACGGCCGAGCATCTCTTACATCGCTTGACAAGTGGTGCCTGATGCAGATGTGTTCAGTGCTGTCGTTCCTGGCGGAGACGGAGCGGGAGCTGGTGGGTCTCTTCAATTCCCCATAAGGAGACCCTCTTGGCCTTTTCTTCTTTGCTACAAGTTTCCAGGCTTTGTGCTGTTAAACTGATGAAGGCTGACGCAAAGCTCCGCAACAAAGCGAGGGGCTCCTGCCCGAGAGCAGGGTCGGCCCCCGCAGAAAACGACCTTTGAGCATCCCTCAAGGCCTGGGACGTGTCTGAACCTACTTGTCAGGGGATGCAGAGCTAGCCGGAAGTGTGATTTCCTTTCTCCCTCAGAACTGATCCTATGGAAACACACGTGTCCGAAGAGGCAAAGGGCCAAGTGCTGTACCCTGGTGTTCGTAGCAGCAGGATTCATAATAGCTCCCAAGCAGAAACAACTCACGTGTCCATCAGCTGATTAAGCAAAATGTGGTCTATCCACGCAAGAGAATGTTACTCGGCCGTAAGAAGGAGTGAAGCTCTAACTCACGCCACAGCGTGAATGGACCTTGAACACACGATGCTCAGACACAAAAGCCATTTACGTGAAATGTTCAGAACAGGTGCACCCATGGAGAGTGCGTTAGTGGGTGCCGGGGTCGGTGGGGGGGGGGTGGCGTTGGGGTGACTGCTAATGGGGACAGGACTTCTTTTGGGAGTGACGGAAATGTTCTGGAGTTAGACAGTGGTGATGGTTACATAAGCCCCAAGGATACACAAAGACCCACTGAATTACACAGTCTAAATGGGCCAACACTGTGATAAGTAAAATATATCTCAATACAGCTGTGAAAACAAGATCTACAGAGCCCTGGTGGAGTTACTCGAAGTCACAAAAAAACTGCAAACAACTTAAATGTTCATCAGTAGTAAAATCATTCAATAAATTACGGTACATCCCTAGTGTAATGCCATGACACCATCAAAAAGAATGAAGCACGGGGCGCCCGGGGGGCTCAGTCGGTTGGGCGTCCGACCTCGGCTCAGGTCACAATCTCACGGTCCGTGGGTTCGAGTCCCGCGTTGGGCTCTGTGCCGACAGCTCGGAGCCTGGAGCCTGCTTTGGATTCTGTGTCTCCCTCTCTCTCTGCCCCTCCCCCACTCACGCTCTGTCTCTCTCTCTCAAAAATAAACATTAAAACGAATTCTAAAAATCGTGATAACATTTATAAGCGCTGGAAAGCACATCGGTTCTTATAAATTTGCACACTGTACCTCGTGAATGCAGTGCGTACAGGAACACCACTGCTCTTCGACCCACTTGGTCTACAGTATGCTGCCACTTATACGGCCACAGGCTTTAGTATTAATTCAATATCAAACACCAAGAGGAAATTTGCTGGACAAACCGACTGTGGAGCATTCGTACAGTGGAGTACAACTCAGCAATGAAAAGAACAAGCCATCGTCGCGTGTGACGGCACAATGAGTCTCGAAGGCATTACGCCAAGCGACGGGGAGGGGAGCAGAGCGGGTGGCCAGGGGTCAAGGGTGGAGTGAGGGTCTGGCTGCAGAGGGGCAGCTCAAGAGAACGCACCCCAGTGTTGGAACTGCTCTCTGCCCACTTGGTGGGTGGTGGTTACCAGAACCTATGCGTGTGTGAGAAAACTCACCCCAAAATGTAAACATGACTGTATGTAAACTTAAACTATAAATAAACAGAAACAAACAAAGTGAATTTACCAAAAAGCAGGCGCAGGCACAGAGGATTCAAAAGTGAACAAGCCAGATCTGGGGGTGCGGACATCCTCATGCAGCAGAGTCAGACAAGAAACCAGTCACCAGATATACAAGGTTATTTCATAGAGATCTGGGCCGTGACAAAGGGAGAAGGCAGAGGGACAGAGCCGGTGGGGAGGGGTGGTGGAAAAGGGGCTCCCAAGCTGTCACCAGGCCAGTGAAGGGTATTGTGGAGGACGGTGCTGACATGAGACCTGGCCAGACATAGGGAGATGGGAGCAAGCACTCCCAACACAGGGAACAGTAGGTGCAAAGGCCCTGTGGCAAGGGAGGGCAGGGGGCTGGAGACAACAGCAGAGACCCCGAGGGCATGGCCAGAAGTCTGAATCTTATTCCAGTTCCTGAGGGAAATTCCAAGCAGGGCCACAACACATCCTGGTTAAACTATATTCTTCTTAGACTATTGGGAGAAAGAGTGAAGGCAGGAAAACCAGGGAGGAAGCTCCCACGGCATATACTGTTTAAAGATTTTAATAATAATTAATGCTTTTTAAGTCCCTAACTGAGCTTATTAACACCTATATATGGAAGCTGGATAGGAAATCTGTCATTTTATAAAGAAGTCAAGTAACATTGATCCCAGTCAATGAAAGGTTAACTAATTAAGTGTTTAGTCACCACGAAAGTAAATGAAAGCCTCTACGACTTTCATGCAGGTAATTGCACTCTTAGTAAGTCATCACAGCCCACAAGCATCAGCTTGCTTCTTAATTCAGTGGTAACTGTCCGTATTGACTTATACATGCCATTATCCCAAAATTAAATAGTTTACAAGCATACTTATTTGTTTTAAAAAGGGACATAAAAAAGTAGACAGAGGAAATGAACAAGGCCTTGAACCTGTAGTTTGGTTACAGTTACTCACCGGTAGGGATTAATAGAGTAAATTGAGTCCAATCAGGGGTTGGCAAACTTTTTCTGCAAAGGGCCAGAGTACGTTTTTGGCTTTGCAGACCATAGGGTCTATGTCAAAACTACTCAACTCTCACTGTTTCCAGAAAGCTGCCAGTGACCTTACATAAGGAATGAGTACGGTTGCATCCAAAGCCCTACCAGAACCTGCGGCAAAGGACATAAGTCAGCAATACTGATCCTGTCTTTAAAATGTTGACATTTTGCTCGATGGATCTTTTTGTGTGTGTGGCATGTTTCGATTTTTAAAATGCTACATAAGTGAAATGTGACTTATCTTGATACCTGAGGTTTTCTGGCCCTGGACCTGTTTCAATAAAACTTTATTTACAGACACTGAAACTTGATTTTCATATAGTTTTCATGTGGCACAAAATATTATTCTTTTGATTTTTTTTCAACCATTTGAAAATGCAGGAGATATTCTCAGCTTGTAGGACTTACAAAAAAACAGGCGGGTGCCCCGTGTGGCCCCCCGGTGCGTAGTTTGCTGACCTCTGTCTTGGGTGGCCGTTTGTGAAGCGGGTCTGGTTTCTCCTTATATTCTCGGAAAAGCAACTTCTAGCAAGTTGGCACTCAGGTGACTCTGAACAAAAGTGCTCTTTTCTCCTTTCTGAGCTTCCTGCTTGGGTTACTTGCCATTCTCTTCTCACCCAAAGGTCCCCCAAAGGCACCAGCACACAGACCCAGAACGCCAGCCATCTGTAGACCGTGTCCCCCATCTGCCTTGTGCTTTCCTTTCCAGGAAGGACCACTGACTCAGAAGTGTAGTTTTCCCGGGGCGCCTGGGTGGTTCAGTCGGTTTCAGCTCAGGTCATGAGCTCACGGTTCATGAGATTGAGCCCCGCCTCGGGCTCCGTGCTGACAGTGAGGGGCCTGCTTGGGATTCTCTCTCCTCTCTCTCCCTCCCCCTTCCCTGCTCGCACTCTCTCTCTCTCAAATAAATAAACTATTTTTTTAAAAAAGTGTAATTTTCCCAAGTGGGGGTGTGCAAGTTCAATGAGTAAGCTATGCATCATCCAGCTGGTACACAACCACAAGATAAATTCCTAGGGTCTTTACTGAAGCTCCATTCCTATGATTCAGCAGGAGGGATGGGACTCCCAAGGACTATAAACTATGAAAGAATAAACTAGAAACTATAAACTATGAAAGAATATGCCTCCTTTAATATAATACTAGAAAATATAACTGGAGTGTCTATTATTCTTATTTTTTAAAGTATTTTTTATTATTTATTTATTTTTTGAGAGAGAGAGAGAGAGAGGGAGAGAGGGGTAGAGAGAATGACCGTGGAGGGGCAGAGACAGAGGGGAACAGAGTATCTGAAGTGAGCTCTGTGCTGACAGCAGAGAGGTCGATGCGGAGCTCAAATTCACAAACCATGAGATCATGACCTGAACTGAAATCAGATGCTTAACCGACTGAGCCACCCGGGCGCCCCTATTATTCTTATTTTTAATTGTGGTAAAAGATATGATTATATATATTATTTACACATCATATATATGTACATATATTATTTATATATTACAAACATATATATATATATATATATATATATATATATATATATATATATATAAAATATATAAATTTATCAGGTGCACGGTTTTCAAGTGTGGCATTAGATACATTCACATTGTTGTGCAGCCGTCGCCACCATCCATCTTGCAAAATCGGAGACTCTGTCCCTCTTAACTGTAACTCTCCGTGCCCCTGGCTCCCACCGTCTACTTTCCATCATGAATCTGGCTTCTCTAGGGACCTCACAGGGGTAGAACCATAGCGCGTTTGGTCCTTTTGGAACTGGCTTATTTCACTGAGCATAACACCCTCAAGGTCCATCCGTGGTGTAGCAGGTGTCAGATTTCCTTCCTTTTTAAAGCTGAAGACTGTTGGTGGCACCACACCGTGTTTATCTGTTCACCCGTCGATGGGCCGTTTCCACCTCTTGGCTACTGTGAGACGTGCTGCTGTGAACGTGGGTGTGCAAATATCTGTTCAAGCCCCTGCTTTCAGTCCTTCGGGTATATGCCCAGAAGTGGAGTTGCTGGACCATATGGTAGTTCTATGTTTAATTTTCTTTTTCCCAAGGAGCTGCCTTACTGTTCTCCATAGCAGCTGCACAATTTACTTTCCCACTAGCAGTTCACAATGGTTTCCATTTCTCCAAATCTTTGCCAACAATCTTCGTAATTTTCTGTTTGTTTGGGTGTTTTTTTAAGGATAGCCATCCTAATGGTGCAAAGTGGCCTCATTGTGGTTTTGATTTGTGTTTCCCTAATGCTAAGTGATGTTGAGCACCTTTTCCTGTGATTATTGGCCATCTTCATACCTTCTCTGGAGAAATGTCTATTCAAGTCCTTTGCCCACTTTCTAATTGGGTTGTTTCTTTGTTGCTGTAAAATTGTAGGAGGTCTTAATATATTCTAAATATTAACCCCTTCTGAGATATATGATCTGCAAATATTTTTTCCCATTCTGTGGGTTGCCTTTTCACTCTGTTTCTAGTATGCTCTGATGTACAGAAAAGTTTTTTTAAGTTTCATGAATCCTGATTTATCTGCTTTTTCCCTTTTGTGGCCTTGCCTTTGGTGTCACAGCAAAGGAATCACTGCTGAATCCAATCTCACGCAGCTTTCCCCCCGTGTCTTCTTCTAAGACTGTTGTACTATTAGCCCTGACATTTAGGTCTTTGATCCATTTTGAGCTAGTCTTGTATATGGCGTGAGGTAAGGATCCAACTTCATTGTTTTGCAGGTGGATATCTAGTTTCCCAACATCATTTGTTGAAAAGACTGTCATTTCCCCCATTGAATGGTCCTGGCACCCTTGCTGGAGTAAGATATTATAAAGAAGTAATTAAAGTGACATGTGAAGATCCAGTCTTGCCAGAGAGGGCACCCTCAATATGAATTTGTGAAAGAAGCTGGCATAAATGAGGTGAATTCTACTTTTCCCCTTCAATAGTGATGGATAGGTCCGTGCACACCTCTCATTTCTGTTTTCCATGGTGACTTTCTCATGATCATTTTCAAATGGAACTTGTGAGTAGCTGACCCGCACAACTCCACAGAGATACAAACGTCTCGTGAGGACCTGCTTTTTCTGGTTCCTACCGAAGTGTTAGATTTCCACCTAATTTCAGCCCTTCTATTAAAAAAAATCTAGGGGTGCCTGGGTGACTCAGTCGGTTAAGTGGCCGACTTCAGCTCAGGGGAGTCATGATCTCTTGGTTTGTGAGTTCGAGTCCCGCGTCGGGCTCTGTGCTGACAGCTTGGAGCCTGGAACCTGCTTCGGATTCTGTGTCTCCCCCTCTCTCTGACCATCCCCTGTTCATGCTCTGTCTCTCCCTCAAAATAATAAGTAAACATTAAAAATTTCTACAGAATATTTGGAAGTGGCTTAAATTCTGTAATATGCCCCCTCAAATAGCTACAGCAGGATTCTATACCTTGGGTCAATAGATTCACAAGGGTCACACTTCAGGGAGCCCATGAACTTGAGCTTGAATGTGAAATTTAAGTGGGGGCATGTGTGCTTACACCTGTTCTTCTGGGGAGAAATTCCCAACTTTCAGCAGACTACAAAAAAGGTCCAGCCTTGAAGAAGGGTTAAGAACGACTGGGCTATCGTGATATGTGGGTTTGTCTTTTTTTAAGTTAAGTTTATAAATTCAAGGACTCCAATTTAAGCGGGCCTTGTTGTATAATCCAGGCAGGTCAGTGGTCTTTAGAAGAAAGAGACACAATTTACTTCTTGGAGGAAGGTCGTAAGGGTGGCCGTGGGCCCCAATCACATATGGCAGAGACATGGGGCCAGGTGACTGTCACGGGGGTACGGTGAGCCGCACGCCCCACCTCTAGCAGGAAGCCACAGTGTGAAGGTATCTGGTCTCCTTTCCTACCAGCCCAGTTAGGAATTCAAAGAGTCCAGGAAGGGATTGTGCTGATAAGTAGCTACACCTTCAATGACCACCTCGGCAATAAGCAACCCACAGGCCACCAAGCCCACGCGTGCCACGGATTTGAAGCTTGAGAGAGAAGCCTCTGCCAGCGGGGCACTGGGAGGAGAAGGGAGCAGCCGAACTGAGGAAACGTAACTGATTTGCCACCTTTGGAAGCCAACACTGACCGGCCCTGCAGCAAGGGGGTTAAGGCGAGGCCCCACTTGCTCTTACCGCAGAGAAGCCCCACACCCGTTCTGCTTCTAGCAGTGATCCCTAGAACGTCTTAATTCTAAAAGCCACGGCCACGACGAAAGATTACAAAGTCGCGCAGAATTCATTTCAGGTGGGATTTTAGTGCAACGTAAGATGGCTGAAACGTGGTTTTTTGATCTCTGAACGCTGATTTTTTTCCTTATTGATTAGCCATCACACATTTTTACTTCTTAGGAGTCACTGTTAACGGCATATTCCAGTACGAAGGGACGTGGCCACAGACGTCGGCTTCTCCCACACGGGAGCCCGCCTCCTTGGGCCCTGGTCTGCAGCAGTAACTTGTGTCCAGAATCACTCCTGGATGCCAGGATTTGCACACCAAATTCCAGAGCTGGTGCCACCTGCCAAAAGGGAGTGGCAGTCTTCAAGTGACAGCCACGCAGGGCTGAGTGTTGGAGAGCTGGAGACCAGAAAGGAGAGAAATGCATGCTTCCCAACTGCAGAGCGCCTTACCGCCCTGGGGTGATAGTCTGAACCTGACCCAGGCTCTCCACGGCCTGGGAGACAAGGAGGAACGCCACGGAGAGAAAGACCAGGGTGCTGTGGAATTAAAAAAAAGAAAGAGAGAAAGAAAAAAGGCACAGTCTCATTGACATAAAAAGGCAAAGGGGATTTGAAGAGTCTAAGGCGTTCGTGTACCTCCAAACCAGCATCGTATCCATATACGCGTGATGTTATGCTATATTAGTACAAGTCAGATGTAACCAGGGCTCTTTGTTAGACCAGCTGTCAGCAAACTTTTTCTGTGAAGGGCCCAATAGCAAATATTTTAGGCTTTGCAGGTCAAACGGCCCCTGGTGGGACTTGCTCAACCCCTCCACTGTAGGGCGAAGGCCACCAGCAACAATATGTGCACTAATGAGCATGGCCACCTGCCCATCAAACTTCATTTATGGGCACTGAAATGTGAATTTCATGTAACTTCATGTGTTCCCAAATATTATTCCTCTGTTTATTTTTTCAACCATGAAACATAAAAAGTCATTATTAGCTCTTGTCCATCCCAAATCGGATGGTGGGTTGGAGTCAGCCCATGAGGTGGTTTTTTGAACCTGTACTAGACTCAAATGTTTGGACTCGTGTCTCTAAAAGAGAGACTAAAATAATTCTGGACAAACGGACAGGAATCAGATAGCACAGTTAATTTACAAATAACATTCCAGATAGCTCAGTGCCCAGACAGTCAAGGACCCTCTGAGGGTAAAGGCCGACATCCGTCACGTCCTCCTCCTAAAGCATGACGATGTAGGATTGTGGGAAGTCTCTGAAATGGGCACGCCCACAGGTCGGAGCTGGAGCTGTGTCACAAGGGAGAGAGAGGACAGCCTTCATGTCCTGCTGATTCTGACCTTCTCGCCTCTACCGCCTGCTGTGGTTTTTTTTTTTAAGTATTTTTATATTTTATTTTATTAAAAAAATTTTTTTTAATGTTTATTTCTTTCTGAGAGACAGAGAGAGAAAGACAGAGCATGAATGGGGGAGGGGCAGAGAGAGAGAGAGAGAGAGAGAGAGAGAGAGAGTACAAGTGGGGGATGGGCAGAGAGGGAGGGAGACACAGAATCCGAAGCAGGCTCCAGGCTCTGAGCTGTCAGCACAGAGCCCGATGTGGGGCTCAAACTCACGAACCGTTGAGATCATGACCTGAGCCGAAGTTGGATGCCCAACCGGCTGAGCCCCCCAGGCACCCCTATTTTATTTTATTTAAGAGAGAAAGAGAGAGAGAGAGAGAGAGAGAGAGAGAGAGACAGCACAAGCGGAGAAGAGGGGCAGAGAAAGGGGGAGACAGAGAAAAAGAGAGAGAGAGAGAGAAAGAGAGAGCGAGCATTTTAAGGAGGCTCCAGGCTCAGCCCGGAGCCTGACACAGGGCTCAATCCCACAAACCTGGGATCATGACCTGAGCTGAAATCAACAGATGCTCAGCCGACTAAGCCACCCAGGCGCCTCTGCCCACTCCAGTTCTGGCGTCTACCCTGCCCCTTCACGATTCAGGGTCTTTGGGCATTTCACACAAGAGAAATTTGTGGATGCGAGAAAATTGTGAGAGGTGACGCTCGTGAACACACAGTTCTCCAAAGAAGCTACACGCATGGCCAGTAAGCACATGACAAGATGCTCAATGTCATTGGTCACTTGGAAACGAAGGTAGAAACCACCACACGCCTGTCAGGTTGGCCATAACACGAACAAGGGAAGGCAGCGTGTTGGCGGGAGGAAGCGGAGCTCTCCTGCGGGGCTGGTGGGAACGTAAAACGGCACAGCGCTGTGCCACACACTGGGCAGTTTCCCAAGGAGTCGGATACGGGGTGAGCGTGTGACCCAGCAGCCCCCCTCCAGCGTGTCTGCCCAAGGGAAATGAAGGCCCGTGTTCACACAAAAGCTCGTCCACACATGTTCACAGCAACATTTCTGGTAACAGCCAAAAAGCAGGAGCCACCCGAACGTCCATCGGCGGAGGACTGTGGTCCATCCACACGGCAGAATGTTATTTAGTCATGAAAAGGAGCGAGGCGTCGACACCGGCTGCCCTGAACACACGACGCTCGGTGAGGGAACCAGACACAGAGGGCCACACGGCGTGTGGTTCTATTTACGTGGAACGTCTGCAACAGGCACATCCGCACACAGGAAGGGGCTCATGGCTGCCGGGGTGTGGGGGCCGGGGTGGGGAGTGACTTCTTAATGGAATGCGGCTTCTTTTTGAAGTGATGGAAACATTCCAGAATTAGATGGTGGCATGGCAGTGGTCACATAACATTTCGGATAGCCTAAAAACCACTGAATTGTCCTTTAAGATGGTCAATTTTACGTTACGCGAATTTTATCTCGATTTTTAGAGAAAGGTGACCCAGCAAACGTGTTGGCAAAGGCCAGACAAGAAGAGACCCGACAACATATAAACCAAAATTGTCCCTATATTCTCTACTTGAGAAGCAAAGATGATACAGCTTGAAACAACAAGAAAGTGAGGCCTGGGCACTTAGAAGGTTCGAATCTTTTGTTGTTGTTGTTGTTGTTGTTGTTGTTTAAGATTTTATTTTTAAGTAATCTCTACGCCCAATGTGGAGCTTGAACTCACAACCCTGGGACCAAGACTGAGCCAGCCAGGCGCCTCGGGTCGAAACCCTTCCTAACATTTTCAGAAACAACCTTCGTTAACAAGCAGAACAGCCCTTGCACACAATCCCTGAGAGACTTTCTGTTTGAAGACCTCCAGGGACAGGTGCAGCAGTGGGGGGGGAGGGGGTGGGTACTGGTGAAAGGTGTAAGGAAGCCTCTTTTAGAAATGCCAAAACATTTGTTTAATGTGTACACAGAACCAACGGTGGGTAACGAGCGAAAAATGAGAGGGGAGAGGCAGGCATTTCACCATCAGGACTCGACACGAGAATAGGGCTCAATTCTGGAGTTGAATTATAGACTTTCTGGCCAAGGCCTACATGAACATTACCACTGGAGAAAGAGCGGATAGTTTCTGGAAGACTCTATGCTCATGAAGCACTAAGAAAGAAAAGCCAGATAGGTTAGTGTCTCAGAAGTCTTAAAGGAGGTTAAGAAGAAAAATAAGATCCATCGAATTTAAGGTGGGCAGAAAGCTCAGACGAAGGCTGGATAGGCTTATCCGTGACCAGGGCGTCGGATTTCTGGTTTCAAAGTGTGTGGCGTTAACGAGAAAGAGTCTACACTACAGCGGAAAGACAGAGGTTCGAGGGCAGGCGCTGCAGCGGGGCTCGGACCCCATGCACGGGTCATGAACAGAGGTGGCCCGGAGGTGGCCTGCTGGCCTGCTGGGACCGGTCTGCTGGGGGTGCAGCAGGATGAACGCTTTACTGGAGTGTCAAGGAGGCAAAGAGTTGGAACCACGTGTCGGCAGGGAATTCAAAGGGCTGGGAAGATGCCGTTGCTGTGGGAGAGGCAGCTCAGAGCCAGGGCAACAAGCATGAGCTTGTGTGGGCACAAACCGGCCGGGTGGCGGGGCCTCCCCCAGAGGCACACTCGGGCATGGGTGCAGCTCGTGGTGACAGACCGGGGCTGAGTCAGCCACCGTGGGCTGGAAACTAAGCAGAGCAGAATCGACAGGGAACAAGTTTCGGAAGTCGGGGCTGGCCCAGAGAGAGGTGACTGGGGGTGGGGGGACATTTTCACCGGATTGCCAAAAGTCCTGTGACCCACTGTTCTCCGGACGGGATGGGGAGTGGAGGGAAGGACGGGCATATTGTCAGGGTGCCCGTGGCGTGGGCGGGAGTGGAGGGGGTGGCAGAGCGGACGTGCTGTGGATGGTGTCGTGCAGGCAAGGACACAGCGGAAAGTAACCATCTCTGCAGGCCTGCAGCGTGAACGTGGGTGAAAGAGACCTAATGCAAAGGGGAAGGAAGTCCCTCCCACCCAGCAAGTCCCCTTCCGGGAATTTTCACACATCCCGCACTCGTGCACAAATACATTTGGACAAGGATGTTTACCGCAGCACTGTTGGTGAAGTGAAAAATGATCAACAAAACACCCCTCAATAAAGAGCTGGTTATGTACCTCAGGGCACACGGGTACTGTGGAAAGTCACGCGGTTTTGGAGAAAGAATGAAGATGACAGGCAAACTAGGTGAGGGAGAAGGTGCAGAAAAGTGGGCAAGAGACGATCCTTTTTCTGTAAAAAGAAAAAATACTAGACTAGCCATAAAAGGAGCAAGGCGCCGACACACATTACCCCGTGGACAGACCCTGAACACATGACGCTCAGGGAGGGAACCAGATACAAAGGGCCACACGGTGTGTGATTCCATGTGTGCGAAACGTCCGGAACAGGCTCATCCACAGACAGGAAGGGGGCTCGTGGGGGCCGGCGGGGAGGAGGCGGGGTGGAGGAGGACTACTGATGGGCACAGGGTTTCTTTGTAGGGTGACGGAATGTTCTGGAACTACACAGTGGTGATGGTTATACAACCTGGTGAATATACAAAAAACGCACCAAACTATTATACGCTATACACTTACATCAAAGAGGGAGTTTTTAAGGCATATGAATATATTTCAATTCAAAATAACACCGTATGGCATGTGTCTTTTATATGCATACAAAATATCGGAAAGAATCCACACCAAACTTTATTAGCGGTGGGACGGGCAGAGGAAGAGAGGCGGAGGAAGCCAGGGGCTCTTCCTCCCCCTTTGTATTTTTGGGTATTATTTGGAGGCTTCACCGTGAAAAGATTCCCCTGACGTAAAAGAGGAAGGAAACAAGAGTTATTGGGAACTGCCCAGAAGGGTCCCCAAGTCGTGAAATCCGGTCACCATGGAATTCTGGGATCAAACTGCTCAGTGGCCCGGAAGGGACACTGGTGCGCAAAGCCCGGCCATGACCACTGGAGAAAATGGAAAACATTTGAGTCAGGTGGGCCTGTGCTACTCACACCTTGTGAGTGACCTAAAACTGAACTGGCCGTGAACTATCTGAACAGCGGTTTGTAGCTCAGACAATGGTCACCTTTTAGAAAGAACGGCAGTGACCAAGGAGGTGTGCCTGTTTTCGTTTTGACACCGCAGGCCATCTGCGGTCACGGTGCGTCTGGAATGCGGCCGGTCCAAAGCGAGATGTGCTGTGCGTGTAAAGTGCACACTGGATTCCAAAGACTCGGCAGGAAGAATGTGAAACATCCCACCAGAGATGTGTTCATACAGACCCCATGTTAAAACAACAATATTCTGGATATATTGGAGTAAGTGAAACACATTATTCAATTAACTTCACCTGTCTGTTTACTTTTTAACTGAGGCTACTAGGAAATTTTAAATTGCACACGCAGCTCACATTGTGTTTGTTAGACAACTGTGATCTAGAACAATCCTAGAGTAAATCAACAAACTGTGAATTTGCAAATACCTTACGAGGTCCTATTTTCCTAGAAAGTAAGCAAAATGACTGCTAGAGCTAGGTAAGATTTTGACCTGGTAAGAACTCGAGTCAATTCAACAAGTGATTACTTGGTGTAATTATTTGGTGTCCCACAGAGGCAGTGAGACGTGGTCTCCATTCTCTCGTCTCAGGAGAGAGAAAAGGAGAGTCACAAATAACTCTTATGCGGCAAAGGGGACAGGTGCAGACTCCAGCTGGGAATCTGGGACGGTCCCATCCTGGACCCTGAGGGAGGGGCAGGACCTATGGGGGGGGGTCGGGCAAACAGGAAGGAGGGACTAGTTCAAGAGTGGGAAGCTGGGCACAGCAGGGGGCTGTGATGGGTTGGAGCTGGTTGGAGCAGAGGGCACAGGCTCGGCCACCCGGAGAAAGGCTGTGAATGCCAGGTGGAGCCCCCCCCACCCCCGCCCCTGACTCCATCCTACAGGGCAGAGGTCAGCAAACCACGGCCCAACGCCCCAGCCAAGTCCCGCCCACTCTACCGCCTGGTGTGTATATAGCCCGTAAGCTAAAAATGGTCTTTATATTCATAAAGGGTTATAAAAAAAAATCAGAGCCAAAATATTTTGTGGCATATGAAAATTACATGAAATCCACATTTCAGTGCCCAGAAATAAAGTTTTATTGGCACATGGCCACACCCATTCATTTACATGTTGTCAACAGCAGAGCCCCGTCTGGCCCACAAAGCCTAAAATATTTCCTGTCTGGTCCGTTATAGAGAATGGTTGCTGACTCCTCCACTTTCTTGGAATACTAAGAGATCCTATGGGCTTTATCTGCTCAGATAAAGTTATGGTACTTTTGCTGATTTGCAGAAACATATGTAAGGGATATATTTCTCAAATTAAAGACAATTTGCCCTAGAATGTTTCTTAAACCCTTGGTACAGGTCTCCTCTCATCTGCTAGTGACCAGCAGTAAGCAATGCAACCGACTCCCTACACGTACGGCATTACTGGGAGATGCTGGGTCAGCCCGTTGTGTCTGACTCGACGGCAGGAGTTTTAAAGGACATTTGCTCGGAGCGGCCGTTGCGCACCAGCATCGTATTTTATAATTTAATCATGTTTTGCTTAGTAAGAACATTGTGAGTGCACGTGATTTGAATCAAAGGTGTTGATATTCCACGGTGTCCCGCAAACACGTCAGGCACCATCCCGCCACCGCCAGCAGCTTAAGGCCGCGGCTGAGCAGTGGAAGGAGAAGGCAGAACAGTGGGTCTGCGCCACGGGCCTCGCAAGGGCGGTCTGCAGTCTTCCACTAGAGCATCTGAACTGGAACAGCAGGAGCAGAATGGACAGGATGGAGACGTGTGGGCAGCGGTTAGTGGGGTGAAGGACGGGGGAAGAAGGCGGGGGGCGCGGGGCCCAGCGTTCAAGGCTGGCCACCGAGACTGTGGCATCAGGATAATAATTTCTCCTTCACTTACCGCCTTGCCGTCCTCCCTGGCCCTGGGCCCAGTCCTCTCTAAAACTAGAGAGGAGTCTAGACTGAGCTCACACTGCGGCCGAAAGGCAAGTCGAGCTGGGTTTTGCAGGAGGAAGGATTTCTCCGCTACCTGCCCAAGGGACCAGGAAGCACAGGAGGCGTTTCTAGCTCTGTCGGGGCCTGCTGGCCCTACTGACCCCAGCAGGGCTGCACCAGGGTCAGAAGGCATGTGCGTAAAGCACCGGGCATATGGTAGGTGCTCAGGGTGTGAGGTCACGGCAACACCTTTATTTTCAAAACATAACCTTGGGATCCCGCGGTCACGGCTTTTAAAGTCTGGCTGCCCCCTCCTGAGAGCTGCTCTTTATTCCCTGCCCCATCTGCCACTCTCTGCCTTTCTCGAAAAACCTTTTCCTTGGTCTAAAGCACAAGGGGGAGCCTGGCCACTCAACAGTCGCTTGTCAGAAGTGCTGGGCTGCCAGGCCCCGTCCCCTCCCTGGCCGCAGAAGGCAGTCTGTCCGCCTGAAACTCTCAGGATCCACGTGAGCATGTTTCACGGGAGCCCATGGATCACGGTCGTTTGAGAACATGTTCCTGCATCCAAATGTCTCCAGTTCCCTTGGACAAGAATCCCTCCAGCACTGGAAGGTCTCATACGGCCCTGAGAAGGTGAAAACAGTGCACTAAATGTCATGTTAGCTACAAGCTTTGTTAACAGGACAAGGGACCGTACAGATAGATATCTCAGGGTCTCTACTGGCAAACAATACGGGGGCTTTGGTTTCCATGAAGTGCATCTCAGCCTGTCCAATTGGTTTCCATTTTGACTGGCATTCGCAGTTATTCTTATTCCCAGTGAGAATCATGACGATCTAACTAGAATTGGGAGCCTTGCGGTGGAAACATCGGAAGTGGGGCCCTCCCCAGCCTGGGCACTGCGGCGGGTACGGGACTAATGTTCACACTTTCACAGAGGACAGGGGAAGGGGCTGCAGGACAGGAAGTGCCTTCAGTGAGACGAGCTTCCCTGGGCGCTCACCCCACACACAGCCACCACGTCCACCACCTCAAGGGGCCATGACCTTGAACCAGCGTCTCCTTATGGGAACCGCTCCTGAGCTGGGGAAACGGATCTTTCAGGAAGGGAGCCAGGGTTACAAATATTTACCTACAAAGTGAGTCAACTCTACACAATTCTGTTGATCTTCTGTGACGCCTTCCTCCAGCACAGCAGGCAGGCTTTCAAACCCTCACAAAGTGCCAGAGCCACACAAGAGCTAAGGGTGTAAGCACTGACAAGGTGCAAAAAGAAGAATTCATCCATTCAACAAATTTTGAGCGCTACATTTTGTGGATGAAACAATTCCGACAGGCACGATAACTAGACTTGTTACAAACCAACTTTTTAACAAAGTACAATCTTTGAAAAGTTCCAAAGCAAACCAAAGACGAATCAAGACACTGCAATTGGCCTGGATGCAGAACGAGGCATTTAGTACCCTCCACTGTGTACAGCCGCTGGCTCCTGAGGCCCCATTTCTCCAGGAAGACCCCAGGCTTCCCGGAAAAGCAGCCGACTTGCCTGACGCGCAATCTCTTTGCTGAGCAAAAACGGGCATCACGAATGGAAGGGGCCTTTGATTAAAATTTCTTTGGGGATTTGGAAAAGGAAAACCACACGTCGAAACGACTGGAATGTTAATCTAGACTGAATCAAAAACACGGCACCTTTAGGGCTATCGGATCTCAGGCAAGGGTTTCATGATTTTTGCTTCTCGCTAAAACCAAAGGCTGCCGTTACCTGATGTAGGCCTTGCCCCCTGAAGAACGCTTTGGGCTCCGGCGTTTGGCTCACTCACACGCTAAATGTGAAGCCCTGGGGGAAGTGTGGCGGGCACGGCTGCCCCTGTCCTCCAGGAGCTTACAACCCAGAACAGGAAAGAAGACACGTAAATCACACCACATGTCCAAGGAGCCTTGTGCTGTGGCAGTTCAGGAGTAGTGCCACTTCTGGCCGATTAATCCCACGGTCCCTAAGTAGGGGGTGACTCTGTCCCCGCAGGTGACATTCAGACACGCCTGAAGACACGGTTGTTGTCACGACCCGGGGGACAGGGGGCGGGTGCTACTGGCAGATGGAGGCCAGTGGAGACTCAGAGCCCTACGAGGTGCAAAGGCGACAGAGGCGAGAGGGAGAAATCTGGCTCGAGTCTGAACATCTTCCCACTCGGCTCACTAAGTCACGTCTCAAGGTTCCCAGGTAAGGGAGCCCCGGACACGGGTCCTGAGGGAAAAGTAAGATTTCCATCAGCAGAAATGACATTTCAGGGAGGAGGGCAGACAGAAGGCATGTGTGAGGCATGGCAAGTCCATTCCAGGGACCAAGGGACAAGGTGATGGAAAGGAAGCCTTTTCATTTCAAGGCCGGAAACAGCCTCGAACGCTGAGCTAAGCACCATGTGGTTACGCCAAAGGCCAGGGGCCAGTCCACCAGGTCGGCCAGTAGGCGGGGGATGTGCCCGTCGGCCCTCCCGACACAGCCCAGAAGGGCCGAGCAAGGTGGGTGGGAGGCAAGACCAGAGTGCCAGGGGAAGGAACCAGCCCTGTGCAAGGGCACGGAGGTGACCGCGGAGTGCGCTCCTGGGCGCTGGGGCAATATTGCTTCCGGAGCAGGGGAGCAGAGCTGGGCTGTCTGCCGCAAGGGGGACAAAGGACTGTGGTCGCCCCTGCAGCCAGAATGAGGACAGAAGCTGGGCTCGTGCGGACCCCCCAGCTGGGAGGAAGGTGGGGACGCGGGGCCCGAAATGAGGCGGGGGCACCACGGCGCGGCCCCGCGGCCCTTCTAACCCCACCGCCTGCAGTTTCCCTTAACCCCCAACTGAGGAACAGTGTCTTTTCCCCACCAAGGCTCCCCGAAGGCCGCCGTCCAGCCGACAGATGGGACGCCCGGCTGCGAAGTAAGACTGCAAGGGACTGGGTCACACGGGGCTTCCAGAAATATTTTCTATGCACTCCTGTTTGGCATTTGAGGAGTTGCCGGTATAACCACACAACCGATGAGCTCCTGAAGTATGTCCCCTTCGTGCTCTAACCTCAGCGCAGCGGCCAATGGCCACGGACAATTCCAAATCGCTGTAGCCCCTTCTCTGGTCTCAACTTCTCCCGGGAGGGTATGTTACCACACGTACGTGCTCGGCCAAGTATAAATGCCTCAGATGCTTGCTATTTGGGGCCCACGCATATCTGCCGAGTGGACAGAGACCCCAGAGAGCAACTCACACCAAGACGTCCCCACGAAGGTGGATTCTTCTAGAATATGGAGAATTTTAAAAATCAGAAGCACATCCTTCAAGCTATTTTTCGCGAGTCTGGGATTCCAAGTATATTTTTTTCTCCAGGCAGGCTACATCTGTCTGTCTGTATTCTGAGGACAGGAGAGGTGGGAGAGTGCTGTCCGGTGTTTTCTTTGGGTTCTCACTGGCTGGGGTGGAGCAAGAACACATATCTGTGGGCTGGTAATTTGGGGGTGGGGGCCTCGGCTTCCAAGGCCTTACCCCGCCGATCACCTTTCAGACAGAAACGCATCCTGGACACAGCACTGTTTCTACAAGATAAACAGTTGCCTTTTAAAAGTTTAAGTGTAATCAGGTGTCGCTGCAACCTTAGGAATGGACTTTGTAGCACGCGTATGGTTTCAGCAGTGTTCCAAGGAGCCGGGCGCACGTGAGCAGGGCCTTCTGTCGGTGGGGACCGGCCCTTTTCCTTTCTCTCCTCGGGCTGCCCACGTCTCGCCCGCCTGTCTCTACTGGGCCTCGCTCTTCCTGGGGCTCGGCCCCTGCCTTGCGTCTCCTTGGCCTTCAGGGTCCTTTCCCAGCCTCCCTTTCCACCTAAGAATCCCTTCAAACTCTCCTCCGCCCAGCATTATAGCCACAGTAGCCAGAGGGTGGCGACGGCCCAAGTGTCCACTGACGGCTGAGTGGGCAGGCACGGACTGGCCCACCCACACGCTGGAGTCTCAGGCAGCCGTAGAAGGAAGGCCATGCTGACACCTGCCACTGTGTGGATGCACCCGGAGGACGCCGTGCTTAGTGCAATAAGCCAGACACAAAAGGACACGTTTGTTACACGATCCCACTTCCACAAAACATCTAGGACGGGTAAACTCATAGGGACGGAAAGTAGATTAAAGATTACCAAGGGCTTGGGAGGGTAGAAAGGGAACTAAAAGGGGAGCCTGGTGGCTCTGTCGGGTCAGCTTCTGACTCTCGGTTTTGGCTCAGGTCATGATCTTGTGGTTCATGAGTTTGAGCCCCACACTGGGCTCTGAACTGACAGTGTGGAGCCTGCGTGGGATTCTCTGTGTCTCCCTCTTCCTCTGCCCCTCCCACATCTCTCTCTCTCTCTCTCTCTCTCTCTCTCTCTCTCTCTCAAAACAGACGGATAAACTTAGAAAGAAAGAAAGAAAGAAAGAAAAAAGAAAGAAAGAAAGAAAGAGAACTGAAAGTTTCTGCTGCCAGGAATAGAGCTTCCATTTGGGGTGACAAAAAAGTTTTGGCAACAGTGGGGATGGCTGCACACCACGTGAATGCACTTAGTACCGCTGAATTGCACACTTAACGGGTACGATGGTGAATTTTATGCGATCCATGTACTTTGCCACAATTGAAAAAACCACTTTCCTCTGCTGACTCTTCATTGGCTCCTGCTTCTTGGATGTTGACGGCTCTGGCCTTCTGTTCTCACTCTGCACCCTCTCCTTGGATGGTCCCATGCGTTTTCGTGACTGAAGTGACCATTTGTGCGCCGACAGCTCCTACATGCTAACCCCTGGCCTGGACCACCCCCATCGGCTCCACACCCTGCGATCGGCTGCCCACTGCAAAGCTGTCCCCAGCAGGATGTCCCAAAGACACCTCAAGCTGGCCGTGCCCACGACGGGACTCATTACTTCCCCTGCCCAGCACCAGCTTCTCCCGTGGCCCCTGACTCACTGAAGTGACACGTTCTACCAGAACCCCCCAACGTCAGACAGCTGAGAATCGCCCTCCCCGCGCCTCGGCCCAGCGAGTCCGGAAGTCCCCGAGCCTCTGAGAACCTGGCCGCTCAGCCTTCCCCAGAGCCCCCTGGCCGGTGCTGTCGGGCAGGCCCCTGTCGCCTTACGCACGGACCGTGGCAACAACCTCCTCTCCCCTGCCTGCCTCCAGACTCGAAGCCTTCCGACGCACCCTCCAAAATCACACGTGACCACAAAGCTGCTTCCCCACAAGCGGCTCTCAGCCCAGCGCCAGAGACAAGACCCACATGTCCAGCCAGGGCTCGGCACGCTTTTCCTCTAAAGGCCCAGGTGGTAAATATTTCAGGTGTTGCTGGTCACATTCTGCTTCTTTCGCAAAAACTGGACTCTGCCGTTGCCTCGCAGAAGCAGCTAGAGACAGTACGTAGATGAGCGGAGCTGCGTTCCAATAAAACCTCACTCACAAAAACAGGCTGCAGGCTGGAATGGGCCTGAGGGCTGTCGTTTGCCGACACCTGCTCCTCTCTCCAATGTCATCTCCCTTGTACCCTGTACTCGGCTGGTCAGGGCCGCTCGCAGGTTCCTGGAAACACAGCCACGCCAGGACTGTCCCCACCCAAATGCCTGCCCCACAGAGATGTCACCGGCATCAACCACATGGCTGCCTTTCTCTGCCTTGCCCAGGCCCCAGCTGTGTCCTCCAGCCACAGGCCCTTTGCACCTGACCCCCCACATCCACCCCATGCCTGGAAAGGCTCTTTCCTCTGAACTCCACAGGGCTGCTCCCCGTCAGCATTTCAGTCTCAGCTCAACTGTCACCTCCTGAAGAGCTCCCCGGGACCCAGTGGCCCAGTTCTTACACACACACACACACACACACACACACAGGCTCAAAATAACCGTGGAGATCTTAGTAGAAATAGGCTTACTGCATATAGCACGTCTGGGCTTCATTACAGAGTGCATGACAAAGAATCATTGTCTCAGGCCTTCCGTGTAAGTATGACAACCTATTTTTAATTGGCTGTATGATTTTTTCTTTCTTTCCTTCTTTCTTTCTCTTTCTTTCTTTCTTTCTTTCTTTCTCTCTCTCTCTCTCTCTTCCTTCCTTCCTTCCTTCCTTCCTTCCTTCCTTCCTTCCTTCCTTCCTAAAGCAGACTACGGCAGGTGTGGTCTCACAGCGTCTGATACCTACTTGCTGTATGCACCACTTACAGGTTTGGGAGGTCAACTGTATTTCCCAGGAAGCCACAGAACTCCAGAACGTTTAAAATGAGAATTGGGAGCTGCCAGGGCATACCAACGGCGTTTTCAGGCACACGAGCCCTGTGTATCATAAGGCAGGAATGCGTTTCGGGAAAAGAGAAGGAAACACAGCAAGGAGCCAGGCCAGGCTGTCTGCTCCTGAGGGCCTAACTCGAGTCCTGGCACGAAGGGCGGGCCGCTTCTCACCTCCGAGCGGCTGATTTCCAGACTTCGGCCAGGACGGCGCCCAAGGGCCAGCGGTAACAGAGAAGGGAAACCGGCTTTTAAACGTCCGTGTGCAGAGCTGGCCACTTGCCAGAGCTCACCCGAAACGATGACGTGTGGGCACGAAGCGGAGACGGGCCCACGCCACGACCAAAATGGAAGAGCTCCAGTCGCTTTGGTTGCTTGTGTTTTTGCCGCGTACTTAACGCTTGCGGGATGATGTATTGGTACCAGCCCGCCTCTCCACTCACTGGAGGGCCTTCCTCGCCCGCAGACAGACAGCGTAGGCTCATCCACTCCATCGGGCGAAACCCACATCCCGAAGGCCTCCTCGCGCTTGTACTGGTCGGAAAACCCAACCAAGAACGTGATCCCAGGCCCTGCTGCCCGTTCGCTCCCTAATCGTAATAATAACCATTGTGATAAGAATAGTTCACAGCTAGTCTCTGGGCAGCACCTGCTCTGGGCCAGGCCCTGTGCTAAATAGCGGTAATCTTTCTAACATGGTGACCGTAGCACCATCGTCATCTGTTTCACGGATGCCACACCCCGCCTGGAGCCCCCGAGCTAAGCGGCGCAGACACCACACGCAAGCCCTTCTCTGCTGGGTCCCGGCCCGGGTCTACGGTTTCCCCTTGATTCTTCCCTCTGCCCCCCACGCGTCCCACCCAAGCTGCTGCAAGACAGACACGGGCGGCGACATAGGGCACGTTGAGCAGCAACTCTCAGTTTCCACATGGGCTTCCCCTGTAGGTATGCAGGAAACGATTCATTTAACAAACGTGCTTGAGTGCCTACTCGGTGCCAGAATTGCGCTCAGCTCGGAGGAAAGAGAAGTGAATTAAACACACAGCTTCCTCCCCTTAAGGAGCTGACCTTCTGACGAAATGGTGGTAAGGAAATAAATGCGCATTATGTCTGGCACGTGAGCGATAAATGCTAAGGAACGAGAAAGGCAAGGGGGCTAAGAGTGTGTCACTTTGGAGGGGTGGTCTGGGAGGGTGACGTCTGAGAGAAGGCCTGGAGGAGGTGGGAGAGCACCGCCCCCCAATTATACGCGGGAAGAGCTTCCCAGACACAAGGCTCGAGGGGCTTCCAAGAGGCCTGCAGGGGTGAAGAGGCCTGAGGAACAGGATCACTGTCAGCGATGAGGCCAAGGAGTCCCGGGTTGGAGAGGCCCAGGGTGGGAGGAGGCCGGCCTCGGCTCCTCGTGAGATGGGAGCCGTGGGAGGGTCTGGAGTTGAGGGATACGCAACAGGAGGGAACATGCCCCCGCCAGGTTAGCGGGCTGGAATCATCTGGGCAAGAGGTGCGGGTGGCCCGGGGCGGGGGCTGGCGGCGGGGGTGGTGAGGCGTGCTCAGATTCTAGGTCCCCACTGACAGTGGAGCCGGAGCATTTGCTGATGGCTTACGAGAAAAAGAACACGGGGCGACTCCAAATCAACCAGGAGAAGCCAGCGGAAGAAGCCAGCGGGCGTGGAGCCTGGAGGAGACGGTGGGGCCTTTCGGGAGCTCCGTTTGGCCACCTTGTGTTTAAGCTGCCTGTCAGAATCCACCTGGTGTGTGCGGCGAGTAGCTGGGCAGACTTCTCTGCTCGGAAGGCCTGAGGGTCCGGTGCCCCCACTCATCACCTTAGGCAGACCATGCTTCCCAGGCGCAGATCCCTGGTTCTTCTTCCCAGCCTCCTTCACCTACTCCTTGTCCCCCACACACTTGATTCTGGGTCTTCCTCTCCTAAAGTCTTCCCTCTTCTCCCCCCCCCCGCCCCCCCCGTAAGAATTCCTTTGTGGCTCCTGTGGCTTCCAAGAAGCACGTAGGTGGTTCTCAGCTTTCTCTCTAATTTTCAGTGCGTATTCACTCACTCCCTCATTCGGCAAATTAAGTGTGCCAGGCACTCGTCTAGAGAACATGACCTGTGGCAGAGCTGCTCACCATTTAAATTCTAGAAAGGGAGTGGAAACGTCTTTTTAAATATGTAAGTCCACAATCCCTTATAACAGTGCTGATAGCCAAAAAGCTCTGAAATCTGGAAGCTTTTTGGTAAATTTGGCAGACTCTAACCCGAACTGGCTTGAGGTTGCTTATGGTCCTTATCTACCCATTTGGTTGGAATACTCAAACAACATGGATGTGTTTGCTGCCTGCATATCGGGCCAGGGGTTTCGGACACTGGATCAGGACTTGTACTTTCCTGTCCCCAAGTTCAGTGAGGGTCCCAACTAGCCAGAAGATCTCTCTGTGAACTTCCCTTGCCTTTCAAATAGTCCACATTTTACAAGTAAGTAGGTGTCTGGGGTGGGGCGGTGGGTGGGGGAGGTACATTATTTAAATAAGTGGTCAACTTGCAATTAATTACAAAGGGCCAAATATATTGTAAGATATGGTTCCTACAGGCCCTGGAATTTTACGAGCAAAACAATCGCGAGTGATTATTTAAAAAAATCCCACCAGTACCTTCAAAATTTTGACTCAGTTACAATATTAGTTAAAGTTCAATTAATTAAATATTGCCTTAATATGAACTTAATTTTAACTCGAGTCTGAAACTACAATTTAGCTCCAAGGAATGAGATCCAGATAAACAATTTCCCAGGATCTGTATCTCTGGAGAATGGCTCCCTCCCGGCAGCACTTGGGTGATAAGTAAGCATGGCTAAAAGATGGATATTGAGGCAATGCGTGCCCTTCACCCAGAATGCAAATATCAGCTGAGTTTCAAAGGACTTGTTCTGTTGCCCGGTGTAATTCATAACTCTGTCGCCCTGTTCCCAGATGCCCCTTTGGAGCTTCTCGGCAGCTTATCTGGCACAAGAGAGGAATGTACCTAAGGGGCTAAATAATTTAGTTTCGCTTTTACTGCGGAGGTCAACGGTTTCTGAGCTCATTCCCAGCCGAAATCAGCCGGAATATCACAGGACCACAGGAGCAGTTACGTTTGTCCATCGTGTTGTAGAAGTCTTTTTTTTTAAAAGCTACCAAATCCCCTCTGATACTTCACCAAGCCTGTCCGGGTCCAAAGTGATCAGTGATTAAGGAAATCAGATTCCTGGTGGAGTGGCAGGGGTGCTGGGCCAGGCTGAGATGTGGGGGGAGGGGGGGAGGAGAGGGGAAGGCGCTTACCATACACTCTCCTCCTCACTTCTCTGGCAAGAGCAGGTGAGGAACCAACTCTAAGGTTATTTTTAAACTTGAGGGAGAGAAAGAACAGGTAGCCAAATGATAAGAACATGTTGACAATATGTGCAAGGAAAAAAAAAAAAGTTTTCGTTGCTGTTCTGCGTCATTATTACCATTACCGTAATGAATGATTTAGTTGGAATCTCAGTGGAAACCGAGAGTCTTGTATAAGGTTTGATATTTTGGATTGGCGGAGGCAAGGCCGGGAGGGGAAACCGCTGGGGGCGGGGGGGGGGGGGGGGTGCTCTGCACTGACAGTTCGCGGCGCCCAGCAAGACGGTAGTTGTGCAGTTGTGCGTGCGTGCGTGCGTGCTCTGTGCGTTGGGGGGCCGCGTAAGGAAAGCATCCAGAAGCGGACCTGGACGCCCTCCCTCATTCCTGCGGGGCAAGCGGGAGGTTAAAATTAGGACGATGAACCACCCCCGCCTCCGCCGGAATGGCAGGGGAACTTCGGCCTCAGGGGCCCCTGAAATAGCCACTGGGATCGGGAAACCCAACTTTGCCGGTGCAGCAGCCGAGAACAGCCAGCGGGGACTGAGCGGGAGGGAGCGCCGTGGCTCGTCCCAGGGGGCCGGGAGAGGACTAGAGCGTTTGGGGGTGTGTGTGTGTGTGTGTGTGTGTGTGTGTGTGTGCGCGCGCGCGCGCGCGCGCAAGTGCGTGTTTGGGAGGGGGTGTTCAGGGGTGGGGTTTAAATTCACAAACGCACTCGCACAATCTCAAGAGAAAGTGTCACTGAGCAGTTTGGGCCACGAGTTGGGCTCTTTAAACAAAATCATAAATTGATACATTAAAAAAAACAACAACAAACTTTTGGTGAAACTCTTCTCTCGCTTGGAGATCAGTCCAAATGGGGGAGCTGCGGGTGTGCGAAGGGGCTTCCCGAGGGGCGTGGAAGCACTGGCGGACCCCCCCCCCCCCGCCCAAACTCAGGAATGGGGGTTCAAAGGGAGAGAGGGGAGGAGTGTCCGAGGAGCCTTAGCCGCGAGGATCTTTGCTCAAGACCTCAGGAGGTGAGAAACAGGTCCCCGGGAAGTCCGATTATCGGCGAGTTTGGGGCGAAAACGTGAGGGGGGGGGGTGTTTCCCCCAAGACGAGCGCATCGACTTCTGGCTAAAGGGTGAGAAGGATTCCAGGGGAGCCCTCAAACTCGCTAACGAGCAGCCAGTCCCCCGGACACCCCACACCCAGGAAATTGGGGCAAAGGTGAAAACGAATCTTCCAGGCCCCCTTCCCGATTCAGGAGTCTGGGGCGAGGAGTGAGAGAGGGGCCCCCGGAACGCCAATTTCGGATATTTGGGGACTAAAAGAGAAGAGGGGTCCCCAGGAGCCCCCAATTCAGAAAGTTTAAGGTAAGGGCTTGAGATGGTTTCAAGAAGTTGAGAGAAAGTGAGAGAGGGGTGCCCGGGCGCCCTCAATTTAAGGATCTGGGGAATAAAAGTAACAGGAGGTTCCCAGAAGCCCCAGTTCTGGGAATTTGAAGGTAAAAGTTTGAGGGGCCTCGGGCGCACCCAATTCGTGGCCTTCGAGGGTAACAGTTGAGAGTGGGGTCTCGGGGGCCCGCGACTCGGGAAGTTTTTTGAACAGCGAAGCGATGGGCTCCCACTTGCCCCCGAGTTTGGCTAAAAGAAGGGGGGGTTCCCGGGCGCCCCCAAACTCGGCCGCGCCTGGGGAACTGGGCTAAGGAGGCGGGTCCCGCGGGCGCGCCGTCCCGGACGTTTGGGGTGAGCGGCTGGGGGCCGCACCGCCTGCCTGCCGCCCCCCCCCCCCAAGCCGGACCCCCGCCGCCCCCCGCACTCCCCCGGCCCGGCAGGGCCTGGGGCGGTCGCATCGGTCACCTGGAGTTCGGGCCGGGAGTTCGGGCAGCAGCTCCCGCGGCGGCAGCAGCGGCTGCTGCGTGTTGGTCCCCGTTGGTAAGTAACAGTCTCCACGGCTACAGTCTCTATGGCGGCGGCGGTGGCGGCGGCAGCCGCTCCTCCTCCCGCTCTCGCCGCCCGCCCGCCAGCCTCGCGCGCCTGCCCGCCTGCCCGCCCGCCGCGATGGGGCGGGGCGTTGTTACCGGCAACGGTTACCAGGCTCCACGCCCCACCCCTCAACGGCCCGCCCACGCCCGCCTCCAGAGGGCACGAGGGGGGCGGGGCGTAAGGTCCTCCGGCACCCCATTGGCTGTCCACGGTGCCTGTCAGGAGGGGCGTTCCCTGGAGAGGATGAGGGCGAGTCTCGACCAATTGCCGCGGAGGGGGGCGGGGCTTGGCAGGAGGCGCGCACGGCTCGGAGGGTTGGCGAGCGGGAAGCGCGCGTGGCCCCCCGGTGGGTGGCGCTGCTCCGGGAAGGCTAAGTTTCGGTGACTCTAATGGGGCCTTAGTTTCTTCCACAAATGATTACCGGACATGCGAACACAGTCTGAGTCTGGGATCAGCAAACTCCGACCTGCGGCCCAAATCCTACCCGCCGCCTGTTTTTCATGGACCACAAGCCGAGAGTTTTAGAATATTTTTTAAGTGGTTTAAAACAGTCAAAAGAAGAATTTTGTGTTATCTATATGAAACTCTTGTATTACTGAATCCAGTATTTCAATATCTTTAAGAGTTGGCAAACTGTGGTCTTTGGGCCAAATTATGTCTCTGTGTTTGTAAATAAAGTTTTATTGGAACACAGCCAGGCCCATCCTTTAAGAAACTGCGGAAGGCTGTTTTCACACTACATGGACAAGAGTTGCATAGTGAAAAGTTTATTCGTTGCACAAAAATGGAATAGCATAAGCAGAGCCTAGAATATTTACCACCCAGCCATTCACAAGAAAGTGTTTGCCAACCCTCTTCCCTTCTCACCACCCCCCTCATCCCTAGATCGTAAATCCAACTACACATTGGACAAACAATCCAGCCTCTCCTAGAGCTTTTAGTCTAATGGGGGAACGCTGACAATAAACTGAATAAATAAGTAAACATATATAGTTATTCGGGGGAAGGGGCTGGAACACCGGGAGAGAAAACTTGTTTGGGGAAGAAACAAGCAGGGCAATTTAAAGGAAGATTAGACCTCAGCCCCGATCATTCATCCATTCATCCATTCACTCAACAAATAATCATATTAGTGAGCGCTGATTAAATTGTTCTTAGGTGCCAGAAACTGATCTAAACATTTTTTGTATGCTAACTCGGTTGAATCTCACATTCATTTCCCAAGAAATGCGATATGCATTTACCCCCATATTACAGATCAGGGAACTGAGGTCTGGAAAGTATGAGTGAATTTGCCCAATGCCAAACAGCTTGTAAGGCTTCAAATCCCAGCAGTCTGGTACCGAAGTCCATGCATTTGACCACTAGATGGGTGGTTTTCAAATGTTTTTGACCACAGAATCACAGCAGGAAATACATTTGACTCAAAGGCCCAGTCCACACAAACACATCATAACTAAAACAAAATTTTCAAAGCATGATACTTGAGGCAATGCTTGATCTTTTCTATTCTTTTCATTTTAATGAAAATGCTTGATGGTGACCTGCTGAATTGATTTGGCCACTGTCTAGTGGGTTGCTTCCTGCAAATAACCTGTATGATGGAGCCTTAAGCTTAGGACTGCAGGAATCAGTTCCTTTCCTTCAATTATTAATTTAGTCAAAATATGTATTGTTTGTCTACTATTTGCCAGACACCATTCTAGGTGCTAGGGACACAATTCCCAGGCTTACAGGAAAAGGGATATGACAGTAACTTGGGGGTGAGTGGGTGGGGCTTATTTTGGATAGAGTAGCCAAGGATGGCCTCTCAAGAGTGACCAACCATCCTGGATGGTTTGAGATTATGGGGTTTCCCGGGATGTGAGATTTTCAGTGCTCAATAGAGGAAGTTCCTGGACCCAACAGGAAGAGCTGGTCACCCTAGGTCTCTCTGAGAGGGTGACATTCGGGCCAATGTTGGAATAATGAGGAAGAGGGAAAGGAAATTATCAAGAATTCAAAATCCCTGGTGTGGAAACTCGTTTTAAATAAACAACAGATCACTGGGTATGGTTGGAGCTGAAGGAATGGGGAGGGCATAAGTGGGTGGGGGGTGGTGAGTCAGGGGTTGGAGGGAGTCATTTCACTTAAGGTCTGCCAGGCCATAGGAAGGGCTCCTCATCAGATTGGGAAGCCATGGGAGGGCTTTAAGCAGGAGGGAGATGGAACCAGATTTGTGACCTGTGATTTTAAAAGCTCACCACATGGGGGCCAGATTGAAGGACGCAAGACAGAGCAAGAGATCTCAGGAGACTGTTACAGTTCTCCTGGACTGTACATTTTTGGAGAACATTCTGATGGACTGGATGTGAGGAGCTGAGTGATAAAGTTTTAGGGCGTGATGGGAGGTGTCTTGTAAGCCACGTTGTACAGCCCATTCCGATGTAACTTGTGTTTTGAAAATTCAAGTCTGTCCCAACTTGATGCCGTATTGACAGTAATGTGTATGTTTTTCTTAACCATTTGACACATGTAAGACTCAGCTATCTCAAAGAAGAAATGAGGAGAAATTAGAAAGTACTTTGGAATCAGAAATATTAGGAATTAGAAAATTAGAAACTAGAGTAGTTAGAAAATACTTCGAGATGAATGAAAATGACACAACATACCAAAACTTGTGGATTCAGCTAAAGTACAGGACTATTTATAGCTATAGTCACTTATGTTAAAAAAGAGAGAAAATCTTCCACCTTAAGATGGCAAATACAAGGAAACTAAACCCAAAGCTGGCGGAAGGAAGGAGATAATAAAGATTAGAGTAGGAATGAATGGAACAGAGATGAGAAAATCAGAGAATTAAGAAGATCACAAGTTAGTCCTTTGGAGAGATCAGCAAAGCTGACAAATCTTGAACTCGACAGATTGGGATAAAAAAAAAGAGATGACTCAAATTACTCACATCAGGAGTCAAAGAGGGGACGTTACAACAAACTTTATGTAAACAGAAAACATGGTAAGGCAATACTGTGAATGACTGTATGCCAGCGAATTAGATATCCCAGATGCAATGGGCAAATTCCTAGAAAGTGACTCAAGAAGAAATAGAAAATCTGAGTGGACCTATGACAAATAGAGAAATCGCATGAGTAATCAAAAAACGTCCCACAAAGAAAAGCCTAGGACCAGATGGTGTCTCTGGTGAATTCTACCAACTATTTAAAGAAAAATTAGGGGCGGCTCAGTTGGTTGGGCATCTGGCTCTTGGTTTCGGCTCAGGTGACCTTTCGTGACCTCAAGGTTCATGAGTTCGAGCCCCACATTGGTCTCCATGCTGACGGTGCGGAGGCTGCTTGGGATTCTCTCTCTCCCCCGCTCTCTGCCCCTCCCCTGCTCGAGCGCATGCACTCTCTCTCTCAAATAAATGAATAAACTTTAAAAAAAATAAAGAAAGATTAATGTCAATCCTTCCCAGATTATTATTAAAGTCAGAAGAGTAAAGAATACTCTGTGAGGCCATTCTAACATTCTTTGAGAACTAATCAATGAGTTCAGCAAGGTTGCAGAATACAAGGTCAATATACAAAACTCAATTGTTTTTCTATACACTAGCAATGAACAGTCTGAAAATGAAATTTCTTGGGGAGCCTGGGTGGCTCACTCGGTTAAGCCTCTGACTTTGGCTCAGGTCATGATCTCACAGTCTGTGAGTTCAAGCCCCACGTCAGGCTCTCTGCTGACAGCTCAGAGCCTGGAGCCTGCTTCGGATTCTGTGTCTCCCTCTCTCTCTGCCCCTCTCCCACTCATGCTCTGTCTCTCTCTGTCTCTCAAAAAGTGAATAAACATTTAAGAAAATGAAAATTAAATTTCTTTTTTTTTAACGTTTATTATTTTTGAGAGACAGTGCAAGTGAGCGAGGGGCAGAGAGAGAGGGGGCAGAGGTTCCAAAGCAGGCTCCACTCTGACAGCAGCCAGCCTGACAGCCACGAGTTTATCACCCGAGCCAAAGTCGAACTCTCAACCAACTGAGCTACCCAGGTGCCCCTGAAAATGAAATTAAAAAAAAAAAAAAAAAGTTCTGTTTACAACAACACTAAAACGAATAAAAGACATAGGAATGAGGGGCGTCTGGGTGGCTCAGTCGGTTAAGCGTCCGACTTCGGCTCAGGCCATGATCTCACGGTTCATGGGTTCGAGCCCCACGTTGGGCTCTGCGCTGACAGCTCGGAGCCTGGAGCCTGCTTCGGATTCTGTGTCTCCCTCTCTCTCTGCCCCTTCCCCTGCTCTCTCTCTCTCTTTCTCTGTCAAAAAATAAACATTAAAAGAAAACCAAATAAAAAAATAAAACATAACAATCTTCCTGCTGAAAGCCTTGAAGTGTCTTCGGACATGAAATCCATGAATGTGAGGTCCCAGCACACATCCCGGGTCCTCTCTTTCCTGACATCACTCCAGCCCTGGCTGCTCCCTCTACAGCACGGGGGGTGGGGGGCAGAGGGGAGGCCTTCCCCCAGGCGGTAAGACTCCCCAGGGCCCCGGTGCGGAACTGGACGCAGCCAGCCAGGCACGTGGTGGGAGCTGGTGTGTGCGATGCCCCCCTGGGCACCCTCCCCGGCATGGCTAAGTCCCCTGCACCGAGCTGGCGCAGTCATGAATGGGGGAGAGGAGGCTACGAGCATCTGACGGGTCGAAGGTGGGGACGCCACTCCACACCCGGCACACATGGGACGGCCCTGGTCCGGAGAATGATCCGGCACCAATGTCAAGCGCTGAGGCTCAGGAGCCCTGCTCTAGAATCGAACCCGGAGCACAGCTGTTCCTTTACTAAATCGCTGTTGAATAAACGGGTGGTAGGACAGCACATGTGCAGGAATCTCGCCCAAATCTTTCTTTTTTTTTTTTTACAATTTCTTTTTTTTTTTTTTTTTTAATTTTTTTTTTTTTAACGTTTATTTATTTTTGAGACAGAGAGAGACAGAGCGTGAACGGGGGAGGGTCACAGAGAGAGGGAGACACAGAATCTGAAACAGGCTCCAGGCTCTGAGCTGTCAGCACAGAGCCCGACGCGGGGCTCGAACCCACAGACCGTGAGATCATGACCTGAGCCGAAGTCGGACGCTTAACCGACCGAGCCACCCAGGCGCCCCCCAAATCTTTCTTTTTAAAGAGTTTTTAAAACTTGAGATAAAATATACATGAAATTTACCAGTTTAGCCGTTTTTCATGTACAGTCCAGTGGCATCCGGGACACTCACACTGTCGTGCAGCCACCCCCACCATCCGTCTCCAGAACTTTCCATCTCCCCAACCTGAGACTCTGTCCCCATGAAACACGGACTCCCCACCCCCGCCCCCACCATCTACTCTCTGTCTTTGTGGACGCGACTCCCCCTGTGCGTGGGGCCACACAGGTTGTGTCCTTCTGTGTCTGGCTTCCCTCTCTGAGTGTAATGTCCCCAGGGTCCGTCTGTGATGCAGCAGGTGTCAGGATGGCCTGAGGCGGAATCATATTCCAGTGTGTGGACAGACCACGTTGCGTTCATCCTTCGTCCACGGATGGACACACAGGTCGCCCCACTTCTTGGCTACTGTGAACAAAGCTGCCGAGGAAGCGGGTGTCGCAAACATCTCCAGAGACCCTGCTTTCCATTCTTTCGTTGCTCGAATCTCTTAAGGTGAGATGGGCGGAGACTGTGAAGCGGTTCTCCCACGAGCGGAATGTCAGAGGAAGAGAATGCAATTCTGTGCTGATAGGAAGGGTTTGAACCCTCTGACTCCAACCCAGGAAACACACACAGGAGTTGCTCCCAGATCCACCCGTGGCTTTCCCACGGATCGTGCAATCGCCCGATCCCCTGCCCAAGCGGTGGTTACGGATCGCGTCCGGGCAGGGGGCACGTGTGAACTTCCTGCAGGCAACTTCACCTCAGGACTGAACCTTCTGTTCCGTCACTCCTTGCTTCCCAGGATCCCTATGCAGGCCCAAGTGATCCCTTACCAAAGGAGCGCCAGGCCCCTGCTCTCACCGGGCATCGGGGACAGCCATGGAGGAGAGGGATTGGCCTCTGCTCCTCAATGGACCAAGGAGAGGCTGACATTTCCCCTCGTGCCCTCCGCTTACAGTCGGTTCCCGAGAGAAAGTGTTGCCTGCTTAGAGAAGCCACTCGGACCACACCCTGCTCTCCCGAGGACCACGCAGGGCACGGTTTAAAGGGAAAATGGCAGAACCAGAGTCTGCAGCATGGGAAGCCACAGGACCAGAAAAGCCGGTGGCGGTGGAGGGAATGGGATGCATTCCTGCTTGCTTTGTCCTCTCAACGAAAGGTCCAGGGCCAATGACATCAAGGAGGCGTCATTCACAGGCTGTGGCCAACACATCCTGGCTTCCCTGGGACTTTCCCGCTGTTTAAACGGAAAACCTCAACCCAGTTCTCCTATGACCCAGCAACCCTACTAGGTAAATGCCCAAAGGGACGGGAAACATTCGTCCACACCAAAACTGGTCCACGAGTGTCTGTGGCAGATTACGCACAAGGGCCAAAACGTGGCAAGGACCCAGATGGCCACCGGCGGCTGAACGGATGAAGCAAACGGGGTGTAGTTACACAGTGGACTAGGATGCAGCCAGAACGAGAGAAGCGGTGACACGCGGAGACAAACCCGGGACACACGACGCTCAGTGAGAGAAACCAGACACAAGAGGCCGCGAGAGGTGGGATCCCGTGCCCGCGAGACATCGGATTAGCGGCTGGCAGGGACCCGGAGAGGGGGAATTGAGGGCCTGTGTAACGGGGTCAGATGTTGGGGGTTTCCTTCCGGGGTAGTGAAAATGTTCTGGAATTAAGCGATGGGAATGAGCACGTGACACTTCAAATATGCTAAAACCACCAGCTTGCACACTTTAATGCGATGGCGTTTATGTTATGTGGATTATATCTGAGCAATGATTTTTTAAATGTTTTTTTTTAATTTTTTTTTAATGTTTATTTATTTTTGAGACTGAGAGAGACAGAGCATGAACAGGGGAGGGGCAGAGAGAGAGGGAGACACAGAATCCGAAGCAGGCTCCAGTCTCTGAGCTGTCGGCACAGAGCCTGACGCGGGGCTTGAACTCACGGACCGCGAGATCATGACCTGAGCCGAAGTCGGACGCCCAACCGACTGAGCCACCCAGGCGCCCCTGGTTTTTTTTTTAAAAACCTGAAAGGTCCAGGTCCCCGGGAACACTCCAGGTGCCGTAACTCAGGGATAGGGTTGCAAACAGATTGATATTTTTTTTCAACATTTTTTTATTTATTTATTTATTTTTGGGACAGAGAGAGACAGAGCATGAACGGGGGAGGGGCAGAGAGAGAGGGAGACACAGAATCGGAAGCAGGCTCCAGGCTCTGAGCCATCAACCCAGAGCCCGACGCGGGGCTCGAACTCACGGACCGCGAGATCGTGACCTGGCTGAAGTCGGACGCTTAACCGACTGCGCCACCCAGGCGCCCCATCAAACAGATTGATATTGACGCGAGTCCCTGCTCCCCTTTGCTCAGCCCTGGCCTTGGTGACTGCCACCAGAGGCTCCTTGGAGAAAGCTCACGGAGCTAATAAACCACAGAGCCGGTGGGGGCGGGTGGTACGCATGTGCTCGGCCTCTGCTCAGGACGTCTCGTGGCTCTTCTGCAGCCTGCTTGCTTATGGACAGAACATTCCTGGAAGAGAGTGAGCATCCTCAGGGAACATACACACGAGGAGAAAGGCTGAGCTTTTCTCCATAGAGCTTTTCGTACTGTTGAGGCCGTCTGCATGTCTGTGTGTCTGTATTTCCAAGCACAAACATTACTATTCCAATCAGATTTGGGTTTTTTTTGGCGGGGGGGAGGGGGGAGGGTGTAAAAAAAAAAAAAAAACCCGAAAGCAGAATAAAACGAAAAGATAGCTTTGGCTGAAAGATCAAATAAAAATTAAATTTAAAAAAAAGTTTCACCACATGTTTACAAGAAAAGAATTAACCAGTAAAACCACAGGACCACCAAAAATGAGTTTTGAGTCCAAGAATGGTATGAAATACATCCCTCTGGGAGCTTTCCAAATCTCCTTGAAAGGATTTCCCCTCGGTGGTTGTTAAAACTTTTTTTTTTTTTCCCTCCCAGAAGGGCTTCTTCCTAATTGACTGTTTTTATTTAACTAATGGCTGTTAATTAACCAGTGCTATTAGGACTTTAAAGACCATTTAGGAATTGGTGGGGGGAAGGTTTTAAAAGCCACTTTTTTGGCACAGACCTGAGCATCTGATCCTTTCAAGGGTGGCACAAAAGGACAATTTCCATAATGATGCAGCTTCTGAATCGTGCATTTTGTGTGGAAAACACCTGTGTGCCACCAAGATCCTTATTTTTCTCATGGCTTTCTGGCCACTGGCTGCCACATTTCTCCGCGATACTGAATCATTTCCATAGCAAACTGCTGTGACCTCGGACAGCCTTCGCAAGGGCTGGCTGAATCCACGTCAAGCACATTTTTTTCCCCTTAAATCCCATTTTTTTCAGTCTTAACCACTTCTAGGCAACCAGGAAGCAGGGGAACAGAATGGCCGTGCCAACGTTCCATATTGCCTGAGAATGACAGGGCAAAGGGGAGGAGAGAGGATAGAAAGAGGCATGGAAGGGTTTTAGAAAGCGGGCAAGAGAAACAGTTCGGTGACAAAAGCTGTCAAAAATTCTTCTTCATTTGATTTACTTTTATTTTTTAATGCTTATTTATTTTTGAGAGAGAGAGAGAGAGAGAGAGACAGAGTGTGAGCGGGGGAGGGGCAGAGAGAGAGGGAGACACAGAATCCCAAGCAGGCTCCAGACTCTGAGCTATCAGCACAGAGCCCAATGTGGGGCTCGAACTCACAAACTGTGAGTGAGATCATGACCTGAGCCGAAGTCGGACGCCCAACCGACTGAGCCACCCAGGCACCCCAAATGTTTATTTAATTTTGAGAGAGAGAGAGACAGAGAGAGAATGAGTGGGGGAGGGGCAGAGAGAGAGGGAGACACAGAATCGGAAGCAGGCTCCAGGCTCCGAGCTGTCAGTACAGAGCCCGATGCGGGGCTCGAACTCACAAACCGTGAGATCATGACCTGAGCCGAAGTCGGATGTTCAACCGACTGAGCCACCCAGGTGCCCCCAAAATTCTTTTTTAAAAAACATTTATTTATTTATTTTGAGAGAGAGCGTGCGCAAGCTGGGGAGGGGCGGGGGGCGGGGGGAGACGGAGAATCCCAAGGAGTCTGACTGAGCCACCCAGGTGCCCCTTGGGTGAATAACTTTTTAAATTAACCTCCATGCTTGTAATCACTAACTCCCATTTCCGATGGACAAATTTGGCTAATGGTCTTTTCAAATTGTTTGAGAATGTTATGAAATTAAAAAAAAAAAAGCGTTTTACACTTCTCTTTTTTCCTGGGCTATAACTTATGTACCTCAAAGCGAACGGTTGTTCATTTTTTACCTATGTGTAACTTTTTACACGTGTGTGGACCTTTGTCCCCGGAACACTGCCAGCCCTCGCGTCCTTTCCCAGTTAACACCTCTGCGCCCATGATTCTGACTTGTGCCGCCACACGGCTTTTGCTCATTCTCGACTTCACGATGACGGGAGTACACAGAATGGACTCTCTTGTGCCTGATTCTTTGCGTAAAATTGTGTCTGTGAGATTCACTCCTACTGTTGAGTCATCATTTATTCACCCTAAAAAATACTGGTGAGTAGTATTGCATTGTATGAATACACCAGGATTTAGCGATCTACTCCCCTGTTGATGGGCATTTGGATGGGTCCCAGTTTCCTCCAACTCTTTTTTCTTAAATTAATTTATTTATTTGAGAGAGAGACAAAGAGAGAACAGGGGAGGGGCAGAGAGAGAGGAGAGAAAGAGAATCCCAAAGCAGGCTCCACACTGTCGGTGCAGAGCCCGATGCAGGGCTCGAACTCATGACCCGTAAGATCATGACCTGAACTGAAATCAAGAGTCCGATGCCCAACCAAATGAGCCACCCAGGTGCCCTGTCCTCCAATTCTTGATAGGCACAACTGGCAAGAAACTTTGTATGCAAACACAGTTGATAAGAAATGACAAACAGGGGCGCCTGGGTGGCTCGGTCGCTAAAGCGTCCAACTCATCATATAGGCTCAGGTCATGATCCCAGGGTTGCGGGATCGAGCCCCACGCCTTGGGGCTTGGGATTTTCTCTCTCTCTCTCTCTCTCTCTCTCTCTCTCTCTGTCTCTGCACCTCCCCCTTTCACCCTCTCTTGCTGTCTCTCAAAATAAATAAACAGTAAAAAAAAAAAAGAAATGACAACTTTTGTAAGTTGTGCCACAGGTAAAATTATAGTTGACAGGTGATAGGAATTATTTTACAAGCCATTCACAAATTATGAAAAGTGACATTATGTGGGGACGGGGGCCTTTGCCGGGAGATATCTCTACTGGGAGCCCCCCTCCGGCTCCTGCCATAAGGACACTAGTCATTGAATTTAGGACTCACCCAAATCCAGCATGACCTCATCCCCCATAAGAACAGACAGGAAGAATGGCACTGAGTGGAGGGTGGGCTCAGAGTCCAAGATTCCCAGGAGGGAAAAGAAAGAACTGATGTATTGCCCTATATCAGGGGTTGGCAAACTTTTTCTCTCGGGGCCAGATAGCAAACATTTTTGGCTTCGGGGGTCCTATGGTCTCTGTCGCAACTACGCATCTTTGTTGTTACAGCACAAAAAGTAGCCAGAGACAAGAAATACATGAACAGGCATGACTACGTGCCAATAAAACTTGATTTGTGAGAACAGGCAGAAGGCCGGACTTGGCCTAATGGTTGCAGTTTGCCAATCTTTGTCCTGTGTGTTCAAGCACGTGGCAAAACGAAAGGACAAAACAAAACAAAACTACCAGTAGGCTTAAGGCAAACATGATGGAAAAAATATTAAAGCGCGTGGGAAATCGTCTGAGAGCAAGGCCGAAAGAGGAAGTCAAAAAAGACAATGTCTGAAAGTAAGGTTAATACCAGGGGAAAGAATCAGTGTTGAAAGGGATTTGAGTAGCAGAGACAGCACAAGGGGCTGTTACTTCGGGATAAACCTTTCTCATCTTTTTGATACTGGAACAACAGGGAAACAATGTATAAATTAAAACCACCACGGCGGGGAGTCCCGTCTGGACAGTCCGTCTCCGCTGCCTGGAAGGTAGAGAGAGATGTGGAAGCTCCCACCAGGGGGAGCTGTGACAAAACGCAACGACTTTTCTCTGGAAAAAGTAAAACTGAAAATCACCAAGGCTGGTCTACAGCAGAGAATGCCAAAGCGCCACGCGGTGGGCCAAATCCGGCCCTCAACCTGCGGGCTTTGTTTCTGTTTTGTTTTGTTTTGTTTTGTCTTGTTATTTCATCCTATTTTTTTTATTGAGATATAACTGACATATAACATTAGTTTCAGATGTACAACACAATTCTATTTGCATATACTGCAAAGTGATCACAAATCCTGTTACCATCATTGTAGGTACTTAGAATTTTTTTTCTTGGGGTGACAACTTTTAAGATCTGTTCTCTTAGCAACTTCCTTTTTTTTTTTTTTAAATATATACTTGTTTATTTTCATAGAGAGAAACAGAATGTGTGTGTGCGGGGGAGGGGCAGAGAGAGAGGGAGACACAGAATCCGAAGCGGGCTCCAGGCTCTGAGCCGTCAGCACGGAGCCCGTCGCGGGGCTCGAACTCACAAACTGTGAGATCATGACCTGAGCCGAAGTTGGATGCTTAACTGACTGAGCCACCCAGGTGCCTCTAGGAATTAATTTAAATATAAAAAAGTAACGGGTTAGCCGCCCCCCCCCCCCCCACCAAATACTAAATTGACTCAATACAGGGATAGGGGAAAAAGGATATATGTTTTAAATTTTTGACAAACACAGTCAAGTTTTTCTTCAACAGAGTTGTACTGATGCATTGCTACCAACAGTATGTGAGCCTCACGAACGAGGTTCAGACTTTTGTCTTGAGAAATTGGGGCTAATTACTTAGCTAGATAACTTACACCCATCATAAACTGCTAACTTCTAATCAGCCCAGAACTCTCATATGAAGATTATAGCAGTTAGCATTTGACCTGTATCTAAAAGAAAATCTAACCGAAGCAGGTTTTAAAATAGGGGCTTGGGGCACCTGCGCCACTCTTGGTCTCAGGGTTATGAGTTCAAACCCCACAGTGGGCGTTGGGATTATTTAAAAATAAAACCTTTAAAAAACTGGAGTTACTTTTTTCTCACCAGAGGGGAAATCGACATGTAAATGGATGCTGGCATTGATTCAGCTACTCACTGTTGCCATCAAGGTTCCAGGACCTTAATGTCTTAAGCTGCTGGCTTCTTTCTTGTGCCCCTTAACCGTCGCTTCATGATTGCAAAATGGCTGCCATGGCTCCATACAGTACATCTCCGTTCCAGAAGAAAAGAATGGAGGGAGAAACCTCAGTGATCTTTCCTTTCCTGCTTGTCCTTAAAAAAAAAAAAAAAATTTTTTTTTTTACATTTATTTATTTTTGAGAGATAGAGTGAGACAGAGCACAAGCAGAGGAGGGGCAGAGAGAGGAGACACAGAATCGGAAGCAGGCTCCAGGCTCTGAGCAAGAGTTCAGCACAGAGCCCCACGCGGGGCTCCAACCCACGAACCGTGAAGTCATGACCTGAGCCGAGGTCGGACACTTAACCGACTGAGCCACCCAGGCGCCCCTCCTGCTTGTCCTTTAAAGCAGATGTGCTGGCAGAGACTGACTTGCCCTTGTGTTTTATTGGTCAAGATGGTCATGCAGCACTTGCCGCTGTGCAGGAGTCTGGGAAAGGGGATTTTGCTTTTCCACCCTTTCTGGGGCTGGAAATGGCTGTACATACAGTCTACTACCATCATCATATTAAGAGAGGTTAAGGTCCACTTCAGCTCCCAGAACAACCAGTCACAGACATGAACTGGGTTAATAAATAGGATGCAGGGCTGGGGTGAGGGGAGAAAATTTAAGGAGAAGCCAAAACAAAAACAAAAACAAGGCAACACTCAAACAACCAGCCACCAAGATGAACAGCACTTTAATGCAGTAGGTTAAAGAAACAAGACGAATGCCAAAAATCCACGATGAACAAACCGCCAACGTTTTCAATACAGACAGGATCCGACAGGGCCAGGACTAGAGGGCTGTGAGCTGTGCATGTGCAGGGTCAGGTCCTTGCTAAATGTCTGGAGGACGAGCCCAGACACCCCTAGGAAGAATTTCCATGTCGGCCAGGACAGAGCGAGGCTCAGAGAAGTGATGTGGGTCTAGAACTGGCATTCTCAAACGCCCTGCCTCTGACCGGCTGTGCGCCCCTGGGCAAATTACTTAGCCTCTCTGATTTCCCATCAGTAAAGTCAGGGACGGTTCTCCCACAGTGCAGCTACTAGGCCGTATTGAGGAAGCGCTGCTCAGGTCTGGGGGCCACAACTCAAAGACTCTCTGAGAGTCCAGATGTTCTGTGAAGAGCTGGGACAGAGCAGAGTTACGGGGCTGGGCAGGACTTGCGTCCCTCTGCCACTTGCTTCCTGTGTGACCTCAGCCAAGTGGCTTGGCCTCTCTGACCTTTCGTGGCTCTAATGGGGTGCATTCTGAGTATAAATCATGCCACAGGGTCAGAATAACCTATTTATTAAAAAAATTTGAATTGAGGGGGGCACCTGGGTGGCTCAAAGTGTCTGACTGGCTCAGGTCATGATCTCACGGTTCGTGGGTCCGAGCCTGCCTCGGATCCCGTGTCTCCCCCTCTTTCTCTCTGCCCCTCCCCAACTTGTGCTCTCTCTCTCTCAAAAATAAATAAACATTAAAAGAATCTTAATTGAGGAAAAATTCACATGAGATGAGCCATTAACCAGCTTAAAGTGGACAACCCAGTGGCATTGAGTACATTCACAATGTTATGCAGCCACCACCCCCAGTTCTAAGACATTCCCATCGCTGCAAGGGTAGACTCTATCCATCGGCAGTCGCTCCCCATCCCCCCCGTCCCCAGCCCCTTGCAACCTCTGTTGCACTTTCTGTCCCTGCGAACTTGCCTATCCATGAATGCCATGTCCCGTCCGTTAAAGGCATGATCCCAAAGTGGCCTCCATCACTTCTGTCCACATACCACGGCTCAAGATTTAGCCAGATGACCACATGCGTCAAGGGTCTTGGGAAACACAGTCTTTAGCTGAGGGGTCTGGAGAAGCAGCAGCCTAGTGGATATTGGTGGGCATTGGCTCTCCCAGCCACAGCTGCCCCAGTACTCGGTGAACACTGGTCAGCTGCAGACCTGAACCACCCAGGAGGCTCCGGAGACAATGGAACCCTCCTGTCCCTTCTTCTCAGCAGGGCAGAATATTTGGTTGATAAATCTTTATGTATTGAGCAGCTACTCTGTGCCCTCCCAGGGAAGCAGCAATGAGTGAAACGGACGTAGAGAAGGGGAGGCTGACTGAAGATCCATAATGTAGGGCAGAGTAATAGAAAGTGGCGGGATTGGGGCGCCTGGGTGGCTCGGTTGGTTAAGCGTCTGACTTCGGCTCAGGTCATGATCTCGCGGTCCGTGAGTTCGAGCCCCGCGTCGGGCTCTGTGCTGACAGCTCAGAGCCGGGAGCCTGTTTCAGATTCTGTGTCTCCCTCTCTCTCTGACCTTCCCCCGTTCATGCTCTGTCACTCTCTGTCTCAAAAATAAATAAACGTTAAAAAAATAAAATTAAAAAAAAAAAAGAAAGTGGCGGGATCCTGTCTCCACTTGGGGAACCTCTCCTGACCTCCCCACGTCAGGTTCCTCATCAAAACCACTTGGCACTCTGTGGGTCTCTGCATTATTGTTAAGTTTGCATTCATTTGCACAATTCTAGGTTTTCCAACTGTTTTCCTGAACAGAGTTCATCCAGTTTTGGTCCTCTTTGTGTCCCCAGCATCTAACACGATGCACAGTGTAAGTGCTGTGGCTTTGTAGCTTTGTATCAATTCCACAAATTCCACTGCAGAAATGAGGTACCTGCACATATGCACGCACGAACCAGTGAATGAGTGAAACGAGAACAACAATCCTCCTGCCCCAGCAGCAGTCTCCTCCAGGAGTGGGGGTGGGGTGGGGAGGCAAGGACAGCCAGTGATGTCACAAGAGGTGGCAGGGATGGAAGGTTCTGGAAGGTTGAATGAGGTAGAAGGCTGTTGGGAGAGGAATACGGACCACCTTCCTGCTTCTCGTCACCACGACCATCCTGGCTGGACCCAGACAGTGACGAGGGCTGGCAAGGGGCAGCACATGTCCAGATTTCCAGGAGGGGCAACCTGTTTATCATCTTTTCAGAAGAAAACACTTTGACTGCCCAGATGTTTCAGTGACCAAAGACATGTTGCGATGGCCAGGGCTCATGACAAGTGGCAGGTGACAGTGATATGGGAGAGGAGCATGTGGGGGTCCTTTGGGATTCAGTGTCTCGTTGTCATTCAGCAGGAGGCACACATTTTGACCTTGAGCTAGACTCTCAGTATCCTTATCTGTGTTGCATTTTCTCATTGATTGTGCTGGTGCACAAAAACAGCTATTGATCTTTGAATATTGATAACCTTATAGAAATTTTTATTTCTAATAGCTTTTCAGTTTATTGGATAGTCTAGCAGTCAATCGTATTAGGTGCAAAATGACAATGCTGTCTGTTCCCGATCTATATCCCCTTCATTTATTTTTCTTATCTTATTGCATTGACTAAGAACCTTCAGATCAATGCTGAATAGCAGCAGTGACAGCTGACATCTTTGTCTTATTCCTTACTTCTTAGAAATTCTTCCAGTGCTTTCATTGCTGTTATTAAGTACAATATTTATTGCATGCTTCTGCTAGTTAAGGAAATGTCTTCCATTTCTTATTTGTTAAGGATTTTCATAAAAAATAGTATTTCATCAAATTCTATCTTGAGGAGATCATGTTTTTCCACCCCTTGTCCCTTAAATGCAGAAATTCACGTTGACAGATGTTTAATGTTGAATAATTTTTGCAGTTACAATAAATCCTGTGTGACCTTTTAAAATTGTGAAGCGTCTTGCATATAAAATAACATGAAAAACATATCTGAAAGTTTACTTATACTTTTTTTAATCCAGAGGTGCTCTTGTCATGTTATGGGTGTGAATTATTTCTTGGTATATGATCCAAGCAAATATCTTATCCCCAGTGACTTGTCTTGACTTCCTGTTTTCTGATGTTTCAATAAGTAGACATTCTTCATCTGGTCAAAATTCTTTTAACACATGGCTGGATTTGACCTTAGCTTGGTTGTAGACTCCTACCCATCTCCATGTACCAGCTGCTCATGAATGAACGAGTGCTCCCAAGATGAAGAAGAAAAAATTATGCTGTGACCACAGGCAAAGTAACCTTGCTGTGTTCTATTTGTAAAGTGGGGATAACAGTTAATAATAGTAACTACCTCCTAGGATTATTGTGAAGACTAAATGAGTTAATGTGTGTAAAACTTTCAGAACAGTACTTGGTGCACAGGAAAGATCCTTCTGTTACTTTCTGTGACTGCTGTTGCTGTTTTGTATTAAATGCAGTCTTGGTCTTAACAGGACTGCTGGTTTTACCAGGATCCTCTCAGCCCAGGAGCACAAGGAAATGACTCAGGGTATGGCTCCCATATTACTTTCGTGTATAGAAAACACTCGAATTGTGCTTGCCACCTGCACCTTGTAACTGCCTTGTCTTGTCCAGGGTTTCTCAATGTTGGCACTGTTGACCTTCGGGGTCAGAGAACTCTTAGTCGTGAGGGGCTATCCTGGGCATGGCAGGGCATTGAGCAGCATCTTCTACTTCTGCCCACTAGACCCCAGTAGCATTCCCTAATTGTGACTCCCAAAATGTCTCCAGACACTGCCAGGTGTCCCCAGGGGCCCAGAATGGCCCTTGGTTACGAACCACAGGTCTCCTGAATCGGTATATTTAGATATAGACTCACTTGCCTAATATTGAGTGAACCCCTTTCGTGTGTCAGGCACTGTGTTACATGTTAGGGATATAATGATCCACAAGATACACACACACACACACACACACACACACACACACACACACACCCCTACCTAGTGACAAACCTAGATTATGCAATAAAGGGAAAGAGACGGTGGGATTAGAGGGTGTAGGGTCTAGCCCAGCCTGAGATAACCTAGGATATTCCCCTTAAGAAAAGACTCATAAGCAGAGGCTGAGTTTGGGGAGAGATTGATAGATGAGGATTAGGGAGAACAGTGTTTTTAGCATAAGGGACAGCAGGTGCAGAATGTGGGGACCTATTTGCAAGACTAAGCTGATGGGAGTTTGCTGATGGGTCGGATGTGGGGAAGGAGACGGACACGGTGGGGGGAAGGGGGGAGAGGGCGGGAGGGAGGAGAGGAGACAGAAGCAAGGAAGGGAGAAGGGAGAAAAGAGAGGTGGGAGAGACAAAGCAGGGGAGGGAGGGAGGTAAGATGGTTAGGTGATGGGTAGATGGATGAATGGATGAGTGGATGGAAAGATGGATGGAAAGAGGGAAAGATGGATGGATAGATGGATGGAATGATGGAGTGAATGGGATGATAGAAAGAGCAATGGAGGCAAAAGTGTAGGAACTCAAGGGTGGATCAAGGGTGACCCTAAGATTCTGGGCCACACCCTCCTGGTCCGGGCCTGGGTCCAAGGCCCTTCTGGTTTCCTCTTTTGTGGCACATTTTACAATTGTCTTTATGTGGGTGTTCACAGCTTCATCCAGATTCTTTGGCTATTTGCTTTGTCCCACAGATTGATGTACTCCGTGTGTGTAAATGCCACAGAGACTCACTTAAGTTCATGTTGCCATGTGCCTTTTTAGCTACCTGTTTTCACTGAAATACAAAGCCAGTGCCTGCTAGTGTGGAACGGTGTGCAGGCTACAGGGCTACATTTGCCTGACCGTGTACCGTCAGGTTCTCGTCTGCCATGTCCCTGGTTCTTGTAGAACATTAACCGCAGATCTAGAAGGTAGAACGGCTTGATTCTTGCATGAAGTAGAATGTCTGTCATGGACAAGATAATACAATTTTCTTTCTTGGAAACTGCCAACACATCGTTTTCAATCAATGTCAGCCAGCAATTTTGGCTTCCAAGGGGACAGTTGATGACGTCTGCAGACGTCTTTGATTGGGACAAAATGGCATACCGGATTTGTGGTGTTAACTACATGCTTAGGGGAATCTGATTAAGGAAACGTGTGTGGCCAATGTCCAAATGTTCCGGAAATTTTGATTCGTTAAAATTCAAAAGTTCATTAAACAACATTTAATATGTGCACATCTTCTAAACATTTTTGCAACTCTATTAGTCTGCTTTGGCTGCCCAAAGAAAATACTGCAGAATGGGTGGCTTGGCAGAAATTTATTTTCTCTCATTTCTGGGGGCTGGAAGTCCAAGATCAAGGTGTTAGCACGGCGGGTTTCTGGTGACAACCCTCTTCGGAGCTTGCAGACAGCTGTCTCTTCGCTGTGTCCTCACATGCTGAAGACAGAGCAAGGGCTAGCTTCCTTTCCTCTTATAAGGACGCTAACCCTGTTGGATCAGGGCTCTGCTCTTAGAACTTCATCGAACCTGAATTACGTCCCTGGGAAGGTTCCATCTCTCAACACAATCACATTGGAGGGTTAGGATTACAACATATGAATTTGGGGGAACATAATTTAGTCCAGGAAAATAATTATTGATTTCTCTTAAGTAAATGTCTAAAAGAATGTTGCTTCATCAATTTAAGGATGAACCTACTGAAAATCAAACAAGGTTAAAGAGTGGGGGTTGACCCCATCATACACGAAAGGCTTCGAACAAGACGGTCCAGTTAGGGAGTGTGCAAGGACCCCGACAGCCAGAATCTGCACCATCCTCCAAGGATGGGTTAGCGACCATGTGATCTGAAGTCTGACCACTGACCAATGTCTTCCAAGGGGGCTCTGTCCGTCTTGCAACATATGAGAGTGTCTGTTTTCCCACATCCTTGCTAATATACTTTTCAATCCTTTTTGATCTTACGCAATCAGACAGGTGAGAATCCCATCCTAGTATTTTCTATCGCATTTCTCTTATGACTGAAAAAGTCACTGTAAGATTTGTTTCAGAGAACTTCTTATTTATAGGAAGCCTAGGGGCTTCCTATTTATGCCCCTCCATTGAGGTTTGGATTTTTTCTTACTGGTCCACTGGAGTTGTTTGCATATAAAGGAAATCAGGCCTTTATCTGTTACATGTTACTCATATATTCTCTCAGCTTGTTGTTGATCTTTTGTTTATGGCATTCTTTTGCCATGTGGGAAATGAAAAACTTCTTATGTAGCAAGATTTACCATTTCTCCTTTATGTCTTTTGGGCTTTCATGTTGTACTATCTTTAAGACAACCTACCAGAACAGGGGCGCCCGGGGGGCTCAGTCGGTTAAGTGTCCAACTTCGGCTCAGGTCATGATCTCGCGGTCTGAGTTCAAGCCCCTCGTCGGGCTCTGTACTGACAGCTCGGAGCCTGGAGCCTGCTTCAGATTCTGTGTTTCCCTCTCTCTGCCCCTCCCCCATTTGCGCTCTGTCTCTCTCTGCCTTTCAAAAATGAATGCTAAAAAAAAAAAAAAAAAAAAAGACAACCTACCAGAACAGAACTCTCCTGTAAGTTTCTTTCCCTTGGGCAGGTTAAAATGTTTTCTTACCCACATACCACATATAGACTTGGTCCCTATATTCTAAGCATTGAAGAGACTCTTCTGGAAACTCACAGATTGAATGCCCTCTGGGCTTACAACTGCTCTAGGATCTGGCACATAGACCCTCTCCTCCCCTCCTACGCCCAGGACAGGCATGACTAATCTATTCCCAGGATTCCAGGCAGACGTGACCAGTGGATGGAAGTTGGCTTCAGACCTGCAGCCCCTTTGCCAGTCCTGCTAAGCCCCCTGCTTTGTGCCTTGCAGTGCTGTGAAGAATGGCCTCTCTGGACCTGGAAGGGCTAAACTCCCAATGGCTCATGAAGAGGAAACTGGAGACCCCGAATTGGACATGAGTGACACCAAAGGTATGCTGGCGAGAACGCTCGTGGGAAAGAAAGGCACACAGACTCGGCCGAGCCTTTTGAGAAAGGAGCCTGGGGCCCAGAGAGTCAGGACACAGCTGATCCTTGCCCGGGCCCCTAACCGTGGCTGAGGCGCCTGACACAGGGGGTGGAGGAGTGGGGTACTGCTACCTACACCTGATAGGGAGGGCAGGCAGCACAGGCAGGCTGCTGACAGTGGGGCCACGTCAGTCAGAGCGGAGCCCTGCCAGTCCTGTGACAGTGGTGAGTGGTTTGCTTTTCTGAAGCCTCGTTTGTATCGTTTGTACCACAGGGCATTGATAGTAATACCTCTGTTAGGGCAGCAAGCCATGTGGGTAAAGTACCCCGGAACCATGTATATGTGGTGCAGACATAATTACATATGTACATATATATATGTGTACATATGTATGTATATAATTATATATACTTATTTATATGTATAACACACTTATATAATTATATAGTGCAGATATAATTATATATAATCATATATGTAGAGCATATATATTTTTAAACATATATTATTACATATTTATATATACTATTTATATAAATAAAAGTATAAATGTATATATTATTTATATAAATAAAAAGTATAAATATTTATATTCATGTAAATAAATAATATAAATATTTATATTAATTAATTTTGTGTGTATTCATTTTTGAAAGACAGAGAGAGACAGAGCACAAGCAGGGGTGGGGCGGAGAGAGAGGGGGACACAGAATCCGAAGCAGGCTCCGGCCTCTGAGCTCTCGGCACAGAGCCCGACATGGGGCTCGAACTCGCGGACCGTGAGATCATGACGGAGCCACCCAGGCGCGCCTTTGTATTATCTTTATACATAAAAGTATAAATATTTATATTATTTATATAATATTATATACTTATGTATAATTATATATAGTGCAGATATAACAAAACACATGGCTAGAACGATATAGAGAGAGTACAACAGTACAGATCCAATTGTGTATATATAGTACAGATGTAATAATATAGTCCATGTGTAATTATAGAGAGCAGATATGATACAGTACAGATATAATGGCATGTGTGTGTATGTATATATATATACTATCTATCTATCTATCTCTCTCTCTATATATAGATAAATAGATAGTATATATAGTATCTATCTATCTATATATATATAGAGAGAGATAGATAGATAGATACTATATATATACACATACTATCTATCTATTGCAGATGTAATGATATTTATACGGTACGGACATATAATAATATAGTACAGATATACTGTAACTATGTATTAATTATATCGACATGTGTATTCTCTATATAATAAATGCATAAACAGTGCCGCTATATGGTAACAATGTTTATCACTATGCAGTAACCACTTCACTGCTGGAATAAGGCTCAGGGAGCATCACGAGATGAGGGGCCTTCATGATCTTTCACAGCCACTGTCTTCCAAGTACACAACATGTTGGCAAGAATGACAACTTTGAGAGTCATTCTCAGATGATAATCATCTTCAGAATCTCGTTCCGGTCACCGTGTCACATTCCCAAGGGCTGCCGTACCACAGTACCCCAGACCAGGTGGCTGGAAACAGAAACTCATTCTGTGGCGGTTCTAGAGGCCTGAAGTCTGAGATCAAGGCGTCGGCTGGGCTGGCTCTTGCTGGAGGCTGTGATGGGGAATCCGTTCCAGGCTTCGGGCTTCTGGTGGCCGTTGGCAGTCCCTGGCCTTCCCTACTGCAATCTCTGCCTCTGTCATTACGTGGCCTTCTCCGTGTGTCTCTGTGTCCCCTCCTCTTAAGGGTACCAGCCACTGGATTTAGGGCCAACCCTACAACTGGTTGCACCTGCCTAGGGCCTGTTTCCAAATCAGGTCATATTCTGACCTGATGTATTCTGACGTGAATCTGGAGGGAACATCATTAAACCCAATACAGTCATTAAAATAACCCCAACCAGCATCCAGGTGACTCCCCTCCACAATCCTGTCCTAGGTAAAACTTCCCCCCTCCCCCAGGCTTCAGGCTGGATGCCTGGGGCAGTGGGGGCGGGGAGGCCTGCCGTGCTGCCCTCTCATGCCCTTGACCACGTCCTCCCCTGTTGCCCACTGCGAACTGTCATGCTTCCTCCTCCTACTTCTCCTTGGGGGTGGGCGGTTTGGTGAGGGGGAGCCTCTGTGAACTGGCCTGCCCTTGATGTAGGCGGTCATGGGTTGAACTGTGTCCCCCTGTTACGGTCTGAATATTTGTGTCCCTCTACAGAAAACTTGTATGTTGAAACTTAACCCCAATGTGATTGCATTAGGAGGTGGGGCCTTCGAGAGAGGATCAGGAAATGAGGGTGAAGCCCACACTAACCGCATCAGGGCCCTAATAAGAGGGGCCCCAGGGAGCGCCCTTGCCCCTTCTGGCCGGTGAGCACACAGCGAGAAGACACTATGAACCAGAAAGCAGGTTCTCAACAGACGCTTACCCTGCTAGTGCCTTGATCTTTGACTTCCTGGCTTCCAGAACCATGAGAAATAAATGCCTGTTGTTTAAACGATACCCAGTGTATCGTATTTTGCTATAGCGGTCAAAAGAACAAAGATACACCCCAAAATTCTTATGTTGCAATCCTAACACACAACAGCACAGAATGTGCCTTATTTGGAAACAGGGTCTTTGCAGATGTGATTAGTTAACATGAGGTCATTTGAGTGGGTCCTAACCCAGTATGACCGGTTTTCCACATGAAAGGGACAAGTTGGGCACAGACATGCACAGGGCGAACGCTGAGGGCAGAGACCCGGGGTGATGCTTCTGTAAGCCATGAACTCCCAATATTGCCAGCAACTCGCCAGAAACTAGGGCAGAGGCATGGAACTGATTCTCCATCACGGCCTCAGAAGGACCCAACTCTGCCCACACCCTGGTCTCGTATTTATCTCCAGAACTGAGACAACAGATGTCTGTTGTGTCAGCCACTCCGTCTGGGGCACTTGGTCACGGCAGCCCCAGCTGACTGACACACAGCTCATGCTCTTTGCTCAGCATCTGCCTCTGAGCACGTATCTCCGGGCTCCTTCTACTGGCTTCCAGCCAAAAGCCTTTAGGAGCCCATCCACGGGGCCCATGTCAGTCGAGGGGAAAGACGATGTCCCTCAGCAGGTTTTCTTGCAAACCCCGCTGTCCACGCTGCCATTTTCGGCTACCACCTCTCAAGTAGATGAGTTTCAGTGGAATAAAGTCAAGAGCCACACACGCAGTTCTCTGAGAGGGTTTCTAGAATCTTCTCTCCCCATTTTTTGTGTCAGGAGAATGGCCGTATGGCGAGCCACCCACTGGCTCTTAAACCTTCCTCCTGGGGGTGACACACAATGATTCACATGTTAAAAAGATTTTTGAGAATGAAATGGATGGATGGCTGCAGCTTCCTTTGAAATGCGTCATGAATAAGACAGAGTGAGGGGCACCTGGGTGCTCGGTTGGGCATCTGACGTCAGCTCAGGTCATGATCTTGCGGTTCAGGAGTTTGAGCCCTGCATTGGGCTCTGTGCTGATGGCTCAGAGCCTGGAGCCTGCTTCCGATTCTGTGTCTCCCTCTCTCTCTCTCTCTCTCTGCCCCTCCCTGGCTCACACTGTCTCTCTCTCTCAAAAATAAGCAAACATAAAAAAAAAGACAGAGCGATGGGTGGATATAGAGAAGTGGCTGCACAGAGATGTGATGATAAAGCAAATACAGTAAATGCTGGGGGCTGTGGAATCCACATGGAGAATAAGAGGGCGGTGGCTATGCAGTCCCGTCACCTTTCCTGTATGTGTGACATTTTTCGTAATGAAGTGTCGAGAGGGGGAAGGAAAAATAAGAAAGCGTGAGCAGACTGGCGTTGGCCATTTGACTTCACCTGAGGAGTGGGATTAATTCAACACTCAGTACTTCAGGTCAGAAAAGGACACTCCTCCCCCAAAGTTATTTAATTAATGAAAACGTTTGCCACCCAACCTTGGCGACTGTTTGCAGTTACTCCTGGGCTGTGGACCATTCATCAAGACGGAGAAGTCCTGCTGAGGCTATCAAAACATGGGCCAGGCCATGAGACCCCAGTGACCATCCCTGCATTTTTCCGGGAGTCAGTCAGCCGATTCGGGGCCTACCCGGCCCTCGCAACGAAGAACAGTGAACGGTGGGAAACTCTGAATTTCAACCAGTATTACGAGGCCTGTCGGAAGGCGGCGAGAGCCTTGATCAAGGTAAATGAGTCATTCGCTCATTCATTCATCATTCAGTCATTCATTCTACAGACACGTACATATGGTATAAAATGCACGAGGTACCATAAGACGTGAAGCTTAACCGGTGAGATTTTTTCCCTTTGGCCCTTGACCCATCCGTTATGGAGGCAGCCACCACTGCCAGTTTCTATAAATCCTTCTAGGAAATAAATGGTATGTGTATATTATAAAATTTCTCTATATGCAAATTTTTACATACACAGTAGCCGACTGTAGGCACGATTCTGAATCTTTTTTTTTTATCTCTAGGTTTTAGCTGCATAACAAATTACCCCCAAATTTAGTTTTAGAGTCTCTCATAGTTGTAGTCGTCAAGCTGTCATCTAAAGGCTTGAGTCGGGCTTCAGGGCCCACTTGTAAGTTTATTTACATGGCTGGCTATTGGCAGGGGACCGTGGTTCCTTGCTCCTGGGCCTTCTCCATGGGGTTGCTTGGGTGTCCTCAGCTTATGGCAGCCAGCGTCCTCCAGAATGAGTGATCCAAAAAAACATGAACAAGATGGGAACCACGATACCTTCCATTACCTAATCTCAGTAGTGACCTACTATCCTTTCCACATTCTACTGGTCACGCAGACAAGCACTGATATAGTGTGGGAGGGGATTACACAAGACTACAAACCCCAGGAGAGGACCATCTTGGAGGCTGGCTGCCACACTCAGGTCCTACTACATTCATTTACTACCAAAAACAAAACAAAACAAAACAAAACAATCCATACTCTTTCAACAAAATACGCAGATACGTATATAACAACATTGGCATAACCAGCCCCCTACTGGTGGGCATTTACGGTGTTTCCACGCTTTGCCACCATATATGGAGCCACACAGAAGCTTCTTTATACAATGAATTCTTATAGCAACAGTGCCTCTGTATGCCCACTCATAGGGTGTGACAGAATCTGCTTACCTATTATTCTTGCCAACATCACATTATAAAAAATGTTCATATTGGCTACTTTGATGGGCATGTTAGGCAGAATTCTACAATTACCCCCAAGATTCCCAACCCCTGGTATATACAGACAGACTCTTCCCCCTTGAGTATGCACAGAGCTTGTGACTATGATGAGATTTCCCTCCTGTGGTGGCAAAGGTGAAGAGATTTTGCAAATGGAATTAGGCTCTCTGATCGGTTGACTTGGAGTTCATCAAAATGGTAAATGCTCTGGGTGGGCCTGACCTAAGCAGGAAAACCATTAAAAGAAAGATTCTTCTGCTGGCTTTGAGGAAGCAAACTGCTATGTTGTGGACAGGGCCATGTGGCAGGGTATGGCAGACAACCTCTAGGAGAGCAGTCCCCAGCTGCCAGCTAGTGAAAAACAGGACGTCAGTCATTTAACCCCAAGGGAATGAGTATTGCCAACAATCTACAAGTGTGGAAGAAGATTCTCAAGCTTCACACGAGATCATAGTCCCCCCCGATGCCTGAACTGCAGCTTCAGGAGATCCTTAGCAGTGGGCCCAGTTAAGCTGTGCCCAGATTCCTGACCCACGGGAACTGAGATAATAAATGTGTGTTGTTTTAAGCTGCTAAGTTTGTGGTGATGTGTTATGTCCCAATTGACCATGAATATGATAAGTGTCTCCTACGTACGTAAAAGGGAATGCCTGGTGGTTTTGATTTATAGGAATTGCTACCACATTTGGACCCAGACCTGAGTTCCCCTCTCCCCTCCCCTGACACCCATGTGCTTTTGCCGAGAGCCTATGAGAGGTCACCACTGAGAACCATCTGTTAGCACTGACTTTCTGCTTGGCTGCCTCACCACAGTGCTGTGATTAGTTCACCTCTCCTGAAAGATGATCCTCTTTAGCTATGCCCTTAGATCTGGGGTTTAAAGACCCCTTCTCTCTTAATCCTCAGGGATCTGATCAGTAATAAATCAGTTTATCTGCACGTTAACAGAGACTCTCTACCTACAGAGAAGACAGCCTATTTGTCATTAAGCAAAGACTTGTCATCGCATTCGGAAGCATCAGCAAGCAGATGCCTTTCAAACACTTACAGGTTCCCCAAGAACAGTGGGTCATTGCCAGCCTTGCCAGCATTATAACTAAAACAGCCAATGATGGGATGCCTGGGGGGCTCAGTCTGTTGAGCATCTGACTTCTACTCGGGTCATGATATCACGGTTTGTGGGTTTGAGCCCTGCGACGAGCTCTGTGCTGACAGCTCGGAGCCTGGAGCCTGCTTCAGATCCTGTCTCCCTCTTTCTCTGCCCCTCCCCGACTTGCGCTCTCTCTGTCTCAAAAATAAACAAACATTAAAAATAAATAAATAAAAGAACCAACGAAGTTAGTTTTCCAAAACTCCATGGGGCCACATTGGGAAAAGCCAGTGCTGAGCCTAAAATCTGGGGTGTGACAAAACCTGGGCCTCCCCTCAGGAGGGAGAGGTTTCCTAGTTCATCCTCAAGCCCACTCAGACCAAGGCTATGCTTTAAAAAGTGCAATGTATCACCACTACAGGCTGTCACTCTAAGTACTTCTGTTATTACAAATAAAAATAAATTCACACCTATTAAGGTGGTTATTTAAAAAAAAAAAAAAAAGAACAACATAACAGGTGTCAGGGAAGCCGCGGAGAAAGCATTGCTGATGGAAACGGATAATGGTGCAGCCCTTACGGAAGACGGTGGGTGGTTCCTCAAAAAAAATTAAACATGGGCTTACATTTCACCGAACAATTCCCAAAAGAATTCAAAGCAAGGACTCAAGGAGGTGTTTGAACACGATGTTCGCAGCCGCCAAAATGTGGAGGCAATCCAGTGTCCACTGGTGGGTGAATGGATAAGATACAGCGTGGCCCGTCTATACAATAAATTACTATTCGGCCTAAAGATGGAAGGACGTCCTGCCGCCTGCCAGCACGTGGACGGGCCCGGAGGCCACTGTGCGCAGTGACAGAAGCCAGACACAGGACACGTCCTGCATGACCCCACTCATACAGGAGGTCCCTAGAGGAGTCCCATCCGCAGAGACAGAGAGTAGATGGTGGGAGACCGGGGTGGGGCAGGGGGCGGGGAGTCTGTGCTTCATGGGGGACAGAGGCTCAGTCTGGGGTGATGGAAAGTTCTGGAGACGGGTGGTGGGGGCGGCTACACGACAGTGAGTGTGTCTGACGCCAGTAAGCTGTGCACTAAAACCTGGTTAAGATGCATATTCATGGGGCGCCTGGGTGGCTCAGTCGATTGAGCGTCCGACTTCAGCTCAGGTCACGATCTCGCGGTCCGTGAGTTCGAGCCCCGCGTCGGGCTCTGGGCTGACGGCTCGGAGCCTGGAGCCTGCTTCCGATTCTGTGTCTCCCTCTCTCTCTGCCCCTCCCCCGTTCATGCTCTGTCTCTCTCTGTCCCAAAAATAAATAAACGTTAAAAACAATTTAAAAAAAAAAGATGCATATTCATGCTATAGATGGCTTACCATAATAAAAAATAAAATATATACAAATAAGAATAAATAAATGGGGCCTTGCGTAGAAGGAGGCAAACCGCCCTCTCAAGGGTCACACCAGAATCACACCCCAGATTTTAGGCTCAACACTGGCTTTTCCCAGGGTGACCACATGGGCTCTGGAGCCTGCTTTCACACATCCAGGGAGCAGGTCCCACTTGGAAACAACAGGTCTTTGTGTTTCTGTTTTCTGCTTATCTGTCCGTTTTCTCGCCTTGCCAGCTGGGCCTGCAGCGTTTCCATGGAGTTGGCATCCTGGGGTTTAACTCCGTTGAGTGGTTTATCGCTTCTGTTGGTGCCATCTTAGCAGGGTAAGACTACGGGCTTGGTTGACTCTGAACGTGGGTGGGCCACTGCTCAGGGCCCAGCAGCCGTGGGCTCCCTCTGACTGAGATGTGACCGGGGATTCAGGTGCAACCCCAGGTGAGCAGGCAAGACAGACACAGCAACCAATGTGACAAAGGACCAGCATCTCGGATACATAAGGCGCTTCTGTAACTGAGTAATAAATTTTTAATGTTTGTTTTTGAGACAGAGATAGAAAGAGACAGAGTGCTAGCGGGGGGAGGGGCAGAGAGAGAGGGAGACACAGAATCCGAAGCAGGCTCCAGGCTCCGAGCTGTCAGCACAGAGCCTGACGCGGGGCTCGAACTCACAGATCTCGAGATCATGACCTGAGCTGAAGCTGGAGGCTTATCCAACTGAGCCACCCAGGCGCCCCAGGGAAACGCACATTTAAAAACCAGAACTGTCAAAAGCAAGAACAAAAGGCAGTAAAATGGAGGGGAACAGGTGGCTGAGTATAGGTCCAAATCCCACTTCTAGCATCTATTGCTAGAACAAAGTGCCCTATAAAATGCTCATCTACAAAGTGAGACCCTGTGTGGGCTCCGTGATCTGCCGTCACAATGACATTATAGGAGCTGCTGCTCTCATTACCCTCATTTTTGCTGTTCTCATCCCGGTTAACTTGTGGAGGGAGGTAGGCTGGTGCCAAGGTTGCAAACTCAGAACTTGCCTATAGACCCTTCCCCTCCCCCACCTTCCAGGACATTCTCACTTTAAGGTGTGGGGGTGTGTACGTGCGCGCGCACACACACACACACACACACACACACACGTTTTCTTTTCCCAGGGGTCTTTGTGTTGGTATTTATTCTACCAACTCTGCGGACGCCTGTCAATACGTCATTACTCATGCCAAAGTGAACATCCTGCTGGTTGAGAATGACCTACAGCTACAGAAAATCCTTTCGGTAAAACCTTAACCCAAACACTATCCGCCAGTCACCCAAGGGGACCTCAGGGCTCTGACTACATGTCTTGTCGCTCCCAGGTGGATGCAAGAGATAGGTGGGGTGAGGGAGCTGGCCCCATTCTCGGGTTCACTAAGGCTACTTTGGTGTAAGTAGGGGGAGCAGGGTGGAGCCAAGGAGATTTAATTTCTGACTCATGTTAACTCTACTTCCTAAGCTTCTATTTTCAGAATATGTTTATGTACAGTCTGCTGTTTATTTTCTTTTAGAAATGTAATTATTTTGAGACTTATACCCCTTGTAATTATATTTTTTGTAACTGTCATAATTTATAAAATGCTGGTCTTTCTCTTCTATTTCTTTCCTAAGTTCCACTGCTTCCTGTTTCACCTTTTTCTGGTGTGGCTCTCTCTTCCCTCAGTGCTTGTATGTTTGCTTTGTGTTCTTCCTTCCCAGCTGTGTCTACTTTGTTTTAAATTTTATGTTGGAATGTTGGGTGGCAATTTTCCTTTGCTTTGTGGTGACTTTTCTCTGTGTACAAAATTTGGCTCCCCTCCGACTGCCCTTTTGTTTTCTTGTAGTATCTTCGTATGGATGTTGTAGAAAGTTTCTCAGTTCCTAGTATTTGAATGAGCCGCACTTTCCTCACCCATCTTTTGGCAGGAAGATCCTATGGGAAGGGGAATCCTCAGGAGGGTGAGCCTAGGTGACCAGATTCACCACTCAGCCCAAGGGCCCCCTGGATGCTTGCATCAACACCATATTTCTGGATTACACACTTCTCTACTTTTTAAGGTCTCTGGAGTTGAGATATATCTTGCCGTCAATGGCATCCTGCAATCACCGCTGGCATGTCTGCCCACATTTTAACATCTCTGAAATTAGGGCAGACTTTCCAGACTCATGATATCAGCTAGACCCAGTGACACAGACCACTTGGCAGCCAAGCCTCCTTGGATGCCTAATCCTTGACCTGGTTCAGGGAGAGCAGACTTCCCCCCTCCAGCCTTGAGCTTTCTCAAATTGCTTTCTTTCTTCTTTTAAAAAAATTTTTAATGTTGATTTATTCTTGAGAGAGAGAGAGAGAGAGAGAGAGAGAGAGAGAGAGAAATATGAGCCAGGGAGGGGCAGAGACAGAGGGAGACATAGAATCCAAAGCAGGCTCCGGGCTCTGAGCTGTCAGCACAGAGCCTGACGTGGGGCTCGAACTCACGGACTGTGAGTCAGATGCTTAACCGACTGAGCCACCCAGCCGACCCTGAAATTAAGTGATGTGTCTGTGGTCCCTGACACTCATGTCATTCCCTGTTTGTTCTGTTCATAGCAGAGCAGAACAAACAGTGGGGTGGATGAAGAGTGGGGCTTACAAGTTGAGTTTTCCACCATTAGAAAATAATGCGGATCCTTCGTATGCAAGATTCAAAGCCAGGCTTCTGACACGCTCCTCCCAAACTGGACGTTCAGTTCCATTTGGAAATCTTTGATTCTGGGTGATACTCATGGCTTACAGCCCTCCAACTCTAGAGGGCTAGAGTCCTAGCCATCTTAGACTTTACACAGTCCTCAAACATCCCCGGCCACTGCCTGCTCCAAGCTTTCTAGAGGTCTGTTCTCTTCCTCTCCAGAAACCTCCTGTCTGACCGTCATGAGCGCTTCTGTCCTCTCTTCTCTCAATCCACACGGGGGTCTTGGTTATAATTGTAATTACCACACTGGGTGCTGGAAGTGACTTCTGTCATGGCACAGAGGCACACCCCCTCCTCTGCATCAACAAGATACAAGAATCCTGCAGGCGTGCTCAACTGAACCTTGGCGTCTTAGGTGTTGGTAGAAAGTTCTCAAGTTGTCCAGGTCCCGGTCACCTTCACAGAGAATTTTTGTTGCCCAATTCCAGCTAGAAGGTTAGCTGGCTCCTGGCCGCACAGCACAAGGGGCAAGCTCACCAAGCAACAGCCACAGCTGTGTGTGTGGCAGAACCCAGGAGGCTGTGGGCTTCACCAGCCTTGAAGTGCAGGATGCCACTGATACGGACCACAGGGAACCCAGCAGTCCAGAGACCAGGGCGTGTCCTGTCAGTTGGGACAAACAGCAGTGCCGTACAGGGTGGGCAGGACAAAGAAAGGAGGCTGGGGCGGCTGTGGGAGATTGCTTGGGACGGGCACCCGCCTTCAATCTCTCCCAGGGCCAAGAGGCCCATGCGAAACTTTCTTTCAGATTCCGCGGGGCAGGATGGATACCCTAAAAGCGATCATCCAGTACAAGCTGCCAATGAAGGAGAGCAGAGATAACCTGTACTCTGTAAGTGTGGGAGTGGGGGGGCGGCCTCGCAAGGGAAGATGTGTGCTCTGGTTATTTATTGCTGTGAAACAAATCTCCCCCCAGACTGACGGCTTAAGACAACAACGATCATTTTGTTATTAATTCTTTTCCAGAGCGTTAAGGTCATTGAAAAAATACTGCCTTGTGGGAAATTAGGTGTGTGAAAACTCACAGCATTGAGTTTAAATATTTACTTTAGGGGTGACTTAGTGGCTCAGTCGGTTGAGCGGCCGACTTCAGCTCAGGTCATGATCTCACGGTCCGCGAGTTCGAGCCCTGCATCAGGCTCTATGCTGACAGCTCAGAGCCTGGAGCCTGTTTCAGATTCTGTGTCTCCTTCTCTCTGACCCTCCCCTGTTCATGCTGTCTCTCTCTGTCTCAAAAATAAATAAATGCTAAAAAAAAAATTTTTTTTAAATATTTACTTTATATCCAAATCAGAATTGGTTATTTTGCTAAAACCATTAAGCACCATTTACTATGCATCCGGGGCTGAGCGGCTCTGCTATGGCTGGGACCAGCAGCGTTCTTGGAGCCTGTCTTTATTTAAATTTTTGATATTTCATTCATCATGGATCTAAAAACGTGTTTTTAAGGTTTATTTTTGAGACAGAAAGCACGTGAACAGGGGAGGGGCAGAGAGAGAGAGAGAGAGAGAGAGAAAGAATAAGGGCAGGGGAGTAGCAGAGAGGGAGGGGGGACAGAGGATCTGAAGCGGGTTCCCTATGACATGGGGCTCGAACCATGAGACCATGACCTGAACCAAAGTCGGACGCTTAACCAACTGAGCCACCCAGGTGCCCCCATCATGGATTTTTTTTTTTTAACGTTGTTAGTGACTTTAAAAATATTGCATTAAAATACTACTTATGTTGATTACCAAAGGTTTGTTGCCCTTTTGTTTTATTCTGTTGTTTGCATCTTCTTAAACTTTGCCCTAGAGGCTAAGTGTCGAGTCCTCACTCTGGTCCTGCAGCCCGGGCTCCTCCTCCTATACCTCCCTCTCTCTCTGCGGCGTCTCCAAGCATGGTGACGTCAGGCTAGCCGAAGCAGGGGTGAGGTGCGTGACGGTACACGGAGTGATCTCACAGAAGCCACGAGACAAGCTCCTGTTAACGCCCATGTGATCAGACTCTCAAACTCATGACTTGGATCAGAAGTCCTAACACGTCACGGAGTTTTTCCGGGTTGCCCTCCGTGCAAGGCGGACAAAAGGCGCCCATGATCCTTTCTGCCAACCAGAACCCTCGGCAGCTTGTGTGCCTTCCAGAAAACACTCAAATATCAAGACCAGGATGGCGACTGATTAAGGAAGAAAGCTGATCAGAATCACAGACATTTTAGAGGTTAAGAGTGGCCACCACAGCAACAATATCTGAGGTCTGGATACCTTAAAAAACAAAAACAAAAACAAAAAACTCCCTTGTTGGCAACACTACCTACAGTGGGGTTTCTCAACCTCATTGCTCTGGACATCTGGGGCGGATCATTCTTAGTCGTGCGGCCGAACCGTGAGGTGTCGGATGCCAGGCGGTGCCCCTGGCCTCCACCTGCTAGATGTCAGCAGCGCTGTCCTCGCTGAAACCACAAACGCCCTGAGACATGACCTGCTGCCGTGGGGCCGGCATCACCCTGGCTCCACTTCTGGAGGACGCTGTGTGCCCTCCGTCTGGAATCCAGGGCACCGCCCTCACCCAGAGCCGTGCTGGGGCTCCCGGGCAGAAGTGCTACAGATCCTGTGCGGCCACTCCATTCACACAACCCAGCAGCGCCTTCTGAGGCATCGTAGTTGAAGGCAGTTAAGCGCACGGGCTCTGGAGTCTGGCCACCTTGGTTCAGAAGGCTGGTTCCTGTTTACTTGCCGGCTGACCTTTGGTGGCTCCCGGGGCTACATCTTGACTCATTCGTGTCCAGATGACTCACTCCTGCCCCAGCACTTCCAGCAAAAGCCCTGACCTTCAGTGCGATTGGACCAGCGGCCGTCACATGCCCAGACCCAGCAGCCGGGCCAGGAAGTGGAGGAGGAGAAGCAAACGTTTTAGGGCTTTTTAAAGAGGCACCAGGACTGGTGATCCTAAGCCTTCCCTCATGCTGGCAGTCGTGCTTCAGAGAGGCTGCTGGTACCCGACCTGACTGGGGAGGGCGACCCCTGGCGTGTCGTGGGTCACCCTCACATCTGGGGTCCTCATGCTCTGCCTGTCTCTTCTTTCCACAGTGGAATGATTTCATGGAGCTTGGCAACAGCATCCCCGATTCCCAGCTGGACCAGATCATGGAAAGCCAGAGGCCCAATCAGTGTGCAGTGATCATTTATACTTCTGGGACCTTAGGCATCCCCAAGGGAGTGATGCTGAGCCACGACAACGTAAGTGTGGTCTTTGCCAACAGTGATGAACTCGGTAGCACCCGGAGTCCCTGCACCCTGGGCCAGGGGCCCTCAGGCTCTTTCCGTTCTTGACCCACAGGGGCAGGGTGGCATTTAGGGGCCCGGCACACGACGGCTCCCACCCAGTGAAGCATGGAACAGTCATGAGAACGCTTCCAAAGAGGGCAGTGTAGCACAAGGGCTGAAATCAAGGACTTCAGAGCAGACCTGCGTTCAGGACTTAACCCAATGGCCCCAGGCCTCAGTTTGCGCATCTGTAAAATGGGTGTGGTGCGACAATCCCCGCCTGGCGGGCTGTTTTGAAAATGAAATGAGTTCCCATTTGGAGAGAGCTCAGGACTGACGGTGTTTGATAGTAAGACACGTATGTGAGAGAGCAGAACACACATTCTGTGCTTCGGAAGTAAAGCAGAAGTCGCTGTTTTGGTTACTCGGGAAAGGCTGCGTCTTTGGAAAAGACATATATGTCTGGACAGAGTCCACAAGCGAAGGCAATTTATGTCTTTTTAGCGAAAGCAATTTAGATCATCGTTGCAGGAGAAAAAAAGGAAAAAAATAGGGAACAGATGCTAAGGGATTCCATTTATATAAAACCTAAGAAATGCCAACTTATCCACAGGGACAGAAAGCAGGTCGGGTTTTAAGCAGAGACGCGACGTAAACACGTCCAAGCCAGGGGCAGAGCGGCAGACGGGGCAAACCGTGCCCTGTGTTAAAAACTAAACAACGTCAGCAAGCAAGGCGCACGCGTGTGCATTTTAGAAGCAGAAAAGCATCCGCAGGACGCGCCCCCGACCGGCGATGGTGGGTCTCCATCAGCACGATCGCTAGTGTTTACGCGAAGTTGCCTCCCAGCCTAGACGGACGGTCAGCAGACGCACCAGGCCGTGCCCTCTGCTCGCTCTCGCTGCCAGAGAGCCCCACAGTTTGTAGCTTCACCTGCTTCAGGTCCCTGCTCACACGTTATCGCCTCCATGAAGCCCTCCCGGGCTTCCATGTTGAAAACACCCACAAAAATAAACCACCCCAGGGCCTCTATGGAATCCGTGAATAAATGGATGCAAGGAACCTAGGTAGGCCCTCACCCTACCCTGGCCAGCGTCTCTCCCTCTCGTCTCGTCCGTCGTGTCCGGGGAAACGTTCCCCTCCCATAAGGGTGATCGGCACAGGTCCCCCCGTGAGCCCACCTGGGTCTGAGTCCTGGCACTCCCACTTGCTGGCCGTGTGACCTGGGACAAGTTCCTCATCTTCTCGGGGCCTCAGTTTCCCCATCTGTAACAGGGAGACCAGAAGGGCTTCTTCCTCTTAGAGATGCCTCACGGAGTAAATTACTTCAGATACTGTGTCGGGTGACTCGGGCTGCCTTAAAACCCCAGCAGTGGATTCCTCCGGGTCTGGAGTTCAGGCGGGGCTCAGCGGGGAGATTCTTTGGCCCCAGGAAGCGTCAGCTGGTGCCTCCTGGCCCAAGAAGGGCGCACGCACCTGTCTCACGTGGCCTGGGGTACCCCGCCACGCAGTGGCCCCGAGGTCACGGAACGTCGTGCGGCGGCTGGCTCCCCCAGAGGAAGCAACCTCGGGGACAGACGCAGAGGTTCAGTGTCTGAAGTTCAATGTTCAATGTCCAATGTCCCCCCCGTGAGGGGAAAGGAAAACACCGCAGCTCCGAACAGACGCGCGGCAGGGAAACCCACAGCATAAACACGGACACGCAGCAAGCCATACCCAGCCGTGCTAACATTCGCTGTGAAATCACATCACCATCTTTTTTAATGTTTACTTATTTTGGGGAGATAGAGGGAGACAGAGGATGAGCAGGGAAGGGGCAGAGAGAGAGGAGGAGACACGGATTCTGAAAGCAGGCTCCAGGCTCTGAGCCGTCAGCACAGAGCACGATGTGGGGCTCGAACTCACGGACCGTGAGATCATGACCTGAGCCCAAGTCGGACGCCCAACCGACTGAGCCACCCAGGTGCCCACATCATCGTCTTTAAAGCACGAAGTCAAAGCTAGCCCGGTGTTCTCAGTAGACACGACAGGTCCAGGTTTCTCCTACTTACAGGGCACTCTGTGCCACGCCAACATAAGCATGTGTGAACCCCTCACTAAACCCATTACCGCCAGGGAAACTGTCGTGAACCCCTTTCACAGATAAGAAACCGAGGCTCAGACAGGGAAAATGACGTGCTCAACGTCCCTGGGCCAGCATCTGAACCCAGGAGGGTCGACACCAGGGGCCGACCTCATCGTCTACACATGCCAAGCCCCCTCCCTGGACGAATGGTTGCTGGGTGCCTCAGAGCACAGGCTGTAAGCAACGGGCTGGTGGAAAAGAAGGAAACTCCCTCCATCCTGAGGCCCAGGGGAAGAAGTGGGCCTGATCCTGAGGGCTCGCGATGGGCCAGTGCTTAGCAAACTTCACCACACTTAAACGTCTCATCTCTCTCCTCCCTCCCTCAACAAACACGCATCAAGTCTGCACTGAACCAGTGAGGGCCCTCGGGAAGACAGGGAATGAGCAGATAAAATCATGCAGGCTGTGGTGATGACATCCAGGGGATCAGGCAGACAACGGGAACGTCGGTTTGGGGGGCATGGGACGGCCTCTCTGAGTTGGCGACATTTAAGCAGAAACGTAATATTCAAGAAAGACTCGGTTGGGGGGAAAGCTGGAGGAAGAGCATTCCGAGCCGATGGAACAGCATGTGCAAAGGCCCTGAGGCACGACCCTGCCTCGTGTGTCGGAGGAACAACGTGGAGGCCCGTGTGGCTGAAATTAATGAGGTAATTCCTTGCCGGGGATTTATGATACCAGTGAGAAATGCAGACTGTGAAATTCTAGATCTGCCAAGACTTCACATCGAGGCATGCGGTGGGGAAAGAAAACCACGGATGTGCTAACTGCTGCGTGTTTGTGTGATGGGATTATGGGAGGCTGTTCGGTTTGCTGGACAGGAGAAGCCCCTGTGCCCATTTTACAGATGAGCAAAGAGCCCGGGGCCTCCTAGTGGGCAAGTAGTGGAGTCAGGATTTGATCCTGGGACACTCACTGAGTCCTTTGGATTTCTGACTCTCCATGAAGACGTTCTGGTTCTAGGGCCCGTTGCTGGATCCAAGGGGCTCTTCAAGCCCCAAAGCTGCCCACTATTTTCACAGCTCCCCTTAGCCTCGGGCAGGTTCCTTAACTGCTCCGTGTTTCTATTTCCCACCTGTCAAATGTACAGAATCATAGCTACCGACCCCAGGATGCTATGACTTGCTGTTTACAAAGTAGGACAGCACTGCCGAGCAGCCAGTCGGTGCTTTGTCAGCGTGCGTTAAATAGTTGCACCGAAACGGCCCCCTGGCAAGGGCGGGGCACCCTGGGTGGTGAGCCCGACTTGTGTTCTAGATCACGTGGACGGCAGGAGCAGCAGCAAAGAACTGTGGCCTGTCTACTGCTGCACAAAAGCAGGAGGTGGTGGTCAGCTACCTCCCCCTCAGCCACATTGCGGCTCAGATGATGGACATCTGGGTCACCATGAAGATCGGGGCCTCCACCTACTTTGCTCAGCCAGACGCTCTCAAGGTAAGGCTGAGGGCAGCCCGGGGTTAGGGGGTGGTTTTGTTGAGTCCTCGGTCCAGGGGTTCCTTCTCTCTCTTACGCTGCAACACAGGAGCAGTGGAAATAGTTGACTACATTCTTTTAGTTTATGTCTTTACCCACGTCAGGGCATCCCCATATGGTTGTGTAGGTGGTACGCTGAACCACCCCAAACTAACAATGTGACTGGTATTAAAAGCAGAACATATTGGGGGCGGCCAGGGTGGCTCAGTCGGCTGAATGTCTGACTTTGGCTCAGGTCATGATCTCACCGTTCATGAGTTCAAGTCCCGCCTCGGGCTCTGTGGTGATGGCTCAGAGCCTGGAGCCTGCTTCGGATTCTGCATCTCCTTCTCTCTCTGCCCCTCCCCTGCTCACGCTTTGTCTCTCTGTCTCTCTCTCAAAAATAAACAAACATTTTAAAAAAATTTTTTAAAGCAAAATGTATGTGTCTGTGTGTGCGTGCGTGTGTGTTTAAGTCAGTATTCCCAGCACCAAAAAGCTCCAAAAAACCAAATCTATCTCAAGGCCCTTTACCACATCTACAAAGTCCCTTTTGCTGTGAAAGAGAACATATTCACAGGTTCTGGGGTTAGGGTGTGACATATTCAGGGGACCATGACTCTGCCCAGAGGCATCGAGCATGCTAAGTCCTACGGCCTTTGTGACTCCTTCTAGAAGATTTGTTCTCCTGTTGTTCTCCTGGCAGACTCCTCTCATCATTTTGTTTTCCGCTTCGGCATCTCCTTGGCCCCTCTCCCACATCCCACGTGCTCGTGTCTGAGATGTTGTAGCCACTCGATGACAAACACTTTCTTTTCTGGCTGATTGCTTCATTGTACCCACATGCAGCTTCAAGATCCGAGACGTTCCCTTCCCTCCGCATCCTTATCAACTCCTAATACTGTCAACAGTTTCCAAACCACCAACCCAACAGGTGATAAAGTATCTTAACATATTACGAAACTGTCACACTGTTTCCAAGCTGGCCGCCTCATTTCATACTCCCCCCAGAGCGGCCACGGTACTGCTGTCCCTACCGCTGCTGTCTCAGTGGCAGGAAGGCGCTGTGTGCATTTCCCTGATGACTAACGGTGTGTGTGTGGGGGTGGGGGGTGGGGGGAGTGCCGCCTCATGTGCTTGGTACCGGCTGTATACCTTCTTTGGGAGAAAAAGTCTGTGCAAATCTTTTGCTCATTAAATTTTTTTTTATTTATTCATTTTTGAGAGGGCGGACAGAGAGAGAGAGAGAGAGAGAGAGAGAGAGAGAGAGAATTCCAAGCAGGCTCTACAATGTCAGTGCAGAGCCCGACACGGGGCTTGAACTCACAAACAGTGAGATCGTGATCTGAGCCAAAACCAAGAGTTGGACGCTTCGCCGACTGAGCCACCCAGGCGCCCCTCTTTTGCTCATTTAAAAATTTGGTTGGGGCGCCTGGTCACGATCTCACGGTTCGTGGGTTCGAGCCCCATGTCAGGCTCCGCAGTGACATAACTGAGCCTGCTTGGCTCCCTCTCTGCCCCTCCCCTGCTCATGCTCGCTCTATCTCTCAAAATAAGTAAACACAACTTAAAAAGAAATTTAAAATTTGGTTGTGTATCTTCTTATAGTTGGGTTCTAACCAAATGCTGGTTTACAAGTACCTCCTGCCAGTATCGTGTCTTCTCATTTTTAACTCCGATGAGGTCGTTTCTCTCTTCTTTCATGACTGTAGTGCCCTATGCAAGAGACCCCTGTCTGCTCCGGGGCCACAGAGGTTTCTGTCATGTGTCCCACAAAGCCTCTGCATCTTAGCTCTTACACTCAGGTCTGTGCTCAGTTTTGAGTTCACTTTTGTGTTTGATGAGAAGACACTAAGCTGGGCTCTTTTATTTTCCAGGATATGAAATAGCCTTTCTTCCACTGGACTGCTCATAAATCTACTCTGCCCCGTCGAACTGTACGTCCGTCCTTATGCCAGAACCTCACTGACCGGAGTTTTCTGGCTTTCTGGCAGGACCACCACCTTGCCCTGGTTTGCCTGGGACATCCCCAGTTTTATGACTGAAAGTCCCACGTTCCATGAACTCCTTCAGTTCTGAGCAAACCAGGGCAATCGCCCTGTTTTAGACTACATTGCAAAATCAAATAGTATTTCTTCCAATTCTGTTCTTCTCTTCCAAAACTGCTTTGGTCGTTCTAGGTCCTCTGCATTTCCATGTAAATTTTTAAGGTGGGCTTATCTATCTGTGTGGAAAAACCTGCCTGGATTTTGACAGGGATTGCACTGAACCCATAAATCTAACCGGGAGAGAATCTTACATCCTTAACGGTTGTGCAAAATTCTACTCCAAGCTTGGGTCAGGTGTGGGTTGGTTGGTTTGTTTTTACCAGTCTGTGGGCTCCACCAAATCCCTAGAGAGCGTGCGAAATCTGATTGGCTACCGGCCAGCCAATGGGTTGGCTCCCTTGGGTGGGGAACTCACCCTGGGCCAATCAGCAAAGAGAAGGTACTCCTGGGCTGAGCTGGACACTGGGGAGAGATGGACATGTGGGTTCCATGCGAGGTGCAGGCGCGGCCAGATCAGCTCGGTCTCTTGCAGGGCACCTTGATCAATACTCTGCAGGAGGTAAAGCCTACTGCCTTCCTGGGGGTGCCCCGAATCTGGGAGAAGATGCAGGAGAGGATAAAGGAAACTGGCGCCAAATTCTCAAGCCTGAGGAAGAAGGTGTTTTCATGGGGAAGAGTTATTGGCTTCAAGATCAATACAAAATGGATGTTGGGGTAGGTTCAGGGTCCAGTGGGGCCAGGCCGGGAGAGGGCAGGGGGTGAAGGGGCTCAGCCTTCTCCAGCTGGCTCCCCACCCACTCCCATTTGGTTGTCCATGACTGTTGACCCGTTCTTGGCATTCTTTTTTTTTTTTATTTTTTTTGTCCTTGGCATTCTTAGTCACAGGACACATGATACTCCCATAAGCTACCGCGTGTCGAAGGCCCTCGTGTTCAGCAAAGTCAAGAGCGCCCTTGGCCTTGATCGCTGCCACTCTTTTATCAGCGGAGCCGCACCCCTCAACCAACAGACCGCTGAGTTCTTCCTAAGCCTGGACATACCCATAGGCGAGATGTACGGTATGAGTGAAAGCTCAGGACCCCACACCACATCCAGCCGGGAGAGCTACAGGATTCAAAGGTACTGGCCTCCTGGGCAGACCCCCAGCCCTCCAGCAACATGGGGGTCAGGGGTTAAAGGTGGGAGGGTGGGCAAGCCACTGAGCTAAGAGGAACCCTGGCCTGAGTGTCCAGAATGGCCCCTGCTCTCCAGCCTCCAAGCCCTACATCCTCATGACCAAGGAAGCCCCCATGTGCCAGAGAGCCCACAGACAAGGACTCTTAGAATGTTCCGGGGTCTCCCCCACTGTAATTTGTGAGTTCTGCCTGCAGACAGCCCTCCCAGGCTCACTCGCCCACCTCAGGTTCACCTCCTGAGACCTCAGGACCCTTCATCCCTGCCATGCTCCCCCTCAAACACGTCCATGGGCCCCCATGGCTTCCTCCCAAGCTCAGCTGGTCCCAGGCGGCAGGAGTAGAGACCTAAGGACACTGAAACAGGAGGAACACCAAAGACGAGTTCTCTTTGGGTCTGACAGTCACAGGAGCTCCCACCATCTCTCTCTGACCCCTCGCTGCCCTCATATCACAAGTCCAGCTTGCCTTTCACGCTTGGCCAGGTTCCAACCGCCTCTGAACTTGGCAGAAAGTAAGCTCAATCTTCCTAACATGGCGAAACCACCTCCTGCCCTTTGCTTTTACGCTGTGGGGGAGCTCTGCACCTCAGCCTCCCCATCCCCACTCCGAAGTCCCATCTGAGGCCTATTTGGGGTGTAACCCACATGCCCAGTGCAGTTTCTCCAAAACCAAAGGGCAGTCCTTCCCTAAAGACAAGGGACCAGAGGAAAGGTGCAAGTCCCGGCCTCCATCTTTAAATGAATGAGGAATACAGACCCTCGTCCCCAAACTCGGAAGGCATAAAATGACGCGGTGAAAAGCTCCCTCCCGCCCACCCCAAATCTCCAGTCTGCGATGTGAGTTTGCCACGGCCACCATAACTAAGTCCCACAGACTCAAGCAAGGGAAACGTTTTCTTACAACTCCAGAGAACAGACGTCCAAGGTCAAGGTGTGGGCAGGCTGGCTCATTCTGAGGGTGACGGAGAATCTGCCCCAGGCCCTCCCCTGGCGTCTGGGGTGGGGCTTGGGGCTTGCTGGCCACCTCTGGCGTTCCAGGGCTTACAGACGCATCACCCGGATCCCCGCCTTAATCTTCACATGGTTCCCCCCACATGCGTGTCTGAAGGAGAAACCTCCCCTTTCTAGAAAGACACCAGGCCGGCTGGATTGGGGGCCGCCCTACTCCAGTAGGACCTCGTCTTAATGTAACTAATTACACTGGCAGTGACCCTACTTCCAAACACGGTCACGTTGTGAGATGCTGGGGGCTTGTGCCCCAACCTGTAGGGGGAGTGACGGGCACGATTCAGCCCCTAACGCCCTCCCGAGGGCAAAGCCACCACAGCATTTCCTATGACTTAACCTCTGCATAAGCAGTGACGGGATGTATCTACGTCTATCCCAAACCAAAGTATTTTCTACGTGACAATGAACCCAAAACTCGTCTTCTCTCAACTGTTACTTGCTCTCTGGAGCTTGAGAACCAAATGAAGTCAGGTAACCCGGTGTCCTTCACCATCTGGGTTTGTCATACAAACACCCAGTCTTGACTCACCACCCACGCTCAGCAACCCAATGGATCTGGCAGGTGAGAGATTCTTACCCGGTAGAGAACGTTCCCCTATCCGAGCACACAGCTGCCCCGTCTTCAGCAGTCGCGTGGTATCCCGCTGGGGGCACGTACCTCATTTACTCAACGGGGCCTTTTGTTGCTGGGATTCGTATGGCTTTTTCTCCATCTTTCATCACCACAAACGACGCTGAAGCAAGCGCTTTGTACACGTACCATATATTGCGCTAAAAAAAAAAAAAAAGGTATCTCAACACAACTTTTCATTTACATTCCTTTTGTTATGAGTGAGGTTGAAAAAAAAATCTTTGCATATATTTAAAATCCACTTGTATTTCTTCTCCTCGGAACTCTCTACGCCCACCAGGTCCCAGAGGGGGTGAGACAGCAGATCCCGCGTGGGTCAGCTGAGCGGCGTTTGGAGCCTGGGCTGCAGACCTGGGCTGACCTGGGTGGGTGACCCGGTCTCTCTGTGCCCTGATTTCCCCCCCTCCCGTCCCCCAGCAGCTGTGGCAAAGTCATGGATGGATGTAAGAACATGCTGTACCAGAAGAACAAGGACAGCATAGGGGAGATCTGCATCTGGGGCCGGCACGTCTTCATGGGCTATCTGGATATGGAAGATAGGACCGTGGAGATCATCGACGACGAAGGCTGGTTACACACCGGGGACCTGGGCTACACAGACAACCAGGGCTTCCTCTACATCACCGGCCGCATCAAAGGTACTGGGGCTGGCCCCACAGGGGCTTCCTGTAGGCAGGCTGACCCCGAACCCTCACCAGCAAAGGCTCCCAGCCCCCCACCTTACCCGGGGGAGGGCCCCCACAGAGGTACAGTGACAACCCCTCTGCAGGTTTCAGCTCTTCCCTGGCGCCCAGCATTTGGCCCCGGAAAGAAGGGTCCCGGTGGAGACACCCATGCTAGCTCTGAGATCGACATAATTATAAGAATTCAGTGAGGATGAACGGAAACTGCTGTAGAGCAGGGATAAGCCAGCTCTTCCTGATAAGGGCCTGACAGCAAATATTCTTTGGATCTGAGGGACGGAGAGCTGTGTCAGGGCTGTTCAACTCGGCCACTGGGGTACGAAGGCAGCCACAGGCAACATGTAGACAAACAGACGTGGCCATGTCATATAATCCTCACGCGTCACAAATACTATGCTTTGAGTTTCCTTCCAACCGGTTAAAAGTATAAAAAACCAGGGGCACCTGGGTGGCTCAGTCGGTCGAGTATCTGACTCTTGGTTTCAGGTCATGATCCCCAGGGTCATGGGATTGAGCCCTGCATCAGGCTCCATGGAGCCTGCTTAAAATTCCCACCCACCCTCCCCCGTGCTTCTCCCCCACTTGTGTGTGGTTCTGCATGCTCCCTCTCAAAAAATAAATAAAATAAAATAAAATAAAATAAAATAAAATAAAATAAAATAAAATAAAATAAAATAAAATAAAATAAAATAAAATAAATAAAACAAAATAAAAATAGAATATAATATAAAATATAAAATAAAATATAAAATAAAATATAAAATAAAATATAATAAAATAAAATAAAATATAAAATAAAATAAAATAAATAAAATAAAATAAATAAAATAAAATAAATAAAATAAAATATAAAGAAATAAAATAAAAATTAAATTAAATTTAATTTAAAAAATAAAATAAAAAATAAAATAAAATAAATAAAATAAAATAAATAAAATAAAATATAAAAAAATAAAATAAAAATTAAATTAAATTAAATTTAAAAAATAAAATAAAATAAAAAATAAAATAAAATAAAATAAATAAAATAAAATAAATAAAACAAGATAAAAATAAATAAAACAAAATAAAAATAAATAAAAACCATTTTTAGCTCGTGGTCAGACAAAAACATGGAAGGTTGGACTGGACTCACAGTCTATAGTTTGCCAACCTCTGATGTTGACAGAGCATTTGACAGTGAGCCTGACACAGGCAGTTAACTATTCACTAAGCGGGCTATGTTAGCATCATTTCCATGATAAGCAACAGAAAACCCTTCTTATATACGTTTGAGTGACAAAGAGAAACTATTGGCACAAAAATGGAAAAGTCCAAAAAGGTCTCACTTCAGGCCTGGCTGGATCCAGGTGCCGAAACAACATCACAAGGAATTGGCATTATCCTTCCCTTACTGAGCTGTCCTTGGTGTTGGGGTCCTTCTGGAAGGGGCTTTTCCCATTTGGTGACAAGATGGCCGCCAACAGTCAAGGCTCACCCTAACCCTCAGGGACAGCAAAAGTCTTAGGTCTGACTCTCACTGGATCCCATTTCGAAGTGAATCGCTGTAGAGAATGGAATACACTGACTGGTCAGACCGGGTCACGTGCTCATCCTAGCGGTCCTGGCCCAAACCACAAGCGTGCACGATGGAGAAGAGTCCCCTACGGAAACAGCAGGGCTGGTTACCCGGAAGACGAGTCACGGGCAAACACCCGCACAGGTGTCCGTCACACAAGCATATTATCACTACTGCCGTGACAACCTCGGTCCGGACAGCTGAAAGATAAGACAGGCCTTGGGTGGGTGGGACAGGAGGCAGCCGGCATCCTTGGACGACAGAGCAAGTAGGGAGCATAGCCGGGGCGGGAGGAGGAGCTCCTGGAGAACGTGAGTGGCCGGGAGGAAAAGGGACGCAGTTCTCTTAAGGTCTGCCCAAGTTAGGGATGCCACCTAAGGACTTGGGTTTTTTGGGGGCACAGCCAGAAGCATGTCGCTGTCTTCCAAGCAAGACACATTGGAGGGCTTGGATCAGGGTACAGAGGACCAAGAAACTGGCAATGGATTAATACAGCGCTGTCCAAGTGTCCTGTGCACAGAACTCGGACATTTGCTGGGAATTTCAAGGAGGCGAGGGAACAGGAGCAGAGTGACGCTGGGTCTGTGGGCTAGAGAAGGGCAGGGTGGGAGTCCCGGCCCTGGGCAGAGGTCCTCCTCTGCTTCTGGGGTTTTCTAAGAGGGTGGTCATCTGTGCCAGCATCCGTCCCCTCTGATCCCCTCTGATCCTCGAGGGGGCGGGGCGTTTGTACTGTCTCTGTTGAAACCTCACCGAGCCATGCTTTGTTCCAGAAATCCTCATCACAGCCGGCGGTGAGAACGTGGCCCCTATTCCCATTGAGAACATGGTTAAAGAGAAGATTCCCATGATCAGTCATGCCATGTTAGTGGGAGAGAAGGCAAACTTTCTGAGCATCCTGCTGACACTGAAGGTAACGTGGGTTTGCTGTCCTGGGGGGGGGCTCTGCCCCAGGGTCCGGAGGGTGCGCCCCTGTGGGTCCGAGATCTGCTTCCTGGTCCGCAGGGTGGCCAGGAAGCGTGCGCGGTCACTGGGTGTGGTGACGAGGGTCTCCTGGGGCAGTGTAAGATGGACGGGATAACTGGAGAGCCACTGGACGAGCTAAGCTCGGAGGCCATCAACTTCTGCCGGAAACTGGGAAGCCACGTGTCCACCGTCTCTGAGATTTTGGAGCTGCGGGACCCCCTGGTCTACAAGGCCATCCAGGAGGGCATAGATGCCGTGAATGAGGAAGCCATCTCCAATGCACAGAGGATCCAGAAGTGGGCCATCCTGGAGAAGGACTTTTCTGTCCCCAGTGGGGAGCTGGGTGAGCAGTCTGGACAGCAGGTGGTCTTTGGCACTTGGAGGCTGGTCCCTGGCTAGTGTCCAGGACTACATGGGCTCTAAGGAAATGTGCCCTTTTCTGGGGGTCAGAGGGTCCACCTCCAGCTCACTGGTGTCCCAGATCCTCCCCCTCCCCCCCCCCCCTACACACAAGGTCCCTTCTACCCAGGGCAGCATGTCTCTCACTCTAGGAATAAAAGCCAAGTCATTATGACTCTGCATGACCCTTCTCCTATTGACCTCTCCCTTTTCACTTACCCTACCCCAACTGCGCAGGCCTCCCTGCTGTTCCCACAACTCCCCAGGCAAATTTTGCCTCAGGGCCTTTGCACCTGCTGTGCCCACTGCCTAGAATGCCCTTCCCCCTCAATTCTTTGGCTCCTTCTCATTGTCCAGGTCTCACCTACAGGTCTCACCTTACCGCACACTTCCTCAGAGAGGCCTCCTCTGGCCATCCTAGCTGACGTGACTCACTGACGCCCTTCATAGGGCACGCCTCCTACACTGCCGCCATCTTCTCCCTGTAACACATCATCATCTGGAGTTACCCCATGTATTGGCTGATTTTGGTCTGTCTGCCCCCTGCACCCTGCCCTCTCCAGGACGGGCGGAGGTCTTGCCTCCTACCAATGTCCTTTCTGGGGCTTGCTCTCAGCACTCAGCTGTAGTCTGATGGCATGGACAGCAAAGAGTTAGAGTGACGGCAAACACACAGCCTCCAACGACTTGGGTTCAAATCCTGTCCCTCGAGGGGGCACTTGTCCCTCCAAGCCTTGGTCCTTTCAACTACGAGTTGAAAATGCAGCCCTCATGGGGCTGCTCAGGACACGGCTGGGGAAGCCTGAACCCCACAGTGACCCAGAGCCTACGAGCAGCCTGGGCCGTGCATCAGACCACTCCCGAATTCATGCCTTGCCCCCGCCGGGCACATGCTGGGCCACCTCAGAGCTACCGGCCCTGAGACGGTTTCCTCACCTGGAAGATGAGGGGGGCGGTGCACCCCCTTTGCTGGGTTCGCCGTCCACATTAGGCACAGAGCTCAGCGTGCTGTGCACCTGCCAGCCCACAGAGTCCTCACTGCAGCCCAAGGCGAGGGAGAGTTCATCACTCCCCGCACTGAAGGTGGAGGGAACACACCCAGGAAGTCGATGGGAGAGCCAGCCCCCAACACGGGGACCCTGCTGCCCCCCCCCCCCCAGGACATGTGGGCTTTTATTTCATCCCCACATTGGAACTGGTTTCTCCTTTCTCGACAGGTCCGACGACAAAGGTTAGGAGACATTTTGTGGCCCAGAAATACAAAAGGCTAATTGAAAGCTTCTACTACTGACCTCTCTGGCGGAGCAGCTCTCGGCTGTCCCAAAGGTGAGACTGGCTTGGCTGGGCTGGGCCAATGGAGGTGGTCTCCCCTGTGTGGCAGGCGGGGCTGTGGGCGGGGCTGTGGGCGGGGCTGCAGAGGCCACACGCGCGCGCACACACGCACGGCTCCCAGGGGCCCTGGCTCTGGCCTCAACTCATGCTTTCTCTACCAGGGTCATGGCGAGCCGTGCACACTCCTTCTTGGCTGGCTGCCAAGGCTGTTAGCTGTTCCTCCTGCCTTTTCTACTCATCTCAGAGAAGGAGCGGAGCAATCTTCCCATCCAGGACCAGGTTTTGCTGTTAAAATGCTCAAATGTTTCATAGCTCATGTGGAGGAGGCCTTTTGTTAGGAACGTTCGTGGGGGGAGACTGCTACTTGCCAGGAGCCCAAGGAATGATGCATGTTGGCCCATCGCAGATGGTAAGGGATGGGGTCTTGAAAAACTCCCACCTACCAACCCCTGTCCTCTCCCCAAGTCTCATCCACGGGAGCTCCCATAACACCAAGGGTCCCTGATAGGTTTGTGGGAACCCAGCTAGATGCAAGAGCAGACGGACGGCACAACAAATTCTCAGTTGTCCTAAAAGCCACTGGTAAACTTTTCATGTTCAAATCATCGCCTGCTGATGCCCCCAGCCAGCTCACCTGTAGCAGCCTGCCGGGGCTTCTGCAGCCAAGAACCCTGCAAGGTACCGGCTGGGTTGGCTTGTTCTGAGGCTCATCTCGTCTCTGTGTCCACATTTCCCTTTTTCACAAGGACACTGGTCATCCTGGATCGGGGCCCACCCTAATGACCTCATTTTAGCTTGCTCACCTGTGTAAAGACTCTATCCTCAAATACAGTCACATTCTGAGGTCCTGGGGGGTTAGGGCTTCCACAGATGAATCAGGACGGGGCGGGGGATGGGGGGAGGCAGGCATAATTCGGCCCATCACACCTTTTCTTCATTGTTGACTGGCCTCACTCTTCCACACCTTCATCTGCCAAAGTCTCATGGGCGAGGCCAGCAGCTAAACAAATCATGTGTATCATTCCGCATCTTTTGCAAGACTTCCAATTGCACTTTGCAGTTGGGTGAAAGACCACCTGACACTGACATGGGGGTGGGAGATGGACCCTTTACACCTGTGCTGACCAAGATGGCAGCCATTCAAATTGAGACGTGCCATAAGTCCAAACATAGACTGGATTTGACAGCTGGGTATAAAATAGAGACTACAAAATACCTCATTAATATTTTAAAATATTGACTACATGTTGAAGTGATACTATTTTAGACATACTGGGTGACAAAAATATATTACTTCAGTTAGTTTCACCTATTACGTTTTTACATGTGGCTACCAGAAAAAAAATTAAAAAAAATTTTTTTTAATGTTTATTTTTAAGACACAGAGCATGAGTGGGGGAGGGGCAGAGAGAGAGAGAGAGAGACACAGAATCCAAAGCAGGCTCCAGGCTCTGAGCTTGTCAGCACTAGAGCCCGACGTGGGGCTCGAACTCATGAAGCATGAGATCATGACCTGAGCTGAAGTCGGATGCTTAACCGACTGAGCCACCAGGGTGCTCTGAAGATTTTTAATTACATAGGTGGCTTACATGATATTTCTCATGGACAGCACTGCTCTAGAGTTCACTGGAGAGGGATTCAATTGTTTTTCTAACTTATAAACTAATACATTCATTCAGGAATATTTTCATCCTATGGTAACTGTGGGATCTCAGAGAATGAACACACAGATTTCAAGTCTCTCCAGGTAATAACTTATCCTTCCTCTCCCTCCAGCTTCCAACAGGAAGATCCCTCTGAGTAGGGGCTTTTTCTCCTGTTTTTAAGAAGCCCAGATTCCCCATGGGTCAGTCTGTTGAAGAGGTGCCCCCTCAGGGACCTGCCATGCCTTTTGAAGGAATATATTGGATAATCATAGATCTCTGAATTCCTGTGAACCTTCAAGGCATGATCCCAGGGAAGCTTATGGGGAAGTCTATAAAAAACCTCTCGGGGCACCTGCGTGGCTCAGTTGGTTGAGTGTTCAATGTCAGCCCAGGCCGTGATCCTGTGCTTCATGGGTTCGAGCCCCACGTCAGGCTCTGTGCTGACAGCTCGGAGCCTGGAGCCTGCTTCGGATCCTGTGTCTCCCTCTCTCTCTGCCCCTCCCCCACTCTGTCTCTCTGTCTCCCCAAAATAAATAAACATTAAAAAAAATAAAAAAACAAAAAGAACTTCTCATCTTGTGGGTTCCAATTCGAGTTTTTTCTCCCCAGAGGGCTGAGGCATCAGAAAGAAAAACCTTCACAAGTCTATGGCCATACCACCCTGAACACGCTTGATCTCATCTGATCTCAGAAGCTGCGCAGGGTCAGGCCTGGTTAGTACTCGGATGGGAGGAAAGCCTTCGCACGTCTGAGGAAGTGGGTCCCCAAGCCAACTCATCTTCCTAGAAGCAACCTGGAAACTCTTCCAATAAGTTCCGATAATAAAGCATTTCAGCATCCCACGTCCTGATTTGGGGCCAGATTCAAACATTTTGTCCTTTGTTGAGAAGTTCAGACTCTGAAATCAGTTCTGAGTTCAAATTCTGACTAGCTATGTGAGTTCAACCTTCTGAGTCTGGAGGGGGTGGGGCTCTGTAATCCTCCCCCCCCCCCCACCGCCACTCACAGCGTGGCTGTGGAAGACTCACACCATCACAGGTAAAGGTACAGAGAGAACGCAAACGGAGTGCAGCATCTGATACCCGAAAGCCCTCGATACAGGTAAAGTGTTACCATCGAAGCACCCACAAGTCTCGGTTAACAGCTGATTCTTGATGAATGCCATCTCTGGGGATGAGTCTCGCTGTTATCATAAGGTCCAAAATAACAGAAACTTAAAGAAGAGAGAAGTTCAGGGGCACCTGGGAGGCTCAGTCAGTTAAACCTCTGACTCGGTTTCAGCTCTGGTCATGAGCTCACGGTTCATGAGTTCGAGCCCCGCATCGGGCTCTGAGCTGATGGTGTGGGGTCTGCTTGGTATCCTCTTTCTCCCTCTCTCTCTGCCCCTCTCACATACACACTTTCTCTCAAAATACATAAATAAAAACTTAAAAAAAAAGTTCATTCTTCTTTCATCCACAAGTCCATATACAGGCAGATCAAAGCTGACACAATGAATCCACAGTGTTGGTCCCTGAAAGACCAGTGGGGGAGGCACCTCCCAGGCCAAAGGAGGACAGCCTATTAGGACAGGAGGAAGAAAATTTCCAGTCTTTTAAGGTTCTAGATACCTACATGTGTCCCAGGGCCCCTTTTCTTTTTAAAATATAAAAGTATAGGGGCGCCTGGGTGGCTCAGTTGGTTAAGCATCTAACTTGGGCTCAGTCATAATCTCGCGGTTCGTGAGTTCGAGCCCCATGTCGGGCTCTGTGCTGACAACTCGGAGCCTGGAACCAGCTTTGGATTCTGCGTCTCCCTCTCTCCCTGCCCCTTCCCCGCTCATGCTCTGTCTCTCAAAAATGAATGAACATTAAATATATATCTCTATCTCTATCTATATATCTATATATATGTAAGTATAAATAGATCAGAAATGTATGAAGACATTCTCCTTGCAATAATAATAATAATAATAATAATAATAATGCATATAAGGGTAAAGTCATTTTTGGTGGGCTTCCTTACCCATCTGGTAGGTCTGTTTTTTTAATATGTAAGTGTAGTCAATCTTCCTCTTTTGAAGACTCTGTATTTGCAAGTTTGGCACTCACTAAAACTTACCTGTAACCCCCAAATCAATGCTCCCTGTACTTTTGTGGTCATCTGTGGACATGCACAGAGCAGTGAAAAGTCTGAAGTGCCCAACATTCACATTCTCAGCTGAGGTCAAACACAGTACTGCCTTGGCTTCTCGCTTGAGCTCACAATGTAAATGCACATCCTTCTGGGGGTCTGTTTAGCACCATGTTTTTGCATGTTTGTTGGGTGATTTCACTGTCGAAAGTGGCCCCCAAGTCTAGTGTTGAAACTCTGCCTAGTGTTCCTGAGTGCAAGAAGGCTATGATGAGCCCAGGGAGAGAAAATATAGGTGTCAGATAAACTTCATTCACACATGAATTCTAGCGCTGTTGGCCATGAGTTCAATGCAAATGGATCAATAATGTGTATTAACTAAGGTGTCCCTGAACAGAAAACACAAATAAACAAGGTCAGGTAGCAATCAGTTCATAAAAATGTTGTGACAGAGGCTGTCAGGAACCTGATTCTGTATTTCTCCTAAGAGCAATGGTTCAATATTTGCTAATCCAGTATTCACAGCACCTGTATAAACGTAACTACCACAAATAACAAGAATCGACTACATATAAATATATATGTCACTATAGAAAAAAGATATGTGTGTGTGATAGAGATGGGAGAATTCATATTTACATATAAAAATATGTAAGAGAGACATTTTCTCTTCCGGGCAGGGGACAGTTAGCAGGGTGGTTGAGAATGTGAGCAGGGGGCAGGGTGGCAGCTACAGGGAGGAGCAGGGGGCAGGCTTAGAGGCCAAGGGTGTGGAACCGAGGGGAACACAGACATGGCAGGCTGAGGAGAGGAACAGTGTGGTCAGGAGGCTGGATACACTGAACAAATAAGTAAATAGATTTTTAAAAAGTGGAAGCCAAGTTTCTCGTTGCCAGAGAAGAAACGTAGGAAAAGGCTAGAATGAGGAGGTATTATATTTGAATTGGAGGTTATGCACAACTCATAGTTTTATAATACATACACACGGATACAGAACTATAGACGTGTGTTATATGTATCTACTAGGTCTGTAAGTACACACTCACGTAGTTTTGTGTACATACATGCACATACATACATACATACATACGTGTTTTCTATCTCCGTCTGCTCCAAGGGCCCAGCAGCAGTTAGCACACTGAATGCCCAGATCTTGGCTTCTAAATCCCATCTACTGCTAAAAGGAACCAGGGATGTTTGGGGAAATGTCTGACTCCAGGGCCAAGAAAGAGCCTGGAACTTCTTGTGCCAGAAAGTAAAATGCTAAAACAAAATGAAACAAAACACAAAAGGTGGGGCCTGGCAAAGGGCCAGAGGAACCAGGCTGAAGGACGTTCCGCTGGCCACGTCAGGGGCAATTTGAGTATCAAAACAAATAATGACAATAACAGAGTATACCCCACAGAATAACTGGTTATAACTATTGTAACACAAAGTCCCTAATAACACAGAAGGAATAGTGGGACTGGAAAATCTCCATCTGGCAATCAGTATGCAGGTGGATGGACAAACAGGGGTCATCACCGGGTACCAAGGTCAGTGGCTGGAGGTTTGATAATGGGGAAGATGGTATAATCTCATAATACCTCCCCACAAAATTCCGATCAATTACAGAAGGAGGAAAGATAAATTTAAGGTGGGGAGCCTGACAGACACCAACTTGACCAGGTGGTCAAGGTTTATGTCACCTCCTGATGACCGCGCAAAAAGGAACATAGCGTGCTTTCTGTCCCATTCCTTCCAAGAAAGCTGTTGCGAGTTGGAGGGACCGGGTCTGAGCATGACCACAAGGTGACAATAGCTTTATGTGGGCAACACTTTGGTTCCAGTGCAGGGAAAGTCCCTCACAGCATGAGAGTTTCCAGAGGCTACCGCCCAGGACCAGAGGAGGGCAAGGGGCCACCCTCACACCCCAGGAGAAAGAGGGCTTATCTGTCTGGGTGATATTGCTCAGCAGCTGGGCAGGGAGTTTTGGGGTCCGACGGCTCCAAAGGGCACAGTGGCCTGGGGTCTCTTATAGCTCTGGAGTTTATCTTTTATATGGCACATGTTGCATAAAGTTTCAAGGGATATACAAAGCAAGCAGGCTCTAAATGGCTAAAAATATGCTTATTTAAGGTATATTTTTATTTTTTTTAATGTTTATTTATTTTGAGAGAGAGAGAGAGAGAGAGAGAATGAGAATGAGCACGGGAGGGGCAGAGACAGAGAGGGAGAGAGAGAGAATCCCAAGCAGGCTCTACGCAGTCAGAGCAGAGCCCGACACGGGGCTCAAACTCACCAACCGTGAGATCATGACCTGAGCTGATACCAAGTCAGATGCTTCATCAACTGAGCCTCCCAGGTGCCCCTAAGGTGTATTTTAAACAACTGGCTGTGTAGGAAATTGAGTTTGCTACTGTCTTTCCCTTCTGATGGTGCATAATGATCAATATAATTTAACGTACCCTTGGGACCTAGAAAATCGTCTGTTCCAAGTCAAAGAAAAAAGTTGGGGTTTTGAGCTGCAGGTCCCAAACTGCTGTGAGGAAGTGAACCACACAGGCCAGTTACATGGGGCCCCTCTGTGGCTCCTTTAAGTGCCAGAGGCGTGGCCCCAGTCTGGTCAAGAGGAAACAGCAGGCGAACCCAAGATGGGGCTCACTCTATAGAAGGTAAGGCCCGTGTTCTTCAAGCCGGGCCAGGGATGAGAGACAGAGAGGGCGTGAAGGAGACCGAAGGAGTCTGAGGAGACATGACAGCTAAGGGCACATGACCCTGGACCAGAAAGGGGGGCCGTACCGGATCACGTAAGAAAATAAGAATGGGATGCGAGGAATGGATGGGCAGGCGGACATGGTGATGTGCTGATGTGGAGGCTTGTGTGCTGCTTGTGCAGGACAGCGTCCTTGTCTGGAGAAGATACACACTCGGAATAGTTGTGCGAAACACCTGCAGGTTTCTCGGAAAAAGACTAACGGACAATCTGGTGGGGGCGGGGGGCGGGCAGTGGGTGACGGAGGAAATGCATCTGCACAGAGGATGGAGAGGTCTTTGCAGAGTGTTTTGGAAACTTTCCCGGAACTTAGTATGGCCTCAAAATAAGTTATTTAAAGGGCATGTTAAAAAAGACATAAACTTGATTTTTCTCCCACTTAAAAAAAATACGCTAGGGCCCGTCTGGGTGGCTCAGTCAGTCAAGCGTCCGACTTCGGCTCAGGTCGTGATCTCACGGTTCGTGGGTTCAAGCCCCACGTCGGGCTCTAGGCTGATGGCTCGGAGCCCGGAGCCTGCTTCGGATTCTGTGTCTCCCTCTCTCTCTGCCCCTCCCCCGCCTGTGCTCGGTCTCTCTCCTTCTGGCATCTCAACTGTAGTCACCAAGGCCGGCACTGAGTTCAGCTTTCAGTTCACCAACCCCACTTACAACCAGAACAACCCCCAGCTGCTTGAGCCAGTCTAATATAGCTGCCACCTCTACTCCGCACACCTATCTGGGTAAACTCATTTCTCCTTTCCCGGTGTAGCACCCTCGGAATCCAACCCCACATGTAGGACCCAGATCGTCTGCCCGTTTCTACATTACCCAAATCTTATAGGTCGTTTGCAATTTTTCATCCCAAGGCTTGGCACTGTAAGTGGCCTCCTGAAGTAATTTTGAGACTTCACTCCCTTTTCGGTGTGGAGGCAAGGAGGGAGCCAGCGTGCAAACTGGCTTCTATTGCAAGGTTACTGCCTCTCTAGATGGCAGGAAGGGGCTGCCTTTTGTTTCTTCCTTCCTGGCAAGGGAGCCTGAGTGGGATTCTAAAGTTCAGTCACTTTTTAGGGGCGCCTGGGTGGCACAGTCGGTTAAGCGTCCGACTTCAGCCAGGTCACGATCTCGCGGCCCGTGAGTTCGAGCCCCGCGTCAGGCTCTGGGGCTGATGGCTCGGAGCCTGGAGCCTGTTTCCGATTCTGTGTCTCCCTCTCTCTCTGCCCCTCCCCCGTTCATGCTCTGTCTCTCTCTGTCCCAAAAATAAATAAATAAAAAAAAAAAAAAAAAAAAAAAAAAAAAAAAACGTTAAAAAAAAAAAAATTAAAGTTCAGTCACTTTTTTTATCTTTTAAAAATCAAAATCATACAGTCTTCTTCCCAAATGACACCATTCCAAATATTTCCATTCTCAGGGTCCCTCTAACTCAGCAAATGCCCTGACTTTCACACAAAGACCTGGTGAGAATTCATGCCACGCTATAATTCAGCAACCTGAAGCTAGAAGAGGTAAGAAATCACCGAAAACATCCACAGCACTGATTCTCTGAAAACTGCTTTGAGATACGAATTTGAACTCAGAGCCTGTCATTTTCTTAAGCCCTCCCATGCTGTCACAAATAGCCTGCAGGCTCAGAGTCCGTGTAATCCTTATGTCCCCCATGATGACTTCCTTGTCCTGTCCCTCCATCCACCAGATCCTTGCCTTTAATATGAGAACCAAGATACAGGACTTTTGTCTTAACAGCTTACCACAAAGCTACTGACCGAAACTGTGGTATGAGATCAATAAGACAGACAGTCCTGAAATGCAAGCTCACACTTATGGTCAACTAATCCTTAATAAAGGTGCCAAGGTGACTCAATGGGAAAAGGGCAGTCTTTTCAACAAATAATGATGGAATATGCCAAAAACAAACAAAACACTTCGGAGAACTTACACCATCACCTCACACTACACACGAAAACGAAATCAAAATGTATCGCACACCTAAATGGAAAAGCCAAAACTACAAAACATTAGGGGGGATAAATGTGCCCTTGGATTAGTTTCTGAGATATGATTTCTTAGATATGACACCGAAGCACAAACCACAAATTAAAAGAAATGACAAAAACGGACCTCACCAAAATCAAAAACTCTTGTCCTTCAAAAGATACTGGCAAATAAACGTCAACTCTGCAGGTAAAAAGACAAATGTATTTAAGAATCATGTATCTGCTAGGGGTATCTGGCTCTGTCAGTTAAGTGTCTAACTTTTGATTTCGGCTCAGGTCATGATCTCACACTCATGAGATCAAGCCCCATGTCAGGCTCCACATTGGGCACAAAGCCTGCTTAGGATTCTCTCTTCCTCTCTTTCTGCCCCTCCCCTGCTCTCTCTCTCAAAAAAAAAAATTAAAAAAAAAAGAATCATGTATCGGTTTAAGGACTTGTGGCCAGAATACGTAAAGAACACTTACAACTCAACAATAAAAAAGCAAATGACTCAATTTACGGATTTGATGGAACATTTCTGTAAAGACAGACAGGTGGCCACTAAACATGTGAAAAGATGCCCAATGTCATTAATCATCAAGGACGTGCCAGTGGGAAGTACAATGTCACAGCACTTTACGCCCACCCACCCAATGCCAAGTGTTGGCAACCACGTGCAGAAACCAGAACCCGTTTCTGCTGGTGGGAATGCAAAATGGCACCGCAACTTTGGAAAGCAAGTTTAGAAGTCTCCTCCAACGTTAAACAAAGAGTTACTATGTGACCCACCAATTCAGCTCCCACGTATATACGATGCCAAGGAGAGATAACGCAAAAATTTGGATACCAATGTTCATAGCGGCATTATGCATAAGCACCAAACGCTGGGAGAAAATCCGAATGTCCGTCAACCAATGAGTCACTACACAAAACATAGTACGTCCAAATAATGGAATGCCACTCAACCATAAAAATGCTCGAACAACCAACACGTGCAGATGAACTTACGCTACGTGGAAAAGGCCGGACGCGAGAGACCACACGATGCATTACTCTGCTTATAGGACATTTCTAATAAAGGCAAAGCTATGGAGACAGAGAGCAGATCAGCAGTTGCCCGAGGCTGGGATGAGGTCTTTTCAGGGTGATGGAAGCAGCCAAAAATTAGAATATGGTGATGGCTTCACAATCGCATGGCTTTATTAAAAATTGTTGCACTGGGTGGATTTATGGGTGGATTTTATGGTTTGTAAATTACAGCTCAAAAAAGCTGGGGGGTGGGAATCGCTCATAAGGCTGGAGGAGGATGTGCAGGAACGACCCCTAGGCCCCCCGTCGAGAAGGCTCCATCACCTCTACAGCAGCTGACGGTGGAATCACACTGCCCCCGCTGTGATCAGGAACATTGTTCGTACCCAAGAAGCTGCTGATTCGGGAGACTGCTGGCCAAAGCAGGAAGCTGGGGCTCCCACTGCTGGCCCCAGAACCATGTGGCTTCAGCCAGAAACCACCTTGGCTCTCCCCCTCACCTGACTCACCTCCAAATCAATCAAGATTTGGAACTTCAGCAGCCACCCCCAGCAACCTTTCTGTCTCTATGAATCTGACTTCAGTACCTCACAGGACCAGAATCCTACAGTATTTGTCCTTTTGTGTCTCGCTTATCTCACTGAGCATAATGTCTTCAAGGTTCATCCGCGTTGTAGCAGGTGCCAGAAACGTCCTCCCTTTTCGAAGGCTGAGTGATAGTCCATTGCGCGGATGGACCACCATTTATCCTTCATCCACCAGTGGACGGTGGGTTTCTCTGAACTACTGTGAACCATGCTGCTTTGAACGGGAGTGTGCAAACCCTCTTCGAGTCCCTGCTTCCAATTCTCGTGGGTATATCCCCGGAAATGGGATTGTGGGGTCACACGATAATGTGATGTTTAAATTTTTGAGGAGCCAAAGAGGCCTCTAAATGATCTGTGTGCTAATCGGCCTCAACAGGGTCCAACAATCGGTGCAAATATAGCTGCCTACACATCTGGGAGACTAGTCCATCTCCAAAAGGTGCTGAATGGACATATGAATTCATGAACAATCAGGCACAGGGAATCAAAGTCCTTGTCGACCTTCTGCTGACCTTGCCTAGCTCTTTGAAACAGTCGGCTTCCTTAGCCTCCGTGCTGCCAGTGCCTTCCAGGCTGCCTCCTCTGTCTCACTACTCCCTGTCAGGCTCCCTCGTGAACACGTTCACTCAAAGCTGTAACAAAGCCGGGCAGAGACTATAAAGTCCCTCCAGCCGCCAGACTGAAACCCAAGACTTTGCTGCTGCCTCCTCCCTGGGGGCTGTCACCTTGGGAACCACTGGCTGGGGTTGGGGGGTGGGGTGCAGATAGTGAAGGGCCTTCTTGGGTAGACCCCGGTCCCCTTTGCTCTGCAAAGCAGCAACAGGCCACGTCGCCATCGAGGATCCAGGCTACGGAATCCACAGTGATGTCACAAAGGCTGGCCACAGGCGGGAACATTCTAGATATCCAGTCTAGAGACGGCTGTCCCCCCTGTGGCTACAGCAGAGGAGGGGGTGACCAAAGCTGATAAAAAGAAGCTGGAGACAGAAGTGGGCACTGCCTTCCTGACGACAGAGAAGGGTAAAAATGTGCTGTGGGTGGAAGGGAGGGGTTGGGAGCTGAGATGTTTCAGCTCCTGCCAGGGATGAACCAGTCTGCATACTGGGTGGGGGATGGGCACAGAAGGCACCAGAAAGCAATATTTTAGTAACACAGCCGGCAAGACCCCATGCCAATTCTGCCCTCATCACCCATCGCACTTCATTTCCTCTACGGCCCCCACTTTTCCTTATACTCCAGCCCTGATGGCCTTCATCACATTACTCTCTTTTCTCAGATTCCTTCTCCCTCTCTTCTTTGTCTGGTCACCTCGTACCCCCCCCCCCCCCCCCCGTTTAGAGTAGCCTTGTCCAATCACCCCCGTGACCAGGTGGGACCCCTGTGCCTCCACACAGCTGGACACTCCCAGCCCTCCAACGGACTGTCACTGGGTTTATATGAACGTATGTCTCTTCAGTCCCAGGAGACCAGATGCCTCCCAGACAGTAAGAAGAAGAGAGGCCGAGGGTACTGTGGACACCATGTCCTCGAACAAGCCGAGTCCAAGGGAAAGAGATCACCGAGCAGAAACTAAAGCCAGAGGTGGGGGACTCCCTGGGCCCCGGGTGTGGCGTCCTAGAGAAGGTGGGGCTCCCAGAGAAGCCCCTCGGGGATGGCCAAGGGTGGCTGAGCCAGCGCTGGGATCTTTGAGGTCGTGTGGGGCTGGCTGGGAGCAGGGGAGGGAGGCTGTGAACGAAGGTGGATGCAGTTTGTCACAGGTGCCCGGTCCTTGGTAAGTGCACGGGAGGGTGGCGGGCCCGTCACTGAGCTGCCTGCTCGCTGGCAGGGGGGCCAGTGCATCTGTCTGTCCGCCAGCCCCTGCGCCCTTTTCTGCGTCTCCCCATTCACCTCTGTCTTCCTCCCTTGGCGGCCGTGTCTTTCTCCCTCCCGCCGCCCTGCCTCTCGCCCCCGACTCTCCCCTGCGTCCTCCGCCCCGCCTGGGCCGCCTTCAGAGCCACAGCCCTGCCCCCTTTCACCTACCTGGGGTCTCCTGGCCCCCGGGCCCCGCCTGCCCACAGGCCCCCGCTACTGGACATCAAGGCGCGACGGCGAGGTGCACCTGCGGCAGGAGGACGCCTTCGCCAGCCAGGCGCCCGTCACCGTGCACGACATGGTCATGAACACGGCCATCAAGTACGCCAACTACATCGCGCTCGGCTCCAAGCACAAGACCGGCTGGCACCTGCTCACCTACATCGAGTACTACGAGGAATGCCGGCGCGCCGCCAAGGCCTTCCTCAAGGTACCACGTGCCCTCCCGCGCCTGCGCGCCGCCCGCCTCTGCGCGCTTGCGCACTGCGGCGCCCGCGCCACTGCGCCTGCGCGCCGCTCCTCCTCTGCGGGCCGGGCGCGAATCTTTTCCCCTGGCTCTGCCCTCGTCTGCGCGTTCTTGCTCAAATCACTTAACCTCCCTCATCGAGAGGTGTACCTTCAGTGCCTGTGATCTCTTTCGTTAAACAATGACTTAGGCTACACTTGTGGTGAGCACAGCATCACGTGTAGACTTGCGGAATCACGGTGTTGTGCACGTGAAGCTAATGTAACATTAGGTGTCAGCTGTATTTCAGTTAACCTTTTTGAAAAATTACTCATTCTCATCATGCCCTCGTTTCCTCATCTGTAACATGGGGTTCTGAATCTGTTTATATATATATATATATATATATACATATATATATATATGTATATATATATAATATTATATATATTTATATATATAAATAAATATATAATATTAAAAATAGGAAAGTTCTCTATGGCCATATCCATTTTATACTTTATTTGTATTGAATTTAGTATAAAACTTTGTTATATTAGGATTTTTGTGTGCAAATACATAAAATAAAACATCATAGCACCTCGCACAAAGGTTTGCTACAAGAATTCAGTGAGCGGACACATATCAAAGAGCTCCTGGCTCGCACGAAGCATTACTCAGCATTTATTCTTATGGTTGTTACTGTTAATGCGTCTCTTCTCCAATGTCTCATCTTTTGAGCAAGGTCATCCCTGATCACCCTGGGTCCCTAAACTCACCCCCCCACACACACACTAATCTCTATCACAGCTCCTTTGAAAATTTTCTGCCCAGCTTTCATGGCCACCTGGTAGTATGATTGTATAATTTATTTGTTTAGCTGGTCAGTTATGAGGGCAAGGGGCCAGTCTGCCTCATTCATTGCAGGCCCCCAGAATCTAGAACAGAACCAGCCCCTTGGGTATGTCTTCAATGAATGAATGCCCATCTATCAGATTAGGAAAGAGGATAAGAGACCTCAAGGGACTTCTCCAGTCAACGTAATAAACAAGGATGCGTGAAGTAGACAGTGGTCCAGAGAAAACTAAAGCAGGGAAGGGGGTAGATGAGCTAGGGGTGGGGGTGGAAATTTTAACATATGGTGGCCAGTGAGAGCCTCTCTGAGAGTGATATTTTCGCAAAGACTTCAACAACTTGGTGGGGGGCAGGGAGCCAAGTGAGTATTTGGGGATAAGCGTTGCAGGTAGTGGGAACAAATGTGCAAAGGCCCTGGGGCAGAACAGTGCCATGCATGTTGACTGAATAGCAAAGAGGCCCATGTGGCTGAAGCAGAATGAGTGGAAAGGAGAGAGGGAGGTGGTGAGGGCAGGGGGTAACGGGGACAGGTCTTGCTGGGTCTTGTGGGGCTTTTACCAGGAGTGAGGTGGGAGCCATGGAGGGCTGTGAGAGGAGGGATGCGCCCAGAGTTGGCCGCTTACAGGCTGCGTGGAAAAAGAGAGACCCGTGGAGGTTGAGATGAAGGCGGTTTGGAGACCTGTGTGGTACCCGGGGAGGGGATAGGAGGTGGTCAGATTCTGAAGGCAGAGCCAACATCATTTCTTGACGGATTGGGTGTCAGAGAGAATGAAAGGCACTGAGGATAATCAAGATTTCCGGCCAGTGCAAGTTGGAGGGACTGCTACTGACTGAGATTGTGGAGGGCGGGGCCGGCAGAGGGGGGTGGGTAACGTCAGCAATTTTGTTTGGGCCGTGTTGGGTGTGTCGTGCCTGCCTGACGAGGACACTAGGAGTGGGCAGTGGTGCCCAAGAGTCTGGAGTGGACGGGAACGACCCACCTGGGGATGGCGTCACCTGGTCCTGCCAGGACAGGTGAAGGTGTATCATCTTGAATGTTTAAGTCAATCCAGATGTCAGCACAAGTGATCATGTGGGAATCCAGAGCTTGAGCCATGCAGATGTTCACCCCAATATTGTATCTAATAAAAGTAGAGGGGAGAAAGGATCTTACTTAAGTATCAACCAGTAAAGCGGGGTGGGGAGGCAGTCGCTAAATTATGACATTTCTCTAAAATACAATATCATAGAGGTGTTATATCTGATACCACAGAGAAATATTTAAAGGCTGGGGAGGGGCACCTGGGTGGCTCAGTCGGTTAAGCGTTCGACTTCGGCTCAGGTCATGATCTCGCGGTCCGTGAGTTCGAGCCCCGCGTCGGGCTCTGTGCTGACAGCTCAGAGCCTGGAGCCTGTTTCAGATTCTGTGTCTCCCTCTCTCCGACCCTCCCATGTTCATGCTCTATCTCTCCCTGTCTCAAAAATAAATAAAATGTTTAAAAATAAATAAATAAAGGCTGGGGAAATAGGATGCATGGTTTTATGAACAATGGTGGGTTATGATCATATAGGGATAAGTACTGCCCAGATTTTGTCAAGTATTTATTCATAAAAATGTCAGGGGTGGGCATTTTGTTTGTCTTTTCTCAGTGTTTTTCAATCTCCATCTATCAGCATTTGGGGCTGGGTCATTCTTTTGTGGAGGAGGGGTCTGTCCTGTACGTGAGACAATGTTTCTTAGCAACCCCAGTGCCCGCCCACTCCATGTCAGCACCATCCCCTTCCCCAAAAATGTCTCCAGACGTTGCCCAATGTCATCCATGTTGAGAACCCCTGCTCCACGTGAATATATATGGTAGCTCGTAATGGGGGGGGGGGGGGATGGGCTATTCTATTAGCAAACAGAAGCACCAACGGTCAACAGAGAAAAGAGAGCCCAAGGTTCTCAGCCTGAGGCTCCTGGGCACGTGGGGGCAAGTGGCCGGTGAGCCCCCTGTGCCTCACAAGGGCCTCCTTTCCCAGCTGGGCCTGCAACGCTTCCACAGTGTGGGGATCATGGGGTTAAACTCCGAGGAGTGGGTCATCGCGAGCATTGGTGCTATCATGGCTGGGTAAGAGGTACCGGGTATCGCCCTGGGGTACACGGAGTCAGGAAGCCATCAGCCCAGCAAAGGCTCTTCCCCCCTCCTTCCACCCCCACCCCCGCTCTTGAATCCATAGGGGTCTCACGGAAGAGTCCCCAGTTCAGGGAGCAAACTAAGGCTCCTGCTTGGTCTGCGCTCAGTGGGATTTGTCAAGGGCCCAGCCCTGGGCACCAGCCAGCTCGCCCTTCCGACACTCTCTACCTGTCGAACTCAAACACATCCTGTGAAGCCCAGCTCCCATGACCCCTCCTCCAAGAAGCCTCCCCAGGGCTCCCTAGCATTGAGACCTCCCTCTACCTATCCAGACTGTTGGGGGACCCCTGGAAGGCAGGGTCCAAGCCCAAGCTGTCCCTGAGTCCCACCTTCAAACAAGGCATATTGGGGGTGTCAGGGGTTGTCTGCCATACTCTATGCCCCACCCAAGGGACTGTCTGTCCTGTGACACAACCGGCCTCCTGGGAGCCCTCCGATTCAGACCAGTGGGTCCTCACTTCTTGGGTTCTGCTTCCAGAGGCTTCTCCGTTGGCATCTTGTCCACCAACTCTCCAAAAACCTGCCAGGTCATCGCCGAAAGCTCGGAGATGGACATCTTTGTGGTGGATAATGACAGACAGTTGCAGAAAATCATCCAGGTTAGTGACTCGTGCAAAGGCACGAACTTTGCCTAATAAAGAAAAGGAGCCCAATGAGCGATGGACCCACCATCCGTGGTCTCTCATGAGATGGGAACCGCGGATTCCACGGATGGATGGGCCCAGGGCCCCTATGGGGTGCCAGGCGAGTGATGTTCTGGCCCGGTGCGGGTTCTGGCGCTAACGCCCAACGCACTCCCAACTGGGACTTACATCTTCCCGCTGCGAGCAGGCAGATCCCCTCCTCCCACTTAAAACAAAAATTATTACGGTAAAATGCACACAACGTACAATTTACCCTCTTAACCCTTTTTAGTGTACAATTCTGTGGCATTTAGTACATTCGTAGTATTGTGGAACCATGACCTCTGTCTGGTTCCAGAACATTCCATCACCTGCAAAGGAAACCCTGTGCCTATTAGTGGGGACTCCTCATTCCCCTGGCCCCAGCCTCTGGCAACCCACTTTCTGTCTCTGTGGACTTGCCTGTTCTGGATGTTTCATCTTATTAGGATGGTACAACACGTCCTATTTGGGGGGAACCCTGAATTTCCCTGGGTCCGGGGCTGATCCGAGTGAGGTGGTTCTGGGCGTGGGCGCGATGGTTCAAAGCAACTCCCTGTGACATGGGGACACTAAGAGGACCATGACAAGCAGACAGAGGTAAGTAGGCAAAGACGACCACCATGAAACACCCACTAGGATGACTCAAAAAAATTTTTTTAATTTTTAATGTTTATTTATATTTGAAAGAGAGAGAGTGATGGAGGGGCAGAGAGAGAGGGAGACACAGAATCGGAAGCGGGCTCCAGGCTCTATGCTGTCAGCACAGAGCCCGACGCGGGGCTCGAACTCCCGAACCGCGAGGTGGTGACCTGAGCCGAAGTCGGACGCTCAACCGACCGAGCCACCCAGGCGCCCCAGGATGACTCCGATTTTAAAACGGGTAATACCGAGCGCCGATGAGGACCTTCACTGCAAGATGGTACCTGCCACCCTGGGAAGCGGTTTGACAGTTTCATGTTAGATAAACACCTACTATGTGGTGCAGCCCGTTCACCCCCGGATATGCACCCAAGAGCAACGAGAACGGGTGTCTCCACTGCGTGTCAGTGTCCGTGGCTGTTCTGCGCGCGATCGCCAGGAACTGGAAACAGCCCACGGACCAGGACGCAGCTGTTTTTCTACGATTCGGACGAACAACAGCGACGGCTGGTCTCCTGACGTGTGAAATCACGTGGCTGCCTCTCGAACGTGCTGAATGGAGGAAGCCGGAGGGAAGGCTATAGACTCCGTGTGATTTGCGTACATAGGAAGCCCCAGAAAGAGCAAAGCTACGGGACAGAAATCTCGATCCGTGGTTGCCAGATGCAAAGGAGGAAAATTGACCAACACGGGGCCCGGGGACACTGTAGGGGGTGACGTAAACATTCTACAGCTTGATGAAGGCGGTGGTCACACCGCTCTAAGTTGGTCAACGCGTACGAAACCGTGCGCCTAAAGAGGCGACTTTTACTGCACGGAAATTATTCCTCAATAAATTCCATCCTCTCTTGGTCTTGGTGAGAACGTAAAATGGCGTAGCCACTGTAGGACACAACACGACGTTTCCTCAAAGCTTCAGAGTTACCAGCAATCTCACTGCTGGCTACATACCCAAAAGAAGTGAAGGAAAGATCTCGAAGATTGTTTTTTTTTAAGCTTATTTATTCATCTTGTGTGTGAGAGAGAGAGAGAGAGAGAGAGCAGGGGAGGGGCGGAGAGAGAGGGAGAGAGAGAATCCCAGGCTGTCAGCACGGAGCCTGACACAGGGCTCGATCCCACAAGCCGTGAGTGAGATCATGACCTGAGCCGACATCAAGAGTCAGACGCTTAACCAACTGAGCCACCCAGGCCCCCCCCGCCCCGAAGATATTATTTGTTCGCTCAAGTGCACAGCAGTAGTATTCACAGAAGTCAAAATGTAGAAATAACCCAGTGTCCGCTGATGGATGAATGGACAAACACAATGTGGTCCAGCCAAACAATGGAATATTATCCAGCCTTAGGAAGGAAGGAAGGGCATTCCTTTTTTAAAAACGTTTATTTATTTTTTAAATGTTTACTTTTGAGAGAGAGAGAGAGAGAGAGAGAGAGAGAGAGACAGAGGGAGGGTGGGGGAGGGCAGAGAGACAGGGAGACACAGAATCCGAAGCAGGCTCCAGGCTCCGAGCTGTTAGCCCAGAACCCGACGCGGGGCTCGAACCCACGAACCCGTGAGATCATGACCCGAGGCGAAGTCGGACGCTTAGCTGTCTGAGCCACTCAGGTGCCCCAGGAAGGGACATTTCTACACCTGCTACAATACAGATGGACCTTGAAGATACTGTGCTCAGTGACAGAAGCCGGACACAGAAGGACACGTCCTGCACGACCCCACTCGCAGGAGGTCCCCAGAGGAATCCCGTCCACAGAGACAGAGAGTAGATGGTGGGAGCCAGGGCTGGGGCAAGGGGGTGAGGAGTCCGTGCTTCACGGGGACAGAGTCTCAGTTTGGGGGAGATGAGAAAGTTTTGGGGTTCTGTTTCACATGAATGCAGATATAATTAACACCACCAACTATATGCTTAAAAGTAGTTAAGGTGTTAAACTTTGTTGTATATTATTTTTACCACGATTCTAATTTTCTATGTCTATTAAATAAGTAAATAAACCCAAGACAGGGTCTGTGCAGGTGACAAGGTATGTGCAGCCTGGGTCATTCGCCACCTGGAAGGTGAGCCCCTGCGAAGGTGGGGTCGCAAACTCAGATGCTAAGGGGCCAGTGCAAGATGTAAATAGTGAAACTTACACTGCTCGGCTGTCCTCACTGACCTCTGCTCTTTGCCATTCGTCTTGTTTGAACCTCAGTTAGAGGGCCACGTCTGGGACAGCAGATGGCTGCTCTGGGTCCTGTACTTTCCCCCCAGGTGATACCTATTTGCTGACATGTCCCACGTTTTCATCTCCAGCTTTCCCAATGGTTGCACTGGGACGCCTAAGAAGCATCTCAGACGCAGCCTATCCAGACCTAACCTCCCGATCTTCCCGCCCACGACCTGCGCCTTCCCTCCGAGTTTCCTGTCTCGGGTGGCGGGTACTTCCTCCCTCCAGATTCCCGGGTCCCCTCTCTCAGGAAATCCTGTTGGCTCTGGGGGATCAGCAGAATGATGGCTGAAGACGTCCACGTCCTAATTCCCGGAGCCTGTGATCCGGGTGCCTCCCGTGGCTAAAAGGCATTTTGCTCTTAGGATTAAGAGTAAGGCCCTTCAGATGGGAGATGATCCTGGATTATTCGGGTGGGTCTCCTATAATCACACGAGCCCCTCAAAGCACAGAACTTTCTCCAGCTGGAGACGGGAGACGTGAGGCAGAAGGGACGGCAGAGAGATTCAAAGCAGGAGAGGAACGCACCCCACCCTGTTTCTGGCTTTGAAAATGGAGGAAGGGACCACGACCTAGGGGATATGGTGCTATCTAGAAGCCGAGAATGGCCTTCAGCTGACAGCCAGGAGGGAGACAGGCAGACCTCGGTCCTACATCTGCAAGGATCTGAATTCTGCCAACAACTCAAATGAGCGAGGGTCCCAATGAACAATCCTCCGTGGAGCCTCCAGAAAGGGACCCAGCACCCACGCCTGGATTTGGGGATTATGAGACTCTAAGCAGAGACCTGACCAAATCACGCAATATGTGGTACCTTAGTGGCCCCTATCAGCCGTAGGAAATTAGTGCAGTCTGCCTTCAGAATGTGCCCAGGACCCCCCAACATCAAAATCAAAACACAACCACCACAACTAAAGTCCCAATTCAAAAACCGGGCCAAGGACTTAAGTACCTCTCTCTAGAGAAGAAACGAAGAGGCCGATGAGCCGGTGAAAAGATGCCCAACACTTAACGTCATCGGGGAAAAACTCAGAGTGAAGCCACGAAACACCCCTTTGCGCCCACGAAGCCAGTTATTATCAGAAAAGCAGAGGGGCGTCTGGGTGGCTCAGTCGGTTGAGCGTCCGACTTCGGCTCGGGTCGTGATCTCACGGTTCGTGGGTCCAAGCCCCGCCTCGGGCTCTGTGCTGACAGCTCGGAGCCTGGAGCCTGCTTTGGAATCTGTGTCTCCCTCTCTCTCTGCCCCTCCCCTGCTTTCTCTCTCTCTCTCTCAAAAAAAATAAATTAATTAAAAAAAGAAATTAAAAAAAGAAAAGCGGGTGACAAGTGTCAGGATGTGGAACAAGCTGGAAAAGTCTGGCGGCTCCTTACAAAGCCAAACGTAGAATGATCCCGTGACCCAGCGATCCTGCTCCCAGGTGTCCCCCCAAGAGAATGGGGCACAAGTGTGCACACAAAAACCCGTGCACAGACGTCCACAGCAGCCAAAGCATGGGGACGGCCCAGCTGCCCACCACCCCGTGAACGGACAAGCAAACTGCAACCCATCCACACACCGGAGCGGTCGTTCAGCCGCAGGAGGAGTGAGGCACTTGCACGTGGCTGGATCTCGAAAACGTGACGCTCGGGGAAAGCGGCACATAGCGTGGGATTCCACGTGTCCGAAACCTCTGGAACCGGCACGTCCGTAGAGGCAGAGCGGATCCGTGGTTTCCAAGGGCTGGAGGACGGAGGAAGGGAGTCACCGCTGATGGGCCCCGGCTTCCCTTTCGGGGAGATGGAATGTTCTGGAACCGGACAGAGGGTGACGGTCGCATGACGTGAATTTAGCGGTGCTAAGCGCCGCTGCATCGCCCGCTCTGACATGGTTACAATGGCAAATTCATGTGCCTTTTGACACAATAAAAGGGAAGGCGGGGAGCGCCCTGGCCGCCCGTGGTAGGAAGCGCTGGGGCTCGGGGCTGAGCTGTCGCCGGCTCTCAAGCCCTGCGCCTGCTGAGCCCCGCGGTATCCGGCAGATCCAGGGCTACTTGAAGCACCTCAAGGCCATCGTCCAGTACAAGGAGGAGATCCGGACCCGGCTGCAGAACCTGTATTCTGTAGGTCCTCACCGGGAGCCGGGGGGGGGGGGGGGGGGGGGGGGGAGGCTCGGCCCCGGGGGTGGAGGTCACAGGCCCCACCCACCGCCACCCCCGTGAGCCCACGCGGCACCCTCTCCGCAGTGGAGGGGCTTCCTGGACCTGGCAGACGGCGTCTCGGAAGACACGCTAAACCAGGTCATCGACTCCCAGAAGCCCAACCAGTGCTGCGCCCTGCTCTACAGCGTGTCGGTCGCCGGCCCCCCAAAGCCCGTGATGCTCAGCCACGACAACGTGAGCGTCCCGCCCGGAGCCGGCAGGCTGGGGCTCCCGGCCTCGCGTGGTGGACGAGCGCGTGCTCCCGGGGGTCGCGGGCAGAATGGCCCACGGGAGACAGCTAAGGTGCCTTGCAGATCACGTGGACCACGGAGACCGCTGCCCAGACCCTGTCTTATAAGTGCCCCCCGGAGGAACAGGAGGTCCTGGTGAGCTACCTCCCGCTCAGCTACCTGACGGCCCAGCTCTTCGACGTGTGGGTCTCCATCTCTGTCGCCGGAGCCCTCTACTTTGCCCAGCCGGATGCTCTGAGGGTGAGGCAGAGCTCCTGGGTCCCCTGCCGCGGTGGGTGCAGGGGTGGTGGGGGAGGCCGGCCGGGCGGGGGGGGGGGTCACCCTGAGCAGGGGAGGGGCTCACCCCAGCACTGGGATCCCCACCCGGTGCCCCGCCGGTGGCTGTGCGACCTTGGTCCTTCGCCTCCCTGCGCCTCAGTTTCCCCAACTGTAAAGCGAAGGGGGTGAGCGGACAGGAGCTAGTGTCGTGCAGGATGGGGAGCGTGTATCTGGCTCCTCTCGCAGCGAGAAAATTCCCAGTGCAGGAAGCTTAACTGAGCCATTAAAAGCATATTAGTGGAAACAACCCAAGGGCCCATCAACAGATAGATGGATAAAGAAATGAGTTCCGTCCGTACAATAGAATGTGATCCAGCCTTAGGAAGGGAGGACTTCCTGCCGCCCGTCACCGCGTGGACGGACCCGGAGGACACCGTGCACGGTGACAGGAGCCGGACACAGAAGGACACGTCCCGCGTGACCACACTCACAGGGGGTCCCCAGAGGAGTCCCGTCCACAGAGAAAGAGAGTGGATGGTGGGAGCCAGGGGTGGGGAGTCCGTGCTTCATGGGGACAGAGTCTCAGTCTGGGGAGATGGAAAGTTCTGGAGGCAGAGGGCGGGGGCGGCTGCACGACAGCGAGTGCCCTTGATGCCCCTGAGCTGTGCGCTTAGAGGTGGTGAAAATGGTGTTTGGCGAATTTTACTTCCAGTTGAAAAAAAAAAAAAAGCACACGAGGTCACTGACATACATCACGAAACATCAGTCACTCTCCGAATGTAGAAAAACACAAAATTCCCATCAAGACAGGAATTAGGGGGGAACGAACACTGACATCGTTGCCCGGATCCTTAGGACTCCCTCAGCCAAGGGGCTCGAAGGCTTTTCCTGCGAAGGGCCAGGCAATAAGTGATCTAGGCTTCCCTACATCGTGTAGGTTCCCAGGGAGAGACCACGTAACTGCAGGTTCCCCGCGGCCCAAACCGGAAAACTTTACGGGACGACCAAAGTTTCGGTTTCGTGCTTTCACGCGTCACAAAACAGTTTCCCTCCCGGAACTCCTGAGAGGCCTTTTCATAACGTCCAAGCCATCTCGGCTCTGGGGCTGGCCTCTGCCATCCCTGTCCTGGCCGGTAGAAAGGCTGGCTCGGGCGGGCGCGGTGGGATTTGCCTCGCTTGGTACAGACTTCACTCGCCAGCGTTCAGGGTCAATGTTTCGGTGGTGGTCTCTCTGTGGGGACCTTTCCCGGTACCTGGAAGGAGGTCTGGAAAGAGTGACAAGGGCGGAGTTTGTCCGTCCCCGTGCCCTACTTCCTCCTGTTCTCTCCTTCCGACCCCCATCCCTCCCTCTGTATCTCGTCTCGTCTCTCCCTCCCTCCATCTCTGGGGGTCTCTGTATCTGCACCTTCCCTTCCCGACTCTTCTCCACGCACCCCTTCACCCCGACTCAGGGGTTCTGGGAGAGGGTGGACAGGACCACAGAGACAGCCAACGGCGCGTTGAGCCACCTGGGGAAGGACACGGATCCTGCGTGTCCTGCTGATGGGGGCAGTTGGGAGCAGATGGTCCCTGCCATCCCCGCCGGAGCTCTGGCCGCGGCTGTTAACTGCCCCCCTGCCCCACTCACCACACGGCTCCCGGCCGGGGCGGTGGGAGGGACTTCCAGCACCTGGCCCTGCCGCGGGGCGGGGGGGGGGGGGGGGGGGGGCGGCCGAGGGCCCAGGGTGCCCGTGGCGGGGGGGGGGGGGAGGGGGGGGGCTTGGCGGGGTGCCCACTGTGCCGTGTGGTGCAGGGCTCCCTGATAGACACGCTGCGGGAGGTCAAGCCCACCATGTTCTACGGCGTCCCGTGGGTCTGGGACAGATTGCTGGACAGCCTGAAGACCAGCCAGCTGGCCTCCACCCCGTTCCGGAGGAGGCTCGACAAGTGGGCCATGTGTCTGGGGCTCAGGACCAACAAAAGGCGGATGTTGGGGTGAGGCTGGGTCTCAGGGCCGCCCGGGGTGGTGGTGGGGGGGGGGGGTGGGGGTGGGGGCGCGTCGGGGCCGGGGGCGGAGTCCGGAGGCCCAGCTCTGCTCCCCCTGCGTCTGCTCCTCAAGGCAGACCCGCACCCCCGTGTGCTTCAGCCTGGCCAAGAGGCTGACCTTCAACCAAGCACGGAGGTTCCTGGGCCTGCAGCGTTGTCGCCAGTACTTCAACCTGGGCACGGGGCTCTCCGGAGCCACCACGGAGTACTTCCTCAGCCTCAACATGCCCATCTGTGAGCTCTACGGCCTGTCGGAGAGCACGGGCGTCCACACGCTGTCCAGGCAGGAGGCCTTCCGGCTGCTGAGGTGGGTGTGGGTGTGGGCGGGGGGACGGGCGGGGCTGGCCCCCCCCTCCCCCGCTCGCTCCCGGACCAGGTGGGTGCCCGCTATCACCCGGCCTTGTCCCCCCCCCCCCCCCACCTTGGGAGAGAACACATTCACTGCTGTTGTAAAGGCTGCAACAAACGTTATTTCCTGGTCCCTGGGGGTGGGGGTGGGGGTGGGGGCGGCGGCTGGGAATTTAGGGGCGCTGCTTTGTAGCTGTGTGGTTCTGGGTCCCTGACGAGGTCGAGCTGCTGGCCCCAGTTCCTCAGTTGGGGGTCCTCCTACCACGGCATCCGCTCCCCTCATACGAGAGACCCCCGAGAGAGCAAGGTGGACGCCACCCTCTCCTTCGGGACAGCAAATAAATAAATGTACGGGACACCCGGGGACGTTTGAAATTTCAGATAAACAACACCTTTCGGATTATTTTAAAGTATCGGTGTAGCCCCCTACGATATCTAGGACGTCCTTGTACTAACCCCAAATCTTGTAATCGAGAGCGCCTAACCCTAACCACTAGACCACCAGGGAGCGACTGAACTTGTGATTGAAATAGACATCTTACGGGGTTCCTCCCATTTGATCTGGCAGCCCTATCACGGCCTCACCTCAGAAGTGGCCCTTCGTTATTTCTGCCGCTTCTGACGGGTCGTGCAGATCAGCCCCATCCAGGGTGGGAGGGTGTGGATTCTGGGTGGGCAAAGGGATCTTTGGGAGCCACCCAGGAGGCCGGCTACTGCAGCCTCCGATCTAGTTGGGGGTCCCCCGCATGCTTCCCGGAGGATTAGTGCCGAGTTGAAAGAAGAACGGGACAGAACAGGCGACCGGGGCGAGAGTCACGGCCCTTCTGGTGCGCCGGCTTTCTCTCCTGTCCTGGATCTTCCTCACCTGGGGCTCACCTCTCCAACGGGGACCGTTTTCAAAGATAAAACCAGACGCTACTTAAAGCGACAGGGGCAGATTTTACGCAGTACGACCGCGGCCGCGAGGAGGGTCCAGTACGATCGGACCTCCATTTCCATTTGGGCCGAGGGGACCGGACATCTTAGAGTCTGTGGGGTAGGGGAGGCTGGTGGGGGCTTCAGTGGTCTGGGAAATGGCAGTCGCACACACACACAAAAAGCAAGAAGGGAGGGGGTTCAGTAACTCATCTGGGGTCCGCAGACCGGCGCCGCTCTAGAGAGAAATAAACTCCTCGCGCGTTTCTGGAAGGAGGCGATGGTGTAGGTCAGTGCCAGCCGCCCCTCCGCGGTGGGGCCCGTTACCTCCCACAAGAGCTGGAGGAGAGAGCCAGAGTTTATCTCCCGAATGTTTGCATTTCAAAGGGAGGAGACCGTTCTGGGGAGTAGATTTGCATCTCAAAGGGCGGAGAAAGGACTTATTCGCAAGCTTTTTAAAGGAGCTAGTCTACAGGGGGGAGGTTTAAGCGGCCATCTGGGAAATTCTCCTGGCAGCTCGGGGTTTTCTCGGGCAGGAATGCGGGGGGCAGGGGGATGGAGTCATCCTGGGGATGGGGCCCGCGCTTTCAGAAACGCGAATGTGTTCTCAGGTCTTCCTGTGTGGGAGTGGATGCAATCGTTCGAGCACAGAGCCTGCGGCTCTTAGACGGCAAGGCTAGGACCCAGCGAGAAGAGGGCTCAGAGGAGCCCGACCAGAGTTTGGTCAAGGAGAGACTCACCACCCTTGGTGCACCTTGGCTTTGGGGGAGGTGGGATCAACTTTCAGCAGAGACAGGACACAGAGCCAGTCACGAAGCACTTACTCACCTCGACCCCCAAACCCAGAGAGGCAGGGCAGAAAGGGGGTCAGGCAGGGAGGCTGAAGGAAGGGGAGGTTACTCGGCCACTGGGAGGTGGTTTTGGGAGTTTCTGGTCCGGGCCCCAGCGATGCTTCCTAGGTAGCTGCTAGGCCTGTGTCACACCCCTAGGGTTACAGCGGGGACACCAGGCGTCACAGAATCCCTCCCACGCGGGGTGTGGGGCTTGCAGTCTAGGCAGCCAGAGACAGCCCTTGATTCTTCCAGATCATTCCACACAAGCCGTAAAGCGGCCCGCGGTAAGTGGTGTTCGCAGACGTGAAGTCACAACAGGGGCCGCTCACTGAAGGCTCTCAGCTTCCATTCATTCCTTTTGGGCAGTTTGCGCATTCAGGGAGGGTCTGAACCTGAACTCCGAGCTCGCGCTGCCCTGGGGCCTGGGCGTCGGCCCTCATGGGGTGTGTCTTAGCTCGGGGCTGGCGTAACGGAGCGCCCCAGACCGGAGGGGGTGGGGGGCTTAAACCACAGAGATTTACTGTCAGTTCTGGAGGCTGCAAGCCCAGGATCAAGGTGCCGTGGATTCGGTTCTGGGGGAGGGCCTCTCTCTGGCTTGGGGACGGCCGTCTCCTCTCCGTGTCTTTGCGCGGTGGGAGAGGCCTAGCAAGCTCACTCTGGTGTCTCTTCGTGAAGGACATCAGACTCATCACGAAGGCCCCACCCTCAGGGCCTCATCTAAACCTAATCGCCTCCAAATACCACCCCGTTGGGGGTTAGGAATTTGAGGGTGACACAATTCAGTCCGGGCAGGGTGCATCCTGGGTGTTGGCTGGGCCAGCTTGGAGGCCCTGCCCTGAGTCTCCAGACAGCCTGGGGGAAGCAGGGCAAGGACGGGGGTCTAGGTGCCAGGACAGCAACCCTCGAACTTTGAGAGGTGAAGCAAAAGCATCTTCCCCCGGCCCCCATTTCCAAGGAGATAAGCAGGTGGTAAGCTGCCTCATTCTCGCCTGGATCATGGCTTCCTCTCCCTCCCAGCAACCAATTCCACCCAGATGGTGTCTTGAGTTTACCTGTCCCTTGCCTTGTCCCCCGTACTTACCTGTGGGTTCCCCAGGGGCCGGGGGCCGAGTGACGTGCGTCCACGTGCCCTGCAAGCTTGGCTCTGAGTCAGGGTGGGCCAAGCCTTCCCTCCCTGGGGGACCGCACCCTGTTTCCCTTCTCCATCTGTCCCCTACTTTGGATCTATGGGACTCTAGCAGCCAGGCAGGCAGAAGAGGCCTGGGATCTGACACCCGTGTGCCTGGGGGCAGAGGGGCAGCGAGCAGGGGGCACCCCTAAGCCAGTGGGGATCTGTATCTGGTGTCTATAATCACCCCCTCCCTGCCTACTGTCCCCAGCTGTGGGAAGTCCCTCCCCAGCACCCGCACCAAGACCCAGAAAGAGGATGACGATGGCATTGGGGACATCCACATTTGGGGCCGGAACATCTTCATGGGGTACCTCGACGATGAGGAGAAAACCCAGGAGAAGATTGATCTCCATGGCTGGCTGCGCACGGGGGACCTGGGCTTTTTGGACGATGATGAATTCCTCTACGTCACGGGCAACGAAAGGGGTGAGCAAGACCAGGCTGCAGGGTGCTCTCTGCCTCTGACCAGGCCCCACGGGGCTGCTGCGGACGGTGGTGCAGGTTGCACGCAGCACGATGATGAGGGACGACTGAAGTCCAGCTTGGAGGAAGGGGCACCCTTTGTATGCTGTCTATCTCTATCTCTGTTGTTTCTGAGCATCCAGGGGTGGCTCTGGGCTCCAGGACAGCTGACTTGATGTAGCTTTTCAGGACCACAAGCCTCCTCTCTGCCTGCAGATCTCATCACCCTCAGTTCAGGTGAGAAGATCAACCCGAACCCCATCGAGGAGCGGGTGAAGAGGCACATTCCCATTGTCCGCTACGTCGTGCTGGTGGGCCAGGACGCCCCATACCTCTGTGCGCTGCTCACGCTCAAGGTACCTCCGCTGGTTTTGAGCCTCGTGGCAAGTCTGGGGTGTTGGCTGGATCCTGGTTTCAAGATGGGGAGACTGGGGCGCCTGGCGGGGGGGGTTCAGTCGGTGAAGCGTCTGACTCTTGGTTTCCGCTCAGGTCATGATCTCGCGGTTTGTGAGTTCAAGCTCTGCATCAGGCTCTGTGCTGACAGTGCGGAGCCTGCTTGGGATTCTCTCCCTCTCCCTCTCTCTCTCTGCCCCTCCCCTACCCATGAGTGTGCACCCTCTCTCAAAATAAACCTAAAAAAAGCGGGGGGAGGGCACCTGCCTGGCTCCGTCGGTTGAGTGTCTGACTTCGGCTCGGGTCACGATCTCACGGTTCGTGGGTCCAAGCCCCGCCTCGGGCTCTGTGCTGACAGCTCGGAGCCTGGAGCCTGTTTCGGATTCTGGGTCTCCTTCTCTCTCTCTGCCCCTCACCCACTCACGCTCTGTCTCTGTCTCTCTCAAAAATAAACAAACATAACAAATTAAAAAAAAAAAAAAAAAGATGGGGAGACCGAGGCTGGGAGAGGAGAGGCAGTGGGTTGGTTGCTCAGTGCCAGCTCCCCATGTCGTGGGCCTGGGGCATTGGCTGTGCCTGTAGGGGAGAAGCTCCTGGCCTGTTTCCAGAAAAATGGCAGAGGGACTTGAGCCCAGCCCACCCAGCCCCCAGGAAGCGGGGAGGTGCTGGGCAGGTGTCCCAGGCTGAGCCCGCTTCCTCATCTGTACAATGGGGGCGGGGACCTGGCCCTCCCAGGGTCGGGACCATGAGCGCGAGCCCCGGCTCGGGGAGCCGGCCTCGGGGGCCGTGTGAGAGCCACCTGACCCGCCTTCCCCGAACGACAGTGCCAGATCAACACGGACACGGGGGAGCCTCGGAACGCGCTGACCAGCGAGGCGGTCGCTTTCTGCCGGCAGCTCAAGAGCCAGTCCACCAGGCTGTCGGACATCGTTTGTGACAGAGACCCGGTGGTCACAGAGTTCATCAGTCAGGGGATCGATGCTGCCAACGCAGAGGTCACCTCCCACAGCGCCAAGATCGTCAAGTGGACCATCCTTGACACGGACTTCTCCATGGCCGGAGGGCAGCTGGGTGAGTGGGCACGGGCCGGGGAAGGGGTCCGGGTGCGGTCGCTCACAGCCAAGGCACTGGGGTGCTCATTAAAATGCCACCATCTCCCGGGCCGGGATCCCTGGCACCTGCATTTTTAACCAGCACCTCTGAGGAATCTGGCAGGCGGTTGCCCGCGGTGGTCCCCAGGCAGGGTGGGCACAGGGCATTCGGAGACAGGCCTCTCGGACCCCTCTTCCCCGGGCCCCTCAATCCAGTCACCCCTCTGCGTCCTTAGGACAGATCTGGCTCACCGACACCTCATCCTGCGGGGGGGGGGGGGGGTGGAGGCCCCACCTTGGACGTGATTCTGTTTCAGGGGCAACCGCCAAACTGAAGAGGGCCAACGTGGGCAAGATGTACCAGCCTGAGATTGAAAGGTTTTACTCGGAGAAGAATGAATACTAGCAGTGGGGGGGTGGGGGGGGGGGCTTCCTGCTGCCTCAGGAGACCGCCTGCCGTGGGCCTCCTCCGTCCCCCATTGGATGATCACAGAGCCGCCTTCCGGTGGGAGGGAAGCCCCCAGCGATGCCCGCTACCCCTCCCCGGTTTTTCGCTAAGCCACCCCTCTGGGGCAGTGTTTCAGATTCAAAGGTAAAAGGACGATGAAAGTGGTTTCGCCAAAGCAGTGGTGTTTACCCGGGGTGGTCCTGCACCCCCAGAACATGTGTGGCGACGTCTAGGGGACATTTTGGGTTTGTCCCAACTAGGCAGGCAGGTGCTAGGGGCGCTCGGTGGGGGGAGGCCAGTCAGGGCTGTTGCCCCACGGCCCACAGTGCACAGGGGAGCCCCCCACACCAGGAAAAACTGCCTGGCCACAAAAGGTCCGTTGTGCCTAGGTAGGTGAGGGGCTGCGAACGGAAGGCTCTGGAAAAGTCAAAAACAGGGCTGATAAAGCTGCTAGGTTTCTTTCTCCACTCTGAGAATCTGCACCGTCTACCTGAGAAGCCGATCCCGCTGCACCGCCCGGTAAACCTCTCGAGAGCCGGTGCAGGAACATCCCAGCCCCCAGCCCCCCACCGCTGTTTGCAGTCACCTAGTCACCTGGAGAGAAAGGCCGAGGCCTCGCCGGGAACCCACCAGACGCCAGGGCAACACGCGCTCGACAGTTACCGTTGCAACCAAAATGCTAACAGGAAACTTCAGAACAGCAAGGTAAAGAAAACGCTCTGAAGCTCAGGCTGATTAGTTCCGTGAGGAAAGCGAGCATGCAAGCCTGTGCGGGGAAACTCTGAAAAGGGAAGAATAATTAACGAAGCCGGGGCGGGGGGGGGGGGGGGGCGCTAGTCCTACCAGAGAATAAATAAATTACAAAGCAGCCGTAATTAAAAGCTCAGGGATGGGTCGTAACTGACATCTGCAGAGGAGGGGAAGCCCGGCTCAGACAGAAACGCGTGCAGGGGCGGAGGAATGCACCAGAAACGGCGTCTCTGGCAGGTGCGGGTGAAGGAAGCACCGTCAGTCCGCCGCTGGGGACGGAGCGCCTCGCATCACTTCCGGGGCCCTCCCTCATGGTGAAACGAATTCCAGATGGGACAAACCGAAGGGTGAAGGACGGACGGAGGGAGGGAGGGAGGGAAAGGGGGAAAGACAAGAAGTCGCTGGAAGAAACCAGGGGAGAGCGAAGACCTGTAACCTCCCCACGGAACAACCACCCCGAAGCCACTGGGGGAAAAGCTTGATGTAAACGCAAGGCGTGGGCGTGGCAGGGACGCCGCGCGCCGGTCGTACAGGCAAGCGGTGGGCGGGGGGACAGAACGCGCTGCCGAGAGCTAGTGTCGTGCTCCACGAGGGGCTCCCAGAAACGACTCGCAGACACACAAGCACGCAGGTGCCTGCGCACGCCGGCAGAAGGCGGGGGGTGGGCGAGGCGGGTGCCCCGGGAGGCTGGAGACCCGGGGGCACCCGTGCACGGGGAGGGGGGGGGGTGGCTATGCGCAGTCGCGGCAGGGGACCCGGGAAGGCCGGCCAAATGAAGGAGTGCTCAGATACCCTGGGGGAAAAGCGTGCGGGTGTAGGAGGTCTGTCTTGGTCGTGAGCGGACGATGGCTCTCCAGGGACACGTAAGAAAGTGGACACGGAAAAGCCAGGAATGAGGGTCACTGCTCACTGTGCACGTGCCCTTGGAGCCTTCGGACTGGTCTTGAGTTTGCATCACTAAAATACAAACTTAAAATGTAGGATTTGAAAATATCCAAGGCAAGAGCTTTCAAAAGGGACAAAGGTGTCATACTGATGGATGAAAGAAACACATCACGGGGCGCCTGGGTGGCTCAGTCGGTTGAGCGTCTGGCTCTGGATTTCGGCTCAGGTCACGATCTCGGGGTTTGTGAGTTGGAGCCCCAGGTCGGGCTCTGTGGTGACAGTGCAGAACCTGCTTGGGACTGTCTCTCTCTCTCTCTCTCTCAAAATGAACTTGAAAAAAGATCCCCAGAATGTATGGAAACTGTTTTCACTAAAAGACAAAAAGAAAACTTTAAAGGCACCAGAGACCAGACTCAAAGAGGCAAGAGAGCAAAGTGCTGGCTTCTCAACAGAAAAGGCAGGAGGCAGACAGCCACACCCCCGCCCACCCTCAACTGCACTCGGAGGAAACACCTTTAGGAACTAAGGGTGAAACGGAGAGGTCTTTTTTGCACGAGCAGAAGCCGAGGGAATTCACTGCTGCTGCTAATTCCTCAGGCTCAAGGACCGTGATCCCAGATGGACCCACGGGAAGGAGGAGGACGCTACAAGGCGTAGACACACGTCCGCACTTGCAGGAGCACGTGCCTGGGCTTGAGTCTCAGAAATGCGCCTACGTGCCATCCCACAGGGAGGCGGACTCTCCAGGGCTGCCTCACCTGCCCGTGGGGACTCTGTCAGCAGCACCCACGCCACCCAGTGCTTGCGACGAGTCCGCGAGTCCTTCTTAGCACGGCGCCTGGCCCGTGGCAAGCCCTGCTGCATTCTCACCCCTGGGAGCCGTGGGAGCCACTCCAGATCCTGCTTCGGGAGCTCCGATCAGAAACTGTCCCAGAAGACTCGCAGCACCTTTCTCCGATAGGAAAGATAGGGCAGGGGAGGCCATTGCCCTGATGCTGGAAGTAGAAATTTTGGCTACTGCCAAGGAGAAAGGCTCCTGAGGTTCCGGTATGGCCAGCCGTCTCCCTCGCACCTGCCGAGAGCGGGGTGGAACTTTCACAGTGGCCGGGCTGCTTACGTGGGACCCCGCAAGAGCTCAGTCTCCTCGGGGCTCACTCAGCTCTGCCACACGGGGCCCGAGGCAAAGCCCACCGTGGGCAAACCAGCAGACAGGCACCCCAGCTCTCAAAAGAGGTGGTCTTTACCCACATTTTTCTACCTATCTCACCCTCTATCACCTAGCTGTCCACCCATCCTCCCATCCTGTGAAGTCAGGCTTGTCTTTCAACCCCAACCGTGCCCCTTCCCCCAAGGAAAAGAACACACGTCAAAAGCCGGACCCGAGGCCACATTTTTCCACCGCCATTCCCCTCTTGGATTTCCAGTAGTTCCGACTGTCCCTCCGGGATGCTAACCTTGCTCACCGCCCCCCTCCCCCATCCCCGCTCCTGCCGCCCAGGCTGGATGCCAGCCCTCCGTCCTCTTCCCGGTTGTACCAGGGGGAATGAAGCGGACGCATAAGGCTCTGCGCGCAAGTCTGCTTTCCCATCTGACTTTATTTCACTTTTTTTTTTTCTATAAAACTCCTCCATAATTTCACAATTTAACAAAAAGTTTAAAATTCAGGACAGAAACAATCCTGTGACTTATTACAAACACGATTCTCCTTTATTCCTTTTATCCAGGAGTTGGTCTCAGGCCGATGCGTGTCCTAGTTCCTAGTGAGACACATTCTTTGTAAAAACCCTTATGGGTAAGAAAGGTATTCGATACCTTTTGCTTTCAGGTGTCGGTTTACGTTTTGTTCAGGAGATAGCAAAACACAGGGATTTGCACTGGGGGCAGGGGACTTAACACTAAACACGCGGCAATCACAAAGTGCTGGCCCCTTCCTATGGAAGCGTCCCCAGAGCCCTTGTGGGCCCAGCTGCCGGGCAGCTGGGGGTGGGCCGGGGAGGGGGGCAGCTGGGAAGGCTGCGGTCAAGGCCCTGGTTGCCTGGCACGTCCATCAGGTGATCACGGGGCCAGCACTGGACCCAGAGCAGCTCTGGGGGACAGCACTGGGGCCTTCTGGCCAGAGGAGGTAACTGAGAAACGGGTTGGTGCTTCTGAAGGTCCCAGAAACAGCAGGAGGGGCCAGACGCTGCTGCTACTGAGGGCAGGCCGAAGCCCGGCCTTCCTCCAGCTGCTTCCTGGGGACAGCCCGGCTCCAGACAAGAACGCTGCCCGAGTCCGGTGTGGAGCCCGGGAGGGCCTGTGGCCCTTCCCAGGAGATGCTCCGGAAGGGGAAGGCCTGGCGCCCTGGGGCTCAGGCTCCCGGCCACGGCCCCCAGCAGCCTCTGTGCAGAGGGCCGGGCAGCTGCTGCCTTTCACGTAGCCCACGTCAGGCTAGTTCCTTCTGTCCACTGTCTTAGAGTTTCCAGAGAAGAGAGGTGCCCCACTTTGGAGTATTGTTGGCCTGCCTGGGGAAGGGGACCGTGACGGCACGGAGCCTGCCACACAGGCCCGCCCTCTTCCTAATACCTCAAGGCAGTGGGGTCAGGAGAGAATCAGAGCAGATGGCGAGGAGTCGTGGCGGTTTCCTCTGAAAGTTCTCGGGCCTTCCCGGCAAGTTCTGGGGATTTCACCAGGGAGGCTGAAATTTGGGGAAACCTTGGAGGCAGGTCTCCCCAGGGAGTGTTTAGGGTCTGCCTGACAGACGGAATCGGGGACACACTAGTCGGTACCCACAGGGAAGGGGAGCTTGGCACTCCCCGCATCGGAGCTCCCGACAGGCAGGGAGGAGAGGCCCTCTGAGGGTGGGCTGGGGAGAGAGGGTGAGCCCACCTCGGGGCCCTGGTCCTTTCCCCCCACACAAGTCAGGGCGGGGGCACTGGGGGATGAGAGGCTGAGCAAACAGGACCCCAGCCCCCAGGAGCCCCACCCAGGGTGGGCTAACCCCATGAGGGCATATTCTGGCTGAGAGGGTGGGGAGCCAGCTTGGCCCTCGGAGAGTCTCAGGCATGCGAGGAGTCAGGTCTCTGGACTGGCGTTGACTCGAAGGGGTGGGACGGCCAGGCCCGAACCAAGAGAGGGGTGCCCGGGAGGGCCTGCTGCCGGCTGGGCCCTGGCTCGAGGGGCTGGCTCTAAGTCCTGACGCTCCTCAAAAAACTCCACAAACTATCTCGTCTTATTTGGCAAAAGCTCATTTTTTCAAAGTTCGAAGACTCCAACGACAGAAAGGAGGGAGAGGACCCATGGAAGGAGGAAGAAGACGAGCCGTGGGGGGCAACACACGACATGGCCCGTGGCTGGTGGAGGCCAGGAGGTCTGCTCCTGGAGGCGGCCGCCGGTCTGACCAGGCGCCAAGTGCGCGGAGGCCCCTGGGTGCCGAGGCCCCGCTGCCCCGTCGTAGTGTTCGCCGGCCCTCGGCTGGGTCCTCCGGGCCACGGGAGGACGAGACATCCTCGGAGCCGCGAAGGGCGAGTCCTCCCCTCGCCTCTTAGAGGCGCCGCTCCAGCTGGGCCTCCGGCCCCGCGACAAGACCAGTGGGAACGTCTTAACCTAAAAGTCCCGCCGTACTCACCCCCCACCCCCCACGTGCACTGCTGCCACGGAAACGCACACCCGGAAACCGCTCTGGTACCTACAGTGCATACACATACACTAGAGAGAGAACTGTACAGACAGAGTCCCGGCACAGTGAGAGCCCGCGGGGGACTGCACCCGGCCTGGCGCGGCCCTGGGGCACGGTGGGTGTGTGGGAACCGTTGGGGGAGGCTGGAGGCAGCGCCCCGGCTGCTCAGAGAGGCCAGGGCAGCGAAACCATGCCGTGTGTCCTGCGGCGGAGCGGGGCCCCCACCGCGGGCCACGTTTCCTCCCCTCCTGAAGTGAGGCCTGGTGCTGCCTTCAACACAAGCTGCTTTCCGAGGGGGGCCCAGGTGACGGCCCCTGAGTGTTGGGGAGCAGCGGCGCCGGCCTGCCCCCCCTCAGCCTCAGGGCTCCCGATCCGGTGGTGGGGAGCGGGGGCCGGGAGCCGACGAGGAAAGTGCAGCTGGCCGTGCGGGCCGAGGACAGGGCGGTCACTAAGGCAGTGCTGCGGGTGGGTGAGTCGAGAGAGAGGAAGGAAGGCGGGGCCTGGGCGTGGCCTCCCGGGGCCCCCGGTGAAGAGGGCCCGGCGCCCGGCCCAGGGTCATGTGGCCACGGCCTCCAGGTAGCTCTGCAGCTTACGCACGGTAGTCTCGTCCAGGGAGAAGAGATCAAAGTCGAAGGTGGTGTTGGTGACGTTGAAGTGGCCGGTCTCCTCAATCAGGTTTACGATCTGGAAGATGGGGCAGGGCGGGCGGCTTAAGAGAGCGGGAGGCTGGTCTGGGGCTGGGGTGGCCCTGCCCCCTCCCCCCGCCCCTGTCAGGCCCTGAGGGGGAAGAGGAGGAGAAGGGCTCCCCGGGAGTGTCGCACCCCCTGCCCCAGACGCGTCTGAGAGAACCGCGGTGGCGGGGGGGGGGGGGGGGGTCCCCGCACCTGTTGCAGCACGTTGCGCTCCCTCAGGGCCATCAGCCTCCGGTGCAGCTCCACCAGCTCATCCGTGTAGGCCTGGGGGTGACGCAGCGGCGCTCAGCCGGTGGCCACAGCCCCACGCCGCCCACAGCCCCACCCACCTGGGCCCAGGGCACCCCTGGGCGAGGCTGGGACAGGGCACAGGCCGCAGGAGCCTGTCCAGCTCCGGGGGCCCAGAACTTCCCTCCCACCACCTGCCGGGCCCCACACGTCCACCTTGTCGTAGGTGCCCCTCTTGAGGATCTTCTCGGGCTTGCTGCAGGACTCCGGGCTCCTCCGGCCGGACGCCTGCAGGGCAAACCCAGACGTGCTGAGCTCTTGCCCTCACTCACCTCCTCCCCCAGCCCGCTGGAGGCCCTCCCACCCCCCCTCCAGAGCCTGCCCGGAGCCTGGGGCTGGCTCCTGTCCTCCTCCTTCTGACCCTGACTCTAAAGGCAGCCAGCCATGGGCAACAGATAGATCTCCGGGGTCTGGGGGGAACCAAGCCTCCCTCTGCCCCCACCCTCAGTCTCCATCCCTTGGAGACTACAGTCCACATCCCGCAGCCCTGCCTCCAGGACATGAGGGCTGAAGCAGAGACCTGCTCGCCCAACAGACCACCTCCTCCTCCTCCTCCTCCTCCTCCTCCTCCTCCTCCTCTGAGTGGGGGCCACCTGGGCATCCCCCAGCTTACCTTGCTGTTGGGTGGGGGTGGCTTCTTGGAGGGAGGGGGCTCCCGGCTGGGCAGGCAGGAGTCGGCACTGTTGTCACTTTCACTGTCACTGAAGCTCAACCTGAACACAGGACACAGCACCCTGTCAGGCCCCCACCACCTGCTGCTCTGGGGACCTGCGCTCCCGGATCCTGCCCTTCGTTCTTGGTTCGGCGCTCCGCTAGACCCCAGGAGACCAGCCTCACTCGGCACAGAGCCCCAGAGCAGCACGCTGGCACTCTGAGGGGCTACGTGGGGCTCCAGGGCCAGCACACAGCCCAGTGTCGGTCTGCCGGTCTCACTCCTGAGCTCAGCTCTGCTGCTGGTGACCCTGCAGGCAGAGCCTCCTGCGGCAATCTGCCCAGGGTGAAACCTCGGCTCCCACCTGAGCTGACCCCCTCTGGACGGCAGGCTTCTGGCAGGGACGTCAGGCACCCTGTGCCCGGGAATAAGCATTCAGGCTGTCTCAGGGGAAGGGTGTGGCGGCTCGGGGTCACAATCCCCAGCACGCATGAACCTACAGCCCCGTCTCTCTCACTACATCTCTTCACACAAAATATGTCGGCCCGTCCGTCGCCTTTAGCCCTCTCCAGAGTCTCTCGAAGCATAGTGAGCAGGTGTGGAGGGAACTCATCCGTGGGAAGAGTCTCCGTCCGGGACCCCCAGTCCCTGGGGACACCCCGGCCTTGCCATAGTCAGGAGGAGTCCCCCAGGCCTGCCAACATCTACCACAGGGCACATCCACCTGCTGCTTTCTCCTTCTGCCTGAAACAGGCCTCCCCACAGAACGCAGCGCACGAAGTACCCGGGTACACGGTGGCCAGAACCTTGGCCCTGGAGGCTCTGGCCTCACTCCTCCAAGGTCACGGCTGTCCTGTCCTCAGAGGGGCTTCTCCCACAAGAAGCACCAGCCCCCAGGGCCCTGCTGTTCTCGGGGGGCCCAGGGCCTGCTCTCTCCCAGACTCCTGCAGCTGCAGGTCTGCCGTGGGCGGGGAGGGGGGGGTGGGAACAGGCCGGCGGGAGGTCTCCTCGTTGCCCAGGTGGCACTGTAGTGTCCCCCATGCCTGCGGGCCCACCAGGTAGCACCTCCCAAGAAAGCAGAGGGAATAAGGTGGGGCTGTGTCAGCTCACCCCAAGCAGCCACAGTGCCAGCGTGACCCCTTCCCTGGAGCCCCAGGAAGCCCCTGAAAAGGACACTAAAGGCCCTTCTGCACATCCGGTCCCCGTGCTGTGCCGGGAGCCCCTCAGGACCGGACTGACACGTGTTAGAGCTCTCAGCATCCCGCTCCCAGTGCCGTGCACTGCCAGCACACCGGGCGGTCATTCCCGTCATCCCCCCGGCCCGCGCCCCAGTTTCCCTTACCTGGAGGGTGCCGGCAAACGCAAGAGCCCGTTTAAGGACTCTCTCGGACGCAACTCTGGGCGGCGGGCTTAACCGGCATGACTAACAGCGCCACGGCAAGCACCCGTTGGGCGTCCCTGAGCCCGCTGGGTGCAGACCCAATGCCCAGCCCATCTGAAAGATGAGCCACTGAGGTCGCGAGGTCTTGGCCTCCCAGGCAGGAGGGACTATATCAAGACAGGGCCGCTGGCTCCCGGGTCTGCCCGTTCTGCAGGCCTGGCGCCGAGGCCGGCATTTGCTCTGGGCTGCAGGCTAAGAACACACAGCCATCCCTGAGGTGGGCCCGCTCCAAGGGTCCGGGGGCGCCCAAAGGAGGAGCCTCAGCTCACCCCGCTCTGAGGAAAGGACAGATGTCACCCTCCCTGAGCCAGCAGGCAGCCACAGCAGCTCCCCACGCTGGGGTGTGTGCCGGTCCCAGGACGGTTTCCGGGCCGCCCTCACCCCGGGCCACGCAGGGGCAGAAGGGTGAGGGGGAAGCGGCCCCCTGGCCCGAAAGCAGAGGAACGAGCCTCCCCCTACACCCTGAACCGGCCGTCAGGCTGCTGTGCGCTGCCTCACTCCCCTCTCGGCTGGTGACCGGACCTCCCTCCCTGCCCTCCCTGCCCTCCCTGCCCAGCAGGCACCTCAGGAGCCGCAGCTTGGTGGAACTGAGAGAGCACGCAGCCCCCGGGGGTGCCTCGGGTGGGGTGCTCCGGGGACACGCTCAGCCCGGCCCCGCCTCCTCGCCCCCTCACCCGCCCTGCTCGCTCCCCGAGGGCCCAGGCACCTGGAGTCCCTCCCAGCATTGGTCTTCCCAGAGGCCTCCTCGCCCGACGAAGAGTCGTCTTCGTCGGATTCCTCCGACTGCAGGTCCTCCACCATGGAGCGCAGGGGGCCTGGGGAGGGCAGCAGGGGAGGCAGGCAAGGGGACAGAAGCAGGATCAGGGCTCTGCCTGCACTCCACAGGTTCCCCTGCACGCCCGGGACCACGCGGCCCTTCTCGAAACCGTGACCCCCAAACACAACCACACAAACCTGCCTCGGAGGTCCCTCTGGCCACCTGAGGTCTGCCACCCGCCTCCAAGAGCTACCCCCGTGGCCACCCCCTTCCTGAGGGACCCCCTGGCTCCCCACCCCCTACCTTCCTGGCCCTGCTCGCAGGCTTCTGGCCCCTGGCCCTGCTCGCAGGCCTCTGGCCCCTGGCCTGCAGCGGGACTGCAGGGCCCCTCCATCGCCCAGGCTGAGGGGCAGCCCTCCTCTGCTCCGGGTGTGGGGAGCACAGCCTCTGCCCGGAGTCACGGCAAGCCAGCCCCGGCCTGGGAGGGCAAGGCAGCCAGAGCCGGGGGCACAGAACCCTCCCGGGCAGCCCGCGCCCCTACGCCGGCCTGCCCAGCCCCTCGGCAACCCCCTCCGCTGCTCTGGGCCAACCGTCCGCTCCTCTCTCCAGAGGCCCACAGTTCCAGTCCCCTACAGACGGCATCTTGGTTTATATTCCTGTTACCAAGGCAACAGAGGGACACAAAGCCCTCAATTACCTTGGTCACATGATCCCGCTCGGGCAGGTTCCCCCTCCCTTCCCCATAGATAAGAACCCTTGGAGCGAGTGTGGGCTTTGAGCATCCCATCCCCCATTCCCCTCAGCGACTGCAAGTCTGAATTCCAGGCAGGCCATACCCTACCCCACCCCCCCACGATCCACTCCCCAGCTCTCCCCAACCCTTGAAAAAAGGATTCTAGGCTGTGGGGGCAGGAAAATCTTGGCCCAGTTCACCAGAAGTAATGGCTCCAGTTTGAGGGTGGGCCCCTTGCTGCCCTCACCTCAGCACCCTGTGTGTGGGCTGGGGCCCCGAGACCCACCCTGCACCCAAGGAAGGCCCTCCCTGCTCTGGGGCAGCCAAGTGGGCCTTATGCCCTCTTCCACCAAGCCTCCCCGAAGGCGTGAGGGAAGACAGAAATGCAGACTGCTGGGGTCTGAGCCTGAGTATCAGCCAAATTATGCAGCAAGAGCAGAACCTATCCTGCCCCATCCACGGAGAGCTTTGCTGGGGTGGGGGAGAGAATGGGAGCAGGGGTAGGGTAAGGATGGGGGTGAAGACTGGGGCAGGGGTGGGGTGAGGACAGGGATGGGGAGGGGTGAGGATTGGGGCAGGGGTGGGGTGAGGATAGGGATGGGGGAGGGGTGGGGGTGAAGACTGGGGCAGGGGTGGGGTGCGGACAGGGATGGGGGGGTGAAGATGGGGGTGAGGACTGGGGCAGGGGTGGGGTGAGGATGGGGGAAGGGGTGGGGATGGTGGTGAAGACTGGGGCAGGGGTGAGGTGAGGATAGGGATGGGGAGTGGGAGGATGGGGGTGAAAACTGGAGCAGGGGTGGGGTGAGTATGGGGAGGGGGAGGGGGAGGATGGGGTGAGGACTAGGGCAGGGGTGGTGTGAGGACAGGGATGGGGGAGGGGGAGGATGGGGATGGGGGGGCAGAGGAAACAGTGGTCTATCTGGGATGGGCAGCTCGAAGGAAGGAAGGAAGGAAGGAAGGAAGGAAGGAAGGAAGGAAGGGAGGAAGGAAGGAAGGAAGGAAGGAAGGGAGGGAGGGAGGGAGGGAGGAAGGGAGGGAAAGGGACCCTCCTCCAGAGGCCCACCAGCAGCAGCACCTCATCAGCAAGGCTCCAAGCCTTTGTCACACAGCTGGGCAGACCCGCGGGCCCCGGAGACTGACCCCAAAGACGAAAGACCACCAGAAAGGGCCGCATCTCACACCTGGCTGGTGGTCAGGGGACCTGCTTCTGTTTTGTTCTTTCATATGGATCCCCTGAGCTTCCAAAAACCCAGGTCTGCGGGTCTCCGGGGGCCATTCCTGGAACAGTCCAGGGCAAGGGCAGCCCAGGTGTAGGGCTCCCCCACCCTTTCCCACCATCCCCGCTCCCAGGAAGCTGTCAGTGAACCTTCATGGCAGGGGTAGCAGCGTTGAGACACGGGCGTGCCGATGCTCAGGCGGGGATGAGCCCCCATGTGAGTCGGTCACGTGGAGGAGACCGTCGCGAACCCCTCGGATTCAGTCCAGACCCAGCGCCCCCTGGCTCCAGGTGGGCGGCAGCTGCCTTTGCACAGGAAGATTCCCTTCCTCGTGCACCACGCACCTTGACTGTGGTTCTGAGACGGCTCGAAATCCGAGTCGGAGCTGGAGTCGGAGCTGGAGCTGGAGTTGGACGGGCTCGACTGGGCAGACTTCACGCGCGACAACAGGGACGGGCGGGACAGCGGGAGAGGAGACAAGGAGACTCTTTCAGTCCGAGGGGAACGAGCAGGCGACGAACGCCTCTGGCCTTCACCGAGTCTCGGCCCAGACCCCCACTGCAAAGCTCGCCGAGGCGCCAGACCCCGGCACCCCCTGCCTAAGGCACACACGAGCTGGGCTCCGTGGATGGCCCAGCTCCCGGCTCCCCCCTCAGCCCCGGGACGCCGGTTAGCATTCAAAATGCAACGCAGGACTTTTCCTTTCCCACTGAGGGACTTGACATCTCGAGCAGTGCAGGGGGACAAGGAACCAGACAAGCCGTTGATGCAGGGCAGGGGGCGCTGCTCTGTTTGTGGGCCCTCCTCTGGTGACAGCATGCCCCAGCTGGTGTGGGCGGTGCTGGTGCCGCCACAGGGCACGGCTGAAGGGTCTGGACAAGAAAGGTGGGTGCAGGGACCCCCTTCTCATCCTGCCCGTTCCTCACAGCCCATCCCAAGGCTGACGCATGATCAAAAGGCGTCTTCCTGCCACGTGCTGTCATCCACCGGGCACCTGAGGTCATGACGAGCATGTGTGCACATGACCAGCAGGTGAGGACACGGTGGCCTGTCACGCGCACAGCCGGCCAGTCACACCCCTTCTTCCTCTTTCCTTTTTGCAGCCAGCCACCCCACACTCAGCCACCAGGGGGCAGTAAAAGCCACAAGAGGACACTAGATGGCAGATAGGATGGGAGGTGGGGGGGTGGTTAAGATGCCTGGGGGTTGCGCCTCTCTTGGTGGACAGGGACCTGGATAGGGACCATTTGCTTCAGACGCATGCATGCTCGTGGCAGGGGCCTCCGGCCGTGCCACACAGAGTGCTGAGCCAGAACAGGGGCAGCGTCTGTTCCCAGGCCCTTGCTTTCTGCCAACAAGCTACTCCAAAGGGGCAGCGTGGTAAGCGTGGGCCAGGGCGCACAGGCCCCAAAGGGCATAAGAGCAGAGTCTAGAGCTCAGAAGGTCTGCCTTGGCCCAGAGTGCCCCCAATGCATGGGGGGGTGCTGCCTGAGACCAGCAAGGCTGTCCTCGGGACGGGCTATCCAGCCCTCTGGCCTCAGGATCCTCTGAAGGAAATGACGGCTTCAGCACCTGGGATCAAGCACCTCCCCTTGTCAAGAGGAGGGAGGGGGCCGGGAGACAGGCAGAGGCACCCAGCGGCGTCTGCGCAGGTGTCTCGGGAGAGAAGAGCCCAGAAGAGCCCCTGACCTGTTGGGGCAGAGGACAGCCCCTCTAGATGGTCTGTGGACCAGGGGCGGGCCCCAGCCCATGCAAGGGGCCCTAGGAAGGCACAAGTCTCCTCCTCTACAGACCCATGAGTGATCCAGGCTGCCCCAGGGACAGAATACTTTGCACCTGATGAGTTAAAGGAGTGAGTCCTCCAGGGTTTACCACAGTCTTCCAGAACCCGCTCCCACCTTCCCGACGCACCCCTACTGATGTCCCCTACTCACCCACCTTCACACTGGCCAACGATGTTCTCTGGGAAGCCCTCCCTGGGGAAACCTGGCCTGGACTGCCATCAAGCACTGACCACTGAAGAGGGCCATCCAGACCAGCATGACCCCACGACCCCCAGCAAGGGGCCCAGCTGGGCCTGGAGCCACAAGGCGCCTCCAGCATATAGACCCCTGAGTTCTTATTCTGGCCCAGGGGTGCTGCATTCTGACCCCAGCTTTGTCACCAGCATCCCCAGTTTTCAGCCTCAGTTTCCCGATCTGCGGAAGAGCGAGTGTGCCGGCCTCTGCTCAGTGTGTACAGGTGTGCGTGTGCCGGATGCTAGCACATGAAGGTCAACGCCAACTGTGCCAACGGACCTCTGGGGCACAGGCCTCGGGCAGGACTGGGCCAGGGACGTGAGAGCAGCAGGGGCTGTGGGGCGGGCACAGAACAGCAGGGCCACGTGCTAGACCAGGGGTGGCGGCAGCGCCCGGTGGGGAGACAGGTCGGCAGACTCTGGACACGGGGAGCCCCCAAGAGGCCAGCCTGGACCCTGCGTCAGAACAGGCGAGCGCTGGTGGTGTCCCTGCCGAGCAGTCGGACGTGCTTCTCAGAAGGACCTGTCCCTCTTCCTCCCACGCTAGCCCAGAGGGCAGGGAAAGGGAGCCCAGAAATGGTTTCAGCTAAGACAGCCCAGAGCAGGTGTGGGTCAGAAGTGCACAGGAGGTCACTGTGAGCGCTGCAAAGCGTCCTGGTGCTCAGGCCACACGGAGTGTCCAGAGGGAGGACAGAGGGCCTCCTGGGCCGTGACTGGATGGGAGCCACTGGCTCAGGAACCCCATGGACCAAAGAGACCACAGAAAAGCCGCTGGAGGAGCTGAGGAGCTCGGCCCAGGGACTCAGACAAGGAGCTGCCCAGCTACCTCTGAGGGCTAAGGGGAGAGGCGACTCAGGGTCCACACACTGGTCAGAGCTTTCCGGTGGTGGCGTCCCATGTGGACTCCAGGGTCGATGGCCTGAGACAGTCGAGAGAGGCCCAGGAGGCCCGAGTCTGGAAGGCTATCTCGCCGCCTCCACCAGACATCTGTGCCTGAGACCCCAGGGTTGTCCAATGGCAGCCAGTCACGATCCGGCATCCTGTTGGTGGCTGGGTCTCACGCCTACGTGGACCTCAAGTGGCTAAGCCTTGTCATTCAGAAGTCTCCCAGGATACACAGCCCAGGGCCACTCTGGGCGTCCAGCCAGCCCACTCTGAGCAGAAGCCCCCAGGTGCTCACGACGACCACACCAGGATGGCAGTGTGGTCACTGGGGCAGGACACACCATGCAGCTCAGGTGGGGTGCCGGGGGAGGCCCCCGCCTCTTCCCAATGCAGGTCCGCCAGCCCCGGGTGCAGAACGGCCTCGCTTAAAAGCGCCTGGGGTAGAAAAGAGGGACAGTGCCTTCTGGGTGTGACAAGTGCTGGGCACACGGCACTGCCAGTCCTGTGTGTGTGTGTGTGTGTGTGTGTGTGTGTGTGTCCCTAAGCTGGTGGGACGCACTGTTACCCACAGGCTCAATCATCGCCTCCACAGCCTCTGCCCCTGGAAGCCACACGCTCAAGACATCGGTGCTGCTAACACCATCCACCCATGGCTTCGTCTCTGGGAGCCACTGTCAAAGTCCCTGTGGCGCTCTGAAAAGCCACACTGGAAGGCAAGCCTTCTGCTCCTGAGAGTGAATGGGGATTCATAAACACAAAAGGGACAGTGTGGAGGTTCCTCAAAAGATTAAAAATAGATCTACCCTATGACCCAGCAACAACACTGCTAGGAATTGACCCAAGGGACACAGGAGTGCTGATGCATAGGGGCACTTGTACCCCAATGTTTATAGCAGCACTTTCAACAATAGCCAAATTATGGAAAGAGCCTAAAAGTCCATCAACTGATGAACTGATAAAAAAAATCGTGGTTTATATACACAATAGAATACTACGTGGCAATGAGAAAGAATGAAATTTGGCCTTTTGTAGCAATGTGGATGGAACTGGAGAGTATTATGCTAAGTGAAATAAGTCATACAGGGAAAGATAGACACCATATTGTTTTTACTCTTATGTGGATCCTGAGAAACTTAACAGAAGACCATGGGGGAGGGGAAGGAAAACAAAACAAAAAGGTTAGAGAGGGAGGGAGCCAAAGCATAAGAGACTCTTGAAAACTGAGAATAAACGGAGGGTTGATGGGGGGTGGGAGGGAGGGGAGGGTGGGTGATGCGCATTAAGGAGGGCACCTGTTGGGATGAGCCCTGGGTGGTGTGGAAACCAATTTGACAATAAATTTCAGAAAGGAAGGAAGGAAGGAAGGAAGGAAGGAAGGAAGGAAGGAAGGAAGGAAAGAAAGAAAAGAAAGAAAGAAAGAAAGAAAGAAGAGAAAGAAAGAAAGAAAGAAAGAAAGAAAGAAAGAAAGAAAGAAAAAAAAGAAAGGAAGGAAGGAAGGAAGAAAGAAAAAGAAAGAAACAAGAAAGAAAGAAAGAAAGAAAGAAAGAAAGAAAGAAAAAGAAAGGAAGGAAGGAAGGAAGGAAGAAAGAAAAAGAAAGAAACAAGAAAGAAAGAAAGAAAGAAAGAAAGAAAAGAAAAGAAAGAAAGAAAAGGAAAGAAAGAAAGAAAAAGAAAGAAAGAAAGAAAGAAAGAAAGAAAGAAAGAAAAAGGAAGGAAGGAAGAAAGAGAAAGAAACAAGGAAAGAAAAAAGAAAGAAAGAAAGAAAAAAAGAAAGAAAGAAGGAAAGGAAGGAAGAAAAAGAAAGAAAGAAAAGAAAAAAAGGAAAGAAAGAAAGAAAGAAAGAAAAAGAGAAAGAAAGAGAAAGGAAGGAAGGAAGAAAGAAAAAGAAAGAGAGAGAAAGAGAAAGGAAGGAAGAAAGAGAAAGAAAGAAAGAAAGAGAAAGGAAGGAAGGAAGAAAGAAAAAGAAAGAAAAGAAGAGAAAGAAAGAAAAGAAAAAAAGAAAGAAAGAAACAAAGAAACAAAGAAAAAGAGAAAGGAAGGAAGGAAGGAAGGAAGAAAGAAAAAGAAACAAAGAAACAAAGAAAGAAACAAAGAAAAAAAAGAGAAAGAAAAAGGAAGGAAGGAAGAGAAAGAAAGAGAGAGAGAAAGAAAGAAAGAAAGAAAGAGAGAAAAGGAAAAAAAAGAAAAGGAAAGGAAAAAAAAAAAAAGAAACACAAAAGGGCACTGTGGGCTGGAGCTGGTGATCCTCAGCCCCCCCACCCCTGCCATCCATCCAAGCGCCTGTTCTCTGACCCCTTGAGCCAAACAGCACTCGGAGACGGGGCTGCCACCCGAGACCCCGGTGAGGTCTGGCTCTGCAGGCAACAGTCTGCCTACTGGCTGCTTTGTGGCTCAAGCCATCTCTGATGGTGACCTTCAGAACCGCCTAGAAACGCTGACGTGGCAGGAGTCCCGAGCCTCCCACGGTGCCAGGACCTAGCTCCCAGAGAGGGGCTCCAGCCAGTGCTTAGAAAACATCCAAACTGTGTGCACAGGAGGGGGTGGTGGGAGGTATGGGGAGGCCTCGGAACCCACCGAGGCTCGATGGCCAAAGAGCGGGACGAAGACGCTCAGGGACGCCCCACTGGCACCGGGAGGGAGTCCCCGATGGCACTGACCCAGCAGCGGCCAGGAAAGGGGCAACGGTGACGCGCGATCGGCCACCGGGACCCTGGCCCGTGCAGGGGGCTGCCCAAGGAAGACAGCCGTGAACTCAAGGACAAAACTATCATGCTCGACCAGAACCGTCTTCCCCTAAGCCCTGTGTCCGGAGTTTCCCAACAGAAGGAGAGACTGAGGCTTAGCAAGGTGTGCAGGTTTGCCCGAAGCTACAGAGAGCAAATGGGGGACCCCAGACGCCAGCCTCCTCGTCTAACCTTTGGGCCAACAAGGCCCCGAACGGCTCAGAGCCAGGAGAGAAAGGACAAGGCAAGGGGGCCGGTGGGGGAAGGGCCGCCTCACCTCCGTCTTGAAGGACGCCTCATCCTCCGAGTTGGACTCCTCCACCTCCGGGGGTTTTTTGATCTCCCTGGGCTCGCTCTCGGCCTTGACTTTCTCCCCTTTGCCGCTGCCCTTGTCCTTGGCTGGCTTTTTGTCCGAGAAGGAGGAAGACGAGGTGCGGGGCGAGGTGCTGGGGGCGCTCCTGGACCCCTTGGAGCTACTCTTCTTCTGCTTTTTGGCGCTGGGCTTGGGTGAGTCGGCGGCAGCCGGCCGCTTGCTGGAAGACTTGGGCGGGGGTGGGGGCGGGGGCCCGCCCTTGGGGGACATGCTCTCCAGTTTGGTCTCCTTCAGGGCCATCTTGGGTTCCTTGAAAGCGGCCTTGGCCGGCGGGGCCTTCTCTTCCTTGGGCGGCCGGCCTTCGCCTGGCTTCCGCGTGGCGTCCTTGGTGCTCCTGGCCTGCTCGCGCTCCGGCTCCTTGGAGGGGGCCTTGCCCTCGGAGTCCTTCCGTGGCCGCTCCCGGTGCTCCTTGGCCGTCTTATGGGTCTTGCAGGCCTTGCTGCTGTCCCTGCTGGCGTCCTGAAATGCCGGGGCAGGAGGGGGAGAGACACGGTCAAGTGGCATCTCGGGGTCGCCCTGCTCCGCCTCCCCCGACCCCTACAAAGTATAATCCACCTGATTCAGACTCAGCTAGAGAAAATCTTCCATAAAGCGAAAAAGTAAGGCAGCAGGTGAGAGTTTTAAATGGAGCTGTCCCTTTAAACTACTGGGAAGTGTCAGCAGGTCCCGGGCGACTGCAGGCTAAGATGCCCCTCTGAATTGAACTGACATATTCCCTGAGGGATTCAAGAAGAGCACACGGTGAGTCAGACACGAGACAGGCAGGCCACACGTACCCACTCCCGCTCCAAACTCGCTGCTTCCCGCTGGCCCGGGGGAGCAGAGGCTGCGTGCGGCGCAGGGGGGTGGGGGAGCTGAGGGGCACCGGCAGGCGGGCCCCCCCACCACCTGGTCCCAGTGCACGCCCAGCACAGCTCTTCTTTGGTCCCCACAGCCAGCATTTACTGAGCACCTGCTGGGCTCCCAGGTGCTGTGCAGAAACAGCTCCTTAGACCCCTCGCCCTCTCGCGATCAAAGCCGCCTGGGCAGCATTTCTAAAACACACACGATTCTTGGGTCTCCACCTTGGGAATTCGGAGGGTTGAGGGTGGAGCCCAGAAGCTAGTGCTGGCCAGGCAGGTCACGGAGCTCCTGGTGGAGACAGAGGCAGAGAGGGGCCCTGCGCCCAGGCTGCTGGGAAGGCCCCTGCGTGCCTGTGCTATCTCCAAACAAGGGCAGGACCACCTACCTCACTGGGTAGTGGTGCAGGGCCTGGCAGGCAGCAAGCACTCAACCAAGGGGGGCTGCAGCCACTGCCACCCACCCCTATGCGGCTGGCACACCCTGCAGGTGGGAGCCCCATCTGACGCCTCATTTGGACCTCCTTTCTATCGACACCCCGTCGTCACCCCGTATGTCCAGGTAAACCGGACAGGTGCCTGCCGTGCTTGGCTGCCAAGGGCTCTGGCCCCACTCGGCAGGCCAGGTACACAGCCGGGCCCAGAGGCTCTCGAGACAAAGCTCACCAGGAAGCCAAGAGAGCCAGACCGGAGGGTGACCCGCACCACGAAGGTAGGGGCTCCTCTGAGGCAGCTCACCCCAAGCGCCGAGAGGACAGACTGGAGCATGTCGAGGAGGGTAGGCAAAGCAAGAAAAGGCCCAGCAGCAAGGCCCCTGCTGCCCTCACAGCCCACCATGGAGCTTTCCTGGCAAAGGGACCCAGGGACAGACAGTGCAGCCCTGAACACCTCTGATCCACTCCGGTCGCCGTCTTCTTGCAAATCCATACCCCATGTCAGTGCCAAGGGTTCGGGGACAGCCCCACATGGCCGAGGCTCACCGCCGCCTCCCTGGAGAAACATCGCTGGGTGCCCTGGCCCCAGCTCTTTATCACTGGGGCCAGGGGAAGGGATGCTCACGCCACGAGTCCCCAGCACACGGTCTAAGGGGGCAGCCCCCCTGGGGACTGGCTTGCAGAATGGGGCTCCACTCCCCAGCAAGCTGGTCTCCTGAGGAAGGAGGCCAGAAGCAAATTCCACGTGTAATTCCGGCCTCTTCTCGCAGCGTCCGTGTGCCCACTTAGGTCGCAGGAATGGGTCCAAGCACCAAGAGGCACGCCGGCCAATGCCTCCAATGCAGTTCCTACCATGCCCCCTACCCGCCGAGTCCTAGGGCCAAGCGAGCCTCCACGGCTGCCCAGGGCCTGCACAAGCAGCAACGGCCTTCGGAGCTGCAGCTCCTCACCAGGGTCTGCCCGGGGCTCCCAGACCGCGAGCCCTCTGAAATCACACGCTGACGTGAGCATAAGGTAGATATTCCCAGGGATAAGGACTCCTCCCAGTCGTATTCTCAAAGCGTTAATGACCCAGAAGTGCCTAAGAACCAAGTTTTAGAGAAAAGTCAACCAAGCCAAGTGGCTGACATCAGACAGAGAAGCAGGGTGCCCCTGGAGCTACGAGAGTACAGTTCAGGAAGAGGGGCCAACGGGGCCAACCATTACCGGGGTGGGAGCCTCCAGTCCCCGACCACCACTGCACCCTCTGGGACAGAACCATCAGGGACTGATCTACCGAGGGCTGTGGCAGCCAGACTCGCCACCGGCCCCCAGGCCCGGGGCTCCCATGGTCAAGGCCCTGCAAGGACATAGCCCTTCCCTCCTGGCCCCTCTGCCTGGCGCAGGTGGCCTGGCCAATCAGACCTTCTGGCTCCAGGCTGCCAGAGAACCAATGTGGGTGCCCAAAGGAAGGTGCTCAGCTGGAGGAAGCGGCTGGCGCACAGGCGGTGCCGTCCAAGGAGAGCCGAGAGGGACTGACGGCTCAGAAGCGGAAGGGTTTCTTTGAGGACCGTCAGCAGAGAAGAACCTGCCGTTCGCTGCCTGAGAAACCCGTGCAGGCGCCTCCTAAGTCACGCTGCCTGGGGGGCCGGAGAGAGACCCTGGGGCAGGGAGGGGGACGGAATCCTGCCTGCCCCAGCCTCCCGGACCTGGCAGATACACTCTTCTGGCTCGGGGGCTTGCTCCCAGGAATCTCAAAGACGCTGGCGACAGATGCTGCGAGCAGCCACAGATGCAGTCTTGCCGGCCACCAGGGTGTCCTTACCACCCGGGGGGGGGGGGGGGGGGGCATTTCTTTGAGACGTTTTGGGTGGCTCGCAGATGACACGTACAGAAGAGATAGCAACTCCTACTCTTTCTGTTCTGCAGAAAGTCCCGAAAAACCGTAGATGGCTGAGATAGAAACCACCAAGATCTCTAGCAAGCATCTTCCTTCCATTTAACCTCCATGTGGTTCAGGGAAGGACAGGCCCAGGAGGCCAGCATGGGGAAGATCCCAAGAGCCACACTCCATACCTGGACTCTGACCACACACATCTGGAGAACTTAAGTCAGACAAATCCGGGGATATCAGACACCCACTGACCTTGTGGAAAGTGCCAGAAAGACCCTGCCTGGGCGATGTGGCTCTCCTCCAGTGTTGCTGAAGAGTAAAGCTGGAAGACGGCCTGAGAGTTCAACCTGTCCCGCCTGGGGTGCCCCAGGTCCACAACACCCAACAGGTGAATGAATCAAGAAACACGCAAAGATGAGAAATAGATAAGCTTGTGGGGTCGGAGACGGGAGGATAAGCAGCCACCCTGAGAGCCAGATGAGCTTGGCCTCCGGGACACGGGACTGTGTGGGCGGCTGCAAGGGAACAGGACGCACGCTCATGAGTTTATATGGACATCAGGACACCATCTGAAGAGCTCCAGTGACCAGTCCTGAACAGTTCAGAGAGAAGTCACAGGAAGGCAGAGTGCCACCCGCCCAACAGGACTGAGACAAGAGGACAAAAACATTCCTTCTCGGGGAAAAATGAGCCTTCTCACCACATCGTCCCACCGGGCGCTTCCCCCAAATAAGCCTTCTGTGCTGAGAGCTGTTCCCAAAGAAAGAAGCGAAGCCTGGAACAGCCCAGGCCGGGGGTCGGGGGGGCACCCAGCCCTGGCGGATGGGGTGTCCCGGCCACGCTCAGGAGGCCCGGGAGTTGGGCAGTCAAGGCTGTGGCAGAAATACTGCGTCCATGGGCCCCAGCCGTGCAAGACTCTCAGGGCCCTGTCTTAGGAGGGAGCCCTAAGGCCCGCTGACGCAGTGGCAGCAGTGAGGACGGGGCAGAGGCTCTCTGGCCTTGAAAGGAAGAGGGTGAAGAGCCTACAATTTCTCGGCTGCTCGTGCAATCCAGCAGGGACCGACCCTCCTGAGTGGCAGGGAGCCGCCAGGCGGAGCGAAGAGCTCTAAGAGGAAGATGCCAAGGGAGCAAGTCTGGGAACAGAAGGCCCAGCTCTGCAGAGGGGGCGCCCTGAGCCCAGGACCCACCACTGGGCCCCAGTGCTCCCATGTGACTGGGCCTTCCGCCTCACTAACCTTGGAGCCGTGGGACGGTTTGGTCTTCTTGGGGTCAGAGAAGGCAGAGAGTGGAATTGTGGGTAACATGGGGTAGTCGGGGCTGGGCCTGGACACCGTTTCTGCTCCTTCGGGCATTACCATCACCTAGTGATAAAGAAGAGACAGATGTTATCAGTGAGCAAGGAGGCAAGAGGAAGTGTGCCTGTAGGAGTCCGGCCAGAGGCTGGGGGAGCTGCCTTCTGGGACAAGGGCAAGGGGGAACTGAGCGTCACTTGTCCAAAAGAATCAAAGGCGTTTCCTCCGCGAGAGGCTGGGTGCTGAGTGGTCGGAGCAAAGCGGGCTCAAGGTGGCGAGTGAAGAGAAGCTGGGGTCCCAGGATGGCTGGGCCCAGGTGTGGCCGCGTGGCCTCTGGGAGGAGAGCCCCGAGCGCGGTGGACAGAGGGCGAGGCCAGAAGACCGGCGGAGTGTGCCAAGAAGCACGAGAAGGCAACCGTGGCCCAAGCTGACCGGCACGCTGCGGTTTAGAAGGACCAGAAGCATGGTTTGGAAAGGCGAGAGGCCAGCCAGATACGCACACTGGGCAGCCGCGCGGCAGAGAGAGCAACTTCTGATGGGCGTGCGTACGGGGGACTTCACAGGGTCCCGCGTTTCCGGGGTGGGGGGTGGGGGGTGGGGGGTGGGGGTGGGGAGACGAGCCCTCCTCCACGGTCAAGCAGGTAGAAGGTGACTGAACTGGCAGCATGGGAGGCAGAGGCAGGAGAGAACCGCACGGGGGTGGGCGCAGCACGAGCCTGCGGGGGAGGGCAGCGAGTGCCCCACTCTGTTAGCCAACTGCGAGGAGGAAGGGCCTGGAGTCCTGCCAGAAGGTGCTCCCGGGATCCCGGGCTCCTGCCGCACCTGCTGAAGGAGAGAAGGCTTGGGGGCAAGTTGTCCAAATACTGACACACTGCAACTTAACACTGCTAGCAGCCAGACACTCAGAGGCAGCCTCCCAGAGAGCGACGAGACAGAACAGAAGAACGCAGCACACGTTAAAAAAAATAATCATGAAGCAAGGGGGGAAAAAGCATTCAGCTCAGTATCACGAGCACCATTAATAACTTGGACGCCTGGGACAGATTCCCTGAGCCAAACCTCTCCTCTGAGGAGGCTGGTGTCAGAGAACACGGGGTGATCCCCTCCCACAGCCCCCCGACCCCGAGGCAGCCCAGCCCGAGGCCTGAGCTCCTCCTCAGAGCCTGGCCGACCGCAACACTATGACCCACGGTGCCCAGAGCCCAGCTGAGTAGCCCGGGTCTCGGGCTCGCGAGGACGCGTGTGAGAGAGAAAGGCGACTGACGCCCTGAGCCAGGAGCACACGCGGGTCTGGGCTCCTTCACTCTCGTTTCCTCCCTCTCCCTCGTGTTCAGGTCCCTTCTCTCCCTTCAGGTTCACCTCCTGGCCTGACGCGGCTCCTGTCCCTCTGCTCTGTAACAGCACTTTGAAAACAGGCAAAGCGAACTGGCAGATCTGCTTCCTCCTCCGCCGCGGCGCTTCACGAGGACCCAGCACACCCGGTGGAAATACAGACCCTCGGCCGCAGAAGGAGCTCCTTTCTGCGCAGCTCAACTGCCGACGGGGCACCGGATGAGACCCAGTGCCGAGGGGACGGGCGGCCGCCTCCTCAAGGCTGGCCTCTGGCCGTCGGGTCCCCGCCGAGGAGGGGCCTGGCGCTCAGGCCGGTAATCAGTTCCGGTGACCGCGGTGGGGGGGCAGCACGGAAGGCCGGTCTCATCGACCCACGACTGGGCGGGTCTGCGGTCATCTGCCGCAAGACGGCAGATGCCGGCCCCACTGGGGACGCTCAACTCCAGGAGAGCACACGAGGACCCCAAGAGTCCCAGGCTGCTCCTAAGACCAGAGATCACTGCTTTGCCGTCAGCCCAGGGCAAGCCCCAGAAGCCCACAGCCTCCCAAGGGTGAGAAGGTTCCTGACCAGCCCACCGGCTCTCTGGGCAGCCCCCACAAGGGGGAAGAGCCCCTGGCAGAAACCACCGTGCTGTGGCACGCGGGCCTCGCTCTCCCTCCTCCCTCCAGGACCGGCCCTTCTTCCCAAACGGCCAGCCAGACCTGCGCTCCCAACCTCTCCCCCTGCCGCCGCCTCCGCCCTCCAGTTTTATATGTTTTGGTGATGCACACTGAACCTTCATCTCTTCTTAGCAAAGAAAAGCTCCTTACGCAGGGGACGGAGGGGGACGGCCCCTTGGTCCTGGAGCTCTGGGAGGCCCGTGGGATGTGACCTGCGTGTCTGTCTCCCACAGAAATGCTGTCTGTGGGACCCCTGGGTGGCAAGGGCTTGGGGAAACGTTTGGCAGCAGAAAGAAGGTGGACGAGCAGGGCTGGGGGAGACTGTCGACCCAGGCACCCCCTCCCCCTTCCAGAACTCCCAGGCGAAGTTCAGGACAAATGTCTCTGCAGACTGCTTCCAAGGCCTGCCTGTTTGTTCCCATCAGCCAGCACATGCTAGACTATAATCATAGGCTCATCTGTTAGTAGGAACACGACAGAACTTAGTCAAATTTTCTGCAATGAATAACTGATTCCCTTCTTTTTTTTTTTAAATAAAGCTTACAGAAGACCCAACTGAATAAATGACGAAGGACCGCTTCAGAGGCCGAAAGCAGCAGCTCAGCCCTAACTCCCTGTGTGCACTGGGCAGGTGGGCCTCCTGACCCGAATCCTCCCTGCCGGCAGCCAGGCAAATGCTCAGTGATTCTGGGTCACTAAAACGTGGCTCTGGGATGTCCCGTGTCCTTGGCCTGGCCCTCCTTCGGCCACACGGCACACACAGTCCAGCCTACAGCCGAGCACCCACCCCTCCTCCTCCTCCTCAGGCACCCCTCCTCCGGCTCTGCACTGTGCTCCCGGCGCTCAGCCGCCACACGCGCACTCACTAAGAGGCCCAGGCTTGGAGAGCTGCCACTTGTCTGGCTTCACTAGGACAAAACTGCCAGGCCACGCGCATCATCAGGGAACCCCACGGAGAGCCACTGCTGTTCCCCCCCGATGACGCAGCCCCGGCACAGCCTTGCCAATCCGGTTAACAGCTGGCTCCCACGCCTCGCCACGCTGACAGACTGGCCTCACGCCCACTCCTCCCACCCCTCCTTCCCATGAAGGAAGATGCTAATTAACCACAGTCAACCAGGAAACTATGGGGATAACTAGCGACCGGTCACTCACAGCGACAACGCCCCAGCACAGGCTCGGGGCACCCGGGTCCCACGGTGCTGCCGGGTGCCACCGACGCAAACTGCACCTCTGAGTCTCGGGCACCCGGCCAAGGCCGGAGACACGCGCCCGGAAGACCCCGAGGTACCCCCGGCACCAAGCTGCTCAACGTCAGGAGCCACGTGGGAGCCACGACCGAGCAGCCAGCGCGTCCCCAGCATCCATCTGCGCGGGGGCACACTCACCCCGCCAGCCATCAGGAGCTTGTACCGGAACTCGATGGTGGGATTGTTGAAGGTGAGCTTCTCACAGCGCAGGTGGTTCACGGGCGGGTTGCCCTCCAGGTTCAGGAACAGGTCATAGGTGAAGCAAACCTTCCTGGGCTCCTCCTTAAACAAAGAAAACAAGGAAGTTCATCTCACAGCCACGCAGAAGGGCGGGCAGGAGGCTGCAGGGACAGCCACGAGGCACGCTCCCCGCCACCGGCCCCTGCCCTTCTTTGCCCTCCGCGAGGCCTCCGTTTCTCTCTCCCGGTCCCTTATCTGCTTCCCTCTCGTGTGCCTCCTTCTCATCCATTCCGTTATCCGAAAGAAGTCAACTTCCTATTTGCACTGGACCCAGCAAAGCAGCCTCCACAACAGAAGCACAGATCGAGAGTGATGTTCTCAGACGGTCAATGGAAACATTCCTGCTGATGGCACGTGCAGCCTGGCGCACACCTTCCCCTGCAACCCTCGTGGCCCCCGTCAACAAACGGAGAGACTGAGGCCTGAAGACACTGCCGGGTGGCAGTGCTAAGATCTCATCCGACTCTGAGGCCCCTGATTCTAGGGCCTCCAGCCCCTGCTCCCTTCCTGGAAGGGAAATGTCTCCAGAGACATCCAGATGGCCAGCAAGCACACGAAGAGATGTTCAACATCACTAATGACTAGGGAGCCGCAAATCAAAACCACAACATAGCCCCTCACACCTACGAGGCCAGCAATTACTTTAAAAATGGAAAACGGCAAGTGGTAGTGAGGAGAAAATGGTGCCCTTGGGCACGGCGGCCGGAACGCACAACTGCCAATGCGGTCACTCTGGAAAGCTGTCCAGGGGTTCCTCAAGACATCCAACACTGAGTAACTATGCGACCCATGTATCCCTCCTCACATACGGCCGAGAAGTGAAAACATACATTCACGCAAACACTTGTACGTCTATGTCCACAGAACAGCATTACTCTAGACTCAAAACTGGAAGCGATCCAAGTGTCCAACAGATGAAGGGACACACACAGTGAGGTCCCTCCACACAATGCAGTATCACAGCCGCGGGCAGGACCCCGGCACCCACACCCGCCGCCCCGCGGACGGACCCCGAACACGCGACGCTCAGGGAGGGAACCAGACACGAGAGGCCACGCAGGGTGTGAGTCCGCGTGTGTGAAACGTCCAGAACAGGCTCATCCACGGACAGGAAGGGGGTTCGTGGGTGCTGAGGCCTGGGGGAAGACTACTGATGGGGACACAGTTGCTTCCCGGGAACAGGGAATGTTCTAGAATTAGAAAACTGTGATGGCTGCACAACACTGTGAATATCCTAAAACCACTGAATTTGTATGCTTTCAAAGGGAATTTCCTGGTATGTGAATTATACGCAATTGCTTTACAAGCCCTCCAGCAGGAGAGAAGCCCAGGGGTGCAGGTTGCTGGTGAGGAGCTCTCGGCAGCTGGGAGGAGACCCAGGACACGGCAGTCAGGGGTGTGAGGAAGGGGGGCTCCGTGCACATGCCCTCTTCCTTCCACCCAGACCGGCCGGGCCACAGCCCCGGGAGAGAAGGGGGCAGAGACGGGGGCTGAGCCTACATTCCCCCCGCTCCAACTGCAGCCAGGGCCCCGGGCCACCCCACCTTCCCCCTCAGTCTCCACAGCCAGCGCCATGGTTTATAGGAGCCACGTGAGCCCTGTGGGCCTTTCTGAGCTCTGATGAACGGGCAGCGCGTGGGAGTGGGGACCTGACTGGCCCCGAGCCTGCTTCTGGACAGAGGGGACACCAGTGGGGCCCCGCTGTGCCCTGCGTTCAGGCCACAAAGGTAGAAGGCACACCTGTCAAGTAAAAGAGTTGCAGACGCTGCCTTTTGGGAGCCTTGAGCCTGGTGCAGGGAAGACAAGCAAACAGGCCTTCCCAAGCCAGTGCCAACCAGGGAGGGGACACTGGCCTCGGCCCTCCTCCCCAGCAGCCCTTGGGGTCAGCGAGAGTGGTTTCTACCCCGGCTGGTCCCATCTAAACCACACCTGGCAAGCCTTCTCCTGGCCCGAGGCAGACACGTGACCTGCTCTGAGTGATGAGGTGGAGCGGAGGGCAGCCTAGGGACAGCTTTCCTTCCCAAGTCACACACGAAGCACAAGAAAAAAGGCCCAGCATCTCTTCTCCCTACCTAGTCGGGAGCTCAGCAATCCCGGAAGAGCATGCAGGGAAGCCGCGAGGATCTCTGGGCCACGAACACCGGCCGGCTGCTTTCCGACGTCTTGTTGAAGAAGAGAAAGGGCCCCCATAAAGCCCCCAAATGCAGCTGACCCCCTCCTCTGTGCCTGCACTGTTTTGTGCCCAACCTAACGGAGGCACTTGTCACAGTGGGTATGTCTCCCCACCAAACTGGGAACCCACTGGAGGCAGGGGCTGTGGGGACCCTGGTCCCGCACTCAGGTGCTGGCCTAGGGAAGACCCTCCATTTCTGTCAAAAGACTGAAACACTAAGATGGACAAGAGTGGGGTGTGAGCCAACAGTGTGGGTGGGGAGGGGTCGGGAAGGCCCCGGGGAGGCTGTGCCAGATGTGGAGAGTGGCTATGAGTTGATCAGGGAAGGAAGGGGGTGAGGAGAAGCCCCACAGGCCACAGTGTCCTTCCGGAGCCCTGCGAGTCCACATGGCCACAGCTGGGAGGGGAGGGGGGACCGTGGTGGCAGTAGGTGACCGGAAAGATGGACCTTGGCCACATCCTGGGGGCAGAGGTGTCTACAGGGGGTTCTGGGCTCAGCAAGAGCGAGCCCACGGGCACCTGGGTGGCTCAATTGGTTAAGTGTCTGGCTCTTGGTTTCAGCTCAGGTCACGCTCTCACGGCTTTGTGGGTTTGAGCCCCACATCAGGCTCTGCACTGGCAGCATGGAGCCTGCTGGGGATTCTCTCTCTCCCTCTCTCTGCCCCTCTCCCACTCATGCTGTCTCTCTCAAAATAAATAAACTTAAAAGAGGAAGGAAGGAAGGAAGGAAGGAAGGAAGGAAGGAAGGAAGAAGAGGAAGGAAGGAAGGAAGGAAGGAAGAGAAAAAAAGAAAGAGGGAGAAAGAAAGAAAGAAAGAAAGAAAGAAAGAAAGAAAGAAAGAAAGAAAGAAAGAAAGAGCCCAGATCTGCATCCCAGGAAGCCAACACCCTCTGGCCTGCAGGACACCACCACTGGGGGCGAGGTTTGAACCTGGCAGATAAAGGAAGCCAAAAAACAAAACAAAACAAAACAAAACAAAACAAGAAAACCGTATCAGACATCTGTCCTGTTCCACTAGGTCAACACAGAAGCTACGAGAGGCAGACCACGTGGGTCACTCCAGCTGACGTGGGCACCACTGCTCTGTGCCTCCTAGCGGGTCAGTGACTGGGGAGCCGTCCGTCAACCGTGGCCAGCATCACACAGGCCACAGATGAGACCGATGCGTCACCTTCCGGGGAGGGCTTCACCTCCAGATGCCGGTTCGAGTGAACCCGGGGAACAGACGCAGCGGAGGATGCTGCTCAATAACGAACGCCGCGGCCCGAAAGCCACAAAATGCCGGCGATACCAACTCCACAGGGCAAATGGCCTGGTTTCCTCGACAAGTCAACTGCAGAAAAGAGCAACGGGCGAGGGAGACTCCCCGTCTCCGCCCCTTACCAACACGTGAGCCGCAACACGGTGGTCGTGTCTACATCCCGATTCAAACGGAAAAACAAACTTTTCACAAAATCCCTCGGGTGTGAAGGGATGGTCAACGTGCAGGTTCTGACACTGATATTTTATTGAAAAGCAGTCCCCATCTCTTAGAGACACGTTCTGAAACAGTGACACGGGAAGTGACGATGTGTGGGGCGTGCTCCAAAATGACACAGGCAGGAAAGTGGCAGGTCAGAGGCGGTAAGTGCTGGAACCAGGGGATGGCCACGGTGGGGGGGCTTGCCACAGCACTCCGACTACCTCGATAGATGTCTCGTCGTTTCCTGAAATTTCTGTGAGTGGACACAGTGCCACGAAGCCACGCGCTTGGCGGAGGAACTCGGCGAAGGGAACGACGTGTCAGGGAGGGGAGGGTGGCTTGGGGCCTCCGGGTCACCAGCAGGAGGTGAGCAACCTTCGGACGACCCTGCGAGCACAGGGTCAGACTGGGCCGGGAGCTCGCTTCTCACTGGCCACGTGGCCTTGGTCACCAGGCCTGTCCTCCTAAGCCTCGGTTTCTTCAACTACGAGGGGGAGTATTTGATGAGACAAAGCAGCAGCCGATTGTCTCAGTGATCAGGGAAGCTGTTGCTTTTATCAGAAAGAGATCCAGGCTGCAAGAGGTCACCTGGGACACCCACAGACAGACGGTAACTGAAGCCACAGGACTCCCCAGCAGGAAAATGGGAGCTCCCAGGCACACTGAAAGGCTGCCCCGGATCCTGCACTCAAGGCATGGACAGAAGACAAAGGCCTGGTGCCGAGCGGGGGCGCCCGACATTTATCACGGCCGGGCACTTTTTCTAAGCACTTGACATGTACTACTGTGTCCCAGCCTGAAGCACAAGTTCTCTCACTGGCCCCATTTCACAGATGAAGAAGCTGAAACGCAGGTAACCTGCTTGGTGCCACGCGGCTGGCAGGACTCACTCGGGGTGGGCGGTACTCTCTGGAAGCCGTGGCCCTCGGAGGAAAGCGGGAGGGACGCTTACGACTCCCCAGATCTGGGCACGCAGCATCTGGGCTGGGCAGGGGCCCTCCCCCGAGTGCCCAGAGGGTGTCCTGCTCTACTGACCTGGGATTGGCGGCTGGCAGCTGACGTGTACGTCACAGCACGCTGACGACGGCTGATCAGAGCTCCCTCTGGTAAGACCTCAGCCCGCTGCAGCTTAGGAACTTCCAAAAGGGTGACGCCCCCTCCCCGGGAAACCAGCCTGCTTCTCGGGAGGCACAGGCAGCGAGGAAATGCCTCCAAGAGCCAGCAGCATGTTCAGTGAGGAGTAGCCAAGTTCAAGGTGTGCTGGGCCCACAGTCCCAGGAGTAACATCCCTGTCCTTCCAGCCAGACCCTGCCTACGTGTGGACGGTCTCTCTCAGCAAAGGCAGCTGAAGCCGGCCCCAAATGGTCTCGGCCCAGGCCACGGGCGGCCACCCACCGCCCAGGATACTGGCCGCAGGCCAGCGTCTCTCTCCAGACTCAGCAAACTAAGACCCAGAAGAACTGGCCAAACTGGTGCCAGCGCCCAGAGCTGATGGCGCGTGGACCTGTCCACAGCTTTCGGGCAGTCCAGGCCACAGGAGCCCTGGGGGCATGGGCCCACAGCCCTGGGGCCAGCCGCCCACGCCTGCGGCTTCTGCTGCTGCCTCTCCAGCACCCGGGACCCTCCCCAGAGCTGTCTCCAGGGCCCCGCCCTCTTCTGCAGCCGGCAGAGCTAGCCCTGGAGGACCCTGTGTGCGACCAGAAGAGGAGCTGGCCCTCACTCCCCCGGGGTTCCAGAACTCACTAGCTGAGGACGACCTCGGGGCAAGTCCTTGTCATCTTGGCCCTGCCCACACTTCCTTCTAGGGGCCTGCCTGCCACCTCCCTGTTAGAAGGCCCTGGATTCAAACACAGTTAAACCTGAATCTGATCGTGGCCCTGTATCTAACTGCCAGTTTACAGGGCTGCTGTCAGCAACATCCCAACGGGGCAAACCATACAGCTGTGCAGAATGCTTGGCAAGGCAGAGAAAGAAAAGACTTAAAGAAGCTTAAGAAATGCAGCAACCAATTGCGAGGCACCGACCTTGTCTGAATCCTGATGTGAACAAATTATTAAAATATATATATGTGTGATCACACGAAAGCTCTGACATCGGATACTTGATATTGAGAATTATTAATTTATTAATTTCCAACGTGATGATACCACAGTTAGGTCACTTTTACAAGACTCTTATCTTTCATACACACAGACTGAAATACTTTCGAATTAAAAGACAGGATGTCGTGGACTTGTTTCAAAATAATCCCGGGGCACCTGGGGGGCTCAGTCGGTTGAGCGACCGACTTCGGCTCAGGTCATGATCTCGCGGTTCATGGGATCGAGCCCCGCGTCGGGCTCTGTGCTGACGGCTCGGAGCCTGGAGCCTGCTTCCGATTCTGTGCCTCCCTCGCTCTCTGACCCTCCCCCGTTCATGCTCTGTCTCAAAAATAAATAAACGTTAAAAAAAAATTTTGTTCAAAAAATAATCCCACGGCCAAAGACGAAACGGGCACTGTACTCAAGTAAGTGCTGGTGTGGGGCGGTTCGCTACTCTCCACTTCCGCATATATTTTAAGTTTCCTGTACTGAGACTTTTTTTTAATGTTTATTTATTTTTGAGAAAGAGAGACAGCGTGAGTGGGGGGAGGGGCAGAGGGAGAGGGAGACGCAGAATCCAACGCAGGCTCCGGGCTCCGGGCTGTTAGCACAGAGCCTGACGCGGGGCTCGAACCACGAATGGCGAGACATGACCTGAGCCGAGGTCGGACGTTTAGCCAACTGAGCCCCCCCAGGCGCCCCAGTATTAAAAGACTTTAGCATACAGACAGGGCCCCTCATGGAGCACAGAGAAGACCAACGAACCCCACCACCCCTGGGGTCCTCTTTGACCACCGGGTGAATGCCCCGCCCTCTGCTTCAGGCCGCCAGCGGCACGACTCAGCGAGTCCTCCCTGGGGCCAGGCGCAGCACCACAGGCTTTACCCAGCACCTTCTGTCATCCTCACAAATGCTCCGGGAGTGAGCCACTGCTCCCGCCATACGTCAGGACAGGAAACTGAGCTTCAGTGGCCTTTAATCATTTTCCAAGGCCACACGGAACCCACAAAGGTCAGGCGCTCGAGTCCATGCATCACAGCCTCTGGCATCTTCCTGTGGACGCAGCTCCGCCACGCCCAGCCCTTGGTTCCCCATGGTGAGCCCACAGGGACTGCTGCCAGGGCGACAGGAGACACTGCCCACTGTCCAGTAAAGACAGCCAGGGAGGCGCCGTGGAGAACCTATGTTGGAAAGCAAACACCACCAGACCTAGAAGTCCACTTCCAAGATTCCAGATGTTCAAGGAGGGTCACTGAGGCATTCCTGAAGTGAGAGGCCTAGAGATGCCCGGTGCCCCTCAACAGGAAAAGTCAGGGACATTATGGCCGGTCTAAGCTAAGGGGAATGCCACACAGCTGTCGTAAAGAACGAGGTCAAGCTATGGGTACTGATGTGGGAAGTCCACAGAGATTTCTTCCCTCCCTCTCTCTCTCTCTCTCTCTCTCTCTCTCTCTCTCTCACACACACACTCACGCACACACACACATGCACACGCACACACCCCATAGAAAAAAAACTGTTTTTGGAAGGACTTCACTAATTGCTTACGTTGGTAACTTCAAGGGAACGGACTGGAGAGAGGACTCCAATTCCTAGCCCGCTACACACATCCCCCCTGCAGTAAGATGCAGAAAAATGACTTTAAAAGGCTTAAGGAAAACAGTGCAATGAGGGCTGAAAACCATGGACTTCTAGGCCCAAGACCTCCTGCATGCCAAAGCAGCTCTGACTTCCTGTGTGACCCTGGACAAGCCACCCCACCTCTCTGAGCATCGATGAGAGGAGGAAAGAACACCACAGGGTTCTGGAGGCACAAAGGAGGGAGAAATGACCGTGGCTCCGGCCTGTCCGGGACCCCGCCCACCCTCCCCCGAACTGCTCAGCCACGACTAACACAGGACAACCTGTCTCAGTCAGAACCGAGGCTGGGGGAGCCCACAGCTTGGCCCTGAGCGAGCGCAGGACTGTGCTAATGTTGACATTACGGCCTGTCCCACCCTACTCATCTGTGCCCCACCCTCACTTTGGGGGGGCGTCAGCACAAGTGACTCAGTTATGTGACTCCCATCTTCACAGGAAACACATTAATCAGTCAGGAGAGATTCTGGGGGAAGCCGACCCCAGGCCGATTCTTCCACTCCCTTCTCCAGGAGCCCAGGAGAAGGCACTGGTGGGAGAGCCAAGTAGGAGGGTCGACTGTCCCTCCTGGTGACCCAGGGTAAGGCTGAGCCTTTTCTTAAGCACATCTGCTCTTCTGAGGTGCTTCTCTGCCCCTCTCCAGACACCGCCCTCTAGGAAATACAGGTGTTTCTGGGGTCCCACACGGAGGAACAGAAGGATGCTGCAGGGAACGACAACCCAAGTCGCACGGCTGGCATCCATGCGGCCTGTCACAACTCAGCAGCCCCCTGACCTTTCCCCAGGTCTCCCGGCACAACGTCCCTCCCGTTCTGGCTCCTCAGCGATCCCCCAGTGAGGGTCAGCCCCCTCGGCTGCATCAACCAACCAACTGTCCCCCTGCAGAGGAGCCACCAGCAGCCAGCTCCACAGGGGGCTCTGGGGAGCCCTGGGGAGCCTCCGAAAGCCCACCCAGGCGTGGCCAAGGGGCCAAGACGGTGGCGACTCTAGAAGGGGCAAGCCGGGTGGGGAGCATGTGGGTTCCCCACCCAATCACTCAAGGCACACTTTCGCCCACCAAGTCTCAACTGAAACAGGGCAGGTGGGCAAAGCCGAGCCTGGCCCTACGCGAGAGGGCGTTTGCAGGCCAGGGCCCTTTCCACTCCAGAGGCGGGGAGGGGCGGGAGAGCACAGGACTCGTTGGCCCTGGGACTGCCCGCCAGCTCGTCGCCAGTCCTACCATAGTGCCTACAGAGCTGTCGCCCCAAAACAGAAGTCGGCCAGGATGTGTCCAGGAAGATGCCTCTGAGGGCTTACACGGAAGCTGGCAAGCACTGTTTTAACTTACTTTAAAAGAAAACAAACCCTTCCAAATAAAGCCACACAGACTCCCTAATAAAATGTACCAAAATGCCCTTCCTGTGACCTCAGATACTAGCATCTGAGTAAAGCCCAGGAGGGTCAGGGAAGGCCAGGACTCACTGTCCAATAATAGCCTGTTGTGGGGGTGGGGGTGGAGACGAGGGCAGGGAGGAGGTGTAGCCGTAGCAGCCAGTAACCAAAATGAACTGGCTCGCACTTGACCACTTCTGAAAATCGGGCTTTCTCCTCCAGTCAGCACACACACCTAGTAGGTTTCTTTTCCTCCTCGCGGACCAGAGAGTGTGATCACAGTGACGGCACATCTCACCACAAAACGGTGGAGCTGCGCGTTCAAAACCCACATGCGTCCGGGCCAGTGTTCCCTCCCTGACAAACACCCACAGGGCGCAGGCGGGCCCCACGCGGGTGGAGCTTGAGAAATGAAAAGAGCAGTGGCTTTGGGCGTAGGAAAACTCGCTCCCATTTCACAACTGAATTCTCTTCTCTCCTCGCAGTTTTGCCAATAGGAACCAGCTTGAATTTGAAAACGGAAAAACCAGCTCTAAGACAATTCCCAAGGAAAATGAAAGCACATCAAACGATGCCTTAAATCTAGAACAGCTAGGGCCCAGCTAATGCTGGCCTCGGCTGATGACTCAGAACCAAACCAAAACAACTCCACGCCAAGGTCGATCTGCCTCGGACATGAGCAGGCACACTGCAGGGTCACCAACTGGCACAGCTGAAGGAACCCGCGAGAGCTGGCCCTAGCCCAGAGAGGAAGGGGTATGAGGGAAGGGCACAGGCCACGTCCTCAAGGGCCACGTGCTCAGGGAGGGGCAGCAGCCCCCCAAGTCCCACCCCAGCACCTGCTCATCATGCCCACGACCAAGCCCCGGAGCCTCCCTCCCACGTAGACACTGGTGTCCGCCCTCTGCCCCCAACGCCTGCCTCTGGGACGAAGACAAGTACTTCCTGTTTGGCAGCCACTGAATTACTTCCGGGAAAGGTTGGACCACATCTGCTTTGTAATGTGACTGTGCCGCCACAAAACAGTCCGGAACGGGCATGAGACGGGCACTTTGCTGGGGATTCTGGAGCCGTGGCCAGAGGGATGGGAAGGACTGACGCTTCACTGAGGCCCTGATGGCACACCCACTCCCTAAAGGCCTGGGAGGCCTTTGTATAAGCAAGTGACACCTCCTACTCCCGGCTGGCACACTCCAGTGGCTCCCCAGTGTACCCGGGTTGAGTTGACCCCAGACTCCCCTCCGAACCCAAGTGCCCCTGACGCTCCACCCCACCGCGCCGCCACTTTCAGCCTGGAAGGGGGTCTCCCGGTCCTTTCCACCCCACTGACTCCTACCCACTCACAAGCCTCAGAGGAGTCTGGCTTCCTAAGGGAAGCCTTTCCCTACGCATCCCCCAGCTCTCTCTGACCGAGTCTGCCGCAATGCCCTCGCAGTATTAAGATAAAGACACTTGTATCCAGAGCGCATTAAGAACCCTTAAAACTCAACAATAATGAAACTAACCCAATTTTTTAAAAAGCCCCTCTAAAGTTCAAAACACTTCACCATGGGAACTATATGAATTGCAAACACATGAAAAGATGCTCGGTGTCATCAGCCAGCAGGCAAGTGCAAATCGACACTTAATGAGAACTTACTAGTTTACACCCACTAGGATGGCTGGAACCAAAACGACAGGAAGTGTCGGTGAGGATGGGGAGAAAGTAGGACTCCATTCATCTCTGGTGGGAACGTAAGCTGGTGCGGTTGCTGCGGAAAAAGGCATGGCGGGTCCTCAAAACATTACACAGAGGGGCGCCTGGACGATTCAGTCAGTTGGGCATCCGACTCTGGATTTCGGCTCGGGTCACGATCCCAGGGTCGTGGGATCGGCCCTGCATCAGGCTCTGCGCTGACAGTGCAGAGCCTGCTTGGGATTCTCTCTCTCTCTCTGCCCCTCCCCTGCTCTCTCTCTCTCTCAAAATAAATAAACTTAAAATACATTTAAAAAAATTAAACAGAATTACCTTAAGATCCAGCAATTCTACTCCTACGTATATGCCCCAAAGAAGTGCAAACATTTATCTGTGCAAAAACTTGTGCACAGAATTGCTAACAGTGCAAACAGATAAACACAACCTAGTCCATCCATACAGTGGAGTACGTCCAGCCGTAAGGACTGAGGCACTGAGGTGTGCTACAGTGGGGATGAGCTCTGAGAACAGGCCGGATAAAAGATGCCGGTCAGAAGAGGCCACAGACCGCGTGACTCCACTTGCATGCAAGGTTCCAAACAGGCAACTCTACGGATAAAAAGTAAACCAATGTTTGCCAAGGAGGGAGGGAGGATGAGGAGTGACTGCAAACGGGGACGGAGTTTCTTTTTGGATGGAGTGTTCTGGAATTCGTGGTGACGGCTGCACTACTCCGCAAACACTAAAAGCAATGCCGTGTACACTTTAAAGCGATGGATTGTATGCTTTGTGAATTATAAATCCATAAAGCTATGTTTTAAAAAGAGAGACAGGACGGCACCATCCACGCGGAAAGCAGAGACTAGCGCCCATGCTCAGCCCAGGCGAGGGCACCGCTGGAGCCCTGAGACACGCCTGCTCTGTGCGACCAGCCGTCGCACGTGAGCTGGGACCATGACCCCCGTGCGCCCAAAACCTATGTTCACACAAAAACCTGGACGTTTTTGTGCAAACGTTCAAACGTGCAAACGTTCAGGGAGACCTTGCTCACGATCACCCAGAACCGGGAACAACCGAGACGTCCTTCACCTGGCAGACGGGTAAGCGGACCACAGGGCGTCCACATGGTAAGAAGGAACGAGCCGCTCACTCAGGCAATGACGCGGGTGAATCTTAAGTTCTGCAAAGTGAGGGAACCCAGACACCAAGGGCTACGTACTGGACGGTTCTGTTTACACGGCAATCTGGAAAAGGCAAAACTACAGGGATGCGAAACGGATGAGTGGTCACAAGGGACTGTGGGGGCAGGGGGCTGACTTCAGAGGGGTGGCGTGGGGGGCCACGGGGGAGGACGGCACCGTTCTGCACTGTTCCGGTAGATGATGGCTGCATGTCAAGACCCGGTGTGAATTTCACCGAAAACAAACCGAAACAATAAGGATGGACAGCTGGGCAGGGGCAGGGGGCCCAAGGTGCGACGTAGGCTGTGACCAACGAGCCTTGCCGTATTCCAAACGTACGACAGAACCGCATCGGCGAGGATGTGGGAAGCAGCAGTGTGTTTGAGCTACGCAGCAGAAGGCCGAAGACAGGAAGAATTACACACAAACACTGTACTCAAGCTGGTAAATGTACTTCTTCCATGAGTCCTGGTCAGCAATTCGGAAACTGCTTTCCCAGCCCACTGGAGTTCAACAATAAGCAAATATATGGTAGATAATGAGGGTCGGGTTTCTCCCTTCGGAGAAAGTTAGAATTAGCAATGGAGGAATGCTAGAAGAAACTTGTTGGTGCGGGACTGGAGGTGAAGGCCCCGGTATGAACCGAGGTTCGCTGTGATATCACACAGACGCAGAAATGACGCAGGCAGGGGTGGTGAGCACAGGTGACCCTTGAACAATGCGGGGGTCGGGGCGCCGAACTCCTCCCACCCCCCCCCCCCCAGCAGTCAAAAACCTGCCTAGGAACTTTTGACTCCCCCTAAACTTAACTACCAACAGTCTACTGTTGATGGGAGCCTTATCAATAATATAAGGAGGATAAACACATATTTTGTATGCTGTATTATTATATCCTGTATTCTTTATTTTTTGATGTTTATTTATTTTAAGAGACAGAGCAAATGGGGAAGGGGCAGAGAGAGAGAAGGAGGAAGAGAGAGAGAATCCCAAGTAGGCTCCATGCTGCCAGCACAGAGCCCGACACAGGGCCCGAACTCATCAACTGTGAGAGCATAACCTGAGCTGAAATCAAGTGGGACACCCAACCGACTGAGCCACTCAGGCGTCCCATATACTATATTCTTTAACAATAAATTAAGCTAGAAAATGAAAATGTTATTTAAAAAATCATTAAAAAACACATTTACGGTACTGTTATTTATTAAAAACAATCCACATAGAAGTGGACCCACACAGTTCAAACCCGTGCTGTTCAAGGGTCAACTGTAAAATGCATGCATTTCCCAGCTCTGTCCCTGGAGAGGCCCAAACACAGTGATATCACAGCAGCAAAAAGCACACTTCACTCCCAGATCTTGGCTTTTACATACCATTCTTTAATAAAAGGGACCAGGACTCCTTTAGAGATGGCTGATTCTAGGGCTGGGGCAGGGAGACCCAGGATGAGCCTGTGGTGCCCGAAAGTGAGAAAGCACCCCAAAAACCATGATGGGAACATAATGAAAGGGCACAGGGGCCCGCCTGAGGGAGGTCCCAGTGGCCACAAGAACAGTTTGAATAACAATGGGACTCGATTATAATCCAAAGGAAAAAACCAAATATCCACGAATCCACACTGAAATAAATGAATGAGTGAATAAATCTGTAAATGGGGGATAAGGGACAACTCTTCCTTACAGAAAAATTCCAATTAATAAATTCAGAAATAAAGGAAACAGAAATCCCCACAGAACACCCCTGATGGATGCTGAACTTGAAAAGGTTGGGATGACACTTGGAAAAGAAACAGGTTATCCGCACAGTTGCAAAGAATCTCCCCCCAAACAGCTGTAACAATGTTACTACGGTGGTCTGAACCACCACTGCCAGGATACCAAGCCGAATTTCTCTCCGCCTGAGTGTGGCCTGGACTGGACTTGCTTCTAATAAGTAGCAGAGTATGCAACCCCACCTAATCACGAGGAAACACCACACGAGCCAAGCTGAGGGGCACTCTTCAAAATGCTAGGCTAGCATATTTTTATTTTTTATTTATTTTTAATTTTTGAATAGAATTTAATATTATTAAAATGTCAAGATCATAAAAGACCAGCAAAAGCAGAGGACTTGTCACAGAATGAAGGAGAAAAAGAGGCATGATGCTAAATGCAACGTAGGATCCTGAATAGATTCTAGAACAGAAAAAGAACACTAGGAAATGGGGAAATCCAAATAAACTCTGTTAATAAAAGTCTGTAAATTCAAATTAATATTGTGTGCCATGGTCGTGGAAAATGTTAATATGAGGGGAAGCTGGGTGTGAGGTACATGAGAACTCTTTGTACAACCTCTGCAACTCTGCAAATTACTTCAAAATTAAAAGTTATAAAAAAAAATCCGGATGATGAGACAGTCCCTGCTCGCTTGTTAGTGAAAGATCTTTACGTATGTTTGGAGCAACCTGAGTTTGTGAATCTGCTTCTTTCTTTGAATGTGAATTTTATGGAATCTAAATACAGACCAAGTCTTTCTGAATAGGGGCACCTGCGTGGCTCAGTCGGGTGAGCGTTCGATTCTAGATTTCGGCTCAGGCCGCGATCTCACAGTTCGTGGGATTGAGCTCCGTGGTGGGCTCTGCGCTGACAGCATGGAGCCTGGCTGGGATTTTCTCTCTCCCTCTTTCTCTGCCCCTTCCCCGCTCGTGCACATGCACACTCTCTCTTAAAATAAATAAACTTTTAAAAAATCTTTCTGATAAAATTTAGCGTCCAAATTGAGATGATTCAGTAACTGTAATACACACACCAAAGTTTAAAGGGTTGTATGAAAAGAGAATACAAAATATCTCAGGGATTTAAGAATACTGGTTACGTGTTTGGGGTGACTGGGTGGCTCAGTCACTTGACTGTCACACTTCGGCTCGGGTTATGATCTCACAGCTCATGAGTTCGAGACCCACATTGGGCTCGCTGATGCCGGCACAGAGCCCACTTCAGATCTGCCGTCCACCCACCCCCCTTCTCTCTGCCCCTTCCCTACTCGCACTCTCTCAAAAATAAACAAACCTTAAAAGACAAAACAAAACCAAGAATACTGATCGCATGTTGAGATGATGTTTTAGATATAGTGGGCTAAGATACATTATCAAAATTAATTTCACCCATTTCTCTTTTGGCCTTTTTTAATGTGGCTACTAAAAACAATTTAACTACATGGGTGGCTTAAATATTTTACTGGACAGCCAGAGTACAGGACGTAATTCACTCACTGAGACAAGAAGGGCTTCAAACGCGTCTGGCCGCTTCCAGAACAACATGCAGATGCAAAGGGAGCATTTCAGCAAAACTCCACTCTCTTGATCCCTAGGACACTTAGGAACCGATTTCCCTGTCTGAACCAGGTCCCCTGTCCTGGGGCAGCACTAGTACGTTCTCCTGGGCCACAGCCAACACTCTACTTGACTTTCCAAAGGAATAAACCAACCGCAGCTCCCAATCTCCCAATGGCTTCTGGATCAACATGTGATCAGAGGGCAACCATCTGGATCCCCATGGATCACTTAAGCTCCCAACTCAGGGAACTCAGGTCACCCATTCACTCTGCCCCATGATGTGCTTTAACTGTTGGCATTTAAAAACAGGGGCCTATCCAGAATTCACACAAAATTCTCACAACTCAACAACAAAAAGACAAACTACCCAATTAAAAAATGAGCAAAAAGACTTGGGTAGATGTTTCTTCAAAAAATAGGCAAGTGGGCAACGAGCGCATGAAAAGATGCTTGGCATCGCTCGTCACCTGGGAAACGCAACTCAAAGCAACCACGAGATGCCACTTCACACCCTCTAGGGTGGCTAGGATGGAAAAGATTAATAAACGGAAAAAAAAGAAGGAAGGCCGTGGCAGCAAGGGTGCAGGGAGAAGCGGGACCCTCATACACTGCTGGTGGGAACGAAAAACCATTCAGCCACTGCACAGAGCGGTTTGGTGGTCCCTTAAACAGCTGAGCATTGAGCGCTGCCTGGCTGGCTTGGCTGGAAGAGCATGTGACTCTTGATCCCAGGGTTGTGTGTTCAAGCCCGACATCGGGCGTGGAGATAACTTTAAGAAAAGGAGAGAGGGAAAAACAAAGAAAAAAAAATCAAACACAGAAACACGGTCTGACCCAGCAATTCCACTCCTGGGTAGATTCCGAAGGAACCGGAAACCGGTGACCGAAGAAGCGCACACACACGTGTTCGTGGCAGCAGGCGATTCACGGCAGCCACGAGGCGGAAACAGCTCAAATGCCCATGAGCAGAAGAATGGATGGACAGCGCCATGCTGCGGAAAGTTATTCAGCCGTGAAAAAGCACGACATTCTGACACGCGGTACAATGCGGATGAGCTCATAAATGGCACTCTAAGTGAAGGAGGCCAGGCACGAAGGGTCACGTGAGGAACAATTGGGAAGCGCACACAGGTTTTCGGTTTGGGCTGAAGACAATGTTTCGGGAGCGCATGGCGATGGCTGCTGCTGCGTAACACCGAATTCCCTGGTCACCACTCAACTGTTCCCTAACAAGTCGCTGATTTTACATTCCGTGACTTTCACTTCGGTTTTGGAAAAGGTAGGGGGGCGCACAACACACTCACTGCTCACGTCACGAGTCGTCTTGCCACCCTCCAGAATCAGTCTGACCCGTCCGTTCGGTCACTCATTCCACAAGCGCTGACCCAGAGCCATCGCCGTGCTGGAGGCCAACACACAGCAGAGAACACGACCGACGGGGCCCCGCCCTCAAGAGCTCACATTCCAGTGGCGGAGACAGACATCAGACACATAAACGCAGGCAGTTGAGGACCACGGAAAAGCGGAAGAACAGTGAACCAGGAGAAAGGCCAGGAGGGAAGCCCGAACTCAGAGGAAGATGAGAGCAGAGGGCTCCGGCTCTCCCACGTCCTCACTGGGGAACCCCGAGCAGGTTAACTTCTCTCATCGCTCATCTCTCATTCTCCTGCCTGTAAAACGGGACCTCCCCCTTCGCGGGGCTGTGCGAGGATCATGGGAGCTACTGTGTAAAATGCCCAACACAGCCTCCTGGCCTAGGTTATCATTAAATACTTGTTTTCCTAGGGATAAAATCACCCGAGGGGTAGCAATACTCTAAAAAACCCAAATTACATGATCATCTCACCAAATGCAGGAAGAGTATTTGACGATTCCACACCCTTCGGTGATTAAAACAAAAACAAAAACCTCCGCAAACCAGAAACAGAAGGAAACTACCTCAACACGATAAAAGCCGCATATGGAAGACCCACAGCCAACATCACAGTCAATGGTGAAAGACTGAGAGCTTTCCCTCTTAGGTCACAAGGCAAGGAAGCCTGCTTTCACCACTTCATTTAACACGGTGCTGCAAGTTGTAGCCAGAGCACGAGGCAACAGAAACAAAAAACAAAGTCGTCCTAATTGGAAAGGAAAAAGTTAACTCCGCTGTTGGCAGATGATATACTCAAATGCAGAAAACCCTACGATTCCACAACCCCCCCCCCCCAAGAAACCCGTCAGAATAAATGAATTAGCAAAGTTAAGGGATACAAAATCAACAAACACAAAAAAACCAGCTGCCTTTCTATACACTAACAACGAACAATCTGTAAACAAAATGAAGAAAACAAATCCACTTAAAATAGCATCAAAAAAAATTTAAAACACTTAGGAATTAACTTAGCCGAGGAGGTAAAAGATTTGTGCAATAAAAACTACAAGCCACTGCTCAAAGAACTTGAAGACCTAAGAGTAAAGACATCCGTGCTCGTGGACTGCAAGACTTGAATTGTTAAAATCTCAGTACTGACGGGGCACGGCAGCACGAAAACGTTCACCTTTAGCCGGGCAGGCTAACCTCTAGCCTGCATAGTTCTGATAAGGATCAAATGCGTGCCGGTTGCTACATTCTTAAAGGGTCTCATGACTGCCTGTATATCTCACCAACAGTTAATGTCGAACTGAACGATAAGCACCAGAGAAATCTTGCGAAAGTAGTTTTGCAGGTAGAAAGTCGAAGAAAACACTTATGACCTAACACTCCCTGTACGTCCCCTCCCCCTGAGCACTGAGCGACAACCACAGCTTCCCACAACAAAAGCGCGGCTCTGTCGGCCCACGGCTCCTACCCCGGGGCGACTTGCATAAACTTACTAAGTTGCACCTACAGCATCTCAAGAATCCTTTCTTGGCTGTTGCACTCGACGACCTCGCCACAGTACAGCTGTTGTGGAAGACAGCATGGTGTTTCCTCAAAATATTAAAAATAGATTTACCATGTGTCAGTAATTGCGCTTCTGGATATGTACCCAAAGGAACTGAAGGCAGGATCTCAAAGAGCTATTTCTATACTCCTGTTCCTCGCAGCAGCATTCACAGCAGCTAAAATGTGGAAGGACCCCAAGTGTCTGCAGATAGACAAACGGATAAGCACAATGTGGCAGGTGTATCCACACGATATAACGCTATTTAGCTGTACAAAGGAATGAGGCACGGTCACACACTGCAACGTGGATGAACCCTGAAAACACGATCCTCAGTGAAGAGAGCCAAACACCGAAGGACCAACGCTCGATGAGTCTACTTGTATGAGGAACCTACAACAGGCAAGTTCATGGACCGAAAGTAGAGGTCGCCAGGGGCCGGGAAGGGGGGAGAAGAGATCATTTCACAGAGACAGTTTTATTTGCGATGCTCAGAAAGCTCTGGAAACAGTAGTAATGGCTGCACGGCATTGTACATGTATCTCATGCCACCGAATCGTGCACTTAAAAACGGTTAGGGGCGCCCGGGTGGCTCAGTCGGTTAAGCGGCAGACTTCGGCTCAGGTCATGATCTCACGGTTTGTGGGTTCGAGCCCCACATCGGGCTCTGTGCTGACAGCTCAGAGCCTGCAGCCTGCTTCAGATTCTGTGTCTCCCTCTCTCTCAGCCCCTCCCCAGCTCACGCTCTGTCTCTCTCAAAAATAAATGTTAAAAAAATTTTTCTTAATAAAAATGGTTAAAATGGTCAATATTATTTCACAGATGCAGACACACACACACACACCATAAACCAGAAAAGACAAAATCAATAAAATGGCTTCATCAAAATCAAGACCTTCTCCTCTTTGCACGACGCTGGTGAAAGACTGAGAAAGCAAGCCACAGATGGAAAAATATCTGCGAATGAAAGTATCATAAAGGAACGATATCCAGAAATATAAAGAAATCCCAAAAACTCAGTAGGAAAACAGACAAGCCAACATTTATAAAAATGGCAGATGCTTTGAACAGACACCTCATTAGAGGAATGAAAAGTAAGCATATGAAAACATGCTCAATGCCTTTAGTCATTAGGGAAAAGTCTGGAACCAGATGGTTTTACTGGTAAACTCTACCAAACATTCCAAGAATTAACACTAATTCCACTCAAACTCTTCCAAAAATAGAAGAGGAAGGAATACTTCCTAACATATTCTATGAAGCCAGCATTACTCTGATACCAAAGACAGACAAAGACACCACAAGAAAACTACAGACCAAAATTCCTTGTGAATATAAAATCCTCAAAGGACAGTGTCACATTTAAAAGATTATACACATAAACCAAACGGTTTTTATCCCAGGAATGCAAGGGCAGTTTAATGTCAGAAAACCAATCAAAATGTAATATGCCATATTAATAAAACAAAGGAAAAAAACAACAACCCCACATCATTATCTCAGCAGAGACAGAAAAAGTGTTGGAAAAAATGTAATGTCCTTTCATGATGAAAACACTCAGTAAATTAGGAATAGAAGGGGACTTCCTAAACCCGGAAAGGACATTTATGAAAAACCCACCACTAACAGCATAGTCAACAGCAAAAGACTGAAAACTTACTCATAAGTGTTAAAACGTAAGATCAGGAACAAGGTAAGGATGACCACTTTCATCATTACTTTCAACACTGTAATGGCAAGTCCTAGTCAGAGCAACAGGGCAAGAAAAAGGGGAAAAAAGGAGGTAGGTTTCCAAATGAGAAAGGAAGAAGTAAAATTATCTCTGTCTGTTGATCTCTTACACATAGAAAATCCCAGAGAAGCCACACACACACACACACACATGGATAAACAGATTCAGTAAAGTTGCAGGGTACAAGATCAACACACAAAAATCAGTTGTTTCTATATACCATCGATAAACAATCCAAAAAGAAAATTAGGAAAACAACTCCACTGGCGACAGTATATGCAAAAGCATAAAATACCTAGGAATAAATTCGACCAAGAAGGTAAAGGACCGTATACGGAAAAGTGCAAAACATGGCTAAAAGAAATGAAAAAAAATCTAATTAAATGGAAAGGTTTCCCATATTCATCATTTGGAAGACTTAATAACATTAAAAAAAAAAAAAAAAAAAAAAGGTAACACCTCCAAAGTGACTTACAGATTCAATGCACTCCTTCTCAAAATTCCAGTGGTCTTTTTTACAAAAATGGAAAGCCAGGTATCAAATTCATATAGAACCGCAGAAGCCCCAAATAACGAAAACCACGTTAAAAAATAAGCAAACAAGAGGAGCCTGGGTGGCTCAGATGGTTAAGTGTCTGACTTCACATCATAGTTCGTAGGTTTAAGCCCCGTGTCAGGCTCTGTGCTGACAGCATAGAGCCTGGAGCCCGCTACGGATTCTGTCTCCCTCGCTCTCTTCCCCTCCCCTTCTTGTGCTCAGTCTTTCAAAAAAAAAAAAAAAAAAAGTTGAAAAATTTTTGAAAATAAACCCCCCACAGAGTTCGAGGACTGTCATTTCCTAATGTCAAAACTTCCCACAAAGCTACAACAATCCAAACCGAATGGCACCAGTAGAAGGACACAAAAACCAATGAAGTACAAGTGAGAGTCCAGAAAGAAAGCCAAACATCTACGGCTGCGATAACTCAACAGTCTCTTAGACAAATGGTGCTAGGACAAATGAATAATCACATTCAAAAGAAAGAATTGGACCCGGCCTCATGGCATATACAGAAATTGACTCGAATCAACTGTCTAGATGTAAGATGTAAAACTATACACGTAATATAAGTACACATAGGGATAAACCTTCACAACCTCAGATTTGGCAATGGAGTCTGAGATTTTTTTAACAATTTTTAATGTTCATTTATTTTTGAGAGAGACAGAGTGCAAGTGGGGGAGGGGCAGAGAGAGAGGGAGACACAGGATCCGAAGCAGGCTCCAGGCTCTGAGCTGTCAGCACAGAGCTCGACGCGGGGCTCGAACTCACGGACCGCGAGATCATGACCTGAGCTGAAGTCGGATGCCTAACCGACTGAGCCAACCAGGCGCCCCTGGAGTCTGAGATTTTGTACTCTGTGAGTAACAAATAAAAATAGATTAATTTGAACTTCATAAAAACCAAAAGCTTTTACACATAAAAGGACATTATCAGAATATGATAAAACAACGTACGGGATGGGAGAAAAGATTTGTAAATCATATATCTAGTAAGGGTTTACCATGCAGAACATATGAAGAACTCTTACAACTCCACAGCAAAAACACAGACAATCCAATTAAAAAATGGACAAAGGATGTATATAGACATTTCTCTAAATAACATATACAAATGGCCAATAAGCACATGAGATGTTCAACATCACTGGTCTTTAAGGAAATGCAAATCAAAACCTCAATGAGATACCATCTCATACCCACTAGGAAAGCTATAATAAAAAAAATTGGGGGCCACTTGGGTGCCTCAGTTGGTTGAGCATCTGACTCTTGATTTTGGCTCAGGTCATGATCTCACAGTTCACGGGATCGAGCCCTGCGTTAGGCTCCGCACTGTCAGCACGGAGCCTGCTTGGGATTCTCTCTCTCCCTCTCTCTCTGCACACACACCCTCTCTCTGAAAATAAACATTTAAAAAAAAACGTTTTTAATGGAAACTAACAAGCATTGATGAGGATGTGGAAAATAAGAGCCCCCATACACTGCTGGTGGGAATATAAAATGGGGCGGCCAACGTAGCAAACAGTTTGGCAGTTCCTCATAAAAGTTAAAGGCAGAATTACCACGTGACCCAGCAATTCCACTCCTAGGTACACACCCAGAGGAAATCAAAACTGGAACTCAAACATGTACATGTACAAGGATGTTCACAGCAGCATGAGTCACAGTAGTGAGCAGGTGGGAACAGCCCAAATGTCTACCGACAGATGAACGAATAAACAAATTACAGGACAGCTGACCTTCACTGTTCATGCGTTCCATATTTATGAATCTGGCCACTCACTATAATGTATTTATACACCGAAAGTCACCACTCGTGGCTTTCGCATTCATTCACAGACACGCACAGAGTGGTGAAAAGTTTTGAGTTGCGAGTTTCCTGACGCACTTGTTCTCAGCTGATGCAGAGCAAGGTGAGGCTCTGCCTTCTGGGCTCAGCTGTCAGGGTGCAAACAGGTATCCTTCTTGTGGTATATTTAGTGCCATGGTTTTCGCATCTTTGTGCTCTCTGTTGGCGATTTTACTATCTGAAAGAGCCCCAAGCATGATGCCGAAGTGCGGTGCAGGGCCTAAGCACAGGAAGGCTGGGACGTGCCTTACAAAGAAAATACATTCGTTAGATGAAGCTTGGCTCAGGCAGTTGGTGGAGTTCAATGTTAATGAATCCACGGTGTACGTGAAATAAGGTGCATGCAGACACCACACCCAACACAAGGCTATGTGTCAATCAGTTGGTGAACATGCTGTGACCACAGGCTTCAGGCACCCAACCCTATATTCCCCTCCCCCTTCCAACACTGCTCCGTTTTCCCTAATTCGATTGGGGGTGACCTTACAGAACACAACCATTGAGAAAACGAAAATGAACTGTACACCCACAGGCTGGACTGTTATCCAGTCATAACAAGGAATGAAGCATGGACATACGACAACATGGATGAACCTCAAAAACTAACACTAACCAAAAGAAGCCAGAAATGAGAGGACACTTATTACAGGATTTCTTTCATATGAAGTGCCCGGAATAGGTAAACCCAGAGAAGAGAAAGCAGGTTAGAGAAGGGGAGAATGAGGAGATGAAAAGTTGGGATTAACTGTATGTGAATTTCACCTCAAAAAATTTTTTTTGGGGGGGCACCTGCATGGCTCAGTCGGTTGAGCATCCGACTTCAGCTCAGGTCATGATCTCGCAGTCCGTGAGTTCGATCCCAGCGGCGGGTTCTGTGCTCACAGCTCAGAGCCTGGAGCCTGCTTCAGATTCTGTGTCTCCCTCTCTCTCTGCCCCTTCCCCGCTCATGCCCTGTCTCTCTCTGTCTCTCAAAATTAAATAAACGTTAAAAAAAAATTAACAACAACAAAAACAAATTTTCTTTGACAAACGTGGTATCACATTTGGTCTTTGTTCCTGGCACAGATCTCCAAAACCCTTGGAATGTCCTGAGTGACAGAGGCATCTTTGATTCTCATGAGACAACTCTTGGTGGCCCCTAGACGGGGTTGGCTGGATGGGGCTGGTTACCAGAAAGGCCAAGCCTTGATTAGACACTTGGATCTTTCAGCCCCACCCCAATCTCCAGAGAAGGGTGAGGGGCCGAAGGCTGAGTTAGTCACCAAGGGCCAATGATGTTAATCAATCATGCCTGCATACTGAAACCTCCATAAAAACCCATAACCAATGGGGTTTGGAAAGCACAGGAGGTGCCAGGAGGGTGGCGCGTCCTGGGAGGGCATGGAAACCCTGCGCCCCCACCCTATACACCGCTCCCAGCTGGCTGTTCCTGAATTGTATCCCTTACAATAAGCTGGCAACAGTCAGTAAAACAGTTTATCAGAGTTTTCTGAGCCGTTCTAGCAAATCATGGAACCTGAGGAGGGGCGTCATGGGCACCAGCCAGTCTGAAGTATGGGAGATGGATGCTTCAACTGGCATTTGGAGTGGGGGCAGTCCCACGGGACCAAGTCCTTAACCTGGGGGCCTCTACGAGCTCAGAGTAGGTAGCGTCACAGTTGAATCGAACTGCAGGACACCCAACCGGTGTCCGGAGAATCGGAGCTGGAGAAGCGGTGTTGGAAAGGACCACTCTCGTTTGGGTCAGAAGTGGCGTTAGTAAAAATGCTCAACACTGCAGAGATCTCACTTTTGCGCTGAGACAAACCTCCCCACCTCGCCCACCCCACGGCACCATTTTTTCCCCTTTCGGGAAAGGAGCGCTTTATCTGCGAAAGAACACACCGCCAACAGGTCAAACAGCATGTGGCCTCGCCTGAGTGCCAGTGCCAAACCCCACATAAAGTAGAACGCCTTCACTTCACCGACAACGCCATACATTCGGGGTCATGCGTGGCTAAAACCCCTCACGCTTACACAAGAAAGTGTCCTGTGCCTGACAAAGTGCCCTTCCCTGAATCGCCATCTTTCTTCATCTCTGGACCGGTGACTCCCTCCGGGCGGGTGGGTCTCAGAGGCTGCTTTCTCAACCCGCCTTTCTTACACAGATCAACCAGAAGGCAAGGACACCACCTCACCAGCGGCAGTAACGACGCGCACTTGGAAATGCTCGGCGTGTGCTGGGCGCTGGGCCGAGCACTTGCCTTCCATCTCCGAATCTCCCTACCAGCCCTGAGAGGCAGGCACAACTAGGAGCCCCATCGAGCGGACGGAGAAACTGAGGCCCAGGGAGGGGACCTGTCCACTCCCCCTCTGCTTGCTATCTCAAAGATCAACTCACCACACCTGCAGCTGAGGAGGAACCAAACGCAACCCTTGCCTACCGCCCTTGTCAGGGCGGAAAAGCCATCAGGACACCCGCTCACAACCACCCTGCTTCAACCAGTACTCCGAACCTACGGGAGCTCCTTTCAGGGTTAACCGGCGTCTACTTTCCCACAACCGTCTGATCTTCACAAAGCTACTAAAGCAGAGACCTATGTTCGGATATCTGCAGAACACAATACATAAAACCCTGTTCCCGTCGCACAGATGTAAGCAACCAGCGGGATTTGTGAACAGTGGACATCCTAGGTCATGCCTGTCTTGGGTATTTATGCAACGCGTGTACATCCATGATCACAGGCTTGCTGGCTCAATCCCAGCTCTGCCAATTACCGCGTGGCCTTCACCACACGACTGGGTACCCAGGAGCCCCTTCGCCCAGAGACTGGGGCGGCGATGACCTTCCTCCGTGACCCATCTGGAGACTCAGTAAGTACCTGCTGTGCAGAGCACCTGGCCCAGGGCACACGCCTCAGGGGACCTGTAACTGGGCTTGTCCCCAGGCCCCTCCCACAGTGGGCCTCGATTCCTGGGTTTTCTCAGTGCAGGGCTGCCCTCTAGAGCTCTGGGGACAAAACCTCCTCCAGGAACAGAGGAGACCAGCATCCGTCCTGAGCAGAACAAGCTGCACTTCTAACAGGCTCACAGCGGCCCTTCTGCCCCGGGCACACAAGCCTCTGCAGGAATTGGTCAGACGAGGAACCCCTAGGAACAGGACCTTCCTTTTTTTTTTTTTTTTTAACAGAAAAAACTAGCCGCACAAAAACGGAGTTCAAAGGAAAACACGAGCCCAAACTTGAAAAACCTACTATACCTATAATGAGAGAATCATACCGTAAGTAAATCATACCTCAGGGAATCGGACTCAAACAAAAACTCTTAACCTGAAACCAGAGACTGCCCTGGCTTGCTGGAGGCCCAGGGGCAGTGAGCTGCACATGTGCGCCCTCTAAAGGGGCATCTGGGGACGTGGCGACATGCAGGGCGGGGCAAAGGAACTGGGAATAGACGCTCCAGGAGCCGGGGTCCCGCCCCGCCCTTGTAAGACACACGGGAGCACACGCACACACACACCCACCCACCCCAAATAAGAAAGCCTAGGGATCCCGAAAGAGCACGCGGGGATGCAGGACACCCTCAGAGAGGTCCTCTCTGCTTCCTCAATGCCCCGGTGTAGCCGAGGGTGCTGTGCCCGGGAGGGACAAGTCCTGTGGCCACAGGGTCACCGGGAATACCTCGGGGAACCCAGTCCAGGAAGTCTGGATGCAAGGCTCACTTGAGATACGTGAGCTCAAGGCTCGTGTACCATGAGATACGGCAGAGGCAGTGACCCACAGGGCAGACCTCTCTGTGGCCCCTGTGCGGGTGGGCAGGTCGCACCTGCTCAGTCTGGGTTTCGGAGCACCTGGGGCTTCGGCTTGGGGCCGGCCTAGGTCTCCCCCACTGTGCCGCATGAGGCTGAGAAGCAGGGCTGAACAAAAGCACCAACCCTGCTCTGCCCTGCCCCAACACCCCCAGACATGCAGCCAGCCCCACAAAGCCACCTGCTGAGCCAGGGCACTGCAGAGGCCAGGCACTTGATCCTCCCTCCGAGCGCTCCCTAGCTGCCCTCCCATACGTGGTCTGACATTCCACAAATGCAGGGTGACCACTCGGCCTGGAGGGACTCTCTGGAATGCAGTCCTTACGCAGACCAAAACGTCAGAAGGGACAGACGTGGCTCTTCTCTGGGACAAGTGTTCTTAAATGTTCTCCTGCCGTTCTGCCGTGAACTTCACGCAATCCCCAGTGGTGGACGTGCCAGAGGGGAGAAAACACCGGGTCATCTCGGCTCTGCACCAACCTCCTGTGCAAGCTGGAACACAAGACACCCTCTCCGGGCCTCAGAGTCCTCAATGGTCTCGAGGGAGACAAAGGGGTCTGACTGCAGCCTCAAAACCAGAAAAAAAAATGCTTCTGAGAGAAACAACCCAAGTGTCCGTCGATGGGTGAATGGGTCAAGAAAACACAGGGTGTGTGCGCGCACGTGGATACACACACACATACACACACAGAGCAATGTTATTTGGGTTTAAAGAGGAAGGAAATCCTTCATGGATGAACCTGGAGAGAGTATGTGAAGCGAAATAAGCCAGACAGGGAAAGACAAATCCCACACGGTATCACTTGTATGTGGAACCTGAAAAGACGAGGAAATCATAGGAACAGAGTAGAAAGTAGTTATCAGGGGCTGAGGGGCGGGGAGTGGGGAGATGGTCGATCAAAGGGTACAGACGTTCAATTGTAAGATGAACAGGGTCCGGGGACCTGGGTGTGATGCGGTGACGAAGGCTGACAACGCCAGCATTAGCTCAAATTTGCTAAGAGTAGAACTTAAAAGTTCTCACTCCAAAAAAAACAGAGCACGTAAGGTGACGAATGTGTTAAGTCAACGGGGAAAATCTTCTCACAACTGTGCGGATGCCAAATCATCACGTGGTGCACTCAAATGTCTTACGATTTCATTCGTCAGTTATACCTCAGTGAAGCTGAAGAAAAGAAAGTGCTTCTGGGTCCCACAGTAATCGGCAGCCCCAGGGAGCAGTCCTTGCGTGGGCCCGTGGGCTAGCGCAGCTCCCGGTGAGGGCAGGAAGCAGCCGAGAGCCCGGTGGGGGAGACAGCGAGGGCTGGGGTCACAAATGCTGAGCAACCACCCCTCCTCCAGGGGGCGAGCCACTGGGGAAGGCTCCACTCGGCTCGCCAAGAAGCTGGAACAGATCTGGATGGCCCTTGCGGCCCCTCCCAGCTGCCAAACCTTTTCTGGGGCTGCGTGGGTACTAAGCAGTGTCCCACACCCGGCAGGAGAGGCCTGGGGCAGCGAAGGGCGCTAACAGAGGCGGCAAAAGCCACCACAGGAGAAGTGCCAGCTGAGGCACAAGCACCACGCACCCCTGTCTCTCGCCAACGTTTGTCTCTCGCCAAGAAAACCTGGAGAGCAGCAAGGGTCCCCGGGCCAGGGGAGAGAGCTCTGCAAGCCAGTGCCACTGACACAGCAACGTACAGCCTCTGGGTGGGACCCCCTCCCCCGGGCCAAGCCCCAGCCGCCTGGCAGAACCTTGGGGGCACTGGCAGGCTGAGCGGGCACCACCAGGGTCCAGGTGGCTGCAAACACAGCTCCCGGTAAGGAGGGGAGGGTGTGCGTGTCAGGGACCAGACAGCAGACAGGTCAGTTTCAGGGAACACAAAAGCCTTGCTGGACGGTGGGACCCCAGACTGCTTCTGAACCTCAAAGGAACTAATCCGCGCAACCCAGAGATTTAACTGGCCACGGGGCTCCCATACCACCCACCCTGAAGAATAACCAGTGTGCACAAATGCCAAGAGCTTTCTGCAGATGGACGCAGTCTCCCCAGCCAGTCAGCGGGCGGCTATCATCATCCCCTACACACAGGCTTCCCCCAGGGAGCTGAGAGGCCAACGACACCTGCCCAGAGACTCACCCTGGCATCAGTCCCTGCCCCTTCTCCACACTCCCGGAGCAGCGAGAGGCCTCCTGACGCACGACGTCGGAAGACCGCCCTGCGGCTTGCTGCACGGCCCAGCCAGAGCCGGGCGGCATCGCGCCCCTATCCCCTGCCTCAGCCCCTGCTGAACAGACACGGAGCCTCTGCCCATGCAGACAGGCTGGCCTCTTCTCTCTAGAGTGGCTGGTCACCGGGCCTCTCGGGTCTTGATTCCCTGAAAGCCTCAGGACGACCCAGGCTACCATGACCGGGGCCCAGGAGGGCCCGCAGCCCAGTCCCACCGAGTCACGCCCGCTGAAATGGCACTTGGCTCCCGGCGGGCCAGCACACCTGAGCACCGTTCCCAGAGTCCTTGATGCCTGGTGGGTTGCACAACAGCCAGGTACAAGCAGGGGGCCCACTAAGCAAGTGGTGGCTTCCCAGGGAGATCTCCTTCCTGAAGGAAGGCAGAGCTGCCGGCAGCCAGTCTAGCTAAAGCTCACCAAGGCCTCTTGGTGGCGCCTGTGAGGAGCAGAGGCAGGCTGCCAGGAAGGCTCTTTTTAATTACTGGGCTCCAAAAAAAAAAAAAAAAAAAAAAGCTATGATCTGAATGTGTCTCCCCAAAACTCCTACGTCGAGTCCTAAGCCCCAAAGGTGACAGACTGAGGAGGTGGGACCCACCCTCACGAATGGGATGAGTGTTCTCATAAAGGAGACCCCACGGACCCCTTGTGCCATCCACATGAGGACATGGCGAGAAGTCTGGGACCCAGGAGAAGGCCCCCCCTGACCGAGTGGCCACCGTGATCTTGGACTTCCAGCCTCCAGAACGGTCAACGGTAAATTTCTGTTGTTTATGAGCCATCCAGGCTGTGATATTTAGTTACAGCAGCACAAACGGAATAAAACTATAAAAATACACACACCCATAGAAAATGGTCTAGAAAATACACATGGAGGGAAAGAAAACGACAACCCTTTACAGTCCTTCCACCCAGAACACCATTTTGAACACTTCTGATCAACTTCATTCCTTTTGTCTAGAAATACCACACATAAACTTGCTTTTTTCACCCAACAATATTCAACACCTTCCTCATCCCAGCAGGTCACTGAAGCCTCCGCTAAGAGGCACCGAAAGCACATCCGCCCCATCGCCTACCGTCGGACAGTCAGGTGACTTCGCATGCCGGCCCCTGCTCACGGCCCAGTTACCAACCCTCCAAGACCACGCACGAACTCTGGCCCCGTCACGGCATGTCACTGCCGACTCGGGGGCCGCACGCACCTTCAGGGCAGCTGAACGGGACGTGGCCCGGCTGCTCCCCAAGAAGGCCACGTGCACCTGCGCCCCCAGCCCCCGCCTCCCACGCGAGATGGACGTGCCAGCGCTCGGACTCGGGCGTCCGCTCCCAGGGCTTCCAACACCCCGCCGCGCGTGCGTCACCGGTTCCACCTCCTCTTTGGTGAACTGTGTGTCCTTCTCACTGCCGTCCCCGGATCCTACCTTGTTTTTGAAGTACACCTCGATGGGCATGATGAAGCCAGCGTAACCCGACTCCTCCACTTTGTAAGGGGGCTCCTTGCACACTAAAAAGAAAGGGAAACGCATCATCAGCTTCCTGCACATCCAAAAGCCCGGCCGCAGGCGGCGGTAAGCACGCAGCCGCTCCACACCTCCCCTCCGGGGCTCAGCTGGCCTCACGGGACTGCGGGGCTTTCCGGGAGGCCAGCTCCCCCGGGAGTGTCAAATCCCATGGAATTCGAAGCATCACAGGGCACAGGAGGAGCAGAGCGGGAGAAAGGTGACCCCATCGCGGAAGTAGAGCAGCAGAGGGGCACGGGAAGGGGCGCGACACCACCGCTCAAGTCCAGCCGAATCAGGGCAGTGAGCGTTAACGTGGGTGAGGTGCCAACCCCCTGGGGCCCCAGCATCCCAGGCAGGGCGGTGTCCACCACCTTCCGCTGCTCCCTCACACCCGTGAACCGAGGCCCAGGCGCGGGGAGATGGGAGACGGTGATGGTGGGTCTAAGCTGGGACTCTCCTGGGTTCTATTTTAGTGCTGAACAAAGGCATTCCCAAGAGACTGGACAGAGATTCGTTAACCTCGGAGGCTGAAAAGAAAAAAAAGCTGAAACTAAAAAGAACAGCAAAGTACAAGCAAAATGACCTCCAGCAATCTTACCCTCCGGAACAAACCTCAATGTTTTGACATGCATGCTGTCATGAAAATACCGTTCTCCCGCTTTTAACAAAAACCAGCACAGTACAGGTCAAATCTCCTGGTCCTCCACCCCTCCCTCTCCAGAGGCAATCACTATCGGAAGGCAGGAAAACATCCCGTCAATCGTGAGAAACAATTATGCACACCTCTGCCCCGGTCAGGTAATTCTTAAGTGGGCCAGAAATTGCTGGAAAAAACAGTGCATGGAAAAAAATGAAAGCGGGCTTTTTAAAATGAAAACATTGTAAGATTTTTCTCTTAAAAAAATCTCTTAAGCTCTCAAATCATCAAGTATCAGACCTCAAACATCTCATGAGTCTCACCTAACCCAAAAACTGGCCAATGGGGTAGATTTGGAACAGGCAGAGGCCATCATAGGCAGGGCAGCCTTGCATGGGACCCCGGGTTGCAAACCACAGGGGAGCAGGGGAGGGGTTCGTGGCTCAGGCCTCACGGAGAGCAGTCTGGAGCTACAAGGACAGCTGAGGGGTAAGAGCTGGCCTTGGCGCCCTCCACCCCATCCCACCCTCCCTATGAGGCCGGCTACCGTCTCCCCAGCAGTGTGCTCACTCGGCACTCTGGGTGCCAGTCCCCACTCCCCGCCGTAGGAAAAGCACATGGCTGGTAAACGAGGCTTACTCAACTGGACTGGCCTCCCCAGTGGTGTCGGGGAAGGGGGCTCCCTGAACAGTCCCAGCACATGCCACAGCGCACAGCACAGCCTCCTGGAGGCCAGCAGTAGCCCTGGCTGCCTCTGAACCCTGCACCCTGAACACTGTCACTGACACCAGGGTCTACACCTGAATCATTACTGCCACCAAACACCAGCAGTGACTGCATTCATTCATGTACTCTACACCATTTGCGTCGGGCACCGTCAGGTGCTGGGATGATGACAGAGGCCATGAGAACGTCTCCGGTCCGTCGCGGGTTACTCTGGGTGTCACCACCCTCTGTCTGACAGTTAGCCCACCTAGAAGTATGGAGCAGCCCTGCCCCCAGGACAACAGGCGGTGACCCTGGTAGCCTGGGACACTGTCACGGGTGAGCTCAGCAACAAATCTCTATTCCAGCCAGTCTCCTTCTGCTCCTCGGATGTCCTCCTGTAGGTGCTGGATGGGAAGCTCAGGTGTAGCCGACCCCAAGACACCTCTTTATCTCCCCCTTAAACCTGTATCGCCCAGCATCCACGCTCAGGACGCGAGCTGCCCACCACTCACCCAAGGCCGCACGGTCAGCCCGACTCCTCCCTCTCCCAAGGTCACCCAAGTGCTATCGTGTCTGCCTCCAAAACACTCTAGAATGTACCCCACCGCCCCAGCGTCCTGCACCACTGCTCCAGCCCAGGCACCCTGCCTCTCTCACATGGGTTACCGCCAGCACACTAGCCGTTCTGCCTCGGGCTCACTCCCAGGATCTTCTGCACAGGCAGCTGTAACGATCATTCTGAAGTGTGAACCGGACCAGGTCCCCTGATGGCACCCCACTGCCCTCAGGACCAACTTCAAGCCCCTCCACGGGGCTGCAAGGTGTTTTGTCACCTCCAGCCTCACCTCTCATCAGCCTGGCCTCGGGTCCCCTAAGACCCAGCCACAGTGACCCTCTCACATCATGGATCACTTCCTTCTAATGACCTCATTTTGAAACTGGGGGGGGGGGGGGGCACTCCCTAACCAGAAGCCTGCTGGTCAACAGAACCCACCCTGACTTACAAAGAGCTGTCAATAACAGTTCCCATCCACCTGCAGCGAAGAGCCCAAAGAAACAGGAAAAATTTGGAGACTACAGGAGAACTTGGGGAAAATTAAAAAAAAAAAATTTAAACCAACAAACTAGAGCCAACGTCCTTAGATCCCAAATATGCCCAACAGATAAAAACAAGACATCTAAAAAGGGACAATTAGAGAGTAGGAAAGGGCTCCTAGATGTTACAAATATACCACTCGCAATTTTATAATTCAATGGAAAGACAAAGTTGAGACTGTAGAACAAAAAGACACATTTTTAAAGGGTGAGATGTAAGAAAACAATTCAGATTAAACAAATACTAATAGCAACTGATATTTATAAAGTACCTACTGTGTGCCAGGCACTATTCTTAGCACTATTCTACACATATTAGCTCATTTAATCCTTAAAACAACCTTGTGACACAAATACAATTGTTTCTGTTTTACACAGGAAAATATTTGAGCATAGAGAAGCTAGGTAAAGAAGCATCCCAGGAAGAAGAAAGAGAAAATAGACATTGTCAAAGAAGTAGAAGAAAACTTTTCTGAGCTAAAAATGAAGAACACCAAACCTCCAACGCTAAGAACAACAACAAGAGCCTAGAAATAATGCTATAAAAAATATTCTAAATGTTTCTAGAGAAAAGCAAACAAACAAAACAGGTCCTCTGCAATAGCATGAGACCCTGATAGCAACAGACTCCTCAGAAGACAAAGAAGCAGTACTTTAAAAGCTCTAAGTGATAGTGATTCTCAAATTAAAATATTATACCCAACCAAACTATCAGTCATGTATGAGAACAGAACAGCTAGCACTTTCGAATATCCCAGGAGTCAGAGTTTATTTCCCACACACCTTTCTTTAGAAACTGTTTAAGTAAGTAGTCTCTTAGGACATTACTCATTAGAAATTACTCCAGTAAAACAAGGCAAAACACCAGGTAATAAATAAATCCCTGGAAAAGAACAGTAAAATCCCAGGGTAATAGCTACAGAGGTGGCCTTGAGAGCTGCCAGTCCTCATTAAAGAAAGAAGACAAAGAGAACCAGATCGGAATATCCAGGAGGGGGAAGAAACGCCACCAGATAAAGGAAGAGATAGACAGAATACAAAAAAAATGCGGCTCTTCTGATGAAGACACAAGGCAAGGGGAAAAAAGGGAGAAGCAAATTTTTCACGAAGTTACAGCCCAAACATGAGGCAAAGTAAACAGGGCTATGTTTTCACTAAGAATGATAAAAAGAACTCATCTGACCTTGACATGACCTTGAGTGGTCTCCTTGGAGTGGCCCAGGGCTCAGCGGATGAGTGGCATCCTGGCAACCCGACCAGCCTAGCAGTGAACAGACTCAATAAAGTCACGACGGTGTGTGGTTTCCAGAGTCTAGAATTAACCCCTAATCTGGGAGCAGAAGTGCCCATTTCAGTTCAACAGCCTTAACGAGGTCAAGTGTGGCTCCCAAAAGGAGGGGTATAAGGTTCAAGGGAAGACAGGGATGCTCACGTGTTTCTCTTCCCAGATAGAGAGTCAGAAAGCGCTGACAAAAGCTGACAGGGCTGAAGAAGCCATTCGCTCGCTCAGTAAATAGTAAGCGCCTACGATACCTTTCAGCACCGGGGTCACGGCAGCAAACTAAAGCAAAACACAAGCCTCTGCCTTGGGGGAGGAGGGAAGGTGGAATATACAAGTGATATGTACTCTCTGTTAAGGTGGCTAAAGAGGGGAGAAAACAGAAGAAGGCTAAGAAGTGTGTGGCCATGTGGGTGGTTAAAGAAAGAAACCATGAGTTCGGCCCAGCAGCCAGAGCTCTTTCCAAAACGGTGACTGCAGCCCCTGCGGAGGATGCAAATGGTGAGCAGGTTGGACTCCTCACTCAAGGTCACAGGACTCACAGAGATGACCACTGAAAACGAGTCACTTACCCGCACAACACTGGAGGAGACGCTGGAGGAAGGGCGGGGGTTTGGGCTGGAGCTGGTAAGTCAGAGACAGGGCTTCGGTGTGGAAGATCAAGAAGCAAGCAGCAAACTCAACGCTACTGCTCTAAGATGCGAGGGAAGGACAAACCCAGGAAGGGCCAGAGTGCCCCCGGGAGGGGTGACAGGTGTGGGACAGTAAGGGGAACTTCGTGCCCTGCACATCTCTGTTGGGTTTGTTATGAGCACGTATTCGATTTGAAAAACACTTTTAAAGCCCATCAAGTGTAATTTCAGAGAGCCCTGCCCCAAATTCTCTTTAACCTGATCCACGTTGCGCTGACAACTGGCAAGGTGAGTTCTGTCCACACAACACACAGGGAACTGGGCGTTTATCATCTGATACATTTGATGCAGCCGCTGTGTGTGGGCATCCGTCCGTCCGCACTCGCAGGCAGACTTCGCAACCAGCACGACTCAGCTGCTGATTACACCTCTTCCCTTGATGCGCTCAGAGGGCGCACCCTGCTCATCACCCCACTTCCCAAGTTCCAGGAGCTCAGAGGCTGTGCCGCATCCATGTGACCACAGCGGCCCCCTGGGCCTCTCCGAACCTCAGTGGACACATCTACCTTGCAGGGACTCTGGGAGGCCCCACGTCGCCGGGCTGTCGTGGCCCATGGCGCAGAGCAAGGGCATGATAAACACAGACTGCCATTAACATTACTCCTGGTGGCTGCTTGCTTACTGGCCCGGTGGGGACAGAGATGAAACACGCAGCTTACAGGTGGATGCACGGCACCCTGGGGCCACCCCAGAGAGAAAGGGAGAAGAGAGGGGAGGGCAATGGTGAAGGAGAACTGGAGAGGAGGCAGCCCAAGGAAGCACGGAGGGTCCAGGCCAGAAGGCTGGCAGCCACAGATGGCACTCTGCTGCCAGCACAGGCACAACCTGAGCGAATGGGCGTACCGGCCGCCGGTAACACGCTGCGGCACTGACCCAGCCCCTGGGCCTGTGTGCAGACCCTGCTTTAAAGCACAGGCTGTGTAGCCGGCCCGCTTGCACCTGCCCCCCATCTGTAAGGGGGTTGTGGGGAGACTGAACAGAGACCCCGCACAGGAAAAGAGCTTAGCAGAAAGTGCCCAGGAAGCACCATGGTTTATTATTACTGAAGATGCTTTATAGACAGCTGCTGCTGTAGGAACCAGATCCACTCTCCTCCAGGATGCTCAGAAAGAAGGAAAAGGAGACAAGGTGAGGACCCAGGGAAGCAGAAATGAGGGAAGGGAATAAATGACAGCCAATAGAAGAAACCAGAAGAAATAAAAAATGGCTACCACACCGCTAGGACTCTCCAGCTGCCTTCCCTTGTGAACCAGAACTTTCTACATGTGTAACATACATCACTTCCCCAATAGACCACAAGTCACTTGCCGGCACAGGTCCAGGACCCCAGGGGATCCTACAACGTGCTCCTGCTTCAGCCTGAGGCCATCCATGCCTGCTTATGGCTTGGCCCCATGGCCTCTGGCACTTGGGATGGAGGGCTCAGCAGTGGCTCTCACCACGCTGAACTATTCTTCCAGCAAGAGGTCCTTCTCTCCTCTGTCAACACATCCATTCAAGAAACCATGTACTGGACCCCTGTGATGTACCACACCTCACCCAGGGGGCTCCATAGTGAGAGCAGACACGGCCCCGGCCCCCACAGAGCTGACAAGACAGCCAACAACTTCATTCCAAATTCCCCAGGAGTGTTCTCTGAGCCCCATAAACTGAGTTCCCATTTCTCTGCCTCATCAGACTACAGGGCCACAGATAATCAAGATCTGTGCAGAATGCATGAATGAGGCACTTACTTCTGCCCAAGAAACGGCAGTCTGAGTGTGAAGGGGTGAAGCAGAGAAGGAAGACACATAAGACAGCAGTAAAATGAGATTTTTGCCCCAAATATCATGAAATCCTTAAAATGGCATCTCTCATCAACTGTAGGCCCAATAAGCAATTTCCTGATTACTCACCAGGTGGGTGTAAGTCGCCCTTCCCACCCACTGGCCTTCGGCTACGTTCTCTGGATGCTTCTCAGAGACCGAGTCTAAATAATGACACAAGACACAGTCACCACCTCCTTTGGCTTTTCCCTACAATGAATTCATCAGCTGAAGGAAAGGCAGGCAGGAGGGAGGAGGACCATTCTAAGGTCGGAGAAGGGCCACATCTTGGCTGGGCACCTTCTCTCCAACACGGCGAGGGGGGCAAGCCAGAAGCTCCCAGAGTGTGGGCCCTGTTGCTCCTGGGGAGAGGATGGAGACAAGCCCTCCAAGGAGCGATGACACACGGGCGGTGGCACAGCCCTGAGCCCCGCAGGGCTGCCCAGCCAGGCTGGAGGCACTCACCGCGCTTGGGCTTGGGGAAGCTGTCATGCAGCCGGAAGACCACTTTCTCCACGAAGTGCTGGATTTCACATTGCTCGGGGCCACGGACAAACACCATCCAATCGTGGGTGAACCCCTCCGTTGTGGGCTTCTTGCGCAGTTGGGCACGGTGTCCCAGCTCTAACTTGACCTGGACAGTGCACTGGAGGGAGAAAGAGGCGGGCACGGGTCAGTGATGAGCCCAGGGCAGGGGACGGCAAGATTCCCACCCCATCACCTACAGAGCGTGGCCAGCACCGGCCACGGGAGCCGCAAAGACCCCTGGGCACTGCCACGGGCTTCCCAACCCCCAACGAGAGTGCAAAGAGCCTCCTGGGGCTTACAGTGAACCAGGCACTGTGCGAGCGGCCCTGCGGGCCCTCTTTCTCCAGCCCGCCCCCTGGAGGCCCTGTGCTTCCTCCTTCTAACCCTCACCCCCCACCCCAGCAGGACAACCTCCCCACTGTTCCTCCAAGTCTTGCTCATTCCTGTCTCAGGGCCTTGGCACCTGCGGTTCCCTCTGCCTTGGACGCTCTTTCCCTAGGCCATGGCTGGCTCCCTCTTGTCACTGAGGTCTCGGCTTGAATGTTACCTTCTCTGGGAAGACCCCCCCACCCCCGCCCCGGGCCACCCAGTCTGAAAGCACCCACCACCACCCCCATCACCCTGTGTCACATTGTACATTCTCAGCATCTGTCACGATTGGAGCTCATCTTGCTAACAAGCTGCTGGCTCTGCTCGAACACCTGCTGACTCTTGGGGCTGCCTCCTTGTCCAGAGCTGGAATCCTCACCAAGAGCTCCCTGAATACAACCCTCGGTGTGACCCAGAGTGCAATTACCTCACGAGGAAAACAAGGTTCTGAGATGGAGCTGCTAAGCTGCACACAGTCAGCTGGCAGGGAGCGGGGCCCAGACTCAAGCGCAGGGGTGCGTCCCCCAAGGGCCCACTCCCTTAGCCCCTGCCGTCTTGCCTCCCTGCTCAAGTCACCCAAGCTCCTTGATGAAAGCGTTTTCACTCTCCTCCGCCCCACAGGATGCCTCTGGGGAACAGAGACCCTCGGGGTCACCTGAGTCCACAAAAGCATCGGCTGTCAGTGTTAAAAGCAGAATGGTGGTTCACAGCTGGAATGGAGGGGGCCAGGAGGAAGCCCCCGGGGATCTGGGGACCTCGGCAGTCAGGCTCTCTGCGTGTGTGCGACACTGTGCCTGAAATGTAAGGTAGCTCCTGCCGGTTCCACTCCACCGAACACAAAACCACAAAACTTTTGAAGCACTCACACCCCTCGGTGGGCCAAGAGCACTGATGGGGAACCCACTGTAAACACGCACTCTGGTGTGTGAGATCCTCCCCAGTCTGCTGGGAGATACAGCCTGACGCCTAGCATCAGATGCAAGAATGTTACAAAGAAACCAGAGGCCAAGAGGACACTTGTTCCTAAGTGCTGAGGACAGCCAGGAGAAAGTTGTCCGGTGGCAGGCAGGTAGCGGGCAACCACGCTTCCCCAGCCGAGCCACCTCCCACCCGCCCCCTGTGCCCTCTCTCCAGGGAACCACCCTCCTCCCCGACTGGAGACCTCCTGCTCTGGACTCTGGACCCCCTTTCTCCCTAGCTGACCTCATGTGACCTCCTGCCTCTTCTCTGGGATCCCTCCACCCGGGCAGATCCCGCTGCCAATGCCAGCGGCCCCCTCCTTCCGCGCCCTCTCAGTGGCTGCCAGACCAGGAAAGCAGGACAGACACAAACTGTCGCTTTGCCGGTTCAGCTTTCAATGGCTCGCCACTCCCTCGAATAAGGTCCAAAGGCCTCAGCACACCTCCCGTCTCCCACTGGTGTGTTTCCTCAGGCCCAAGACGCCCGTTATTTTTCCCCTTTTAAGCTGTTTAAAAATTATGATTTGGGGAAGAGCGCAAGCGGGGGAGGGGCGGGGGGGGGGGGGGACAGAGGATCTGCAGCAGACTCTGCTCTGACAGCAGAGAGCCCGATGCGAGGCTCAAACCCACAAACCGGGGATCGTGACCTGAGCCGAAGTCGGACACTCAACCGAGCTACCCAGGTGACCCCCCGCTTTTTAAAGCTTTTTCAGGTCTGAGTACGTCTTGCCATCTACACGGAAGTTTTACGGGTCGAGGTGTGTGCGTGCACACACAAACACAGGAACTGGCCCTAAGCTGGCGGCGTGCCTTAGAGGGTCCACGGCAGTCTGTGCGCCAATTCCGCCGCGCCCACCTCACCCCATGCCGGCTCCCTGGCTGCTCACTGCTGCCTCCGCAGAGACCCCATCTAGCCCGCCCTTTCGCATCCACCTCGGGAGCACGCGGGGCATCGATGACACCAGAGCATTTACACTAAAGAGCCTTCCTAGATCAGCAAATTCTAAGTGGTGCTCTCCCAAGGGGAGGAACCAGTAAGGACACTGGGAAGGACAGGGCAGGCCCAGTGAGGGAGGGGCTGGCGGGAGGCCCCGGGCGCTGAGTGAGCCAGCTGTCGACCACAGAGCAGGGGTACCCCCCGCCCAGGCTGCCGGTCACTGCAGGGCTCCACAGGGAAAAGCGCAGGGACTTGCAGGGTCCGGGGCCACAGGAGGGAGGAGTGAGGGTCGGGGTGGAGCATTTAGATTCCACGCAGCAGGAATGGCAGCCAACCGTATGCAGATGATGGATGCGAGGAAACGGTATCTGAGTCAAAGTTCCCCGGCAATTGTGTACAGTCTGCGCTGAAGGCAGAAAAGGACAGACAGACAGACAAACAACAAGCCTGCTAGGAAGCAACCAGAGGGAGTGGCTGGAAAAGGGGATTTAGTCGAGTCTGAAAGGGGAGAACTGATAGGACTTAAGGCTGGATGGAGGGATGCCTGGCTGGCTCAGTGAGAAGAGCATGCAACTCTTTTTTTTTTTCCCATATTTATTTATTTTGAGAGAGTGAATGTGCACGCATGGGGGAAAGGCAGAGAGAGGGAGAGAATCTCAAGGAGGCTCCACACTGTCAGCACAGAGCCGGACACGGGGCTCGATCTCACCAACCATGAGATCACGACCTGAGCCAAAATCAAGAGTCGGACGCTCAACTGACTGAGCCACCCAGGCGCCCCAGAAGAGCATGCAACTCTTGATCTCAGGGTCATGAGTTCAAGCCCCACGCTGGGTACAGAGATTACTCAAATAATAAATAAACAAACGAACTTAAAATTAAAAGCAAAAGAGTGGATGGAGGGGACACGAGGCAGCTCAACCCCAAGACCCAGGGCACTGGGGTCCTGCCAGGCAGTGGAGGGGGTGGTGGGGGAGGGGGACAGGCGACAGGGGATATTCAAGGGGAAACACACCAAAAGCTAGATGCGAGAGACTAAACGTCTAGGTAAACAAGCAATGCTCAAATCAACCAGCCTCCCTCTGCACATGGGCCACGTTCAACGAACCCAAGCAGTGTTTCCATTACCCCAATGGGCTGTAATCCCCAGATGCCCTTACACGCATGACAGAAACTCTGCCCCTCTCGCCGGTGTGTCCTCACAGAGAAATCGGGAGACATTCTCTGGACTGCGGGGAGGGTTACAGGTGAACTGAACACATACCGTCTTAACAATACACTGGCAAACGACTTTGGCTTTTGGTTCTTCGGAGTTAACTCCTACGCAAGGCGATGTCGCCTCAGATTCTGCAATCCACCAATCGGGCCGCTCCAACTTTGGCTGCCTTCTCAGCATTTCTGATGAGCTGGGGCTCCTACCCGGGGCACACAAGGGGCAGGGCAGCTATTGAGAAAGAATGGAAGGCCACAGTCCTGTCGGAGGGGGAACAAAGTGCCAAAAGAATGCTCCAGAGGCCAAAGTAAACAGGAAGGTTCCGAAGCGGCACTGGATGATCTCTGTCGCTGGCAGACCGTGCCCAAAGCTCTGCCCGGGCAGCATCTAGGCCCCGGGGGCTGGCACCAACTCAGCCTGGACACCCCCGGCCTTGAGGTGCCAACGACAGCACATGCTGGTGCACTGAGGGGAGGAACGTTCCCCCGAATAAAGACAGGGGAATAACACAACCTCTGGGCCACTATCTTAGAGAAGAAATCCGATTCAGTAAGACATTCGTGCTACTCGCACTGGAGGCAAGCAAGACACTGAGCCCGGCCAACTGCTCTGACTTGTCAAGTCATGATAATTTATTAACACAACTAAGCCAATTCCGCCTTCAAGGTTCTGCCCCCCTCCTGCCTTACTCCACCTGGACTCCTGCCCCATGCATGTGAACCAGAGAACTGAAACACAGTTAGCTCTTTCTCCAGGAAGGGTGCCTGGCTAAAGAGGTTAACTACCGGTTAGGTTAAGCTCTCAACGGTCTTGGAAGGAATGAATCTCATGTGTCCTGCCTGTTGCTTGGAGGTGCTCTGTGCGACCTGGCCCCTGGGGACCAGGGGACCCGGCCTCAGTTCCTGCCATGTCCCAGCACCCAGGAACTGTTTTGCCACCCACTCCCCTGACAAAAGCTGGGAACAAAGGGGGGAACGTTCCAGGCCTGTCCTGGAAAGAGTTGACCATTTTACTTCTGGGAGATCATCTGGAAGGCCTGTAGATGGAGACAGAGCAGCTCAAGGGCTCTGAAGGCCGTCTGGGGACAGCTAGGCTTGGGCTAAGGGCCTCGGCAGGGCACTGTCCTCCCTCCAGATCAACTGGAACCCAAGGGCCATAATGCTAAGTCCTGCAAACCAGGCGAACAGATCCTGGAGGGCGGCTTCCCAGGCACGTCACTGAAGAGTATAGGTCCCTCCAAGTGTGGACTCAAATGGCCAATGCCTGGCAAAGAGGGCGAACCGGCCCAGTTCCAACAGCTCCCCTGCTTCCAAGGCCTTTCCTCATCAGATTCTTCCCATATCCCACTAACCCTGCCTTCAGCCTCGGCCCCAGAAGGCAGGTCTTTAAAGAGTTTATCTGGAAGACTGCCCCTGATTTCCTGGTGGGAATTCTCTTCAACAGATGATGCCCTTTCCTCAGGGAATTCGTACTTTACCAAGTGGTATAATTATGCCTGGAGTTTGGCTACTGCATGCAATTCCCTCAGATACAACAGTCCCCTCCCCTCCCCTCCCAGGAGAAAGAACACCGAAGAGCCTTCTCCCCTCATCAGCCTAGACTGACCGTGCCAAGTCCGGCTGGATCCGGCAGGGCTGCCAGCAACCCGGTCCACACCACAGAAATGGGAAAAGGTGCTGGCCCTCATAGAGTGACAGCAACACAGACCAAATAAGATACTCTTGGCAGAACTTTCTCCCCCAGACCCAGCTGGGGGCTCTCAGGAGCAGCCACTGGATCAGAAGGTGAGAAAGATGGGGACATGACGGTTATCCCTCGGGGACAATCCTCTCAAGCAGAAGACTGCCCACACAGAGGCGGGACAGAGCCGAGGGCAGGGGACCTCCCCTAACACCTGCATCAGGCCTTGGTCTTCTAACTGGGGATGCACAGGGGGCTGGTGGCCAACAACGGCACTCATCGGGCCTCGTCCCTTTGGCCCAGGGCACAAAGTTAATGACGAAGGGACAAGAAGGAAGGAGCTCAGTGAATGTCTCTTTGAAAACTAAGGATAAGTGTGTAGACCGTGAAGATACTCGAGGACACCCCCAATCCCTGGTTTTCAGGTGCCAGGAAGAATGCCCTTACCAGCCTGCCAGGGAGGCCTGGGACAGGGTTTATGTTGCATCCATTTGAGATGCCCGCAGACACGTAGATGGAGAACCGGCTGTCACCAAAGTTCTGTGGGAAGCAGTGCTGGGAGATTTCTTAACGAGCACAACCCCAATAAAGGCATCCGTCACCAGGTCAGATGGGCCTCGTTACAAAAGGACTGATCCCTAGTTGCTTTTTCAACCGACGGCTGGCAAAGCTAACTGCGAGACTTTGTGTTAGAAACTATGATGGATGTAAAGGCGAACAGAACTCTGGTCCCCACCTCAAGTACTGTGCCAGGTATTAACTTTAGGACAAACCACTTGGCACGTCAACTTTCCCGGTGACAGTTTCAGAGCAGGGTGGCGGAGAATAGTGCTCTGCACAAGTCTGAGCGTTTCTCGGCAAGGTTTGGGAAAAGGACAGTTACCTAGGAATCCCACCTGGCCCTGACACCTCCCGGGGCCGTCCTGAGGCTCCATCATGTCCATGTCTGTAAAATGGGCCATCGCGGTCAAAAACCAACCTCCTCTTCTGGAACAGTGGAGGATGGTCAACAGCAGGCGGATCCCAAATTCAAACTTGGGAGAAGCAGCAAATATCAACTCAACTGGGTGATTCAACGGGTCGGCGGCCCTCCTCGGGTAACAGGCCCAATGCTTCTGTGAAGGGAGGACTCCCTGGTCCTTGGGAGAACCCAGACTTCTAGATCCCCCTAGACAACCCCTGTGACCAGAGACCCTCCCCCATCGCCCTTTCTCCATCCTTTTACTGTCTGCTCAGCCTTCACCCACACCCACTCCTTCCCCTCCATCCTCGGAGATAAATCACAAGCCTCCCCCCATGCACCACTCTTCCCCCCTAAAGAAACGCAACCCCCACACACAATGGACCTGTAAGTATGGACTAGGGTGGCTGGCAGAATCAAATAGGTGGGTAACAGTAGGGCAAAGGAAACCAGAAGGACTTTTCCTGGCCACGGGGAAAGGATTTCAATGCTGAGAAGTTGGGAGCACAGAGCAAAGCGCAGGATCCCCCTTCTCAGCTGGAAAGTTCTAGAGAACACAACAGGAAGGTAAGGAGAATCAAAGCCTCCCGAAGCGAGCAGGCCCTTGGGGGAAAGTCCTGTTGTTCCCCGTCGGACTGAGGCATTTACAGGTTTGGGGCAACTCAGAGGAGAGAGGGAAAGCTGAGATTCTGCTGGGTTCAAAGCATTTGCCCCGCACCCAAGTCCTAGGACGCTCACAGCCAACTCACCCACTTGGGTAGAGGACACCATTCTCTCCTGTCTTCCCAGAGACTGCTCTCTCTGTAAAGAAGGGACAGAGCTCCTGGGCCTCTCCCAAACTTGCAGAAACACAGCCAGGGATAAAGAATCAGACTACGGAATGCCACACACTTTCCCGTGGGATCGGGTTCACTTGCAAATACTTCTGCAAGGAGTTAGGCTAGCACCTATGGTGCTATGGAACTTTCTGCCATGAGGGAAATGTTGTCTCTCGGAGCCGTGCCTTAAGGTGGCCAGCGGCTCGCTCGTGACAGTGAGTGGGCCCTTAAGACGTGGCTGGTGCCACGCAGAAATCGACTTTTTCCACTTTGGTTCGTTGCCACGTAAAAAGCCACAAGTCCTAGTGGCTACACACCGGGCGTGGGGCTCTCACCGACCAGCCCCGCAGAGCTCACCAGTCCACCGAAGCAAGACCGTTCTCTCGCTCTGTCACAGGCCAAGAATGCCACCCACCCTCACCCTTCCACTTACATAAATGACAACCACCCAGACCGCCAGGGCCCAGCAAGTCACAGGGGAATAAACACACTTGGGCCTAAGACACCTCCCTGGGGGACTGACTGGCTGGTGGGGTGACAGGCAGGAGCCACATCCTATGCCTGAGCGGGACCCAACACGACTCTCCCACGGCTGGGTTCCATTCCAAGCGAACCCTGAAGGTATATTCTGTTTTGTTTTTGTAACTCAGTACAGACTGGAGGTACTAGGCTCTGTCCCTGCAGAAGGGAACTCACGCCCGCTGCCACGATCCACCTCTCCAGCCCACCTCTCAAGAGAAAGGTAGCAACGCCAAAGACGAAAGAGAGATCGTGGTGAGAAGGTCCCACGAGCACAAGCCTCAGCGATCCTGTACCCCACAGTCGACCGGGATGGGCAAGGGGCGGTCTCCTGCCTGCACACCTCCCAGCCACACAGCGCCTTACCAGACAGCACCGCCTCGGTGGCGCCAGCCGCCAGGGACGCCCCAACCTGCCCCGAATGACTGCAGAGATCTCAGCTGCCACCCCCGTCGCCCCACACTGCCGCCTCTCCTGGCCCCGTGCCCCTGGAAGCCACGGGCACTGGGGAAGGATGAAGAAATAAACGACCCCAGGTCGGGGGCCGCAACAGTCCCGAAGAGGGTTAGGGGCTTGGGTACTGAAGAGGAGGCAGTGCAGAGCTGGTGAAGGGGGCCCCAGGGGCCTGAACGGCCTGGGGTTTATTTCAACTGACACAATTGTCTGCGGGTTTCCAGACAGAAGGGCAAGGGGGGCCATGGGGAAAGCGTATGGAATCTGGGGAGCCACCCTGGGTTTGAAGCAAGGCTCCCAGTGAAGGCTCCAAGATGCTGGGGAGGGAAGGGACATGGGGCATGCTGAGGGGAGGGGAATGAAAGCCAACACATCAGGCTGGGGGATGCTGGAGGGAAGTGGGAAACCCTGAATTCAAGGAGAGAGGTACAGGGGGGCCGGGGAAACTGCAGGTCTGTGAAGGGAAGCCAGCTGAGCTCGGAATGGGCAGACTGAGACCTGGACTGGGGGAAAATGCGGGCAAGTGTAAATCAGGGTTGCAGGGGCAAAGAGGACCCAAGCTGAGGGGAGCGAGGCATTTGGTGTCTAGAGGGCTTGGGGGGCTCCAGGTCGGAGCAGAAAATGCCCCTGGGCCTGGTCTGAAGGCTGAAAGAGAGCCCCTCAGACACTAGGGGCCGAGGGACTGAGCAGGGCCTGAAACCAGAGGGAGAGGAAAAAGCAAGCCCAAATCCAAAGTGGGGGTGATGGGGTGGGCTCAACGCAGGCCTGGGTCCTTGTGTGAAAAACCCAGACCCTAGCCAGAGGTCGAGGGGAAACGGTCACTCAGGCTAAGGCAGTGGCAGGAGCAAGGGGGAGCAAAGGCTCGGCCCTGGAAGAAAACGAGGGATAAAAAGGCTTAGGGTGGGTCTAGGTTAGAGGAAGCAGGGGGCTGCACCAAGGTTCTGGGGGTTCTGCGGGGTTGGGAGGAGGGGGATTTCAAACCCCAGCAAGGGTCTAAGGAAGCAGCAGCAGCAGCAGCATTAGGCTGCGGGCTCAAGGAGTTTGAAGGGACTCAGGGCCAAGAGTCCAGAGAGAAAAGGAGACAGGCCCTGGATCCAAAGAAGGGTGGTACAGGGCCAGATCTGACAAATCTGAAGGGTCCCGGGGACAGCTGTGGGGCTCTCTGGACTGGGCCGGTGTCCCCAGGGGTGCCTGTGGGACTCTGGCGGGGGTTGGGGTCCCCACGGGGTTCTGGGCCGCGCTGGGGTCCCAAAAGGCATCCCAGGGGTTTCTGGGCCACCAGTGAGGGCTCTAGGCTGGTTCAGGGGCCCGAGGAGCGTCCCAAAGGGTGCTGGGCTGGACTGGACTCCCAGGGGGAGTCCCAGGAGAGTCTGAGCCGCCTGTGGAGACCCTGGCCTGGGTCGGGGTCCCGAAGAGCGTCCCAGAGCGTTCTGGGCTTGCCTGGGATCACAAGGGGGCATCCCGGGGGGGCCTGGGCTGCACTGGGGATCCGAGGGGCGTCTCAGGGGGCTCTGGGCTGGGCCAGGCCGGGGTCCTCATAGAAGTCCGAGGCGCTCTGGCCGGGCCGGGGTCGGGATGGGGGAGGGGCGCCCCCGCCCCACATAAAGGCCGGGGGAGCGGCGGGCGAGCACAAAGCGGGGCGGGCGGGAGCCGAGTGTGGGCGGGGAGGCCGGGACCAAGGAGGGCCGGGCGGGCGGGTCGTGGGAGGGAGGGAGGGGACCGGGCGGGCGGCGGGCTGCGCTGGGGCGGCGCGGCCGCTCCTCACCTGATTGTCCATGGCTGGCGCCCCGCCCCGCCCCCGGGCCCCGCGTCGCTCGCCGCCGCCGCCGCTCAGCGCCGCCCCGCCGCCCTCATTGTCTGTCAGGCACCGCCGCCGCCGCCGCTCCCGGCTGCCCGCCCGCCCGCCAGCCCCGCGGAACCGGAAACCACCGCCAGTTCGGGTCGCGCACCGACCGCGGGCCCCCGCCGCCGACTCTGGCCTGCCGCCCCGACTGGCAGCCTCCCGGGCCAATCGGCAGCGCGGACGGCCGCTCGTGGGGCGGGACTTCCTTCCTGGCGGGGGCCTGCCGGGCTGCGGTCGGAGGGACGAAGCCCGCAGCCAATGGGAAGCCCGAACCGGAGGGGCGGTGGGAGGGAGGGAGGGAGGCGCGAGGCGAGCCCTGCGGAGGGGAGCGCGAGGTGTGCGCCGCACGTGGAGGGGGGCGGGGGCGGGACGGGCGCGCCGCGCCTGCGCACTGCGGCCCGCAGGGGGCGCTGCCTCGTGGCCGGAGCTCCCGGGGCCTGAGCCTAACCTAGCCTGGCTAGGTGGCCGTGCGAGCTCTGGGGTGGGAGCATCAGGACCACTTTTGTTTCCTAGCCACGTGTTACTACCGGTGTCATGGAATGGGCTCTGGGCTCTCGAACTGTAAATTAATTTTCCAAAGCTGGATCTGCTTCAGGGAAAGCCTGGGCGACTCGCTCCTCCCCCTGAGTCTTAGTTTGCACATCTGGGAAACGGGGACACTCAGTACCATGTAACGCTAGGTCAGGCCGATTTGAATGATAACACATTTGAAACCTGCTGCATTAAAATGACCAAGAAACTCTCATTTAATCCATGAAATCTATAAAGCTAATTCCTCTAAAACCGATTTTTAAATTTACCCGTGGTCGTGTAATTTCACAATTTGTAAACCTTGTTTAGATGAGATATAGACATAATGCTCCATCTTTTTCAGGATCATGTGAGCCATTTGTCTCTGGGACAATAGGACTTCTGCCTGCAACTTGGGGACCATTGTACAGTTATTTTTAATTTCCTATAGGGGCGCCTGGGTGGCTCAGTCTGTTAAGCTCCTGACTTCTGCTCAGGTCATGATCTCGCGGTCAGTGAGTTCAAGCCCTGCATGAGGTTCTCTGCTGTCAGCACAGATCCCGCTTCAGAGCCTTTGTCCCCCTCCTTCCTGCCCCTCCCCTACGTGCTCTCTCTCAAAACAAACAAACAAACAAACAAACATTTAAAAACAACAACATCAGCAGAACTCATTCATCACCTTTGAAAATGACAACTGCACCCACTCCTTATTTACCATGCCTTTATGGCAGGAAACCAGCCCCGGTTGATGAGGAAAAGCACTTTTCACAGGAAAACACCAGCTGATGATATTGAAAGGATGATAGCGAAATCACTATTTTGAAACCACTAATGAAACAGCCATTGCGGACAAGTCACAGGTGAATGCTAAAACCATTCATTGAGAGGTTACGGGGCAGGGGGCCGGGGGGGTGGGGGGACTGGATAGTCTCGAGTTCACCCAAGATCTTCCCTCAGATTTCCTGCTTGGTGCGAAGAGGAAAAAAGTAACTTTACCATGGATGCTTCATGCCGTCACCACCTTCGTACAGCGACCCCTCTTAGCAGCAAAAGGAGTGGGTCAAGCAGACTGGTGGGCTCCTGCTAGGGGCAACAGCAAGAACCTGGCACCAAAAAGAAAGTTCATGCCCAAAATGTTTAACTTGAATCTGATCCCCCCTGTAGTCCTAACTTCCAAGTTTATAGGAGAAACGCGGAAATATCGACAAACGGAAACGATTGACACCATGAGAAGCAGTCACACAAATCTAGAAGGTGAAATCTCTCAACAGCCTGGCTTCCTAGAGTGAACAGGAGGGAATGAGAGAGACAAGGTGACTGTCCAGAGTTACAGGAGATGGCATCACGACCAGCTTCGATGTGGGCGTCTGTCATTGGACCTTGGGTTTAGATCAAACGAGCTGTCAGCCAGAGAAATATGAATATGGATAATCGTAGGTGATACTTGAAAATGTATCGGGTTAGCAGTGATAATGAGATCATGGCTGTGTAGGAAAATGTCCTTATTTTCTAGAGATGCATAGGGGTGAAATGCCAGCATGCTCATTGCGTTTAAAATACATTAATAAAAAAAATAGATAAAGCAAAAATGGCAAACATTAAGCGTTGTTTAATCTAGATGATGGGTGTTTGGGAGTTCATCAAACTGTTCTTTATACTCATCTATATGTGTGAAATTTCTATAATAGAAAGCAAATTTTAAAAAATGCATCCTGTGCCTGAAATAGAACCACGGTATTCCTTCCTTTAAGAGGTAAACAGAGGGCTGCCCCATTTTCTCATTGGAGGTGGCCATGTCATATCCAACACCTGCTAGGTGCAAACTCATATTATCTCATTTCATCCATAATGCTGAGAAGTAGATGTTACTGCCCCCATTTTAGAGATGAGGAAACTGAGGCTCAGAAGGGGTGGGTGAGTTGCCCAAAGTTGCATGGTGAGTATATGGCAGAGCCGGGGACCTTCTCAATGAGACCCACCCTGACCACCCCATCTAATTCTCCCCCCCCACCATAGCTCCCCAACCCACCTGACCCTGTTCTAATTTTTCCTTTATCCACAGGACTTAACACCTCCTAATATATGCATATTCACTTATGAAGTCTGTCGTCTGTCTCCCCTAGATAGAATGAAAGCTCCAAGAGAGCAGGGATCTTTCTCTTATTCACTGACGTATCCTGGGCACAGTGCCGGCCACAAAGAGGGCATTCAAAAAATATTTGTCACACGACCTGAAATAATACTGAATCACCCAATGAGAAGATTAGTTCCTCTTCATTTGTCTTCAGTCTTTCCAATTCCTTCAAGAAAGCCTTGGCTTGGTGCTCAGGTGTCTTTAAGCTCCTCTCTATCACTCACTCACCTACCTTAATGACAAGAGGACAGTCCTAGAGTTCAGATCCCAGGACAGACGATCCTATCTGGTGTCTGGACATTGAAATATTTTGAGGGTCTTTTAAAAATGCCAGTGCCAGCAGCCTTAAAAAAATCCCACCTTCAGAGACTCTGGTATCATGAGTCTGGACTTAAGACACCCTCCCCCCCCACCCCACCCCCCCCCACCCCACCCCACCCCCCCCCACACACACACAAACACACACTTTTTTTTTTAAGTTCAACTGCGGATTCTAATGTGCAGTCTGGGTTAAGAATCACTGAGCTGTAGTTAATCACACTTTTTGTTGTTACTGTATCGAGTTTTCTGGTTGTTTTTATCTAGGGCAAATGACTTCTTAAAGTGGTAACAATGTTTCCTAGTTGAACACAGCGGAGAAAAGGGAGTAGATTTAAAGAAAGACATAAAGCAAATAGTAACTTGAGCTTTTGGCAAAATGCATGATTGATACATGTTATCTCAGTGTTGCAAACGATGAAATTGAGCCACAGAGAGGCTTCAAGTGGCCCCAGTCCCACAGCTAGAAAGTAACATTTTGAACCTGGGGAATCCAGTTTGCCCTCTGCTGCTGAACGTTAGGTGTCTATTGCCGCCTAGTGGTCTCGTTTATTTGCTCCCAAGGGGAGGGCTTGGCCTTTATTTACTGGCCTACCTTTCACCTAATAGACAGCTCAGCCCTTCACAATTTGGGGGGAATCCTCTTTCTGATCTCCAGTATGTTCCCTGTACCTACCAGTTTCTTGCCAGCCACAAATGCACACACAGCCAGCATACTGAACATGACCAAGCTGGAACACAGCCCAGTGGCCAGTTGGAGTCCCATCTTAGATGAACTTCAACTCGGAGCGGGTCTTCTATATCACATTGAAGCCTGTGTCCCTTATCCCATAGGCAATGGGGAGCCGTGAATGGTATGAGAGCAGACCCAGAGTAGGTGCAACAAAGTATTTCCCCAGGAAAGGGCAGCACAGCGGACGTCTGCTATTTTCACTGTGAAACAATCCCTGAGCCAGAGCCGATATGAGCCTGTAAGTGTGAATTTTTAAATGGCAGCCCTTCCGGGAGAATGCCAACCCATGACAGGGCATACGACTTGAGGGGGAACTTCAACCCCCAACCCCCACTCGCCCCCCTCTCAGACGCCAGTTAGAGTGGGGCTCCCTCCTGGCAAGAGGAAGCACAGGTCCCAACCTAGCCAATCAAAGGACCGTGACTCTGGCTCCCGGGACTGGTTTAGTGGGGTCGGGCATGACCTAAGACCGGCTGAGAGCGGCTCTGGGAGCCGCTCACAAATTTTAGTTGTGGAGAAACTCACATAACATAAAACCGACCGTTAATGATGTTAAAGAATATATACAATTCAGTGGCATTGCGACCACCATCCGTAGCTAGCTCCAAAACATACTCTTTACCCCAAAAGGAAACTCATCCCCATTAGCTGTCACTCCCCGTTCCCTCCTCTCAGCTCCTGGCACCCACGCATCCGCTTCCTGTGTCTGTGGCTTTGCCTGTTCTGGACATTTCATATCAGTGAAGTCACAAACCATGTGGCCTTTTGTGTCTGGCTTCTGTCTCAGAGCATCGTGTGTTCAGTGCTTCACCCCTTTTTATAGCAGAATAATATTCCACTGTATGGTCACACCACATTTGGTTTATCCATTCATCCCCCGATAGACACGAGAGCGAGGGAGACACAGAATCCGAAGCAGCTCCAGGCTCCGAGCTGTCAGCAGAGAGCCTGACGCCGGGCTCGAACTCATGAACCGTGAGATCGTGACCTGAGCTGAAGTCGACCGCTTCACCGACTGAGCCACCCAAGTGCCCCATCAATTTACATTTCTATCAGCAATGTGCAAGTGTCCCATTTTCTCCACATTCATTTTTCTGTTTTTTTTTTTAATTTATTTATGACCAACTTCATAGATACGAAATGGCATCTCATGGCTTTGATTTACATTTCTCTAATGACATTGAGCATGTCCCCTCAGAGCTTCAGTATGTACTTTTCAATTTGGAAGGATGTGAAGCCTAGCACTGCTGAAAGCAACTTCCCACCGCCCCCCCCCCCCCCCCCATTGAGGTAGACCAGAGGGGTGGAGGGAGACCGACCCTGGTGATGTCACTCAGAAGCCTGGACCCGGCCGTATCTGCAGCTTGCTTCTTCACTTCAAATGTTTATATGCTGATTGTCCTTTTGTCAGTTCAGCCAGCTGGAGTGGAACGCTTTATCCTTTGCTACGAAGAGTCCTCCCTGATGGTGCCCGGGACTTGCCAAGATCACACAGCTACTTCAAGTTAGACGAGCCCAGTATCCAGGCCTCCTACCCGCCCGCTGCCTCTATGCCCCAAGAGGAGGCTGTGAGGAGGGGTCGGCAGGGGCCAGGAGGTAGAGGCTGGGGACACACTGTTGCCATGCACTTAGGGACAGAGGCTTGGGTGGGAGGGACGGGAACAGATTTACCTCCACTCAAAGTTTTGAACGAAGGTTCTTCACGTCCCTCTAGAGACTCTCTCGCGAGCACAGCTCCTCTCCCCCACCGAAAACGCCGAGGCGACATTTTGCAGACAATTTTGCAGGTTGGCAGAAACACCCTCCCCTCTCTGCCCCTCTCTTCCTACCACCATCCATCCTGGGACCAGAGGTGAAGAACCTCGGGCTTCTAGAACGAGAAATCCCACAGGGCTCTGGAGGCAGTGGGCCTGAGATCCCGATTCGATCGTCCAGCTGACTAACTGCGGGGCGAGGGACTTTGGGGGAAGGACAGACCGGGTTCACATCCGGGCTGTGTGGTCCTGGGCAAGTTGCTTGCCCTCTCTGAGACACATCTATAAAACGAGAATGTTTGTGTCTATCTGAAGGGCTGTGGGGGGGGGGGGGGGGGTTAGGTTCGATGATGTGTGTCCTGGGCATATAGCACACGGTACTCAATAAACGTGAGTAGAGTAGAGGCTTTCAATTAGAGCGGAGGCTAGCCCAGCTCTCCAGCAGGCCAGAGGCCCGATGGGCTAGCCTCTACTCCTCTGGGAGTGAGCGATGGCCTAGATGCCAGACAATCTTCCTTTGCGAAGAATGTCAAGTGGCCCATGGGTACCAAACCCAGCCCGGGCCCTCCGGTTACGAATTTCTTGCCATTTCCTAGCCTCCAGTTCATCCACACCCCGGCAGTCACACACCTGCCATTCTCTCTCCCCAGCACGGCCTTGCCAAGTTCTCCAGGATGGCTGGTCTCCTCTGGTCATGGAAGTTCATCCGGAAAGCGCACCCCCCCACCCCCACCCCGAGCGCCCACTTGAAAGGGCTGCTTCCCCACCTCACGATTCTCTGAAACATCACCTGCTTCATCCCCGTGGCAGCACTCATTAGTGTCTGGAAATGCCCTCTGTGTCTTTGTATTTGTCCAACAGGTGTCTCCGCGTGACAGCAGGGACATCGTATGTCTTTGCTGTCTGGTATCAGCAATGGGTAGTGTCAGACATAAAGCATCTGTCCAACTCCACGCGCATTTGTCGAAGAGGTGAATGAATGAACGGGAAAACAGACGCAAAGCACATTTTCATACTACAGACAAGATGCTTCCGTTTCAAAGGTAGGAAAAACCACTTCCCCCAGATGAGACGACCAGGAAATCACGGAGCAGGATTCAAGCTTAGCTCTGCCCGACGCCGAGCCTGGTGCTCTTTATATTTCTTTTAAATGTTTATTTATTTTTGAGAGACAGAGCACGAGCGGGGGAGGGGCAGAGAGAGAGGGAGACGCAGAATCGGAAACAGGCTCCGAGCTGTCAGCACAGAGCCCGACGCGGGGCTCGAACTCACAAACCGCGAGCTCATTGCATGGCCAAGGACAGGTCCAGCAGTGACCACCGCTATCTATGAGATGCCCGGGGACCAAGCCCCAGCCTGAGGCCGTTCGCAGTGGATGCCGGGTGACCGCAGCCCGAGGTGACCCAGCCTCACAAAGTGAGCAGAAAAGAGGAACTGAAAGAGAATAAGGGCGGGTCGTGGAGTGGACCTATGCCGGGCTGCTCCCCCAGGTCATCAGACTACTGCACGGAAGGGTCGCGAGGTCCCCTGTCTTGGGGTGGGGCCGTGCAGGACGAGGAGGAAGGGGAAAGGGAGCTGGAGGAAAGAACCGTGAGTGTCTCTCAGACTCCTGATCCAGTCCTCCTTCCTCAAGACACAGGGGACTTGACTTGGCAGGTGGTTGGCTGGCCAAGAAGCTGGCAGACATCAGCAGTTCTTGTCATCACGGACTTCCACGTAGGGGAGCCCCACGGGCCACGTGTCCTGAGGCCAGTAGCGGACTTTGAGGGTGTGACCTGGCATCTCATACCTGGCGTCCACCAAGGCCATGGTAACCATGCCATAAGGGAAGGTGATGCTGATAAGCACATGCCTGTGGGGTGCAGGGAGGAGGTGGTGAGGGCACAGGATGTCCCCGAGCTAGCCCGATGCCCCCTCCTTGCTTCTCTCCTTACTTCTCATGGGTCCTGACCTCTCACGGGTTCTGACCTTCCAAAGGGACCTTCTGGACTTGACCCTTGACTGAAACCAGCACCCCCTCCCCCCCCCACACACACACACAGGCACTCCCAGTATCCGTGCCTCCCCTCTCTGCCCCCAGGCTCCTGCTCCAAGCTCTGGCATCTTGAGATTTTCTGGTTCTGGGGCTCCGTACCTCCAGGGCAGGTCCTTACCAGATGCTGTGCAGGTAAAAGAAGTTAATCCGTTGCCAGAAACTGCAAAGCAAGCGGTCACTGATCCAGCTGGTCAGCGCGAAAGCCCATAACACTACAGACATCTCCATTATGTGCCGAAGCTCCTTGTTGTTGGTCCTAGGGAGAGAAGGAGGAAGATCAGAGCCTGGCTCAGATAGCAGAGCCTGAAGGGGCTGATGGGAAATTCCTCCATCCAAGGAGATGAGGCCGGGAGCAGGGAATGACCAAGAGTACAAGGGGGAGGGGGCCCAATTTGTGCTTGTTGTTAACGTTTGCTGAGCACTTATAGGATGCCAGGTACAGTTCTGAAAGTCCTTCGGGTCAGGGGCGCCTGGGTGCCTCAGTTGGTTAAGCTTCTGACTCTTGATTTCATCCCGGGTCATGCTGTCACGGTTCGTGAGTTCAAGCCCCACATCGGGCCCCGTGCTGACAGTGCAGATCCTGCCTGGGATTGTCTCTCTCTCCCTCCCTCTCTCTGCCCCTCCCGAGCTCTCCTGCACGCACGCTCTTTCTCTGCCTGTCACACACAACATAAATAGACTTAAAAAACAATAATAAAAGTCCTTCAGATCAAAACTCGGCCCTGACAGCAACGCTATGATTCTCGTTTTGTAGACGAGAGAGCAGGTGTGCGAGATTAAGGTATCGCTCTAACCGCACCCAAGGTTACACAGCCAGCAAGTGGAGCTGGGGGCTGAGCCAGGCTTGTCAGACTGCAGATTTCTTAATCAACTAGCCCTTCCCTGTTTGTGAGTTTGGGGCTCTGAGTGTGTGCACAACCGTGAGTCAGTGCAGGAGAATTCCTGTCCGTGTGGCTATGAGAACGTGCATGTCCATATGTGGGAGGGTAAATTCCCTGGAGGCCACGTCTCTTGGGACGACTCACGCTCAGAATCTGTTTCCCCAGCAGCAAAGCTGACTCCGTGTCCTTCAGGAAAGAGCATATGAGGGAATGTGGTGAGGCAACGACTCCTTTATGGTTTACAGTGCGCGGGCCCTGCCCCCTAGTCTAAAACGGGACAGTTTGAACGTCACACGAGAAAAAGAACAGTGAGGAAGCACTGGCGAAATCTGAACAGAGTCTGAGGTCTAGTTAATACCATCGTCAATTTCCTCCTTTTGAGGCTGTACTATGGTTACACAAGACACTCCATTGGAGAGGCTGGGGGGAGCTGGGGGAAAGGAGACACAAAACTCTGTACTATTTTTGAAACTTGCCAGGAGTCTGCAATCACTTCAAAATAAAAAGTTAAAAATACAGCACGGTGATTGCAATGGATCGAAACACCTCTAGGACGTAAACATCCGTGCGTTCATAATAATACTTTTTAAAAACTTTCCGGGGTCCCTACTCAAGTAAGGCCCCAACTCATTACGCTAGAAATGGATCAGTTAAAGGAAACACTCAATGATCAGTCCTATCATTCCTGTGCAAAGCGTATTTCAAGGTTGATGAGTGAAAGTCCTTCTTAAAGGAGGAACTCCAGATAATCACTGCAGGAGGAATTATGGGCCTGATCAATCTTAATAGCACTAGAAGTGGAACAACCCCTCATTATGGGGGCCTAATGGGATGGAAAAAGAAGCACCCAGAACCACACATGGCACATTCTAGCCTAAAAACATGTAAACCTAAATCCAGATCTAAATGTTAATTTTCAGGAAATACCAAATATGTGTCTATATCTATCTCTATCTCTATATCTATATCTATATCTATCTATATCTGTATCTATTCTATATCTATATCTATAAACACAACGAAAGACACCACACAGGAAGCAGACAGCTACATCTAGAATATTCTACAGGACAAAATGATGAAGTTTTTCTGTTATCAAATCAGAGGCAGGAAGACAGGGGAGGGAGGCAGAGACTGCTATGATATAAAGAAAACCTAAGATGGGGCGCCTGGGTGGCGCAGTCGGTTAAGCGTCCGACTTCAGCCGGGTCACGATCTCGCGGTCCGTGAGTTCGAGCCCCGCGTCAGGCTCTGGGCTGATGGCTCGGAGCCTGGAGCCTGTTTCCGATTCTGTGTCTCCCTCTCTCTCTGCCCCTCCCCCGTTCATGCTCTGTCTCTCTCTGTCCCAAAAATAAAAAAAATAAAAAAAAACGTTGAAAAAAAAAAGAAAACTTAAGAGACTGTGTTTGCATCCCGCTTTCAACATGTCTAGTTGTAAGAAGACATCTTGAGAAACTGAGGCAACATCACTTCAATCTGGGTATTGTCAACTTGGTTAGCACTGTGTGCGCCATATCTAACATTTGTCCCTCTAGATCCTTCCCTGACGCTCTCCGGTCTGCCCTATGCCCCAGGGAGGTGGGATGCTGAGTTGTGTGGACTGAATGCTTCCAGTTAGATTAGCTAATGGTTTCCAGTTGAGTTGGCCAATGGTTTCCAGTTGGAGTGGCCAATGGTTTCCAGCTGGGTTGGCCAATGGAGCACCCCAGCGAGAAACCAAAGGATACGGGGAGAGTACAGTTAGAATATTTGTTTCTCTGGCCTCCTCCATGTGGGGTTGACTCAGGCTAGCTGCAACCAGCAACTGGAGGTGACATTTCTTGCTAAGGAGGCCCTCTCCGCAGGGCTCTCTCCTTCCAGACTCTTGTAATCACTCCCTCCCATTACCCCCACCCAGGTATCCTGATGGTCATAGGAGCCCACGCTTATTAGCACAGGGGTTCTAAATTCCCTGGTGATTTTCCTACACCTGCCATCTCCTTTGTAAATAAGCCTTTTATTCAGCTCTCCTCAAATTGCCCCATTTGAGAGTCCCCCCCCCACCTCTATCCTGTCAAGGTCTAGTATGGGTTAAAAAAAAAAACCCTCTTAATTAGGAGGGTTAAATCCTGAAAAGTTCATAGGTGCCAGTGTGTGGAATCTGGGGGAATGCATAACGCAAACGCTGACAGTTGTCGAGGCTGGTTAGTGGGCACACGGAGGTTTATGGTGCAATAGTCTCTGCTTGTACGTATGTTTGGGGTTTTCATGATGCAAAGGACAAGTTCTGCTATCAGACAGCCTTCGGTTCCAATCCCAACAGTACTCCTTGTTAGTAGATGATCTTGGGGAAAGCATATCCTCTCCTTGAGCCTGGAGTCGATGAGCACTCTGGGGCTGGGACTCAATGAGTAAGCAGGGGAGGGGGGTGCCTGGAGGGTGATGGGAGCCACCTCCCCGGGCAGGCACCTGCGGCCACTACCCACTTCTTATACTCCTGGAACACGATGTAGAGGATGTGCACAGCGATGCTGTTGAGAGCGTATGCGTTGATCACAGGTCTCAGGAAGGACAGGAAGGTGCTGACCACCGTGGTGATGAGGACCAGACAGGTGAACCGGGGCCTGAGGGAAGAAGGACTCAGCTGTGGGAGGGTGACTGGAAGGGTCTGGCGGGTGGGGGGGGGGGTCAGGCAGGGTCAGGAGATCTTGCGGCAGAGGTAGATGAGCAAAGGGAAGGGGTTCTAGGGAGCCCAACTGAACTCAGAAAAAGATCTTGAGGCTCCCGGGTGGGCTCAGCAGAGGGTCCCAAGAAGGGTCGAGGCAGGGTCTGAAGGGGGTGGATAGGGTGACGAGAGGGTCTCAGGGAAGCTCAAAGGGCTTAGTCAGCTCAGCAGAGGGTGCCAGGGCCCAGGCCAGACAAGGGGTTAAGGGAAGTCAGGTAGGATTAAGGAAGAAATTACGTTGGTCCCAGACACTATCAGAAGAGGGGTCCAGGGAGCCTCAGGTGGGTCAAATAGCATCAGGAGAGAGATTCAGAGGGGTCTCGGGTCAAGAGAGGGACCCAGGAGGATCCAAAGAAAGTTCCAGGGAGCCCAGGTGATAGGCTCATGGGAGAGGTCCCTGGGGCCCAGGTAAGCTTAAGTATGGGTTTGGCGGGTTTAGACACATTCTGGAGAAGGTACCAAACTATCCAGGTAGGATCAGGGGAGGATTTCCAGAGGAGGAGTTAAGTCAGATAAGGTCGGGAGAAAGCCCTGATCCGGCTGGTCGGGGGAGGGATTCCAAGGAACTCAGATGGGCTCTGATGGGACCCACAGAGGACCGGCCCCAGCCCCACCTGTTCTCTCCTAGGAAAGTGGGGAAGTAACAGCGAGGCATCCATATGCTGTAACTACTGGCCAGCAGCCACAGGATAGCAATCTCATCCAGCAGCTGGCCCAGGAGGCTAAGCGTCATGTGGAAATACATGGAGAATAGGCCTGGAGCAAGAGACAAAGGTAGGTGGTCAAGAGGGCTGTCCCCCCAACCCCCGCCACCCCAGTGTCACAGACCCCCACCTACCTATGACCATAAAGAGGATCCAAGTGATATAAATGCAGCGGGAGCGTTTCTGGGCATAGGGGTACATCAGAAACATCATGAGAGGCCCAAAGATGAAGAAGGTGACATTGCTGAACTGGAAAAGAGGAGGACGTGGGGAGGGGGTCGTCAGAAGCGGAGGCAGAGGAGGAAACCCTCAGTCCTTAGCCATTGGTCATCTGCCCTCTTTCAGGCAGTTAAGGAACCCAGATTCTGGCAATCGGTCGGTTGATATTGGCAGTCAACCAGTCATCAGTACATTCGTCACTCCGTCTGTTTTTCTATGAGTTCATTCACTCATTCACTCAACGAATGTGGCAAAGTCTATCTACTGACTTTCTGCAGCATACATTCTCCCCCTTTTCCTTCTAGAAATAAGATCCCCAACTTTAAGACACAGTGGCGCAACTAAAGACTACATTTCCCAGCCTTCCTTGCAACTCGCTGAGCCCTTGTGACTTGGTCTGACCAATGGGATACGAATGCAAATGAATCTATTACTTTTTTTTTTTTTTCATTAATGTGAGCTACATTTATCAGGATTTACTGAATTAGAAAGTGAAACTGAGGGGGGCGCCTGGGTGGCTCAGTCGGTTAAGCGGCCGACTTCGGCTCAGGTCATGATCTCACGGTGTGTGAGTTCGAGCCCCACATCGGGCTCTGTGCTGACAGCTCAGAGCCTGGAGCCTGCTTCGGATTCTGTGTCTCCCTTTCTCTCTGCCCCTCCCCCGCTCATTCTCTCTCTCTCTCTCTCTCTCTCTCTCTCTCTGTCAAAAAAAAAAAAAAAATAAACATTAGGAAGTGAAACTGAGAAATTTTCAAAATGCAGGACTACACCAGCACACATTCCCTTGGCCATTTGAGAGATGATGTCATCACTCATCACAAAGCCCCTAGAAGATTCTATGGTACCCTGGTGAGATAATTAGAGTGAAAAAGGCAGATAAAATCTTCATGTTATTATGAAAATAATTTTCATCTCGAGGAACCTCTGAAAGCTCTAGAGACCCCACAGTGTCCCTGGACACTGTTTTGAGAACCATTTCCCTGTGAATGGCAGAGCCAAAGGGCTTGATGACGTCGAGTTGCTGAATTCAGCTATTCCAGAACCATCTACCTCCAGACTTCCATTTCAAAAAATAATCAGATATGATCCTTTCTAGTTAAGCTGTTTTTAGTGGGCTGTTTCATTTGAAACCAAAGAATACCAGTTCCTGGGATTCTGGGTCCAAGTGACGTGGGATTGGATCCATACTCCCCCCCACCCACTAACTAGGAGGAGGTAAAATCAATGTTCTAACCTTCCATGTCTGCATTTCTGACATCTGCATTATCGCTCCCTCTTTGTGTCCTTGACCCAGAGGTCCCCAGGTCTCACTAGTCTATGAGTACAATTAAGGTGACAAGAACGTTTGCACCAGAATTCCAAGGGTTCAGAGTCCCTGACTGCTGATACAGGACTTCATTGCCCCTCAAAGTTTCCCCCAGATATGTCTGGGCCACAGAGATATCTCACATGAGCTCAGAAAAAAGGTGTTCTCACATATATTAAAAAAAAAGGGGGGGGTGCGTGGATGACTCAGTCGGTTGAGCGTCAGACATCCGCTCAGGTCATGATCTCACGGTCCGTGGGTTCAAGCCCCACATCGGGCTCTGTGCTGACAGCTCAGAGCCTGGAGCCTGCTTCAGATTCTGTGTCTCTCCTCTCTCTCTGGTCCTCCCCTGCTCATGCTCTGTCTTTCTCTGTCTCAAAAATAAATAAAAAACATATTAAAAAAAGAAAAGAAAACAAAAAAAACGTGAGGTCAGCCTGCTTGCTCACTCATTTGCAGCCTTCTCTCCCCAATAAAATCTTCCTCTTGTAAAGGTCTCTTTCGTTGCCTGAATCCCATCTTAGAAAGTGAAGAAACAGTGCCCTGTTAACTAGGGCACTCCGTTATTTCTCAACGTCCTGAAGACTAGGGCGCAAGTCAAAAGCAATGAGCTATCACCCCACACCAGTCAGAATGGCGAGTATTAAACAAGGGAAGAAGAAGAAATAACAAATGTCGGGGAGGATGTGGAGAAAGGGAAACCCTTGTGCACTGTGGGTGGGAAAGCAAATTGTGCAGCCGCTGTGGAGGCCCCTCAAAAAATTAAAAATAGAAATACCACATGAGCGGTTATTTTGCTGCTGAGCGTTTACCCCCCAAAACACAAAAACGCTAATTTGGAAGAGAGGGAGACACAGAATCCGAAGCAGGCTCCAGGCTCTGAGCTGTCAGCCCAGCGCTTGACGCAGGACTCGAACCCACCAACTGTGAGATCATGACCTGAGTCATGACCTGAGTTGGACACTTAACCGACTGAGCCACCCAGGCACCCCCAAAATCTTTAAAACCTATAAAGAAGATGTGGTCTATACATACATCGGAATACTACTCAGCTGTAAAATAGCATAAAATCTTGCCATTTGTGACAAATGGATGGACCTAGAGAGTATCATGCTAAGTTCAATAAGACAGAGAAAGACAAATGCTGTGTGATTTCACTTTTATGTGGAATCTTAAAAACAAACGAACAAACAAACAAAGAGAACAAATTCATAAATACAGAGAACGATCTGGGTGTTGCCAGAGGGGAGGGGGGGAGGGGTAGGCAGATTATGCGAAGAGATACAAGCTTCCAGTTGCAAAATAAATAAGTCACAGGGCTGAAAAGTACAGCACAGGGAGTACAGTCAAGAATATTGTAATGACCTTGCGTTGTGACAGACGGTAACTATACTCACCGTGGTGAGCATTGTGGAACATATGTAATTGACAAACCCCTAAAACTAATATAATATTGTGTGTCAACTACACTTCAATAAAAAAAAACTACAGAGCGTGGTGGTGGGTATAGGGAAATGATTTACCTGGTCCAAGGCCACCCTCTAGGAGCCTAGGTCCTGGGCACCAGGCAGGTGTCCCAAGGCAGGCGTCCTTCTGATTCTAGGGAAGCCCATGGCTCTCCTTGGGTGATGGCAAACCAGCTCAAAAGCCACCATGAGGACCCTTGGAAAACTTGTTTGGCACGAGTGGAACTGGTCTGGTTCCACTCGTTTTCCATGTCCTTGTTTTCCACGCCAAGGTGTCTGATGCCCACCAACGGACAAGTCAAACACATGTCTGGCATGGCCACCTAGCTCACAGTGACTACACACTTGGTGTGTCTGAATCATGAGCCCTGCCCCCCTCCCCCCACTGGAGTAGACGCCTATCCCAAACTGGGCCAATCAGATTTTCTCGGGAATTTGAAACTTGGAGCGAACGCAAAGCCTGGGAATCACCAAGATTGTGTCACGCCATTGTCCATTCCCTAAGATCTGGGGATATCGTCTCGATGTTTAAGATATGTCAGCCGTCTTGCCACCACAAACAGACAAGACTGAGGCCACGGGGAGTCTGCCTTTGAGCTAAATCCTCCAGACCTGCCTTGGATCCCAGCCTTCCCAAGCAACTCGTCTTTCCATTTTGAGATACCCCAGTACCTAGCCAATGCATTTTTCCTCTTTGGGTTTTTGGGTTTTTTTTTTTTGCTTAAGCTAGCTTTCTATTTCTTCAATCCAGCAAAATCATCACCATTGGTATATTAGCTAGGGTTCTTCGGTAGCAAGCAACAGGAAATGAATTTGGTGAACTTTTACCACAAATATAAATATGTGTGTATGTAATTACTCATTAAATTAGTTATCATTCAGTCATTTATTATGGCGAACTCATTAATCAAAAGAATTGCGGAAGACAAGGAAAACCAGAAACCACAACAGCTCTGAGCCTTGAATGGACAGTCTCTTCAGGAGGCAGCTTTTGGGCAACTTTGTAGCTGTTCTATCCGGGCCCGAGATTCATCAAATTCTGGAATGTTGCCGAGACCACACCCACCCTTGGCCAGAGGAGGGGGAGCTCCTTGACTGACCACCCCACTGAGACCATAACCAGTTGGAGAAGGGCAGCTAGGGGGTCATAGGGGAAAATGGGGCCATGGATACTGAATACGGGCAAAATCCCAAACAAATCCTACGTTCCCTCTGCCTTCAAACACCAGCCCTTAGGGTGTATCGAGCGTGGCCAGAGATGCTGAACCAACCAGTTTCCCAAACTCTAAACCCTCCATTTAAAACACATCTGTGACTCCCATAAATAAAATGCAAACTGTTAAACTTGACTTACAAACTCCCTCCATGACTCATCTCTCTCCACCTTCAACTTTATCATCTAGGTGTGAGGGATGACCCACTTCTTCCAAATGAGCCATGCTTTCTCTCACCCCTTAACCTCCAGAAGTTTGCACGTGCCGTCCGTACTGCCTGGAACATCCCTTGTCCCCACTTACCCCTCTTGGCCAGGCCAACTCCACCTCCACCTGTCACCTGGGCATCACTTTCCGATAAAGCCTTCCCAATTCCCCAAGGCAGGGTCAGGTGGCCTCCCGCTGTGCTATGTCCCTCTGTCCTAACGTTTGTCCGCCAGTCTGGAACTGTCTCGCTCTCCCACTAGACGGCTCTCAGAACAGGGGCTGTGTCCTCCCCATTCGGGAAATATTTCCTGTTGACTGGACCTCAAAACAGGTTTACACGGATCACCAGTCACATACGTGAAAACACTTGGCAGAAGAATGCCTTGTGCCTGGAACATTCTGGATGGAAGGCGTTAGGACTGTCACTTTCTCACCTGTTGACATCATGGTTTTGTAGACATTGCTTTTAATCCTCGCATGCCCCCTGCTCCGCCTCCCCATCCCCCCAACGTGTGGCTTTCTAGTTCTTTCTCTGGCAATGAGAAAACTGGACCTCAGAGAGGTGGAGTGACTTCCCTGAGGTCTCACAGCTCTGGGGGACTCCAGAGTTTGCTTTTACCCCCTGCCTTAAGAGACAAGAGGCCTAGACGGGTGGCAATGATTAAGAGGGAGCGTCCCTGCTCCCTGGCTGCGTGACGTACTGTCTCTGGGTTTCCCTTTCCTGCATCAGTAAAATGGGGGAGCATAATGAACGCTACTGTGGAAGCTGTTGGAGGGGGACGTGTGAGGCCAGGCACTGAAAGACTGCATTGCCAGGGATGTGGTCCTAGCTCGATGAAGAGCAAGGGCCTGCTGCGGCTGTCGTTGTTGTGGGAGATAATAGTAACAGGCTTATCCTTGGTTTCCTTGCTCCAGGTTTGGGGGTCAGCAGAACCCAAGACTGAAGTTTCCGAGAACGCCCCCGAGCGTGCAGAATGAGGCCAAAGCAATGGGCGGAGCCTCTGATTAATGGGCTCCAACTGGTTCCAGAGTCTCTGATAGCATCAGAGACTGCCCTCTGCCAGGGCCTGCCTCCCTGCCTGGGGCCAGCCCGTTTCCCAACCCCTGGCCCCACCCAGACTCTGTGAGGCTGGAGACGCACCTGCCCAGGACCAAGAGCTGGACTCTCTGGGCCCCAGCCCCAGCAGGTGTCTTCATATTCATGCATTCATTCATTCACTCACTCACTCATTGTTTGCTTACCAGCCATTCCTTCAGTACCTACTATGTTGTTCAAATGCCACAACGGAGCCCCCAGACACAATCTGCCTTCACGGGTGCATCCAGTCGGGGTTTGGGACACATTGCAGGCCTCATTTGCCTTCTCTACCTCCGAGCGCGGCAGTGAGGATTAGAGAACCAAGGGCTCTGGGGCCAGTTTTGCTCACTGCTGTGAAATTCCACGGTCTAGAGCGGTGCCTCACACACAGCGGGTCCTCAGAAAGTTTTTGTAGACAATGATGTGTGCAGAGAACACACGTCAATAACGTAGCCATGTGCCTGGCCCGGGTGCTATCGTGGCTGCTGTGTTGCTTTGATTCTGGAATAATTTGCTTTTTTGATCACCGGTACCCTGCAGGGTCTCTGGCAAATAGATGTGGCTGGGTGCCTCAGGTCTGGAAGAAGGAAAGGAGGGAAGGGGGGGGGGAGAAGAGAGGGAGGGAAGAAGGAAGTGAGAGAAGAAAGGCGGGGAGAAGGGAGGGCGGCAGACAGACCAGAATTGACTGCCCACCTCGGCCTTGGGAAAAGGCAGTGGGGGAACCCCTTTCTCACTTACCCCGGCCACCCAAGCTGCCCCTCCCGCCCCCCACAAACGGCTTCTCTCCCACCCGTCGTTTCATTTGTGGGTTCCACTGATTCAACCTTGACGGTGACCTCCGTGAGGACAATACACAACTATTCGACCCCTGGCTGTGTCCCCAACACCCACCGGGCGCTCAAGAAAAAAAGTTGCCGAATCAATCACATCAACGAAACACCCCCAAGCTCTTTCTCCCCACCGCCAAAGCTCAAACTCCCACCACCCACACCTGGCTCTGTCACCTGTCGAGGACCCCCCTCCGCATCCACTCAACCAATGCGCGTGAATGTGGGGGCAGGGCTGGGGGTGTGCAGCTAAAGCAGCAGTCACAGACCCTCCCTGAACGGGACTTACTTGCATGAATTAAGAAACACATAATTAATTCTTAATCACACAGTAACTGAGCGGCCTCGCGATGCGGTGGTTAATTAAGTGAGAGACTCTGGGACCAGGTGGGCAGACGCAGCTTTTGTGCCCGTGCTATTTACCTGCTGTGCAACCCTGGGGAAGAAACGTACACTCTCTAAGCCTTTACCCCCCACTTGTAAAATGTGGAGAATAAAGAGTCCCTACTTCTTAGAATTGTTCTGGGGGTTATACGGGAAGTGCCACCTGTTAAGCGAAGGTAATACACGAACACTTCCGCATCTCTGGCCATGTTTACCTTCTAATAGTAATAACTTTATTCAATGCTTGGGATGTACCAAGAACTGTAAATTTTTTTAGATCTGTGTTTTTTTTTTTTTTTTCCAAATGGAGGTATAAATCACATATGCTCAAATTCACTCTTCTAACGTGTGAAGCCCGGGGGCGCCTGGGTGGCTCAGTCCGTTAAGCACCCGATTCTTGGTTTCAGCTCAGGTCATGATTTCACAGTTCATGAGATCGAGCCCCGCATTGGGCTCTGTGCTGGCAGCGTGGAACCTGCTGGGGATGCTCTCTCTCCTCTCTCTCTGCCCCTCCCCAGCTCGTGCACGCACACACATGGGCTCTCTCTCTCTCTCTCTCTCTCTCTCAGAAATAAATAAATTACCTTTAAAAATAAATATATAAAGCGTGCAAGTCTGTGGCTTTACTCTACTATTCATGAGGTTGTGCAACCATCACCACTCTCTAGTTCTAGAACATTCTCACCTCCCCGGAAGGAAACCCTGTATCCATGAGCACTCCCTCCTCCCCCCGCCCCCCAGCAACCACGAATCTGCCCCTTCGGCTCTGCAGATTTGACTCTTCTGGGCATTTCACGTGGATGGAATCCTACCAAACGTGGCCTTTGGTGGCTGGCTTCTCACGGCACGTCCTGTTTCCAGGGTTCATCCATGTTGTGGCATCAGCGCCTCCCTCCTGTTTATGGCTGAGTAGTCCATTGTGTGGACGAGCATTTGGGATGCCCAGCAGTTGCTTCGTCCTCTCCATGGTCCTGTGAGTTAATTACTATTAGTACCCCACAGCTGCTCCCTTTCTGAATAAGAACTCAGCGAATATTTGCTGAATAAATAGGAAGGGAGGAAGGAAGGAAAGGAGGAAGGAAGGAGGAGGGAATAAGGAAGGAAGGAAGGAGGAGGGAGGAAGGAAGGAAAGAAGGAAGGAGGAAGGAAGGGAGGGAAGAAGGAAAGAAGGAAGGAAGGGAAGAAGGAAGGAAGGGAGGGAAGAAGGAAGGAAGGAAGGGAAGAAGGAAGGAAGGGAAGAAGGAAGGGAGGAAGGAAGAGAAGAAGGAAGGGAAGACGGAAGGAAGGAGGAGGGAGGAAGGAAGGGAAAAAGGAAAGAAGGAAGGAAGGGAAGAAGGAAGGAAGGAGGAGGGAATAAGGAAGGAAGGAAGGGAAGAAGGAAGGAAGGAGGAGGGAGCAAGGAAGGAAGGAAGGAGGAGGGAGGAAGGAAGGAAGGAAGGGAAGAAGGAAAGAAGGAAGGAAGGTAAGAAGGAAGGAAGGTAAGAAGGAAGGGAGGGAGGGAGGGAGGAAGGAAGGAAGGGAAGAAGGAAGGGAAGAAGGAAGGAAGGGAAGAAGGAAGGGAAGAAGGAAGGAAGGGAAGAAAGGAAGAAGGAAGGAAGGGAAGAAAGGAAGAAGGAAGGAAGGGAAGGAGGGAGGAAGGAAGGGAAGAAGGAAGGAAAGAAGGAAGGAAGGGAGGGAGGGAGGAAGGAAGGAAGGAAGGGAAGAAGGAAGGGAAGAAGGAAGGAAGGGAAGAAGGAAGGGAGGGAGGGAGGGAGGGAGGAAGGAAGGAAGGAAGTAGGAGGGAATAAGGAAGGAAGGAAGGGAAGAAGGAAGGAAGGGAGGGAGGAAGGAAGGAAGGAAGGGAAGAAGGAAGGAAGGAAGGGAAGAAGGAAGGAAAGAAGGAAGGAAGGGAAGAAGGAAGGAAGGGAGGGAGGAAGGAAGGAAGGAAGAAGGAGGGAATAAGGAAGGAAGGGAAGAAGGAAGGAAGGGAGGGAAGGAGGGAGGAAGGAAGGAAAGAAGGAAGGAAGGAAGGAAGGAGGAGGGAATAAGGAAGGAAGGAAGGGAAGAAGGAAGGAAGGGAGGGAAGGAGGGAGGAAGGAAGGGAAGAAGGAAGGAAGGAGAAGGGAGGAAGGAAGGAAAGGAGTCTTTCTTTCTTCCCAGTACCACCTGGCATGCTGTACCCTTGACTTCTGTTTTTGTCTCCTCCATACCCAGGACACCAGCCCCATAAGGGGAGGCATTTTGGTTTGCGTTGGTCATCTCTGTGCCCCCAGAGCCTGGAACAGTGGCTGTCCCAATTCTTGCTGAATCATGCACAAAATGGAGGGGCCGTTATCTCTTTGAGTTGGACCCCTCTGTCACCCCCCAGAAGGCTTTTTCTGAAGCAGAAAAGAGGTCCAGAGGGACCTATCGAGTCTGGGCCAGCATGTGTCATGGGCATGATCACCATTGTGTGAAATCAGGAACCATGCCCCTCCTCGTTTTCCGGGAGCGGGGTGGCTGGCACAAATGCTTTTGCTGTGAATTCGATGAGAAGGAATACAGAAGAGGGAGGTATGGTTTAAAACTCACGGGGGGCACCTGGGTGTCTCAGTCAGTTAAGCATCTGACCCTTGATTTCAGCTCAGGTCATGATCTCAAGGTTGGTGAGTTCAAGCCCCACATTGGCCTCCATGCTAAAGGTGCAGAGCCGCCTTGGGATTCTCTCTCTCCCCCCTCCCTCTGTCTGCCCCTCCCCTGCTTGCATGCTCTCTCTTAAATGAATAAACAAGCAGTAAAAAAAAAAAACAAAAAAAAAAAACAGGGGCACCCGGGTGGCTCAGTCGGTTAAGCGTCCGACTTCGGCTCAGGTCATGATCTCACGGCTCATGAGTTCGAGCCCCGCATCGGGCTCTGTGCTGACAGCTCAGAGCCTGGAGCCTGCTTCGGATTCTCTCTCTCTCTCTCTCTCTCTCTCTCTCTCTCTGCTCCTCCCCTGATCATGCTCTGTCTCTCTCTCCTTCAAAAATAAATAAACATTTTTAAAAATACTTTTAAATAAAATAATAAAATAAAACTCATGGGACCTGCTACTCACAGCCAGGGGCTCAGAGAGGGACAGGTCTCCCCCTGCACCACACAGCATTCAGAGAAGAGGGGCTGAAGCCCTCGCCCTGCAAAGGCCAGCAGCAGAAACGCTCAGTTGCAGAAAGAGGTAGGAGGTGTGGGCACTGCAGGCTCCCACTCGGATCGCTCTGTGCCTTCCATTGTACCCACCCCCATACTCTTCCCACTCATTCCCACCCCTGCACCCCTGCCTATCCAACCCCCCCCCCACACACCCGTCCAGCCATCCCCTCCCTTTGTCCTGTACCCAAGCATCTGAGAGGGAGCTTTCTGGAAAGGATGAGACGCAGAGCTTCTGAAGCTTTGGCAGGACCCCAAGAAAGAAATTCAGCAAGACAGCTGCTTCTCAGAGCTGGCGGGGGGGGGGGGGGGAGAGGGCTTGAAACTTCCTCTCCCGCCACTTGAAACTCTCCTAAGTTGTCAGCAGCCCAGAAGGAGGCCACACCTGGAGGCCACCAGGCTAATGCCAACAGAAGCAGACTGAAGCGGCCCACACCTTGACTTCTCCCCCGCCCCACCCAATCCAGGCCCTCCCACACCCTTGACCTCTATTCCTGTTGGATCTGCTGTCCTGTCTCTCCGGGGCCCATCTATGGCGGGCAAGCAGGTGTCCCAGCCGCTCCCCACATCATTGACTCTTCGCTGTTCAAAAGTCATCCATGGCTCCCGGGTGCCCTCACCATGGAGCCCACACTCCTCTGCTTGGCATTCCTCCTTTGGCACCTGGAAACCTCACCCACCTTTCCCTCAGCCCTCGGTTCCTCCCCCACCGGCAGCCTGGGCTCTGGCTTTAAACCAACTGTGTCTTGAGATGCTGTTCTCTCTCGCCTCAAGACCTCTGCTTCTGCTGGCCCATTTGGTCTGTATGCCTTGGAGACACTTACTCATTCTTCAAGCATTGAGATCCCCTCCACATTCAGCAGGCACAGTCCTAGTGGGTCATCCCCATGGCTCCCCTCTGCTCCCTCTGGTCCCTTGGCCCTCCCTCTGCCACAAGCTAACCATGGGGCGGGGCAGATCTGACCCTGGACCCCCCACTTCCTTAGCCCGGGAGCACATAGCATCTCTGGGACCCCGGGATCAATCAGCACGCATTGGTTTATGGCGTTCTTGTTGGACGAATGCATGAGCCCAGCGAGTCTATCAGCAAATGTGGGATGTATTTCAAACACTCCGACTCAGCAAGCCAAACTTGCTCCTCTTCATTTCTTCTCATATTCTAGCCACGGAAACACTCCTACCCTTCCCTAACTGTGCAGCCCCTTTCATGTCCAGAACTCAGTACATCCTTCTCTCCTCTCCTCCCTTTTCCTTGACTCCCACCCTGCTTGGCAAAACTTCCTGCTCATCTTTCAAACCCGATTCCCAGGTGTCCTCCTCTGTGAAACTTGCCAACACGCGGGATGAGTCCTCCAGTGGTTCCTCCTTCCTGCTTCTATTCCCTGATCATGTGGCCCTGGGTTTTGCCCCAGATTCAGCCAACCCTGCGAGCAGTGCAATGAGAAAGCAAAATATCCTTCAGAGGTGCCTGGGTGGCTCAGTCGGTTGAGTGTCCAACTCTTGATTTGGGCTCAGATCGTGATCTCACGCTTTGTGAGATCGAGTCCCGCATCGGGCTCTGTGGAATATGCTTGGGAGTTTCTCTCTCCCTTCCTCTCTCTTTGTCCCTCCCCCACTCGTGCGTGTGCTCTCTCTCTCAAAATAAATAAATAAACTTTTAAAAAACTCTTGCTACTGTTGGTGGGAATGCAAACCGGTGCAGCCACTCTGGAAAACAGCGCGGAGGTCCCTCAAAAAATTAAAAATAGAACTACCCTACAACCCAGCAATTGTACTACTAGGAATTTATCCAAAGGACACAGGAGTGCTGATGCATAGGGGCACTTGTACCCCAATGTTTATAGCAGCACTTTCAACAGTAGCCAAATGATGGAAAGAGCCTAAATGTCCATCAACTGACGAATGCATAAAGAAAATGTGGTTTACATATACAATGGAATACTACTTGGCAATGAAAAAGAATGAAATCTGGCCATTTGCAACAACATGGATGGAACTAAAGGGTATTATGCTAAGAGAAATAAGTCAGTCAGAGAAAGACAAATACCATATGATTTCACTCACATGTGGAATTTGAGAAACTTAACAGATGATCCTGAGGGAAGGGAAGGAAAAATAAGATAAAAACACAGAGGGAAGCAACCACAAGAGACTCTTAAATATAGAGAACAGACTGGGGGGTTGATGGGGGGGCGGGGGAGAGGGGAAAGTGGGTGATGGGCATGAAGGAGGGCACTTGTTGGGATGAGTACTGGGTGTTGCATGTAAGTGATGGGTCATTGGGTTCTATTTCCTGAAGCCAACACTATACTGTATGTTGGCTAACTTCAGAATTAAAAAAATAACAAAAAAAAATATTGCTACATATTTCGTCTTCATTTATAAACCTCGAGCAAACACATGCTTTTAAAGAGCTTGGTGGTATTTCGCCAGAACGTGCTGAGCCCTCACAGGTTGGTGAAAGTGTTATGGCTTCCTTTTTATTTATTCATTCATTTATTGCAATTGCAAATGACTCAGAGAGGACTTTGTACGTAAATTTTGTTCACCATTGGGACTATCTCTGTGATGCAAGTTCCTGGAGGTTCAATGACCGAGTGGGGGCGGTGAAGGTGCTAGAGGTACATCTACATCTCAACACAAGTTGACACATTGCACACAGGAAGCTGCGAAATAGGAGCGTGCCTGCATTTGCTGCAAAACAAACTCGGTTTTAATTACTGATTTGCGAAGCCAAAAAAGAAAAGATCTTATCAGTTTCTAGTTGGCTGCTTATTATTTATGTATATGTAACAATTATTGTTACATCATATAAGATATACCATATTATATGCAGCACATAATACACAATATGTAATAAATACATTATTCTATCTTATGAATATTATATATGTGTGTATATCATATACCACATAATAAATATATTATTGTATAATATAAAATATTATATATTGTGTATGTATATTATATACAATATGCATATACAATTCTATCAGAAGCTGGCAAACCATGGCCCTGTATCAATTCTACCCAATGTCTTCTGTTGCATGGCTTGCGAGCTGAGAATGACATTTGTGCTTTTAAATGGTTAAAAAAAAAATAAAACAAGAATAGTATCTTGTGACACGTGAAAGTTACATGAAATGCACATTTCAGTGTCCACAGATAAAGTTTTATTGCCACACGGCCCCCCTCATTTGTTTATATGCCGTCTGTGGCTGCTTTCCAGGTACAATGGCAGAGCGGAGTCCTTCCCACAGGGATCGTATGGCCCCCAAAGCCAAACATATTTAACATCTGGCCTCTACAGCAGACGTCTGCCAACCCCTGACCTATATGACTGATTAGCTCTGGTGATGGGTTCGGGCTACTCAGAAGTGTTTTAGAGGAGAGAATCTTGGGGAGACCCTTTATAACCTAATCTGCATTCAATTCCTTAAGTTCTGGCGGTTTTGCCAGAGCCTTTTCTTTTCTTTTTAATTTTTTTAATGTTTATTTATTTTTGAGAGACAGAGAGAGAGAGAGAGACAGAGAGACAGAGTGCAAGCGGGGGAGGGGCAGCGAGAGAGGGAGACACCGAATCGGAAGCAGGCTCCAGGCTCCGAGCTGTCAGCCCAGAGCCCAAAGCGCGGCTCGAACTCAAGGACTCTGAGATCATGACCTGAGCCAAAGCCGGACGCTTTAACCGACTGAACCCCCCACGTGCCCCTGCCAGAGCCTTTGTGATAGAAGAGAAAATATCCAAGTGTGTTCACACCAGGGAAAGGTAGCTACTATTTTGTGAAACTTTTGTTTCCGTTTGATAAGTACCTGGAAATGCAGGTACCCGGTGATGACGCTGTGGAAATCTGGTGTGTGTCATAGCCGTGTCTCCTGCACCCTGGGAGTGTCCCCCACTCACTCAATTGGCTGCATTTAGAGGCAGGCTGAAGGGAGGCGCCCTGAACGCTCCTCCCCGAATCCACGCACAGAGGAGCGTTTCGCGTGGGGCATGTGCGGCTAGACTGGGGTCTCAGCCCAGCCCTACGGCAGCCCTTTCTCGGTGCCTTCTCTGGGGCCCCCACCTCAGGGACTGCCAGGGACTCCAGGAGAAGGGTCCCAGACCCCCAAACCTCTTCTCCACCTCAGAGATCGGCACGTTCAGCCCCCTCCCGTTTTTCAGGCAAGAGCACTGAGGACCGGAGTCAGTATCTCTGTCCAGGAGGAGCAAGAAACAGGGAGACCACAGAGAAGCCCTGAATCTCAAACTTCCGTGCCCCTCCCCCCGGCTCTGGAAAGCGGTGGGGTCAAAGTAACAGGGCAAGAGTGAGGGAGGCATCCGGGACTGAGCTCCCAATCCCCAAGCCCCCAAAACATCTCCTGGACCCACCAAGTTCAAATCCTAGCTCTAAGTGCCACGGTGACCCTGGGCATATCTTTCGCCTCCCCTTTGAGCGCCCTCAGTATGCGCAGGGCACAGAGCAAAGCACGTTGCCTGCACCACCCACCGACCGTCCCAGAAGCTCCAGGGACAAGGGCGGCCTGCCTTATTCGCCGCAGTCTCCCCAGCACCCCGCAGGAGGAGAAGCACGGCCACATGAATCTTTGGCCGCTTGCGTCTTCTAAGCTTTCCTGAAATGCCACTGCCATCCAGGAAATTTTGAGCCCTTCCGATATGGCCTCATACCAAGGATGGGGGGAAAGAGGACTACTGTGCCCAGAACTGAGGGGTCCCCGGGACATGAGACTTCCGATGCTGAAACCAGGATAGTCCCCAGCAAACTGGAATGAGTTGGTCAACCTAAGCTGGGGGTACAGCTGAGAACAAAATAGACACAGCCGTCTCCTCCAGGAAGCCCTTCCTGATCCATCCCTCTGCCACTGGCTCATGGATCACCTCTGCCCTCCCCGCTCCCCAGGGCTGCCCCCGCACCTCCCATTAGAGCACCATCACCCTGGCTTGTGAATGCCTGGAGTCACATGCGTGTCCTCCGCTCCAGGGGAACAGGGAGCCTGGCTATTTTCCTGGTCACTGCTGCATTTCCAAAACCTACCACAGATGCCCCATGAATGAACAAAGGCCAGCACCCCTTGCCTCACAGACGGACGAAAGCTCAGAGAGGTGAACGCTCCAGCAGGATTCTCCAGCGGCCGTGTGGAGAAGCCGGGGTTTGAACCCCCCCCGTCCGGCGACACCGCTGCCCCCAGCCCTCTCACCGTGTTGTAGAACTCGGCCACCAGCTCCGAGTGCTGGAAGTTACTCTCGCACCAGTCCACCTCGGAGCTCTGGTAGGCGAAGATGCTGGGCATCCTGATGTGGCGCCCGCTGCCCACTGGCTGGGTCTGGCGGCGAGCAGCATGAGAGCCTAGATGGGCCGGGCCGGGTGAGACGGGCAGAGGGCAGCTGTTGCTCCACAGCAGGGAGGAAAAACCTGCCGAACCGCTCCCCGGTTGCACCAGGACGGCCTACCTGTGCGGTGGAGGTGGCAGCTGCCCTGGGCAGAAGCCGAGGGGCTGGCACCATCCAGGCGGGGCACGGGATGGCCAGATCATGGGCCTCCCGTCCCTACCCACGCGGAGTGGGAGTTAGGGGTCTGGTACGAGAATGCCGATTTAAAATATTAAAGAGCCCCTGGAGATGAGTACCCTGGCTACCCCCGCTTTGGAGGTGGGCAGACGGAGGCAGAGAGAGCGAAGCCACCTGCCGAAGGCACGCAAGGTGAAAACGCCACGACGTGGAAACAGACAGCTGAGTCCAGACTCTAGGCTCTTACCCATTAGGCTGAACTATGTCCACGCTGTCAAAGCTCTGTGCTGCTACTCGCCACACCGGGGGCAAGGGCAGCACACCCAGCCCCAGGGGCTTGGCTCAGCTCCCTCGTCGTCCTTGGCTGTGTAACCTTGCCCTATCATTTCTCCTCCGGGGGCCTCGGTCTTCCTGTTTGTGCTATGGGAAGGCGGGGCTGGATTGAAGCCATTTCTCTCGGGTGGTCAAAACTACGCCCAGAGTGTCCCAGCTTCTACCAGGGGCCACCTGCAAAACCCCCATGAAGGGAGGGATCTGCAGAGCTCCAAGTCTGGGGGTCCCTGGGCCTGGCTTCCAAGGGCTGTGGCAAGCTCTGGTTTTCGAGTCAGCAAGGCCTGAGTTTGAATTCTGAGTTCCTCCCCTTCCTAAGCTGTGTGACCTCCCGGGCAAGTGAATCCACCTCTCTGAGCCTCAGTTTGCTCATCTGTAACACGAGGAGGGTGGCGGTAGGCCCAGGTGTCTTTATAAAGGCACACCGAGATAAAGCCAGTCAAGAGCTTAGCTCGGTGCCTGGCCCCATGTGGGCCCAAGAGAAATGGCAAAATGGGTTTTCTTATTGCAGCCGATCTCGAACTTTAAGGCAACCCGTGGGAATAATAATAACAGTGGCACATTTTACTGAGTACTTACTGGTGCCAGGCTCTTTCCTAAGTGCTTAGCACTCAGTATTATTTCATTGAATGTTCTTGGCAGCTCGAGGAGAGACTTACCATCTCCAGGTCACTGGCAAAGAAACGGAAGCCCAGAGAAGTTAAGTGATTTACTCAAGGTCACACAGCTAAAAAGTAGTGAGAGACTAGATCCACACTTCCCTCGTGTGTAAGATGGGAATAACAGTGCCTCTCAGAGCTGCTGTGCAAAGTTTGCCTTAACTGCTGGTGGCATCCACTTCCCATTCGTGGCAGGGAAATAAATTGATTTAAGCTTTATAATTCTGGGGGTGGTTACATAAATCTATACATGTGAAGAAATTGCGCACGCACACACACACACACACACACACACAGGAACGAATATAGCAGGTGTTGAGATCTGAATCAGTTCTGTAGATTAATCGATGTAAACGTCCTGATTTTGAAACTGTACCACTGGAGAAAACTGAATATAGGGTACAGGAGACCTCTCTGTGAAATTTTTGCAACTTCTTGCGAGTGTACAATTATTCCAAAATAAAAGAGTTGTGCTTCTTTTTCATTAACTGATTTAGGTTTTCAATCGGAGGAAGAACGGATCAGCAGACTGTGGTATATCAACACGATGGAATATAAAGGAGCCTGCCTTATAAAGGAAGGAAATCCTGGCACCTGCTACAAGGTGGATGAACTTTGAGGACGTTGTGTTCAATGAAATAAACCAGACACAAAACAACAAACACTGTCTGGTGTCCCTAGAGGCGTCCCGTCCACAGAGACAGAGAGTGGGTGGTGGGAGCCAGGGGTGAGGTGTCCGTGTTTCATGGGGACAGAGTCTCAGTCTGGGGAGGTGAAAGTTCTGGAGACGGATGGTGGGCAGGGCCGCACCATTATATGGAAGTCCTTTATGCCACAGCTTAGCCATGCAAACCGTTTCAAAATGGTTCAGATGGTCAACTTTAGGTTGTGCATATTTCACCACAGTTTTATTTATTTATTTTTTAATTTTTTTTAATGTTTTTATTTATTTTTGAGACAGAGAGAGACAGAGCATGAACGGGGGAGGGGCAGAGAGAGAGGGAGACACAGAATCGGAAGCAGGCTCCAGGCTCGGAGCCATCAGCCCAGAGCCCGACGCGGGGCTCGAACCCACGAACTGTGAGATCACGACCTGAGCCGAAGTCAGACGCTTAACCGACTGAGCCACCCAGGCGCCCCACACCACAGTTTTAAAAAGCCAATGGTTTAGGTTTCTAAAGGGGGTTTTGTCTGATAAAACATCAATAAATAAGAGTTCAGGCAGAAGGTAGATAACATGAAAATCTTGAGGGTGGTCTGTGAAAGTCAGAAATTTGGGGACTACTGAGGTGCGTGCTCAGGGCCCAGCCCAGAGCCTAACGTGGCTGCTGTCACTGGTATACTCCTTGTTGTTATTATTATCCACAACTTGTCAGAGCTTCCATTTTCCACCCCCTGCCAGGTGCCCAGAGAGCTGCCTTCCAGATCCTCTGGGAAGACGGGAAAGATGCCAGGTTTGGAGATGAGATAAGTTCCCAGAGCCTGAATTAAAAGTGCTGCCCGAGTGGCTCTCTACTCCCCCAGAGCAGCTGGAATCCCACCGTCTAGCCATAGCCCTGGCCCCCAAATCCCCTCCCCAGGTGGGCCAGGAGAGCAAACATATACCAACCCCACCTCTCCCAGCCCAGCTGAACGCGGAGAGCCTGAGTCCCTGGGGGGGGGGGGGGGGGCGAGGTGCAGGGGGCGGGGTGCTGAGCACTCTGAGGCCCCTCCCTGTTCAAATCCAGGGCAGGGTACAACTGTCGGGATCTGGCCATCAGGGACCTCAGTGAAGGGTTTAGCAGCAGGAAGCAAGGTGGTGACAGGTGCCCACGTCCGGTCCAGCCTGGAGAGTTTGGGAAATCATCCTGCACAGAGCCGACTAGGAAAACAGCACAGCCAGATAAGTGTGTGATTTCTCTCTCTGCTAGGGAGAGAGATGGAGGCCAGCGTGTGCAAAGGGCCAGAGCCTGGGAGAAGGGGTGTATGAGTTCTGGGAGCTGCTTACAAATTAAGACAGTGGCTTAAAATAAGACACACATATTATGCTACAGTTCTAGAGATCAGGAGTTTGAAATGAGTCTTATAGGGCTAAAATCAAGGTGTCCACTGGGCTGGTTCCTCCTGGAGGCTCTAGAGGAGAATCCATTCCTTGCCTTTTCCAGCTTCTAGAAGCTTCCCACATTCTTTGGCTCGGTGGGGGGGGGGGGCATCCTCCATTTCAATGCATGCTGCTCCCTTTTGGATTCCATCATCACACCTCCCTCTCTCTGACTGTGACCCTCTTCCAAGGACACTGGGATGACACAGGGACCACCAGGACAATCCTGCAGAGTCTCTTTGCAGGTAACATTCCCAAGTTTCAGTACCAAGGATGTGGGTATTGGGGAGAAACGCTAATCTACTCACCACAGGGGGAAGGAGGAGGGTCTGGAGGTAGCGGCATTGGGGGCTGAGAAGAGGGGTGAAATGAATTCGGGCTAGCTGGATATGTGCACAGAATTGGGGATGAGAATGGGCACGGGGCTGGGGAGAGGACAGGGCGATGGGGTGTAGAGGGGTTTGGGAAGGGGCTGGAGACTGGGTTGGGGTTGGAGAAGAGGTCAGGGGTTTATGGCAGAATTGGAGATCGAGGTGCTGGGGATGGAAAGGGGCCAGTGTGGGCCTGTGGGTGGGGCTGGGACTCTGTCTCTGGTGGACAAGGGCATCCCTCCCACTCCCCTCACCCGGGCAAAGGTCTCACGTGCTCTTATTGGGGGGGAGGTCTCTTCCACTCTTCTTCTCCCTCCCTTCAACACCCTCCCCAGGTTTGAAGCTGGGGTCTGTCCTTGGCTTCTGTCAACTGCCAGTGCGCACCTGGTCCAGGTAACCGGTCACAAAGACCATCAGGCATCCCAGCCCCGCCATGCTGCTCAGTTGCAAGGCCACTGTTAACTCCTCTCACCCCCACCATGAGCCTCAATAGGAAAGGGACGGATTTCTTCTTATCCGTGTTCTCATAAGCATCACACAACAGGTGCGCGTCACAGAAAACACAAGTCAGCAAAGAGAAAATTAAACCCCCTGATCATTTTACAGTCTGGACATCGTAAGTGCTGTAAATATTGAGATATTTTCAGCTTAAAAAATTGTTTATATATTTTTTTAACAAAGATTTGGGTATATGTATGTTTGTTACTGAATTTTTTCACTCTAAGTGTCATTAATACCCTTCCATAGTTCAAAGCATATAGAAAACCACATACGACATAAAACTTACCATCTTAGCCTCTATCTATCTATTTATAGAGAGTGGGGAAAGGACAGCGGGTGGAAGGGAGAGAGAATCCCAAGCAGGCTCCACACTATCAGGGCGGAGCCCGAGGTGGGGCTTGAACCGTGAGATCACGACCTGAGCTGAAATCAAGAGTCTGATGCTTAACTGACTGAGCCACCCTGGCGCCCCATCATCGTAACCATCTTTAAGTTCACAGCTCAGGGGCATCAAGCATACTCACATTTTTGTGCAACCACCCCCACCATCTGTCTCCAGAACTTTCCATCTTCCCAAACAAGACTCTGTCCCTAAGAAATACTGACTCCCCACCCCCTCCCCCAGCCCCAGCACCCACCAGCGACTTTCTGTCTCTATGGATGTCACTCCTCTAGGGACATTCTATGAGTTCCAGTCTGAGTCTGAAGGCCAAAGAGCCAGAAACACCCATGTCCAAGGGCGGGAAAAGCATCTCTCTCAGGCATAGAGCAAAGTTCCCCTTCCTCCACTCTTTTCTTCTATTTGGGCCCTCCGTGGCTGGGATGGTGTCCATCTGCACTGGTGAGGGCATCCTGTTCACAGAGTCCACTGATTCAAATGCTAATGTCTTTTAGAAACACTCTCACAGACACACCCAGAAGAAATGTTTTACCAGTTACCTGGGCATCAGTCAAATTGATACATAAAATGAAGCATCACAATGGGTGCTTCACTATCATTTTCTTTTCTTTTTCTGTTATAAATAATGTTACAGTGAACGTCTCAGAAGGCTTAATCTTCAAGCAACAAATAATAATAAAGTCTAATGCTTCTCTATCCAATATGGTAGGCTCTGGTCACAAGGCTAAGCCCTTGAAATGGGGCTAAGTGCCATGTGTTAAAATAATAGTGTCTTGGATATTGGGTTAAATAAAGGATATTATTAGAAATCATGTCAGCTGTTCTGTTTTTCTTTCCCAAATGTGGCTACTAGAAAATTTTAAGTTCCTACAAACGTATGGCCAACTAACCTTTGACAAAGCAGGAAAGAATATCCAATGGAATAAAGACAGTCTCTTCAGCAAATGGTGCTGGGAAAACTGGACAGCGACATGCAGAAGAATGAACCTGGACCACTTTCTTACACCACACACAAAAATAAACTCAAAATGGATGAAAGACCTAAGCGTAAGACAGGAAGCCATCAAAATCCTCAAGGAGAAAGCAGGCAAAAGCCTCTTTGACTTTGGCCACAGCAACTTCTTACTCAACACGTCTCCAGAGGCAAGGGAAACAAAAGCAAAAATGAACTATTGGGACCTCATCCAAATAAAAAGCTTCTGCACAGTGAAGGAAACAATCAGCAAAACTAAAAGGCAACCGACAGAATGGGAGAAGATATTTGCAGATGACATGTCGGATAAAGGGTTAGTATCCAAAATCTATAGAGAACTTATCAAACTCAACACCCAAATAACAAATAATCCAGTGAAGAAATGGGCAAAAGACATAAATAGACACTTCTCCAAAGAAGACATCCAGATGGCCAACCGACATACTAAAAAATGCTCAACATCACTCATCATCAGGGAAATACAAATCAAAACCACAATGAGATACCACCTCACACAGTCAGAATGGCTAAAATTAACAACTCAGGAAACAACAGATGTTGGCAAGGATGCAGAGAAAGACGAACCCTTTGCAATGCAAACTGGTGTAGCCACTCTGGAAAACAGGATGGAGGTTCCTCAAAAAATTAAAAATAGAACTACCTTGGGGCGCCTGGGTGGCTCAGTCAGTTAAGCATCTGACTTTGGCTCAGGTCATGATCTCGCAGTTCATGAGTTCAAGCCCTGCAGCAGGCTCTGTGCTGATAGCTCAGAGCCTGGAGCCTGCTTTGGATTCTGTCTTCCTCTCTGTCTGCCCTTCCCCTGCTCACACTCTGTCTCTCTCTCTCTCTCAAAAATAAGTAAATATTTTCAAAATTTTTGATTAAAAAAAATAGAACTACCCTAAGACCCAGCAATTGCACTACTAGGTATTTATCCAAAGGATAAAAAAAATGCTGATTTGAAGGGGCACATGCACCCCAATGTTTATAGCAGTGTTCTTGACAATAGCCAAAGTATGGAAAGAGCCCAAATGTCCATTGACTGATGAATGGATAAAAAGGATGTAGTATATGTATATACAATGGAATATTACTCAGCAATCAAAAAGAATGAAGTCTTGGGGCACCTGGGTGGCTCAGTCATTGAGCGTCCAACTTCAGCTCAGGTCATGATCTCACGGTTCGTGAGTTTGAGCCCACATCATGCTCTGCACTGACAGCTCAGAGCCTGGAGCCTGCTTTAGATTCTGTGTCTCCCTTTCTCTCTCTGTCCTTCCCCCACTCACATTCTGTCTCTCTCTCTCTCTCAAAAAAAAATGAATAAACATTTTAAAAAATTAATGATGTCTTGCCATTGGCAACAATGTGGATGGAACTAGAGTGTATTATGCTAAGTGAAATAAGTCAGAGAAAGACAAACATCATATGATTTCACTCATATGTGGAATTTAAGAAACCAAACAGATGAACAAAGGGGAAGTGAAGGAAAAATAAGATAAAAACAGAGAGGGAGGCAAAGCATATGAGACTCTTAAATACAGAGAACAAACTGAGGGTTGCTGGATGGGAGGGGAGGGGGGGATGGGCTAAATGGGTGATGGGTATTAAGGAAGGCACTTGTTGGGATGAGCACTGGGTGTTATACGTAAGTGATGAATCACTAAATTCTATTGCTGAAATCATTATTACACTATATGTTAACTAACCTGGATTTAAAATAAATAAAAAATATAATGAAAAAAAACTGTAAGTCCCATATGTGGCTCACATAAGATTTCCACTGGGTGGGACTGGACTAATGATGTTGTCGGGAAGTACCAAGCACTGTGCTACCATTATCTCCTTTCATTGCCCCAGATACCGCAGAAGCCCCAGGATATGGAAGTAAAACTGTTTCTGTAGCTTAGTCGCTAAGACAGCACCCCCCACCTCGCCTCATGGGGTGATCTTATGGAGGAGAAAACAGAGGCTCTCAGAAGTTCAAGTGATCTCTCCCAGAGTCACACACAATGAGGGGACACTGTTTCTCAAAGGGTGGGGACCTCTTTATGGTCTTAAATAGCGTTGGATCCTATTGTGAGAAAGTCAGTCTCTTGATTTCTCTTCCTGGTTGTTTTTGGTCAATGAGAGAGCCTCCGTTGGGTGTTCCGGTACCTTCAGAGCCTCTCTATCAATTCCTGGTCTCCCCTTCTGGGCTAGAATTTCACCTTTTGGCTTCTCTGTATTGATTTTTAGACAGCTTTATTGAGGTGTAATTGACATAGAATAAACTTTGTATGTTTAAAGTATTCTCATTCAATACATCTGGACATATGCACACACCTTTGAAACCACCACCAAAATCCAGATAATAAACAGACCTATATTGTTGCTTTCTATTTATCTTTGTATTTATCTTGCCTTCTATTTACTGCTTTCTAGTTGATCTACTTTTCTAGCTCTCCATTTAGGGCAGCACTGTAGAATTGCCTTTGGGAATAAATGTGTGTATTAACACTTTTGAAAAATGAGTTCATTTGAAAACAACGTTTAAGTAAGTAATGGCTGCAGATACAGTTGGACAAAGTTTAAAATGTGAAAACTCCCAGGGTTGTAAAGGATGTGATTGAACAATTGGTGAAATTTGAATATTGACCGTATATTGAAATAGTATTGTATGACAATACGATTTTTGAATTTGATACATGAGTTGCAGTTATGTATGAGAGTGTCCTAGTTGTTAGGAGACACATCCTTCAATATTTAAGGGTGAAGGGACATGATGTCCACAACTTGCCCTGAAATAGCAAAAATGGGGGGAGAGATGAGAGAAGGAAGGGGGGAGGGAGAGAATATGGCAAAATGCAAGTGATTGGGGAATTTGGGTGAAAGGTACATGGTTCAATGTATTCTTGCAATTTTTCTGTTGCAACAGAAATATTTCAAGAGAAAAAGAAAAAAAAATATGTTGGCTCATCAAAAGTATTGATGAGGATGGGGAGAGCATCCTCTTATCCCTGACTGGTGGAAATGTGAGATGGTCAACCACTTTGGAAAACGATATGACATTGCCTAGTGTGTTATTGAGCAGACCAGGCCAATTGCTAGAATAAGACAATACATCAAATCTCAATGTCTTAAGACATAAAGTGCGTTGTGTGCCTCTGCCCTGGAAGGCTGTCTGTCTGTCCGTCTGCCGGTCTGTCAAGTGGCCCAGGCTCTTTCCATCTTGTGACGTTCTATCCCCACACCATGTGACTTCCATCCCCAGCATGAAGTTGTCAGGGTGCCCCCCCCCCCCCCCCACCCCGCCAAGTAGGAAAAAGAGAGCCTATGGAAGACACGTTGGATTCTTAACCGCCTCAGCCCAGGAGGATTCCCCTCCCTTTAGCATACTTCCTATTGGTCACAATGAGTCCACGTGACCTCAACCAGCCGCAAGGGGAGCTGGGAAATGCAGTTTCTGGCAGAGCAGTGGCTCCTCTGTGAAAACTCTACCCTGTGGAAAGGGAGCCTGAATCTTTGTCACGGAGCAGGCTGCCTCTGCCACATCCAGCAAAGCTGCAAACGAACATACCCTGTGACTGGGAACGTCCCTCCTGGGTTCACATTCCTCGGAGAAACTCTCGCACATGGACTCAGGACTCGTGCACAAGATTATTCAGAGCTGCTTGAAACCCTGGAAGTCTGAATACTCACGAAAGGCAGACTCGATAAATGAACGATGGCATTTTCATTCAGTGGAATACACATAAGTGAACAGCAGGGACATGCATCCACATGAGTGACTCCCAACAAGATAATGCTAGACCAAAAAAAAAAAATGTCACAAGGCAGTACATCTATTCATAGAATGGCAAAAATCAGGATACATTAAATAAATGATATTTGGGGTGGGGCTGCTAGCCTCACACACGTGTGTGGATGTATCTGTTGTTAAAATATTGCAGTATTGGTTGGTACCTAGCTGCTGCTTCAAGGCTCCCTCACTCCGGTGGATCCCTGACCACACTGACTTTGTCCCTATGACCCTATAGACTTCTTCACGACCCAGCAGCTAATGGGTTAAGATCCATAACTATTTTTAATATTGCCTTGGGTTTAGGGAGACAGGCATATATGATTTTTTTAAATGTCTTAAAAAAAAAAAAAAAGCAAAGGGATCGTGAATACCAAATCCAGAAGGGTGGTCATCTCAGTGGGAGGATCAGGGGAGACTATGTATCCACTAAGGGCCCCACACGGGTTTTCACTGGGGTCAGTGTGTCTCCTTCCTGTTTACGTCCCAATACTCCAGGACAACAAAGGGAAGATATCATTAAGCCCCATTAGAAGTCATCCTCAGAGCCATGTGAACTGTTCCTGCTTCCGACACATCCCCAAGCGGCCTCAAGGCTTCAAGAAATCCATCACCACTGCCTTCTAATGTGGCTTAACTCCATTACTTATTTGCAGAAGCATTGTCAGATAAAATACAGGACACCCAGTTACATTTGAATTTCAGATAAGACAAACCATGAATAATTTTTAGCACAAGTGTGTCCTCAATATTGCGTGGGATGGACTGAAACTGCTGAAAAAGTATTCCTCGTGCATCTGAAATTCAAATTTAAATGGGCCTCCTGTATTTTTATTTGCTCAATCTGACAACCCCATTTTGGAAGCTTTTCCTTCACCAGACCCCTCACCTTATTCCTCCCTCCCATAAGAGAGTTTCACAAAATGTACCGTTCACCGCCTCCACTTCTGAGATCCAATAACCCTCGATGGTTATTCTGAGGCTCACCTTTTGCTTTTTCTCCTGGTATTCACCTGTAGGGGAATACTGACACTTTGGGAGACATATTGCCAACTGGGATTTCTGCCAGATTTTAAGGTTCAGAGGATTTAGGCTTGCAAGTTTAGCCCTGAAATTCAACGTTTCTCTCCAATATCACAGCCAAGATCACTGTGGTCCAAAGGGAGAGACTCTGCCTGTTCCTTCTCTTTCAAAGGGAGGGAGGAGAACACCCCCTCTCAAAGTCTAAGTTATGGATCAGATTATACCGATTATATATAAAAAAAAAAAAGTATGTTGAAGTCGCAACTCCCCAGGACCTTGGAATGTGACCTTATTTGGAGACGAGGTCTTTACAGAGGTGATGAGGTTAAGACGAAGTCATCAGGACGGGCCATAATCCATATGGCATCCTTAGAAAAAGAGGAAATTTGGACAGAAACCCACAGAAAGGGAGGAGACCATGAAAGGACACAGGGAGCATGTCATGTGGGGACAGGATGGGTCTACAAGCCAAGCAAGACCATCGATGGCCAAAAAACCCCACCAGAAGCTGGGACAAGCAAGGAAGAATGCACCCCTACAGGTTCCAGAGGGAGCACGGCCCTACTGACACTTTGATCCCAGACTTCCAGCCTCCAGAACTGTGAGACCATGCAGTTCTGTTGTGTAAACCCCCCGGTCTGTGGTGCTCTGGCAGCTCCAGGAAACTCATGAAGATTTTGGGTTTCCATCTCGAAACTGACTTGGTGGGTTGAGATAGTGCTGCCCGGAGCGCAGAGCAGGACAAAATGTTCCCGGTAGGGTGGCCAACCCAGCCTCAACTGATCGGGGCTTTCCCACTTTTGACAGCGAAGATCCCCTGTGTTGAGAAAAGCCCCAGGAAAGCGGCGAGGTTGCTCGTCCTGGTGCCCCAAATGGTTTGCCTCAAAAAGGCTAAAATTAGAATTCCTCCATGATGCAGGGCAACTTCACTCCTACTTATCCAAAAGAACTGAAAGCAGGGTCTCAAAGACATTTGCACACCCGTGTTCACAGCAACATGATTCACAATAACCCAAAAGATGCAGCAGTCCCAGTGTCCATCAACAGATGAAGAAACGAAATGTGGTGGGAATGGTTACACAATGATGTCAGTGTACTTAATGCCATAGACTGTACACTTAAAAGCGGATAAAATGAGGGGCACCTGGGTGGCTCAGCCGGTTAAGCATCCAACTTCCGCTCAGGTCATGGTCTCACTGCTCGTGAGTTCAAGCCCCAGGTTGGGCTTTACGCTGACAGCTCACAGCTCGCAGCCTAGAGCTTGCTTCAGATTCTGTATCTGTCTCTGTCTCTCTGCCCCTCCCCTGCTCACGCTCTCTCTCTCTCTCTAATATAAAAAAAATAATAAACATTAAAATTTTTTAAATGGTTAAAATGGTAACTTTCATGTTATATATATTTTACTGCAATTTAAAAAAAGAGGAAGTGCGGACTTCAAGCTGTATTACAAAGCTATGATCATCAAGACAGTATGGTACTGGCACAAGAACAGACACTCAGATCAATGGAACAGAATAGAGAACCCAGAAATGGACCCACAAACGTATGGCCAACTAACCTTTGACAAAGCAGGAAAGAATATCCAATGGAATAAAGACAGTCTCTTCAGTAAATGGTGCTGGGAAAACTGGACAGCGACATGCAGAAGAATGAACCTGGACCACTTTCTTACACCACACACAAAAATAAACTCAACATGGATGAAAGACCTAAGCGTAAGACAGGAAGCCATCAAAATCCTCAAGGAGAAAGCAGGCAAAAATCTCTCTGACTTTGGCCGCAGCAGCTTCTTACTCAACACGTCTCCAGAGGCAAGGGAAACCAAAGCAAAAATGAACTACTATTATAAAAAGCTTCTGCACAGCGAAGGAAACAATTGGCAAAACTAAAAGGCAACTGGTGGAATGGGAGAAGATATTTGCAAATGACATATCAGATCAAGGGTTAGTATCCAAAATCTATAAAGAACTTATCAAACTCACCTAAAAAACAACCAATCCAGTGAAGAAATGGCCAAGAGACATGAATAGACACTTTTCCAAAGACATCCAGATGACTGACAGACACATGAAAAAATGCTCAACATCACTCATCATCAGGGAAACACAAATCAAAACCACCATGAGATACCACCTCACACCTGTCAGAATGGCTAACACTAACAACTCAGGCAACAACAGATGTTGGTGAGGATGAGGAGAAAGAGGATCTCTTTTGCACTGCTGGTGGGAATGCAAGCTGGTGCAGTCACTCTGGAAAACAGTGTGGAGGTCCCTCAAAAAACTGAAGATAGAACTACCCTATGACCCAGCAATTGCACTACCAGGTATTTATCCACGGGATACAGGTGGGCTGTTTCAAAGGGGCACATGCACCCCAGTGTTTATAGCAGCACTATCAACAATAGCCAAAGTATGGAAAGAGCCCCAATGTCCATCGATGGATGGATGGATGGATAAAGAAGATGTGGGGTGTGTGTGTGTGTGTGTGTGTGTGTGTGTGTAATGGAGTATTACTCAGCAATCAAAAAGAATAAAATCTTTCCATTTGCAACTATGTGGATGGAACTAGAGGGTATTATGCTAAGCAAAATTAGTCAGAGAAAGACAAATATCATAGGACTTCACTCACGAGGACTTTAAGATACAAAACAGATGAACATAGGGAAAGGGAAGCAAAAATAATATAAAAACAGGGAGGAGGACAAAACATAAGAGACTCTTAAATATGGAGAACAAACAGAGGGTTACTGGAGGGGTTGTGGGAGGGGGGATGGGCTAAATGGGTAAGGGGCATTAAGGAATCTACTCCTGAAATCACTGTTGCACTGTATGCTAACTAACTTGGATGTAAATTAAAAAATAAATTAAATAAATAAATAAACAAATAAATAAAATACTATGGAAGAGTAACAATGTCATAAACAAAATCAAAACTACTCTAATGAAAAAATAAGATTAAAAACATTTTTTTACATTTATTTATTTTTGAGAGACAGAGTGAGACAGAGCCCAAGAGGGGGAGGGGCAGAGAGAGAAGGAGACACAGAATCTGAAGCAGGTTCCAGGTTCTGAGCAAGTGTTCAGCACAGAGCCCTATGCACGGCTCGAACCCACAAACCATGAGATCATGACCTGAGCCGAAGTCGGTCACTTAACCAACTGAGCCACCCAGGTGCCCCCCCAAAATAAGATTTAAAACAGTATAATTCTATTTATTTTTTGAAATTTTAACAATGGCTATTTTAGGTGAGTGAATAAAGTTCTTTGTTCTCTGCTTAAAAAAATAATAATAAAAATTTAAAAAGAGGAAGTGATAAACTGTGTCAAAAGCTGCTACTAGGACAAACAACACAAGGAAATGATGATTGACCATTGAATTTGTTGTAACTTTAGGTCATTGATTTCTTATTTTTAAAAATTTCTTCTTTTTTAAATGTTCTTTTTTTTTTTTTTAATTTTTTTTTTCAACGTTTTTTATTTATTTTTGGGACAGAGAGAGACAGAGCATGAACGGGGGAGGGGCAGAGAGAGAGGGAGACACAGAATCGGAATCAGGCTCCAGGCTCTGAGCCATCAGCCCAGAGCCTGATGCGGGGCTCGAACTCACGGACCGCGAGATCGTGACCTGGCTGAAGTCGGACGCTTAACCGACTGCGCCACCCAGGCGCCCCTTAAATGTTCTTAATACTTACTTTTGAGAGAACGAGAGACAGAGACAAAGTGTGAGCAGGAGAGGGGCAGAGAGAGAGGGAGACACAGAATCCAAAGCAGACGCCAGGCTCTGAGCTGTCAGCAGAGAGCCTGACATGGGCTCGAACTCATGAACCATGAGATCATGACCTGAGCCGAAGTCGGATGCTTAACCGACTGAGCCACTAAGTCACCCCAATCTTTCTTCTTTTTTAATATAGGCATATACAGCTATAAATCTTTCTCTAAGCCCTGCTTTAGTTGCACCCCAATACGTTTTGATGATATGTCTTCATTTCCATTCATCTCAAAGCATTTTCTATTTTCCCTTGTGTGACCTTTGAATTTAGCTATTGAAACTGGTCTTTGAATGTGGCCATCTAGAAGCCACTAATGACCTTGACTGACAGCTGGTGTCTCAGTGGAGTCATGAGGGGGAAGCCCAATTAGAGTGGGCTCAAGAGACAATGAAAAGAGGAGTAGACACCAAGAGGAGATCCAACTCTTAAAAGTTGTTTGTTTTTTTTTTTCTGTAAAGGAGAATGAATAAATGGGTAATAACTGGAGGACAATGTGGGATCATGCATCTACCTTTTTTAAAGATGGGAGCTATTAGTACATGTTTATAAGCTAATGGGTATAATCAAGAAAAGAAGCAACATCTGATGTAGTAAAAGGAAGTAGACACTTAAGAAGAGTGATGACCTTGGGTGGAATGGAATCCAGTATATAGGTAGGGAGAGTTGGCCTTGGCCGGGAGCCTGGGAGTCATGATAACAAGAAAGAAGGCAATGTTGGCAGCCTATGTGCTGTGGAAGTCCCCTTCTGTGGCTTTGTTTTTGCAGAAGATAGGAGGCAACGTCAAGAACTGAGATTCAGGAGGAAGGGGAAGACTTGAGGGGAGAAGGAAAGGTGAGATGTTACCATATGAGAGAGTGGATAAGTGAATGGACCAGGACACATAGGACTGCTGGGCAGGAAATTGGTGGTCAAAAATCTCAAGGGAGACCAGTTGGCATGGCTGTGTATGAGGCTTCCCAGGTGCAGGTGAGGAGTATACACAGGGCTGGCTTTAATCAGGCCAAGTCTGGGGGCGCCTGGGTGGCGCAGTCGGTTGAGCGTCCGACTTCGGCCAGGTCACGATCTCGCGGTCCGTGCGTTCGAGCCCCGCGTCAGGCTCTGGGCTGATGGCTCGGAGCCTGGAGCCTGTTTCCGATTCTGTGTCTCCCTCTCTCTCTGCCCCTCCCCCGTTCATGCTCTGTCTCTCTCTGTCCCAAAAATAAAATAAAAAACGTTGAAAAAAAAAATTAAAAAAAAAAAAATCAGGCCAAGTCTGACCACGTAAATGTGATGAAGGAAGAGGCAGACGAGGGAGTTGAGGACATATGTCAAGGAGCGATTGTAACAGAAGACCATGGCTCTAAACCGAGTGAGGGGACAGGGGAAAGGGAGGGAAGGATCCACGGATTATAGATTCTGGCATAGTTAAAGGATTGTTTGGATAGGAATACCAAATGCAGTGAGCTATCATTGGACCAATGATTGGGGAATGAAAGAATCCAGTCACCAAAGACTATATATTATGTGATTCCACATATATGAAATTCTAGTTAAGGGAAATCTAACCTGGAGTGATGGAAAATTGGGCCAATGATCGGGGATAAGATGGAAGGGGTGGGGTTGATTACAAAGGGACCCAGGGGATCTTTTGGAGGTCATGGAGATGTTCTCTGTGTTGACTGTAGTAGTCATTACACGGCTTTATCAAAACTCATCAAACTGTACACTTAAAATGGGTATATTTTATTATACAAATATACTTCAATAGAGTTGACTTTAAAACGAGATGGACAGGGAAGGAGAGGGGAGAAAAACAGAAGTGTACAGGGCTGTGGTCTTTGGACCCTTCGATATTACATCAAGGGGATAAACATGGTGGTATCTTGGACAGTCCAGGCTATACTGAGTGAGAAGGGGCATGAAGGAACTTTCTAGATCTTGAACATGGTATGGTGACACAGGTGTAGACCATGTGAAAAACAATTCATTGACCTATACAGTTAAGATGTATGCACTTTACTGAGTGTATCTTAAACTCCAGTAATTTTTTAAAGTTACACCATGGAAGTCTTTTCATGTCAACAAAATGAATGCACAATATCATTTTTATGACTGACACCCCATTTAAATGACCCCCGCTCCACTAAAATGGCCCCCCGAAGCATCTGACGCTTCTGAAACTGATGGCAGATCTCAACAGCCTATGCCCCTGCCAGACTTGCCCTACTTGATCCATTATCTTCCTTGCACCTGTGGCTGCCTCCCCACACGCGGGTCCCCTCCTACTTCTCTGACTGGCCGGCCCTCCTTCCTCTTCTCTCACTTCAACCCATTCTTGGGACGGGGTGGGGGAGGGAAGATCTCACCTGCTCCATACTCCCTGGGTGCCAGAATTACAGAATCATCAGCTTCCTGGAAATCTCCAATTGGATATTTATGGGCTGCACAAACTTACCAGGTCGTAACCCAATGGCTCTCAAGTGGGGACACTGAGTAATGTCTAGAGACATTCTTGGCTGACATATTGGGGAACACTACCGGCGTCTAGGGAATAGAGGCTAGGGATGCTACTGAGCTACTATGCTACAATGCACAGGATGACCCCATACCACACAGAACCTAAATGTCAAGAGTGCTATAGTGGAGAAACCCTGCCCTAAACTAGCTCATTATCTTCCCCCCAAACCTATGTCTCTGTAAAAGGCACTTTCATGCACCCAATGGCTCTAGCCAGAAACATGTGAACCTTATTTACCCATAAAAATGAATTCAGTCATTCATATTCAATCCATTCCTGAATTAGGTAATAACTAGCTGCTGCAATGAACAAACCTTAGAATGTCTAATGACTGAAATATGATGCAACCTTGTTGCTCACTCATCCAAATCCAAAAGGAGTGTTCCTAATTGACAGGTGGCTCCCTTCCCGGGCTTCTTCTATGGTTCCACCCTCTTTATCAGGCCACTTCATTTCTTTGCAAGAGCCTGTGGGAGGAGATTAAGAGTGGAGAAGTCACAGTTGCTTCCAAGGCGCCCTGGCATAGAAGTGTCACACATCGTTTCCTTGCAGGGTCCATTAATGAAAACTCATCAAATGGCTCATCAGATGCAAGGAATGCTGGGAGATGTAGTCTCAGGGTGGAAGGATATGGTGACCACCCTCCAAGATGGCCTTCAATGATGCTCACCTCTTGATATTATCCCCTTGCAGAGTCCCCTGCCCCACATGGAATCATGTGTGACCATTAGAATACCTTGAAAGTGACAATGTGTGCCTGGCAAAGCTAGGTTGCATAAGACATTATAGCTTCCGCTTTGCCCTCTTGGATCATTTGCTCTAGGGGGAGGCCAGTCACCATATTGTAAGGACATTCAACTAATCAAAAAGTCCATGTGTATCTACACATCCAGTTTGTCCAGCATCCAACTTGTGAATGAGTTATGTGAGTGAGGAATCTTAGAAGGGGATCCTTCAACTCTGGTTAAGCCTTTGGATAGGACTACAGCTCTGGTTGACATTTTGAGGCCACCATTATGAAAGACCCCGAGTGACAACACTTAGCCAAGTTGCCCCTAAATTCCTGACCCACAGAAATTATGTGAGATAATGTTTATTGTTATTGATAATGTTTTTTTAAGACCTTATTTTAAGTAATCTCTACACCCAATATGGGGCTCGAACTCACAACCCCAAGATCAAGAGTCTTATGCTCTACTGACAGAACCAACCAGACGCCCCAAGTTATGGATAATGTTTAAAGCTATTGTTATTGTTTTCAGCTACTAAATTCTGGGTTAATTTGTTATGCAGCAATAGATAACTGTTACAAAGGAGAAGCATGACTTTTAGAAGACAATTTATTCTGCAACCTTCAAGCTCTGTCTGTTCTACCTCCTCCTACAAACACTTTATAAGTCCGTCTCCTCCTCTAGATTCTACTCACACAAGCTGCCACATTTCTCTTCTGAATGGCTACACCTATCCCCTCACAGGTCTCCCTTTGTAGAAGACGTTCGTCATGTCTTTTCATCTTATTGGTTTGTTTGCTTGTTTGTTTTGCTTTCCAACATCCAAGCATTTCTTTTGGGAGTGGGAACTTCGTGCTCATCCAGAGGTGGCTGTGACCTCCTCGGCCAATTGTCCCTAACGCTCAATCTCCGGATCCTTCTATTTTTTCCAAGTGGATATTCCAGACTGTCACCCATGCTGGAAAACCTCCAGTAATCTACAAGATTCTCTTTGTGCTTAAGACAATTTCTGTTGCTTTCAACCAGCAATGCTGACTGGCACATCCGTCTGGACCATTGCCTCATACAGTCCATTCTCCAGCCATTAGCTATTCCTTCATTGATTCAATAAATGTGTGCTGAGTATCTACCATGTGCCAAATACTGTTCTGGGTGATGAAAGTATAGCAGTGAAAAAAAAAAAAAATAGAGAAAACCCCTTGCTCCGGAGGGCTTACATTGTACCAGGGGAGACAGACAGTAAACAAAATAAGCAGTAAATGTATCACATGGGAGCATTTTCAAGCTTCTGTGTGCATATGGATCACCCGGGGATCTTGTGAAAATGCAAGTTCCTGTTCAGTAGGTTTGGGATGGACCCTAAGAGTCTGCATTTTATTTAAGGTTTGGTTTTTAAGTAATCCCTACACTTAACATGAGGCTCGAACTCGCAACCCCAAGACCGAGAATTGCATGCTCTACCGACTGAGCCAGCCGGGCGCCCCTAGGAGTCTGCATTTTGAGCAAGATTCCAGATGATGCCGACACTGTTGGTCCATAAAGCATACTCTGAGTAGGGAGGTGCTATGCTCATAAGTTACCCATCAAGAAAAAAAAAAAAAAAAAGCCGGGGTGGGGGTGCCCGGGGTGGCTCAGTTGGTTAAGCCTCTGACTCTTGATTTTGGCTCAGGTCGTCGTCTCACTGTCGGGAGATTGATCCCTGCTGTTGGGCTCCTGTGCTGATGGCACTGGAGCCTGCGTGGGATTCTCCCTCTCTCTGCCCCTCCCCTGCTCATGCTCTCTCTCCCTCTCAAAATAAATAAATACACATTAAAAAAGAAAACCAAAATAAAAACTAAAACGATTCCTCCAGCCACTGAAGGGAACAGAATTTACAAGGGAGCAGGAGTGGGGGCTGGGATACATAGGACGAGGTAACGTCTACAACTGTCTGGGTGAGAGGTGATGGCGGGTCCAACCAGGGGGGAGGTGCTGAGCTCTGGGCAGACGTGCAGGGTTGAGCCCGCTGGATTGGCCAACAGCTTCTGGGCCGTGAAGCGACAGAAATGAAGAACAGCTCCAAGCAGGGGCAGGTGGAAGGGGCAGTGCTTTGGGTGGGGGATAAGATCAGTAGTTCTTCTCAGACGTGTTCATTTCGGTGCCTAATCAGGCATCCAAGGGGAGATGAGAGGGAGGGAGGTCTGGAGCTTGGGAGAGATACGTGGGTGGGAGAGAGAACCTAGGAAGCATCAGATACGCGGGTGTTTAAGGCCAAGAGCCCCAAGGGGCTTCCTGAGGGAGCGTGGATAAAGAAGGCATCTCCCAGGCTGGAGTCTCTTTAAAAGATAAATCTGAGGGGCGCCCCGGTGGCTCAGTCCGGTTGAACGTCCGACTTCAGCTCAGGTCACGATCTCACGGTTTGTGGGTTCGAGCCCCACGTCGGGCTCCGTGCCCACAGCTCGGAGCCTGGAGCCTGCTTCGGATTCTGTGTCTCCCCCTCTCTCTGCCCCTCCCCTGCTCACACTCTGTCTCTCTTTCAAAAACAAATAAATAAACATTAAAAAAACATAAAAGACAAATCTGATAGGAGAAAAATGTATTTCATCGCAGTGAAGATATCCATCAGCAAGGAACAGGTTAAATGTATATATAATGAATATATTAAATATTATATATAATATATGCTAATTATATAATCATTAATATATTAATTATAGTTATATCATATATAATTTCACATTTCTATTGTATAATATATGCTTATAAAATAATTAACCTAATAATTAAAATTAAATATAATTGATTAATTATATATGAATAATATATAGTAAATATATATACTCATATATATATATTTAAATTTTTTTATGCTTACTTTAAGAGAGAGAAAGAGAGAGCATACAAGCAGAGGAGGGGCAGAGAGAAGGAGAGACAGAATCCCAAGCAGGCGCCACACCATCAGCCTGATGTGGGGCTCAAAGTCACCAACTGTGAAATCATGACCTGAGCTGAGATCAAGAGCTGGACGCTTAACCGACTGAGCCACCCTCATAGGAGCCAAGTGCCCCTATGCTGATATATTTACATGTGTGCATATATACACATACATATACACATATTTATATATATTATATATACATATGTATATGTGTATATATATACGTATATATACATACATAATGGAATCCATGGAATGCTATGTAGCCAAAAAAAGTGGAAGGGGGGTGGCGGCCCTCCTTCAAGACTGATTGACATGCGCAATGTGGATGGAACTGGAGGGTATTATGCTGAATGAGTTAAATCAGTCAGAGAAAGACAGATATCATATGTTTTCACTCCTATGTGGATCTTGAGAAACTTAACAGAAGACCATGGGGGAGGGGAGGGGGAAAAATAGTTACAAACAGAGAGGGAGGGAGGCAAACCATAAGAGACTCTTAAATACAGAGAACCGAGGGTTGATGGGGGGTGGGGGGAGGGGAAAGTGCGTGATGGGCACTGAGGAGGGCACTGTTGGATGAGCACTGGGTTCTGTAGGGAAGCAATGAACCACGGGAATCTACCCCCAAGAACCAAGAGCACACTTTACACACTGTATGTTAGCCAATTTGACAATAAATTATATGGAAAAAAAAAAAAAAAAAAAGACCGACATGCGTCTTTTGCCTGTTTTTTTCCCTCTCAACCTCCATCCAGCTTCTTGGAATGGAAATGTGCCAGCTGAAGCCCCAATTTCGATTTCGAAACAGGGAAAGCCCCACTCTAGAAATGGCTGAGGAGAAGGCTTCTGGAGACGCCATGGTACAAGAGCCACCCTGCCCACCCTGAGTGCCAACCTCCAGACTATCACTTGGATGGAAAGACATTTCTATCTTGTCTAAGTCACTGGCACTCACAGTCATGCCTAACTAATAAACCCTGGATCAGAGGAGGCAATGTTGATAATTGTTGTAACTTAACATTTTATATGATTTAATCAGCCCCTTTCTGAACACTCATTTCCAATTCTTTGCTAATGTAAGTGTTTTAGACTTGTCTCCGAAGACGGCCACCATCAATTCTTTCCATCCCATGCGTCCCTGCCACGTCCCACACCAAGAGTCATTTCCCCTTTCCTTCTCCTTGCATCTTGGTTTGGCCATGTGGCTTCCTCTGACTGACAGACGGTGGCAAAGGAGCTGCCATGTGATGTGTGGGCCAAGCTTTTAAGAAGACAGGTAGCTTCAGGGGCGCCCGGGAGGCTCAGGTGGTTAAGCATCTGACTCTGGATCTCAGCTCAGGTTATGATCTCCAGTTAGGGAAACTGAGCCGCGCGTCGGGCTCTGTGCTGACAATGTGGAGACTGCTTGAGATTCTCTGTCTCCCTCTCCCTCTCCCTGCCCTTCCCCCAACCCTCTCAAAAATAAATAAATAAACTTTTTTTTTTTTTTTTTTTTTAAAGAAGAAGACAAGTAAATTCTGCTTCCTCTCTTGGGAGCCAGTTGTCAGGTGAGACCTAAAAACCACCATACTGTGAGGAAGCCCAAGCAGCCACATGGGGAGAAAGAGATGCCTCCCTGGCAGGGGTGAGGCTCCAGATGTGTGTCTGCAGGATGTTCACGGTGGATATTCCAGCCCCAGCAAACCCTGTGTAGAGGACAATCAGAGGAGCCCAATCCAGATTCCCAAATTGTGAGAATAAGCCACGGCTGTTTGAAAGCCCTAGGTGTATGGGCTGATTTGTCACGCAGCACTAGCTAACTGAAACAACAGCCAGAACAGTTATAAACAGTTCGGCCATAAACAACCCTGGGCCAAATCCTGGTGCTCACCTTTGGTCATTTCCTACAAATGAGTAACTGGAAGTGGACTATGGGAGTCTGAAATAGGGTATCAACTTGCTTTCCAGAGAAGTGTAGCAATGTCTGTGTGTGAGCTGTTTATGGGGGTATCCATCTACCCACGGCCTCTTCAGCCCTGGGTTTTCCATTTCTTTTCTTAATTTTCAGTTTCTATCCATTTCAATAGGCCTGTTTTGCACACATCAAAGAACAGGTAACAGTGTTTAGAGCTTCTCTTTGACCACAGAGTAATAACCTAAAACCAGTGGGACAGACTGATTTTATAGCCAAGCGTCAAAACATTCCTCCCTCCCTCCATCCCTCACTCCTTACCACCTTCTTATATGGACTCATTCACTGAGAACATATTTCACAAGTTAGGAGGAATAAGTCACACAGTAACTGAGTGCCTACAATCTGCCAGAAACTGTTCAAAAGTTTGTTTTTGTTTTTTTTTTTTCATTTCAGCATTTTGGGTCACTCTCCACTTTAATTTAAATCAGTGATTTTCAGGTGGCTCAGTCGGTCAAGCGTCCAACTCTTGGTTTCTGCTCAGGTCATGATCTCATGATTCGTGAGTTAGAGCCCCACATCGGCTCCGCGATCAGAGTGTGAACCCTGCTTGGGATTCTCTCTCTCTCCCTCTCTCTGCTCCTCCCCCTCTCTCAAAATAAATAAAATTTAAAAAAAAATTAAATCAGTGATTTTCAATGGCAAGCAATTCTTCCTTCCAGGAGGACACTTGGGAATGTCTCAGACATTTCGATTGTTACGATGGGGCAGCGCCACGGGCATCTAGTGGGTCAATGCCACTGATGGGGCTCAACATCCCACAATACACAGGATGGCCTTCCCCAAACAAAGAATTATCCAACCTAAAATGTCACTAGTCCCAAGGCTGAGAAACTCCAATGTAAATGAAACGGACTAGAACAGGAAAAATTAGAAAATACCAGAAGGTGATTGCTCAAAATAAGGACAAATATCATTTCATGAAACTCTTGTATTTTTGTGGGCTCAGACTGTATATAAGATGCATCTCTCCTTGTGAGTCCTGATAAAAAGGTTTCATAAATACTGTCCCAAGGACCATAGAGCTGAAAAAGACCTCTGGCTTCAAAGGAGCTCACCTCCCACAGATGATAAACAAGAAAACAGAAGAACTGATGTAATTGTTTTTGGATAGCCATTTAAAGAAGCAAAGGTCGCAGAGTGTCTCTGGGATTAGCAAGGGGAATCAGGGAAGGCTTCCCTAAGGAGGTGACATCTGGGGGGAGATCTGTGGGTTGGAAAGGAGCTGGATTCAGGAAGAGGATGCCAGCAAAGCCCAGGTGCCTGGATGGGGCTTGGTGTGCTTGAGGAACAGAAAGCTGGCCAGTGTCGCTGCTAGAGCGAAGTGGGTCAGGAGGCTGGAGGCAAGCGAGGGAAGAGGTCAGCGAGGGTGACAGGGAGCCAAGGGAGGAATATGGTTCGGTGAGCTTTCTCAGGGTGCTGAATGAAGAAATAACCACAGGACACAGGGTTAAGCCGGAACACACATTACAGAGGGTGGAAACAAGGACAGAGGAGGTGAAAAGTGGTTGATCTGTGGACAGGTAGAGCCGGTGAAGCAAAGGGAGGCAGTGGCGGGGGGGGGGGGGGGGGGGGGGGGGGGAGTTTTGGGGGAGGGACTGCGGGGGCGGCAGCACCTGATGGCTCACCCTTCTCCCCAGGGTAGGGCGGGCGCTTGGGCCCTAGGGGAACTGGCTGGGCAGGGCCACCCACCTGACTTATAGCAGAAACTGGGACATTCCATGCTGCCCACTACCTCCACAGTCCCCACTGGGGAATGTCACTCCCAGTGCCTGGACGCTGACCCCCCACCCCCAAGCCCTGTCAGTGAGGCCTAGATCTAAGCCTTCTTCCAGGGGTGTCTCCAAGGCCTCCTCTAAGCTTTTCCACTTTCCCATGTCCTGTTCTCTGTCCCCATGAGACCAGGATTTGTGTGAACACAGAGTGTACCCTTGTCTATGGCACCCAGCATCAATTTGAGGGTCCAGCATTTAGGCACTGTCTGCCTGGTGAACTCCTATCTATCTGTCAAAACCCACCTCAAAAGGCCCCTCCTAAGGGAGGACTTCTTGCACCCCTGTGGTTCCTGGCTAACACATCAATAATTAATACCCATCAATAGTGAATACAGGGGCGCCTGGGTGGCTCAGTCGGTTAAGAGTCCGACTCTGGTACAGGTCATGATCGCGTGGTTCATGGGTTCGAGCCCCGCATCGAGCTCTGTGCTGACAGCTCAGAGCCTGGAGACTGCTTCGGATTCTGTGTCTCCCTCTCTCTCTGCCTCTCCCCTGCTCACGCTCTGTCTCTCAAAAATGAATAAATGTTAAAAAATATTTTTAAAAGATAGTGAATGCCCATTCTGAGGACCTTACAACAGCCTTAGGATGTTCGTTATTATCATTATCCCTATTTACAGATGGAAAACTGAGGCTCAGGGACACACAGCTAGTAAGTAATGGAGCCAAGATCTGAAGTCAGGTGCCTTCAATATGCTGCATCAGCAGAAGGTATCCCTTTTTTTTAATGTTTATTTATTTTTGATACAGAGGGGCAGGGACAGGGGGACAGAGGATCCAAAGCAGGCTCCGCACCAGCAGCAGAGAGCCCGACAGCAGCAGGTATCTTTAAATCCTTCCCTGAGATTGGTTCGATCACTGCCATTTTCCAGATGAGAAACTTCAGGCTCAAAGGTGTTAAGCAATGACCTAAGATCACACAGCACGTCAGGGGTTGAGCCATCTTGGCGGGTGGGGCAGCTGCCTCTACAGCCCTCAGCTCTCAACCTTCCTCCCTTGTCACCTCTTGCTGCAAAGTGTAGTTAATAAGCACCTACTGTGTATCAGGCACAGTTCCAGACTCTGGGGACAATTCTAAGAAGGTGGCATTTGAGCCGAAAGATGAAAAAGAATTCGCCTTGAGACGATTTGCAGGTAAAGAGAGGTCCCAAACGTTACCGGGAACCTTACTACTTGCGTCTCTCTGCCCGTTCTCCTCCCTCTACCAGAAATGTCTTTTCCCACCTAACAAACTCCTATCCACCCTTCAAAACCCAGCTCCAATACTCACTTCTCCTAGGAAACCTTTCCACAGGCAGAGTCTGCAACACCCTTCCTTGGGCTCCCAACAGCCTGAGTCCATAGATGAAAGAAAAGGTCTCAGTAAGGAGTCAGCTCCACCGAACTGGAAACTCGGCTAGGCCAGGGCTCAGTGGGCACAATGGCGCTGATTTTTATTTATAATATTATTTTTTTTTTAAGTAAGCTTTACGCCCAATGTGGGGCCTTAACTCACGACCCCGATATCAAGTGGGACGCTCCACCGATTGAGCAGCCAGGCACCCCAGGAGCTGATTTTTAAATTAAAGAACGACAGGAAAAAACATAACTTGAATATGGAAAAAAAAAATTAAATAAGGAACGACAAATTCAGCACGTAAGGTGACTAGAACTGCGCGCTTCAAACGTCCTCCGGCTCCGCCCCCTTCGTGCTCCGCCCCACCTCCCAGGATGCGGGCGACCTGGTGAGCATGCGCTCTAGGCGCAAAGCACGCCGGGAGTTGTAGTTCCGCCATCGGACGGAAGCCGAGAGGGACTACAGCGGGATGTGGCCGGGAATATTGGTTGGGGGGGCCCGGGTGGCGGCAGGTGGTTGCCCCGCGCTGGGGCCTCGCCTCGCCGCCCGCTTCCCCCCGCATCGGACGCCCAAGACCGGCCTGGCCCTGCAGCGGAGCCTGCACGCGACGGCGGCCCGGGCTCTCCCGCTCATTCCCATCGTGGTGGAGCAGACGGTACAGCAGCCGCGGGAACTTGGCCTGGGGAGGGCGTCGGGGGTCACGGGGCTGGAGGTTCTTTCTGTCTCTCTCCCCCAGGGTCGCGGCGAGCGCGCCTACGACATCTACTCACGGCTGCTGCGGGAGCGCATCGTGTGTGTCATGGGTCCGGTGAGTTCCCCGCCGGGACCCTCCTCTGCGCTTGCCCAGACCCACGCTCCCCTCCTCCTCGAACCCCCTTGACCTCCTGACCCCTCCTGTTACTTTCCTACCTGGGTTCTGCACTGGTACCAGTCTGACGCCCCACTTCCTGGGCCCATGGACCTCCAGCCCCTTGTTCTGGCCCCTAATCCCCCATCTCACCCCTTCCTCAAACCCTCTGCTTTTCCCTTCTTGAACTCTGACTCCCTCCCTCACTAGTGATCCTCCTCCCTCATTCCTGGCTCTAATCCTTCTCCCCAACCCATGTGACCCCCTCCCCTTCCTTGCCCTAAGCCCATGACTCCCGGCTTCCTGGGCCCCAACCCCCGTGGGTCCCTACCACCCTTCACCACCTCCCCTCCTTGGTCCTGAATTCTCCCCCACCGTCTCTCTTGGGCTCTGACATCCATCCCGGTTCCCCTGACTCGTCCCCAGCCACCCCATAATTGCTTCCATTAGCCCTCTCCTTACCCCCGATGTGGGCCACCCCACCCTGCCTGCTTACCTGCAGATCGACGACAGCGTGGCCAGCCTGGTGATCGCGCAGCTGCTGTTCCTGCAGTCCGAGAGCAACAAGAAGCCCATCCACATGTACATCAACAGCCCTGGTGAGCGGAGCCTTCCCTGGGTGGCAGGGGCGCTTCTGGGGACACGTGAGGTGACTCAGGGGATAGAGACCCCCTGATCAGGAACGCTGTCCCTGCGGAGGAAGAAAGGGTGCTGAGCCTCCTTCAGAGTCCCAACACTGTCTCCAAACCTCCAAAAGTTGCCTGTTCCTTGCTTTTATGTCTGGGTTCACAAGCCGGCAGCTGAACCTGCCTCTTTGATCCCACACCTAACACTTTACTAGCCTGACCCGGTGGTCAGCGTTTTCAAATCGGTAGCTGCCGCCACCAGCACCACTCCCTCCCCAAAGACAATAGCGCATCCTGATTGGACGCTTACTGGGCCCCACACCCAAGTACTTTATAGGCATTTAGTTCACCTTGACCTCACGAGGTAGGGACTGTTTAGTTATCCCCAATCTGCCAGGAGACCCTGTGGCTCTGAGAGGCTGGGTAACTCGCCAAGGTCACACAGATGAAACTGCCAGGGCAGGCCGGCTCCAGAGCTTCCCTCTCGGCCACGGCACGCTCCCCGATTTCCAGCTTCTCGTGAAACCTTGACAGGTCTGGTCCCCCTGGGCCCATGTGCACAGGTGGTAACTGGACCAATCGCTTAATTCGCGTCACCTGTTTCCTCACCTCTCTACCCTTGGAAGTATTTGCGTTTGCCACGCCTGCTTTAAAGGGCTGCCTCTGCACAAGCTCTCCCCAAGACCAGGGGCGCAGCCGAGAAAGCACGCGGGCCAGGAGTCGGCACAGCCCCTCATTACCACCCCCCCCCCACCCCCACCAGGTGGCATGGTGACCTCGGGCCTGGCCATCTACGACACGATGCAGTACATCCTGAACCCCATCTGCACATGGTGCGTGGGCCAGGCCGCCAGCATGGGCTCCCTGCTTCTGGCCGCTGGCACCCCGGGCATGCGCCACTCGCTTCCCAACTCCCGCATCATGATCCACCAGCCGTCTGGGGGCGCCCGGGTGAGTGCCAGGCCCTGCAGGCTGCTGCGGGATGGGGGGTGGTGTCTGAACAGAAGGAGGTACTGGGTGGACGCCGTGTGGGAGTGTCAGTGTTTTGAACCGTAGGTTTTATTTTGATTCATGTTTGGCGAGGCCAGCAGATCAGAAGAGGACCACTATTGGAAAGACAGTTTGTAATGCACAGTTCCCAGGGGGCAGGAGGGGGTGGGGGCATGCCAGGCCATGCAGGGCCACACGGGAAGCACCGGGGTCTGTCAGGAGGCCGGGCAGGAGTGGGGAGGGGCAGCGGACAAGGACTTTACTGCGGTTTCTGCAGGAAGGAACTGTGAGGCAGGGCAAGCAGGCTCAGAACTGGCTAGTTGGAATAATGTCAGGGGACTCGGGTGTGGGGGCTGGCCTAGTTCTCTGGCACTGGGCCCGGGGGTGATGGGGCACGGGATAGTGGCCCCGAACGTGAGAGCCCCACGGAGGAGGTGGTGAGGGTGTGCCCTCTGGATCAGCAGTTTGCACGTGAAACTCGTGGGCCAGCTGGCCGCTGTCTCCAGGAATCCCCTTGCCCTGGGAAGGGTGAGGCTCCACGCGCAGAGCGGAAGACGGTGTAATTCACACCGGAAGCCTTCCCGATGGCGGTTGAAGACGCAGCAGGATGTGGAAGGACTCGAGAAGCCCTGTCCCACCTGTCTGAACACCCTCTCCGGCCTCCCTGTGCGGGGCCGACGCTCATTCTAACCTTCTCCCTCTTAACCCCCTTGGGACGCCCCCCAGGGCCAAGCCACAGACATCGCCATCCAGGCGGAGGAGATCATGAAACTCAAGAAGCAGCTCTACAGTATCTATGCCAAGCACACCAAACAGAGCCTGCAGGTGATTGGTGAGTGTCCCCGCCCCAGGCAGACTGCCAGCGGCTCCTTATTTTAGCCAACACGAACATATGCGGCAGGCCTTGTGCTAAGCCAGGGCCTCTCAACCCTGGCCCTGCTGGGTCATCTTCTGTTGTGGGGACCGTCCTGGCCATTGAGGACATAGAGCAGCATCCCTGGCCACTGCCCACTGGATGCCAGTAGCACCTTCCATGGGTGACAATGAAAACTGCCTCCACACATCACCCGGTGTCCCCCAGGGGTCAAAATCACCGTCACCTGAGAACCCCTGTTCGAAGCACTTTAAAAAGACCTCCTTGCAGAACCCTCGCAAAAACTTCACGGAAGTGGGTCAAAGGTTTGAACAGGGTCCTCAATAAAGAATATTCCAAATGGCCAAGAAATACAAGAAAAGATGCCCGTCATCTTTAGTGATGATATTTAAAAAGAACATCATTAGGGGTGCCTGCATGGCCCAGTCGGTAGAGCATGCCACTCTTGATCTCAGGGTTGGGAGTTCAAGCCCCACGTTAGGCATGGAGCCTCCTTCAGAAATAAATAAATAAGATAAATAAATTAGCCAGTGTGTGTATGTGTGTATATATATGTGTATATATTTTTACACGTTATATATATACATTTTATCTTATGTGTGTGTGTATATATATATATTTTTTTTTTTTAATGTTTATTTATTTTTGAGAGAGAGAGCAACCATAAGCAAGGGAGAGGCAGAGAGAGGGGGACAGGGAATCCAAAGCAGGCTCCGACACAAAGCCCAATGCAGGGCTCGAACTCACGAACCGTGAGATCACGACCTGAGCTGAAGTCAGACGCTCAACCGACTGAGCCACCCAGGCGCCCCAGCCCATATATATATATTTTTTTTAATTTTTTTTAATGTTTATTTATTTTTGAGAGAGACAGAGACAGAATGTGAGTGGGTTGGGGCAGAGAGAGAGGGAGACACAGAGTCCGAAGCAGGCTCCAGGCTCCGACGTGGGGCTCAAACTCACAAATTGCAAGATCATGACCTAGGCTGAAGTTGGATGCTCAACCGACTGAGCCACCCAGGCACCCACAATTTCTTTTAATGGTTTTTTATTTATTTTTGAGACAGAGGCAGAGCGTGAGCAGGGGAGGGGCAGAGAGAGGGGGAGCCACAGAATCCAAAGCAGGCTCCAGGCTCTGAGCTGTCAGCACAGAGCCCAACGCGGGGCTCGAACTCACAGACTCTGAGCCGAAGTCAGATGCTCAACCGACTGAGCCACCCAGGCGCCCCAGCCCATATATATATATTTTTTATTTTTTATTTTTTTTTAATGTTTATTTATTTTTGAGAGAGACAGAGACAGAATGCGAGTGGGTTGGGGCAGAGAGAGAGGGAGACACAGAATCCGAAGCAGGCTCCGGGCTCCGAGCTGTCAGCACAGAGCCCGACACGGGGCTCGAACTCACAGACTCTGAGCCGAAGTCGGACGCTCAACCGACTGAGCCACCCAGGCGCCCCAATATATTTTTTTAAAAAAACTGACATGACCAGCTTTTAGGGAAAGGCAGATTAAGGCCACAGCGAGACAGCATTTCAATCCACTGGAACCGCTAAAATAGAAAACACAGCACCAGATGCCCGTGGAGCAACCAGAACGCTTACCCGCTGCGGGCGGCAGTGGAAACGATACAGATGCGGTAGAAAGCCATCTGGCCCTACCAGCTCGGGCTAAAAATGCCCAAAATGCCATGGTTCCCCCCTGCTCAGCATGTAACCAAGAGAAGGGAGTGCTTCTGTCCACCAGAGACGCAGTCAGCATGCTGACGGCGGTCCTGCGTATGCGAGCCCGCCCTGGAAAACACCCACGTGGCCAGCAGGACGAGTGCGTCAGGGCTCTGTTTACGCTGTGGAATCGCCATATGGCAACGAGAGAGACCCGTCCACAGCGACACGCGGCAGCCTGGCTGAACCTCGAAATCCTGTTGCTGAGTGGCGAAAGGGAGTAGATGCTCTCTGATTCCACGCATTTACAAACAAAAAAGAAGCAGACTTACCTATGCTGTGAGCCCAGCGTGAGGCTAGTGGTTCCTCTTGGGCCAGAGGAGTGAGTGGCTCCAGCAGGGCTGCGGTGGTCGGGGGGGGTCTGGTGACATCCCATTTCTCGATCTGGGCGCTGGCCTTGTGGGCAAGTTCAGGCTGAAGTTCACACTGTCCACTTACCATCTGTGCCCTTTGCTGGGTGTACATTATACATCAGTAACAAGTGAAAAAAAAGGCAAAATGGAAACGGGTATTTTACCGATGGGGAAACCGAGGCACCGAGAGGGGGAGGCCAAGGCCACGCAGCAAAGCAGCCGCAGGACAGGGACCCAAACCTGGCCCCAGGTGTCTGCCCTTAACCGCACACGTCCTGCTTCTTGCTTCCCCTGCAGAGTCGGCCATGGAGCGGGACCGTTACATGAGCCCCATGGAGGCCCAGGAGTTTGGGATCTTAGACAAGGTTCTGGTCCACCCTCCCCAGGACGGTGAGGATGAGCCTGAGCTGGTGCAAAAGGAGCCTGTGGCGGCCGCGGCCACAGCAGAACCTGCCCCAGCAAGCGTCTGAGACCTGGCCCTCACCCTCCAGAGGAAAGCTGGGGGGGGGGGGGGGGCCAGGCGTCGGTCAGACGCTGCGGCTGAAGCCCTGCCCACCCCTCGCTGCTGAGCTGGAAGGGCCCCAGGAGGAACTCGGATTTGGGGGTGCCGCTAAGGGCAGATACCTTGAATGGGACACTATGATTTTCAATTAAATCTTTGTAGTCTTTGATCCCCATCTGTGTGGCCTTCCCTCCCCGCTCCACCGTGTGCCCTTCACGAGGCCTCTTCTGCTTTCGCCCTGACCCTGAGACTCTGACCTTCAGTTCCCTAACTTCAGCAAACTCTACTGAGCAAATACGACTTTTCAGGCACCGTTCTAGAGACCACGGCGTATTGTGAAGAAAACAACAATCCCTGTCCTCAAAGAACTTATTCTTGTGGGAGTAGACGGTTTTTTAAAAAGCAGGGAAAGAGACATGCAGTGTGAGTGCGTGACAGTTTTAGATGGGGTGGCCAGTGAAGGCCTTGCTGAGGTGAGGGAGGAACAGAGCAGTCTAGGCAGCGGGCACAGCAAGTGCAAAGGCCCTGTGGCAGGACTGTGGCTACCATTGTGGGAGGGGCCACAAGGAGGCTCAGGTGGCTGAAGTGGAGTGGCAGGGGGACAGTGGAGATTTGAGAGCAGAAAGGAAGGAGGACAGATCTTAATGCCTGCTAGATCTGAGCAAGGAGAGAGATGAGCCCGGGAGGGTTCTGAGGAGAACAAAAAGCAGGACTACTAAGACTCCCACGGAGTGGTGGGCAAAGTGCACCCGGCATGGAAGCCTGGAGACCCATTAGGAGAAGTGGACTAATCAGAATAATCAGAAGAAGGCTGGCAGCCCCAGCTAGGTGGTCAGAGGGGGTCAGATTCCAGCCAGGGCTTTGGGTTTTTTTGGGCCACTCAGGCGCCCCTAGTGTGTGTTTATTTTTGAGAGAGAGGCAGAGCGCGAACAGGGGAGGGGCGAGGGAGGGGCAGAGAGACAGTGAGACACAGAATCTGAAGCAGGTTCTGGGCTCCAAGCTCCGAGCTGTCAGTGCAGAGTCGGACGCCTGGCTTGAACCCATGAACTGGTCGGGGGACCGGGAATCAGAAGTTGAGTTTGGCCGTTACTGGTGTTGATGTGCCTTAGACATCCCAGGAGATGATGAATCTGCGGTCGGAGCTGGGGATAAAAATGTAAAATAAAATAAGAACGTATCTCTATAAATAAGCAGTCAGGCTAAGAACTGGCTGCTGGGTTTGGCACAGTGGAAGTCACTGTGCCTCAAGTAGGAGCATTTCCCGTGCTGTGGGGGCCAAAGCCAGACTGGAGTGCATCCAGACAGCAGGGGCAGGAAGACGGGAGCTGGACAAGTTCTTCAAGGAACTTTGTTGTATAAGGAGAGCAGAGAACATGGGGCTGTCACTGGAGGGGTCAGGGGGTCAATATTTCCACAGGTATTTCTAAAAGGATAAATCTTTTTTTTTTTTTTTTTTTTAATTTTTTTTTTCAACGTTTTTTATTTATTTTTGGGACAGAGAGAGACAGAGCATGAACGGGGGAGGGGCAGAGAGAGAGGGAGACACAGAATCGGAAACAGGCTCCAGGCTCCGAGCCATCAGCCCAGAGCCTGACGCGGGGCTCGAACTCACGGACCGCGAGATCGTGACCTGGCTGAAGTCGGACGCTTAACCGACTGCGCCACCCAGGCGCCCCTAAAAGGATAAATCTTTTAAAAGACAACCACAATGCCATTTGAAACCTAAAAAAATAACAGTACTTACTACGGTCAAATAGTCAACCAGTGTCCAAATTTCCCCAGTTGTCTCTATTTTTATTAATTTGTTCAAATCAACTTCCAGATAAGGTGCATACCTTGCAACTGGTGGAGATATCTCAAAGTCTTTTTAACTGTGGGTTTTGCCCTTAATCTCTGTCTCAATCTCTCCCTCTTTTTCTTGTCTTCCTTTGAAATTCCCTTGTTGGAGAAACAAGGTCCTTTGTCCTGTGGACTTTCCTCTGAATTTTGATGACTGGATTAGGACGGGTTGTGACATCTGTCCTTGATATTTCCGATGACTTGAGGTATAAAGAGACACCATCCCACCACTCTAGGATCATGACCTGAGCTGACATCGAGAGTCAGATGATCAACAAATAGGAAGCCACCCGGGCGGGTGGGAGCCAGTCTGTTTGTACAGGGGTGGGAATAACCCAGTCCCGAGGGGAAAAAAGGGTGATGCTTGGTTTTAACCTTTGACCCCAACCTCTAAGTTGGCCCCACTCCCTGTGCCTTTGACCTCTGGCCCTGACCTCTGTGCCTTTGACCCCTTCATCTCAACCTGACTGTGCTGTCCCCTTAATCTCTAGTCCTGGCCAACTCCACAACCTGGGCGTTGGCCTAAATCCTCCTGCAACTCCTGACCTCGAGTTCGAGGCCATAACTCGCCGCCGAGCCCCGACCCCCGGCCGCCACCGTGGACGATGCCCAATAGCGCGCGAAAGGAGGCGGGTCCTATGGGGAGCCAATAGCTTGAGACGCGAGCTGAGCAGCAACCAGTACTCTTGACGGGGCGGAGAGCAAGGCGGGACTCCGAGGAAGGCCAATCACTGGAGGGGCTCGGTGAAGCCACAGCCAATGGCTCCGGAGCGGGGGCGTTGCCCTGACTCCGACAGCTTCCAAGACCCGGCTCTGGGGGCTATGGCCGCGAGTGGCCGCCTGGCGCTGGGGACCCTTCCCCGGTCCAGCTGGGTGCGGGGCTCGGGCCCAGCCGTACTAAGCCGCCTTCGGGACGCGGCCCTGGTGCGGCCCGGCTTCTTGAGCACGGCCGAGGAGGAGACGCTGAGCCGCGAGCTGGAGCCCGAGCTGCGCCGCCGCCGCTACGAATACGATCACTGGGACGCGGTGAGGCCGGCGGCCCCGGGGGGGGCGGGCCTCGGGGCGGGGCTACGGCGGAGGCGGGGCCAGTGACGTTAGAGGTGAAGACTAGGGTGGAGAGCTGGGTCGCCGGGGGCTACGGCTGGGGACGGGGCTGGCGGCATGGGGCGGAGTTTGATGCCGAGGTGTTTTGCTGGCAGGGAAAGCACTTTGGAGATGAGGGCAGGGCCATAACTGGAGGGCAGACTTGGAACTGTGGGGTGTTTGGGGGACAGGACCAAGGTTAGGGGCGGAAACAGGTGTGGAGCGAGATGAGGGAGGGTCACCAGTTGGGTACGGAGACAGAGGACTGGAGTGGGATCAAGTTGTGGGCGGAGACAAAATTGAGTATTGCGGGGGGGGGGGGGGGGGGGGGGTGGGGGCAGCGTTGGGGACTGGATCTGGGACTGAATTGGAGCTCAAGGGCGGATACAAAGGAGTAGGACCAGACCTAGATGGGATAAGGGTTGGGGTTGGGGTTTGAGACCCAGGATTATAGGGTAGACAGGACCAAGGTGGTGAGTTGAAGGCGGGGTCAAGGGTCATGCTGGGAAAACCAGTCCTTTGCTCTGCACTCTGCTCCCCACCACCGTGCCTCAGTTTCCCTGTTCTCTCTGAGAGCTTCCTGGCCTGACCCAAATTCTCCGTGCAGGCCATCCACGGCTTCCGAGAGACAGAAAAGTCACGCTGGTCAGAGGCAAGCCGGGCCATCCTGCAGCGTGTGCAAGCGGCAGCCTTTAGCCCTGGCCAGACCCTGCTGTCCTCGGTGCATGTGCTGGACCTGGAACCTCGGGGCTACATCAAGCCACATGTGGACAGCATCAAGGTGGGCGGCGGCCAGAGCCTTGGAGCCCCCAGCGGGGGGTGGGCCAGCCAGGCCACAGACTGACTGGCCACCATGCCCTGTCTTCCAGTTCTGTGGAGCCACCATCGCTGGCCTATCCCTGCTATCTCCCAGCGTCATGCGGCTGGTGCACACCCAGGAGCCGGGGGAGTGGCTGGAACTCTTGCTGGAGCCAGGCTCCCTCTACATCCTTAGGTACTGCTCAGCCGAGGAGCCCCCACCCCACCCGTAACTCGTCAGATGCTCACCCACCTCACATGTTGCGCACCCTCTCTTATTCAGCCCTCCCCACAGATGCGATCGTCAACTCCCCCCCCCCCCCCCCCCCCCCGCGCGCCCCACCCACCAGGCAGCCTGCCCTGCGCAGGGGCTGCCCTCAGCCCACCCAGCCCGAGCCTGTTTTCTCTTGCAGGGGCTCGGCCCGTTATGACTTCTCCCATGAGATTCTTCGGGATGAAGAGTCCTTTTTTGGGGGGCGTCGGGTTCCCCGGGGCCGACGCATCTCTGTGATCTGCCGCTCGCTCCCTGAGGAGATGGGACCAGGTGAGCCTGGGCAGCCCCCCCCAGCCTGCTGAACGCCAGGCCCTTCCCTCAGGTTCTCCCCCCACCAGACACACACCACGTTTGTGAATAAAGTTGGAAAACGGACAGACTGGCCTTCCTTGAGCTGGCTGCTTGCAGGCGCCGAGAGGTGCAGGGGAAGCCCGGGACCCTCCCTGTCCACGCACAGGGAGCTCGGTGGCAGGGTCAGGGCACACCCTGGCTGAACACAGTCATGCGGCAGCAGTTTCCTTTATTATGCTCTTGCAGGCGGCCCCCAGCCCACCGCCCCTCTGATCTCATCGGCATCCAAGTCTCCGATAAATAGGTCAGCAGAGCTCCTCAAGCGGCTGCAGGGCCCCAGGCCTGGCGCCCTTAGCCGCCGCAGCTGCAGGCAGCCGCCGAGAGCTGGGGCAGCCGCTGCCAGCGGTGGCGGTCATCGAGAAAGGCCACGTCGGTGTAGCGGGTGGGCTGGCAGCAGGGCCCGCCGTGGGCTCTGCCCTGGCCCCGCAGCCGGGCCAGCGTCAGGCCGTGCTGGGTGCGGGCACCGCGGGGGCAGCTGCCTGCACAGTAGCGGAAGATGACCGTCTCCTCCGAAGCGTAGCCCAGACCCAGCTCGGCCACAGGTAGGGGCAGGCTCCACAGCTGGCACGGGCCGGCCAGGGCTCTGCGCAGGCGGGCACCTGCAGGGGACAAGGGGCAGCTGACAGCGAGCAGGGTCTGAGCAGGAAGGAGTGGGGGAGTCGTGCGGGGTCCGGGGGGTTCTTACCCAGCTGTGGCCTCAGGGTCCCTCGTGGCTCTTCCTCCACCACCGGAGCCCCCCGAGCACCAGGGCCCCTGGTGAGGCCCGGCTGCAGCGACAGGAGCAGCAGAGAGCAGAGTAGGACTCTTCCTGTGGCCATTGTGACGGGCAGATCCCGAGGGTGGGGATGCCTCGCACCCTCAATTTATTCCCCAGCCTGGGCTGGGGAAATAACCTCTTCGTTGCCGCTGCTGTAGTAGCAGGAAGACCCCGCATCCCGTACCGGCTGCTCTTCCACATCCTCAGGGCCAGGCAAGCCAGTCCCTTGGCCTCACACCCCGTGCTTCTAAGAGTTAAGCACTCACCCCCTCCCTGCCTCATCCAGACATTCCGCAGACCCGTTTCCGACACCCCCTCTTCCCCTGATTTACGACTGTTGTGGCAGCCAGAGCCGAGCCCAGGGCGGGCAGCCCGGTCCCCCACCCCACCTGCTTTCTGGAAAGAGTTGGGGGGCATCGTGGGCCCGCCAGGGTGGCCCCTCCGCACTCAGGCAGGGTGCCAGGGCTCAGGGGTCCCCACGTTGGGCGCCGGGTGGGGCAGATAGGTGTGTGGGAAGAGAGGGGTCAGCAGGTGGCCAAGCCAGTGGAGAATCCATCATGGCTGCCACCTGGAGGATTAAGACATCATGCCCCTGTCTCCGGGCCTGTCTGAGCCAGCACCAAAACAGGAAAAGGGAGAGGCCTGGAGACAGCCAAGAACTGGGACACAAGGCTCGGAAGCTCACCCTGCAGGAACTCCTGTCTCTAGAAGGCCCACCTGAGGCCCCTGGGACCTGGAACCTCAGCCCTGTCCTGGCATCAGGGCGGGAGGGGAGCTTAAGCCCGCTGGGTCTGAGAGGCACAGCAGCAGTTTCCAGTGGCTTCCATGCCTGGCCCCTGTAATACCAAGGAAATGAGACCATCCCTTACCTATGAGAGGGAGCTAATCAGTCTTTCCCACATGAGGTTCTGAGGACAGAGAGATGGCGCATTTAAGCGTGTGATACGCCGCCTGACAGAAGCTCGCGAGAGTTTTCCAGGCAAAGAAGCCCAGATAACTTAGGGAGGTTTAAAGAGGTGCTGGATCACACAGGTAAGACCAGGTAAAAACTCGGATAAGACCCTGCAGCCCAGACCGGCAAAACCCAGAAACTGTGGGCACACGTGGCTGCCGGGGGGTGGGGGGGTGGGGGGGGGGCGTGCGACGCAGGGGTGCCCAGGCTGTGGGGAGGGGTGTAAACCAGAGGCTGTTGAGCATTTGCTGCTGAAACCGCAAGTCACATCCCCGAGCCCCAGGAAGCCTGTGTCAGGCGGGCACAGACACAAACTCAGGAGTGGCCGCTGGCTCTTCGTATTAGCGAGGGCTGGACCGACCCAAACTCCCACCTGCTTTGCGCTGCTTCCCTCGCTCGGCACTGGTGGGTACTGGTTACCGCAGTGTCGTTGAGACCACCTTCGGACAAAAAGAGTCACTGCTCCAAAGTCGCCCAGAATCCGACACGGCCAGGATTTGGAGCCAGACCCTGCTGAACACCAGGCCCTTGCTCCTAACCACTAGGGCGCGTGGGCTGGCCTGGTGGGGAGAGGCCTTAGGCCGCAGCCCTGTGGCAGGGAGGGCAGGGGTAAGAGCGTGGAGGGCCAGGGGTCAACGCTGCTTTCTTTCTGCCCCAAAAGGCCTGGCGGAAGGATGGGGAGGGGCGTTAGACAGAACTGAGACATTCCTGGGAATTAGCCTGCCGTCTCTGGCATCCCTGCTCACGGAAGCCCCACGTCCTGCCCCCAGCCAATCACTCGGGACGGGTTCTAAAGTAGCACCAGCTGCCAGATTCCATTTCTAGCGATGACACTGGCCACGAACTCAAAAAGCCCTCCCACGGCACAACCCTAGCAATGCTGGATAAAATAAATGCGGAACTAACTCGTTGGAATATAAGGGAAGCCTGGAAACATCACTGGAAAGCTGAAAAATAGGGCCCAGGTGCCAACACCAGCAACGGAAGAGTGTGGGATTTTGTGGCCACGTTGGGACAGAGCCCGCCAGCCGAGAACCACTTCACGTGGGCTCAGTCCAGGGCTCCTGGGACACCTGGTGGGGAACAGAGGCTAAAAGCACCTGTAGGGTTTGCCTGCAAAGCCAGCTGCCCAGGAGGCCCACGCAGAGCCCCTCAGCCGGCCGTGAGTCCCCACCCAAAGTTAGGAAACACAAGAGTCAGTCGTGAAGAGAAGTCAGAAGAGAACACGGGATGGCTGTCAGCTTCGGGTATCAGATCTCTGGCAGAGATAGGATGCTCTCAACAAAAACGTGGAGGAAAGGATCAAAGGCACTGGGGGCAGAACACTTAAAACAGACCAGCTGATCTGAAAAGGAAGCAAAGATCATTTGAGATTTGGAAAACTGAGTCAGGGAAGCCAAGCACTTCCTGGGTTCACGGGGGATAAACTACAGCCGAAGACAGAACCAGACGCCGGAGCTGGAGAGACCGCCAGCCTGCGACGGCGGATGCCCAGCGAGCACAGCTGGCCGAGGGCTAAGAGGAGCAAGCTCTAAGGGGCAGGGAAAGTTCCGGAAGGAAGGGCCCGAGGGACAGAGGGAGGGACATGAGCTAAGGAAACGGCCAGGGTTGTTCTGGAATTGGCAACACGGGGCGCCGGGATTCAGGCAGCAGGTGACAGACAACGTGAGCACCAGAGAAGTTGGGAGGCAGCCGTTTATTGGGCAGGTGGGTGGGCGCCGGCCGTCACTCCTTGAGGGAGAAGTGCATCTTGTCGCTGATCATCTTGCGCTCGGGGTTGAGCCGCTTGAGGATCTGGGCGAGCACGTTCACCGTCTGCTCGCTGCTCAGCCCCGTCTTCTTGGTCTGGAACTTCTTCAGCAGGTCCTTGGTGGTCATGGGCTTCCGAGTCAGATAGCGGCGCACTGCGTCCTCGGTCACCTGCACGTCGCTGAGGAGCCGAGCGGAGGGCGGGGCGGGTGGGCGTCAGCGGGAGGCCTCCCCGCGCCCCTGCCCTGCTCCCCTGCCCCACCCCCCACCACCCTCGCCAACCTACCCGCTGCTGGGGGTCGACTTCCCGGACTGGGGCTGAGGGGTCGACTTCCCGGACAGGCTCTGGGGCCCGGCGTCCAGCCGCAACCGCTTGGCCACCGGCGTCTCATTCGTTCGCTTGCCTGGGGGAGCAGGGGAGGGGTTGAGCCCCGGGCCTGGGGGGGCTGGACCCCCCAGAGGCCCAGGAGGAGCGGGGCTGGGACCCCGTGTCCAGGGGGCCCCGGGGTGGACAGGCCTCTGCCCCAACTCTGGCCTCTGTTCCCGAGGCAGGAGGGGAGACTGAGGGCAGAGGTCAAGAGGTCGCGGCGAGGGGTGGGGCGACGGCCCTGCTCACCCTGCTCCAGCTTGGTGGCGGCGGCCCGCAGGGTGGAAGAGGTGCTGCCGGTCTCCGCGCTGGGCGTGCCCGGCCGGCTGTTGCCCCGAGAGCTGCCTCCCGACGGCCTCCGCTCCCTCTTGGGGGGCGTCTTCTTCTTCTGTGGAAACGGGGTTGGGATGTGAGTCTGGAGACAGACGCCCGCCCGCCCGCCCCTGCCCGGGCCCGGGCCTCACCGCCATGAAGAGGGCCGAGGACGCCTCGCTGTCGATGTCGCTCTCCTCTGAGCTGTCCGACTCGTCGCTGCTGTCTGCGTGGGGCCGGACGAGTGTCAGCGCCAGGGCGCCCCGCCCCGGCTCCACCCCAGATGAGGGGCTCTGGGAGCGGGGCGCCCGGGCAGCAGGGAGGGGACCCACCTTTCCTGCGCTTCTTCTCCTGAGGCGTGGGCGCCTTCTTCTCCTCCTCCTCCTCCTTGTCCTCCTCGGGCGGCTTCTCCTCCTCACTCTCCTCGCTGCTCTCACTCTGCTCATCTACGCCCTTGGGGCCCTCCTCCTGCTGGGTGACCTTGGGCTTGCCCTCCAGCTCATCCTGGGAGCTGCTGCAAGGCGGAGAACCAGCCGACCGTGAGGGAGCGCGTGGGCCGGGCTGGAGCAGGCCTCACGCCCACCTCACACCCGCCTCCCGCCTGCCTCACCTTGAGCCGTCGGACATGTAGTCCACTTCCTGGCCCTCAAAGTCCCCGTCGTCGCTGTCTTCGAAGGCCTCGTCGTCGGACCCCTTCTTCTTCTTCTTCTTCCTGCCTCCCTTGGCCGGCGGTGCCTTCTTCTTGGCCTTGGGAGCTCTGCCACCTAGGGAAGCAGAGCGGGACTCAGGCCGGGCACTCGTCCCGTTTGGGAAATCTGAGGATGTCTGGACATCTTGGGGGCCTCACTGAGCATGGAGAGACGCCCAGGACTGGCCTCTTCCACGTAAACTGACCGGTCCAAGTCTATACCCCCAACTCGCTTTCTCTGACTCACACTCAGGGCCACCATCTCCGTCCCTGCATCCCCCAGAACCGTGTATCGGACAACTAGAACCCACCCCTGTAGCCCAAGGCCCACCAGCATCATTCAAACGGGCCGATCCAAAGCTGTTCACCCTGCCCTGCGCTGCCCATCCATGGACACCCCAATAAAGGCTGCAGCTGAGACCTTCCCGTCGCTCTTCTCTGCCTCCTACCAACTCCCGTGCTTCCCCAAGGGCCGGTGCAGCGGACTGTGCCCTGTCCTCATTCCCAGGGGACTGTGAGTGACTCAGCTTTCCCTCAGTGGCATCAACCTTCCTGAGTCGTCACTCAGACACCTTGAGGGAGTACGACCCAGGCCGGTCCACACGGCCACCTAGGGGGGCTCCACCAGCCTCACCCTCCTCGCCGCTGGCCTCGCTGTCGTCAGACGACATCTCCAGGTCATCCTCCAGGTCATGGATGCGCAGCTCACTGGCCTTCTTGCGGCTGCGTTTCTCCTTCTCCTCGTCTTCCTCATCCTGGTCCTGATCCTTGAGCCGCCGTTGCTGCATGATGCTGAAGTGGTTCAGGACTTTGTTTCTCCTGTGGGCAGGGGAAGGGTACAGTGGGGGCTGACAAAGGGGCCTGGCTCCAAAACTGGGCCTCTTCCCTGCGTCCCCACCAGGCACTCCCCAAAGGGGAATGACAGACACGACTTTGGTGACATGAGGGGACTCACACCCATGGCATGGAACACCCTGAAGTCACATGGGGAGAGCTGGCCCTGCTTTGATCCCTTGTCTGTCCCATGTCCCTCAAGGATAAAGTTTCATGTGGTATTGGGAGAGAGCATCTCTCTCCAGCTCAGGTCCTTTCTCAGACAACAGAATTTAGACACAACATATTCATGTCCATCTGTTTTGATGGTAGTTTATGGATGCCTTTGTGTTTATGAGAAGAAATAACTGTTTTCATTTACTTTGATGATAAAAGTTTTAAAAAAATATGACTGCATCTAAGGAGAGCTTAGGATTACATCTAACAGCATAAGCAAAGTTCATCAGTGCTGTGAAAACGAGTAAAGCTCTTGCACAAGAATATGAGTGTAATTAACACTACTGAACAGTACATTTAAATATGGTTAAGATGGCAAATTTTATGTTTTTTACAATTAAAAGCATTTTTAATTGAAAAGAATGATGGGGGTGCCTGGGCGGCTCAGTCGGCTAAGCGTCCAACTTTGGCTCAGGTCACCATCTCGCCATTCCCGAGTTCGAGCCCCGCGTCGGGCTCTGTGCTGTCAGCACAGAACCCGCTTCAGATCCTCTGCCCCTCCCTGGTTTGTGTGCACACACACTCTCTCTCTCTCTCTCTCAAAAAAATAAACATTAAAAAATAAATAAATAAAAATTAAAAATTAAAAAAGGAACAAAGCACTGATATGTGCCACAACGTGGATGAACTTGGAGGACATTATGGTGACTGAAATAAGCCAGAGGCAAACGGACAAATACTGCATGATCCGACTCATAGGAGATCCCTAGAGGGGTCGAACTCACAGAGACAGAAAGGAGAATGGTGGGAGCCAGGGGCTGGGGGAGAGGGAGAAAGAGTTACTGTTTAATGGGGACAGAGTTTCAGTTTGGGAAGACGAGAAAGTTCTGGAGAGGGATGGCGGTGATGGTTGAACAATAATGCGAATGGGCTTACTGTCACCGAACTGGACACTTACAAACGGTTAAAGGACAAACTACGTAGTGTGGATTTCACCCGTAGTTGGTCCAGCCATAGCCCTCCGGTCTGGGGGGGAAGCCAAGTGGGCCCCGGGGATCTCCCCCTGCTCTGCCAATTCCTGCTCCAGGGCTCAGCTCAGCAGCTACTACCTCCCCAGCCCTCTCGGGCCCTGTGTGTCCCTGATGCCTTCATGTCCGTCGCCCCCACTGAACTGGGAGCTCCCTAAGGGCTTGGTGGAGTTGGACCTGGTCACCACCGAGTACCCAGCCCCCGGCCAGGCAGAAGTTATGGTGACACACTCCATTCCCAAGTGTGTCAGCCCCTTCTGGGGAAGCTGGGGAAGCAATGCCCGCACCCTGCCTCCCTCCAGGCCCAGCTGTGGCTCACACTCACCTTTCCCACTCCTCCTCGGCCTCCTCGGCAGTGAGCGTGCGATGCCGGGCCAGCGGCGTGAAGTTATACCAGTTGTGCACAGGGAAGGCCTCAAAGGCCCCATCGGGGCACTGGGTGAAGATATAGTAGGACGTGTTCTCCGTCACACCTCCCTTCTTGATGCCCTTGAACCTGCAGGGAGGCAACGTCACAGCCTGGCCCTCACGACCGGCCCCCTGGCCTGCCCTCTCTCCAGAACCACCTGGGTTCTCTGAGCAAAGTCCGAGCCTGAGAGATCTTGGGCCGGCCCTTCAACGGTGGGAGCCTCGATTTCGGCACCCGGAAAGCCGGGTAGCACTCCCCACCTCGCACAGCGAGCTCGGGGCTCCCCTCGTGGTGCATATCACGGTCCTTTCTGGAAGGACCGTGTTAGGTGAGCTGTGAGGCAGGGGCGCTGCAGTCACACCCCTCCGGATTTGCCTCCAGGTTTCTCCTCATGCCCGAACCAGTGCCAGCCTCCTCCTGGCCTCTGCCCTCACCCTTCCCTGCCCTGAAAGTCTGGGAAGTCTTACAGAGTGCCCTTCCCTGCCCACGGCCTTCAAGGCTCCCCTGGGCCCCGGCCCACCCGTGCTCCAGCTGCATCCTGGCATCCACCATCCTCTGTCACTGTCACACCGCAGAGCTCTGCACACCGTCCCCTGCTTTTGTGCACACTGTTCTTCCTGGAGCCCCCTCCACCCACCTGACCTCCCAACCCTCACGACCCCCGGTCCCCAGGCAGCCGCTCGCTGCGTGTGGTCAGGACAGGCTCTCGGGCTTCCTGTACGTACCCTGGTCCCTAAGGGCTCCTGCACCAGCAGCAGCCTGGTTCATCTTCAGAAAGAAAACCCCACGAGGGACGCGGAGTTCAGGGAGGGACGCCCAGCCGAGTCCGGACGCGAGGGGGTCGCGGGAGGCACTCGCCGCTGCCACCACTTACTTTCTGCCCGACTTGCCGTTGACGCGAAGCAGCCAGGGCTGGTCCTCGGGCCGGAACTCCTTGAGGACGATGCCGTACTTCTTCCTCCGAGCCTCCTCGCGAAGCTTGCGGTTGAACTCGCTGCCCGCACCCGACTCGGGCATCTCCTCCTCCTGGTAAATCTTCTTGTTGCTCAGGTCTCGCTCCAGCCGGGCCTGGAGTGACGGAGCAGGCGTGAGGGCAGGCAACAAACCTTCCGTCAGGGCTGCCTGCCTTCGCTCGAGCTGTGCCCGCCGCCCCCCACCCCGCAAGAACACCCGAACGCCCTCTTCACCCCACCTCCCAGGCTGAGCTGCGGACTTGCAAAGCCAACCTCCTGCTTAGCGAAACAAAAAAGGGGTAGAATGCTGGCCTTCGGTGGTGCATCTGGGTGAAGGCATGTGGGCAACCCTCGTGCCAGGTCTACTTGGCAGCTTTGGAAAGTTTGAAATTCTTTCTAAATCAACATTTAAAGAAATAAATCAATAAACAAACAGTGAGATCATTTTGGTGATAGGACAAAAACAAAAAACAAGGAACTGGCCCGCTCTCTGCATTCGGGCACCGTTAAAGGCTGTTTTCCAAATTTTGATCTTTAAAATGCACGTGCCGCTCACCCTAGAGGTCCCTCCTCCAGACAGCGGAGGTGAAATGACACGCGCAGTGCTGTTTAGCACACCAGTCTGTTGCAGCAGAAGACTGGAAGTCAACCTAACGCACATCAGCGGGGCACTGGCTTGATGCACGGGGCCTCCTCCACATAATGGAAGACAGAGCGGCCAGAGAAGAAAAAGGGGGCGGCTGTAGGGAACAAGTCCCAAGGCACAGTGACTGAAAAAGGCAAGATGACCCACACTGCTTCCTACTGACAAGAGATTTCAGACAGCTGGGAACAAAAAGATCCTACCAGCTCCCAGGAAGAAGGGGGAAAAGTCCGTGGCCCAGGGGCGGGCCACGTTTTAGAAACAAAGTCTTACTGGCATACAGCCACGCCCACGTGATGTATCCTTGTGCCTTTACTGCGCATGTGCGGACACGCAGCGTTGAGGGGCTGCCGCACAGACACCGGCCAACCAAGTGCAACATAATTACTGGTCCTTTAAGAAAAAGCCTACTGACCCCTGATACAAAGGACAAGAGGGAGAATGGCAGAAGCTCTCCACAGCCAACACCAGAAGCCAGAAAACACTGGAACAAAACCCTCAAAACCTGAGAGAAAATGGTTACCAGGCTAGCTTATGATACCCAGTCGAGCTACCCAGCCCGAGGCTGGAATCTGGACACTCACAGGGGTGCGAGGGAATTGGTGCGCACCCCACACCTTTTTGGGGAGCCGGCCCAGGATGTGCCTCACTACAAAAGGAAGGTAAACAGGCCTGATTCCCCGAACACTGTCACCCCAGAGGGCAGGGCCCCTGCCTGGCATGTTCACCTTTAGCCCAGCGGAGGGTCTCCAGGGACAGTTGCTAAAAGAGTGCATTTGGAGGGGGTTTCTGCCCACACGTTGCCCTGGGTGAGCAGCGGCTACCGGAGGAGGGGGATGTCCCCTGTGGTTTTAAGTGCTTAGATGGCTGTACCCGCCCCCTCCCTTGAGTGACTAGTGACAGGGGGGTGTCAACCCAGCAAATTAGTTTTCTCCAGGGAATGTAATCCCCCTTGTTGGTTTTTTAGGGAGTGTGCCGTTTAGGCAATGAAAATTCAAGGGGCTGCATTTCCCTGTGACTAGGTTTTTAGGGAGTGTAACCTCCGTGTGGTAAAAGCAAGGAGTGATGAGTGACGTCCCCCCATGACGATCAGGGAACAGGGTACGTGTAACCCCCAAGTTACTAGCGGCTGGGAGATCACGTGTCTCAAGAGGTGATAACTATGCAGGCTCTGCACCTCACGGCAGTGGGTGACGAGGGGCATGGACCCTCCACGGGGACGAGTGGCCGAGGTGCAGACTCCTCTCAGTTCTCATGGATGCCGGGACAGGGGATCTCCTATTGATGACGGACCAAGAGTGGTGGGTTCCCAAGGTATCTACCAAGTCACTCCTCTTAGCGAGGAGTATTTGGGGGCAGGGTACCCGAAGGTGGCTTATTTCTCTCTCCTGGATGGTAAATGATGAAGGATGTCTCCCCACTGAGTGATGAGGGATTTGGAAACACTGCACCCTCTCTGGATAACTTAGGCGAGGCCAGAGGTGGGGGGAACATGCTAGTTTGTACACAAACATGTGGGCAGCTGGCCATGCTGGCAGGCAGGCACCCCACCAGGGAAGAGGGCGCCTGGAGCAAGTATCCACCTGCCCAATATCCAGAGGAGCACGTTGTTATCGTGCCTCTCTCAAATAGTCTCATTTGCTCAGCTGGGTGAAGTCAAGTTTAAAAACAGACAAAAGAGGGGCGTCTGGGTGGCTTGGTCAGTTAAGCGTCCGACTGCGGCTCAGGTCATGATCTCACGGTTCGTGGGTTCAAGCCCCGCTTTGGGCTGTCTGCTGTCAGCACAAAGCTTGCTTTGGATCCTCTGTCTCCCCTGCTCTCCGCCCCTCCCCCACTCATACCCTGTCTCTCAAAAATAAACATTAAAAAAAAAACTTTTTTTAATAGCCAAAAGAGGGGCGCCTGGGTGGCTCAGTTGGTTGTGTCTGAGTCTCGATTTTGGCTCAGGTCATGATCTCGCAGTTTGTGGGATTGAGCCGCATGTCAGGCTCCACGCCAGTAGCACACAGCCCACTTGGGATTCTCTCTCCTACTCCCCTGGCCCTCCCCCCCACCCCCCCCCCCCCCACCAGCCAGCTTGTGCATGCACACATATGCACTCTCTCTCTCTCAAAATAAACAAACTTAAAAAAAAAAATAGTCCAGAGTGGCCCCTGGGTGGATCAGTTAAGCATCCAACTCTTGATTTCAGCTCAGGTCATGATTTTACAGTGTGAGTTTGAGCCCTGCATCAGGCTGTCTGCTGTCAGCACAGAGCCCACTTAGAATCCTCTGTCTCTCTCTCTTCCTGCCCCTACTTGTGCTCTCTCTCAAAATAAATAAACATTTTAGGGGCGCCTGGGTGGCTCAGTCGGTTAAGCGTCCGACTTCGGCTCAGGTCATGATCTCACAGTCCATGAGTTCGAGCCCCGCCTCGGGTTCTGTGCCGACAGCTCGGAGGCTGGAGCCTGCTTCGGGTTCTGTGTCTCCCTCCCTCTCTGGCCCTCCCCTGCTCATGCTCTGTCTCTATCTCTCAGCAATAAATAAATTTTAAAAATAATAATAAAATAAACAAACACACATAAAAAAAGAAAAAGATTCTCTCTCCCCCTCTCCTCCGTTGGCTCTCTCTCCCTAAAACAGATTTTAGAAAAAAAAAAAAAAAAAAAAAATAGTCCAAAGGCAGACCTGTGCTCAACAACCAGCTGAGCAGTTGGAGCTGCCCGACCGCGGGAAGGCCCGACCATGCCGACTTCAGACTTGGGGCCAAGTCCCCTGCTGGGCTGCTCCAGTCTCTGTGGCTTTAAACGCTGCTCCAAATGCCCAGATGTGCCCTCCCGCTCTCCCAACTCACATGTCCAACCGCTCACCTACTGTCCCCTCCGGGATGTCTAATACAAGACGTCCCAAACTGAACTCCCAAATACTCCATCCGTCTGGCCCTGGCACCCCTCAACATCCAATCATTAACCGACCCTATGGGCTCCGCTCCAAACACACTAGGATCCACCCACGTCTCATAAGGCTGTTTGCTGCATGCAATCATCACTCGGCTGGACCACAGCCGCCACCTCCACCCTGCACACCCTTCATCTGCCCTTGACCCCACAGTCTGTCTCCTGACAGTGCCTGGATCACTTTATAATTCCCCTGTTAAAAAATTTTTAATTTTTTAAATGTTTATTTATTTCTGAGAGAGAGAGAGAGGAGGGCGAGAGAGTGAGACAGAGCATGAGTGGGGGAGGGGGGAGAGACGGAGACACAGAATCCAAAACAGGCTCCAGGCTCTGAGCTGTCGGCACAGAGCCCAACTTGGGGCTCAAACTTGGGAACAGCGAGATCATGACCTGAGCTAAAGCGGGACGCTCAACCCACTGAGGCACGCAGGGCCCCCCACCCTGATTTAAAACTCTTTGGTGGCTTCAATGTTTGTGTTCCACCCCAAAATGCAGATGTTGAAACCTCACCCTCAGTGGGATGCTAGGGGGAGGTGGGGCCTCGGGGGAGGGGATTAGGTCACGAGGGTGGAGCCCTTGTGAGTGAGATTAGTGCCCCTACAAGAGAGGCCCAGAGAGCTCCCTCACCCTTTCCGCCATGTGAGGCCAGTGAAAAGACAGCCATCTATGAAGCAGGAGGAAGGCCCGCGCCGGACCGAAAATCTGCTGGCGCCTTGATCTTGGCCTTCCCAGCCTTCAGAATTGTGAGAAATAAACCTGTGTCGCTTATACGCGGCCCAGGCTACGGTGTGTTCTGTGAAAGCAGCGCCCGTGGACAGAGGTGGCTCTCAAATACCATCTGTAGGAGGCAGCCCCCTCCCTGGCCCAGATAACTCGAGGCCAAAAATGCCTGTCAGCGGGCACAACTTCTGCACGTTCTCCTTCCACAAGGCCTGGGCGGGTGCAGTTAAGCATCCAAATCTGCCTCACGGGGATGCACCCAGCAGCTCAGCCTGGGCCTCAGCACATCACTGGACCTCCGCTCCAGGAGAGGTGAGGAAACCAAGCCTCAGTTGCTACTATCACGAAGGGAACTGTTACAACCCAGTGCAGGATCCCCTTGTCACACTCACAACGGAGACTTACCTGATTCCAGGTGGCGAAGTTGACTTTATCCGCTGCATTGAAGGCCATGATGTTGTATTTTTTAGTTGTGTTTCTGGAACGGGCAAGAAGGGGCAGTGCTCAGTTACTCGTTCACTTAGCAAACCCTCCCGGGCTCAGCAGTGCTGGGGACCCACCAAAGACCCCAGGGGTTCCCAGTCTGTCAGGGAACACATCCATGCCCTCCCAACCCCGTGCGGAAGAAAAGCAGAAGGAGGCACAGAGATCTGGGGGAACCAACATGTGGGAATAATGAGGAACTCTGCCCTGGGGATGGGGGAGGGCAGGCAGGGAACGCTTCCTGGGGGAGGAACGTCCTGGAACTGGGTTTTACGGAACCAACAAGAATCCACCCCACGGAGTCACAAGCGGGGAAGAGGCATTCCTGCCAGAGGGAATGCTAGGCCAGAAGGCTGCATCCTGCCGCCTATTGAAGCACTCATTCATTCGTTCTGCTCCAAACACAGTGATGCCCCCAGAGAGGCCTCGGCTGAACTCCAGCCCCGTCCTCAGGTCCCCCTGCTCGTCAGAGCGAGAAGCACAGGCGGTGCCGGCCATGTCTACGAGCTCAGGGAGGTACAGAACCCCTTTCGGAGGAAGTGGGAAGAGGGGTCAGGGACTTACTTGGGAACGCGAACGACATACTCGGTGACGTTCTGGCTGCCGGGGCCCTGCGGGCAGAGAAGGCGGGACGGTGAGTGCGGGGCTGCGGAGGCCGCCGCAGGGACCCCCCCAACTCCGCCGCATACTCACGAGGGCCGCCATGGGCGACGACGTTCGGTGGTTCGGGTCCGGTCCGGCCCGGTCCGCGTCCCTCAGTCGCGGGGAAGCCGCTCTCGCGGTGCCGGGTCTCTGGCCCCGACCGAGGACCCCAAGGCCGAGGTGCCACCGATCCTGGGAGCAACTACCGGGAAGCCGTGCTCGCTCGGCCGGCTCGGCGACCACTCCGGTCACGTCTGCGCCTGCGCCTAACCTGGAAGAGAAACTCGGGGTGCGTCGCGATGGCAACCTCCTCCGCGTCACGTATTTCCCCTCGACTCTTTCTAGAGGGAGGAGCCACGACCGACCCGCCGCTGGAGGAAGCGCCGTCTACCGCCCGGACCCGCTCTCGCGGCTCTATATAGCGCTGTTGATTTAATCAGCCCGGTGGACACGCCTCCCCGTGACGACACACTCCGCGGGGCATCCTGGGAGGGGAGGGAGGAACCGGCCTTCCTCGCGAGCTCTCGCGCGCCTCGCGCATGCGCCACTCCGCTCCGGAAGTGCGTCCGAGGAGGCCGCGTCACCATAGCGACCGAGGTCTCTTTCGCGGCTAGCTGCCACGGCTCCACCTGAGCCTCCTTGGGGTCATTTCCTCCTTCTGCCCCTGGGAGACCTCATCATCTCGCCAAACGATCGGGCCCTTGTGACGTTGAGCCGAGCCAGGAGGCGTCAGAGCCTGGGTGGGGGTGGGGCGCGACCACTCCACGGGCCGCTGGCGGGATGGGTCTGTGCAAGTCCAAGCTGCCCCACAAGGGCAGGGCCTTGAGATCCAGGAGAAGGGTAACATCGCGGGGGGCGGGGAGGGGCTGGATCACTGGGGGGAAGTAAGGAGGCTATGAAGGGCATGAGGGAGGTACGTACAGGTGCCCCACACCCCAAGTCCAGGTGTGCGCACGACCCCCACCCACCCGTGGTGGTAACACAACTGCACATGCTCAAGGCTCAGCCCTTCTTTGATCCACTTGAGCACCTGCTGTGCCAGGTTCTGGGCACTCCACGGTGAATGTGTCAAACTAGCTCCCTGGCCTCCTGGAGATTACAGCGTAGTGAAGGAGGCGGTCTCAGAAAATGGGATCTACGAGCAGGAGGGGACAGGGCTGCCACAGGGAAAGAGGCGTCCGCTCTGAGGGCTCCGGGAGGAGGGGAGGTTTATGCTCCGCCCCGTGGAATGCCTAGGAATTCACTAAGCAAAGGCGGAAGGAAGCAAGACACCAAAATTGCGCTATAAACTACCACACTCCACAGACATGCCTGGTAGCCATGGGCGTGCATTTACTCATCGCCCACTACTGTATGTCAGGAACCGTGCCAACTATTAGAAATATTGGGACCAGCAAGACAGAAACAGTCCTTGCCCTCATGGAGTAGAGTCTGGCTGGGGAGAGAAGCAGGAGCAAGTAAACAGGCGAAATCGTTACTAATCGTGGCTGTTGCTGTGGAAGAAATGGGGCTCTGAGATGGAACGATGGGGTGGGAGTTTCTTAGAGAGAGTCTGACAGGTCGGCTGTGACCTGAAGGTAGAGGAGCAGGGACTTACTGCAGCAGGGAGGAGGCGGGGCACAGGACAGCAGGAGAAGGATAAGTTTGGCAAGTTCAAGGGACAGAAGAGGCCCCTGGGGCTGGACCAGCGTGAAGGAAGAGGAGGGTGGTGTGGGATAAGTCTGGGGGATGGGCGAGTCTCCGCCCCACTCTGAGCCTGTTTCCTCAAGTGTAAAATGGGATGCTAGTCACTGAGATTCTTCAAGGAGATGCTGTGTGCAGAAGGCCTGGCCTGCTCAAGTTCACATCCTCCCGGCTACCTGTAACAGAACTAACGATGCCATGCCTGAGTGTACCATTGGGCATGGATGTGCACCCCTGGCTGCCACCCTAGGGCATAGCAAAGTGGGTATTCCAGGAGACCTGCGTCCAGTGTCACTCACCCAAGGACACACACTAAGCTGTGGACACAGTCACCTCGGCATGTGTTGGCTCCTGTAGGCATCAAATCCTCTCCCCACCTCTTCCCTGGGCCCTCCAGACATCCTCAAGTCCGCTCTGATCTTCGTGATGGGTGGCCCAGGTTGTGGCAAAGGGACACAGTGCAAGAACGTGGCGACCAAATATGGCTTTTGCCACGTTGGACTGGGCCAGCTGCTGACGCAAGAGGGCCAATGCAGTACCCAGTGGGGCTGGGAGGCCCGTGACATCATGCTGCAGGGGCTCCTGGTGCCCATGGTGAAAGCTCACAGGCACAGGGGCAGAGGGAAGAAGGTGGTACCTTCCCTGGAAACCCTGTGGAAGCAGATAGGCCCAGAAGGTTCTGGCTCCCGGCCTGGCCACAGCTTTGTTGCACTGAGCCTCTGTGTCCTCACCTGTAAGATGGGAGACCAGCTGGCGTCTGTAGGGACAGTTGGCTGACGTCATTCTCATAAAGCACTTGGCGGAGTGCCTGACATTTAACAAACAGTAAAGTTAGCTCGTATTTATTCCTTTTGTGACCTTGGGCATGTATATCAACTGGCCCCTCCTGTGCCCGTTCCCTCACCTGGAAAATGAAGGTCACCCCTGTATCTACCCGTAAGAAGGTAGTGATAAATGAATGAGACCTCGCGAGCCTGGCACACAGCAGCCACCAGCCCCGGTAGATGGCCTCAGTGCATCAGAGTGGCCCTGGGGCACCAGGGCAGACCTAGAACCCCAGGCACTGGCCAGGGCAAGGGCTCTTCTGAATTCACCAGAAGTCCAGGCCAAGGGAGAAAACTTGACGAAGTGGCCACGTGGTGGGGGGGGGGGGGGGCTGCTGGGGCACCAAACCCAACACCCCTTTCCTTCCCAGGGCATCATCACAGACCTGATCAGCAACACCATGCTGTCGTGCCAGGAGAGCTGCGCCTTCCTCACCGACGGCTTCCCTTGGAAGCTGAAGCAGGCCAAGGAGTTGGAGTGCATTGTGAGTGACCCCAGGGTGTGTGAGAATGTGGTGAAGTGTGGAGCTACTCTCCCTCCCCACCTTGGGTGGAGATCGGAAGGGATAAGACTGGGGAGAGCAGATGGCGGCGGCGGGAGGCGGGGGGGTGTGGACTGGAGTTTTAGATTTTCAAGGGACAGTCAGGAGGCTGTTGGAAGCTTCTAGCCACTGTTGGTGGCTAGCTGCCGAGCTCTCTGAGGGCAGGGACAAAGTCATACTAATCTTTTCCTGCACACGGATCATTTGCCCCCTGAGTAGCACATGGGTTTAGCATCATCCCTGGGCCATAAAGATGGAGTGTAGTTATTTGCTCATCTATTTATTCAGCCACCTGTCCCCAAATGGTTTGAGAACAGACCCTGTCCTTAGGCGTTCACGAGACAGACTCAGTCCCTGCCGGTGGACAGACACTGACCAATACGTGACTTGCCGAATGAAGCTGAGACGTTTCTGGCAGCAGTGAAGGCAGCAAAGAGCAGAAGACGGAATGACGTCCCGGAGGGACACAAGCGGGCTGTTTGAGTTGGGTGGCCCTGGTGGCCTCCTCGAAGCGAGGACGTGGGACAACTGAGCAGCGAGAAGAGGAGCCAGCCCGCGTTGGCAACTCACAGTCGGTCTTCAGGTTACTTCTCTGCCGGCAGCGCTGACTTCCTGGAAAGGCCCACCAGGCACCTGAACAGCCGTGGCTGGAGGGTCCGGAAATGGCCGAGCCGGACAAGCGAAACTGTGGCGGGTTGTCAGGCCCCGGGCTTTTCCGGAACTTGCCAGATGCAGTTGAAATGCCTTCAGAGAAGCGCAGGCGGGAATCAAACCGACGTCACCACCGAGGGCTGGGGCCGCTATCCTCGTGGGCAGGTGGGGCCCTGCCCTCTGTTAGCACCTGCACAAGAGCAGTCCTGTCGGGCTCCTGGCGGTGACTTCCAGGGCAATGGACTGGGTTCCCTCTCCTGGTCTGGGAGCTCTGAGGGCAAAAGCCGAGCTAATGAATGTCTCTGTCTTCAGCAGCCTCGGGCCAGCAGTTTGGACCCTATGGCATTAAAAAAAAATTTTTTTTAAGCTTATTTTTTTGAGAGAGTGACCAAGCCGGGAGGGGCAGAGAAAGAGCGAGAGAGAATCTCAAGCGGGCTCTGAGCTGCCAAGCACAGAGCCCGACGCGGGGCTCGAACCCACGAACTGTGAAATCCTGACCTGAGCTGAAATCAAGAGGCGGGGGCTTGGCCGGCTGAGCCACCCCAGCGCCCCGTCCCTACAGCATTTTTAAGAGTTTTTTTCTGCAGCAGTGGCCACCCTTCAAATATCGAGAGGCCACATCAAAACTCCCAGCTTCCCTTGAAAAGGGCCTGACTTGGCAACGTGGGGCCTGCATGTCCCCATGGCAACAGCAGCATGAATGCATCTCGAGCTTTTTCCTGAGCTCAGGGCTGTTCTTGACACTACACGGATGAGCTCTGAGCTTTTGGAACATTCCAGAAAAGCGTTTCTTGCACCGTAAGCATCCTGCTTTTTTACAGAGGGATCGGGCAACTTGCCTGGGGTCACACAGTTGGTCTCGAGGCCTAGATGTTAACCATGTCAGCAGGGGTTCCCTCTCTGCTTCCCCCCCCCCCACCAGGGTCCCCCCTACTCCCACGGAGGGTTGCCCCTCCATCATGGAGGCCGAGCGCCACCTGCCATTAGGATCCTGCTCGCGTTGTGGTTTTATGCTAAGAGGAACAGAACACGTGCCTTCCTCGTACCCACGTGGCTGCCAGAAGCGAGGAAACAAACAGGCCCGGGTTATGAGAGTGGATTTTCACTGCGGAGAATTTTCTAGATCTCTGTGAGCTGCCGGCCCCATGTGGGCCTTTGAGGACCCTGTAGGCCCCTGCCCTGGGTCTGTCCAGGTATCCCTGGAGGCCACCAACTTGGCCCTTCAACCTGGACCCTGCCAGGCCTGAGCGTTTTAGCTCCATCTGTGCTGTGAGTCGGTGCAGTGGGTCTGGCTTGAAGCCAACGCTCCAGAAGTCTGGGGATCCTTCTCTTTGCCATTCCTGTTCTCCCTCTCTGGACATTCAAAACACCGCTGGGGGGTTTTTCAGGGCCAAGGTGGTGAAATTCACAGGAAGCCAAGGTGAAATGCCATCTTCTAGGGAGATCAATGCCCCCATTTTACAGACAGGGAAATCGAGGCCCATGGAGGGCAGGTGACTTGAGGTTGGCTCCTGCCCCTTAGGAGGCTGGCCAGCCTAGTTCAGACACTGGCTTTGGAGCCAAGGAGACTGGCACTCAGGTCACGCTCGGTCACTTTCTCCACCTGCCTGTAATCCGCACAAGACCTGGCTTCCCGAGCCTCAGTTCCATCATCTGTGAATGTGGACAGAAATGCTACAAGCCTCTTTTCCCTGTGGGGAAGGTGGGAAGGCTTCCTCCTGGGACGGTTTCCCGTCTGTTTCCAAGATTGCTGCAGTCACCTGTGCACCTGTCCGAGAACACAAGCCGCGGGGAGCCGAGGCCCGTGGTGGGTGGCCTGTGGCCTGTGAACACAGGGCGACTCCCTGCCAGGCCGCACTCTGCACGAGGGGCAGTGAGGAGGGCCAGATAACACACGTGCAGCCTAGATTATCATAATCCGGTTGGATTTCGTTGGAGCATCCGTGAACCGTCTCCCTGAAACGCCCAGACACGGGAGGTCATTTCTCTGAGTCGATGTTCCCCCCAAAGTGTTAACCTGCAAGGAAGCTCCCCTGTTCACAACAGATTTAAAAAAAAAAATGTTTTTTTGATGGTTATTTATTTTTAAGACAGGAAGAGAGACAGAGCGCGAGCAGGGGAGGGGCAGAGAGAGGGGGAGACACAGAATCCTAAACAGGCTCCAGGCTCCCAGCTGTCAGCACAGAGCCCAACGTGGGGCTCGAACTCATGAACCGTGAGACCACGACCTGAGCCGAAGTCAGACGCTTAATCGACTGAGCCACCCAGGCGCCCCATAAGACATTTTTAAATAATTATGTATTTCTTTGAAATGTGTTGATAAATTGTAGGCTCACAGGAAATTGCCCTGTACCCTTCACCCAGGTCCCCCTAGTGGTAACATCTTCTTCTACGGGCGTCTGGTATCACAACCGGGCTCTTTGTATTCGATTTTACACTTACCTCCAGAGCAAGTGATGCCCCCTTTCTATTTGCCAAAGTACTCGTTGCCCTCCTCCCCGCCCCCCCTCACAAAAACCCTTCCCCCTCTCCTGACCCCACACAAAAAAAAGTAGAAAGAGGCAGCTGGCAGGATGCGGTGTGAAATAACAGGGCTGACAGTGACGTCCAGGCCAGCCAGTCTGTGGAAGTTGACCCCGTGAAGCCTCGCACTCCGTCCTCACCAGGAAGAGAGGTCTTCGTGGCATTTGGGGGTGCGCGTGCCCCCCGAGTGGAAAAGCCATCAAGGAAGTCCTCGGTAGTTTTGTGGTGCCAGATTTCAAACACGTACATAGTTGGAACCATCTAACGGATTTCCACGTCGCCGGATCGAACCATCATCGAGGTCCGGTCACACTTGCTGTATCTATGCCGAAACGTCTTGTCGCGATTGCTGACTGTGCGCTTTGAAGCGGAGTCCCAGGGGCACCTGGGTGGCTCAGTGGGTTAAGCATCCAACTTCAGCTCGGGTCACAATCTCGTAGTTCGTGGGTTCGAGCCCCGCGTCGGGCTCTGTGCTGACAGCTCAGAGCCTGGAGCCTGCTTCGGACTCTGTGTCTCCTGCTTTCTCTGCCCCTCCCCCACTTGCACTTTCTCTCTCTCTCTCTCTCTCTCTCAAAAATAAGTAAACTAAAAAAAAAAAAAATTGCAACAGATTCCAGATCCCATTATGGGCGCTCTGTCACCCAGCCGCTCCTGAGATGATTAACATTCATGCCTTGAGACCATTTGATGTCCAGGCCACCTCTGCATTTGCCCAGTGTCTGAAGAATGTCTCTTTGATCTCTGGTGAGATTTGCGAGTAGGACAAGGCCCACACCATTGTAGGTGTCTCCTAATCTGAGGAGGGAAGGCCGCCCGGCTTGCTTAGTCCTTCCGGCCTTTGACTGGTCTGGGTCAGTTATCCTGTAGAGCGGCTCACGTTCGGGATTTTTCCGGGGGCTTCCTGCCTCGTGGTATTATCTAACTCATCTCTCTGTCTCTCATTTGTGCTGCACATGCAAAGTTAACTCCCAGAGCACTCAGATTCAGGTTCAATATATCTTGTGCTTTTTTAAAAAAAAATCTGTAAATATGTCAGTATATATATATATATATATATATATATATATATATATAAATGTTTATTTCTGAGAGAGAGGGGGGTGGGTGGTAGTGGTAGAGAGAGAGGGAGACACAGAATCCCAAGCAGGCTCCAGGCTCTGAGCTGTCAGCGCAGAGCCCAACGCGGGGCTCGAACTCACAAACCACGAGATCGTGACCTGAGCCGAAGTCGGACGTCCAACCGACTGAGGCCCCCCCCCCCGGCGCCCCACTTTCCGTATATATTTTCTAAAAGATGAAAGCGTCTGTAAAATCAGAATGCTTCCATGATCTTAATATCTTTCATATCATCAAATAGCTGATCACTATTCAAATTTCCGGTGAACAGCCTCAAAATCTTGTTCTTCTTACCCCCGGTTTTAATGAGGATTCACGTAAGGCTGACACTGCAGCTGGTCACTCTGTGTCACATTCCTGGTCATCTGTAGGTGCTCGTTCCATCCCTGCTGCTTTGGTTTCCTTGCAATTGTTTACTGAAGAAGGCACGTGTTCGGGTCTCCTTATGTCGCACGGCCTGGATTTTGTTGATTGCAACGCATTTTTTACCACGTTCCTCTCCTCCTCTAGATTTCCTGCAAATCGGTGGTGGGTCTAGAGTCTTGTTTGGGACTCAGATGTCACTTCTTCATGCTTCACAGGCATTGACGTGAACTTCTGTCCGGTGGCACAGAATGCTTAGGCGTCTCTTCGACGTGGCTGGTTTATCTTTTAAATACATTCCAGTGTGGGGGAGCCTGGGTGGCTCAGTCGGTTAAGCGTCCGACTTGGGCTCAGGTCATGATCTCACGGTTTGTGTGTTCGAGCCCCGCGTCAGGCTCTGTGCTGACTGCTCAGAGCCTGGAACCTGCTTTGGATTCTGTGTCTCCCTCGCTCTCTGACCCTCCCCCACTCAAGCTCTGCCTCTCTGTCTCAAAAATAAATAAACCTTTTTTTAAAAAGTTTAAATATGTTCAAGTGTGTTATTTCAGAGGAATCGGGCCCCTGCACGTTCCCTGGGATACAGGTGGCAGACTTGAGAAAGTGAGGAAAACAGAGCATGCGTTGTGCTTGCAGAGGGCTTTTGCCGTGCAATTTTTTTTTGTTTGTTTGTTTATTTATTTATCTTGAGGGAGAGAGAGCACGCGCTCGGGCACATGCTCAGGGAAGGGGCAGAGAGAGAGAGGGAGAGAAAGAATCCCAAGCAGGGGATTTGGGTTCACAAACCAGGAGATCATGACCTGAGCTGAGACCAAGAGTCGGGAGGCCTCACGGGCTGAGCCAAGCAGGTGTCCCCTTGTGTGCGATTCTGACGACGGTGGGCTGTGACACTCTGTGCTCCCCAGGGTTTGGTTCTTCCCCTGAATGGCCGTAGATGAATCCGGGCAAATTCGGTGGAGAGCACTGTGGTTCAATCGATACTTTTTGGATCGCATAACTTCCAGGAGGCTCCCACATGCCGGATTGCCACTCTCTAGTGAGGGGTCTGTGATGGGTGGAACCGTGACCCCCAAATCTCTATGTGGAAGCCCTAACCTCCAGGACCTCAGAATGTGACTGTGGGTGGAGAGAGGGTCTTTAAAGAGGTGATTATGGGGCGCCTGGGTGGCTCAGTCGGTTGAGCGTCCGACTTCACTCAGGTCATGATCTCACGGTCCGTGAGTTCGAGCCCCACGTCGGGCTCTGGGCTGACTACTCAGAGCCTGGAGCCTGCTTCGGATTCTGTGTCTCCCTCTCTCTCTGCCCCTCCCCTGTTCATGCTCTGTCTCTCTGTGTCTCAAAAATAAAAACGTTAAAAAAAATTAAAAAAAAAAGAGGTGATTATGTTAAAAGAGGCCATTAGGGTGGGTCCCGATCCCGTCTGACCGTCTGACCGGTGTCCTTTCGAGAAGAGATTTGACACAGACACACCCAGAGGGAAGATACAGGGAAAACACGGTGTTTCTTGAGCCGAGTGGAGAAGCCTCAGGAGGAACCAGAAGGAACCAGCTCAGTTGGCACCTTGATCTTGGACTTCCAGCCTCCAGGACTGTGACAAAGTAGAATTCCTGTTGTCTGAGTCACACAACATGTGGCATTTCGTGGTGGCAGCCCCCCGGGGACACACCCACACGTGGTCAGACAGCCCCAGCTGTCAAAACCCCTGGGCGTCTTCACATCGTGGCTTCCATTCGCCCGCTGACCCGAATCCCTTATCTCATTAGATATTGCCAATTTCGGATTTTTCTCTTCCGGTCATTTTTTCCCCACACTGATTAGCGGGCATTCTCGCTAAAGGAGAAATGTCCTTCCTCACCCTGGGCGGTTTGGTTATCCTGAAATACCGTTGCTACCCCACAGGTGGGACAGATGCCCAACTTCTTCCTCGGACGGCCATTTTTCAGACTCAGGCCTTGGCGTCCCAGTGACTTCCAAGGGCAACCATGAGGCTGGTTATTTCTGTCTGCCTTTGTCTTGTTCTCTCTCATCACTAGGAACTCATGGGTCAGCTGTCACGTCTTTGGTCAGGGGGAGCCCTTTCTCGCTGACATGTGTGTCTTCCGATCTCCAGCACGACTTTTCACGTTTCCTGACGGGTCCTAGAACTGGCCATGCCTCGAAGGAACTCCTTTTATTGGGGTGGGGGTGGGGGTCCAGTCTGGGTGTGAGGGGTACTCATCGCCACTGAGTTGTCATCATTTTCCAGGCCCTTCCAGTGGACGGAGCTGGAAAACACAAACTTGCGAAGGAGGGAGGGGGGATCACAAGTTCATACTGATGTTTCCAGTTTACAATGAACATGACAATGATTTTTTCTCTTTTCCTAAAATGTTTGACTCCTAAAGCCGTTAACACAGTCCTTCGCATTATTCCATTAGCTGCAAAATAGCTTGCCAGGAATACACCAATCTCAACCACTAGGAATAAAACGACTCCAGGAAGTTTAAGATTTCTCTGCAGCTCTGATTTTCCTTGTAATATTCCTCACTGCGGATGTGTAATAAAAACACCAAGTTGCCTGGAGTAATTATTTTTTTCCTGTGTAGTTATGCATGAAAGTGACATTCGGTGGGGGGACATTTGTTTCAATTTGGTTTGGGATATTAGGGAGTGCTTTCATTTTTTTTTTTTTTAAGTTTATTTTTGAGAGACAGAGCATGAGTGGGGGAGGAGCAGAGAGAGAGAGAGGGAAACAGAGAATTGGAAGCAGTCTCCAGGCTCTGAGCGGTCAGCACAGAGCCTGACTCAGGGCTCGAACCCACAAACCGGGAGGTGAGATCATGACCTGAGCAGAAGTCGGATCAAAGTCAGAGCCACATAAAAAGGTATGCTCGGAGAGAGCTTGTTTCCAACCTTTCCTGTCCACTCTCCACCCCAGATTGTGCCCTCCTTTCCGCCATGGAGAACCATTCTCATGAGTTTTTTTTTTTTTTTTTTTTTTTTTAAGTTTATTCACTTATTTTGAGAGAGTGGGAGAATGCAGGGGAGGGGCAGGGAGAGAGGGAGGGGGGAGAATCCCAAGCAGGCTCCACACGTCAGCGCAGAGCCCAGCTTGGGGCCCGAACTCACAAACTGTGAGATCATGACCCGAGCCGAAATCAAGAGTCGGACACTTAAGCGACTGAACCACCCAGGCGCCCCTCTCATTAGTTTGTGGTTTGTCCCTTTGCTGGTGTTTATTTTGCAAATATAAAGCAAGTGTGTGTGTGTGTATGTGACACAGAGATCCTCCCCACACGAAAATTGGCGTTCTGTACATACTAATCTTCATGTTTAAAAACTTTACAATGTATCTCGAAGATCTTCTATCCGCGTTGACGACTTCCTTGTCTCCTTCTATAACTAGTATCCGTTGTGTGGCACTTCCATTGTTTATTTAGCTGAGTTAGTACTTGTAGGACCACAGACCATAAATCGTGGGACAATTTATTGACAGACAAGAAGCTGTTTGCAGTCTTGTGCCACTACAATGTCGCACGAAATGACCTCGGCGTGTCATTTCGTATTTTTTGCTAGGATCTTTTGATAGGTTCTTCAGGGTGGGTTTGCTAAAGAGAAATGTGTCCACCATTTTGCGAGCTGTCACCACACTCTTTTGCATTGCCACCAGCGATAGAGCAAAAGGTCCTTTCCTCACACCTACACCAACAGAGGATACTGCCAAACTTCTGGGTGTTCTTCTGACTTGTTAGGTGTGAAACGGCATTTGGGGGTAGTTTGAAATGGGCATTTCTCTTACTATGAGTGAGATCACACATCTTCCCCAAAGTTTAAGGACCATTTTAATTTCTTCGGGGTGCTCTTTATCAATCTTTAGCTATCTTTGTTTTAAAAAGACAGATTGTTGGTCTTTTCTCCTTGATTTCTAGGAACTCTTTATATATTAGGGCTATTAGCCCCCCACTTTGTCAATTATCTTTTGACCTCACTTTATGGTATCTGTTTGCCATGTAAAAGTTATTTAAATTTTTTTTTAACATTTATGTATCTTTGAGAGACAGAGAGAGATGGAGCATGAGTGGGGGAGGGGCAGAGAGAGAGGGAGACACAGAATCGGAAGCAGGCTCCGGGCTCTGAGCCGTCAGCATAGAGCCCGAGGCAGGGCTTGAACTCACAAACCACGAGATTATGACCTGAGCCGAAGTCAGACGCTCAACCAACTGAGCCACTCAGGCACCCCTATTTAAAAATTTTAAAATCATATTTATCAATATTTTGTTATTTCTTCTTAGACTTTAAGACTCCCCCTCCCCCCCCCCCCCCAATCCTAGGCTTATAAGGGGATCCATTCATGGCTTATTTAGTACTTGTATTACCTTATTTCTTTATTTTATTTTATTTTATTTTATTTTATTTTATTTTATTTTATTTTATTTTATTCTATTTTGTTTTATTTTATTTTTTTAATATTAATTTTTGAGAGAGAGAGAGACAGAAACAGGGCACGAGCAGGGGAGGGGCAGAGAGAGAGGGAACTCGAAGCAGGCTCCATGCTCTGAGCTGTCAGCACAGAGCCCAATGCAGGGCTCAAACCCACGGACCGTGAGATCATGACCTGAGCCAAAGTCGGATGCTTAACCGACCAAGCCACCCAGGCACCCCTGTATTACCTTATTTCTTACATTTCTATCTCTGATCCATTTGGGACTCATCTTAGTTTTGGGGACGAGGTAAGGGTTCAATTTGATCTTTTTCCAAATTGTGATCTAGTTGTCCCAGGATCATCCAGTTGAAAGCCTGTCCTTTCTCCATTTTGGGGGGATGCCACCCTCACCATACAACATTCCATATTATCCTTGGGTTAATTTCTGGATTCCATTTTGTTCCAGGGGTCTGTTTGTGCCCCTGCACACTGCTGTTTCCGGCATGGTGGCTTTAATAGGTTTCAGTAGCTGGTGGGGCTGAGTAGTTCCCGTCTCACGCCCACCATCTTGCTTCGCTTTGCCTACGTTCTTCTGGCCATTTTCTGCTTGTTTTTGTATTTGAATGTTAGCATGAACCAATTAGACTAAAAACTATCTTATGTTGAAATTATAAACTAATTTGAGGGGCGCCTGGGTGGCTCAGTCGGTTAAGCGTCCGACTTCAGCTCAGGTCATGATCTCACAGTTCATGGGTTCGAGCCCCATGTCGGGCTCCGTGCTGACAGCTCAGAGCCTGGAGCCTGTTTCAGATTCTGTGTCTCCCTCTCTCTCTGCCCCTCCCCCACTCGTGCTCTGTCTCTGTCTCAAAAATAAACATTAAAAAAAAAAGCAATTATAAACTAATTTGAGAACGCTCACCTCCTTTATGATGTGGTCTTCCTATCCAGGCACATTTATATCTTCCTCTTGTTCCAAGTCTCCTTTGAATCATTTAGGAGTATTTTGTCCAACTTTTCCTTAGAGGTTGTCCTTAAGACTTTGCACATTTCTGGAAAAGTTTTGTCTGAGCACTTTTTAAAGTTAATGTTTATTTATTTTTGAGGGAGAGAGAGAGAGGAACGGAGTGTGAGTGGCAGAGAGAGAGGGAGACACAGAATCTGAAGCAGGCTCCAGGCTCAGAGCTGTCAGCACAGAGCCCGACGCGGGGCTCAAACTCACAAACTGTGAGATCATGACCTGAGCTGAAGTCAGATGCTTAACTGACTGAACCCCCCGGGCGCCCCTTGCCTGAGCATTTTATATTTCATCTTGTTGCTGTTGCAAATGGGGCCTTCTTTTCTAACTGGTGATTTTTGTATACACGTAGGCTACAGACTTCTGTGTGTTAATGCTATATCCTGTTATTTTGTCAAATTCTCTGAAGTCTATACTAGTTTGTTGATTTTCTTGAGTTTTCCAAAAATATAATCACATCATCTGCAAACAGACATTGTTTTACCCCCTTCTTTCAAATTCAGGTCTCTCAGATTGATTTCCGTAATCTCATTGCTTTAGCGAATCTTCTTATACCTTCCTAGGTCACAGGAGCAAGAGTGGGCAATTTTATTTTGTTCCCAACTTCAGTGCGGAAGCAAGTTTCCATTAAGATCCTGGCTGAAGATATTTATCAATTCCTACCCTCTTAAAGAATCTGGAATGCATGCTGAACTTTGTTAATTGCCCTTTCTGTGTTTATGAGGATGATCATATGACTTTTCCCTCCGATGTGAATACAATAAATTGTATTGAACCATCCTTGCTTTCCTGGAATGAGTCCCACTTGGTTTTTGTTTTGTTTTTAATGCACCAGTGGAGTCTATTTTACAAGGAAATTCTGGAGGAACTAGTAGGAGGTAGAGCTCACAGTGGGCGGCCATGGAGATCTAGGAAGGTCTTCCTGAGACCAGTCAGGGAGGGGAGGGCAGTGGTATGGGCAGTGGTGAGCTGGGGACTCTGCCTTGCCCAGCGAAGTATCTGGGCAAAAGGAAGGCAATTGAAGACTGCTTAAATCCATCTTGGAAGGAATATTTCAATTCAAATACCCACCAACCTAGAACTAAGAAATGGTACATCCATAGAGCAGGATTCTGTAACAATCAGGAACTTCCTTAACGTGCCGACACAGAGTCATCTTGTGATACGGAGCGACCAGGATTGAAGGCAAATCAGTATCTTCACCACTTGTACAAAAAAGGAGGAAAAAGGACATCAGAACCAATTTGCTTGTATGGTATATGCCTAAAATAACTCCAGACTGAGACACAAGAAACAACTCCTGGGAGGCTGAAACTGGGTGGCTGGGGATGGTGAGGAAGCAAGTCTTCACTCTTCCCTGTTAGCGTTGTTTACTGATGAGCTCTGCCAATGTCCTACCCATCCAAAAAAACGAACACGTAAAACACACACTTGGAGCTAAAAAAACCAAGATGAACCCAGGGGGGGTCCACACAACCCTAGACTCCTGATCTCGGGGTCGGTGGGGTGGGGGGGTGGTCAGGGAGCCACTGCACCTTGCCTTTTCCTCATCCAGCCCCTTTGTGGGTGCGGAGGTGGGCCGGGCCCCCGACCTCATCATGTTTGATCGCTCCATGGATGCGATGGTCTTCAGAGTGTGGCATCGGGGCGAGAAGGAGCACCGGGTTCGTGACTGTGAGTCGGCCCTCTGCCAGGGCCTAGAGACATACGACACCCTGTGCGAGCCAGTCTTGACCTCCTACCAGCAGAACAACCTGCTCCGAAACGTGGGTACTCCCTGCTTGCCACTCACCCCCAACCCCCCAGGGGAACAAGTCAGGGGTCACGCCATGGCCCCACATCCTGGACCTCCCTGGGCCTGTTTCCCCAGCGTGTACACTGGGGACTTTCATTTCTCCCACTGGGCAGTAATAAGCACAGGCCGTGGCCTTCCAGCTATGACGTTTGGGTCTAAACAGAGTGACTGTCTCCAGAACTGCAACATTAAATACATTTTAGAACGTATCTACAAAACCTAGGATTATGACAACCCGTTAACCACATTAGCCATGGCTCAACTCCTATCCAGCCATATATATTCTTGGGGCAGGGGGGTGGGGGTGGGGAGCAGGGATATTTTAATTCTTTTTTTAATGTTTATTTATCTTAGAGAAAGAGAGCACGAGCAGGGGAGGGGCAGAGAGGGAGGGAGACACAGAACCCGAAGCAGGCTCCAGCCTCCGAACTGTCAGCACAGAGCCGGACGCAGAGCTTGAACTCACAGACTGTGAGATGGTGACCTGAGCTGAGGCCAGAAGCTCAACCGACAGAGCCACCCAGGCACCCCAGGGATATTTTAATTATTAAAGTGACCCACCCAGTTTCTCTGCTTTTCTCTCCGGTGGAAGGTAGGAGTGCTGCAGAGGCTAAAATGAACCGCGTGCCCTGTGCAACCAGCTCTCACCGCCGAGGGTGGGATGCGAGGGCAGCAGCCTGGAGGAGGCAGTTCCCCACACCATCCTCCCTCCCGAGGCCTGCTCCAGGGGACAGGGTCTCCACCGGGCTCGGGTGGCCGAGTGGCCAGCTGTGATACGGAACGCTGTGTTGCAGCCCTCCTGACCGACCCATTTCCCTCTTCTCTCACTCGCATGGCTCTGGCATCACACCTCCCGATTCTTTGTGGGCTCTTAGTGAAGAGGCCTGCTAACCTGCTTCCGCCTCAGTGGGGGGCTGGAGGACAGGGTCCCTGCTGCTACTCAGAACTGACCTCTTGCTCCCCCTCTTCTAGATCTTGGCAGAAGCTGCTCCAGAAGACATTTTGCCCAGTGCCGCTCTGTCATTGAAAGGCTGCAGTGACGGGAGGGGCTGGGGGCTCTGCCTCTCCCCTCATCCCAGAGCCCACACAGGGCTCAGAAGGGGTGCAGGGCCTGTGAGGGAAGAGACCTGGTGACAGGAGGCCAGGCTTTAACCCAAGCTGACTCCCCAGGAGACCCCAGACTGACAGCCCCTTTCTGGGCCAAGGCAGCACAAGGGTGGGCTGACTGGGGGCCACCACCCACAGGGGTAGGTTCCTAACAAATCTGGATGAGGCCTTGGGGGGGCTGCGAGCTGTTGAGGGCTCCAGTGGCGCTGCCCTTGGGGCCTGTGGGCCCCCAGGCCTCTGGATCCTGAATGGGAAACCGGATCTGTGTTAGCATCCAACTACACACCCCAAAGGAACCCTACAGCCATCTAGTAGGTCTCAAGATGGTTACCCCTGGGCCAGGCAGCTCAGATGGCCCCTCAGCTCACTCTCCCATCTCCCGTCCTCATCCTTGGGAGGCCACGGCCGCACACCAAGCACTGGAACTTGTGCCATTTCCCTTCACAGGCCAGGTTTCCACCTGGGGGGACGCCGACAGACTAGGACCCAGCCAGGTGCGCATCAAGGCGGGTGGGACTCCCGAGAGGCACAGCCATGGGTTTGCTGTGCTGGCGGGCTGCATCCATGGAAACGCCTGTCCCCAGGGACCCTCCCGGGTGCCTTGCTCCCCATGTTCCCAGAGGGAACCGGGGCTCAACCTGCTATTGCCCTTTCTGCAAGGCAACCCAAGAAGGGCAGTCTTCGGGGGGCCCACACCCCACTCTTAGAGGCCAAGCCCTGTTCCTCTTCAACTTGTTTCCTCTACAAACACAACTGCGGCCAGCACGCAGTTTTTAGACAAAAAGCACTTTATTTAACCAAAAAAAGGGGAGGGGGTTAGGAAAGCACAATGCGCCTGCAGAAAACTATTTTTTCTTATAATTCTTTTTCTTAAAAAAAAAAAAAAAAGAAAGAAAGAAAGAAAGAAAGAAAAAACACAACACAAAGCTTGTAATTTCCAATCACCATTATCAGGCTTTTACAACATCTATAAAGAACGAACAAACATCTGCTTCAAAACTCTACAGGGGGAGAGAGGAGAGAAAGAGACGGCACCCAGCAGACACGGGGAGGTTTTGTTATCATTTATTTGTGAAGTTAAAAACGAGCGATAAAAAGTAAAAACTGCCATACAATTTTTTGTTTTGTTCTCAATTTGTTTTCAGTTTCAATGTCCTCTTGAACAGTTGAAACACAAGACCAGTCCCGGGGGGGGGGGGGGGGGGGGGGGGGGGGGAAGGGGGCGGCGGGAGGGGCTGCAGGGGAGCCGAGCGAGGCAGGAGGAAAGAGGAGGAGCAGAGGCCGAGGGGCTCGACTGAGGGGGGAGAAGGGGGGGTCCTGAAATAGCAACACCTGGTCCAAGGAATGTTCCAACTCTAACTAAAAAAAAGAAATAGCAAGAGTGACTTTTTTTCCTTTTTAAAAGTTTATTTTAAAAACACGAAGAGGGCCAAGGGTGGTAGGAAGAAAATGAATTGCTTTCCCCTGAAAGAGGCAGTTTCAGGAAGGGATAGAAATTTTTATATATATATATATAATTTTATAGGTTTTGTTTGCTTTTTGTGTTTTTTATATTTAAATTTTTTTTTTTTTTTGGCAGAGATTTAATTCTATCTTCTATGGCTGGCTCAACATGAAAGATCCCAATTTTGAAAGAAAAAAAGCATGAGACACACAGAATGAGCGAGAGAGTGAGAGCCCAGCATCGCCCAGGGCATGACCTCCAAGCCACTCACAGCGAGGGCGCCCCCAGCACCCCCCACGGCAGCCATCGCTCTCTCGCCAAACAAACGAGGGAAAAAAAAAAAAAATAAAGAACACAAAAAAGCCCCCAAACAGAACAAAATGGAAAAAAAATAATAAAAGATTTTCACAGATGAAGAAGTTCACATTCATTCGATTCATTGAGCCTGCGGAGAGGGAAGAGATAGGAATCGGTCACTACGGGGAGGGGAGGAAGGGGCGGGAGACTGGGGGGACGGTGGCGAGGAGGGGGCCAGGAAGCCCCTCCCCTGAACCTGTGGCGAGCTGTAACTGTCTAGGCAAGTGCTCCGGGGAACTCGGCCGAAGTCAGACTGGCTCCTTGATGGAGATGGAGGAGGAGGAGGAGAAAGAGTGACGTAAAGACCAGGAGGAGAGAAGCGGGGTGGGGGGGGCCGCAGAGACAGAGCAGGGCGGGGGGGAGGGGGGGGGGGGAGAAGCGCGCTTGGGGTTTGGGAGGGGGGAGGGGGGCCCTCTGTCCTCAGGAAGGCAGGTGCTCCGGCGCATCACAACATGACAATGTCAGAGATCACGGTGTCCCCACAACACCCCTGTGAGGTAGGTTGGAAGGTGGCGGCGATCGTCATGCCCACTTCACAGACAAAACCGGGACACAGAGGCAGGCGCGAGAGCGGAGGAGGCAGAGCCCGGGGAAGGGGGCGGAGAAGGGGGTGCGGGGGGGGGGGGGGCGCCCTGGGGCCGGCCCCCTTGGCAAGCTCCCCGAGTCCCAGCAGAGCCAGGGCTGACCCGCGCGGGGGCCGCCTGCAACACACAGTCACTTGGACACGGGGGAAAGACCGTGGGGTTAAAAATAAAAGAATGCCAGGAACAAAACCCAAAAAAGTAACGCGGAGAGGGGAAAACACATCCGTTTTCTTCCCGAGTGGCCAGATTTTGAGTGAGCGAGTGAGCAGCCAGGATGGCGACCGACGTCTGTGCCGCTGGCCTGCCCCCCCACCCCCAGGACTACCCACCAGTTCAACAGTTCCGCCTTGTATTGGTTTCGCGCTCTCCCCCAGCATCGCGACAGCGTGACACAGGAACAAGCGGGCCGGCGCAGGGAGGCCTCTTCGTTTAACCTCTGGACCCAGCGCACACTTCCCCAGCTCGTGGGGACTCCCGGAGACCTCTGGCCACACGGCCCCCGCTGCAGGCATCAAGGACACACCCCGCAGGGGAAGGGATTTCCGGCGCTACCCACTAAGGCAGGATGGACGGTGGCCGGGGGTTGGAAGGAAAAAGGAGGAGGAGGAGGGTGGCAATTCCCACTTGCCTGCTGCTGTCCCTGCTGTGTGGGTGGAGGCTGGGGGCCGCCGGGACCTGGAGTCTGTCCGTAGTAAGCGGCCTGCTGTCTGTAATATTCAGCCCAGGCGGCACTGTAGTCTGGCTGGGAGCCTGGGGGCGCTCCCGGACCCCCTCCGGTGGCCACTTGAGCTGCGGGCAAGCAGAGGGTGAGCGAGTGAGGCCGGGAGCTGGAGGGCCTGGACCCAGCGCTGCCCCGCCCCCAGAGCCCCCGGCAGCTCACCCTGCTTCTTGTAGTACTCCTCCCAGGCCTTCGTGTAGTCCTGTTGTGGCGGTGCTCCGGGCTGCTGGGGCTGCTGGCCTGCAGGAGGGAGGCGGCGGGAGGTCAGAGGACGGACGGCACCGGGACCTGGCTGCCTCTCACCAGCCTCCGGCCTGAGCCCCCGAGGCCGCCCGCACACTCACCGATCTTCTTGTAATACTCTTCCCAGGCCTTAGTGTAGTCCGACTGGCCGGCGGGTGGGGGCTGAGGGGGCTCGCCCTGGGCAGGTGGGGCCGCGGGGGCTGGCGCAGGGCCGGGCACGGGGCCTGGGGGCTGCTGGTAGTAGTGTGAGTAGTAGGCGGCCCAGGCGGCATTGGGGTCTGCGGCGGCTGCAGCTTTATCTGTGGGAGGGCGGGGTGGGCTGAGGGGCGGTGCGGGAGGCCAGCCCTGCCCTCCCCACCTGGGCAGCCACGCCCTGCCCTGCCCTGCATCTGGGCAGCCTACTTACTTGGGTCGTGAGGAGCAGGTGGCTGCCACTGGGGGTAGGTATTGCCCCAGCCCTGGGGTGGGTACTGGTGAGGAGGCGGCCCCCCCGCACTGCAGGACAGAGAAGGGGCGACGGGTGAGCCGGGACTGTCGCTCCACGGGGGCAGGCCCGGCTGGCAGGAAAGGGGCCCAGGCCCGGCCGGCCACAGGCTCCTCGCCCAGGAAAAGGCGAGACGATCAATGCCAAAAGAGACACACTATGCTGCTCTGGGATGTGAAAGTCCCCCAAATACAACCTCCATGAGTTTGCCCATTAGGTGGGAGACTACGGTCAACATCTGTGCTGTCTATGGAACAGGAGGCTGGGCTGGGCCTTGCCTAGGGCCGAGACTATTAGCACATCTTGATGTGAGTGAAAACGGGGCCCGTGGCTCTTCCTGCCAGCACAGCAGCCCCTGAGCCCCAAATCCCAGAAGACGGAGACCAATACTCACTGCGGGGGAGCCCCAGGTGGCCCCTGGTTGAAAGGCCCGGGGTTGAAGGGCCCCATGGGGCCAGCAGGGCCTGGTCCCCCTGGGCCTGGTCCAACTGGGCAGAGGGGGCCCTGGAGGAAGGAGAAGCAGATGGTCAGTGGAAGGAAGGGGGGGCGGTTGAGAAACAGGAGCCGGGTCCAGGCTCTAAGAACCCCTCCCGAGCCCACCTCAATCTTTTCCTCAATGAGCTGCTTGGCGTGGTCAATCTGTTGGGGTGAGCCCCGGATGATGAACAATTTGAAATTGGGGTCCCCGTTGGGCGGCAGCTGTCGGGAGATCTCCACAAAGGCGCCTGTCTGCTGGTTTATGGCTTTCACATTTTCGCCACCTGTGGGAGCCACAGGCAGTGAAGGGCGGGCAGGAGAGGGCAGGAGAGGAGTGGAGTGCATGTGGGGCGCAGGTGGGGCCTACTCACCTCGGCCGATGACCAGCCCACACTTGTGAGTGGGGATGGAGAAGGTCATCTCTCCACCAGGGGGGCCCCAGTTGCCTTGGCCCCTTCCTCGCCCCCGGCCCCCCGGGGGCATGCCAGGACCCCCTGGAGGGCCTGGGGGTCCACTCTGCAAGACAGGGAGGAGAGGGAGTGAACACAGAAAGCCAGCCTGGCCCCTGGACTCCTCTGGTGGGGCCGGGCCAGCCCCCCGCTGCACCCACCAGCTGCTGGCCGCACACCCCGGTGCCACCTACCCTGAGGCTCTGGAGGAGATCATTGATGATCCGTGCTGCGTGCTCACACCGGTCTGGGGGCCCCATTATGTGAGCTATCTTCTCGGGACCTGTCCCATCATCTGAAGCCGGCACCCACAGAACAGAGATGGATTTTAAGGAAAAGCACAACACCAAGCCCCCATAACACCGCCTCTGCGAGATAGACATCGTGCCAAGCCAGGTGTCAGAAATATCTCGGGCTCAAACTGCCGCTCACCACACTCCCAAGTATTGAGGAGCGGGCGGGAGATGCCGGTGGGCCCACATTTCCAGATGAGAAAACCGACCACTTAGGACAGGGTGGCAGCCGAGGCTTCTTCCTGTTTGGGGCACCCCGGGACTAATAGGTACCTTTTACTGAGCTAAAAAGGACAACAGACCTCTGAAAGGCAACAGAGCAATCCTTCCTCCCCACAGGCCTGCCACTTGGGAGACTGAGCTGGGGCAGTGATCTGATCTGGTCCAGGCCGCCCCCAGTCAGGATGGGCTACGTGGTAGGGAAGAGGAAAAGGGACAGATCTGGTGACAGAAGACATCGCCTTTGGACTTGGGAAGTGTGTTGGGAAGTGTGCCCCTCAGCAACTGTCTCACATGGCTGTGCCCTCTTCCGCTGTGGCGAAGGAGGCACCACAAGGAGGTCCCAAACTCAACAAGGTTCACACCGCGGTGCCAAGGCATCTCAGCGGACTCTCGGAAGACTCCCTAGGACACAGCTGGTGGACACAGTCGCCCTCCAGCCAGCTCATCTACTCGGCGAAGCCCCTGACCTTGCTTAAACTGTATCCGCACACCAGCATCATTCTGGATCTTCTTGATCATCTCTCCGCTCCGGCCAATAACCACCCCGACAGAATGCCTGGGCACCGGCACCTGAGGGAGGGGTGGAGGAGGGTCCAGCTGGGTCCTGTCCCCACAGCTGTGGCGCCCTCCACCCACCACACCCAGCCCATGGCCCTCCATCATCGGGGTAGGCCCGCACTCACGTCAATGCCCCCGCCAATCCGGGATCCGTACTCGTTCCGGTCCCCAAAGCCACCCTGGTCACGCTCCCGGAGGATGTCCATCACCATCTCGCAGGCTTGCTGCAAACACACAGGGCACGCTCTACTCCAACACCGCTCCCCCGGCGTCCCACCACCCAAGGGCCCACGGGCCGAGGCTGAGCCCACCAGCGCCCCGCTGAGCTCCTGCCCTGCCGTCCCGAGAGAGGGAGGAGGAAGGATGGCCAGCAACCCCCATTTTCCAGATAGGAAAATGAAAGATCAGAGTTTAGGCCTCTTACTTGTGTCCAGCACTGGGAGGGACAGCTCAGCATGAGAACGCTCTCGAATACTGCTTCCCCTTTCAATCAAATCCCGAGCCCCATCTGTCACTCACTTCTCCAGGTGCCCCAACACCCCGGGGTTCTCACCTGCACTTTGTAAGGATCCCCAATGATGCGAAGAGGCTTGTCCACGTTCGTGTTCTGGGAGCCATCTTGAATTAAAATCATCTTCACTCCAGCTCGTTCCTTCACAACCAATGTGGATAGTCAGTGCTGGGCTTTCAAAGGACTTTCTGGGGCTAGTGCACGTGGGTGGGGCAGATATGACCACAAGGGTAAGAGGCTCTGGCAAAGCAGCCGGTGGGGTATGCACACGCAGATGCAGGAAGGAGACTTTCCTGGGACAGGAGGAGCTTCCGTCCCAGCCCTCACCTGCAGCTGCTTAATGGTCTCGCCACCTTTGCCGATGACCAGGCCAGCCTTCCCTGCGGGGATCATGATCTCCTGTACAGTGCCGTTCTGGCCCCCGTTGGCATTGTCGTGGAACTGTCCTGGGGGGCCCCCACGACCCCGAGAGACGATGTCATCCAGCATCATCTTTGCTTTCCTGGGAAGGAGAAGACTGGGACTGAGACACCTGAGAGAGTACTGGCCTGACAGCCCCGTCCAGCTCAAAGGGAAGAAGGTGAGTCCGACACGCGTGTCTGGCAAATGATGACGAGGAAGAGGGTCCATCCCCAGGGCTAGGGCTGGGGCCATTCGGGTTGTTTTCCCAGATCTTCGGAGTCAGGGGAATCGAAAATCAGTACAGTCCCTGGCGAGGGCGACGCCCCCAACTTTCCAAAGGATGGAGAGACCTTCTGCTTGCTCCCCTCATCACAAGGGCCCAGCAAGGGACTTACTGGACAGACTCCGGGGCTCCTGTCAAGGATACGCTGCGCTCTGGTAGGCCACCGCTGTCTGGAGAAAAGAGACAGGGTCAATGCCTTTCTGAGTCTGTGGACACCGGAGAAAGGCTTTCTATGGAGATGACGAAAGTTGCACTACCAGTGGCCACTTCTGCCACCATTCAGTGGCCTGACAAACCACTACCTTGCCAAACACCCGGGAGGCTGCTCTATGCAAGACCAAGGTCAGGAAGCTCACAGTCCAGGAAAGGCGACAGATCTTTCAGGGACAAAGACGAGATGGAAGATGTCCTGAACCTAGGCCACTTCTGCCACCGTTGAGGACCACACATGCACTCTCCACGGCCTATGAAGGCCACTACGTTAGAGCAAGTCCTCAGACACCCCTGCACAGCAGTCCTTGCCTGGCCTTCAAATCTAGGCCTGGCCTCAAAGTCATTCCCTTGAATGCACCTCCCTGCTTCACACGTTCTCACTGATTTTCCACCAGGTGCTTAGTTCAGATGGTGACTTAACTAATCGCTTAGAGCAGGATCTAAAACAAGACTGTTTTTTTTTTTTTTAAAGTAGGCTCCAAACCCAGCATGGAGCCCAATGCGGGGCTTGTACTCCCGACCCTGAGATCAAGACCTGAGCTAAGATCAAGAGTCAGACGCTTTATCAACGGAGCCACCCAGACGCCCCTAGAACAAGACTTCCTATATTCAATTTTCGACTCTCCACCTCAGCCCTCCCCCTGCAAGCATACAATGGAAGAAACCAAAGTTGCAGCCACACCGCAGGGCACTGTGCTGTACGAGTGGAGACCCTGCTCTGAGCCCGGCACACAGAAAGCACTCGGTGAACACCAACCCATTTCACTTCTGTCCTGTCGGAGTCCAGCCCAACCCCCCACGCCCGTCGTGACACAAGTCTGGCTCTCCTACCTGGAGAGATCTGGACTTTGCAGCCTGAATCCTGCTGGATTTTGTTAATCTGTTCACCTCCTCTGCCAATGACTAGGTGGAGAAAAAGGAAAAAATAGAAAGGATTGGTGAGGGTACCCTAGCGCTGAGAAGACTGTGGCAGGGGTTCCTGGCCTCCCCTCCCCAGAGAGCTCCACCATCCTCCCTGCCCAGAGTGGACAGGTGAGAGCGGAGCGGACCACAGGAGTCCTGCTCAGACCAAAGGCTCTGGGCCAACAGGGGCTCCCAGGGCGCGGTCCCTGACAGGGCGTGATGGGCATCCCACAGTGACCCACTCACTTAGTCCCACCATGCCATCCGGGACCCTGTACTCTTCTGTCATTGAAGTCCTGCAAAGACAGATGGTAACAATCAGTCTCAAGTGGGAAAGAAGACAGGGGGAGGGGAATGGAAGAGATGGGAGAGTCTCCAGCAGAAAAGGCCGCTGGAAGCCAGAGCTCCTAACATGTTCCTAGGCCACAGCTCCTAACCTGCTCCTAGGCCACAGCTCCTAACCTGCAGGGTCCTTGGTGCTTCCAGCCTCTGGCCCTGCTTCCCACCAAGGGCGGGCCTAAGCAGAACCCTAAGAGAGTACAGGAACCCCTCTCCCCACAGCAAGCCACTCAACCTCTCGAGCACTCATCTTCCCCATTCGGGCCGTGAGAGGCTTGGTTGAGGTCAGCGTGGCCCCTGAACTAGTGCTGTTCCACTGATTCGGGACAAGAGCGAACACTCAGACCGTTTACAGAATTCCGATAGTCATTTCAGGTCTCTAGACTCAAAAGAAAAAAGATCTGTATCTTTTTCACGTCCTTTCTCTAGTAAGCCCTTACTATATTTTATGTAATTAAAAAGTGAAACAACGTGGTCCTTCACGAACAATTCTATGTCAGATCCACTGGACTCGTTCTGGGGGGCAAAAAAGTTAAGAACCCCAAGCCCCATCAGCTCTCAGGGCTCAAACATTTGCAGAAGGCGGACAAGAAACCCACGGCCAGCCCCCCGCCCTTCTGGGAAGATGGCTGTCTGCTGAGGGTCTCACCACAGTGCACAGAGACCACCCCCTCCTTCATCATGGCCACATGCTCCCCTCCCCTCCCTAGGCCCTACACACAGACCAACATAGGAGCAAATGCTGCTCCTCTGCCTCCTGGGCCTCTCTCTGGCCAAGTAGCAGTGGGGACAAGGCCGTAAAACGGTGTACCCCCCGACCACAGCTCTCCCCACATCAGCAAGGAAGGCCAGAAGACAGCTGACAGACGAGGAAACAAGCGTTCTCCAAATCGCGACTTACCTGGGGGGAGGATGGATGGGTCCAAGTTGAGAACTGATGGCTGCAGAGAGAAAACCCAAAGCAAAGATTGGCCTGGCTCCTCCTTGGGACCCTGAACACTGCTGGCCCCCCGGCACTCCTGCCTGCGTGAGGAGTGGCTGGAACTTACTAGAGTGCTTCTGAGCCTTCCTGAGCGCTCAAGTGTGATAAGCCCACCTCACATCAGCACACCCACTGACTGTCCCTGCCTCAATCTCTGGGGGCTCTGGGATCCCTAGAGCTCATGGACCCCAGATGATGAATACCCAGAGCCTCCACAAAGGACAGATGCCCTCTGCCTAGAGCTTCCAGCTCCCGACTCCTAAAAATCTCTTAAGACCCTGACACTGCCCTCTGCCTGCATCATCCAATGGACTTACAGTCTCCCTGGGAAGCCAGTTTCTTGCTCTCCGGTTGGTCTGTGAAAGAGAGAGGATGTCAGATGCTGCACCCACCCACCCACAGCTGCCTCAAATCTGATGCTGGTGCCACACGGCCTGGCAAACAACCCCCCCTCCCCCACCCCCACCCCCAGAGCCCAGACAGGAGAGTAGCAGGGACCAACCCCAGAAGAGGGACAGACTTCCATCAGTCCCACCACCAGCACTAAGGGTGAAACAGTCCTTCCGAATGGGAACAAGGACGGCAACACTCGAGTCCAGGGGCAAGGAGGGCCGGGGTGAAAGTCCGGTTTGGGTTGATCCCCACACTGATCACTTTGGCTGCCGTGGGCAGTGCTGCATGCCCTAGGGCCAGCCACACTGCACTTCGGTGGGGCCTCGATAAAACCGTGAGCACTTCCCAAGCCTACCAGAAGGGGAGGAACAATCTTGAGAACTTACAACTTGGACCTAGTCACAATCTGCTCCTCTCAGCCACCTGATACCCCAGAAAGGCAGCCCGAACAAAAACAACGAACAAAGCTGGGACGGCTGAGGTTTTAAAAGACCAAATGGCAGTGGGCTTCCCCCTGACTCTGAGCCAAACAAAGGCCACCCCCAGGCCTTCCTCCCAGCAGGTAGTTACAGTTACCTCCATCTTCTAACTGCCTCTTTTGGCCCCCAAAACCAAAATCAGGAGTGCTGTTATTCACTGTGGTAGCAGCGTCGCCTCCAATTTTGGCTGCGATCTAGAAACAAAATTGTAAGCACACAAGATTACCACCAAAACCCAACCTTCCCTGGTGCTCGGCTCAACTTCTCGGAACCTACCCAAGGACTCAGCGTTCGAGAGTCATCCAGGAATTTCAAAACTCCCTTTCTGGATGAGATTTGTACCTACGCTGCTCGTGATCCGACGGGCAAGCCACACTGATCTGTTCTCGAGAGGGTCCCCAGGTTGCCTCCACGAGGGAACCAGGGAACCAGAACGTGTGACTGTAGCCCCACTCTTCTGAGATGTTAAAGAGCACAACTTTCCTTTATCTCCCTCACCCTCAAAATCTTTGTATCTGTTGAACAAACTGTAGGGACGTTTTTGCTTAAAGGCATCTGAAACCTTCGTTCCACCAAAACAAAAGACCCTCTTGGGGCACACATGTTACATTTTAGACACGTGAAGAACAACTTCAAACAAGCCTGATCCAACAAATTTAAAACCAGAGTCCGTTTGTGGGATTATCACAAGTTTTCCAAAGAAACACAAACCATGAGCTAAGCTGAGGATCTATCTTCCACCTCTCCCCATTTTTTTTTTTTTTTAACACTTGGGGGCCAAAGCTCTTAGGATGAAGACTTTTTCCTATTAACTCTCCCCGTTGTAACTGCTTCTCAGTTAAAGCACTTGGGTGGGCGTCCAGATTAAGTGCACATTAGAACCCTACCTGTCCCATCTCATAGGTGAGAAAGCCACAGACCACACTGGGCGGGGAACAGGGCGTTCACCTAACGGGACCTCCCACTCTGCCCTGGAGGCACTGAACAACCCAGGGAAAGCACTCTTGCGGGAATGCACTCAGTGGGCCCCCAGCTGGTCGGCTTCCCGGGAGGGCGGCAAAGTTCTCCCATTCTACAGGCCTCCTTCCCTCCAGGACGTGGGGAGGCCGCAAATGGAGCCGGGGAGGTCAGTCACACCAGCATGTGACACCTCCACGTTACCATCACGCCTCAAAACACAGTGGTGGGACCCTCCCCCCTTTCCAAAAGAGGCAGACCACGCTTTCAAGGCACCGGAAGCATCAAAAAGAGCCAGCCCCTATGCCTACCCTCCCCATTTCGCCTAAGTGCTCGGCCGCTCTGATAGCAGAAGGGTCCCTCTTCCACTTTCCAGGCTGAAGAGGAAGAGCTGTTTTCCTCTCGAAGTCCCTTCTTCCCGGGGAGCAGACAAAAATGCGGCTGGGCTGGGGGCAAACGGGGCCCTCTACCCTGATGGGGAGATGAGGGCAACGCCAAGACCGTCCCCCGGGGAAGGTGGACACTTTGCTTCCAGGAGAGGGGAGCACGCCCTCGGGTGTCCTAAGAGAAGGGCTCCCCAAGTGAGTCCCCGCTTTCCGGAGCCCCTTGAACATCCAGGGGCCACTCCTGGCGACCCCCTGGACGCCCCATGCCCCTGCAGGGGGTCACCCGCTGGGGGCCACTGGAGACACCCCGAGCGGCCCTGGCCCCCGCCTACCGCCCCACGTGACCCCGCGGCGGCCTCGCCCCCCCCACCCGCGACCCCGCGCGCGCGCGCGTGACCCCGCCCCCTCCCCCGCCCGCGCGCGCCCCTCAGGCCCGCGGCCTCCTCACCTGGCGGGCCCGCTGCACGGCGTCGGCGAAGGCGTCCTTGCGGATCCCCGGGCCTCCCCCGCCGGGCGGCTGGGAGGGACCCCCGGCCGACCCCCCGCCCGGGCCGCCGCCGCCGGGGCCGCCGCCGCCCCGGTCCCCCGCGCCCGGCGGGCCCGGCGGAGGGCCTCCCCCGGCGCCTCCCGCTCCCCCGGCTCCCCCGCCGCCGCCGGCGGGCGGCGGCGGCCCGGGCGGGGGTCCTCCTGTGCTGTAGTCCGACATGGCGCGGCGGGGCCGGGCCTGGCGCGGAGGCTGAAGCTGAGGAGGAGGCGGCGGCGGCGGCGGCTCAACGCGGGAACAAGGCCTCGCTCCACACGGCCGCGGAGCACTCTGGGAACCCAGCGGCTGGGAAGACGACGAGGGGGGAGAGGGACGCCCCCTCCCGCCGCCGGCGTGACGGACGGCGCAGCCAGGCCAATGGGAGGCGGCCGCCGCTCCTGGGACACCAATCGCGGGCTCCGGAGGCGAGCGGCCAATCGGAGTGCCGCGAGAGGCAGTGGGCGGGAGGCGCCGCGTGACCGACAGCTCTCGTAGGCAGTGGGCTGCCGGCTGCCGGTCCTGGGCGGGCAAATCGAGGAGACCCGAAAGGGCAGGAGGCCCAATGAAGCGGGAGTTCCAGAACTACGGGGCGAGTTCAGAGCCGGATTGACGGCTCCAGAGAGTCAAGTGGACGGGAAGGAGGGGACTGACGAAAGGCCCCTTTCAACAGGCTGGGCGGGCGCCAGGTGAGATAATCGTGCACGCAAGCCAATGAGTACACGCAGGAGGCGGTTCTTGTCAAGATTGGCAGTCGATTTAACCCAATTCCTGACGAGTCCTGGGTGACGAGCTTAGGTTTGGACCGGATTGCTTTCCCCGTTAACCAGAATCCTTTTCTAGCCTTGATTTCTAAGCCAATGGCTGGGTGGTGGGGGCGGTGCAAGGTGACAGACACCGCTGCAGACAAATGGCAGTGAAGGCAGTAAAGGTGCCCGGTTTTGGTGGGAGCCAGTGGAAGCGCAGCTGCATTGGGGCGGAGCCGGCCACCCAGACGACGAGAGGCGATTGGCGGTAGCGGGAGTGAATGGCAGTCGACGTGGGCAGTGCCGACCGGCTGCGGGAATTCGGGCCTGACGTCTGAGTTAGCGCCCCTGGAGCCTGACTGGGTAGGCCGAACACATGGCCTGCTCGAGGTCTTGGAGATCGGTGCTTCCGGGGGTGGGGTGGCCCGAGAGTAGGAGGGAACCCAGGGATCCCCTGTATCCCTTCACTTCAACACCCAGGATTCTAGAGCCCCCACTTCTCTTCCAGGATTCAGTGAAACCAGTTCCCCTCCAGAATGCAAGGGTCTAGAGCCGTTGGTTCTCTCCTAGGACCCTAATGCCACACCCCACACCCGCTTCACATAAGGTCTGGGATCTGAGCTACAAGCACCCGTCCTAGGTACTTAATTTCTCTCCTGAACCCAGGTATCCGGTAGCTTTACAATTCCTATTCAGGTACAAGGGGTCCAAGATATCCAGCCCCCACTCCGGGCCCCCGGGATCCCAGGTACCTGGCTTCCACTTTTGGACCCAGATATCTGAAGCGACCAGCTCCCTCTTGGACCTAGGGTATTCCAGGTCCCCAACTCATCTCCTGGTACCAAGGATTCCTAGTCCCCTCCTAGACCCAGAGATTCCAAACACCCAGCTCCTGTCTTGGACCCAGGTATCCCAGACCCATCCAGCAGAAACCGTGTCTTTATTTCAGATAGTCTCCTTGTCCACCATGTCACCCTGAAGCCGGGACAGGCCATAATGGGCCAAATTGGAGTCCAGACTAGTCCCAGCCTGCACCCTGGGGAGGGGTCCCCAAGAATCTTCTGACCCAGGCCCCCAGACTGCTTCTCCTGACAAAAACTGCCCCACCCCCCTCGGGCCTCAGCCTGGAGGGCTCTTTGGGCCAGGGGACACTGGACCCTCCTGTCCATTTCTGCCCAGGGTGTGTCGACCAGACACTGTCTATACGCCCAGGGTTTTCTTCATGGCCTCATACACCACATAGCTGATGCCACCTGCTGGCAACACCTTCAGTAAGGTGGGAGTCATGCCTCGGTACAGCCCAGGCCAACCCTGCTGGGCCAGGATCCGCCGGAAGATTCCACACATGGTGGGGTTTGATCCCTTCACGGTGTCTGTGGAAACAGGGGAAAGCTTAGAGTTGATCCAGTCTCCTGGGGGGCTAGAATGTTGCGGGGTGGGTGAAGCCAGGGGCAGAGGTGTGGGGGTCAGTTGGGAAGGAGTCTGGAAGACTTTTAGAGGAAATTGGTCAGTTTGGGGAGAGTGGGAGTTTTAAGGATTTGTTTTTAGGAGCAGCCTGAAAAACATTCAGGCTTATTTGGGAGGGAGCTTCTGAGATCTCCCGGAGACTTGGCAAGTGTGCTAAGGGGTAGTTTGGGGATATTTTTAAGATTAGGGTAGTGAACTGAGGACCTGTTTGGATGTTTGTGGATTGGTTCAGGGGCTGAGCGTCCATTTGGGGAAGCCACATTTGGGGAGTATCCAGGTTAGTGGGGGCAGTGGTTATGACATCTTCCTATGACATTGGGACATCTAAGAGTCAGATTTAGCAAATTTAGGAACTTCAGGAATTTTGACTTTTGGAGCCAATAAGAGCTGGGTCCGTTTTGAAGAAGTTGGGGGACATTTTGGGGAGACTATGACTGGAGGCCAGTATGGGGGCCTGGGTCATGTTTGGGGACATTTGTGGGGGTCAGTTGAACGAAGTGAACTAAAATGTTCGTTTTAGTGGTTTGTAGGTTAATTTCAGGGCCGGGATCAGATTTGGGGGTGAGTCTTGGTGGGCTCAGAGGTCAGCAGAGTTGGCCAGGATCAGATGTGGAGAGTTTGGGAGTCAGTTTCAGGGGATGAGAAAGTTCAGAGTCAAGGCCGAGGGGAGGGGCATGTCCAGTGGCTAGTGGCGCTAGTCTGACCTTGGGCCTGCATCCTGGTGCGCACCAGAGTCAGCGGGTAACTGGCCATCTGGCCACAGGTCGTGGACAGCGTCACAGATGACAAACTGACCAGGCCACTAGGATTCTCCATGTCCCTGCCTGACTTCAGCCAGAAACACCTGAGCATCTGCAAAAGAAAGGAGTCAGGAGGACGTTCACGACGGGCCTGGGTTCATACCACTCCTGGCCCTCCCCGCCCCGGGGTGGGGGACCCACACCTCGTAGACCGCCAGGTCGGTGCAGGCATAGGGGATGATCCCAAGCATGTTGGGCAGGTAGCCGCGGTACAGGGCACGGGTGCCCTCCCGCTCCAGGATCTGCCTTGCACAGTCCAGCAGCCCCTCGTACTGGCCGGTCCGGCGCAGGGTCAGCCGCGTCTTCAGCACCTGGGCAGCGGGAGGAGGGAGGTGGCTTACCTGCATGTGCTCATTGACCCTCAGCAGCGGCTGTTGTCTCCATCCTACAGCTGAAGAAGCTGAAGCTCAAAAGTGCACAGAGCTGAGTTTCAAACCCAGAGCCATCCGACCCCTTGGCCCGTGTATGATCTTGAGCCAGGGTTCAGAAGCTCAAGTGCTGACGGAGGTCGGGAGGCTAACGGAAGCGATGTGGACTGAGTGGAGGCTGCGGCCGCTTACCCCCAGCGGCAGCCAGACATCATGCCATGGGAATGCAGAGCCCAGGTGGCCAGATTTGCCAGTTTTCCAAGAGGAGCCAGACATTGGGATTTGTATGAAATGCCCCAACATCAAAATACTGGCCACTCCACAATTGCACACCAAGTGCAGTGGGCAGGATTCTAAGGTGGTCCTCAAGAGGTTCCCACCCCCTGATGTGTATGCACCCCCCCCAACCTTGATAATGTGCTAGACTTGTAAATAGGATTGGGTATCACTCCCCTTGACAAGTTACATGACATGATGAAAGTGAAGGGATTTTGCAGATGCAATGGAGGTCCTTAAGCAGTTGGCTTTAAGTGAAACGACACAAATGGTGCTGGGTGGGCCTGACCAAATCAGGTGAGCCTTTTAAAAGAGTCTGCTGCCAGAGACAGAAGAAATCAGAGAGATTTGGGAGCATCCCAGACACTCTTCAGTTCGTCTTAAACAAGCGGGCTGTTGTGGAGAGGACTGGACCACATGGCAGGGAACAGTGGGTGGCCTCTGGGAGCTGAGGACCTCAGTCCTACAACCATAAGAAACTGAATCCTGCCGGGGTGCTGGGTACCTCAGTTGGTTAAGCCTCTGACTTTGGTTCAGTTTATGATCTCACAGTTCATGAGTTCGAGCCCCATGTCGGGCTCTGTGCTGAGAGCTCGGAGCCTGGAGCCTGCTTCAGATTCTAGGTCTCTCTCTCTCTGCCCCTCCCCCACTTGTGCACTTGCGAGCTCTCTCTCTAAAAAAAAAAGAAGGAAAGAAAGAAAGAAAAGAAAAAGGAAAGGAAAGAAACAAGAACTGAGTCCTGCCAACGACCAGCAATCTTGTCCGAAGACCCAGGCCTCTCATGGGTTCATTGTTGCCCAGCCAGCACCTTGATTTCAGCCTGGTGGGACCCTGAACAGAAAACCCGACTAGCTGGGCGCCTGGGTGGCTCTGTCTCTGCCCCTCCCCCACTTGTGCTGTGTGTGTCTCTCAAAAATAAAAATAAAAACATTAAAAAAAAAAAAAAAAGAAGAAGACCCGAATAGCCAGGGCCCAGGTATGACCCACGGAGACACATAATAAATCTGTATCATTTGAGGCCACTGAGTCTGTGGCAGTTTGTTAGGTAGCAACAGCACACAAATATCCTGGAGGAAATTTAACTAGTCAAGGGCAAGAATTATATGGAAAAAAAAATTTTTTTAAAGACCGTTAAATCACATAAAAGGAGATGTGAACAAATGGAAATGTTTTCCATTGCTAAAAAATACCAATAGGTGACTTTGTTTTCTGAACTAGACAAGTTACTCCTAAAGTTTATATGGGAGACCTAACTGGAATGACCTGATAAAGAAGAGAAAGGATGGGGCGGTGGTGAGAAAGCATAAGATCAAACCTCAAAAATTAAAGACAGTAGATAAAACTACAGGGGTGCCTGGCTGGCTCATTTGGGGGGAGCACGCAACTCTTGAGCTCAGGGTTGTGAGTTTAAGACCCACGTTGGGTGTAGAGATCACTTAAGTTAATAAAATAAAGAAATGGAGGCAAAACTATATCGGCAGTAAAATGATTGGTGGTTTCCAGGGATTCAGGAGGGAAGCAGGAGGGAAGCAGGAACACAGAGGATCTTTCGGGCAGTGGAACTACTCTGTATGACCCTGTAGTGGCAGATACATGTCATTATACATTTGTACAAACTCATAGGACATACAAGGAGCAAACCTAATGGCAACTACGGGCTTTAGTAATAATGTATCTATATCAGCTCATCGATTGCAACAAATGTACCACCCTGGCTGCCATGTTAATAGCAGAAACTTTGTACATGTGGAGAGAGGTATAAGGGACCTCTGTACTTCCTGCTCAATTTTTCTGTAAATCTAAAACTGCTGTACAAAAATAAAATCTTAATTGTCACCCACCCACCCAAAGAAAGAAAAAAGACATGAGTGTGTGGACAGACCCTCCTGAGCAAGGAGACGAAAGCCAAAATTACACCCAAACACACACAGTTTAGTAAATTACACAGGTGGCATCTTGGGGCATTGAAGAGAAAAGGAGGGGACCCGTCCAGTAAATAGACGTGGGAAGCATCTGGAATAAGGGTTTGACACACACCTCCTAGGAAGGAGAAGATGAGGAGGAGGGGAAGAGGGAGATAAGAAGGAGGAAAAGTAGCCACTGGCAGCTGGTTTTCACCTTGTTTCTTCTTCCACGAGGTATTCTCTTACCTCCATGGGGTTGATGAGCGTCTGGGAGGTGGCCACAGCTAGGGAGCCGGCAAGGAGCCGTTCCTGAATGGGTGGGGACCCGTGCACTCCGCAGAAGTAATTCTTACACTGGGGGAGGAGAGAGGAGCAGGAGAGAACCGCTCACCATCTTCCTAGCTGGAACCCACCCTGGGTCTGGGGCCAGAGGGTGCAGGTGTGTCTTGGGTAGGGATCTGGGCTTGTGAGGGGTGGCAGACAGGTGTGGGTCGAAGGGTGGGGCTGGAGAAAGCAGGCCGTCCCCGCCCACCTGTTCAAAGACAGAGAACTTGATGGCATACTCGGGGGCAATCTTGAGGACGTTGATGCCATTGCCCCGCCACAAGGAGCGGAAGCCCCCCTCCCGGACCATGCTTCGGAGCCCCCCCAGCAGGTTCATGAAGTTAGTCTTGGAGGAGTAGACCTGCGGGGAGGGAGGCCCCCGGCCCTGTGAGGAGCACCCCCCCCCCGCCCTCATCTCCCCCTCCATCCCAGCTTGGAGCTCAACCCCATCCTGTCCCCACTCTGTCCCTGGCCAGCCCCACAGTTCTGCGACGCAGCACACACACCCGGAGGCCCATCTCCTCATCTTCCTCTCCTCGCCAGGCCCAGTTTGCCTTCAAGGCCATCCGAAGACCCTATCCCCGATCCCCTTACCCCCAGTTCAACCTGCGTGCCGCCTCCACATTGGCTCCCGTTCTACCCTCGCTCTTCTCTCCATTCAGCCTTCTCCTGACTCCAACCCTCGTCCCGGCCCCACCCTCACCCCCAACCTGCCCTCCATCGTCTCTCTCCCTCTCGCTCTCTCCTCTCCACCTCCGTCCAACCCCACCCCGAGGGCTCCCGCGCCGCACTCTACGCGCACCTGCATGTACACCTTGGCTCGGTCCAGAGGGGCCGTGCCAGTGCGGGATACCGCGCCTGCCATGGCTCCCGAGAGCAGAAACTTCCAGAGGGCCCCCTCGCTATCCACTTCGAGGACATCCACGGGGACCATCAGCTGCTCTCCTGTGTCCAGCACCTGCAGGGCAGACCCAGCTCCCACCCACACTATGAGCCAGGTTGGAGCTCTTTCCTCGAATCTCCAGAAAGCCCTCCAGGTGAAAGGCCCACCCCGGTCCCCACTGCTTCAAGGTGGGGCTGCGGGTCCGCTCGGAGGGGAGTGGGTCACGCAGAGGGGGCAGGCGGCATGGCCTTGTGGCCCAGCGGCCAGGCTGTGGGGGGCGGGGGTGCTGGTAGACCTACAGTTCCCAAGCTCACCTGCTGTGATGGGAGATGATCCAGGTCATTTTCACCGACGTGCCCAAACACATACCCGTACACGTGTGTACAGCCCGGGTTCCGGGAGGGGGGCGGGGGTGGGCTTGGAGGTGGGGCTTTGGTGAGTAAGGCCTTGACCCTCTTAAACAGGGTCTGGACCCTCAAGCAGGGCTTCTGAGCCCCCTCGGGTTGGGCTCCCATGCAGCTGGAGGGTTAGGACGCCCAGATTCAAGACCCAGCAACCATGTGGGAGAGCCACCTTGTCAATTTGGGCACCAGAGCATGATGAGGTCACAGAGGCCCTCGTGACCTCACTGGATATGGTGGGCAGAATGAGGGTGTCCCCCACAAAATGCCCACGTCCAAATCCCTCTGAACCCACGAACTTGTCATGTTACACGGCAAAGGGGAAAGTAAATTTGCCGAAGGAATTAGGGTCGCTAACCAACCGGCTGATGAGACGGAGAGGTTATTCTGGATCGACTGCACGGGTCCGGTCTGACCTCCTGAGTCCTTAAACAGTGAAGAGGGAAGCACAGCTTTCGGTGTTCAAAGGATTCAGTGTAAGAAGGACTCGACCGAGCTTCGCTGGCGTTGCAGGTGGGGGAGGCATCCGCCAGCCCCCGAGTGCGGGCAGAGCCTCCTCGAAGCTGGAAAAGGCCAGGAAGCAGATTCTCCCCTGGAAGTCTCCAGAAGGAGCTTGACTTTGGCCCCGTGAGATTCATGTCAGACCTCTGACCTCTAGAACAATAGACTCGTGTTGTTTGAAGCCACCAAGTTTGTGGTCATTTGTTAGAGCAGCCAGAGGAAACTAACGCACTGGGTTTCGTTGTCATGGCAATGGGAGACAGAAGTGAGGGAGAATGGGAAGGTTCTGGAGTTCTGGGAGGGAGAGACACCGTTGGTCCCCAAAATAAGGCAGGCCGTAGGGTTGGAGGCAGCCCGGGTTTGAATCCCATCTAGGACAACTCTTGCTGTGTGTGACCTTGGGATACTCGCTTTACTTCTCTGAGTTTCAGTTTCTGCATTTGTAAATCGGAAGTAATGCTAAGCCCTACCGCACGGAGTCAATGGGCTCTAAGGAGTCTTCAGGGAGAGAACACCCATCCTCCAAGTGGTTTGGTTCAAAAATCTTGATGTCATCCGTGATTCCTCCCTCTCTCTCATGCGCACGCTGTCAGCAAATCCTGGCTTAACCTTTAACATACACCCAGAATCTGGCTGCTTCTAACCACGTCTCGGGCCTCCACGCTGGTCCAGCCCCATGATGGGTCCCCCGGACAGGTGCCGTCATGGCCACTCTGATCCCTCCCACTCTCACCCCCCAGTCTGTCCTCCCCACAGTGGCCACCAGAGGACACCAGTGAGCACCTGAGTCCCGTCCTGCCCTCTGCCCACAGCCCTCCAGGGCTCCCACCACCCCAGGTAGAAGCCCAAGTCCTCCCTGAGGCCCACCACACCCTGTACAACCTGTCCCGCCCCCTCTGCCCTCCCTCCCTCCCTCTTTCCCCCTTGCCCACTCTGCTTCAGCCCCACGGGCCTCCTTCCTCTTCCTCCAACACGCCAGGCATGGTGCTGCCCCAGGGCCCTTGCACTGGCTCTCTTCTCTGCCTAGAATGCTGTTTTCCTAGACATCGCCATGCTGCCTCCCTCGCTGTCTTTAAATCCTTATGCAAACATCTCCTTCTCCCTGATGCTGCCTCTGACCACCCTATTTAAACTCTGCCCTGTAGGATTCCATATCCCCCTTCCCTCCTTTGTTGGTATCTGTAGCACCTTTGTTTCCCACATGGTTACATATTCACTCATGTGTGTTATTATTGTTTCTCGCTCCCCACTGGAATGTGGGGTCTACGAGAGCAATGGTGGTTGTCTGCTTCACTGACTTCCGTGTCCCATGTCCAAAACCGGGTCTGGCACCAAGTAAGGGTCCGGCAAGTAGATGGTGAATAGGTGAAGAAGATAACACATCCAAGAGCTTAGCACACAGCCATGGCGTGTAGTGCTTGCTCAATAAATGTAAGTTCTTTTCCCTCTAAAGATGTTAGTTGAAGCACCTCTTATTTTGGGGAGACATAGAAAGAGAAAAGCAGTCTTTCTGGTGTCACACTGCATATCAGCGGGGCCTCCTAAGCCCCAACCAGCGTAATGGGATGCAAGAACGTGAACGAGAAAACAGAGGTTAACGGACCCGATTCAATCAAATCAAAGTGGTAATACTCGATGCTGGTGTGACTGAAGCAAAACTAGTAATGCTCATTCCTTGTTGGTGGCTGCATCTATCGCATACGAGTTTTCTGGTGGCATGATCCTGGAATAGTCCTAGCCTTTGGCCCAGCGATCCTGCTTCTGGGCATTGATCCTCAGGACATAATTTAAAGGAAGTAAAAGTACAACATAGTCAGCCAGGTTTCATTTCTTAGTTGAGTGTGTGGAAAATCATGTCTGTGTATGTGTACGTGTATCGGTTAGCTACAGCTGCATGACAAAGTACCCCAACTGTAGCAGCTTAAAACACAGAGAAGATGGTATCTGCAGTGCCTTTTATAATCTCTTCTTGGTAGTAACATACTATCACTGCTCTTGGATCCTCTTGGTCATACAGACTCTCCTTGGTTCAGTGAGAGAGGGGACTACCCAAGAATGTGAGTTCTAGGAGGAAGAGATCCTTGGGGAACATCTTGGTTTTTTTGGTTTGCTTGTTTTTTGTTTTTCCTTTTTTTTTTTTTTTTAACGTATATTCATTTTTGAGAGACAAAGACAGAGCGTGAGCGGGGGAGGGGCAGAGAGAGAGGGAGACAAAGATTCCGAAGCCGGCTCCGGGCTCTGGGCTGTCAGCACAGAGCCTGATGCGGGGCTCGAACTCATGGACTGCGAGATCATGACCTGAGCTGAAGTTGGATGCTTAAATGACTGAGCCACCCAGGCACCCTGGGAACATCTTGGAGGGTGACTATCATGGTCCACATAGGAAAAAGGTTGGTAATTAAAAAAATTTTTTTTAATGTTTATTTTTGAGAGACAGAGACAGAGTGCAAGTGGGGGAGGGCCAGAGAGAGAGGGAGACACAGAATCCCAGTCAGGCTCCAGGCCGTGAGCTGTCAGCACAGAGCCTGACGCGGGGCTCGAACTCACGATCCGAGCCGAAGTTGGACTCTTAACCGATTGAGCCACCCAGGTGCCCCATGTTTGGTCACTTAAAGACAGGCAGCAATTGGACTGAGTCTACAGGCCGAGGAACAGTGCCAGCGACTGCCAAAAGCTGGAAGAGGCAAGAAGGATCCTCCCCTAAAGTCTCTTCAGAGGGATCATGGCCCTCCTGACCCTCTGATTTCAGACTTCTAGACTTCAGAACGGGGCAGACAATAAATTCCTGTTGCTTCTTATTCACGATATAGCCCCAAGTGGAAGCAACCCAGTGTCTCTCGCTGGATGAAGGGTAAACGGGATGTGGTCCATCCATACAACGAAATAATGTTCGGCCTTAAAAAGGAAGGACATCCCGGCACCTGTTACATCGTGGATGACCCTGAGGACATTGTGCTCAGTGAGAAAAGCCAGTCACAAAAGGACTTCATGACCTCCCTCACAGGAGGTCCCTATAGAGGAGCCCCGTCCACAGAAACAGAGAGGGGATGGTGGGAGCCAGGGGTGAGGAGTCGGTGCTTCATGGGGACGGGGTCTCAGTCTGGGGAGATGGAAAGTTCTGGAGATGGGTTGTGGGGGTGGCTGCCCAACCACGTAATGTGCTTGACTGAGCTGTATACTTCAGACTGGTTAGGACGAGGGGCACCAACTCAGTCACTTGAGCCTCTGACTCGATTTCGGCTCAGGTCATGATCTCGGGGTTTGTGAGTTCGAGCCGTGCGTCCGGTTCTCCACTGACAGCACTGAGCCAGCTTGGGATTCTCTCTCTCTCTCTCTCTCTCTCTCTCTCTCTCTCTCAGAACAAACACATATTTTAAAAAATGGTTAAGATGGTAAATTTTACGTGTATTTTACCACAATAAAAAAATATTTCAATCTAAAGCATTTGCCATTTTAAGGCCCCAGTTGCTGGTAATTTACAGCCCTGGGCAAACAAATACCCTTGTGTAATTAGAGTACTGGAAAAATCCAAAGTGCTCATGAATGTGGATTTCTCACTGCCCCCACTTTACAGCTATGGAAACTGAGGCTTAAAGAGGGAGTCACTTCCTGGTCTCCTGGAACTGTGTGTGACAGAGGACGGCCCATGTCCCTCCCCTGCTGGGTAGTTTGAAGCGGTCCCCCATCCACCCACCCCTTTTCAGCAAAAACCACAACGAAAGAGCTTAGAAAGTGTATCCTTTTGCTCTTTCCTTGGAAATAACACACACAGGCGGGGAGGTGAGACACGGTGTAGGTGGGAAGGGGAGGTGGGGGGGGGGGTCCTCCAGCCCCCTGAAACAACACAGCTCCTCTTTTGCAGTCCTCTAATGGGGTTCCCCAAAGACTTGGGAGGAGTGAAGGGAGGGGGTCCCCAGTTATGCTAAGCTCAGAATCCAACTATAAAGTGCAGAATGTACAGGGTAGTGGGGGTGCTGGGGGGGGGGCTTGGGTTATTTCAGGGGGAAGGAATGTCTGCTCCTCTCTGGTAGAAAAATAGACGTAGACTGAGTTTGGGGATTTGGCTTGTTCGTTTTGCAAAAGCAGATGCTGGGCTCCAGGGAAGGCTAGTCCGGGTAGACTTCCTCCTGGCTCCCAACCCTGAAGCCTGGGGAGAGGCTGGCAGCGCTAGGGTGGGTTTGGGGGGGGTCCCCTTAATGTGTCCCCAGCCTCAGACTGCCCCCTTGCCAGCCCCCAAGAAAGAGTGACTGGGGGTTATCGTTAGCCTAAAGGTGGGAAGGGGATGGAGGACACTGCAGAGCATTTCGGGGGAGCAGTTTCCCCAGGGGCCAGAGGCGTAGCCATGCTGGGTAGGTGATGGGGGTGTCCAGCCTCTTTCTAGGGTGTGGGAGGGACCTCTCCTTCCTGTGCTGCCAGCGTTTAGATGGGTCAGGACTTTGGACAAGTCCCAAGAAGGAGGCCAGGACCTGGGCTTCCCGCAGGCTCCTTAGACCATGGGCTTTGTGTCACAGGGAGGGCGGAGGGCCCTGGGCTCTGGGGTGTGTCTGCGACGGGGGGGCGCGTGGGATCCAGGATGCTGTGATTGGCCTATTGGGATCTATCTAGGCTTAGAGTCTGAGCACTCAGGACCCAGTGCCTTGGGAGGATTCCGGTCAGAATCCAGGGGTTAAGGGGCTGGGATCCAGTGCTTGGAAGGGTCGGGGTCTCCTTCCTATGGGTGAGGTTTCAGCATCCAGTGCCTGTGGTGAAGGGGTTGGGGCCCAACAGCTGCAGTCGCCGGGACCCACGCGCTCTGCCGTTGGGCTCTCACATTGTGGATTTAGAAGCCAGGATCCAGCCGGTCAGGGCTTGGGAATCCGAGATCCGGTGGTTGGGGGTTGAGGGTGTAGTGGTTGAAATGTATGGAGTCCAGTAGTCAAAGCAGAGGGATCCGGGACTCAGTGTCAAGGCAAAGGAATTCAGGAATCCAGTAGCTGGGGTGAGGGGATCTGGGATCCGGGGGCTGAGGCTTCTTGGTATCCAGAATCCAGTGGGCGAGCTTGGAGATCCAGGGCTGGAAGCATGGGGATCTGGGATCCGCCAGCGGGTTTGGGGATCTAGAACCCGGTGCTGGATCTGGGGCCTGAGGGGGCTGGGGTCTGGGTGTTTAGATATGGCGGTATGTGCTCCTGTGGTTGGGTTACCAGGATCCGTTAGTTGGGTTGTAGGGGATCCCCTGGTTAAGACATGGAGGCCCAGGACCCAGTGTGTGTGCGGGGGTGGGGAGGGGGCGGAAGCTGAGACGTGGGGAGCAGGACCCAGTGGATTAGGTGTAGGGATCCTCTGATTTGGTGCGGGGGCCCTGGGGTCCATTGGCTGGGCCACCAGTCTCCAGTGGCCGAGGTGTGGGGGGGTTTCGTGATTGGGGTGGGGCAGGCTCTGGGTCCCTCACCTGGACGTGACCCCCAGGGCCTGCTTCATGTTCTCGTAGACCACATAGGAGATGCTCACAGCCGGGATAACCTTCATGAAGTTGGGGGCAATGCCCCGGTAGAGGCCCCACACGCCATCTTGGGACAGGATGTGACGGAACAGACCCAGCATGGAGAGCTGGGGGGCGCCCTCGATGGAGGCTGGGAGGGGTGGGGAGGCCGGGTAAGGCCAAAGGGCCCCTCTCACTGCCCCCTCCTACTCCCAGGACTGGGCTTTTGGCCGCTGCAGCAGGAGGGAGGGGGTTAGATTAGCAGTGGGACCTACCACCCTAGAGATGGCTGTTCACCGTTCCACCCGGATCTCGAGGGCCCAAGTTGGGGGATGATTAGAAACAGAGAAGGGGTATGTGTGTGTGTGGTGGGAGAGGGCACAGGCGTTTTCCCCTTCCTGGAACTCATCTCCCTGCCTCTTCTCCCAGCTGACTCTCACTCTGCCTTCCAGCCTCCATTCCAAAGCAGGCTCTTTAGGGGAGCCCTCCTGGGTACCCCAGTCTAAGTGTGGCTCTTTCCCTTCTCCTTTGCTCAACCCTAAATCCATACTGAAGTGTGAAACGATTTATTCGGCATCTTGCTTCCCTTCCAGCCTGGGAGCTGTCAGAGGGTGAGAACCCAGGCTTATGCACTGATACACCCCCAGAGAAAAATCACAAAATACAAACGCTAAAATTCCCAAGGAAACTCCCCAAACAGATCCAGGAATGTGGTGTGTGTGTGTGTGTGTGTGTGTGTGTGTGTGTGTGTGTTGGGGGGAGAAACTCCTAAAAGAAAACTACAGAGAAAAACAAAACACCCATAGCCAGCCTGGCCCCACCCCTCCTTGACCTGAGCTTCCCCCCTGCCCGTAATCCAGCCTTGCAAATTGGAGCTCAAACGAGCAGCCCTCCCAGCTAAGATTGCTAGGGCACTCTTCCAGGAACGGCTGCACCTGCTCTCCTCCTTCGGCTGAAGGGCCCCTGTTCCAGTGTCACAAATGGGTACACTGAGGCCCAGAGAAAGGTAGGGACTTTAGTGAAGGCCATCCAAGTCCAGGAAGATCCCAGCCTGGGACTCCGCCTACCCGGGACCGCAGGAGCTGGGGATGTGGAGGAGGGGCCCAAGTTGTGAGGCTCTCCCCGCCCTGTCCTCCCACCCAGGCCTCACCTTGGGCCTGCATGCGGGTCCGGACCAGGGCCAGGGGGTAACTGGCTATCTGGCCACAGGTGCTGGAGACGGTGCCGCAGGCCAGGAGCACGAGGATGCCTGGGTCGGCCGAGTCGTGGCTATACTGCTGGAGCCATCGGTTCTTCAGCGTCTGGCAGGGGCAGAGAAGGGAGCGGGATTGGATTGGAACTGGTAACACCGCAGACCCCCTGCTGGCTGGCTTCCGCAGCCCCCCCACCACCACCCCTGACAGCAGCGGGTACTAGCCTAGCGGTGCCTCCTAGGTGCCCCACAGCACTGTACCTGCACCCTGCCACTCAGTCCTCAGCTTCTATGGTATGTGGAAGGATGGCCCCTGCCCCTACTGTCCATGCCTTGTCCCTGGAACCTGGGAATATGGTACCTCCCGTGGCAGGAGGGACTTTGCAGATGTGATTAAGTTAAGGGGGCACGATGCTAGAATATCCAGGTAGGTCCAGTCATCATGAGGCTCCTTATAAGAGAGCAGGGGCACCTGGGTGGCTCAGTCAGTGGAGCGTCCGACTTCGGCTCAGGTCATGATCTCACGGTTTGTGAGTTTGAGCCCCGCGTCGGGCTCTGTGCTGACAACTCATAGCCTGCTTTGGATCCTCTGTCCGTCTCCCCTGCTTGTGTTCTCTCTCTGTCTCTCTCAAAATAATTAAACTTAAAACATGTTTTTAATTTAAAAAAAAAAGCACTGTCATAAATGTGCACTGTTTTAAACCACTAAGTCTGTGGTCATTTGATTCAGCAGCCATAGAAAACTAACACGCTCGCCAAGGTGGACGCCCCGTTCTTATCCCTTACCGTTTCGACCCAAATCTGTTGACTCCCAGCTGCCAGTATCCACGGTTCTGCCCGAGGACTCTCACTGGACCCGGGCAAGGCTGTGCTGAGCACCCAGAATAGGCGGGAAGTGCTGGGGAACCAGCACCCCCAGAAGCGAGCTTCAGACAACTGACTGGGTGTATCAATACCCCAACTCCCTTGCGTCTCTGCTGGGGCGTGTTCTATGCAGGTGCCTGCAGAGCCCCCCGCCAGGATTGAGCTCCACCTGCCCGCCACGATAGCTTGCTTGCTAACAGGCTCAATTATGTCCTCCCAAAAGGTATGTTGGAGTCCTAACCCCCAGGATCTCAGATTGTGACCTTGTTTGCAAAGAGAGTCTTTGCAGGTGTGATGGGTTGGGGTGAGGCCATCCTGGAGTAGGGTGGCCCCATAGTCAAAATGACTGATGTCCTTCTAAGAAGAGGAGACACAGAGATGGAGATGCGTAGCAGCGGGGAAGACAGCCACACGGAGACAGAGGCCGAGATCGGATGGATGGGTCTACAAGCAGAGAAGCAGCAAGGGTTGCCGGCAACCACCGGAAGCTGGAAGAAGCAAGGAAGGATTTCCCTCTAAGCTTTCAGAGGGAGCATGGCCCTGCTGAGTCGAGTTTAGACTCCGACCTCCAGAGCTGTGACGATAAATGTCTGTTGCCCCCCAGTTTGAGGTTAGGCGGCCCTAGGGAGCTCATGCTCCTTGTTTTGGTCGCCTTACCTTCCCGCCAAACTACTTGGTCTCACATCCCTGCTTCTGGAAGACCTCAAACTAAGACAAATACCACTGTCGTCTCCATTTAATGGATGCAAAACTGAGGACCCAGGGAAGCTGCTTACCCAGAGCCACAAGAGACAGGTGGGAATCAACATTCAGAGCCACACCTGAGTCCAGAGTGGGGCGCTCTGTCTTTAGGGGCAGCCAATCCCTTATTGGAGCCTCTGCGAGAACCTTCTTTCATACTCTGGGACTGGGATGGCTCCTCAGTTTCATTTCCTATGTCAATTCTAACCCCTTGGGAATGGCTGCCCGGATGTGTGTTGAGAGGGACTCGGTGCTGTGATAGATAGATGCGTGATGTCTGGCCTCGGGGCTGTGATTGATTCGTGATGTCTGGCCGCCGGGCTGTGATAGATAGATTCGTGATGTCTGGCCGGAGCATGGAGTGAGCACATTGGAAGCAACTGTTCACCATTATTGCCTTTGCATTTCTGGAGCGGCATTTGCCAAACTGGTGTTTAATGAGTGTTTTAAGAGCTGTTCTGTTGAAAAGAAGTTCTGATGACTGCATAGGCATGGCCCGCACTGGGCTAAAAAACAAAACAAAACAAACAAAAAACCCCCAAACAGTGAAATCACTGCTCTGTACACTTGTCAGAGCCTTTAAAGGACTAATGACGAGTTTGAAACTCCAAGAGGGCACAACGCTTCTCAAACTCCTTAGACCTCCCAGCTCCCTTTTGCTGGCGAAGAATGGATCAAATAAAGTTATGTCTCATTTCTGCACACAGCCCTCGATGGCTTTGTATTGCACTTAGGAAAAACCAGCCATGTCATTGAGCTCTTGCTGAATCTTTGGTTCCTTCAAGCCACTCAAGACTTCCACTCCTCCCACAGGCCTGCCTCTGGACCTACACTCTCTGCCTTGTTCACACTCCCTCCCACATCACCTCTCAGAGGCGAGCCTAGACCCCCCCCCACCCCCTGCCCACTGTTACTTTCAATTACACATCCTGTTTTGTCATCTTCTGAGAACTTAGCGGGATCTGGAACTGCTTGTTCGCTGGTTGGCTGACTTCCTTGTTCACTGGAGTGGGTGCCCCAGGAAAGCAAACATGGTGTTATTTAATGCTGCATCTTCATCAATCAGCACAATGCCCAGTGCTTTGGGATGTTTAGTAAGTAGTTGCTGAGTGAACCAGTGAATAAATGAATGGATGAACGAATCAACAAACAGGCGAGTGAATGGGGGATGGCCTTGTCTCATTTGGCTGCATAGATGCTGGGTGCTGGGGACATCAAGTATGGATGGCAGGTGTGGAGTGTTGTAGGTCAGGACCAACCACATAATTCGCAAGGTCCGAAGCATATTAAAATTACGTGAGGTCCCTTGTCCAAAGCTGATTAGGAATTTCAAGACAGCAACAGCAGAGCATTAAACCAAGGGCAGGGCCCTCTGAACATGGGGCCCTTGGCAACTGCCCTGGTCACCTGCCTGTGAGGCTGGTCTTGTCCCGAATACAAAGACTTTGGGGGATGCCTGGGGACAACTGGGGCTGTGCTACCGAGGAACCTGGTGATCCCACCAGAAGAAGGTAAAAAGTAATGAACAAGGTCTCTGGAAGAGAAAAAGCAAAAACCAAAAACTCCCTGTTCCTGCGTCTCTTGATAAAGGTACTGAGATGTGTAGTTTTTACGATGACAGCTGATGCCGAAACGGGCAGGCCCTGAAGAAGGCATCGGCTGGGTGCGATACGTGCTTTGGGGAGGTGGGCATCTTTCAAGCTCATCTTCACCTGCTCCCGTGAGTCTGTGAGCTACCGTGGTCCCTGAACTTCCCGTGTCCCGAGACTCAGGAAGGCTGAACTGTAAAGGGAAGTGATGAGAATTCTCACGGTGGTAAATGCAAGAGTCGGGAGTCCGATGGCTGAAGGGGTTCCCCAGGGCCCATGGCGCTTCTCCCTAGTTTTGGAGGTCGACTGAGTCGGCCCATGGGAAGACGGTGTCCCGTGGGCAAATCTCAGAGGGGAGAAAAAAGGAGGGAGGGGCGGGCTACCCACAGACCTCATAGACGGCCAGGTCGATGCCTGCGTAGGGGATGATGCCCAGCACGTTGGGCAGGTAGCCTCGGTAGAAGGCTCGGGGCCCCTCTCGCTCCAGGATCCGCCACGCACAGTCCAGCAGCCCCTTGTACTGGCCCGTCCGACGCAAGGTCAGCCGCGTCTTCAGCACCTGGAGGGAACCCGGTTATCCCTGGAAAAACTGCCTCCAGACACACCACATCCAGGAACGAAGACACGTAGAAATAGCTACTTCCGGAAGGATGTACCCTGGCAATACTGGAATTTAACAAACCACTTTCTCTAGAATCTTCCGTCATCCCCAAATCCCTATACCTAAAAATGTTGACACCTCTCAGAGTTACATATGATGGCCACTTCTGTCTCCCAATATGTTGCTCCCTTTCCCCCTTAATAATAGAAGCTATAATTTTCAGCAAGCACAGAGCCACCAGAAATAAAGACTACATTTCTCATTTTCCCTAGATGTATGGCCATGTGACTAAGTCCTAGCTAACGAAACAGCAGGAAAACAGGTATGTGTGACTCTCAGAAAGTATCCTTAAAGGCAGGGAGGTGTTCTTTCCTTTGTCTATTCTTCCTTCTTGACTGCAATATGGATGTGATGACTGGAGCACAAGCAGCCACTTTGGTCCATGAGGTGGGTGCTACATTCTGAAGTGCTGGAAGAAGATAGAGGGAAGGAACTTGGGTCTCTAACACTTTGAACTCACCATACCTGCCCTGAACTGCTTACCTCAGACTTCATTTATGTGATTTGAGTTTTCCATGATACACTGCAATCCTGATACACTGCACAACCTGAAACCTGAAACGATTTCTCTGAAAACAGTTTCATCTAGAAATGATTCCCCTGGGAACAAACATCCTGGAAATCAGTATCCTTAGAAGAGGCGTGGCTGTGAGCGGCTGGAACCCACGGCTGCTGCCTAAACAGTTATGACCAACGCGACCATCCCCAGGAGACACATCTCAGTGGCCGATGCCCACACAGACTACCCATGAAACAGCATTGCTCCAATGAGCTACAGTCCGAAGCCGGGAGAGGCAAAGTTGTGATTCCAACGTCTACCACACCGCAGAGTGACATGGTTATTGCGAGCCTCCCACCCTGCCACGGGGCCTCTCCCGGGGTCCCTCCTTCTCACCTCCATGGGGTAAATGATGGTTTGGGCTGTGGCGCCAGCTAGGGATCCGGCCACAAAGCGCTCTTGCACGTGCAGTGACTCCTGCTGCCCTCGAATGGCCCGCTTGATCTGGAGGTGGGAGAGGTGGGCAGGATCTCAGGTCCTCCTGCTGCGGGCACCACACAGGGGAGCCGATGCCCCTCCCCACCCCCACCCCCAGGCCAATCCCACTAGCCCTCGCGTCTGGCTGACACCTCTCACGCCTGCCCCCACCTGCTCATAGGCCATGAACTTGATAGCCGACTCGGGTGCGATCTTAAGCACGTTAATCCCATTCCCGCGCCACAGGGAGCGCATGCCCCCCTCTCGGATCATGTTCTTTAGGCCCCCCAGGATGTTCAGCTTGTTGGTCTTGGAGGCGTGGACCTACGTGGGGAGACAAGGTGGCTTTGCGGTCCCCTTCTGGGGGCCCCAGGCCTGGCACGGGGGAGGGGGGCTCTTTCCAGGGCCCCTCACCTGCATGAAGACCTTGAGGCGGTCCAGAGGGGCTGTGCCCGTCCGCGACACAGCACCTGCCACCGCACCCGCCACCAGCTGCTTCCACCACATGCCGCTTAGCTTCTCCTGCTCTGAAAACTCATCAGGAACAGTCAGGCACTCGCCGATGTCCAAGACCTAAGGACGCAGGGACTGGGCTGTCACGCCAGGGGGCAGGGAGATGCGACTCAGCCCTAAACGGTAACTCCCTCACGAAGCCCAGGACACCCTCCTTCCCCGTGCTCCCACCTCCCACAGTCTGCCCCCATGGCCCCAAAGTCAGGTCTGAAGGGCTCCAGACCTCCCCGCAGCGGGTCCCTAGTCCCCTGAGCACTGATCAGAGGAAGAGAGGACTGGAGTTTCTCATCCCTTGACCGTTCCCAGCAGCTCCTCCTTCTCAAGGCTCCTGACCCAGCCCCTCCGTGCCCTGGGGAAACCAGAGTAAGGCCCGGCCACCAAGCTGGGAAAGCTGCCCCCACCTCACCGTCGAATGTTTCCAGAAATAGACCACATCCTCCACATTCTCCAGCGAATGCAACAGGAAGTGGTCGCGCCACTCCTGCCAGTCGATGGTCATTGTGCCGTCACGGTCCATGCTGCGGATGTGGGGCAAGGTGGGACAGAATCAATGCCGGGGCTGGAGGGGGTCGGATGGTTTGGGGGTAGACTGACTTCCTGTGCACCGAGAGCTGGCCATTTTGCAAAGGGGAAAACTGAGGCTCAGAGAAGTGAAGAGAGTGGCCCAGGATTTGCCTGACTCCCAAGCCCGCCTCTCAGCTCCACCTGCCCTGGGATCGGGCCTGGGGCCTAGAGGTTCAAGGTGGCCGAGGGGTCCCGGGGACCTGAGTTACCTGCGATTCTGGAACCCCAGCTACTCACCTGTGCAGAATTTTCTCTGCTTGCTCCAGAGAGATGGAAATACCCAGAGCTCGGAAACTTTGCTGGATCTCAGACACGTCAATATGACCTGGGAGGGGGCCAGAGGTAGAAAAGGGTGTGTGTGGGGGGTGGTGGGGGGGGAACCCTGGAGCCCAGGTGCAGTACAGCTCAGAATGGGATGCTCTAGCAAGACCAGAGGATCCAGGAACCCAGGGTGAGATTTGCAGCAGGGTGGGGTGGGGTGTCACTGACCCATTGGGATCAGAGAGGTAGAACTGAGAAATGTTGGGGGGCGGGTTCCTCTGTTCCATGAATGAATGAAAGAATGAATCCAGGATAACTATGGGGGTCCTTATGCCATAGGAGATTGAGAGGCAATATTAGGGATCCAGAAGGATGGGGGGTGCCTACGCCTCCTAGGGAATCCAGAAGCAATATGGGGCATCTTTGTCCCTTAGAAACATAAGGGTAATAATAGGGGTCGCATCCCAGAAGGGAAAGGAGGTAGGATGGGCCCATGGGCCCAACCACCTAGCTGGGGGGGGGTGAGGAGAGCTCCCAAAATAGCCTGTGAGTCATCAGGGAGAAGCGGCCCTCCCCCCTCCTCCTAGCACTGCCAGTTCTAACCCCGTTGGTGTCTCCAGGGCCCCTGCAGCCCATCCCTGGGCCTTACCATCCTGATTCCGGTCCAGGCTGTGGAACAGAAGGAGCAGGCGCTGTTCTCGCTCCTGCAGGTAGCGGCTAAACTCCTCCAGGTCCAGCCCACCGTGTGGGTCAGTGTCACCCTCAGGGGAACTGCCCTGGCAGGGGGGAGGGATGAGGGAGCTCCAGATGGCCGCTCCCCATCTGCAGGGGGCACGGCAAGCTTATGGCCAGGGAACTCAGAGCCCCCCCAGAACCTAAAGCAGGGGAAGGCGCCGGCTCACTTCTCAGCAACATGCCCAAGCCACAGTTGAGCGGTGGGGTGGAAAGCAGTTGTCCAGTTTTCCTGGCAAACAAACTGAGGCTCTCCAAGGTCGAGTAACTTTTTCAAGGTTACAGAGCTGGGAAGTGGTAGGTAGCCTTGGGCTCTTGTCTCTGAAAGCCTGTCCTCCCAGCTGTCTCTTAAAAAAACAACAACAACCCAAAAACCTGTCCATATGGCTGTTCCGGGAGCTCCCTTTAGAGACGGCTCTGGGCAATGTGGGGTAGATCCAAGCTGAGAGCCCACTGGGCCTCTGTCCTCCCACCTGGGAAGCGGAGGCTTGTACTGGAGGCCTCAAGATGCTGTGGAGACACTCCAGTGGCAGCTGGGGCTACAGGTGTCAGGGACACCTGCATAGGTCTGGGGGCAGGTTCCTGCTTTCCTACACCCCCAGCTAAGGCTGTTGGCAGGCAGGATCCCCGGCTGGGATAGCCTGGGGCATTAAGCCAGGCTTATTGGAATGGGCAGGTCGGGAAATGTAAACATTGAGAGGCTGGGCGGCTTGCTGGGGGGGGGGGGGGGGCAGTGGGTGCCCAGAGGAGGGGAGGGCGGACGGGAAGGGTGTGTCTCCTGAGGCGGGAGCAGGGTAGGTCTTGGGACAGGTGGAGAGTTCAGAGGAGGGTGTGTCCAAGGCAGTGGGCAGGAAATCGGACGGGCTCCATTCGCTGGCAGCCATCCCCCACCCGCGAAGCACCGGCGACGGGGGTGGGGACCGGGTGCTGGCAGCCGAACTGCAGGCCTGGGGCCTCCTTGGCTCGGTCTGGGGCGAACCCGTTAGGCCCAGACACGGTGGGCAGGGGTACGGGGGCAGAGACGCTCAGGCTGGGCACCGGCCCTGGAGTGCAGCCACAGGCACTCCCAGGCAGCGGCGGCGCTCCATTCAGGGGCTCGGGTTACCGGGCGCCGGCCGGGCCCGAGCGCCGCGCGCCAGGCTGGGGTCCCGCGGGGGTACCTGTTGGGTGTCGCGGTTCGGGTCGCCCCCGCCCAGCCGAGCCAGTCCCTGGCGCAACTCGTGCACGTCCACGCGGCCGTCCTTGTTACTATCCAGCTCCTCGAAGAGGCGACCCCAGCGCTGTCGCCGCTCCGCATCGCCCGGGCCCCCCCGCATGGCGCCCGGGGGGGAGGGGAGGCCCGGCAGCGGCGGCCTCAGCGGGGGCTTCGCGGCTCCCCCTCCCCCCCGGGGCCCCGCAGGGCCAGCTCCGCGGCCACGGCCACCGCAGCCTCCGCGCTGCCCGCCTGGCTCTGGCACTTGCAGGAGCCGGTGACTGCTAACCGTCGCCGCCCGCGCCGGAATTGGCGTCTCCTCCCCCGACCCGCATGGGGGGGAGGGGGCCGGAGGCGGAGCTGCGGGTGTGGGGCGGTGTGTCGGGGATGCTCTGATATTGCACAGCCTAGGAAGCACCAGGGTTCATTCTGGGGAGAGGGGCGGGAGAGATCAATGGTCTCAATTCTGCTTTCAGAGTTCTGCCTTGCGTGCCTCAGTTTACCCTCTGCCCCAAGGGGCGAAGTAGAGAGATATCAGGGATTTGGTTTCGTAATCCCTTTCCACTTGACCTCCCTCCCCTACTAATCCTCTTTAGGCGCCAAAGTACTCGTTTTCAACCCAGACGTGCTCAAGAACCAACCCGAGGCCATCCAGCCCTCCATCTGCCCGCCCGCTCATTTCACATCCCCCACTCGGCCGCAGAAACAGAAAATCAAGAGGCGGTGCTTTCCCCCGCAAGCTTTACATCCCTCCCGCGAGCCTCCTTTCTATGTCCCACTTAGACTGGGAAACGGAAGATCAACTGGCGGCGCGGCTGCAGAGTCGGTTTCCTATTGGCCAGAACTGCTGGAGCTGCGCCCGCCCGCCCCACCTGGGCGGGGCTTCCGCGCTGAACTGGTGCTGTCTTGGGCCCCCGCGACTTCTGGCTGGCCTGGCCGTCTTAAAGGGGCCGCGGCAGAATCCGGTCGCTTGGCTGACTGCTCTCTCCAGACCAACCTGGGCCTCTCAGTATCCCAGGCTCGAGTGCCGATGGAGACCGGGAAGCCGAACGCTGGAGGCGCGGCATCCGCCTGTCGCGCTCGCTGCACCTGCCGAAAGTCCCTCCCACTACTTTTGGGCGCAGTTTCTCGAGTCACCATTAGGGGGAGGGGCGGCCAGAAACACATTGGCGAAAAATAATAATAGCTAACATTGACTCACGGCGTTGCACAACCCAAGGCCTTTTTACTCACCTCTCGCGTCGTCCTCGCCAAAACTCTGTAAGGTAGGTGGGTGGGACTGACTTTCCCACTTCACAGATGAGGAAACAGAGGTTAAACTGCTCTCCCCAGTCCACATGCCCACTACAGGGCAAAGCAGGGATTTAACTAGACCTGGAATTCTTAGCCATCGCTCTATACTCTAAAAGTGATTAATTTCCCCTTAGCCGCTACTCTTCACCCTAGAGTTCCCAGGAGGTGGTGGTCTTATCATCATCGTCCTTTATCCAAAAATACAGCCATGAGGACCCATTTAGTCCTGCCCAGCCAGTGCTCAAATAGGTGCGTCCCAGACAAAGGAGCCTCTTCTTGAAGGTCCCCTCACAGATATTTTCTTCCTAGGTGGTCCTTGCAGGTGCCCTTCAACATGGGGAATACAGATGTTTTCCCACAGAAATGCCCCCAACAGGTGTTTTCTCACGGAAACATCCCTAGCAGGTGGGCCTCAATACACAGAAGCCTTTGTCCCGCCGCGCCCCCCCCCCGCCCCGCGCGCCCCGCCATCTGCTTTAATATGACTTGTCTCATGCAGATGTTCTCAGGTTTTTTTTCTCACTTCTCAATTCTATGCAGATACTCCCCATACAGCCTATTCCCTCCATTTCACAGGTATGTTTCTCAACAGAAATCCACTCAAGAATGCATCATACAGCTCCCCTCCACCCGCCCCCCCCAAAGGCATGTTGCAGTCAAGTATACACCCATATGGGCACGTTTCCGTGTCACTGGGTCCTATAAGGTGTACTTAAACGCGGACGTGTCTCGTGCAGCTCTTTCCGATACATTTCTACGCAGGAATTTTTCATACAAGCGTTGTTCATTTCATAGGGGAGCCATGCAGATGCGTTTCCAAAACAAACGTACCCTAACCCAGACAGCCGCGGTCAGGTGTTATAACGCAGGCGTGTTCTACACAGCCGTTTCCCACACAGGTATGCTTCCGTTCGTCTACACTCCAGAGATGTGGCTCAATGCAGACGTCTCCCACAGGTGTGCCCGCAACACAGGTGGGAGGTCCCTCTTACCCTAGCTCGCTTCCGCCCCTACTTACTCCTTGCTGTTGTAGAATTGGGTTCCCGTTACAGGTGCGTCCCTGGCGCGGCCCCACCCCCGTTTGGCTCCGCCCTCCCATCTGGGCTCAGGTGCACGAGCCGGAAGTGCGCTCCTCTCCCAGGTGAGTGACTAAACTTTCCGGGTCACGTGAACGGGAGGAGCTGGAGGAGTCCGACCGAGCTACCGACCGACGCACCGAGGGTTCGAGCCAGGTACTCGGACCGGGCACCGGAGCAAGGTCGAAGACGCCTGGGCCAGGTAGGGAGGTAGGACGCTCGCCTTGGCCTGCCGCCCCTTCCCCCCACTTTCCTCTTCCCTTTCCCCAGCCCGGGAACGCGCCGCTTCGAGTTAATCTTTAATCTCTGACCTCTGGCGGCGGGGGCGGGGCAGGACTCCGGGGTGCCCTGGGCGGGTCACCCCTCCCCGGGCCTGCGCCCGAGCCCAGCCCCCTCCCCCACCCCTCCCCCGGCCTTTCTCTTTCTCCCGCCCCAGGTGCCGGGTCGCAGGTACCCCCGGCCCCGAGATGCGGTAGAAGCAGCGCGCAGGAGAAGCCCGGTTCCCGGTGCCACCAGCCCGTCGCCCGGCCCATGGCGAGCCCCGGCCTGGGGCTGCTTCTGGCGCTCGGCCTGCAGCTGCTGCCCGCCCGCTGGGGCCGGGCCTGGGGGCAAAGTAGGTACCGGCCCGGGGCGCGCACGGGGCGGGGCTTAGAAGCGCGGGTTACCTGGGACCCGGAGAGGTCAGGAACTGGGGAGCGGGCATGGGATACCTTGAGAGGCGATCAGTGCCAGGGGTTTCCTTGGGCTGTCGCCGTCGGTGTAGAATTCCTGAGTTCCTGAGGAAGGGGGGATTGTGATCTGGGGGACAGGAGCCTCAATACCTGAGTCTCAGTATGGTTGAGGTGTGTTGGGCAGACTGGGAGCCAGGAGGAGACCTGCCTGGAGCTCTGATCCCGGGTTCACCAGGCTGGCCAGAGGTGTGGACTCAGCCATTCAGTCCTTCTATTTCAGTTTCGAGAGCCTGGGGGGAGGTGTGAGTCAGACACTCCAGGGAAACGCAGATCCACCCAGATCCTTAAGGGCCGAGGGAGGGCCGGAGAGGTGGGGGGGGGGGGCGGGGGGCAGGGTCAGGCTCCAGACACCATCCATTATAGCAGACCCCTACTCAGCACAAACTGCCAACTGCTGTAGGCTGCTTACTCGCTGCGGGGCTCTGCTGGGTTCGGGGCAACATCAACCCGGCGGGCCCTTGCAGGCAGGGCACCCACAGTCTCTACCAGAATGAAGACTCAGCAGAGTTCTAGCCGAGGGATGCCCGAGGGAGGTGCAGTTGTGCTAAGATGGGAAGGATAGATGAGGAATAATTTGTCCCTCCCCGCAGCGCTGGACCCCCCCGTAAATGACAACAGCACCATCACACCCTCTGACCCGGGCTCCGGCTCCCATGGGGCGCTGGTGAGTTACATGTGGGAGGAGGGCAGCGGGGTGTTATTCAGGAGTCCCACATGTAGCAGGTGGAGGGACCCAGAGGTGGCGGGTGCTTGGGAGCGGGGGGATCCCAAACATGGCAGGTGGGAGCCTGGGAGCCCCAGATGGGACAGATGGGACACGGGAATCCTGGGTGGAGGAACCACACCACCAGAAGTGACAGGCTTGGGGAGGAGGGGGGGGGCTTGGGGAGGAGGCGGGGGGGCTTTGGGAGCCCTGGATGTTTCTCAGGTGAGGGTGCACAGGGTCCCCTGGCTCAGGTGAGCACACCTGTCCCCCCTCCTGCAGTCTCAGGAGGCCATCACCGCCATCATTGTGGTCTTCTCCCTCCTGGCTGCCTCGCTCCTGGCCGTGGGGCTGGTGCTGCTGGTTCGAAAACTTCGGGAGAAGCGGCAGACACAGGGCACCTACCGGCCCAGCAGCGAGGAGCAGGTGGGTGCCCGCGTGCCGCCGCCCCCCAACCTCAAGCTGCCGCCCGAGGAGCGGCTCATCTGAATGCCGGGGCCCCGTTGCCGCCTCCACCGCTGTCCAGGACTGCCCGGCGCTCGCTCACACACAGCAGCCGCCACCGAGAAAACAGCCTCTGATGGTTCAGGAGGACTTGGGGGGCCACGGGGCACCTGCCTGGTGGGCTCGGTGAAGCATGCCCCCTTTGCTTGACTGCCTGCAACTGGGGGGTGCCGGGGCTGGGGGCCCGCCTCCCCGCTTGCTTCACCATCTTCGCTCGGCTGTCTGGCCCGCTGCCACACAGGCCCAACAAATCCCCTCTCCTTTCCTTCCAGTTCTCCCACGCAGCCGAGGCCCGGGCTCCCCAGGACTCCAAGGAGACAGTGCGGGGCTGCCTGCCCATCTAGGTCCCTTTTCCATATCTCTCTCTCTCTCTCTCTCTCTCTCTCTCTCTCTCTCTCTCTCTCTCTCGCTGTGTGACCTTGGGGGAAGGCAGAGCCCTCTCTGGGCAGTCAAACCTACCTAGTGCTTAAGAATAGAAGGGAGGAAGGTGCTTCAAAGACTCTGCCCCTGAGGGGAAGGGAGGGTGGTGCTGCTTACATTTTATATATATATATATATACGTATATACATAAATCCCATAGTGAGATATAATAAAACCTTTTTTTTTTTTTTTTTTTAAGCCGGTGGGACAGGAGTCAGTCTAGATGGAGAGGACAAACTCAGGGCTCATAGGCTGTTGAGAGATGAATTGTAAGGGTGCAAGAATCCAGGGGGGGCTTCCTGGAAGGGAGGGGCTTCCTGCTGCACCTGGGAGCCAGCTGGAGGAGGAGGAGGAAGGTGGCGGATGGGGTACGTTTCTGAGCACAGAGAGGGCCCCCAGATAAACTCACCAGGAAAACCAGCTTTGGGCTCATGTGGCTTTATTGAAGGACCAGGGTCTCCTCTGGGAGCCTGATTCTTAACCTTCAAAACACTTTTTAAGCTCAGCGACTCTGGGCCGGCTCCTACCCTGGGACTCCTGCCAGTCACTGTCAGGTGCAGCAGGGGGTCTGGGGGCTCCTGGCCCCTTGGGGCACTGGAAATGAGCATGTTCTGCCAGCATGACCTCAGATGGCTGGGGCCTGGGGTTCTCTGGGGAACCAGGATCTGAGGAAGAATCAAGGGGCTCAAGGGGTTGGGATGTCCAGGTAATATCCAAGTTGGGCTTTGTGGGGACCAGAAGTTGGGGGCTTTCTGGAGGGCTGGACTGGGTGGGTGCTGTGGACAGCTGAGAGCAGGGGCTCTCCTGGGCTCTGGGGTCTTCAGCTGCCTTGCGGGGAGGGGAGAGATGTAGGAGGAGAAGACTGGACTCGGGGTCCCCTCGGCTGCTGGGGTCTGCAGAAGCTGGTGGAGACAGCGACGGGAGGATGGTTTCTTGGCTGGCCTCCAAGGCTGGCTGGGAAATAGGGTCCTTTGAGGAGGTCGCGGCATCTGAAGACTGGAGGGTTTGCTGAGACGGCACGTCAGCAGGCAGGGACAGGGGCTGGGGCTCTGGAAGTTTCTCATCTTCTGGTTGCCATCTTGGTCTTTCTGCTATGTCAGGCTGGGTGGGGGTAGGGAAACGGGCAAGTTGCTGGCCTTCAGATGCTGGAGAAGGCTGACAAGTCTGATGGACTTTGGGCAGGGGGGTTGGACGGGGGCTGGGGCTCTCACCAAGCTGAAGCAGCTGTCTGTGTCCTCTCTGTGACAGCAGTCCAAGCTCTGGCTGGGCCGCAGGCTACCTGTCCTGCTGGCTCCCAGGCTCAGACTGTCCAGAATCTCGGCCAGCAAATCTAGTTCTTCTCCAGACCCCAGGAAGCTGCTGTCCAGAGCTTCCTCTGCCCATGGGTCCTGGGCCTCCTCAGGGCTCAGAGCAGGTGTCCTGGGTAAGGATGGGCAGCCCCAGATGTCTGCCCAAGACCCCTAGTCCTAATGGGACTGCTCTGGAGGTTCTGGAGTTTAGGGACCTGGCCTCCCTGCCCCCTCCCCCTGCCTTTGAGTCTCACCCTTCCTCCAGGGACTCAGAAGGTCTCTCTTCTAGTCGCCGTCTCCTGCTGGGGCGAAGGGGCCGGTTCTGCCAAGGACAGATTTGGAGGGTGGGGCCTCAGGAACTACAGGTTTCTAGAGGAGGGTGTGTGGTAAGTGGGCCCCGAACACTGGGGTAGGTGAGCATGCGAGCAAGAAGCCTGGGAGTAGACAGAGAAGAATGGGAGAAGGACAAGGTGGCGTTGGTGTCGCAGGGTGCTGGGGGAGATGCACTTACCTTTCCAAAGTGCTGGGTGATAGGCAGGCGCTGTTGCAGGCGATCTGAGCGGCTGGTGAGGGACGGGGCTCTCAGGGAGCCCCCCCTTTGCCGGCGAGAGTCCCCATCCTAGGAAGAGGGTGGGTGAGCCGGGTGGGTGAGCCCTTCTCCACTGCCCCGGCCGTTGGCCACCGGCCTTACCTTGTACATCAGAAGGCTCTGCACACCCTTCAAGCCGCTCTTGGCCTACGGAGGAGCCACAAAGAGAATTAGACTCCGCAGTGCTTTGAACCTGGGCAGTCAAGAGCTCGGCTCTCCGTCCCCTAGGATCACTGTCCTGCCATCTGTTCACGTTTGTGCTACACGGACCACCTGAGAAGTCAACACAGACTCACCCCTTGCCTAGTAGAAAAGAATTCCCAGAGGACATAACCACTGAACGAAACGGAGAGTGGCAAACACAGAACAGCATTCAAAAGACAAGCAACAGATAAGACCCAAGGGACAATTTGCTGCGGCAGAGGTTGGCCACAGGGAACTTCGGGGCTCGGGAGAAAAAGAAACACAAGGGCAGAGGCTGGGACCGTAGCGTCTGAGGACAAAAGATGTTCGCCAATGAATCTTGGTTGTCAGTTTTAAATGGGGAAGAAATGATCCTGGCAGAAATGAGTAGGTAACTGGAAAATAAAAACGCGAAGACTTATTTAACTGCCGGCTTGCTTCTGATAAAAAAAACATGTTTGCACTTTACATGTGAGGTTAAAATGTCCTGTCCCCACGAGGGGTTGACATGTGCCTTGTCCCCTGGTCTTCGTGACCCCCGGGCGGTGGCCTGTGTCATGTAGCCTCACCGAGCGGTACATGTTTTTGACAGCTGGTTGAGTCTTGGCCTTGACCGAATGCAGGAGAGCACCGCCACCTTTCTGGGGAGACAGAATGGCAAGGGAGAGAGACTTGGGCCTCTGGGGTTACCCCAGACTCCACCTCGTCACCCCAGCTGTGTGAGGCTGGACGAACCCCTCTCCCTAGCTGAGTCTCCATTTCTTCTGTCTATAAATGAGCATAACGGTGACCCTCCCTGGGGACTGTTACAGGGCTAAGTTAATCCCATAATAAACACTAAGAGTGCGGTGTTCTACCTTTAGGTTGTCTGCCCAGAGCTGGTAGGAGTAAAGAGCGCCTGCAGTGAGGAGAGGGGTGGTCACGGCTGGCTGGCGGGCTCAGGCGGGGGTGCTGGTGGGGCGGGGCTCCGGGCTAGACACAGGGCTCACCTGAGGAGGCCCCACTGCAGGTGATCTCCTGCTCAAAGAGATCTGAGAAGCCCTCTCCTGTGTTCAGCTTCTCCAGTCGGCCTTCGATGAACTGGGGGTGGGGGAAGGGTCAGAAAAGGGCTGCCTCCGCCACTTTTGAATTGAAGGACCCAGGATTCTGCTGGCCCTGCATATGTGGAAGCCATCCCTGGCCCCTCCAAGGGACTCGCCTCCGGGACCCAGGAGTCTGGAGGCGCCTCAGGAAGCCAGGAAACCTCCCCCCACCCCGCACCAAGTCAGGACCAGTCAGGGACCAGACCCCGCCCCTCATAGGGATCCGGAAGTGGGACTCTGACACTCCCGACAGGCCTCCCTCCAAGTTGACCCCACCTTCAGGGACCCGAGAACCCATCCCTACACTGATGGACCCTGGACTCCAGCCCGCCTCCCAAGAACCCCAGAAATCCGGCTCCGCTTCTCCTCCACGTCCCGATAACCCAGGAGTCCCCGCCCACCTCCTCTCCGGCAAGGGGAGGGCGCACTCAGGACACGCCTCCTTCAGAGTCCCGCAAGTACACCCACCCACCCCTGACCCTGGATGCTCCATCCTCAGGGACCCAGGAATTTAGTCCCACCCCAATCTCCCCAGGAACCTGGGAGTAGATCTCATCCCTCGGGAGCCCAGGAGTCAGGGGCTCCCATCTTTAGCGACACAGTTCAGTCATGCCTCCCCCACCCGGGGACCCTGAGGGCGGGACCCCCCGCTGGACCGACTCTGGTCTCGCCCATGGAACCCAGGCATCCGCCCCTCGGGGTCCGGCTCGCTCCCAGGGACCCAGGGTTGTCCTCCCCAGCCCCTACTTAGCCCCGCCCCCGGCCCCAGCCCCGCCCTCAGGGTTCTGGCGCACCTGTTTGAACAGCTGCAGGTGCACAGCCCTCCGATGGAAGGCCTGCAGGGGCGCCCCCGGCTTCTGGGCCAAGAAGGCCTCTTCACTGAAGGTCACAGGCTGACCCTAGAAAAAAAAAGACCCGTGACCTGATCTTCCCGTGGCTCTCCTGGACCCCAACTGTCTCCCTTATTGGCTTACATATCTATGTAGCAAGGTTGAGCGCCTACTGTGTGCCTGATCTTGCGCAGGGTCTCATGGGCCGCAGGGAGGTGGGAGCCTTTGAGGAGGAGGAGGGCGGGACCTGACTCAGGTGCTCACCATGGGGGAGGACAGACAGTAGGGGACGAGGGTGGGAGCCCCTTGAGAGAGAACTCGAGGGAGATGAAAGTCCTAATCCAGGCGAGCAATCATGGGGGCCAGAGCAGGGTGGAGACAGAGGAGGGGAGAAATGGGCAGATTTGGGATGTGTTGTAAAGGCAGAGCCAACAGGAATGTCAGATGCTCACACGATAGGCACCCCCCCCCCCCCCCAGTTTTTAGAATAGTTGTGAAAACGGGGGTGGGGAAGTTTGAGAGTCAGCAGATCCTGAAGTCCTGGCTTCAACACTCACCTGCTATGGGACTTCTCCAAGCCTTGGTTTCCTCATAAGTAAAATGGGACCATAATGGTATCTAGCTTATCACACTGTTGTGAGCATTAAGTGAGATCATAGTAACAGAAAAACCTAGCATTTATTGAGTGCTCACGATGTGCTAGGCACTACCCAAACATTTTGCATATGCCCATTCACTGACTCACCTGACCCTTTTGTGTGGGTGCTAGTGGGATCCCATTTTACAGATGGGCAAACAGAGGCACAGAGTAAGTGCTCCATAAAGGCTAGGCATTTATTATTATTATTATTATTATTATTATTATTATTCCTTCAGGACCCACGAGGCCTCTCCCTCGGCCTACCCGCTGCTCACCGGGCTGCAGACGAGCGCATCGCGGTATCCCCCGAAGAGCAGGGCCTGGGCTTTGAGAAAGAGACGGGACACCCCTTCCCCGGGCGCCAGGGCAACCTTCCTTAGCCGCAGCCTCAGCAGGGACACCTGGAGGACAAGGGGACAGCTGTGAGCCGGCGGGTGTGGGGCCTCCCCTCCACCACGCGGGGGGGGGGGGGGAAGCAGAGAAGGGGGTAACACTGACCACGTCTGGGGGCAACGCTTGCACGTCGTCGAAGGGCGTCTCTAAGGTATTGGAGTCCACGTTCATCATCACGACTTCCTCCAGGGCTTTCTCTCGCACTCTCTGCATTGGGGAGTGAGGGTGGGGACGGCCGCTCAGGGCCTGAGGATCTCTGGCGGGGGCAGTTATTTGGGGGTCCAAAAGAGGGGAATCCCGCAGGCCGCTGCGGTCCAGGTCCCCTCTCACTCACCTCGGCGAGACTGGAGTGCACTCCGATGAGGTAGGGCATGGGCGCACTGCAGACGACCGAGGGGACAGGGTCATGCAGGCGCCGCCCAGGGGTCCCCAGGACCCCAGGCCTCTTCCCCAAGCCCGGCCCCCGCCCCTCACCAGCAGTAGTCCAGCAGATGCGGCGGCAGCGTGGGGATCAGCACGTGCTCCCAGTGCATGGGGTACAGGAGGGCGCAGGACGCGTGGACGCACGAAGTCAGCTGGGGACAGGTGGGGGGCCGTGGACTCAGGGCCTGGACCCCCAGCTTCAAGGAACCTCTTCGGGACGGTGGCTCTCCCGGCTCCATGCCCCACGTCCCCAGTCTCCTGTCCCTCTCTCCCCCTCCTCGCCCCTTGCCCACCCCCTACTGCGTGAGAGGTGAAAACTCAAATCCCTTTAGGAATCCTGTGACGGCCAAGAATTCGGCAAATTACAGGGCTTGGAGCCGGTGGAGCCAGGACTCAGCGGGTCTCAGGCGCTCCCTCTAGGGGGCGGGGCTAATATACAACCCTCGGGGAGCTCTCTCCGCAGTGGTAGAACAGCCCACTAACTCCACCCACAAAGAGGCGGGGCTAGAATTCAGCTTCCTTAGTTCCGCCCCTAGGGGAGGAGCCGGCGTTCCTCACCGCCCCCCTTCCCCCCCCCCCCCCCCCCGGGTCCTCCTCCTAGAGACCCAACTACAATTTAGAGCCCCCCCCCACCTCCCCGACGGCACCCTCCAGAGGGGCGGAGCCAGCCTTGGTCTGGCCCATAGTGGGTGGGGTCTGGACCAAAGAGGGGGCGCTACAGCTCAGCCCACGCCGATTCCCCCCGCTAAGGGCGGAGCCAGGATTCCACTCCATCCTGAGGCTCAGAGGGGCAGAGCCAGGCCTTCGCCTCAGGTCTCGCCCAGAGGAATTAGACTGGGAATCCGTCCCGTGGTCACGGCCCCAGGGGCGAAGCCCCACCCCCGGCCCGGCTGGCCCCGCCTCACGGTGCTCAGCTTGCTGGCGGTGAGAAGGACCCTTCTCTCCGCCAGGAGCGCGGCGAACAGCCCCACGATGTTCTCGTCTGTCACCGCCACCACCAGCTCCGTTAGGTTCCTCTGAGGATCAGAGAGAAGCGCTGGTCGCGAGGGACCACAAGATGTGACAGCCCCCTCCGGGTTTCGGGACCTCTCCCCGCCCCCAGAACTCCCTCCCAGGTGTCCACTCACGTTCTCAGGAATGGATGGCAGGCGGCCAGAGTCGGGGGCTACGAAGCAGGAGAGCTGGTGGGGGGGGGATGAGCGGGGACACCGATCAGTCAGGGGTTGGCCTTGCCTGGGGGCCCAACCCAACGGGGTCCCCAGTTCTGCTCACCGGCCTGCTGTTCCCAGGGGCAGGGGGCAGGATGCTTTGTGCACTGGAGATTGTCACTCCGCTGCCCTGGGAGAGAGGTGTAGCTGCGTGGTCCTCGGGGCTGGGGTACAGCCTCCCCACCCACCTAAGCTCGGACGCCCAGGGATTGGGGGCTACTCACCAGCTCCACGGAGGCCTGGGTCCCAGGCAGGGGCTGCTGCAGCAGATTTAGAAGAAGTTCCTCGACCTCAGAGACCTGGGTGGGGGTGGAGTGTCTGAGCTGGGGGGGGGGGGTGGGTGGGTTGAGGATTGACTGGGGCTAGGTGGTCTGGGAAGAGCTGAGGGGCTCAGGTCAGGCCTGGGAATTCTGAGCCTGGTGGAGGGCTTGGGAGGGTAGAGGCTGGGACTCCCACGGGAAGAAGAGGGAGGCTGGTCTCACTTGGTCCTGGGCCAGGAGGTCACCCACTGTGTTCAGTAGCTTGTAAAACACCTCAAACCAAGGCAGATGGCTGTGGAGAGGGCGCGTACGTTCCACGAAGTGCCCTCAGGCCAAGGCCCTTCCCACCCGCCCCCCCCCCCCCCAGAGCCCCAAATCTCACACCTGAGGATGCACAGGCAACTGTGGGCACCAGCCCGTAAGTGGCAGAAACCAAATCTGCGGGTTCCGCTCAGGTCGGTGAGGGCAAAGGTGAAATGTTGTACAGCTGGGCTGGGGGGCTCCCTGGAGGTGGGAAGGGCTCTCAGAGACCCAAGGGTCCCAGGTCCCTGAACCACGCCCCCCACCCCAGCACCAACAACACTCCTACTGCTGTGTCCACCAGTCTGGGGCTCTGGGTGTATAGATCCTTAGTTGTCAGGGTCCCTGAGTCCCTGGGTCCCTGGGTGTTTGAATCCTGGGGGTCCCTGAGAAGTCTGAGTCCTTGGGTTCCTGCAAGTAAGCTTCCTTCCATACCTTTCCACATCAAAAGGGAAGCAGAATTTAGGCACCATCTGCATAGCTTCCTGGGGATGGAGAGAGGGCACACTGCTTGGCCATTCGGGTTAGGCCCCACCCCTGGCCAAGACAATCTCTTCCGCTGGGGGGACTGGCCCTGGGCCCAGGGGAGCCAAGAACCAGCCAGCGTACCTGGTCCCTGAAGTCTGGGGGAAACTGCCGCAGGATGGGGGGATCTGTGGGAGAGCGGGCTTCTAAGTTCAGGCCTCCAGACCTGCCCTCCATGTCCCCACCCCCACCCGATGCCCCCAACTCACCTTCTTGCAGGGAGGCAGGGCGGGCTGCTTCGAAGAACCAATCAAACACGGCAGGTGGACCCCCTCTGTGGGGCAGGAATGGGCTTTAGTGGGTCCAGGGGCTTCCTTCTGTGTCTGTGGTTGTGTCTGCAACTCTGTACCTGTGTGTGTGACCTCAATGGTTTGTGACAGCGAGTAGGTGGTGTGATGCTGTGCGAACAATAGTATTGATTGTGTGTGCGTGACTGAGAAGTGTGAAGCACCGAGTGTGACTTGTGTGCATATGTGGACATGATGTGTGTGAGCCTGTGACTTGTGTTTATGTGCTGTGTGACTTGGGTGAACATGCAGGGGTGTGTGTGTTTGTGATTCTCTCCTGTGTTTTCCTGGAAGGATGAGACTGACCAGTGTCGGTGTCCGGTCGATGAGTGTGTGTGACCAAGCCAGCGTGGGGACAAATAGCATCCACAACTTCTTGCGTGGCTGTGAGTGTGGCTGGGTAAATGCGTGAGCATCTCTGTGGTCTGGAGACCAAGAGACCCTGCCCATGCGTCTCTGGCTGGGAGACTTCATGGTGGCCCAAGGGCTGACCCCAAATTTGTCATCCGAGGAAGGAGGGCAGCATGCCCTTGTGCCCCTGGGGGCCCCGCACTCTTTACTGCCTTCGCTTGCCCCCCCACCCCCCACCTCACAGAGGATGCTGGGTCCTGGGCTCAGGGACAGGGACAGGGAGACAAGAAGGGAGACAGCACAGGGATGGGGACTGACTATAGGCACACAGAGCCCCCGACACGGGAACCCCCCAGCACTTCACTCTCATGCTGGCATGGTCCCACACGAGCACCCAGGCACATGGACCCCACACAGTCTTCCCCCACCCCCAACCCCCGCTCCCTGCTGACCCCCGGAAGCCATGTTCCTCTTCACTCTGATACACCAAGAGGTGCCTGCTCAGAGTTGCAAACTTAGTCACTCGGAGCCGGAAGGAGAAAGAAAGAGAGGGAAGAGGGTCTGAGAGACATGCCCCAGTCCCAGCCACCTGCCCCTGTGGCTCACAACCCCTCCCGAGCCTGCCCCAGCCCGGCTCCCCTTGGCCCCAGCCGGGGCCTGCTCTGGGAATCTTGGTCCAGAGAGTGGGGGAGGGTGTAGCTCTTACTCAGCTCTGGATCCCATGGTCCCTGCGGGGCCGCCGGTGGGGCCCTTGCCCTAGGGGTCCTGGGGGGCCTGTGCTTGCGTAGGGCTGGGCCCTGAGCCGGCTCAGCTTCCTGTGTGGCCGGGAGAGGAAGTTTAACGGGTGACGGGTGACGTCCCAGGAGGGAGGCTCCCGCCCCCACCCACTGTGAGAGACCCAGGCATCCTGTCTCCTAGCCCTCCCAGGGATGGGTGGGCATGGGTGGTGGACTCGGAGGCCGGACCCCCAGCACTGTCCTGCCAGGCCAGGGCACCTCTGACCCCTGACATCATACCCAGGCCTCCCTCTGTCTGTGGCAGCCAAAGACTCACAATTTGCCTGAAATGCTTCCTCTTCGCTCAACTCAACTTTGCTCAACTTTCCTTTGGTCTTTCTGCATCAGCCATTCCCTTTAGGACCACCAGAGGGAGCCAGGCTGGAGAGTGAACGTAGGGGAGCCAGGGAGGTGGAGAGACAGCACTCAGAACACAGGTAGAGGCAGGCCACACACACACACACACACACACACACACACACACACACACACCTCTAAGGTCTCCAGCCAAGACACAAGTGGAGATGAGACTGAACAGAGAGCTTCATGCCCCCCTTTCTCTCCAGGGAGGCTGGACCACAACCAGGACTGCAGATGGATGGTGCAGATTACTTGGCATCCGTCTCTCTCTTGCACAGTCTTAGACATTGCTAGAGACTGAATGTTTGTGTCCACCCAAAATTTACATATTAAATCCTACCCCCGCCACCAGGGTGATGGTATTAGGAGGTGGGACCAATGGGAGACGATTGAGCCATGGGGCCAGAGCCCTCATGAGTGGGATCGACGACCTTATGAGACCCCAGAAAGCCCCCTCCCCCCTTCTGCCACGGGAGGACACGGTGAAGAGACCGTGGTCTCTGTGAGCCAGGGAGTGGGTCCTCAACTGGACACGAAGTCTGCCGGTGCCTTGATGTTGGACTTCCAGTCCTGAAAATTGCAAGAAGCAAATGTGTATTGTTTATAAGCCACCCAGTTTATGGCATTCTGTTATAGAAGCCCTAATGATCTAAGGCCTGGAGTCTGGGAGGAAGTTCAGCTGAGTGTTGACCTCTCTGTATTAATTATCTATTGCCGTGCAACAAGTCACCCTAAAGCGAACGGCATAAAAGAACACGTTTGTCATCTGGCAGTTTCTGTGGGGGCCCAGACTCTGGGCACAGCTCAGCTGGGTCCTCTACTGCAGGATCTCTCAGCTGTAGCAACGTGCCCCCTGGGCTGTGGTCTCATCCGAAGGACCAGGCGGCAAATGGTCTGCGTGGAAGCTCACTTGGTGGCTGTTGGCAGGATTCAGTTCACTGTGGATTGTGGGACTGAGGGTCTCAGGTCCTCGCTGGCTGCTGGCTGGAGGCTGCCCTCGGTTCTTTGCCACACGGACCTTCCCAACATGCTGCTTCCTTCACCACAGCAAGCAGGCTGAGAAGACCACAGAACGTATCAAGGCAGAAGTCAGTCTTCTGTAACTTCGTCTTAGAAGTGACAGCCCATCATCTTTGACATATCAAAGACGATAGGTCAAGAAGCCATCACCAGGTCCAGCCCACCCTCAGTGGAGGGGAACACACGGGGGCATGAATAGGCGAGAGGGGCCTCACTGGGGACAGTCTGAGAAGGCACCTTCTCTATTCTTTGGGCCTTCATTTTCCCACTCTAAAATGAGGAAATCACGGGACGCCTGGGTGACTCAGTCAGTCAAGTGTCCAACTTCGGCTCAGGTCATGATCTCACGGTTTGTGGGTTTGAGCCCTGTGTCTGGATCTGTGCTGACAGCTCAGAGCCTGCAGCCGGCTTTGAATTCTGTGTCTCCCTCTCTCTCTGCCCCTCCCCTGCTCACGTTCTGTCTCTCTCAAAAATAAATAAACGTTAAAAAGATTTATTAAAATGGAGAAATCAGGACATGTACAGTGGAGTTGCTCATTCATTCAACAAAGAATTACTGAGGGTCTGTGTTGTATCAGGCTCTTCTGGGCATGTGGTGACCAGGGTAGACAAGATTCCTGTCTTCGTGAAGTTCACATTCCAGTAGGCAAGGAAGAGGACAGACAAAAGAAACAAGTGTATAAATAGATGAGATCATTGGAGTTAGCAATAGGCATGAGGAGTAAATGAAACAAGATAGTTGATGGAGAGTGACTGGGTGTTAATTTTAGATTCGCCAGGGAAGGCCGCTCTGAGAAGTGACATTTGAACTGAAGCCTGCAGACCAAAGTAGCAGAATAGCATGTGCAAAGGCCCTGAGGTTGAATCGAGCTTGATTTGATTGACCACAAAAAGAAGGTCACTGCAGTTTCAACTTAGTTGAGTGAGGGGGAGGATGATGGAGAGGTAGTCAGCAGGGGGGCGGTGGAGAGCAACGTGAGAGTTTGAGTTTCAGTCTGAGTGTGAGGAGAGTCGTGGCAAGGTTTTCAACAAGGGAGGGACAGGCTTCGCACATGCTATTTGCATATAAAGGCTCCTCTCTGGCTGCTGTGGATGAAGAACACACTTTAAGGGGACAGGGGTGGCAGCAGGGGGTCCAGGGAAGCAATTGGGAGGGGGGTTGTCTGGATGCACAATAATGGAGGCTGAGACCAGGGTCCAGCCAAGTGGAGAGGAGGGGTCAAATTTGGGGTGTCTTTTGGAGACGGAGGCAACCAGACTCAGCAAGAGATAGGAAGAGCCTGTTGGGCGCAGGAAACGGGGAATCAAGGCTGATTCAGATTTGGGGTCTGAGCAACTGCACGGTGCCATTTGTCAGAGAAGGGGATGCTTTGGGAGCAGAACAGGGAGTTCTTTTGTGGCCACATTAGGTTTGAGAGGGTAAAGAGAGCCACGTTCACTGCCTGGTCCGTCCATTTTCTTTCTGCTCTACCACCCAGCTCTGGGCTCTGCTTGCTGAAATGCGGGTTGCTGGGGACTGGCATCCAGGCTGTGTTCCCTACACTTCTTCCTCGAGGCTGCAGTGGGACCCGGTTAGGGAGGGGTCTGGAACCCCAGTCCGGGCCAGGTGGCCTAGCACAGAGTGGGGTGGGCGTAGCTGATTGGCTCTCAGCAACTCTCCTCCTTCTTTCTCTTCCTCCTGGTTTGCCTCCCTTGGTATTGCAGAAGCCAGAAAATTAACAAACAAAAAGACACAAAAACACAAAACCCCACAACAAACCAAAGCATTTCCTAGACTTCTTTGCCGCTCTGGTTCTGGAAGCACATGAGGTTCTGCTAACCAGAAATGCTCACGAGAGATTTGCAAGGCAGAAGTGAAAGCAGAACTCTGTGCGTTTGTACCTATTTCCAGCGTTGTGCGGCGTTGGGAGGTGTGCTTGGATTCTCTAATTCTGGTGGCGGTGCCTTTCCCACCGAGCAGAGGAAGCAGTTCCCCGGTGGCTCAGCTCTGTGGTGTTCTGACTTGTTCCAGGGCTACTCAGAACGTGGCCTCAGAGGCAGTAGCCTCACCCAGCATCACCTGGGAGCTTGTTAGAAATGCAAGGTCTGGGGGCGCCTGAGTGGCTCAGTCGGTTAGACACTCTTGATTTCAGTTCTGGTCATGATCTCGTGGTTCATGAGTTCAAACCCCACCGCGGGCTCTGAGCTGACAGTGCGGAGCCTGCTTGGGATTCTCTCTCTCTCTCTCTCTCTCTTTCCCACTCTCTCTGCCCCTCCCATGATCTCTCTCTCTCTCTCCTTGAAATAAGTAAACTAAACTTTAAAAATGTTTTTTAAAAATGCAAGGGCTGAGGCACCTGGCTGGCTTAGTTGGTGGAGCGTGCAACTCTTGGTTGTGGGTTTGAGCCCCATGTTGGGTGTAGAGGTTATTTAAAAATAAAATCTTAAAAAATGTAAAGTCTTGGGCCCTACTCCCCAAAACCTATTAAACCAGGAAGTCTAGGGTGGGACCCAGGAAGCTGTGCTCTGGCCAAGTTTTCCTGGTGATTCATTGATTCTTTCTTTCTTTCTTTCTCTTTCTTTTTCTTTCGTTCGTTCTTTCTTCCTTCCTTCCTTTCTCTTTCTTCCTTCTTCCTTTCTTTTTCTTTTACTTTTCATTATTTTTTAAAAATTTATTTTGAGAGAGAGAGTGTGAAAGCAGGGAAGGGGCAGAGAGAGAGAGAGAGAGAGAGAGAATATCCCAAGAAGTCTCCATACCGTCAGCCCAGAGCCCGAAGTGGGGCTTGAACTCATGAACCGCGAGATTATGACAGGAGGTGAAATCAAGATTTGGACGCCTAACTGAGCCACCCGGGCGCCCCCCCATTATTTTTTTGAATGTAAGCTTTACACCCAGCTTCGGGCTTGAACTGACAAGCCTGAGGCCAAGGGCAGTATGCTCTACCGACTGAGCCAGTCTGGCACCCCTTGCCGGTTTCTTCGGCACACTGACGTTTAAGAAATACTGGCCTGTGGTCCGCTCTCTTAGTCCCTCTAACAGTGCCGGAAGCCCCCAAATCCTTGTATTAAATCCCTTTCTGCTTAATACGCCTGTGATGGTCCTTGTCCTGAGCTCTGGCTGACAAAGGGGAATCAGAGTTCTAGACTTAATGTGTCTAGAACCCCAACCTCACTGCTTGATGGCCATGGGACGTTGGGGACGACTGTGTGCAGCAAATCACAGTTTCCAAAGATGGTCACAGAGATGTCTCCCATCCCACATGCCCTTCTGGAATCTTTCTTCTCTACCCTCAAGGGGGTGGAGTCTACATCCTACCCCCCTGAACCTGGGTGGGCCTTTGTGACCCCATCGATCAGGAGTCCAGAGCGCGCTATGTGACTTCTGCAGCTGGGTCAGAAAAAGGCAACGTAGTCTGCCCTGCTCTCCTGGGATGTCTGCTCACGGGGGACCTGCCACCATGCTGTGAGGATGCCCCAGCGGACTATGGAAGGGTCCTGACGCCCTCCGTCTACCCACCCCATCTGAACAAATGGAGGCTGAGACCACAGGCGGCTTACTCAACACCACACAGTTAGTTAGCGATACGGCCTGCTCTGTCCCTCTCTGAAATCTCTGCCGCCCTCCCCAGCACCCCCAGATCACATGTCCCTTCAGCACCCAGGTCCACCCCATAAAGCTCCCTTGCTGAGCCTCCCGCAGGGAGATGATACAACGCACCGGGCAGACACCTGGCAGGCCACCAGTTTATTTATTGCGGGTGAAGCAGAGGGGAGGAGGCCGGGGAGGCTTGAGGGCGCAACGCCTTTTGCTCGCATGCTCCAGGGCTTCTTCCTCGGGCGGCGGCAGCCAGCGCGCCCCCCACCACCCTGGCAAACCAAGGTTGGCTAGAGCCGAGGGGAGGGAGGGGCGGGGAGAGAGGGGAGGGGCGGGAGCCAGAGGGAGACGAGGCAGTCCTCGGGGAGGCGGGGCAAGGCCAGAGGGGTGGAGAGTAAACTGGGAGCACGGTGGGGTCCGTGGGGGAGGTCAAAGGTGAAGGAGAGGTCCGCGCGAGGGGAGGCTCCCGGAGTTAACGGTGGGGCTCACGAGGGGGTGCGTGCGTCCACGTTAGAAGAGCTGGGGCGGGGGGGGGGGGGGGGGGGTAGGGCGGACGGGGGTCGGCCGGCGCCCGCGGGTCAAAGGTCAAGCGGGAAGCGCGAGGCTCGGAGGGGCGGGCCCAGAGGCGGGGCGAGGCCGGCGGGCGGGGGCGGGGCCTAGGCCACCTCCTCCTCCGCCTCCTCCTCGAACTCGCCCTCCTCGGCCGTGGCGTCCTGGTACTGCTGGTACTCGGACACCAGGTCGTTCATGTTGCTCTCGGCCTCGGTGAACTCCATCTCGTCCATGCCCTCGCCCGTGTACCAGTGCAGGAAGGCCTTGCGCCGGAACATGGCCGTGAACTGCTCCGAGATGCGCTTGAACAGCTCCTGGATGGCCGTGCTGTTGCCGATGAAGGTGGCGGCCATCTTGAGGCCGCGCGGCGGGATGTCGCACACGGCGGTCTTGACGTTGTTGGGGATCCACTCGACGAAGTAGCTGCTGTTCTTGCTCTGCACGCTCAGCATCTGCTCGTCCACCTCCTTCATGGACATGCGGCCGCGGAACACGGCGGCCACCGTCAGGTAGCGGCCGTGGCGCGGGTCGCACGCGGCCATCATGTTCTTGGCGTCGAACATCTGCTGCGTGAGCTCGGGCACCGTGAGCGCGCGGTACTGCTGGCTGCCGCGGCTGGTGAGCGGCGCGAAGCCCGGCATGAAGAAGTGCAGGCGCGGGAAGGGCACCATGTTCACGGCCAGCTTGCGCAGGTCGGCGTTCAGCTGGCCCGGGAAGCGCAGGCAGGTGGTGACGCCGCTCATGGTGGCCGACACCAGGTGGTTGAGGTCGCCGTAGGTGGGCGTGGTCAGCTTCAGGGTGCGGAAGCAGATGTCGTACAGGGCCTCGTTGTCGATGCAGTACGTCTCGTCCGTGTTCTCCACCAGCTGGTGCACCGACAGCGTGGCGTTGTAGGGCTCCACCACCGTGTCCGACACCTTGGGCGACGGCACCACGCTGAAGGTGTTCATGATCCGGTCGGGGAACTCCTCGCGGATCTTGCTGATGAGGAGGGTGCCCATCCCGGACCCCGTGCCCCCGCCCAGCGAGTGGGTCAGCTGGAAGCCCTGCAGGCAGTCACAACTCTCGGCCTCCTTGCGCACCACGTCCAGGACGGCGTCCACCAGCTCGGCGCCCTCCGTGTAATGGCCCTTGGCCCAGTTGTTGCCGGCTCCCGACTGGCCTGCGGAGGGAAGCGGACGGGACGGGACGGGACGGGGTGGGGGTGAGGGTGGGGGTGGAGAGCGCGCAGGGGGGTTACGGGGAGAGCTCCCCCTCACCCCGGCCATCCTAGGAGTCGAATAACAGCAATGAAATTATTATTGTGTTAGCGTTACTGTGGGCCGTTCTTGCGGTCTGCCTCCATCCTTGCTGGCTTCTCATCCAGCAGCCAGAGGGGATCCTGGGAAAGCCGGAAGCCATTCATGTCCCGCTTTGGCCCAGAAGCCTCCTGCTTTAAGCTCAAAAAACAGCTGGGTCTTTGAATAAAAGCCCAAGCCTCTCCGCCCCCACTCGGCCCACAGGGCCCTGCAGGACCTGCGAGCCCCTCTCCCTCACCTCCCCTCTCTCCTCTTTTCTGGCACACTCTTCTCCAACCAGAGGGTCCTCCTTGCTGTTCCTCCAACACACCAGGCCCAGTCCTGCCCCGGGGCCTTTGCACATGCATTCCCTCTGCCCGAAATGGTCTTCCCGCAGGTACCCACATGGCTCTCTCACCTCCTTCAGGGCTTTGTCACTCTCACTGAGGCTTTCCTCCCATTTCTTATTCCTCTTCCTTGCCTTCCCCCCCCCCCCCCCCCGAAGCACTGACAAACTTATGTGTTCTTGTTACTCATGTACATTGTCTGTAATCTCACCGGGAAATGTGACCTCCAGGAGGGCAAGGATTAGTATTAGTGGATGGGCCGGTATTTTTGTGAAAAGGTTAACATTTCTTCTCATTCCCGCCTTTGACTCCACCCTGGTCTGACCTCATCAACCCTGTTCTGGACTGGTTCCCACCCTCTACAGAACAGTCTGTTCTCCTGCCAGCAGCCAGAGGGCGTCTGTGAGCACCTGAATCATGTCCCACCCTCTCCTACCCACAACCCTCCAGGGCTCCCACTTGTACCTGGGGTACAAGCCCAGGTCTTCCCTGCAGCCCACAGAGCCCTGAACAACCTGCCCCTACCCTGTCTCGTGCCTGCACTCGCCTCCTCCCTCTCTCTCCCTCGTCCATTCTGCTCTAACCAAATCGGGCTCCTCGCAGTTCCTCCAGCACACCAGGCCTGGTGCTGCCCCAGGACCTTTGCGCCTGCTGTTCATTCTGCCTGGGATGCCCTTACCCCCCCGGTACTCACATAGCTGACTTTTCTTTCAGGTCTTTGTGCCATGTCACCTCCTCAGAGAGAAACGGGATTGCCAGGCAGTCTGTCTCCTGACTCCACACTTTTACCACTGCCTCCCCACCCAGGCTCCCAGAAGCCTTCAAATCTATTGGTCCCGATGGAGCCACCCATAGTTATCCTAGACTCCCTCACACCCTTTGGTCAACATTATTTAGTCCTTCCACAGCCATATCCCGAGGACGTATTGTATGCCATACCCACACGGGAGCATCGTTATCTTGCTGAATCATCACACAGACCAGAGAGGGGAAGTCGCTTGTCAAAGGTCACACAGCCTGTCCTGTCAAGGCGTAGACTTCAGACTCTATAAACCACCCTGCTCTGAGGAAGAGAGGTTCCCCGGGGTGCTGGGGGAGAGGGTGGAGCCCCGGGGACTGAGGCCAGGTGGGCGGGTGTGTGCAGCCAGCCTGACCTGGGAGGCACTAGAACGGTGTCACTGAAGGATGTTCACGGAGCGTGTGTGCCCCGGGAACCTGAGCGCCACAAATGTGTCTGCTCTCTTCACATGTGCTGTTCCCTCGGTCTTGCACATCTTTCCTCCCTTCAATGCCTCCTGGTCGGTCTGGGTCCTACTCATATTTTAGGCTGCAGGTATTAACAGTGATCGTGATAATGAAAAGTACAAATGCTTATGTGCTTTTTCCTCTCTGTTAGATACGGTTCGGAGTGCTCTCTGCATATTCACGGCTTTAAGCCTCACGATCGTGATGATGAGTAGGTCTTTTTTATAATCTCTGCTTTAAAGATGTGGAGACTGAGGCACAGAGAGCTGAAGGAGCCTGTCTACAGTCACCCAGCTGACTTTCAATCAGTGGCTGAGTTGTACTTATTTAGCTTCTCTGTTGCACATCCCTTCCCTGGGAGGTCGGCTCCGATAGGGTAGAGAATCTCGTCTGCTTTGTTCTTCTGGGGTAACGGCAGGGCCCGGTATGCCGTAGGTGCTCAATAAGTTATTTGTCGAATGCGTGAAATGGCAGAACTGGCATTTTCACCCAGGCAGTCTGGCTCCAGTCCATGCTGTTAAATTAAAATGCCACCTCCTCCAGGAAGCCTTCTCTCCACCCTCCTCCCTATCAGATGCCCGTCCTGGGCTCTCACGGTGGCCTGTGTGTCCTCCGTCACAACCCTGACTGCCCTGTTTGCCTCCCCCGCGGGGCCGTGGGACCCCGTGGCCACCAGAGTCTCCCGAGCTACGTGGGGGGATTTTTCACCAAGCATTTGGAAGTCAAAGGAGCAAGGGGGCTTCCTGTGCCTGGAACTCACCAAAAACAAAGTTGTCGGGCCGGAAGATCTGGCCGAAGGGGCCAGAGCGGACAGAGTCCATGGTGCCCGGCTCCAGGTCCACCAGCACGGCTCTGGGAACATAATTTCCTCCTGCAGGGAAGCAGATGGAGGGCGGCTGGGGGTTGCGGGAGTGCCAGGAACCAGCATCCTGCCCCCTCCCAGCCTCCCCACCCCCACTTCCGCAGGTGCCCCCGGGCCCCTACCTGTGGCCTCGTTGTAGTACACGTTGATTCTCTCCAGCTGCAGGTCACTGTCTCCGTGGTATGTGCCGGTGGGGTCGATGCCGTGCTCATCACTGATCACCTCCCAAAACTAGAGGGATGGCGGGGGTGGAGGGGGGGGGCGGGGACGGGTTAGGGCAGAGGGCGGGGAAGCGGGCGGCCAGACCTGTCCCTGCCTCTCCGGGCCCACGACCTCCAACCGCCTTCCTAGCTGCCACCTGTCCCCCAGCAAGGCGAAGGGGGGACCTAGAGGCACGGTGGGGAGGGCAGGCATGAGGCAGCAAGAAGGGAGAGGTGGGGGCGGGGGCGGAGCCGAGTCACCACCTCGGCCGAGCCTGCCGGTGTCAGCTCGCCCAGGCTGCAGCGTGCGGGGAGGGGCAGGGTCCCTTTGTGCGCGTGGAGAGGACAGTGGGCCAGCTGTGCAGCCAGCTGTGGCCAGCGGACGGAAGGCTGGGCCCCACCCCCACAGGCCTCTTTGTTCCCAGCCTGGCCCTGCCCCCGCCCCCCCCCCTCCCCTAACCGTCCCCGGGGTGCTGGCCTCCCGGGGACCCCGTCCCTCCGAGAGGCCCCAGGTGGGGGAGCTCTGCGGAGCCCGTGGACCTGCTCGGCTCCTCTCGGCCGCCTCCGGGGCCCCAGCCCCCGCGCACCTTGGCTCCGATCTGGTTGCCGCACTGGCCGGCCTGCAGGTGCACGATTTCCCGCATGGCGCTGGTGCTGATGGTGGACGCGGCGGCGGCGCTGGCGCTGGGAGCTGCGGCGGCGGGACGGGAGGTGGACGCGGCGGCGGCGGCGGCGGCGGCGGCGGCGGCGGCGGCGGCGGCGAAGCAAGGTCCCTGCGCCCCCGGGGCGCCTCTATATGAGCGGGCGGGGCCCGCGTCACGGCCGGTCACCGGCCCGCCCCGCCCCCTGGTCCCGCCCCGGGACGGAGGGTGAGGGGGTGGAGGGATCTCCCTCCCCAGCGGCTGGGAGACCTCCGGGGGCCCAGGCTGGGGCACGCCGGGGCCCCGTGCGCCCCCGCCGCGGGCCGTGGGGTGAGGCCCCTCGAGCTCCACCTAAACATTTCCTCCCCCACCCGCTCCACCCGGCTCCCAGCCGGGCCTGGCGACCGGGGTCTTGCGGGGATGGGGCGGGGAAGGGAGAGCGCCGAGTAAATGAGCTGCGGATCGATCCCGTCACTCCCCCATCCTCCACCCCCCCACCCCCCCCCACCCCCCCGCCCCGGGCGGCCCTGCCTCAGTTTCTCATCCGTAGCCTGCCTCCTCCTTCCGTGTAGGTCTCCTTTGCCAGAACCCTTGCGACAACCGAGAGGACCCCTAGTGGGGCGAGCTGGGGGCTCCGGAGCTGCGGTCTGTTTTGGGGGGCGGGGGGCGGGCGGTTCCTGGAGGACTTGTCCTGGAGCCGCATAGTAAGTGACACCACGATTTTTCTTCCATGTTTGGCTGGGGATGCTTGTGGACGCTGATGGAGGTTGTGGGGGACAGTGCGCTCCCCCTGGACACCTCTGTTGGGCTTTGGGTCCTTGGCAGGTGCGGCCAGCTCCAGCCTTGCCTGGGGTTGAACCTCAAGGAGGAAGGTTTACAGCTAGATTATACATGGGATGGATAGATAGCCCCTGGGGCTGCCTTGCCGCCCTCCCCCCCCCCCCCCAATAGGCACCTCTCTTTGCCTTACCTTGGCATTTCTTGTTAGCTGAATGACCTTGCACGGTCACTTTGCTTGTCTTTGGCTGAATTTCCTTATCTGCAAGATGGGGCGGTCAATGCCTGCCCTCTAGGGCCATGGGGAGGGTCTGATGAGATGGCCCAGTTAACAAGCCAGGCCAGACTTTCTCTGCACAGAGTAAACAATACATTGTAGCTGTTGGTATTACAATTATTATCAGGGGCTGGACAATTCTTTCTGTGCTGACCCTCCAGCGGAGGCCAGACCCCTTGGGGCCACCTTCTGCTGACCTCTAGCTGTGCCACGGGCGGAAGCCTCCTCCTCACCTCCTCTGCATCCCCCGTGGCCTCCAGCTATTGGGGCGGGGGGGAATGGGGGTGGTTAGTCAGGTTGGCTACGTGGCTGGGACCTCACATTTGCCGTGGCTTCTGGTTTTGACCCGTGGTTCTCAACAGGGGGACACTTGGCCATGTCAGGTCCAGACAGGGGGTGTGTGTGGTCCTGCCATCTAGTGGTGAATGCTGCCAAACATTCTACAAGGCACAGTTTAATCCGCCCCCCCCCCCCCCCCCCAACGGCCTCAAGAATGATCTGGCACCAAATGGCAATAGGCCTGAGAAACCTTGTGTTATTAATTGGGGGAAAAAATGGAGACCCCCGAGCTCTCATTAGACACAATAGATTTCTGATGGGTTAGACAGCTGTTTTATGGTTTAAACCAGGGTGACACCCCCCCCCCATCTGTGGGTCACTTCCTCTTGCCTACCCCTCCCCCAAGTTTTGTATTTAAATGTGTGCAGGGCTCACAGTAGGTCAGATGATTATGAAGGCAGAATTTCTTAGGGGCGGTGTCGGTGGGATCCTGTAACCCAGGGGGTCTCAGCTGCGGTGCTGTGCTCCCCCAGGGGACGCTTCCCAATGTCTGGAGACATTTTTGCTTATCACGACCTGGGGGTGCTACTGGCATCCAGTGGGTGGAGCCCAGGGATGCCACCCAACACTCTACAATGCAAAGAATTATCCAAACTCCAAATGTCAATAACGCCAAAGTGGAGAAACCCTGATTTAGACTTTTGAGGTTATGACCCAGTGTGTCATCACTGACCCCTGAGACGTGGATTTCCACTGACCCATGTTAACATGTCTCGAAAACTCCGTGTTGGCGTTTTGTAATTTTTTCATATAGCAAGAGTCATAAACAATATTAAAATGGAAGTGGCCCTGCTGGGAGGGGCTGACTTGGGGCTCAGCCCCAGAAAAATGGATGCCCTGGGTCACTCCGCCAGGGCAGGGCTGATCTGGGTCATGGATTGAGCCCCAGAGAGCAGGGCGTCCTGCTGGGAAGTGTACCTGGGAAGGGACGGTCTCTAGAGACTATGGGCTCTATGGTGTCCTCTATGTGTGCATCAGGGCCTCCCTGGTGGTCCTCAGGAGAGCAGAGGGAGGGCAAGGGGGAAGAGAATGGAGAGTCGGGGTGGTCTTCCAGCCCCTGGGGTTGCTGGGACCTGGCTGGCAATGCCTGAGATGTGAAGAGGCCAGAGACGAAGAAAGCCTGCAGGGATGAAGGCAGAGGGGGTTGGGCTGATGTCACTTGTATCCCATGGCTGCCCCACCCTGGGAGGTGAAACGTGCCAGGCGCCCAGGCAAGCCGCCCCTCCCTGGTAGCATGCTTTCGCCTACCACCCAGAAAGCCATGGAGGCTCTCCCTGCGGGAATCCGAAGGCCAGATTTATGCTGGTGGTGCCGAGAGTCCAAGATCCGGATGTGGCCAGTGAACAGAGCCAGGGACAAGAAAAGGAGCTGGATGACGGGCTGTTAAGAGCCTGTGTTTTTTGTTTTTTGTTTTGTCTTCAGGAGCGGGTCTGCCCACGGAGCTGGGGGCAGCTGCGCAGGGTCTCAAGCCCCAGGAGTGGGTATGCAGAAGGGCTCCCCACTGTGGCTGCAGTTTCGCACCCATCTGCCTGCCCGGCCCTGGGCAGCCATAGTGTGAGGCAGGACATTCCATCTTGCCAGGTTCGTATGGACGTGGATTTCAGCCTCTAAAGAGGCTATTGGCTCTGCGCCCCCCGCCCCCACCCTGCCCCCGAAACCAGCACTGTAAGCAAGCTAGCTCTATGCTGTGAGCCACACGCCCGTGTTGGGAGACATGTAGGATGCCGAAGAGAGGGTTTCCCATGCAGTCTGGTGAGACCCTGTGGGGAAGCTCACAGTACCCCCACCTCTTGCGGGGGGTCACAGCCCCGATCGAAACCGGGTTGGCGTCATCGGGGAGCCCCGAAAGAGCAGAGGATGGGCTCCTGATTTTGCAACGGAAAACAGAAAGCAAAATCCCATTTTTTTAAAATTTTTTTTAACGTTTATTTATTTTTGAGACAGAGAGAGACAGAGCATGAATGGGGGAGGGTCAGAGAGAGAGGGAGACACAGAATCTGAAACAGGCTCCAGGCTCTGAGCTGTCAGCACAGAGCCCGACGCGGGGCTTGAACTCACGGACCGCGAGATCATGACCTGAGCCGAAGTCGGCGGCTTAACTGACTGAGCCACCCAGGCGCCCCAAAATCCCATTTTTAAACACCAGGTGAAGTTGCTACCTCGGAATGAGCGGCAAGCACAGGGAAGCGGCTGCTGGGCATTTCAGGAGAAATCAGGCAGCACTTGGGGAATACTCGTGAGGTGGGGGGCATTCCCAGAGACCCAGAACATTCCGCTCACTAAACGGACCACCCTTTCTGAGGTCTGCAAAACCCAGGAAAGGCCTGCCTTCTAATTGTGTGTGATCTGTCCACCGTGTGGGGGCCACACTGCCACCCCATCTGTGAGTCTCAAGGCATTGACACGCACCCCGACTCCCAGTCCACCTCGGGGCGGGGGTGGAGTCTGTTCTGCCTATTATTAATGATAATGGTGATAGTTTAGCCAGATCCTGTTCTAAGTGCTTTGAGTGTGTCAGCTCATTTGTGCTTTAGCTCGGGAAACCACAACCCTAGGAGGCAGATGCTGTTTATATGCCCATTTCACAGGTGGGGAAATGGAGGCCCTGGGAGGTTGAGGATTTCACACACAGTTGAGGCTGGGAATAAAGTCCATACATTCCGGTCCCGAGCCCCTGATCTTTTATCACTGTGGGAGGTGGTAGTTATTTTGTTACTTGGTCTTTAAAAAAAGGGGGGGAGGGGAAGGCTGTCAGTCGAATGGGCGTCTTTCAGGAGGAAAATGTTGCCGGTGTGACCGGTAGCTGGTGTGAGCCGTGTGACTGTCACGTGCTCCGTGGCCTGGCCTCTGTCTGTGCCATTGTGTCTGCCCACCATGCTCCCTGAGTGCTGTGGGCTGGCTCCGCTGTGCGAGATCTCATGCCACCACCCAAGTCTGTGCTCTCTTTGTCCCCTGGGTCATTGACTCCTTTCCGGAGGTTTCCCTTCTCCCCAGCTCCTCCTGTCACCCCTCCGCCCAGACCTTAGACCTCCACCTCCACTGGGCCCGAATTCCCTTCCCCCTGCCCCTGGCGGAGTCCAGCCCTGGGCATGAACCCAGCCTGGCACGGGCCCTCTCCAGCTGCAGAGAGGGGGAGACGGAGAGTTCTGGAAATTGCTGTTGCAGGACAGGGATGCTGAATGAGCCTTAAGAGAAGATAGGCCCTCCCCGTTCTAGCCCTCCCAAGTCCAGGGGCATACACCAGCTCTGTGGAAGCCGTGCCTGGCGCTGGTGGGGGTGGGGGACAACGGAGCATTCTCTGGCCTTGCCCGGTGGATGGCCCGCCTCCCACTAACACTCGCCGCCAGATACGCCTTGGAGTACATCCCCGAGGAGGCGTGCTCAGAATAGAAGGATTTTCTGGGAGACCGGTGGGGGAGGGGCGGAGGAGGGCTGACACCTGCTGACCTCAGATGGGGCTGGGGTGTGGCAGGGGCTGCTTCCTGGGTTCCCCTCAATGCCCGCCCGCTCGCCTGGCATCGAGGACATTCTCGGGGTGCCTGGTGCAGGTGTCGGCGATGTAGCTGCTCTCATAGTTGAAGGAAGCTGGGTTGGGCAGGGACCGTGCCGGGAAGCGGGGCCTTAAGAGACTTGTGGTCATCTTATGCCACCAAACACGAAGGTCCCCAGATGCTTGGAGACAACGGCCACATGGGGGCTCTTCGTGTGGGTTGGCAAGCCTACCTGCAGGCCCTGGACCCAGACCGCCTCTCCCAGGCTGGTCTGCGGGCCACACTGGAGTGGGGAGGGGTCACCACCGGGGGCAGGGGTGCAGCACTAGCGGGAGCTCCCCAAGCCTGTGTCTCAGACAATCTGCATTTCTCCCTGTCGTGGGGACAGGAGGGGCTGGGTTCCCACCAAGCCAGGCAGAAGGGCATCGCTTCCCGTGTCACCAAGAAGGAGGGTGGGCATCCCCCTATTTTATGTCAGACCTGGGCGGGAGTCCCACATCCGGAAGGGGCGGGACTTCCTGCTACACCAGGAGAAACGTGTGGGCTTCCTCCCAAATGTCAGAAAATGGGGGTGGGGGGGGGAACGACTTTCCTTTTCACCAAGATAAAGAGGCAGGATGTCCCCTCTATGTTTGAAAGAGGGAGGTTTCCCAGCTCCCCAGAAGAGGGGCAGCACCGCATCCTGCTTTATCCATATGAGCGGTGGGCTTCCCTGTGTGTTGGGGGGGACCGGGGCTGTGCTTCCTCTGTGCCTAAGGCACCGAGGCAGGCGTTCCCTCTCTTCTGTGTTAACAAAGGGTGAGCCTTACCATGTGGTTCCTCAAGGAGAGGGGTTCTGTGCCGTCGAGCAGCGCGATTTCCCATCTCGTTGGGAGCAGAGTTGGTAGCTGCCCCTGCCTTCGGCTTACGCTTTGCCAGAAAAAAGGGGGGAAGCTGGCCCGTGGCATGTCACCACTGCACGGGCGGAAAGTGGCCAGCCCCTCACCCTGAAGAGGCAGAGTCAGAAGCCCACGATGGTGAATGCTGAGTCCTCGATGGTGTAATGGGCCCCCCGGGGGTATTTGGTGGTAGTGTCTTCGCAGGAGAGGCCCTGCATGTAGGGTAAGAACAAACCGCTCTCGCTCGGCTCACTGGGGATGCTGACTGCCTGGGGCGGACAGTTGGCCTGACGCTGACTCTCCTTAGGCCTTCTGGCCAGTCTATCCTGCCTGCATCTCCACAGCCTGGACGTGGTGGCAGGGTGGGGAAGGCTGTGTAGGGAAGATGGTCTGGACAGAAGGCCAGAGGAGGACAGGGCTCCAGGGACCCATGCGTGTGTGGGGTCCTGTGCACAAAGTGGGTAAGGGGTTAGAATAATGAGGGGGCAAGGGTAAGGGGGTTCCTTTCTTTTCTTTTCTTAAAATGTTTTACTCATTCTTGAGAGAGAGAGAGTGCAAGTGGGGAAGGGGGGAAACAGAGGATCCAAAGCAGGCTCTGCAGTGACAGCAGAGAGCCCAATCCAGGGCTCGAACTCACAAACCATGAGATGGTGACCTGAGCTGAAGGCGGACGCTTAACCTACTGAGCCACCCAGGCGCTCCTGGCTGTGAATCTTCTTCTGTTTCTTTCTTGGTGAGCGTGAATCTCTGTCTTTGTAGGTATGGAACCATGTGTTTTTGGAAGTGTGTTTGTGTGTACGTGGGTGTTTTGGTATGTGCACCTGTGTGCTTGCGGATGTCAATGAAGGCAGACGTGTGCGTCTTGGTGCGTGCACGTATGCACCATGCATGTGTTGTGTGAATAGTGGTTGTGCGCGTGTGTGTGTGTGTGTGATTATGCGTGTGTTCATGGAAGTGTGGTGTGTGTGTGTGTGTTCGTGCCTATATCTATGGCTCTGTGTCTGAGCTGGGTGATATGGTGTGAATACTGTGTGTGAGCATGGCCTGGGGCCCCTCACCTGACACCACATCCTGAAGTCAGGCAGGGCAGGGGGGTCTCGTCTCAGGCTGTCAGGGCCACCCACCCTAAAGGCTTACTCCCAGGCCTGCCGCCCTCTCATCCTGTTGCCCACTGAAGTCTGGTGAAGCTAGGTAGTTGGAACCTAGCCTCCTACAGCCCCCAGCTCCCTTCCTGGGCTAAGAGGGCAAAGCTAGTGTCCCAACCTGCCCTCCTCTTCCCAGCAAAGGGGCTTTGGTCACCAGCTCTACCCACTGGGGAATTGTGGGCGGGGGGGGGGGGGGGCTGGCATATGTCAGCCACACATCTAGACTCCAGGCAAGCTCAGGCCATAGACGTACATCCACACACAGAGTCCGACATACACAATTACACAATACAACCACACAGTCTGACCCAGACACACAGATTCAGATACACACACACAGAAACACTGTGCGACAGTATACCCGCAACACATATAGGCCCATCTAGACCCAGACACACACCAGGCTACGCAAATACCATCAGATCCATCCCAACCCAGATTCACAGTCCCAGGCTCAATCAGAGAAGTCACGCACAATAAACACACCTCTCTAAGCCAATACAACACAACAACACAATAACACATGACACAGAGACCCGGAGACACGCATACATATCACAGAGTCAGATGCACCCAGATAAGCTCTACGCTCACACCTCAGCACAGATGTAGCCAGATGTAGAAACAGACTGACGTACACATGTATGTGACATGCACACGTGAACACATATACCTGGAATCGTACATTCACATGGATATAAGTACCTCACAGACCAATCTCAGATACACAGGCTCAGAGACTCACTTACAAATACACACAGCCAAACATACACAGAGATACACAGTACAGACTCTCTCCCTGCCATAGACACACAGATACACAACTCAAAAAGACACACAGTGAATAAAATCATACGAGAGACTGAAAAAAAAATTGTTGAAGGGGGAAAATAAAGTCATATGCAAGACTGACAAAAAAGAAAAAAAATGCACAGCCGGATGCTGTTCTGGGCACACAGACCCAGGATGACAGGTCATACTTGTAGAGAGTCCCTTTCTTCTCCATGCACACAGACACACATTGACCCAGTCACCCCAGAAATACACTGATGAAGACATGTGACCCAAGTACACGCCCAACGGCAGCCAGCCAGCCAACAGTCCAAGGACCCTTGGATAAAGACAGGTAGATAGACCCCTCCACAGATCTTTGGGTGTCGTGATTGGGGGGGTGCTCAAGGCTGGTGGGGAGGGGGCTCACCCAGCAGCAGACAGAATATGTCCAAAGCCACCAACATCCTGGAGGCCCAGATGTGCAGCAGGAGGTGGGGCAAGAGTGTCCTGCATGGGTCCCCAGACCAGGCACTGGTTCCAGATCACGAGCTGGGGCAAGGCCAAAATGGTATGTGGTAAATTCATCAACTGCGGGGCGACAGGGTGGGCACACCCATCTGGACTGGAATTAGTGTCCTGTGAGCTGGACGGGGCCACAGAGGGGAGAGACGGGCCTGGACAGTGAATACCACTCTGGCAGGGGTGGGATCCCATTGCAGGCAGGTACTTAGATGGCCAAAGGGTTGGGGCCTTCCAGAGGAAGGGCAGGGCTGGGGAAACGGAGACCTCCCTAGCTCCAGTAGCAAGGAGCCCCTCCCCCCCCATCCCACACCAGAAACTTGGTGGCTTTGGGGTAGGGCCTTGATAGTGTGTGTGTGTGGGGGGGGGGGGGGCCTGGAAGAAGGAAGGGTGGAACAAAAGGGGCGGGGCCTAAAGGAATTAGACAAAGTGACCAGAGGCCCCGTAGGCCACAGAGGGCCCGAGGAAGTCAGACTAGGGATGGGGATGGTTTGAAGGCTTGGCCTGAGACGGGGACGCAGAGTTCCTGAAAGGTGGAACCAGGAAAGGGGAGAGGACTTTAGATAGGAAACAGAAGGACGGGGCCTGGGAAGAGGGTGGTTCTGGACTAAGAGAGGTACCAAAGTAAGTGGGGTAGGCGAGTGGGCAGAGGGCCTGGAGGCTGATGGCTGGGAAGTGGGCAGAATCTGGTGAGAATGACCCGAGGTGGACAAGACCGAGGGGGGTGTCGGGCGGGGGGGGGGGGTAAGCAGGGCCTGGAAGTCAAGAGCTGGGGGAAGTGGGCGGGGCCTGGGGAGAATGACAGAGAAGTGGGCGGAATGGGGAGGCTGATGGCTGGGCAACTGGGCGGAGCCCAGGGAGAATGACGGAGTAGTAGGCGGGACTTGGGGCGAGGGTTGGGGGGATGTCTGGGAAGTGGGTGGGATTGGGGAGTGGGACTAGGCCTGGGAGGGGGATGGGAGGATGTGGGCGGGACTCGGAGTGGGAATAGGTGGGGCTCGGGTGGCTGACGGCAGGGGGAAGTGGGCGGGGCCTGGGGATAATGACAAATAAGTGGGCGGGGCTAGAGAATGGTCAGGGCTTGGGAGAAGGGTCAGACCTGGAAGGGGCCGACCCACCTTTCTTAGGGTCAAAGTCACGTCGGCGATGGCTGGTAATTCTCTCGCACCAGCGGCCTCTGCCCTGGACATTCCAGAATTTGGACGAGTCTTTGGTGGTCATTTTCTGGCCGAGAGCCAGGCGGGGGGGGCGAACACCCCTCCCTCTGCGCTATCGATCGCCCCGCCCTGCCGAACACCCTAGACGCGTCTCATTGGTCGGCCGCGGACCAATGGGAATCCGCCTCTCGGCTCACTGGGTCTTCCGAGGTACCGCGGGCAGCGCCAGGCAGGGGCGCGGGGCTAGGTCGTTGGAGCCGGGAGGTTGAGGGTCTTCCGTCCCACTGCAGCTTCCCGGCTCTGTTTCCGGGCTCAAGGCCTGACTGATCGGGCTCCGGCCGCCCGTCTCCCCGCTGCCCCGTCGCCACGCCCCTTCCTCACCCGCCTTTGCATTGAGACCAAAGACCTAGAAGCACCTTCTCTCTACCCTCAGGTAGACCGCCCCCCTACGCCCACTCGCTTTGCAGCCGGGGTTGAGGCTCCTGATCCACCAGGGGTCGCCCGCGGCCTACATTGGGTGCCGCTGCCAAGGAGAGGGACCTACAGATTCCTCAAGGAAGTGAAAGACAGGTCCCCGGGAGAGCCTGGGTCCCTACTTAGGAGGGGAGTGGATCTTGGGCGATTTGAAGGATGGGCCTGGGTTCCTTTGGGTTTGTTCCCTTGTACTTTGCGTCTTTGTTCCAAGTGTCTTGCGTGTCTCTCCAGGTCAACTTGCGCCAGTGTGTGACTTATGTGCCTCCGGTGGTCTCTGGGGGTCTGATACTGTGTGTCTCTGATTGCATATCCCAGGGGGTTTGAGTCTCTTTGACGCTGTTTATGTGTTAGTGGGTATGTGTATAGATTTGATGCCTGCTCTTGTGTATCTACGATTATGTGTCCAGGTATGTGTCTCAATGTGTGTGTGTGTGTGTGTGTGTGTGTGTGTGTGTGTGTGTGTGTGTGTCTTGTTTTGTGTGATTGTGTATGACTTGAATGGAGGTGTCTGTGGTACCCCTTTGTCTATCTGCTTTGTGGCTGCCTCCCTGAGCAAGTTGGAGAGTCCCTTCCAGGTGGTGGCTCTCCTGGGACTTCCTTCCTGGGGCAGTTGGGCTTGCTTCCCAGCAGAATGATCTGGCTTCTCATGCCAGGCCCCTCTGAGGGGTCCTGGGGGCTGGCCCTGGTCTGCCTGGGCCTTCCCCATCCCTGTGTCCTTCTACTGCCCTTAGCAGGGAAACACCATTTCCTGCCCTTGATGTCATTGGTGCTAAATTTTCCCTTCTTCAGCTCAGGCTACTGGTTTCTTTCTACGTGTGTGCACACCTGACCACAATTCCGTGCTTAACATAAAAACAAAACAAAACAAAACAAAGCAAAACAGTAGCACATGGAAAATGCAGGTGGGCGAAAGCATATACAGTGAAAGAGCCACATTTGCTCACCGCAGATTCCTCTGTTGTTTTTTTTTTATATATATATATATATACCTTCTAGAAATGTGCTGTGCAACTATATCTCCGCTCTAAAGCAAAACACGTATTTCAGTACAAGGCATCCTGCAGCTTACTTAGTTTTCCTAGCCCCTAGAGATCTCTCTCGAGCCCCCAGGAGGTGACTCAACCTCGTGCACAGCTTGATTACCAAATTGATTCTATGAAGACTAATCTGTCCATTTCTTTTTCAACGGCTGCTTTGGCCATTTGCAATCCCAGCGCTTTTGCAACAGACATTCCTGCCTGTCTGCCTCTCTGTTCAGATGTCCACACTAGGTTTTGGACCCTGGTGGTATGTTCACGAGGAGAACCAGACTGTCAGCCCCACTGGTAACAATGATGGCTAACTGCATAGAGCACCTTATATGCCAGGCCGGGCGCTGTTCTGGCTCCCAGTCCTGGACAATAATCTTACGAGGTGGTCACTGGTGGTAGCCACACTTCCCAGATGGGAAAACCGAGGCACAGAGAGGGGAAGGAATTTGGTCAAGATCATGCAACTAGCAAGAGGCACAGCTGGGCTTAGAAGCTGAGCAGTTTGGATCGTGTGCTAGTGCTGTTTCTCAAGCAGGGACATAGCTGTGCATATACGGGACCCCCTTCCCCCCATACCCTTTCCTCATTCCTAAGTGTACAACGTCACATGGGAAACACACGATTCTGGAGTAGCTGGTCATGCACTCCAACTCCACAAAGCTGAATTGCTTTGCACGACCATGCCTTGCAGTGCTGACACAACACCACAGGTACACACGCTCACGTATGGGGCCCTATGTTTTTCCGTCCTATCTAGGGCTACGGAGACCCGAACCTAGCTTTTCCAGAGACTTGGCTAACTTGTGTAACACGAGTCCCCCTTCTGTGTCTCTTTCCTCCTTCAACACATGTTAACGTTGCCGTGGCTCAAGACCAACTCTCTTTGATTTGATTTCTCCCTTTTTTCTCCTTCTTGTTTACCACCCCCCCCCCCCCCATTTGCTTGCTCTCTCCCTCGTGTACTTGCTCAGCAGACATCACTAACAGTCTCTGTTACGCTTTGCCTCTGCCCTAGGGGAGACAGAGGATCCAGGCCAGCTAGAAGTTGACACAGGCTGGGGGGAGGGCCACCTGCAGGGGCTGGGGAGCAGTGTAGAACCCAGAGATCAGGAACTGAATTTTGCTAAGAAAAATCAAGGCATACCTCCTGGGGTATGCCTGTTCACTGGGCTCCCTAGGGGGAAGGCATGGTACTCCTCCCTCCAACTACTTCCTGCCCAGCGCCCCCCCCCCCCCCCAACGCTGTGATGATAAGGGTGAGGAGTCAGGTCCTACCCCTAAAGGCAAGGAAAACCGGGCCCACGCTCGCCTTGGGGAGACAGCTGAACGCAGAGGTGCTACTCCAGTGAACGTGGGATGCCAGCAGGGTGATGGTGAGAGCCTCACGGTGGGCAGGGCTGCCTGGCTCAGATGTCCCGACCACAGCAGCGCGTCATGGCACTCCCTGGCTGTGGCCTGATCCTTCCCCGGTCTGCTGGGCTTTGTTTCCTCTCCTTGGGGGGTAGTGTATAGGACTCTTCCAAGTCCCTTGGTGCAGGGAGGAGTTCAGAACAGTCATCGTGAGTCACTGAGGCTCATCGACTTCAATGTTTTGTTGGAGTCTTGGTTTCTGCATCTACATATCGGGGCTGACGTTGTACTGGGGCTGTAAGAGATTCAGTGATCATATATGCCAGCCCACCTTTTTTTTTTTTTTTTTAATTTTTTTTTTAACGTTTATTTATTTTTTTTTTGAGACAGAGAGAGACAGAGCATGAACGGGGGAGGGTCAGAGAGAGGGAGACACAGAATCTGAAACAGGCTCCAGGCTCTGAGCCGTCAGCACAGAGCCCGATGCAGGGCTCGAACTCACAGACTGAGAGATCATGACCTGAGCCGAAGCCGGACGCTTAACCGACTGAGCCACCCAGGCGCCCCTATGCCAGCCCACCTTTATTGAGCATTTACTCTGTGCCTGGCACTGCTCACGGCAAGCTCTCAACCAGCCTTTGAGACCTACTTTTATTCCCTTCAACATATAGGAAAAATGAGGCTCAGGGAGGTGAAGCAGGCTGCCTGAGATCACACAGCAAGAACTTTGAGAGCTGAAATTCCAAACTCAAGAGCAGAGATAGCAACTTTTTTTTTTTTTTTTTCCTGAAATGGACCAGAGAGAGTAAATGTCTTGGGCTTTGTGGGCCAGTCTCTGTCGCAACTGCTCAGCTCTGCTGTAGTATTGAAAACACGGTCATAGGCAACCCTCAAATGAATGGGCGTGGCCACATGCCAACAGAACTTTATTTGTGGAAACTCACATTTGACTTTCATGTAATTTGCACATATGCCATGAAATAATTCTTCTTTCGACTTTCCCCGGCCACTCAAAACCGGAAAAAAATGGAACGAAAATTTTGTAGCTCGTGGACTGTGGTTTCTTGACCTCTAGAGCCTGTGTGGGTAACTGTCATGCTAGACTTCACTTGTTCATTCATTCATTCATTCAGTGAATATTATGGAGGCTTGCCATTTTCTGGGCACTGGAGGGAGAAGGGTCACAAAGCAGATGAAATGCTTCTCTTCAGGAGATAACAATTTTGTAGGCAAAACCAGCAAGGAAATAAAGAAATAAGAATATTTCAGATGGTGGAAATGCTCTCAAGGAAACTCAGCAGGGGCAGTGTCACCCGGGACCCCAGGGGGGGGACACTTTCATGCAGGTCATCGGAGAAGGTGATGCTTGTGGTCCCCCAAATACCATTGTTGTCAGCGGAGGCAATCCTTGGCTGTGGGCCTACTGTGGGGGTAGGACTTAATAATAAACAGACTGGCCCAAGGGGCCCCCGGTGGCTCAGTTGGTTGAGCTTCTGCCTCTTGATTTCAGCCCAGGTCTTGTTCTCACTACATGGGGCTCTGCGCTGACGATGTGGAACCTGCTTGGGATTCTCTCTCTCCCTCCCCCACTCGTGTGCCCTCTCTCAAAATAAATAAAAAAACATTAAAAAAAAATCTTTTGGTTTTTATTTATTTTGAGAGAGAGAGAGAGAGAGAGAGAGAGAGAGAGAGAGAGAGAGAGGCTGTGAATGGGGAAGGGGCAGAGAGAGAGAGAGGGACACAGAATCCGGAGCAGGCTCCAGGCTCTGAGCTGTCAGCACAGAGCCTGATGCAGGGCTTGAACCCAGGAGCCGTGAGATCATGACCTGAGCCGAAGACGGATGCTCAACCGACTGAGCCACCCAGGCGCCCCAACATTTAAAAAAAAAACCTTAAAAAACGAAACAAAACCAGACTGGCCCATGGCCTGTGAGCTTCTTGGCTGAGTGATGCCATCAGAAGGGGGCCCTTTGGCCTCGGTATCTGTGTATCTTCCTTCCTGGTTGGTCAGGTTCCTAGGAGATGGGCCTTTTACTGTCGCATCTTCCCAGTCCTGGGTGCTGAGTGGGGGTGGTGAGGGCTGCGGTGGGGACATTTCAGCTCCTGCATTCAGGGGCACCGGTGTACTTAACGCTCTGGTGTCCAGGGTGACTCTTGGACCTTAGCTGCCACCCATCACACTCTCTTTCGGAGCCCTGGAGGGTGGGGTGGCCGCCAACCACCGTGCCTTGGGGGATGGTGATGGCGGCATTGTGCCAGAGAGATCATTTTGGCTCCCCAGCCTGCTGGCTGACAATTTTGGCTTAGTTTTCGAAAACAACTGCTCTAGCTGTGACCGCGCTGGGGTTTCGGGAAAAAGCACAGTGTACCCGGTGCTGGGCTCATCATCTCTGCCCAGAGTGACGCTGGAACGGAAAGTGAGCGTCAAGAAGGTGTCCCCTGCCTGCCGGTCTGGGGAAAGAACATTCCGGCGGCAAGTGCCCGGTATGATGCAGTGGCCTGGAGGGCTCATCCCCACCGAGACTCCTCAGAGACTCCAGAGTTTACGCTCCCAGAGCGTCAGCAGGTCTAGCTTGTGGTGCTATAATTTGCATAACTAACAAATCCCCAGGTGCTGCTGCTGGTTCGGGTATCACACCTTATAAACCACTCATACCGGAAGCACTTAGCACCTGTGCACCAACAACGGCCAGTGTCATCATTGTTTTCTTCCCCTAATTCCCCAGGGAGGCCCAATACAACAAGACAGAAGGCAGGGGCGTGCCATCGTATACTTAACTCAGTTGAACCAGCATAACCCCCCTTCCCACCCCCTGCATTTCCTGGCTGCCCAAGCAGGGCCGAGATCAGGTGTCCTGCGGGCCCTCCCAGTTCCCACAGGGAAAGTGAGGCCTGCAGAGGGTCAGAGGATTGGCGTGGCCACCCGGGCCGGGCCGGTCAGGGCAGAGCAGGGCTTTTGTAGGAGCTCAGGACTTTTCCAGGGCCGCCCGTCTCTTAATGAACGGTGGCTTCCTCTTTTGGGGCCGAGTTTTGGCCCCTGCTCCGCTCCTCCTCCCGCCTCCGCCTCCGCCTCCGCCTCTACCAGGGACAGCGAATGGGAAATTTGAGTTTCCTCTGCTTTAGCCAGGGCTGGCTCTTCCCTACAAGGGGGATTTCTCTACCTGGACTCTCCAGCCTTCTGCCTGCGGGGTCCAGAGGGGGCCCCTGCCGGGAAGCGCCCAGGTGGGTGGGTGGGGGCAAGATGGGGAAGGCCCAAGGCTCCCCGGGAAGGTGAGGGAGGGTTGTGGGGGGGGGGGGGAGGGCTGGCTGTCCTCTGACCCCTCCGCAGATATGCTGGATTTAGGGGAGCGCTGCGGGGCGAGGGCCTAGGGAGTGGCAAGAAGGAAGGGAAAGAGACAGAGACTGGGAAACAGAAAATCAGAGAGGCAGAGGCCTAGAGAGACAGGGGGAGTCACGGGGAGACAGAAGCAGACGCACGGAAATAATGAGGCCGAGAGACGGAAAGATCCCGCGCGACCTCCTACGGAGACAGTGGTCAGATAAAGAGCGAGCGAGAGGGGCACAGGGAAAAGAGGCGGTGCAGAGGTACAAAGAGACACCCAGAGAGACAGAGAGGCGGAGAGAGATCGCCGGGAGGCACGGGAGACAAGTAGGGACGAAGAGGAAACGGCGGGCTGGCCCTCGGAGGGCGAGAAAGGAGAAGGAGAGTGGAGATTCAGAGAAGAGAAAGTTAGGGAAACTTCGCACGGAAGGCCGAGGGGGGCGGGACGCCGGGATCCCCACCCGCCCCGCCCCGGAAAACGCGGCTTCCGGAGGGTCGCTATAAAGCGCGGCGCCCCGGGCCCGGCTGCAGCCGCTCGCCGCCGGCCATGTGCCCCCGCGCCGACGCCGTCCCGGACCCCGAGGCCCAGCGGCCGCCCGCGCCCCCCGGCCCCGCCTGCCGCCCGCTGCCCTGGGCCCTCAGCGTCGCGCTGCTGCTGCTGCTGCTCGCCGGCACCTGCGCCGCCTGCTGGCTCAGCGCCTGGGTCGCGCCCGCGGCCTCCGCGGCGCCCGGCCCCAGCCTCCCCCGCGTCCCCGAGCAGCCGCCCGACGCCCGCGCCCGCCTCCCCGACTCTCCGCAGGTGAGATGCGCCCCAGCCCCGGGGCCCCCGAGCGCACCCCTTGCTTCCGCAGGACTTCGCGGGGGCCCCTCCCGGCGGCACCCCGTCTGCATCCCGGGCCCCGGACCCCGAGGGCTAGTCACCTCGAACCGCTGAGGGGACTCAGGCTCTTTCTCAGCTCCCGGAGGACCTCGGTTTTTCTCCCGCACCCTTGGGGTATCCCCCTGTCCCTCCCCAGGGGGCCCCCGGAGGGTTCCTCTCCTCTTTACTGAACCACGAGGTTCTGCCCGGGCAGACCCCAGGGCTTGGGGCCAGCTTGAGCCACCAGCCTGGGGTGTGCGTGTGCGCTCCTGCTGAACGTTTGGAGCCCGCGGCGGGGCGAGGGCGGGGGGCTCAAGGCCTGCGCGGACCCCGGGGACCCCCCTCCCCCGCTCTCCCGGGACTGCGGCAGCGGGAGGGGGGGGCCTGCATCCCACTTTCCGCCTTTCCTCTTCGCAGGCCGTGTTCGCGCAGCTGGTGGCCCAAGATGGTGAGTGTCCTGCGTCATTCCCTTGGGGGGGGGGGCGTGGGGGCCGGGGGTGGCCAGGAGGCTGAGGAACCCTCGGGAGAGGGAGGCCTCCACTCCCCCCATCTGGCCCTCTTCCCCCCACTCTCTAAGAGCTGTCCCCTCACCTCTTTGAACCTTCTCTGTCTTTCTGACCTTCCCATGACCCTCTCTGGGTGCCACTTTTCTTCTTCTGACCTCCAAATGTGCCTACCTCAGACGCCCGCACCCCCACCCCTGCCGTGGCACCTGTGGCTTGATCCCACAGACCCCAGCCTGCTCTTGTCTCTCCCACTGGGTTCCCCGAGGTCCTGACTTTCCTCTCCTTCTCCCCCAGTTCCCTTTGCTGCTTCTGGAGACCTCCTTCTAACCTCTTTCCCCTTCCAGACGCTTCCTCCCTATTCTTCCCTCCCTCCCCCTTCCCCTTCCCCTCCCCCTCCCCCTTTCAGACTCTCCTCCCCACCCTTCCCCTCTGTCTTCTCCCGCTTCCTGAGACCCTCCCCCCACCACCTCTCCCTCCACCTCCTCCCTCTCTGAGGCGCCTCCCCCTGCCCCTCAGATCCCCCCCTGCCCTCCCTGGCCAAACCCCTTCCTTCCCTTACCAGCCTCACCTCCCTCTGGGAACCTCTTCCTTCCAAGACCTCCCCAGCGCCCCTCCCCAGGCCTGCACCTCTGCCCCCCAGCAGTGCTCAGCCAACCTCCCCTCTTCTTCCTCCCTCCTTCAGTACAGCTGACTGAAGGGCCCCTGCGCTGGTACAGCGACCCAGCCCTGGCAGGGGTGTTCCTGGGGCCCGGCCTGAGCTACGACCAGCACTCGCGGGAGCTGATGGTGGCGGAGCCTGGCGTCTACTATGTTTTCTTGCACCTGAAGCTGCAGCGGGTGGTATCCAGCTTCGGCTCGGGCTCTGTCTCCGTTGCCCTGCACCTGCAGCCCCTGGGCGCTGGGGCTGCGGCCCTGGCCCTGACCTTGGACCTGCCGCCTCCATCCTCCAAAGCCCCGGACTCGGCCTCTGGTTTCCGAAGCAGCCTGCTGCACCTGGGCCCAGGCCAGCGCCTGGGCGTTCACCTGCGCGCAGAGGCGGGGGCACACCCTGCCTGGCAGCTTGCGCAGGGCGCCACGATCTTGGGCCTCTTCCGAGTGGCCACCAAAGTCCCTGCTGGACTCTCCCTGCCGCCATGGCCCATTGACACTGGGCCCGGGTACCCCCCGCCGGACAGAGAATGAATGCTGCCTTCTTTCACCGGGGCTCTTGGTGACGCCCGGCCACTCTACCTCACCCGGCTTGGCAGGGGTCCCCGCTGCTGACCCCCTCCTCGAGGACTCTCCAATGGGACTCTCTCCCACTCCTGCCTCAAGTCGAACTTTTGGTATTTATTCTGAGCCTGAGCTCAACGGCGTACTTTATATTAGTCCACTGTATTAATCCATTCAATGTATATTTATTGAACATCTTCTATATGCCAGGCCCTGTGCAGGGCTGGAGACAGAGCAGCAAACAACAGGAAAAAACAACTATTTATGTCAATATGTGAGAAATAAAGACTCATCCACAGCCCTGCTGCGGCTTTCGAGGGGCTGGTCTTTGGGGGTCCGTGTGACTACGCCGTGTGACCTTCACGCATGGAGTTTGTTTTGAGCATCTCCTGTGTCGTCAGGCACTGTTTGAGATGTTGGGGACGCGGCCCTGAGCAGGCCAGATAGCCCAGCTTTTGCCAAGCTGGCCGTCAGGTATGCCCGCTTGACCCTGTTAACCATGACGGCGTGCGACCCCGTATGACCAGACCACGTGGGGGGCATGAGGTGGGGCGTGGCACGGGGTTAAACAATACTTACAAACTTAATGACTACGAAATATTGAGGCTTTGTTGCATGCCAGGCAGCATGAGTTACCTTCTATGAGACCTAACTATCCTATACTTTAGGGATTTCTTTCCCATCTTATTATTATTTGGGCTCCTGAAGTCACCTACTTCTTGTATCTGGCGGAGGTGTCGTGGAACGCCATTCTGCAGGACCTGGCTTGCCGACTGTGTTCCGTGACCTCACGCTGGTAACTTAAAATCAGCCAAGAGGCATCTGCCTGCAAATGCTTCAGGTCGGCTTCATGTGTTGTGTGTGGATCATCCGTTTAAGACAGCGATGGAGAAAATGATGTTAAACATGTAGATTATGCTTAAAAGCGTGTCCTGTCTTGGGCTGTTGCGTTGTGAATAGCACACGGAAAATTGAGGAAGTCTTGTGTTTTCGGACCATTTATCGGATTTAGCAAAGATGTTGCTCAACATGACTGGCAAGCCAGTGAGCGTGGACATCTTTGTCATCCCAGGCCATCTGCATCTTTAAAGGAACAGGATCAACCAATATTCAGTTGTCACTTGGAATCCCGGGTGGCTCTGGGGACAGGAGTGGGAAAAATCAAGGGAGGTCATCTGTCAGAATTGACTATGGAGTTTGCAATGAAAAGTATTTTATATATGTATTTTGCAGATTCTGTGCTGCACATTTTTGCCAACAAAGTTGATAATAAATGCACATAGTCATTGCCCCCCCTCTGGAGAGCTGGTTGTTAGGCATTTGCTAGCACACCAGTGTCTCCGGGCCAGGCCAGCTCCCCCAGCCCCATAACGTCCCCACCACGTAGGTCTGCCTGCTGGTCAACACAAACCAGCTGGATCTCAGCGTGTTTTTTATTTTTTTTAATTTCTTATTTTTTTTTTTAATGTTTTTATTTTTGAGAGAGAGACAGAGCGAGCAAGCTGGGGAAGGGCAGAGAGGGAGACACAATCCGAAGCAGGCTCCTGGCTCTGAGCTGTCAGCACAGAGCCCATTGCGGGGCTTGAACCCACCAACCGTGAGATCATGACCTGAGCTGAAGTCCCACGCTTAACTGACAGAGCCACCCAGGCACCCCTGAATCGTGGCTTCTTATGCAGGACGGAAGAGGCTGGGGTGGGCAGAGAAGTCCCCACAGAGCAGATGACCTGGAGGGGCCTTAGGAGGAGGTAAGGGAATGAGGGAAGCAGAGTTGGGAGAGTGGCCTGCACTGGCCAGACGGGGGTTGTGGGATGGGCAGTGAGGCTGCGGGTGTGGAGGCGAATGCCGTTTGCCTGACCCACTTCTACCCGTCCTCAAAGAGTCCCTCCTGAGTGGGCAGAACTGGCATTGAGCTGACACCTGTGAATGTCCCCCCCTCCCCCCATATTGGCAATGAAATTATGAAACGAATTGGTTGTTCTGCGAAAAGGAAGCAAGTGCAAAATGACCTCTAAAGGCCCGAGGAGCTGTTAAGACGGGAGAAAAAGGTCTGCCAGTCCAGCTCCATGAGAAACGGTTTATTAAGGGGGCTTACAGGCAGAAGGCCGTTTGGAGTGGCTTTGGAAACCCCCACCTCCTGTCAGACCTGCTGGAGGCTGGGAGTCCATAGTGGGGGGGGGGGGGGGCACTCAGGAGGAGCATGCTTGAGTCATGCACCAGAGCCGATCAAGGACCTCCCATACTCAAGGGTGTGGTTAAATAAAAGGGAAAGACTGTGTGTGTGTGGTGCCGCACTTCACAGTGATCATTGTGGCCGTTTGTCCAAGATCGCTTTAGTCTGGGTCACACGCTGGCAAATGCCTGTTACCGCCTGCCCCCATTGCTAGATGCTTCCTCTGGACTTCCGCCCTTGCCGTCCAAAACCTTGCCCTTGGTGCACCTCCAGGGTTGTTGGGGGAAGGGCGCTTCCCAGAACCCTTGGTCCAGGGGCCAGCTTCCGGCTACCCTGGAAGCCCGGTTGTTGCCTATTTTGAGTAGCACCCGGTGACGCCAGTCCTCTGGGGCAGCTGATTGGGCCGGAGTGGACACATGACTCGAGCTGGGCCAATCACGTCCCCTGCACAGGAACAGGGGCAGGCCTGGCTCTACCGAGGGTATTGATCAGGAGTCACAGAAGCGTGGAGGGAGCCACGTGCAGACACAGAAAGGGGGAAGGAAGATGTATGGGGATTCGCAGATGAGACCAAAGAGCCCTAGAGAGACAGAGGAGCTACCTAGGTTCCCTACTTGTCTCTTCCAGGTGATGTGGGGAAACCCTAGTGGCGTTCGTTTCCTGGGGCTGCTCCAACAAAGTGCCATAAACTGGGTGGCTTAAAGCACCAGATAATTACTGTCTGCCAGTCCTGGAGGCCAGAAGTCCGAATTCGAGGTGTTGGCAAGGCCATGCTCTCTCCAACAGCCCTGCCTCTTCCAGCTTCTGGTGGGTGCTGGCCCTCCTTGGCGTTCCTTTCCTGGCTACCGACGTTACTCTCATCTCTGCCTCCATTGTGGCATGACTGGTTCCCTTCTGTGTGTCTCGTGTTTCTCTTCTGTTTGTATAAGGACACTGCTCTTGCTGGAGGGAGAGCGTCCAACTTCCTACTTCAGTATAACCTCATCTTAATTTAACTGGTAATATCTGCAAAGACCCTATATCCAAATAAGGTCACACTCTCACGTTCCAGAAAGGACATGAACACCCCACATCCCACCCCACCCCACCCCGTGGCGGCGGGGGTGGGGGGGGGGCGACATTATTCAACCCAGTACATTTAGTATCTACCCTTAGCAGCCATGAGAAACTTGGGTGCCCTCCCATGAATTTCCTTCTGGGGTGGGTTCTGTTCCTTGCTGCTCGAGGATGCAGGCCTTCAAGGTTGTTGGTGCCTTTCTTGGTAGTTTTGGGGTCTGAGAGTCTGTCCTACTTCCTGGGTTATTTGGGTCTGGGCGTGTCCCACGACAAGGATACTTAGGCCGCATAATGTGGTAGGATGTTACCAATACCCAAGGTATACAGATGGAATTCGACAACAGTAACAGTAATTACAGCTGACATTTATTCATGCTTACTGTTCCCAGGCACTAATTGCTTTGCAAAGACTCCAGCAGAAAGCTGCTATTTTATTTTAATTCTCATTTTACAGGCAAAGAAACGAAGGCCGGGGGAGGTTAGCCCAAGATCAGACAGCTAATAACAGAGTGGTTGACAGTGTGAGTTGTAGAACCAGGCTTCCTGGAGCCCTAGTCACTTCCAAGTGACCTCATAGAATACAGAAAAGTTGGGGTCGAATAGTGCCCCCCCCCATTCATATGTGGAAGCCCTACCTGCTCAGGACCTCAGAATGTGACTGTATTTGGAGATAGGGTCTTTACAGAGGTAATTGTGTTGAAAGGAGGTCATTAGGCTTGGCCCTAATCCAGTATGACTGGCATCCTTGTAAAAAGGGGAAATTTGGAGATAGACACACACACACACACACACACACACACACACACACACGGAGAATGCCATGTGATGGTGAGGAGGCACATCAATAAACCAAGGCCTGGGACAGACCCCTGCCTTGCAGCCTCAGAGAGAACCAGTCCTGACCACACTTTGATTTTGGACTTTTGGTCTCCGGAACCGTGAGAGAATAAATGTTTTGTTTAAGACACCCACTTTGTGCTACTTTGTTGTGATAGCCCTAGCCAACTGATACAGATGGTTACAGGATTCCTTGCCTTTAAGAGACACTTAATGCACAGTGCCAGGCTCTTGATAAGCACTCGATACATTTCACACCAACTCACACATGGAATTCTACAGTGACATATGGGTGTGTGACAAAGAAACAATGGAATGCCTGAGTGGCTCAGTCCATTGTGTCCAACTCTTGATTTCGGCTCAGGTCATGAGCTCATGGTTCATGAAATAGACCCCTTCATCGGGCTCTGTGCTGACAGTGTGGAGCCTGCTTGGGATTCTCTCTCTCTATCCCTCCTCTGCTAGTGCTCTCTCATCTCTCTCTCTCTTTCAAAAATAAATAAACTTAAAAAGAAAACAAGAACAAAGGAGAGGGGGTACAATGGCACATCTGTGATGTCATAAAGACACCCTTGCCAAGATAGGGGTTATAAAGTTACAAAGGCAATTCTAGAAAGATGTGGTGTTGCAAAGACAACCACAGAGGGGCGCCTGGGTGGCTCAGTCAGGGCTCCCGTCTTGATGATCTCTTGGTTGGTTGTGCAATCTAGCCCCATGTTGGGCTCTGTGTTGAGTGTGGAGCCTGCTTAATAATCTCCCTCTGCTGCTCCCCTGCTCTCTCTCTCTCTCTCTCTCTCAAAAAATAAAATAAAAACAAAAATAAAAAAGCCTAAAAAAAAAAAAAAAAAAAAAAAAAAAAAGACGACCATGGATTCATAGTCTTGCATCCACAACTCTAAAATCCCCAAACAGAAAAATCTTCATAAACGCCTTCAGCAGCCCAAATGGACTGAACTCATGTGAATGTGTTTATGATTTTTACTTATTCCTTAGCTCAAATATTCCTATAATAGGGATGTTAGTATGCTTGATTAATGGGTGCTGTTCCAGAAGCCTGTGGTGTGTGGTGGTAATATATGTATAATATATACTGTATGAGTCCCCTTTAATATGAGGTCATATATGGTACGAGTCTGCTTTATTACTCACACAAAACCACTGCTGATTCTTCTGGCCACCAAATCTGTGGAGGCTTTTCCTGACACCAATAAGCAATTCTCAGCCACCAGCAAGGAGTCATCAGAGTCCCCTTCCCCCACCCCCCGGAGTCACCTCATAGAACAAAGATGCTGCTAGTCTTTTATTTTAGGAACTTACTAGAGTTTACAAGCCCTGTGTTGGGGGTGAGGTCAGATATATAGAGATAGATATCTAGATATCTGTCTATATCTCTACCTATCTATCTATTACCGGTGTAAATACTGGATTCCAAAACATTTGACTTCTAGGGTTTGGGATCAGGGATTGTGGAGTTGTATGAGAGAGTGGGATGTAAATCCAGACCCTTCACAAGAGGTGGGACGTACAAAGTGGTGATGGCCCACCCACACCATCCCAGGGGCAGGACCCTTTGGAGGGGGGTTTCCTGGCTGAGGGTTCTCAGACTTTTCAAGTGCAGTTTCCAACCTCTCTGCAAAGAGTCAAGGCTCTTCTCATCTCTCTCTTGCTTCCCTCAGTCTCTGACTCAGTCTGCCAGGAAACCTCTGCTACCCAGGATGGGTGTGGGTCTGAAGACACTGAGCGGAGACCCTGCACCCTCCCATCTCCCCACCAGCAGCGTTGTGGGATGAATTTGCAGTGATGGAAGCTGAGTGGAAAGCCTGAAGCCTTGCAGCAGCTTCCCGTGTGTGTGTGTGTGTGTGTGTGTGCGTGTGCTGGGAGCAGTATGGTGAGGAAGGAGCAGAGATGGGTCACAGAGCATTTTTGAAAATGATGTTCAGAATACTTAACGCGAGAGCTACCCTGTTAACAATATCGGAAGTGCACAACACTTCCCCTTGTCAGCTACAGGCATAACATTGTACAGGGGAAGTCTAGAACGTCTTCGTCTTGCATTACAGACCCTCTGCCCCCACTGAATGTGAACAATTACCCGGTTGCCCCTGGGGTCAGATTTCTACGAATCTGACGACTTTAGATACCACATACCAAGAAAATCTTCGGTATTTGTCTTACAGTCTGTGTCTGTCTTACTTCACTTAGTATAATGTCTTCCAGGTTCATCTGTGTTGCTGCAAGGGGCAGGGTTTCCTTTTCTTTTTAAAAAATTGTTAACTTTTTTTTTTTTTTGAGAGACAGAGCACAAGCATGGAGGGGCAGAGAGAGAGGGAGACACAGAATCCGAAGCAGACTCCGGGCCCCGAGCTGTCAGTTCAGCGCAGAGCCCGACACGGGGCTTGTACCCACAAACGATGAGATCATGACCTGAGCCCAAGTCAGATGCTCAGCCAGCAGAGCCACCCAGGTGCCCCTCCTTCTCTTTTAGGGCTGAGTGGTATCCCATGATATGGCTACACCACATTTTCATTATCTGTCAGGAGTCATTTAGGTTGTTCCCAGATCTTGGCCGTTGTGAATGATGCTTCAGTGAACATGAGAGTGTAGATATTTCTTGGGGAATCCTGATTTCAACTCTCTTGGATATATACCAGGAAGTGGAATTGCTGGGTCATACAGAGTGTGCATTTTTAGACTCACACAGAGCTGAGTTCAAGCCCTCATTCTGCCAGTGCTAGCTAAGCTGTGCACCCTTGTGCAAGTGCATTGACCTCTCTGTGCCTAGTGTGTCTTCAACTGTAAAATTGGAAAACATTTTGTGTCTCATGGGCATTTGGGAGTATCCAGTCAGCGAATGGGTTTAATAGCATAGTGCCTTGTACTTCACTCAAAATATGGGAGCTATTATCAGTTGGGTCACAGAGAGACGATATCAAAGGTCCCAGGTGCATCAGGCAAAGAGAAGGTTTGGGGAAGTGAGTTCCAGGTGGGCAGGGCAGCATATACAAAAGCCAGAGGTAGGAGAGTGACCACAACGGTGTGAAACGGGGGGAAGGGATTAGACCATACCAGCTCGAGGATGCCAGCCAGTTTTACCCTGAGCATAATGGAGTGTTAGGAATACAAGAGGTCAGATTAGCTTTTTGACTAGATGTCTGTGGCAGGGATGTCAAATTACAATGAAAAGCAGAGAGTAGAGGCAAGGAGGCCCATGGGATTACTCGGCCGAGAGAAAGCAGGAGGTTTGGGATGGAGTGTTAGGTCTGAAGATGGAGAGGGAGTGTGTGCATATAAGAGAGAGACAGAAAGGAACAGGAGTTGCCAAAGCTTTGAATATGGGCGAGAGGGAGGAGGAAGAGAAGCCAAGACTTGTGGCTCGTGCAACTAAGAGGTATTTAGGGATTTGGGGACCCTGGAAACTCATAGGTCACTTTGGGATGAATGGAATTTCCACGTGCCTCTGAGGTGGCCATGTGGGAATATTAAGTTGGTTCTGCGGCTATGCAAGCTCTTTGCCTAGGATGGAGATTTAAGAGTTGTTGGTATATTTATATAAAGGATGTTTGGGGCAAGGATGAGATGTCTTAGAATAACAAGTGAAGAGGTAACAGAAAAGAGGGTCTCAGATCAAGCACTGAGGAACTTCAATATGTAATGGTTCAGTAGGTGGTCAGACGTGCACAAAAGCCTGCGAGAGGAGCAGCCAGACAAGAAAGAGGAAAGTCAAGATCCCAAGGAATGTGCTTCAAAGGAGGAAGCTGTGCTCAAAGATATCTGATAGTGCAAAGAGTCCGTTAAGATGAGAACCAAAAATATCCTCCAGAGTTTGAATCATCAAAATCATGAGTGGTTAACTCTTCTCAGGGGCATAAATGAATGAATCAAGTTGCATCAGAGTGGCTTGAGAAATTAGTGACAAGCTAAGACTTTGAGATGGCCTCTACAGGCAACTTCTTTTAAAGAAGTAAGTATTTGGGGCGCCTGGGTGGCTCAGTCGGTTAAGTGCCTGACTTTAGCTCAGGTCATGATCTCACGGTTTGTGGGTTTGAGCCCCGCGTCGGGCTCTGTGCTGACAGCTCAGAGCCTGGAGCCTGCTTCGGATTCTGCGTCTCCTTCTCTCTCTGCCCCTCCCCTGCTCATGTTCTGTCTCTCTCTGTCTCAAAAGTAAATAAACATTAAAAAATTTAAAGGAGTAAGTATTTGGAGCTCACTTTGGCAGCATAGACACTAAAACTGGAAGGATACAGAGAAGACTGGCATGCAACCTGCGTAAGGGTGATGTGCAAATTCGAGAAGCATTCCATAACAGAAGAAAGAGTATTTGGGAATAATTTCAGATTTCAAGAAAAGTTACATGAATAAAAAGGGTAGAAAGAACAACCACATACCCTTCATCCAGATGCATCCGTTGTTAACATTTTGTCCCATTTTCTTCACCATTCGCTCCCCCCCCGGCCCCTATACAAGAATATAAACTGGAAGTATTTATTTAAGATGAGTCAGACAAGAACAAGATTATTAAGAAACAAACCCAGAGGAAACCAAAACCCCAAAGGCTGGGGCAGTTCTAGGAAATTCCAAATGTGGTGTGAGTGGATTCAAGAAATAGGAGGAAGTTTTGGGGTATTTATCAAGGTGATTACTTAGAAAGAAACACAAGAGGGTGAGGGGATTGGACAAAATGGAGGAAGAGGAGTGGGAGATAGAGGTTTCCAGTTATGGAATGAATAAATTGTGGGGATGAAAAGCACAGCATAAAGAATATTGTCAATGTTGTTGTGATAGCATTGCATGCTGACAGGTGGTGGCTGCACTTGTGCTGAGCAAAGTGTAAGACACAGACTTATTGCATCACTATGTTGTGCATCTGAAACTAGTGTAACATTGGGTGTCAACTATACTCAAGAAAGAGAAAGAGAAAAAGAAAGGAGAAAGAAAGAAGGAAGGAAGGAAGGAAGGAAGGAAGGAGAAAGAAAGAAAGAGAAAGAAAGAGAAAGAAAGAAAGAAAGAAGAAAGGAAGGAAGGAAAGAAGGAAGGAAAGAAGGAAGAAGAAAGAAAGAAAGGAAGGAAGAAAGGAAAGAAAGAAGGAAGAAGAAAGAAAGAGAAAGAAAGAAGAAAGGAAGGAAGGAAAGAAAGAAGGAAAGAAGGAAGGAAAGAAGGAAGAAGAAAGAAAGGAAGGAAGGAAGGAGGGAAAGAAGGAAGGAAAGCATGAATAGAAAGAAAGAAAGAAAGAAGGAATAAAGGAAGGAAAGAAGGAAGGAAAGAAGGAAGAAGAAAGAAAGGAAGGAAGGAAGAAGAAAGAAAGAAGAAGAAAGGAAGGAAAGAAAGAGGAAGAAGGAAAGAAAGAAAGAAAAAGAGAAAGAAAGAAAGAAAGAAGGAAGGGAGGAAGAAAGAAGAAGAAAGGAAGGAAAGAGAGAAAGAAGGAAAGAAGGAAGAAAGGAAGAAGAAAGAAGGAAGAAAGGAAGGAAGGAAAGAGAAAGAAAGAAGGAAAGAAGGAAAGAAAGAAAGAAGGAAAGAAGGAAAGAAAGAAAGAAGGAAAGAAAGAAAGAAGGATGGGAGGAAGAAAGAAGAAGGAAGGAAGGAAGAAAGGAAGAAGAAAGAAGAAGAAAGGAAGGAAGGAAAGAGAAAGAAAGAAGGAAAGAAGGAAAGAAGGAAAGAAAGAAAGAAAGAAAGACACACATGGAAACTAGCTGGGTTAGCCCTACGTTCTCTTCTGATCCACATACTGAGCAAACCCAATGATATAATTTATCCTTAGGCTACATCAGTGGATGTAACTTATGACTCCTCTCCTGAGTCAAGTTATAGCAAATAGAACAGGCAGGAGAATTGGGTTTTTTTAAGTTTATTTATTTATTTTTAAGTAGTCTCTATTCCCAACGCAGGACTCAAAACTTATGACACCCTGAGATCAAGAGTTGCAATGCTCCGCTGTCTGAGACCACAGGTGCCCCAGGAGAATTGTAATTTTCAAACTCAAAGCTGAACAGACAACTAAGAATCACGGGGCATGAGACCAAAAAAATCAACGCTATGAGAGACATACCCCGAACTCCACATCAGCAGAAAAGAACCAACACCTAAAAATTCAGAGCTAAGAGAACAAACAAAAGACTCCAGAATTAGTCTAAATCATTTCCCTAGAAAGGCTTTAGCAAATTTTTGATTTGATATTTAAATACATGACTAATAAAATCTATAAGAACACTCCCTCAGATCGAGTAAAACCCTCCATTATCAATCTTTCAGGGAGATATTAAAGCTTAAAGATTACACATTGTTGCTGATTAAAGTTAGGCTGTTAAGACTTACCAGAGTGAGATGGGACAACACCTTTTCATTCGCTCATTTATTTACTCAGCAAATATTTACTGGAGGTTTTTAATCTGTCAGCATATTTCTAGGTACTGGGGACACAGGGTAAGGAAGAGAGGCTGGGGTTCTGCTTATATTCTAGATCAGGGGTTGGCAGCCCATCACCTGTTTCTGCAAGTGAAGCCTTATTGGAACACGGCCATGAATGAACATTTGTTTATGTATCGTGAATAGTTGCTCTCATGGCCCAGCAGTGGAGTTGAGCAGCTGTGACGGAGGCCATATAGCCCATGAAACCTAAAATATTTATTGTCTGGACCTTTACAGAAAATACTGCTCATCTCCCTTCTAAATAACCCCTAAGTATAATAATTCAAGATGGTACAAATGCTGTATTAGTCAGAGTTCTGCAGAGAAACAGAACCCATGGGAGAAGCACGTATGTGTAGAGAGATTTATTTTGAGGAGATGGCTCACACAACTCAGGTGCCCCCCTGAAGGCATTCTTGGGGCAGAATTCCTTCTACCTGTGGGGAACTTCAGTCTTTTTCCCTGAAGGACATCAACTAATTGGATGAGGCCCAACTACATTACAGGGGGCAATATGCTTTGTTCAAAATCTGCTACTAATTTAAATATGAGTCATCTAAAAGAATACCTTCACAGCAAAATTTAGACTGATGTGTGGCCAAATATCTGGGGACTGTGGCTTAGCCAAGTTGACATACAAAATTAACCATTACAAATGTTGTGAAAGAAATATGTGGGAGATGTTCTAGATAATGGGGGGGTCTATTTTTTAAATTTTTATTTATTTATTTTGAGAGGCAGAGAGTGTGGACAGGAGAGGGGCAGAGAGAAGGAGAGAGAGAATCCCAAGCAGGCTCCGTGCTGTCAGTGCAGAGCCCAACGCCGGGCTTGATCCCATGAGCCGTGAGATTATGACCTGAACTGACCGAGTGTCAGACACTTAACCAACTGAGCACCCCAGGCACCCCTGGTGGGGGCGTGTCTATTTTTAAGTGGTGGTCATGGATATCTTCTCTTAGAAGGTAGCACATGTGGTGAAATTTGAATGCTAACAAAAATCCAGCCCCAAGGACATCTGGGAGGAAGACATTCCAGACAGAGGACACAGCAGGTGCAAAAGGCCCTGAGGTGGGAACAGTCCAGGTGTGTTTGCGCCCCAGGGAGGACCAGTGTGGTTGGAGGGGAGTAGTGAGGCAGACAGTGGTAGGGAATGAGGTTAGAGAAGTTATGAAGGCCTCCCGTGCACATTTGGGGATTGGACATTTTTCTGTCTTCAGGATAAAGTCAGTGGAAGATTTTAAGCTATGATTGTGGTGTAGAAATTAGAAGGAGGAACGTGACTGGGAAGCTGGCAGAGGCCTCTAGGGTTGGCTTGGGCGAGGATGGGAATTGTGGAGCTGGATAGAAGTGGAGAAGCGTAGGCTGCACTGACTGGGATTTGGTGCTATTTCAGTGACCTCAAGTGGCTTTCTATTAATCACTACCCAAAACCCCCAGCTATTCACAATGACTCATCAGATCCTGCCCAATGTGCTCCTGTTACCTCCCGCATCTCACCGTCCACCTGCCCCCTCTGTTCCCGCCACAGTGGGCTTCCTAGCTGTTCCTGCGCACGTCAGGCACAGTCCTGCCTCAGGGCCTTTGCTCTGGCTGTTCCTTCTGCCTGGAAGTCTCCTCTCCCAGGTCTTCCCATGTAGATTCTTGGTCACCATTCAGTGCTCAGATCCAAAGCCATCTCCTTACCTGACATTCCATTAAAAAGAGCACCTCTGGCCAATTCACTTTTTATCATTGACCCTGTTTTATTTTGTTATCCAACACGGCATAATAAATCCCCCAAAGTTAGTGGCACAAAACAATAACCATTTTATTACACTCCTGGCTTCAGTGAGTCAGCAGTCATGGCAGGGTGTAGTGGAAATGACTTATTTTCCTGTCTACAGTGCCTATGGCTCAACTGGGAAGATTCAAATGGTTGGAGATGACTTAAATATCCGTGAGTTGGTTATTAAGAATCCTCTGGATGCTTGTCAAAGTTCATTCGGGACTCTCAAACCATGCACATACCCTCGTCTTTCCTTAAAATTTTTTAATGTTTATTTCTGAGAGAGAGAGAGAGAGAGAGAGCAAGAGAGAGAGAGAGAGAGAGATCGGGGGAGAGGCAGAGAGAGAGAGGGAGACACAGAATCCAAAGCAGGCTCTAGGCTCTGAGCTGTCGGCACAGTCTGACACGGGACCCTGAATCCACCAACCGTGAGATCATGACCTGAGCCCAAGTTGGTTGATTAACCACCTGAGCCACCAAGGCACCCCTACACTTGTCCTTTCTATGTGGCTTGGGCTTCTCGCAGCATGGCAGGCTCACATGATGGCTGGATTCCAAGAGGCAGGGAGTGCAGAAATGGAGGCTGCCAGGACAATTCAACACTATACCTGAGAGTCACTTGTGTCATCTGCCATTCTTTCCTTAGAGCCCACCCAAATTTAAGGAGGTAGAGAAAATGACTTTGGAGGTGCAAGTTCCAACTGCATAAAGGCCCATTGGAATGGGAGATGTTAGAACACTCATCTTTGGAAGACACCATCTGCCACACCACTCTGATGGCTTATTAGGAGGATTTAATAAAATGATGCAACTTTAGCAACCAGAGAGAAGGCTTCTTGTTTCGGGAAATGGTAGAGTCCGGTATGTAGGATGAGGTGCAGATGACAGAGACCCAGCTTTGATTTGCCAAAGTGTGAGCTCCAAGATAGCAAAAGTTTGAAATTTACTGATGAATCCCAGGTATTGAGAACAGTGCCCGATACATTAGGCAATCAGCAAACATGGGTGGGTAAGGAGGAAACGTACAAAATTGAGCATTTCAGGGCACCGCCATGGGGGAAAAGCAAAAAGGAGGCTCTCAGCACTTGGTTGGGCTTCATAGGATCCATAGAAGTCTTACAATCTTAAGAATGCCCCCCAAGAGGGAAGAGGAATTGTGCAGTGGGTACATCCTAGGGAAGGTCTGAGAGCCTCAGAATCCCTAGTAGTGCTGACTGGTGAAGCCATCTCCCTCCTGCAGCCAATCAGCAAAGACTGAAAGACACGAGCCATTCTTCAAATCTGAAGACAGCAATGCAAGGCTTCAAGGAACACGAAAAATCAAGAAAATGAGACACTGCCAACGAAACACAATGTTTCAGTAATTAACCCAAAGAAACTTAAATATGATGAGGGGGATGTAAGAGGGTAGAGTTATTTTATGTGGTTGAAATTAAGCTGTAATCAGCTTTAAAAAGACTGTTTTGACTATGGGGTGTTTTACATAAGCCTCATGTCCACAGAACAAAAACCGACAGTAGATACAAAAAAGATAAAGAGAAAAGAATCAAAGCATATGGCTATGGAAAATCATCAAATCAAAAAGGAGGGCAGCAAGAAAGGACGAAAGAAACAAAGGAGTTACAAACATCCAGAAAACAATTGATAAGATGGCAATAGGATGTCCTTACCTACCAGGAGTTACTTTAACTGTGAGTGGATTAAATTCTCCAATCAAAAGACATAGAGTGGAAGGGCACTGAGGTGGCTCAGTCGGTCAAGCATTTGAATCTTGATTTTGGCTCATGTCAGGGTACATTGAGCCCTGTGTTAGGGTCTGCACTGAGCATGGAGTCTACTTGAGATTCTCTCTCTCTTTCTCTGCCCCCTCCCCTGCTTGCACGGTTTCTCTCTCTCCATCTCAAAAAAAAAAAAAAAAAACAAAACAAAAAAAAACACAAAAAAACCCCCAAAAAACATTGAGTGGATGAATGGATTTAAAAAAAAGCCCAAGACACAACTATATGTTGCCTACAGGAGGCACACATCAGCCTTAAGAACATGAAAAGGCTCAAAGTGAAGGGATAGAGGAAGACATTCCATACTAATGGAAGCCAAAAGACAGCAGGGGCAACTACACTTTTATCAGACAAAATAGACTTTAAATAAAACCTGTAACAAGAGACAAGTTCATTATATAACGATAAAGGAGTCACTTCATCAAGAGGATATAACATATATGTACCTCCAGCACTGGAGCACAAGGATATGTTATGCAAACATCAGAAAATCTGAAGGGAGACATAAACAGTCATGTAATAATAATAGACGACTTTAATACCCCACTTCAATGGTGGGTAGATTAGCCAGGCAAAAAACCCAATAAGGAAACATTGGACTTGAACTGTACTTTAGGCTGAACAGACCTAACAGGATAGAGGACATTTCATCCAACTCCAGCTGAATATACATCTTTTGGTACACATGGGACACTCCTTGGGATAGATTATATGTTAGGCTACAAAACAAATTTAAGAAGATTGGAACCAAATCAACTATCTTCTCTAACCACAGTGATATGAAACCAGAAATCAGTAACAGGAAAGAAAGGGAAACATTCGTGAATATGTGGAAATTAATCAATACACTCCTGAACAATCAGTGGGGCAAAGAAGAAATCGAAAGGGAAATTAAAACACATCACAGAGCCAATGAAGATGGGAATATTATATACCCAAACTTATGGAATGTAGCAAAGCAGTTGGATAAGTTAGAAGAAATAGGAGAAATGGATAAGTTAGAAGAAATTCCTAGAAATCTACAACCTGCTGAGATTAAATCATGAAGAAATAGAAAATCTGAACAGACAAATGACTAGTAAGGAAATTTAACCAATAATCAAAAGTCCCCCAACAAACGAAAGTCCAGGACCAGATGGCTTAACTGGTTAATTCTTCCATACACTTAGACAAAAATTAGTATCAGTCTCCCTCAAACTCTTCCAAATAACAAAAGAGGGGAGAACTCTCCCAAATTCATTTTATGAGGCCAGTATTTCCTGGATACTAAAGCTGGACAAGGACATAACAAGTGATCAAAAGAGTACAGTACTGGCATTAAAGCAGACACAAATCAGTGGAACACAATAGAGAACCCATAAATAGACCTGCACATATGGGCAATTAATTTATGACAAATGAAGCAAGAGTATACGATGGGAAAATAACCATCTTTTCAACAACTGATTTTGGGACAACTGGGTGGCCGTGTGCGAAGGAACGAAACTAGACCCCTATCTTACACCACACACACAAATTAACTCAAAATGGCTTAAAGACTTGAATGTAAGACCTGAAACCATAAAACCTCTAGAAGAAAACAGTAAGTTCCTTGACATAGATCTTGGTGATGATTTTTTGGAACCAACTTCAAAAGCAAAGACAACAAAAACAAACATGAACAAACACGACCAAGCCAAACCAAAAAACTTCTCTGCACAGCAAAGGAAACCATCAACCAAGTGAAATGGCAACCCACTGAATGGAAGAAAATATTTGCAAGCCATTTATCTGATAAAGAGTTAGTCTTCAAAATATATAAGGGACTCACACAACCCTATAGCAAACAAACAAACAAACAAACAAACAAACAAACAACAACCACAGCAACAACAAAAACAAATAATCCAAAGAAAAAATGGGCAAAGGACCCAAGTAAACTTTTCCAAAGAAGAGATACAAATGGCCAACAGGTACATGAAAAGGTGCTCAACATCACTCAGCATCAGGGAAATGGAAATCAAAACCATAATAGATGTTACTTCATACCTGGTAGAAAGGCTTTTATCAAAAGAACTCCCAAAATAACAATTGTTGGCAAGGAAGCGGAGAAAAGGGAACCCATAGGCACTGTTGGTGGGAATGTAAATTGGTGCAGCCATTGTGGTAAATGATATAGGGTTTCTCAAAAAAATAAAAAATAGAACTACTTTATGATCCAGCAATCTCACTTCCGGGTATGTATCTGAAGAAAACAAAATCAGTGCCTTGAAGAGATATTGGCACTCTCGTGTTAATTGTAGCATTACTCACAATAGGCAAGATGTGGAAATCACCTAAGTGTTCACTGTTAGATGTGTGGATAAAGAAAATGTGTTACATCAACAACTCAGGCAACAACAGATGTTGGCAAGGATGCGGAGAAAGAGGATCTCTTTTGCACTGTTGGTGGAAATGCAACCTGGTGCAGCCACTCTAGGAAATAGTCTGGAGGTTCCTCAAAATATTAAAAATAGAACTACCCTACAACCCAGCAATTGCACTACTAGGTATTTATCCAAGGGATACATGTATGCTATTTCGAAGGGACACATGCACCCCAATGTTTATAGCAGCACTGTCAACAATAGCCAAAGTATGGAGAGAGCCCAAATGTCCATCGACGGATGAATGGATAAAGAAGATATGGTGTATATACACAATGGAGCATTACTCGGCAATCAAAAAGAATGAAAGCTTGCCATTTGCAACTACGTGGATGGAACTAGAGGGTATTATGCTAAGCAAAATTAGTCAGAGAAAGACAAATATCATAGGACTTCACTCACGAGGACTTTAAGATACAAAACAGATGAACATAGGGAAAGGGTAGCAAAAATAATATAAAAACAGGGAGGAGGACAAAACACAAGAGACTCTTAAATATGGAGAACAAACAGAGGGTTACTGGAGGGGTTGTGGAAGGGGAGATGGGCTAAATGGGTAAGGGGCATTAAGGAATCTACTCCTGAAATCATTGTTGCACTAGATGCTAACTAATTAGATGTAAATTTAAAAAAATAAATAAATAAAAATAAAAAATAAAATAGAAACTATTAAAAAAAGAAAATGTGTTATATATATACTTCTTTTATTATAAATAGAATGCTATTATATATGGAATTATATATTATGATATGTATGTTGTATATATTATTTATATATGATATATAAATGGATATATTTATAAATATATAAATATATATCATTTAATGAAATATGTGATTAATATGTTAATATGTATGAATTATATAATTAAAGATTAATTAGTATTGATAAATGGATATTAATGTTATGTTGATAATATATTGATATTATATACATATATATTTTTCTTTTTAAAAATATAATTTATTGTCAAGTTAGCTATCATACACTATATACAGTGCGCTCTTGGTTTTGGGGGTAGATTCCTGTGATTCATCGCTTACATACAACACCCAGTGCTCATCACAACAAGTGCCCTCCTCAATGCCCATCACCCATTCCCTCTCCCCCACCCCCCCATCAACCCTCAGTTTGTTCTCTGTATTTAAGAGTGCCTTATGGGTTTGCCTCCCTCTCTGTTTGAAACTATTTTTTTCCCCTTCCCTTCCCCCATGGTCTTCTGTTAAGTTTCTCAAATTCCACATATGGGTGAAAACATATGATATCTGTCTTTCTCTGACCGACTTATTTCACTTAGCATTAATACCCTCCAGTTCCATCCATGTTGTTGTAAATGCCCAGATTTCATTCTTTCTCATTGCCAAGTAGTATTCCATTGTATATATAAACCACATCTTCTTTATCTGTTCGTCAGTGGATGGACATTTGGGCTCTTTCCATAATTTGGCTATTGTTGAAAGAGCTGCTATAAACATTGAGGTACAAGTGCCCCTATGAATCAGCACTCCTGTGTCCTTTGGATAAATTCCTAGTAGTACAATTGCTGGGTTGTAGGGTAGTTCTATTTTTAATTTTTTGAGGAAACTCCATACTGTTTTCCAGAGCGGCTGCACCAGTTTGTATGCCCACCAACAGTGCAAGAGGGTTCCCCTTTCTCCTCATCCTCAATAACATCTGTTATTTCCTGAGTTGTTAATTTTAGCCACTCTGGCCAGTGTGAGGTGGTATCTCAATGTGGTTTTGATTTGTATTTCCCTGATGAGGAGTGACGTTGAGCATCTTTTCATGTGTCTGTTGGCCATCTGGATGTCTTCTTTGGAAAAGTGTCTATTCATGTCCTCTGGCCATTTCTTCACTGGATTATTTGGTTTTCAGGTGTTGAGTTTGGTAAGTTCTTTATAGATTTTGGATACTAACCCTTTACCCAATATGTCATTTGCAAATATCTTCTTCTGTTCTGTCAGTTGCCTTTTAGTTTTGTTGATTGTTTCCTTTGCTGTGCAGAAGCTTTTTATCTTCATGAGGTCCCAATAGTTCATTTTTGCTTTTATTTCTCTTGCCTTTGGAGACGTGTCAAGTAAGAAGTTGCTGTGGCTGAGGTCGAAGAGGTTGTTACCTGTTTTCTCCTGAAGGATTTTGATGGTTTCCTGTTAATGTTTATTTACTTTTGAGGTGGGGGGAGGGACAGAGAGAGAGAGGGAGACAGAATCTGAAGCAGGCTCTACGCTCTGAGCTGTCAGCACAGAGCCAGATGTGGGGCTCAAGCGCATGAACCGTGAGATCATGATCTGAGTCGAATTCAGATGCTTAACCAACTGAGCCACTCAGGCGCTCCTATATTTTTATATATTAGTATTGTTGAGCCATAAAGCAGTAGAAATCCTGCCATTTACTACAATGTGCATGAACCTGAAGTAAAATAAACCAGACAAAGACAAATACTGTATGATATTACTTATAAGTAGAATCAGGAAAAGAAAGGTCAAATTTATAGTAACAGAGTAGGACCATGGTTACCAGGGTCTGGAGGGTGGAGAAAATGGGGGGATATTGGCCAAAGGGTACAAACTTTCTCTTATAAGATGAACAAATTCGGACTCCTGGGTGGCTCAGTGGGTTAAGCGTATGATTCTTGGTTTTAGCTCAGGTCATGATCTCATGGCTTGTGAGTTTGAGCCCTGCATCAGGCTCTGCACTGATGGTATAGAACCTGCTTGGGGTTATGTCTCTCTCTCTTTGCCCCTCGTCCCCTCAAAATAAATAAACTTGAAAAGAAGGATGAACAAGTTCTGTGGATCTGATGTACAGCACGGTAACTATACTTTATTGTATAATTGAAATTTGTTGAGAGTAAATTTTAAGCCTTCTCACCACACATCACAAAAAGGTAACTACGTATAATGACTTTATTGTTAACTGACTTTATGGTGGTAATCCTTTCACAATGTATAGTTATGTCAACTCATCATGTTTTACACTTTATTTTATTTTTATATATTTTATATTTTTGAGAGAGAGAGAGAGAGAGAGAGCGAGCGCCAGTGGGGAAGGGGCAGAGAGAGAGGGAGACACAGAACCCGAAGCAGGCTCCAGGTTCTGAGCTGTCAGTACAGAGCCGGATGCGGGGCTCAAACTCACACAAACTGTGAGATCATGACCTGAGCGGAAGTCAGATGCTCAACTGACTGAGCCACCCAAGCACCCCATGTTGTACACTTTAAATATATGCAATTGTATTTATCAGTTATACCTCAATAAAGCTGGGGGTGGGGGTGGTGAGTCGCTTTAAACAAAGTTACTCATTTGGACATTAGGCATTTCATGCTGCCTGCCTCCATTTCTGCTTCCCTCCCTAAAAAGGTGATTAGGAATGTGGGGGATGGAGTGAGGTTTGAATATCCTCGTGGCAATGGGGCACAGGTGGCCCTTAGTTAATACATTTGGTATGCCTTTCATCTAGAATATTTCCTGCAACCATTCTCTCTTGTATGATGTTTGCTTCTTGGTTCTTTGTGCTATCTATAGCACGATGCACTTGACTTGTTTTTGCCATGGAAAATATCAGAATTATAAATATTTTTAGTTGTATAGGTAAAAAGCCATATTTTGGTACTTAAAAATTTCTGGTCAGAAGTATTTGCATGCTGCATACTGTTTATTGTATCTTATGAAATGGAAACTTGATGTTAATTCCTGATCTCAGAATCATGTACTTGGATGTGATCACAGGCACTGATTCTACAGAAACGATCACTTAAACTGTTATTTGGGATTATCTAAACTTGTTTAAAAGGAAAGAAAGGAGTCAGCCGCTATTTTGGAGATTACCCTGATGATGAATTTTACTTTTTGAATTTTTTCTTATTTGGGGGGAAAAAAGAGTTTCAGAATATGCTGCTATTGATAACTACTCACAAACCCATTTATGATCAAAGATGTAGCAGAAAACAATTTTTTTTTTTGTTCTGGTCAGCATTGTCTGTCTAGGTAAATATATTGATTTCCAATATAATGACATTTAAAAAATGTAAATCATTGTAAATATAAATGTAAATAATTTGTGAAATGTAAATAAATGTAAAATAATTTATTCTTTTAAGATACATGCTCCCCTTAATGACATTCAAAAGAAGTCAGATGTGAGGGATGTGTACTGATGCAGAGACAAGGTATGAAGTTCCTGTAATCCACATCATGTCTGTTTCAATGGGGCTTTGAGAACCAACTGAAACCATATCATTTTCCGTCATAAGGGCAAGCAAAACTATAAAGAAGGCAACTAAATCTTGGTCCAGAAACAGATAACTACCAGGGCACTTGGGTGGTTCTTCAGCTCATGGTTTCGGTTCAGGTCATGATCTAAGGGTTCATGAGGGCGAGCCCCACGTAGGGCTCTGTGCTGACATTGGGGAGTCTGCTTGGGATTCTCTCTCTCTCTCTCTCTCTCTCTCTCTCTCTCTCCGCCCCTCCCCTGATCATGCACGGGCGTTCTCCCTGTCTGTCTTAAAGTCAATAAATAAACATTAAAAAGGTAAAGAAAAGGATAACTACCCACTGACAGCCCCCTCCATCCCAAACCTCAGGACTCTTCTTTCCTTGGGACCACATAAAGGGCGATTGTGGTACTCTCCTAAAAAATATATATATATATATGTGTGTGTGTGTTGAGTAAATACATGTGCTGAATCTTGGCTGTGCCTTGTGGGGAGGGAGAGGCTGGAAAGGAGCAAGGGGGCCGAGGAGAGAGCGGACCGGGGCACAGACCTGTGAGTGACGGGGTCACTTCGGAATTGGATTCTCTAGACCCAGCTGCCCCAGCAGGTACCACTTGGATCACAGAACAACCACCCCAACAAACCCTTTTTTAATTCCTGACTCTTACAATTTTAAGCAAAATAAAGCCAGTACTTTTTTGGGGCAGCTTGCTGCCCCATTCCCGCCAAAACGGTGGTGATGGGGTATCATTCTGATTCTAGCAACAAAGCAGCTGAGGCTAGCACTTGAAGTAATTTACCTAAGGAGGGGGGCTTAGGGCTTGTACCCAGACAGTTGAATTTCCAGGCTTATTATTGTGCTTACCCCAAACCTAGACTAATGGTTCTCAACTGGGGATGACTCTGCCCGCCCCCCCCTCCCCAGCCCCCTGCCAGGGACACCAGGCAATGTCTACAGGTATGTATGGTTATCACATGGTGGGGGGGAAACTCCTGGCATCAGGTGGGTGTGGGCAGGGATGCTGCTCAACACCTCGAAGTGCCCAGGATGCCCCCACCATGGAGAACCACCCAGCACCAAGTGTCAATAGCACTGAGTCTGGGAAAGCCTTCTCTAGACCTCAGAGTCTGGTTATTCTGCTTACGAGATGCTCTGTATCACGCACTGGCTGCGTGCAGGTCTGGAGTAAAGATCCCTTCCTGAAGTGTAGCACCCAGCTCCAGGAAGGCTGTCCTAGTCAGCTTGAGCTGACGTAATAAAATACTACAGACTCGGGGAGGGGGCGGTGTAGACCACAGACCTTTATTTTCTCACAGTTCTGGAGGCTGGGAAGTTCAAGAGTAAGGCCCAGCAGGGTCAGGTTCTGGCAACTACTCTCCTCCTGGCTGGCAAACAGCTGCGTCCTGCTTCCTGTGTCCTTACGTGGTAGTGGGCAGGGGGCTGGGGAGAGAGAGAGAAAGAGAGAGAGACAGAGAGGTGAGGAGGGGAGGGGCAGAAAGAGGGAGAGAGAGAGAATCCCAAGCAGACTCTGCACTCTCTGCATGGAGCCCTACGTGGGGCTCTAACCCCCCAACCGTGAGATCATAACCAGAGCCAAAACCACGATTCCGACTTTCAACAGACTGAGCCACCCAGGTGCCCTCATCGATCGCTTTTTACACCGTATGTGTGGGTTTTTCCCCCCACACTGGCCAATTCTCTGACACCAGCTGGGCATCCTATGATTCAATCCCCCCACCATCTATCTGGAGTTAGTGGGAGATCCCATCAGTTAAGGGCTCGGTCCCACCAGACTGCCCCCCCCCCCTTCAGGTGCCAACCATGTCTGGGTCTCTGACCAACCGGCTGTGAGTAGCAGGTTTCCACAACTCCTCGGGTTGATAATTTGCAATCCCAAACTCACAGAACTCAGGAAAACAGTCTACTAACTAGATTGATTACCTGTTTGATATAAGAGGATACAAGTCAGCAACGGCCAGGTGGAAGAGACACATGGGGCCAAGTTTGGAGAGGGGTCGGGCCTCTGCGCCCCGTCCAGACAGACACCCTGCCCTCCGAAAACGCCTTCGGGTCAGAGCTTTTGTTAGGTAGGCACGGTTGATTAAATCATTGACCATTAGTGCTGAGCTCAATTTCCAGTCCTTCTTCCCACGTAGGCCATGAGGGGGTGGGGCTGAAAGTTCGAAGCCTCTAAATTACTTTCGTTCCGTGGCAACCAGCTCCCCCATCCTTAGGGGCTTTCCAAAAGTCACTTCGTTAACACAAACTCAGGCACTGTTGAGTTTAAAAAGGGGCTTGTTATGAATAATGAAAGGAAATTACAGGATTTTAGGAGCTACTAGCTCTGCGTCAGGGACTGGGGACAAGACCAAATATATATATTATTATATTTATAATATAAATATATATAACTATATAAATATATATTTTTAGTATATATAGTATATATAATATATACTATAAATAAATAAAAATATATATTATATGCAATATCACCTTCCAACGGCCCCATCTCTGAATACCATTACATTGGGGTACAAGACTTCAACTTGAGAAATTTGGGGGACACATTCCATCTATAACATGGGTACCCCACCCCCCCAGTTGGTGCTTCAGCTAAGTTCTTACGTGGCTGTTCTACTAGCCTATGACTCCCGTGGTTTTTACTTCTGGTGTTTATGATTTCCCTCTCAGTGGACTCTCCATTTTATTTCTTGTGCAGGAGGATAGTTTGGGGACTACTTGGCTTCCAATTCATTAGAAGAAAAAGACTTTTTAAAGTTTATTTATTTACTTTGAGAGACAGGAGAGGGGCAGAGAGAGAGGGAAAGAGAGAGAGAATCCCAAGCAGGCTCTACTCTGTCAGCCTGGAGCCCAATGGGGGCTTGATCCCATGAACTGTGAGATCATGACCTAAGCCAAAGTTAGACACTTAACTGACAGCCACCCGGGCACCCCAGAAGAAAAAGATTTTAAACGCAAGCAATTTCAGAAAATTGGTGAGTGCCTGTGAGATGAATTATGTTAATTATGAAACCCAAATCCCAGGGCTTTAATTTATTTTTATTTATTTATTTTTAAGTAGGCTTCACATCCAACGTGGGGCTTGAGCTCACAACCTGAGCTGAGATCAAGAGTTGGACGCTTAACAACAAACAACAACAACAACAAAGAGTTGGACTCTTAACTGACTGAGCCACCCAGGCACCCCCAAATCACAGGGTTTTTAATGGACATAGAATTTACATAATTACAAGCATAGCATTGCAATGATATTGACCGATGCTTTTATCTCGGTAACCCACATTCCTTCCAAGATTCGGACCATTTCCATCACTCCAGAAATGTCCTATGTGTCCTTCCCAAATCAACACAACAGGGTTGTAACCATTGTTGTGTTGTTGTAACCATTGTTCTGACACTCATTACGATGCACAAAATTGTCTGTTCCTGAACGTCTGATATGTAGAAGTATACAGAGTGTGTTCGTTGGTGTCTGGCATCTTTCGCTCAAAATAAGGTTTCTGAAGTTCAGCCATGTTCTGTGTATCAGCAGTTCACTCCTTCTTCGTTGTTGAGTAACATTTCATTGTACAAATGGAGCTCAGTTTGCTTATCCTGTTGGAAAAGAAACAACGACCCTGAATGGAGTCATTTGCTCCCACGATGGCAAGCCAAGACATGATGGCAGCCTCAACCTCCCCAAAACGTGATTTTTGAACAGTCAACCTGAAAGGTCCTGATCAGTGCTAATGAGGTAATGCATGAACTAAGATCCCTTCTATTTCCTCTTCCTCTTCTGTAGAATGAATGGGGCTTAGCCTGAAACTTTTTTTTTTTTTTTTTTAGAGAAAGAGACCACAAACAAGGAAGAAGGGCAGAGGGAGAGACAGTCTCAAGCAGGGCTGGATCCCACGACCGTGAGATCGTGACCTGAGCAGAAACCAAGAGACCAAGAGTTAGACACTTAACGGACTGAGTCACCAAGGTGCCCCTGAAACAGTCTTTTCTTTTGTTTTGTAGTAACTTCTTTGCTCCACTCTCTCGCTCAGAAAAACTTTGTCTTATACCATTCCATAGAGTGCCATTTTCTGGAAGGGATGCTCCCGAACTGATGGATTGTTAAATTTATTCCATTGAATTTTTGTTCTTTAGAAATCTGTTTCCTAGTTGACGGACATTTGGGTTGTTTCCCGGTTTTGCTTATTATGAATAATGCGGCTACAAACAGCACTGGGCACCTGTCGGTTAACACATGTTCATCGTTATCAGGGAAACACCTAGAAGTGAACTGATTAGTTACAGTGTTGGTACACATTTAATTTTACAAGGCTCTTACCATATATATATTTTTAAATAGCAATATAAAAATCAAAATAGAAACAGAAACTTGAAAACACATACGTGTGTTTGCACATCAGTTACAAAACGTGGTACCCATGTTACCATTTTTATGCAACCACATGATAATTCAATACATCTCGCTAAAAAAAATTTTTTTTAATCTTGTAAAATGTACCTAATATTTAACATCTTAATCGTGTTAAAGTGTGCAGTGCAAGGGCATTAGGTACATTCACATTGTTGTGTTACCATTCACCATTACTCATCTGCAGGACTTTTTTTTAAATTTTATTTTTTATTTTTTAAAATTTACATCCAAATTAGTTAACATACACTGCAACAATGATTTCAGGAGTAGATTCCTTAATGCCCCTGACCCATTTAGCCCATCCTCCCTCCCACAACCCCTCCAGTAACCCTCAGTTTGTTCTCCATATTTATGAGTCTCTTCTGTTTTGTCCCCCTCCCTGTTTTTATATTATTTTTGCTTCCCTTCCCTTGTGTTCATCTGTTCTGTGTCTTTTTTTTTTAAAAATTTTTCTAACGTTTATTTATTTTTGAGACAGAGAGAGATAGAGCATGAACGGGGTGGGTCAGAGAGAGAGGGAGACACAGAATCTGAAACAGGCTCCAGGCTCTGAGCTGTCAGCACAGAGCCCGATGCGGGGCTCGAACCCACAAACTACGAGATTGTGACCTGAGCTGAAGTCGGAGGCTTAGCCGACTGAGCCACCCAGGCACCCCTGTTCTGTGTCTTAAAGTCCTCATATGAGTGAGGTCATATGATATTTGTCTTTCTCTGACTGACTAATTTTGCTTAGCATAATCCCCTCCAGTTCCATCCATGTGGTTGCAAATGGCAAGATTTCATTCTTTTTGATTGCCGAGTAATACTCCATTGTATATACAGACCACATCTTCTTTATCCATTCATCCGTCGATGGACATTTGGGCTCTTTCCATACTTTGGCTATTGCCGATAGGGCTGCTATAAACATTGGGGTGCATGTGTCCCTTCAAAACAGCACACCCGTATCCCTTGGATAAATGCCTAGTAGTGCAATTGGTGGGTCATAGGGTAGTTCTATTTTTAGTTTTTTGAGGAACCTCCATACTGTTTTCCAGAGTGGCTGCACCAGTTTGCATTCCCACCGCAGGACTGTTTTAATTCTGCCCCCCTTCGCATTTATATTTCTTTTTCTGGTAGCATGAACTTTTTGGGAATGACCTAGAAACTGTGAAAGCCTGAAAGTGATTTTGAACAGCTTTTCTTCTTTTTGAGTGTTTTTTTGGAACTCTCTCTTTTTTCCTTTTCAGCATTTCTCTGTAAGTTTATCTCCCTCTTTCTCTCTTTTTAAGTAGGCTTCACGCCCAGTGCAGAGCCCAACGCGGGGCATGAACTCAAGACCTTGGGGTCAAGACCCGACCAGAGATCAAGAGTTAGATGCTTAACCGACTGAGCCACCCAGGCACCCCCAGAACTCTAACATATTCTGTCCATTTGTTGTTTTTTCTCTTTCACCTGCCTATCTCTGATTCAGATGTTCTGGAGAAAATTGAACACGTGTTATAACTATTCCAGGTTTGTGAGACATACCTGCAAGGGGGCTGTTTCTCAGCATCATCTCAAAAGCTTTAAATAACACTGAGCCTTAGGACCATCTGAGACTGACTGCATTGGAATTTCTAGATGTGAGGCCCAATAATATGTATTTTAACAATATTGGCATATGGTAGGCAGAATTGAAGACTAACCCCAATGACCCCTGCCCTTATATAACTTCCTTCCCTGTGAAAAGGACAGGATATCACTTCCATGATTACGTTATACAGCAAAAGGGATTTTGCAGGTTTTACTTAGTTGACTTTGAGTTAATCAAAAGAGATTATTTGGGTGGGCCTGGGCTTTTTATACAAACTCTTCTTTTTTTAAAATTTTTTAAATGTTTATTTATTTTTGAGAGAAAGAAAGAGTGTGAGCGGGGGAGGGGCAGAAAGAGAAGGAGACACAGAATCCCAAGCAGGCTCCAGGATTCAAGCTGTCAGCACAGAGCCCAATGTGGGGCTTGAACCCACAAACTGTGAGATCATGACCTGAGCCAAAGTTGGATGCTTAACTGACTGAGCCACCCCAGGCGCCCCTACACAAACTCTAACTCTGGATCTAGAAGTCAGAGGTGGAGAACGTTAGAGGCCAGAGATTCACAACTGGAGAAGGAGTCAGCCTGTCCTTGCTGGCTTTGAAGATGGAGGGAATCCTGTGGCAAGAGCCTGCGCACATCTTCGAGCTGAGAGTGACTCCTGGCCAGTGATAAGTGAGAAAGTGGAGACCTCAATCCTCCAACTGCAAGGAACTAAATTGTGCCAACAACACAAATGAACTTGGACATGATTCTTCTCTAGTCCAGCCTCCAGGTGAGAACACAGCTTGTGAACACCTCCATTGTGAAACGCTGAGCACAGAATCCCACGGAGCCTTGTCTGGACTGCCCCCTCTATGGACACCGTGAGCTAATAAATGAGTGTGTTTTTTTTTTTTTTTTTTAAATTTTTTTTTTTCAACTTTTTTTTTTTTAATTTATTTTTGGGACAGAGAGAGACAGAGCATGAACGGGGGAGGGGCAGAGAGAGAGGGAGACACAGAATCGGAAACAGGCTCCAGGCTCCGAGCCATCAGCCCAGAGCCTGACGCGGGGCTCGAACTCACGGACCGCGAGATCGTGACCTGGCTGAAGTCGGACGCTTAACCGACTGCGCCACCCAGGCGCCCCAAATGAGTGTTGTTTTAAACCACTAAGTTTGTGGCAATTCATTACATAGTTCTAGGTGACTAATAAACCTACTTATTTCTATCTGGTGAACCTGTTGATTGGGGTCACTTGTCCTGAGAATTTTACACTGTGTGGATGTAGCACATTTTGTCTGTCCATTCATCAATTGATGGGCGTTGGATTATTTCCACTTTTTAGTTATTATGAACAATCTGCTACAGACATCTGTATGAAAGCATTAATTAGTTTCGTATATATTAGCAAATTCACTTCATATGTTCTTTGACTGACTATATAAGTTATGTTTCCTGAATTTGAACCTGCCCTACTGTCTTACCAATTCTTTCCTTAATGAATGAACTGAATAAACTCTTTGGTGCATGTTCATTTTATTTGCATAAAGACTGTGGTTTATATTTTTTGAACTTCACTAAAGGCCAGAGGTTTTCTGTAGCTTTTGGCTAACAACTAGGGCTATCCTTCTGGGTTCCTGTAATTGCTTCCTCCTCTGGCCTGTGAGAGCTGTGGCTAGCCCTGGGGATCCACATCTTTCCTGGTGGGTTCCCCTGACCCTCTCTACATTGTTGAACATGGTCCCTTTACCGATCACAGTGAGTGTGCTGTTTGTTTTCAGGCCGGACCTGACTGATACTGTAGAGGCAGGGAGCATTATGGGATATAGTTCCCTGTATCCCCGGCAGATACATAGTAGTACATAGCAGGTCCTCATTAGACCTTTGTAGAATGAAGAAACCAAAGGGCACATTCAGGCACTCAAGTTGCAGGTTCTTAAAGGTTTCTTATGTATCTGCTGCTATGAATTGGCAATGTTGATTAACTGTAGGTTAAGAAATCCCTATACCTTTCTGTTTCAGAAAATTGCTTACTGCAAGGAGCAACCCCTCACCATATGACATAGATAAGACTCACAGATGTCCCCCTCATTTATCTGTAGTAAGGCCAGACACAGACCCTCCAAACCCTCGTTCTTTGCCTCAGAAGTGCTCAGCTGAACTGCTTGTCCCTGCTGATCCATTGAAACACAATGCTTGCTAACCAAACTTTGGTTAAGTTCCTCTAGAGTAAAACTTCCTCTGATCCAATATCCCCTTTCACTGCCTTTTCATCCCACCTTCCCAGTGCTAGAAAGCTCAGTTCTTTCTAGCATTGTTTATTTCTTTCTACAAAAGAAAAAAAAATTTCCCCCTTAAATCTTGAGATGCTTGAAGACTTTATACTCATGGTGTTCTCTTCTTGCAACAGTCCCCCTGACCAATTTCAATTATCTTTCCCTGCCCCCTTGTAAGACTCCTTTTGAATAAAGTCTCTCCTTACTGAGTCTGGATTTGCTTTTTATTGGACAGAGTAATGGCCGGACATACATGGTGCAGGGGAGGAAACAATTGCTCTACGCTGTTTGGGGAATTATTACTAGTAGTTTTAATTATATACATTAGTTGGAATTCTTATCTCTTAGAAATCTTACTTTCTTAGTGAAAACTAAAAAGCAAGCAGTTATGAACCATTATATACCAACATCTTATAGATTGGCAAATTCATGAATATACTATTTCATTATTTCTAGAAGCATCTATTTTCTACAATTTTCAACGTGGCACAAGACATGTTTACTAACAGACTCCAAAATTCTTTCATTTAAATAGGAAGCCAAAAGCAGGTACTGATTTGTAAATAATCTAGATATTCAATTAATACCCATCATTTCACTTAAAAATTTAAATGTTTATTTATTTTTGAAGGAGAGAGAAACAGAGCATGAGCAGGGGAGGAGCAGAGAGAGAGAGGGAGACACAGAATCCAAAGCAGGCTCCAGGCTCCAAGCTGCCAGCACAGAGCCTGACACGGGGCTTGAACTCACAAGCCATGAGATCATGACCTGAGCCAAAGTCGGATGCTTAGCCATGCTTAGCCGACTGAGCCACCCAGGCACCCCAATCGTTCCACTTTTACTTGGTAGAACTGTAAGATTTAAAGGTACCAAAAATATTTTGGAAACTATTTTAAAGTGGACACACTTTAGGGGTGCTTGGGTGGCTCAGTTGGTTGAGCGTCTGACTTTGGCTCAGGTCATGATCTCACTATTTGTGTGTTTGAGCCCCCCCATCGGGCTCTGCTGACAGCTTCCAGGGCCTGGAGTCTGCTTCAGATTCTGTGTCTCCCTCTCTCTCTCTCTCTGCCCCTCCCCCACTCATGCTTTCTCTCTCTCTCTCTCAAAAATTAATAACCTTTAAAAAAATTTCAAGTACACACACTTATTAAACATAATCATTGTTGAAAAGTTCATTTATAAACTTTCATCTCACATTTCTTTAATTCAGTTGTTCTTAACAATTATGTTTAGATGACTTACCGAAACTTCATTAAACACTGAACAAATCTGGGGCTGCGGGCTGGCTCAGTTGGTGGAGCATGTGACTCTTGATCTCTGGGTCCTGAATTTGGGCCCCACGTTGAGTGTGGAGATGACTTAAATAAATAAAAACTTAAAACAAAATTAAACAAAGTTAACCATCATCTTAAGTTATTTTTCTTGCTGACAATTTTTGTTACATATCTATATTAGGCAAGCATCAAACCTTATAGGGTTGGAGCCCTCCCAGGGCCTTATGAAAGGCTATATGCATATGAGGAGGAGGGTGTGGATGTTATGTGTGTTTTCAGTTTGTGTTTGAGCCTGGGAGTCCAGATGGCAGTTCAAGCTAAAGAAAGCCCAGGCATGTCTGGGCTTGTCTCCAGAGTCACGGAGCACCATCTATCTAGGCTTATTTGCATAACAATAATGAAGAGTCCTTCCAGTATAGAGGTGATTTTAAGGGAGAAAAGAACCATACAACTGGAATATGATCTTGGGGTAGGAGAAAAGAAGTGTCTGCCCCAGATCTGCCAGCATGGATTTTTGCCTTCTCTGGAGTCTTGTGTGATCCCAGTGGGGAACAGGTGGAGAGTGAAAAAAGAAATTAACGGATCAGTTTTTGCTAAGGCTGAACAAGCCTGCCACCTTCTCCTAGAACCCAGTGTTGTGGGGGAGGTCTCACTGATAGCTTTAAGCTTCAGGGGCTTTAGTTAAAGGTCTTAATGCCTCTGGACCTTGATGTGCTCACCAAGAAACTGATAGTGTCACAGGTGCATTTCGGTCCCCGAACACTTGCCAAACCCCCAGATGCAAAGAAATGCAGAATGTGGGACTCTGGTGTCTTGCATCATACCGAAGGATGTGGTTGCCCCAAGGGGGGAAATCTGAGCTATCTTTGTTCAAATAGTTTCATTTAGGTCCTAGGGCTGATGAGGTCTGGGGGAAATTCAGGTTAGACACACAAACTGGCATGGTCTTTGAGTCAGTATTTGGTGAATTTGAAAAAGATACAGTTTTTCCTTCTCAGATTGACAGACTCTCTGGCTTTGTCATCCTCCGTCCAAAGGGGCACACAGAGAATGTTGAAATCCGGGACTCCTGGCTGGCTCGGCTGGTGGAGCACATGACTGGATCTCGGGATTGGGAGTTCGAGGCCCACGTTGGGTGTAGAGATTTTACTTAGAAACAAAATGTTGACAACCACCATCACCACCACCACCAAAGAGAATGCTGGAGTCATGACTTCCTAATGTGGATGGGCCTCAGCCAGTTAAAACCTGAGTGGAACAGAAAGATGGAGGAAAAAGAAATTCCTCCTGCATGACTGCCTTTGAGCCTGGATGTTTTTGTTCATGCCTTCATACTCAAACAGGAAGCCTGGTTCTTTGGATGGGTGTGAGCCTGTGGGACTTTGGACTATTTTATACCATTGATACTCCGTGGTCTCCAGCTTGCCCACTGCAGCTCTTAAGACTTGTGGAACACCACGATTACGTAAGCTAATTCCTCATAATAAATCTCTCCCTCTATTTTTGTGCATCCCATTGATTCTGTTTCTCTGAAGAATGGTTACTAATGCAACCACTAATCTATTTTCTGTCTCTACATGTTTCTCTATCATGGATATTCCATAGAAACAGAATCCCATAAAATGGAATCACAAAGTAGAATCATTTTGCGTCTGACTTCTCTCACTTAGTGTGGTCTTTCTAAGGTTCATTCATGGTGTAACATGTATCAGTGCTTCATTCCTTAACTGCCAAATAATATTCCATCATATCAATACCACATTTGTTTATCCATTCGTCTGTTGATGGACATTTGGGTTGTTTCAACTTGGGGCTATTTTGAATAATGTTGTAGTGAACATCTGTGTACAAGCTTTGTGAGGATGTATGTTTTTATTTCTGTTGGGTACATACCTAGGAGTGAAACTGCTAGGTCATGTGGCAGCTCTATGTTACTTTTTGAGGAACGGCTGGGCAGTTTTCCCCAGACGCTAACCCATTTTAGAATCTCACCAGCGATGTATGAGGGTTCCTTTGTTAGTCAAGGTCAGGGTTCTCCAGAGAAACAGCCAACAGGAGATACACATCTGTAAAGAGGTAGAGTATGAGGAATTGGCTCACAAGTGTATGCCCCCCGATCTGCCACTTGTGCACATGCTCGAGGCCGAAGAGAGCTTGGTGAGTTGGTGTAATTCGAGTCCAAGTCAAAGGCCTGAGAACCAGGGGAGCTGATGGACATCACAGTCCAAGGGCAGGAGAAGACCAATGTCCCAGCTCAATGTCCTAGCTCCCTTTCTCTGCTTTCAGTCTATTCAGGCCCTTGGTGGGTTGGATGAGGCCCACCCTCATCAGGGAGGGTAGTGCTTTCTTCTCAGTTTACAAATTCAAATATTAAGCTCTTCCAGAAACACCCTCACAGACATACCCTGACCTCATGCCTAACCAGGTGTGTGGGTCATGTGGACACCTGAAGTTAAACATCCTGGTTCCAATTGCCCTCCATCCTTGCCAGCATTTTTTATTGTCTGCCTTTTTGATTACAGTCATCCTGGGGGTGTGTAGTGCTATCTCATTGTGGTCACGACTCATACTTCCTTCACAACTAATGATGTTGAGTCTTCCTTTTTTCTTTTCTTTCACCAATATTTATCCTTTTTTTTAAAAAATTTTTTTAACGTTTTTATTTATGTTTGAGACAGAGAGAGACAGAGCATGAACGGGGGAGGGGCATGAACGGGGGAGGGGCAGAGAGAGAGGGAGACACAGAATCGGAAGCAGGCTCCAGGCTCTGAGCCATCAGCCCAGAGCCCGACGCGGGGCTCGAACTCACGGACCGTGAGATCGTGACCTGAGCCGAAGTCGGACGCTTAACCGACTGAGCCACCCAGGCGCCCCACCAATATTTATCCTTTTTTTCCCTATCATTATTATCCTTATTTGCCTGCCAAACCACAGATACTCTAATGCCTGAAGTAAACAAGACTACCCTGGTCCTGATGGACAGTCAGCCAATCTCCCCATGGATAGCTGTTATTTGTAGACAGCACGATGAAGCAAAGTACCAGGGGTGCAGAAGGAGAGAATGTGATCTAGTCTTGGGGTGGGGAGGATTGTGTAGAAGGTTCCTGGAACGATCTCTTAAAACTGCAAGTTCAATCAGGTGCCTCTTCAATTGTTCCCTCTTGCTGAGGCAATAAATCCTTAGTTCTTAGCCTGGTATTCAAAGATCTGCCTAACTTGCTTCTAGCCTCATTTTCCAGTGCACGATATACCAAGAGCCCTTTCTATATCTGCCATCATGGGGCTCATGTCCTGACATGAGCTTTCAAGTTAGAGTGATACAATTCCTTTCCGAAAGTGGATGACAATGCCTTTGTTTATGAAAACCTCTTGACAAGTCCTGTTATATAGTCTTTGGTGATTGTTGAGCAATATAAAGTTCCCTGGATATCAATAAGGGCAGAATTCAGGTACTCTGCATGATAGAACCAGCAGAATTTTTTTTTTTTAAGAGGTGGAAAGTGCAAGAGATGAATGTTGCAACTTTAAATGTTTATTTATTTATTTTGAGAGAGAGCATGAGCAGGGTAGTGGTAGAGAGAGAGAGGAGAGAATCCCAAGCAGGCTCTGTGCTGCCAGCCCAGAGCCTGACAGAGAACTTGATCTCATGAACTTCAAGATCATGAGGTGAGCTGAAACCAAGAGTTGGATGCCCAACAGACTGAACCACTCAGGCTCCCCATGGAGTCAGCAGAATTTTGAGACAAGGGAGTCAGATCAGAGAAGGGAGCCAAGGGGGGAGGGGAGCAGGAGCTAGTGACAAAGTGGAATCCCAACCATTATGTCAAAGGGGAGGACACGTATGGTTTTCTAGGGTTGCTGTAATGAATAATCACCAACCTTGTGGCATAAAACAACATAAGTTTGCATTCTTATGGTTCTGAAGGTCAGCATCTGAGATGGGTCTTGCTGGGCCAAAAGAATGAAACTGGGCCCGTAACCTGCAACCATACACAAAAATCAACTCAAAATGGATTAAAGCCTTGAACAGTTGACACAAAAGGCAAAGGCAACAAAAGCAAAAGGAAGCCAATGGGACTATCTCAAGGTAAAAAGCTTCTGCACAGAAAAGGAAACCATCAACAAAAATGAAATGGCAACCTAGCAGATGGGAGAAAAATACTTGTAAACTATATATCTGAAAGGATTAATATTCAAAATATATAAAGAACTCATACAACTCAAGAGTGAAAACAGGAAGTAATCCAATTAAAATATGGGCAGAGGACCTGACTAGACATTTTGCCAAAGAAAACATACAGGTAGTCAATAGGTATGTAAAAGATGCTCAACATCACTCATCATCAGGGAAATCAAAATCAAAACCACCCGAGACACCCCTCACACCTGTCAGAATGGCTATCCTTCCCATACTCAGCTGTGCTGTCCTCTTGAAACTCAGATACACTAGCAAGCAATCTGGGAGGATATATTGCCAAATGGCCAACAGTGGTCCTTTTAAAAGATAGTTCAAGGGAGGGAAAATATCAGGCTTTTATTGTTGTTGTTGTTTTATTTTACTTTATATTCTTCTGCCCTGTTGGGATTTTTTTCCACTGGGCATGTTTTACTTTCAGAAAAATTTTAAAAGCTGCAAATCCAAAAATTCCTGCTAAGACAAGTGTCAAGTACTTTATTCCCTATGTTTTCTTTTAGGAGTTTTATGGTTTCAGGTCTTTAACAGTCTTTAACCCATTTGGAGTTGATTTTGTGTATGGTATAAGACAGGGGTCCAGTTTTATTCTTTTGCACATGGCTGTCCAGTTTTCTCAAAACCAATTGTCTTTTCTGCATTGCATATTTTTGACTCATTTAGCATGGATTAATTCATGTTAATCCATATGCATGGATGTTTTTCTGGACACTATTCTGTTCCATTGATTGATGTGTCTGTTTTCATGCCAATACCTTACTGTTTTGTTGGCTATAGCTTTGTAATATAGTTTGAAATCAGGAAGTATGATGCCTGCAGCATTGTTCTTTTTTTTTTTCTTGAGATTTCTTTGGTTATGTGGGGTCATTTGTGGTTCCATACAAATTTTAGAATTATTTTTTATATTTCTTTGAAAAATACCATTGTAATTTTGATAGGGAGTGCACTGAATCTATAAATGGCTTTGGGTAATATGGACATTTTAATAATATTAATTTTTCCAATCCATCAGCATGGGGTAAGTTGTTTTTGAGCCCTTTTATGATCCTTTGTATTTCTGTGGAACCTGTTGTAATGGCTCTTCTTACATTTCTGATTTTATTTATTTTAGTCTTCTCTCTCTCTCTCTCCCTCTCTCTCCCTCTCTCTCTCTTTTTCCTGGTGAATCTAGCTGCAAGTATTTTGTTTACTTTTCAAAGAGCTAGCTCTTAATTTCAATGATAGTTCTCTTGTTTAATGAGTCATTGTTAACCCTTCCATTTGTAGGATACATTGAGTAGTGCTGCTGTGAGCATGGTGTACTAAATTTAAACATTTACATCTCATTGACATCATCTTGTATGCCCTGGTGAGATCACCTTGGAAGCTAGGATTTTACAAGTCCACTGCTTGAACTTTTGACACTGAAGCAATTTTTATTGCTTTATTTTTTACTAATAAACTTTATTTTTAAGAACAGTTTTTGGTTTACAGGACAACTGAAAAGAGAATATAGGTTTTTTTTATATACTTCCATGCACACCATTTTTCTATTTTTAACATCTTACATTAGTGTAGTACCTTGCTATACAACTCATGAACCAATACTGATATATTATTTTAACTAAATCCCACAGTTGATTCAGATTTCTTTACTTTTCCTCTCATATATCTTTTTTCTGCCCAGGATCCCATCCACAATTCCCAAGTACACTTGGTCATCACATCTCCTAAGGTTCCTCTGGGCTGCAACAGTTTCCCAGACTTTCTTTGTCTTTGATGACTTTTAACATTCTGAAGAGGACTGGTCAGGCATTTTATAGGATGCCTCCTTCTTGGAATTTATCTGATGTTTTTCTCACGGTTAGACTGGGGTGATGGATTTGGGGAGGAAGACCCCTGAGGTGAAATGTTCTTTTCATCCTACGGTACTCATACTGGGGGCGTGTGCTGTCCCCATGGCTTATCACTCCTGATGTTGGCCTTGGTCACCTGGCTGAGGTGGTGGTCAGATTTTTCCACTGTAAAGCTACTGCTCATCCCTGAACTTTCCATATTGTCTTCTTTGGAAGGAAGTAATTATGTGCAGCCCACACCCATGGAGGGGGAGTTGTGGTCCCCTCCTTTAGGATGGAGTAGCTACATTGTGAAAATTGATAAAGGAAAACCTCACTAAAACGGAGTTGGGAATGTGTGGCACAGGGTTCTCATGCCCTACCACTCCTCACTAATTGCAAATCCAACAGGAAGAGAGGCACCTTGTGCATGGATACAACTTTATTACCTCAGCAGGAAGAAGAAAATTTTCCTCCTCCCCTGGCAACAACACAGCCAGTAAGAGACAAACTAGCTCAGCCAATGAGAAGCAACTTCCTTCAAACTCCCAGGTTGGGGCGTTCCAGTGGTTCAGTCTGTTAAGCCTGGGATTCTTGATTTCTGTGTAGGTTATGGTCTTGCGATTGGTGGGATGGAGCCTGGCATGAGGCTCTGCTCTGTCAGTGGAGCCTGCTTGGGATTCTCTCTCTCTCTCTCTCTGCCCCTCCCATGCTCACATGCCCTCTCTCTCAGAATAAATAAATAAAGTTAAAAAAAACAACAACCTTCCAGGTAACTCTAGTAGACTTTTTGTTTGTGACAGTCTTCCCAATTTCCTGCTTTACCTTGTTACAGAGCAGTCCTCTCCTTGGTTTGGCAGACTTGCCTGTGGTTTTGCCATTAGCGTGCTTGTTCTGGATTGTAGTTTTCTGTTATTCCTGAATAAACCCATTTTTTGCTGGTAAAATAACTGGCAGATTTATTTATTTATTATTTATTTATAATTTATTTATTTAAAAAAAATTTAATATTTATTTATTTTTGAGAGCCAAAGAGAGAGCATGAACAGGGGAGGGGGAGAGAGAGAGAGAGAGAGAGAGAGAGAGATACAGAATCTGAAGCAGGCTCCAGGCTCTGTGCTGACAGCACTGAGCCCACTGTAGGGCTGGAACCCATAAACCATGAGATCATGACCTGAGCTGAAGTCAGATGTTTGACTGAGCCACCCAGGCACCCCTATTTTTTTTTTTTTTTTTTTTTTTTTGAGAGAGAGAGACAGAGAGAGAGAATGAGAGAACAAACACGTGAGAGCAGGGAAGAGGGGCAGAGGGAGAAAAAGAGAGAGAGAGAGAATCCCAAGCAGGCTCTGTGCTCAGCTAGGACCCGGATGTGGGGCTCGATCCCATGACCCTAGCATCATGACTTGAGCTGAAATCAAGAGTCCAACGCTCAATCGACTGAACCACCCAGGTGCCCCTGGCAGTTTTATTTTAAAGGTAAACAACATAAATTATTTGAAATTCTGCACAAAGGTTTTGGCCCTTCCCCACTTACAAATATATTCAATCACCTATTTATATCAATACAGACTCATGGATATTTATTTATACTTTGAATTATAATCTGATACTATTCTATTTATTTTATTGCTCAAATTATTCTAATTTTAGCCACTGGGGGCTTTGTCAGTTGGCTTCTGTGCTCCTTCGACATACACAGATCAATATGGCTTTGCTTTCTTTTTTATATAATTTAAAAAAAAAAATTTTTTTAACGTTTTATTTATTTTTGAGACAGAGAGAGACAGAGCATGAATGGGGGAGGGGCAGAGAGAGAGGGAGACACAGAATCGGAAGCAGGCTCCAGGCTCTGAGCCATCAGCCCAGAGCCCGACGCGGGGCTCGAACTCACGGACCGCGAGATCGTGACCCGGGCTGAAGTCAGACGCTCAACCGACTGAGCACCCAGGCGCCCCGTTTTATATAATTTTTTAAAGCTGGACGCTTAACCAACTCCTAACTGGTCTGGCCACCCAGGCCTCTCTCTTTCTCTTTCTCTTTCTTTCTCATCCTTATTTCTGCCACTTATCCAATGCACCATTCTCATCATACATATTTTTTTTGTCCTATTCCTATAATCAGCCATTTCTCTAAGGAGCCCGATTCCTTTTTTTTTTTTTTTTTGAGAGATGGAGAGAGAGAGAGAGAGAGAGAGAGAGAGAAATTGCAAGCAGGGGAGGGGCAGAGGGAGAGAGAATCTTAAGCAGGCTCCATGCCCAGTACAAAGCTTGACCAGGGGCTCTATCTCACTACTGTGAGATCCGGACCTGAGCCAAAATTGAGTTATACTTAATCCACTGAGCCACCCAGGCGCCCCCCCCCCCCCCGCCTCCAATTCCTTTTTCATGGAATGGTATTAGAAATCAAGATGTGGGTGCTAAGTGTGCACATTGCTATGTGGGCTCGTGATGGTGGTTTTCTAGTTGACAGAATCCATTCCTCCGTTCACAGTTATGTGCCAAGCACTCCCTCGGCGTGGGACTCTGGCTGTGACTGGCACAGAATGCAATCCCTGGCCTCATGGCGTCTTCATTCCAGTGGGATGTGGGGGGAAGACAGCCAGCAAGCAAAATAAGTGGATTCTTCTAATATGTTCAAAGGTGACAAGTACTATAGGGATCTGTTAAAAGATGAACTGAGGCATATCAACATTTTGAGACTTTATTTGAACAAAAACCAGTATGAGTCAGGCAGCACCTAACCAGAAGTGGTGGTGAGGGATGTTCCATCAACCTGACTCGGTGTTTTCTCCACGGGTGAGCACTCTCTCAGGACTTTCACTCGCTCACCAGTCTAGAAGCTTCTAACCCCATCCTTCTGTATTTTTGAGCATGACGCGGATGCCATTGGTTAAATCACTTGCCGTGGCTGATTGAGCTGTCTGCAGCCTCTCTCCCCTCCCTGGAGGTCAGGCCAGTGGGAAGGGACAGTTCCAACTCCCACCTCTCCAGGTGACCTAAGGGCTTTCCCCAAAGTCACCTCATTAACACAGCAAAAGGCACCAAGACCGCTCGCCACACAGGAAATTCCAAAAGCTTAAGCTGGCAGCAAGGAAGAAGACCGATCAGATGTTATACGTCACTATATTACAGAGATACATCAAAAAAAAAAAAGCTTCTACAAGAGACAGGAAAAAAAAAAAGAGAGAAAACACACTCTCCCGACGAATCTGGGCCAGGGGGCGCAACAGTCAGGGGTGCACCAGCTGAACCCCAAAAAAGGTCTCATCAGCATTTGCGGAGGGCAGCAGAGGCAGCGTGAGGTTGGTGCACAGCGTGTCCCCGCGAGCCAACGGCGTCAGGCGCTGGGAGGCGGCCACGCAGCCTCCGTGGAAGCTGAGCCTCAGCAGGCTGATGCTGTGGGCGGCCGGGGAGCAGATGCCCACCGTCAGCGTGGCCCTGGGAGGCCTGGCGGCCCGCGTGGAGGAGGAGCAGTTGGCCAGCGTCACTTGGATGTGCAGCCTGTAGACTCCGCCGCGCCGGACACGCAGTTGCCCGCCGTCGTCCAGCTCCAGTCCATCCACGAAGGAGCGGCCCAAGGCTGGACTTCCCTGCCAGCGCAGCCTGTGGTCCAGCCGCTGTCCTGGCGGCACAGCGTCAGGGACGTGGGAGGACAGACGTTTAGGGAAACGGCGCTTAGAGACCAAATGTCTAAGCTTGCTCTGTCGAAACCTAAGCCCCCCTCCCCCCTCCTCCCTCCCCCTCCCCCTTTCTCTCTCCCCCTCTCATTCCCCCCTCCCTCCCTCTCCCCTCCCCTTTCTCTCTCCCTCTCTCTTTCCTCCTCCCTCCCTCTCCCCTCCCCCTTTCTCTTTCCCCCTCTCATTCCCCCCTCCCTCCCTCTCCCTTCCCCCTTTCTCTCTCCCCCTCTCATTCCCCCCTCCCTCCCCCCTCCCCCTTTCTCTCTCCCTCTCTCTTTCCTCCTCCCCCTTCCCCTTTCTCTCTCCCTTTCTCTGTTCTCCCTTTCCGTCTGTCTCAATTTCTCCTTCTCTCTCCCTCTCTTTCCCCCCTCCCTCCCTCTCTCTCCTGCCTCTCTCCCTCCCCCTCCCCCTTTCTCTCTCCCCCTTTCTCTCTCCCCCTTTCTCTCTCCCTCTTTCCCCTCCCTCCCTCTCCCCTCCCCCTTTCTCTCTCCCCCTTTCTCTCTCCCTCTTTCCCCTCCCTCCCTCTCCCCTCCCCCTTTCTCTCTTCCTCTCTCTTCCCCCCTCCCTCCCTCTCTCTCTCCCCCCTTTCTCTCTCCCTTTCTCTGTTCTCTCTTTCCGTCTATCTCAATTTCTCCTTCTCTCTCCCTCTTTCTCCCTTCTACACATGCACTCGCGGTTACCTGTGTGATTTAGCTGCAGCTCAGCCATGTCCCGCTGATAGAACAGAAGAGAACACGTGTGGTGAGCACAGAAACACGGAGGTTTTAAGTCCCCGCACCCGCCCCCACCACCCCGCACGGTCCCCGACCGAGATCAAGACGTCTCTTTTCTCTGCTCATCTTCCTACCCGCTTCTCAAACAGCTGGACTGAGTTGTGACTTTTTAAAAAAGATCTTTTAAAGAGGAAGTAGCTTTGAACTAACAGCCTACACCTGCTCTCTCGGCTGCAGAGCCCCCCCCACCCCCCCCTCCGCCCCGGCCTGCGTCGCCTCCAAAGGGGGTCCCCGTGGTGGGTGTCGGGGCTCCCAGGTGAGCGGCGCGGGTCGCCCTGCCCTTGCAGGCCCCGAACCCACCCCCCTCCGGCTTCGTGAAGCCCCCAGCAGCCTCTGAGTCAGCTCGCTGGGGAACACCGAAGACGAGTCACTTTCCATGCCCGCATCGGATGCTCCTTTCCTAGCTGCGACCTCCCCACTCCGGGATCCCCACCCGGGACTTACCTCCAGGGCGCGACTGACATCCCCGCGCCCCCACCCCGCTCCCCGCCCCCCCCACCCCAGCCCGGACCTCCAGGCAGCTGTGCCCCAACAGCCGGCTCGGTCTCCATCTCTCTTCGCACCCAGACCTTCCGGGACGATTTTTATCCATCTCATTTGGATTTTTTTTTTTTAAATTTTATTTATTCTTGGTCGTTCGCCCGTCTGCGCCCAAACGCACGGTCCCTCTGCCTCGATCCCATTCTCTTCCTGGTGGTTCGCCTCCGTCCTCTGCGCCCCCGCAGAGCCGGCCCCACCCAGAGGTCCCCAGGCTCCGCCGAGCAGGTGGGAGGTTTGCATCTTCCTCCTCCCCCCTTCTCTACGCACCTTAGGCGGCTCGAGCTGCCCTTGCTGGACGCGCAGGAAGCAGTATGCCATTATGCCGGTAAGAGACAGGATCGCGGCAGAGCGCAGCACCGACATCCAGGACAGGCGGGGCACCGGGCAGCCGGAGCTCCCCTCCTCCGGCACCATGATTCTCAGACAGCGCTGCATGGGGCCCGTGCTGGCGGGGCGCGGGGCGAGCCAGGGAGCCGGGAGCACGGAAACCTCAGCGCTCTCACGGCTCGGGGGCCTCGGCCTGCCCGAACCTGCCAGAGACCCGCCCCACCCCACTCTGGGGATGTCCGGCAAAGGGGAGGGATTTGAGCTGTTCGCCGAGCAGGGAAATCCCCTCCAGCGTTTGCCCACCCCCAGCTCGCAGAGGGGTATGACAGGAATCCGACCGCCCCACGGAGCCCCTCAGTCTTCTGATGTGGCCCCTTGTCCTCACCTTCCTCACAGTCATTCATTCATTCATTCATTCATTCAACAAACCTTCACTGAGCATCCCCTGTGGACCAGATGTTGTGCGGGAGCGGTGTGTGTGTGTGTGTATGTGTGTGTGTGTGTGTGTGCGCGTGTGTGTGCGCGCGTGTGTAGGGGGAAACCAGGGGTACAGCCAGCAGCCAGAGAGGTCAGGGAGGCTCCCCACATATCCAGGGGCTTCTTTCCATTTTCCCAGTCTCCCTGCACGCGATGGGGCCACGTGACTCACCTGCCCACCAGGAAGAGAGTAGATGCAGATGAATTTAGGAGAGCTTGGGTGGCCTGCTCCGCTAAACACCCCGCATCACCCTTCAGCCTTCTCGTCCTCTCAGAAGTGGCCTCTGCTTGGTCTGCAGTGGGCTGAATAGTGTCCCCCCCTCCCCCCACGAAATTCACGTCCACCTAGAACCTCAGGTGGTATGTGACCTCACTTGGGAACAGGATCCTCGCGGTTATGATTAGATGAGGTCATACTGGATTAGAGCGGGCCCTAAATCCAAAGAACGGCAAGCTGGTAAAGAAAGGAGAGGGCACGCACAGGGACACAGAAGGATGATGGCCATGTGACGGTGGAGGTGGACGTCAGAGGGACCGGTTCATCTACAAGCCAGGGAACCCCAAGGATTGCCCCGAAACACCAGACACCGGGAAGAGGCAAGGAGGGATTCTTTCCTGAAGCCTTCAGAGGGAGTGAGGTCTGCGGACGCCTTCATTTCAGACATCTGGCCTCTCAAACTGTGACAGGATAAATACCTTTCGTTTTATGCTGCCCCGTTTGTGCCACTTTGTTGCGGCAGCCACAAGAATCCAGTAACAGTGGGGGCCCTGGGTGGCTCAGTCGGTTGAGCACCCGACTTCAGCTCAGGTGGTGAGCTCACGGTTGGGGAGTTGGGGCTCCGCATGGGGCTCGCTGCTGTCAGCGCTGAGCCCACTTGGAATCCTCTGCTCCTCCCCTGCTTGCACGCTCTCTCTCAAAAACAAACAACAACAACAACAAAATAAAAGCATTAAAAAGAAAGAATCCAATGATAGTGGCACAGCTGCAAGATGTTGAGAGATCACATGGGCTCATAGGATTGTGCCAACAGCGGTCAGTATCAGTGAGTCTAAACCCTCGCCGGCCGCCGGCCGGGCAGGAAAGCTGCTTCAGCTGCAACTGACAAGCGCCCGGGGCTGTGTTCTCAGAAGCTTTACCTGTAGACCCCAGAATTGGAAAATTTCATCCCAAAGTGAGGAGTCATGGAGGCCTGGTCTGGAGGATGGATACAGGACAGAAGTCAGAGCTTGAGGCAACCACATTGGCTGATGGGTGCAGGGGGTGCGGGGAGGCAGGTGAGAGAGAGAGAAAGGAGTCAAACATGTCCAGAATCCCTGGGATGTAGGTGATTGGGGACCCCAACTACTAAAACAATGTCCTTCTCTAGGATTATGTCTGGGGATTCAGCTGGCAGCCTCCCCATGGGGGCCCCCAACTCAAGCTTTCCCGAGTATGGGGGCATGATCCTAAGAATTTTTTCCAACCTTCTTTCTTACTCTATGACACCCCTGCTGGGTTCTAAAGTCTAGCTTTGCCCACTAACCCCATCTCCAGAACCTTCCAGTTCCCATTACATCATGTTCCCCACAACGGACTTTTGATGGTTTCCTGCGGTCCCACTAGTGTCCCTTCCCCACCTCCATCTAGCCATGGCAAAAATAATGCCGCGGAGGGTGTAGTCAAGTACGAGGAGTCTGCAGTCCCCCAACACACCTGGATTCCAGTCTTCAGAATGTCACATTTTAGCTTTGAAGTTTGGGAAACTCGTGCCCTCATCGTCTTTTAAGGGTCAACGTCCCCAACCATAAGTGGACCATATGCGGTTCAGAAGAAAGATGTGTGCAAGGCCGTAGCATCGTATAAGCACATGGCAAGCGCTCAGTAAAGGCCCGCTCCGACTCGGTTATTTTCTCCCTCGAAACACGCCTCAGAAGAACGGTTGAGGACGCAAACGAATGATTCGCAAAGAAAGGAATTCAAGTGACGCATAAACCCAGAGAAAGGGCGTTAACTTCTGTCAACAATGAAGTGCAAATTACAGCCATCGCTGATTGACAGAAACGCTTAAAAGATGGGTAACCTGAAGTAAGTTCCAGCTGGATCAAAGATTTAAGCGTAAAAAGGCAAAAAAGAAACATGAAAATGCCGAATGTGGTAAATTCATAAAAATTCATCCCGGGGCAGTGATTTGTTAAGCATGTTAAAAAAGCAACTAAGAAGGCGTAAAAGAGAATGATGCTCTGTTTCACATATAAGTGAATAAATTCCTCCATTAAAAATACCAAGTTGAGAGGCATACACACACGTAAATTAAGGAGCAAGAGAAAAAACAAGGAAAGGTTGGTAAGACATTGATGGCGATTGATTTCCTTTAAGGTATAAATATCTTACAAGCGATGTCTTCAAGAAATGACTAATATTCTCTAGAAACATGAAACAGAAGAAGCAGCCAGCTTGTGAAAGAAATGCATGTACACATGAAACAACATCGAATGATACGCTCGCTTTTCATAACAAAAGAATTTGGAAGTTAAAAGCCCGTGGGGTACACTTTTTCGTTTTCATCTGTGATTTGGTAAAAGATCAAAGCACTGGGTGATTTGCCGCTTTGCCCGACTGTGTGGCTGGGAGGCATCCTCACACCTGGGATCTGAAATGGATCCAACCTTTTGCAAGGACGAGGTTTAGCAAAATCAGTCAAGATACCAGAATGCACCTTCCCTTTCTGCCATCGGTTTTACTTCAAGGATTTTCTTCCCTTAATATTATTATTATTATTTTAATGTTTTGTTTTTTTTTTTTTGAAAGAGAGACGGAGAGACAGAGAGTGAGCAGGGGAGGGCAGAGAGAGAGAGAGGGAGACACAAAATCCGAAGCAGGCTCCAGGCTCTGAGCTGTCAGCACAGAGCCTGACTCGGGGCTCGAACTCACAGACCGTGAGATCATGTCACAGACCGTGAGATCATGACCTGAGCTGAAGTCGGACACTTCACCGACTGAGCCACCCAGGTGCCCCTCAAGGATTTTCTTTCATAAGCACACTCTCACACATCACAAACTCAGATGATCACACATAAATTCGATGGTGGTGCGATTTGTAGTAACAAAAAAGAAAACACCAGCAACCCTACGATGCATTCGTTATCGAGGGCTTATGCCTGTGAGAAGCAGGGGTCGCCTTTCTGAACGTTCACGCGTGTCTAGCCTTGACTTCCATCTTCCAGCCACAGGGCTAGAGAGGGACGCGGGCAGCCGTTCGCCAAGCAAAGAGGTTGGGGGAGGGTGTGCCCGAGTTCGATCACACATTTGCATTCACAAGCCCCGGGGTTTTTCCCCCTGATGCTCTGAATTACTGGCCGGGACATTAGGGAGGCTCCATTGATCGATCGAATGCTCTCTGGACGGTGTAGTTCTGCTGGGTGGTGTGGGATGTTTGAGGAAGTTCTGAAACCAGAGCTTCTCTCCCTTCAAGCAAGTGGCTGGCTCCCTCCCCTTGCCAGTTAGCTCTCCACCTCCCCTCACTACTTCTCTTCTGACTAAGCTGGGGAGGGAAGGGGCCAGAGGCCCCTGGGAAGGGGGCGGGGGAACAATTTGGATGCCGGGACTTAAGATCACTTTCCTCCGGAGCCTTGCCTTTTCCGGAATGTCACAGAATTGGAATCATACAGTGTGTAGCCTTTTCAGACTGGCTTCTTTCGCTCAGTAACACGCATTTACATTTCCTCCGTGTCTTTTCGTGGTGGAGAGCTCATTTGTTTTTAGCGCTGAATAATGTGACATTGGATGCCCCACAGTTTCTTTGTCCATTCACCTCCTACACAGCTGCTTCCAAGTTTTGGCAATTATGAATACAACTGTGTGCAGGTTTCTGGGTGGATGTCAGTTTTTCAACTCCTCAGGGGAAATACTAAGGAGTGTGCTTGTGGACTCGAATGCTAAGGGTCAAGCGATCCTCCAAAGTCATCCCAAGCTCCTTTCCACCGTGGCTGGATTCTAAGGAGGGAAAACTAGAAGCTGCTGTACAGGACCTCAACCAGGAAGTGGCACTGTGTCCCTTCCACTGTATTCTTTTGGTGAAAGTAAATCAGATCAACGCAGACTCAAGGAAATGGGAAGTAGACTGTATGACTTGATGGGAGAAGTGACACATATATACAGAGATACAGAGATGGGGGGCAGGGGGGGGAATGGCTGGGGCACATTTCTGCAGGCAGTTCTACCAGAAAGCAAAGCTCAAACCTCAACAACAAACGAATGTGGTTTTTAAACATTTCCCCCCCCCCAGATTTATTGAGATATGATTGACAACTATGTATTGTATGTGTTTAGATTGTACGATGTGATTTTTTTTTAAAAAGGGGCACAACACAATGAGTTAATACACGTTTCTACTGTGAAATGATCACCACCCTCAAGTTAATGAACACATCTATCACCTCACAGTTACTATCTGCTTTGTTTTTTTGTGTGTGGTGAGAACACTTAATACCTACTCCCTTAGAACATTTTAAGCATGCAACACAGTGCTAGTCGTTATATTAATCATACTGCACATTAGATTCCCCAGAACTTACCTCATTATTGAAAGCTTGTACCATTTGACCAACTTTGCCCCCCTTACCCCCAACACCTGGCAGCCACTGGTCCATTCCCTAGTTATACAAGTGAGACTTTTTAGGTTCTACATCTAAATGAGATCATATGTGATTGTCTTGCTGCATCTGGCTTATTTCACTTAACATAACATTCTCCAGGTTCATCACCTTGCCACTAACAACTTGACCTAGTCTCACATTCAGTGTTCTGGATCTGTGAAGAGCTGGACTGCCTAGCCCCAGGTTTCTCGAAGAATCTGAACAGGTGATTACACTATCTGTGTGATCAAGATGTCATCAGCAGGAGAGTTGTGGCCTGGGGGGGTCACCCTCTTGTTTTGAAGATCCTTGTTTCAGTGACAAGGAAATCGAAATTTGACCAACAGTGATTACCTTTGTTGTGAAAAGTACTCTTCTTGGAGAATAAGACGTTGGAAATGTGTGTTTGCTGATCTGGTTTAGGCACTCAGTGAGGCTGTCAAGACCAGTTCCAGACTCTGTCTTTTTGTCATTGCCACCATCGGTGTGAAGGTTTATTTTTAATGGAGGCATAATTTATATACAATTGAATTCACCCGTTCTAAGCGTACAGTGTGATGAGTTTTATCAAATACATAAAGTCATAGAACAATACCACAGTCAAGATCTAGGACACTTCTGCTGCCCTAGAAAGTTACCCCATGACCCTTCTGTATTTGCTTTTCCCAATCCATCCCTAGACAGCCACCCATCTACTTCCTGCCACTCTGACTTTGCCTTTTCTAAAATTTCATATAAATGGAATCCTGCAGTCTGTACTCTTTTGTGCCTGATGTATTTCTCTTAGCATAGTGTTTTTGATTCATCCATAATGTTATGTGTATCAATATTCTGTGCCTTTTTATGGCTGAGTAGTATTCCATTTACTTGTGCGTTCATCAGCTGATGGGCATTTGTGTTGTTTTCAGTTTGGGGCGGGGCTATTATGGATAACGATGCTGTGAGCATTGTGTGTGGGTCTTTATGTGGGCATGAAATCATTTCTCTTGGGTAAATTCCTAGGAGTGGGACTGCAGGTGATATGGTAGGAGTGTGTTCAACTTTGTATGGAATTGCCAAGTGTTTTCCTAAGTGACCATCTCATGTTGAGTTCCAGCTGTACCATATTCTCAGCAATACTTGGTCTGGTTGGTCATGTTTTAGCCATTCTAATGGCAATTTGTATCATTTAAGTTTGCACTTCCTTGATGTCTGGTGATATTGAGCATCTTTGCATATGTCCATTTGCCATCTGTAGTATATATTCTTTAAGACACAGCTGTCCAAATTAAAAAAAAAAAACTTTTTTAATATTTATTTATTTTTGAGACAGAGAGAGACAGAGCGTGAGTGGGGGAAGGGCAGAGAGAGAGGGAGACACAGAATCTCAAGCAGGCTCCAGGCTCTGAGCCATCAACACAGAGCCTGATGTGGGGCTCGAACCCACAAGCTGTGAGATCATGACCTCAGCTGAAGTCAGACGCTCAACCAACTGAGCCACCCAGGTGCCCCCAGCTGTCCAAATTTTTGACAATTTTTTTTGGGGGGTGCTGAGGTTTTGTCTTCTAATTATTGAGTTGTAACAATTCTTGATATATGGTGGGTACACGTTCCTTTCCAGATGCATGGCATCAAACATGTAAATATTTTCTTCCTCTCTGTGGTGGTTCCCCCCACCCCCCATTTTCTTAATTGTGTACTTAAAGGGCAAATGTTTTTAATTTTTGTAAGTTCCACTGGGTCTCTCTTTCATGGTTCATGCTTTTAGTGTCACTAAGCATTTTTTATTTAATCGTTAATTTGTTTACCTCTTCTGGGGGCCAAGTAATAGAAAGCAAGGAAGAGTCCCTCTGAGTCAGGGCATGCCTCATGGATCTTGTTTTAGGAAACATTCAGTCAATAACTATTTAATAAGTACCTACTCTGTGCCAGGCACTGTTACAGGCACAGGGGATACAATGGTGAAGAAAACAAAGTTTCTGCTCTATAGAATTTATGTTCTAGTGGGTTTTAGACAAAAAGCATCAAGTGCTGTGGGTGCCCTACCCACATGCCCTTTGCTAGGCCATGGCACCCCATCTCCAGCTGCTTTTCGTGTTGGCTGCTAACGACACCGTTGTTTTTTTTTTTCTCCAACAGACTGATCTTGTCTGACAGATGTTGCTTTGCTTAAGGATGCTATGAAAGTTGTTTTCACCCCACCGTGCAGGTAGACCTTGGCCAAAGACTGAATGATTTAGGGATATAAGAGCCCACACCTTCTGTGTCTCTGGGTGGGAAAGTCTTTGTGGTGCTTGCCATGCTTCAGAGCTCCCTATGAGATCGGGCTGAGGCAGATTCTCTTCTCTTGCAATCACATCTCTATGGCCAGCTTCTCCTCCTGTCCTGTTCTGGTTCCTTCACTCTTCTACAGGTTTTTTCTGAGAGACCTCCCTCGGTAAACCATATGCACAGAAACTCTCATCTCAGGATATGGTTTTAGGGAGCCCAAGCAAAAACATTGGATGCCAAAAGTTATCCTGAAGAAGGACTCTAAAAGCGATTTTGGAACAGGGTACCCAACTCCATCACTGGCGATAGGGGGACTGCTGAGCTCCTCCCGACTCCCAGCCTCAGGCAGTGTGTTGACACTTTCACTAGTGACAAACTGAGATGTAATACAGGAGGAAGGAGATGTTCGTGCCATGCCACATCTCTGGTGTTTGACAGTTAGGGGGAAAACTAACTAAAAAGACTGGGATTGGATGGCTACTGCTAAGTAACACTGATGCTTTGAAGAGAGACAAGAGGAGACTCAGATATATTCGTGACCAATTCATGGTGCAGGGCGAGAGTCTGGGGGCCTCCTTGGCAGCATTTGGAAAGGTCCTCACCTGCAGCCAAGGGCAGGCAGAGTTGGGCAGGAAACTCACAACATAATGGTAAGGGTTGCAGAATTTCAGTGAAGGTTGTTGTTGGTATTGAAGCAAGTTTCCGGTATCAAAGTCAGGGTCCTGATGGGGAATGAGTGGGACACTGAGACTTTCAAGTCCCTGGGCAGGTGCAAACTCCACATTCCCCTGAGCCTCTGGACCCACAAGACTGGCCCCATCCCTGTTGTTGGAAGATTATGCAAAAGTCTTAAATAGGCTGGTGTCTTGCAGGACACCCTCTTTAATATGCCCCCCCATCCCACCCAGCCCCTGCAAAAATCCACCTTCTCTCCTGGCCACTGAGTCAACAGTAGGGTCAAATCTTAGCATAGCTTGAATGTGCCAGTGTGCTCCTGCTAAGGATGGAGATGGAAATTTTTGCCATTAAGAAGTTTTTATGGCAGCAATATTCATGATAGCCAAGACATGGAAACAATCCAAGTTTCATCTGCAGATGAGTGGATAAAGAAGGTGTATTATATAAATATTATGGAGTTATTATTCAGTCATTAAAAAGAAGTCGTTCTGCCATTTGCGACCACATGGATAATCCACGAAGTCATTATGATAAGTGAAACAAGTCAGACAGAGAAACAGAAATACTTCACGATTCCACTTATATGAGGTGCCTAAAATAGTCAAACTTATAGAAACAGAGATTAGAATGGGGGTTGCCAGAGGTGGGGTGGGGGATATGGTAAGACATTGTTAAAGGGCACACATTTCCAGTAATAAGATGAATAGTGCCATCTTCTTGTGTGTTTTTTAAAATTTAAAAAAGAATTTTAAAAAATGTTTTTTATTTGTTTTTGAGGGAGAGTGAGAGACAGAGCATGAGCAGGGGAGGAGGAGAGAGAGAGGGAGACACAGAATTTGAAGCAGGCTCCCGGCTCTAAGCTGTCAGCACAGAGCCTGACGCGGGGCTTGAACTCACGGACTGAGAGATCATGACCTGCCCTGGGCCACCCAGGCACCCCTAATTTTGGTTTTAAATTGTATTTTCCTGATGCTCAGTGAAGCTGGACGCCCCTTTTTCAGGTGTTTACAGGCCATTTAGATATAATTTTCAGTGAAATGTCTTTTCCGGTCTTTTGCTCGTTTTCCAATGGATTGTCTAAGGACTAGGGAGTGTGGTGCCCTCAGATAGGTCATAGGAGCCCCACCCCCCTTCTGCCCACTTTGTCCCGGGCATGTCTTCCATCCGTGGCTGTTCCTGAGTTAATTCTTTTATAATAAAGCAGTAGCCTAATAAGTAAAATATTTCTCTGAGTTATGTGTGAGCTGCTCTAGCAAATTTTAATGGAACCCAAAGTGTGGGGGGGGTCATTGGAACCTCTGATCTGTAGCCAGTAGGTCAGATTGGCATCTGAAGTTGGGGAGAATCTTGCAGGATGCTATCTTCAGGTGGATAGTGTCAGAATTTACTGGAATTTCAGGACACCCAGCTGGTATCTGAGAATTGCTTCGGAAGTGCCATGAGTAGGATAGCAGAGTGAGAATAAAGGAGAAACATAGGAGGAAAACTGAGTTTTCCCAAAACATAGACATACACACATATGAAGAAAGCCAGAGATTGAAGTGAGGCATCTATAAGTCAAAGAAAACCAAGGATGGCCACAAGAAGCTGGAAGAAACTAGGAAAGATCTTCCCCTACAGTCTTCACAGGGATCATGGCCCTGCTGAGACTTAGGTATTGGATTTCTGGACTCTACAACTGTGAGAGAATATATCTCTGTTGTTTTAAGCCAATGAGTTTGTGGTCCCTTGTTATGGTGGCCCTAGGAAACAATACAATGAACAATGGTGGAAAAGGCATATTTATAGCACAATTGGTAGCAGCTATAAACATGTGAATTTCCTAAAAAAACAAAAAAAACCACAAAAAACATGTGAATTTCCTAAAAAAAAAAAAAAAAAAAAAAACACCCAAAAAACAAAAAAACATGTGAATTTCCATCTCCAGGGGGCAGGATTCAATAACATAATTAGTTTCTCCATAACCAGCAAAATTTCATGTTACATGTCTCAAACTTAAAGGTTTCAGCTAACGAAGGGATCATTAATATTTTTCTCCTTTGATATAACTTCACGACCTGTTTTTGGGTCTTTGGTATTACAAACCCCTTTGTTTTTCTGAATGAATGCTGAAACTCTCCCTCTCCCAAAACATGTATGTTTCCATCTTTGTCAAATGTATTAGGCTTTGAGGTTGACTTGTGAGCATAAGGCTCACCTATCCCTGTGCGTCCCAAAGTAAATCTGAAAAAAAATGTTGAGGCGGAATATTGAGTCCCTGGGAATAAACAGCCTCTAGTTTTGGTTAAAAAACTCATGTGTGAGGTTCTCGGATTCCTGGTGGGAGGGTAGCCTTCTCTTTTCTTCCTGCAATGCACTGTGGCTCTTACAGATGACACATTCCGGTTTCAGAGTTTGGAATCTGCAGTCTTTTGTTTTTTCTTGCCTAATTGCTCTGGCTAGAACTTCCAGTACCTTGTTGAGTAGAATTGGCAAAAGTAGACATCCTTGTGTTATTCTTGATCTTTCATTATTGAGGATGGTATTCGCTGTGGGTTTTTCATAGATAACCTTTATTATGTTAAGGAAGTTCCCTTGTATTCCTTGTTTATTGAGTGTTTTGGTCATAAAAGGGTGCTGGATTTTGTCAAAAGCTTTTTTTTTTTTTTTTTTGGCATGACGAGATGACAATATGTTTTTCCCTCCTCATTTTATCAATTTGGTATCTTACACAGATTGATGTTTCTGTGTTGAACCGTTCTTGCATTCTGGAAATAAATCCCACATGTTTGTGGGTGTATAATCCTTTTAATATGCTGCTGGCTTTGGTTTGCTAGTGTTTTGTGGTGGGTTTTTATATCTATATTCATAAGGGTTACTGGTTTATAGTTTTTCCTTCTTGTGATGCCATTGTTTGGTTTTGGATGCAAGGTAAAGCTGTTCTCAGAATTAGGAAGTGTTCTCTCCTTTTCAGTTTTTATTTTGGAAGAATTTGAGAGACATTGGTGTTTATTCTTCATTAAATGTTTGGTAGAATTCCTTTTATTTTTGTGAAATCAGTACTAATGACCCCACATTCATTTCTGATTTTGGTAATTTGAGTCTTTCTCCTCTCTCTTCCCCATGAATCTAGCTAAATGTTTGTCAATTTTACTGACCTTTTAAAAGAATCAAGTTTTGATTTTATTGACTCTCTCTGTTGTTTTTCTATTCTCTATTTTATTTATGTCTGTTATAATCTTTATTTTTTCCTTTCTTCTGATAGCTCTGGTTGAAATTTGCCTTTCTTTTTCTAATTTCCTAAGGTGTGCATTGAACTTATTGACTTGAGATCTTTTCTTTTAATGTACACATTTACATCTATAAATTTTCTTCTTAATACTGTTTTTGCTAAATCCTATATATTTTGGTATGTTGTATTTTAATTTTCATTTATTTTAATATATTTTCTAACTTCTCTTATTATTTATTTCTTGACACATTGGCTGTTTAAAATTGTGTTGCTTAATTTATACATATTTGTGAAATTTCCAGTTTTTCTTCTGCTATTCAATTCTAGTTTCATTCTATTGTGATTCAAAAAAAATATTCTACATGGTTTCAGTCCTTTAAAGTTTATTAAGACTTGTTTTGTGGTATAACTTGTGGTCTATCCTGAATAATGTTCCATGTGCACTTGAGAAGGATGTGTATTCTGTTAGTGTATTAGGCCAAGTGCTCTGTATGTGTGTGAGGTCTAACTGGTTTATAGCATTAAGTCTTCTATTTCCTTATTGATTTTCTATCTATGTGTTGTAGTAATAGTGAGAGTGGTGTGTTGAAGTCTCCAACTATCATTGTCCTACTGTCTAGTCTTGCTTCAATTCTTTCAAAATTTGCTTCATATATTTTGGATCTCCTTTTTAAATTATTATTATATTGTTTTGCTGTTTTGAACCTTCACCAATATAAAATGTCCTTCTTTGTGTGTTGTGATCTCTTTGATTTAAAGTCTATTTTGTTTGACAATAATATAAGCTTCTCCAGCTCTCCTTCAGAACAATTTGGATGAAATATCTTTTCCCATCCTTTTACTTTAAACCTTTGTGTGTCTTTGCATCTAAAGTGAGTCTCTTGTTGACAGATGGACTGTGGTTGTTGTTCTTTTCTTCTTTTTGCGAAGGTGCCAGTCTCTGCCTTTTAATAGGAAAGTGTAACCCATTTACATTTAAAGCATTTACTGATAGGGAAGGATTTCCTTCTGCAGTTTGTCTATTTTCTGTATGTCTTATATATATTTTTCCTCGTTTCCTCCATTACTGGCTTTTTTGAGTTTTAGTTAATTTTTTGTAGTGTACCAATTCGATTTCCCTTATTTTTCCTACCTTTCTTTCTTTCTTTTTGTTTCTTGTCTTAAAAATTTTATTCTCTTAGTGATTATCTTGGGTGATTATCTTGAACATTTTAACCTCATAGCAACCTAGTTTTGATAATACCAACTTATTTCAATAGTATACAAATAACTTTCAGCTACACATCTCTGTCCCTCCCTCTTTATATTGTTATTGTCACAGATTGCATTTTTATTTGTTGTGTTCTCTTTAACATATGATTATTGTTTTGTGCATTTGCCTTTTAAATGAGAATTTGGTTTAACATTAAAGATAAATTATTATAATTCATTACATGAACATAATAAAGGGAAAACATCTCAAAAGATACAGAGGAAGCATTTAATAAGTTCAACATTTTTTAATGATAAAAACTTGAAGTGATCTAGAAATAGAGTATTCTTTTTTTAAAGTTTATTTATTTATTTTGAGAGAGAAAGCACGAGTGGGGGAGGGGCAGAGAAAGAGTGGGAGAGCAAGAACCCCAAGCAGGCTTGGATCTGATGTGGGGTTCAAACTCATGAACTGTGAGATCATGACCTGAGGTGAAGTCAGATGCTTAACCAACTGAGCCACCCAGGCACCCCTAGAAATAAGAGTATTCTTAATATGCTAAAGAATATCAACAAAATTTCTAAAACAACATACTTGAAGGTGGGCAAATGAAATTGGGATTGCTATCACCACTTCTTATTAATATTGCACTGAGGTCCTAGACAGCACAATAAAATAAAAGAAAGAAACAAAAGGATTGAAAAAGAAGAAATAAAAGTCATTACTTAGATTACATTATTATGCAGGTAGAAAACTAAAAGAGCCTGTATATAGACTTAAGAAAGGAATTTAACAAGATCACTGGATATAAAATAAAAATACAAAATCAGTGGCATTTCCGTGTACCGACATCTCTAAAAACAGACATTTGAAAATTATGCCATTTACAAGAACATCAAAAAACATCAAATACTTGTGACTAAATCTAAGGAAACTAGTGCAAGAATTTTACACACAAAACTGTAAGACGTTATGGAGGAAATTAAGTAAAATCTAAATAAAAAGAAGGATATACTATGATCATGGATTGGAAAATTTAATATTGTGAAAACATTAATTCCTCACCAATATCTATTGATCTATACATTCAGTGCGATCTCATCAGGGAATGAATGTGTGAGTGTTTGTGTGAGTGCGTGGGTGGGTGGGTGATACCGATTCAAACGATACAAAGAAATGCAAATGACCCAAGATAGCCTGGATGGGGTTCCTAGGTGGCTTAGCTGGTTAAACAGCGTCTGACTTGGGCTCAGGTCATGATCTCACGGGTTCGTGATTTTGGGCTCTGTGCTGACAGCTCCGAGCCTGCTTTGGATTCTGTGTCTTCCTCTCTGCCTCTCCCCTGCTCACCTCTCTTTCTGTCTCTCAAAAATAAATAAACATTAAAAAAAATAGGCTGATGATCTTCAAGAAAAGAAACAAAATGGAGAGTTACCCTTCCAGATAGTAAGACCTATCATAAGGCTACAGTAATTTAGACAATTTAGGTATTAGTGCTAGGATGAACTATAATCCAGGTAGATTATAAATATAAAAGTGAAGGTAAAACAATAACACTTATAGAAAGAGAATATTTATATTCTTGTAGGACAATATTTATGTTAAGGTAAGCAAAGAGTTTTAAAAACAGAGCACAAAAACACTATAAATGTAAAGGAAGATATTAAATTTATTATTAAATTAAGTTATTCTTAGAGTATATTAAAGTAAATTAATTAAATTAAATTATTCTTAGAGTATATTAAAAGTAAGATCTTCTGTTTTTCAAAAGATACCAGTTCAGAGAATGAAAGGTGATCCACAGAGCAAGAGAGAGAATATTTGCAAAAATATAATTGACAAAGGGCTTGTTTCCAGATTATATAAAGAATTCCTATAAATCAAAAAGAAAAAGGCAGCCCAATTAAAAAAGGGCCAAAAGATGTGACCCAATACTTCACATAAAACAATATGTAAATGGACAATAGAAAGCAGTGCTGAACATATTAACCATCAGGAAAATGTAATTTAAAACTACAAGGGGTTGGGGGTACCCAGCTGGCTCCAACAGTGGAGCATGTGACCCTGATCTTGAGATTGTGAGTTCAAGTCCCATGTTGGGTGTAGAGATTCCCTAAAAATAAAATCTCCCTCTAAAAAACAAAACAAAAAAAAAAAAAAAAAAAAAAAGAAAGAAAAAAGGTGTATCTCATTACAGAACAGTGAAAACTGAAGGCCAGCAACGCTGGGTTGGTGTGTTATAAAGCAATGGGAACTCTCACACTTGGTGGGTGGAGATGATGTAGTGACACCTTCTTTGCAAAACTGGTATTATTTCATAAAGTGGAACATAGGAAAACCCACTCCTAGATACCCACTCAGCACGAATGTATACATATGGCCACTAAAATGCGCAAGAATGCACTAATTTCATTTATAAACTTATATGCAAAAGTTCTAATAAAGATACTAGTAAGCACCCAGTAGGGATCAAAAAGAAAAAACCAAGGGACACAAGGAAAAGGTGTTCAGTGTCACTAATCATCAGCGAAATGCAGATCAAAGCCACAGTGAGATATCATCCCCTCGTGTCAGGACGGCTACAATCCATCCAACACAAAATCCCAGACAAATGGGAACAGGCACTGCTGAGGATGTGGAGAAGTTGAGACCCTTGTACACTGTTGGTGGTGGGAATGCACAATGGTGCTGCTGCCATGGAAACTGGTGTGGAGGTTTCTCAAACATTGAACATAGAACTACCTTACCCCCCAGTAATCCTACTTCTGGGTATAAACCCCCAATAATTGAAATTGGCATCTCCAAGAGATCCTACACTTCCATGTTCATTGAAGCATTATTTACAGAAGAAAAGCCGTGGAAACAACCCAAGCCATGGAATGGATAAAAGACCATATTTTTCAGGCTTAAGAAAGAAGTTAGTTCTGCCATTTACTGCATGAAATTAGGCAGACACAAAAGAACAAAGATAATTCCACTTATATGAGGGATCTGGTAGCCAAATGTATAGAGATAGAAAGTACAATGATGTCACCAGGCGCTGGAGAGAGGAATGGGGAGCTGGTGTTTAATGGGTATGAAGTTCTAGTTATAGAGGATGAGTAAGTCCTAGGAACCTACTATAAAGCATAATGCATATAGTTAACAATACTGTAATGTCTACTTAAAAATTTTTGAAAGAGGACAGATCTTATAGTAAATGTTCTTATCACACACACACACGCACACACACACAAAGAAGGAAAGAGGAAACTTTTAGAAGTGATGGTTAAGCTTATAGCTTTGTGGTGACAGTTTCGTGGCTGTTTACTTATCTTTAAACTCATCAATATGTACATACTAAATATACATAGCATTTTTCATATGTATGAAAACCATACCTCAGCGAAAAAAATAAATGTAGGGGTTTTTTTTAAGCCACTAAAAAAGAAAGTGAACTCGCAATCTTTTGTGTTGTTTTTGGGTTTTTTTTGGTTTTTTTGTTGTTGTTTTTTTGCTTCTTATGATACTTGGGTTGGTTTTTGTTCTTTTGGTGAGTAATTCCATTTCTGAAAGAATAGAAAAAAGATATTTTTATCCTAAAAATGTTTGTGGTCACATAGATGTCTTTACATGAGATTATCTGTGATTTTAAGTAAACATTACACATAAAAAAAAAAAGTTTGCCCCAAAATCTCACTTGACTGCCATGCAGAGAATGGCCTGTAGGAGGCGAAAGTGGATACAGGCAGCCCGTAGGAGGCTTCCGGAGATGAAACCCCGAAAAGCCTTAGAGTCTGACACATTAAATCTGTACGTTAAGATGTCTAAGGAAATGGCCAAAAGAATAAGAACAGAATACATTGTTTCTGAACTAAGTAGAAGAAAAAACTGTAGTGAGAAAAAAAAAAAAATCCAAAATAAAGCAAGGAGGAAGAGTAAAAGAAATATAGAAAAGGAGGGATGGTCAGAAGTCACAAAATAAATCCAAACCCATCAGTAATTGGAATGAACACAGATACTCTATATCTCTGCCACCCGAAACAGTGGGCGCAAGCCGGCCAGTGCTGTGGAACACCTGAAAGGTGGGCGGTCTGGGCTGAGATCGTCTGGTGCCAGTGGGAAATTCACTGCAGCAGTATTTGGAGACCTGGAATAAAAAAAGAGTGTAAAGTACCTTATGAGTCACTTTATTCTGATTACACTTTGACGTGATTAACATTCTGGATGCGTTGGTAAGTGAAATATATTATTAAAATTCACCATTCTTAAACTCTTAATTGTGGCTGCTAGAGAAAAATTATAGAGCTGGCTCACATTATGTTTGCATTGGACAGCACTGGTCTAAGTACTCAAATTAGAAGACAAATACTGTCAGGCTGGATAAGAAAACTTAAAATCCAGCAACATGTTGTTTACATTTGAACATAAAAGATATAACAAGTTTCTAGTTAAAGGATGTAAATAGCTAGAGAGAAAATTGGTTTAGCCCTATTAGTAACAGCACAGAGTTTAATGTAAAAAGCGTTACTAGATATAACTAAATCTCTGCCATGGAAATATAAAACAGTTTTAATGTGCATGCACTTTAAAACGGTCTTGAAGTAAGTGAAGCAAAAACTGACAGAACTACTCAAACGTGGACAGTATGAATTGAGATGTGCTGTTAGTGTAAAATGCTCTGCAAACATTGAAGACCGGGAATGAAAAAAAAAAAAAAAAAAAAAAAAAAAAGGAAGGATAAAATAGCTTGTGTTAGATAATTACACCACTGAAGCGGGAGATTTTAAAAACACCTCACGGGGCGCCTGGGTGGCTCATAATGACCTTGAGGACATTATGCTCGGTTGACATAAGCCAGTCACAGAAAGGTCAAATACTGTATGGTCCCACTCAAATGAAATATTTAGAGTGGCCAGATTCATAGAGACAGAAAACAGAATGGAGTTGCCAGGGTGGGGTTGGGTGGGGAGTTACTGTTTCACAGGGACAGATTCTCAAGTTTGGGAGGGTGAGAAAGTTCTGGAGGGGGATGATTGCATGACAACATGAATGTCCTAATGCTGGTGAACTATACACTTAAAAATGGTTTAAATAGTAAGTTTTATGTTGTGTATGTTTTACCACAATTAACAATAAAACTAATTTTAAAACACTTAGAGAATCTCTCTCTCTTTCTCCTTCCCTCCCTTCTTTCCACCTCCTTTTTTTTTTTTTTTTAACCAATCATTAAGAAGCCTTGTAGTTTTCAAGGGTGAGTGTGGGCATTTTGTTCATTGCTACCAACAGGTGATAAACAGGCATGAGAAGCCCCAAAATTATGCAGGAGGCAAAAGGCAGAAAATGTTCGTTAACAAAACAGAACACATGGAATGCAATGTTTTCATATCTAGGTGCAAATAGTTAAGTATCAAACTTACAACATGTAACCAAAAGAAAATTTTAGGTGAAAAATCTGCAGCCTTAAATGAAGACCAGTGAGCTTGATATTGAATTGAGAGTCAGAAAAGAACAGAATAAACCCATAGAAAGCATAAGGAAGGAAATAGCCAAAATAAGGGTAGAAACTTTAAAAAACAAACATAATAAAAAGACCAAGATTTAGTTTTTTGAAAACAAGAAGAGATGAACTTCTGGTGACACTGATCAAGCAAAAACCAAGAAAAGAAAAGGTGCAAATCAGAATTATTTATGATGGAAAAGGGAACATAATGACAGAGGCTACAGAGGTTGAAAAGGCAATGATTTTATTCACCAATATGACACCTATTCACCCATAATTGTGAAAATGTAAATAAAATATACAAATTTCTAGAGAAATGTGGCTTAGAAAACCAAGTCAAGAAGAAATACAAAATCTGAAACAGTTAAAAGTCATTAGAGAAACTGGATAACAAACTAAAAACCTCCCTCCACACACACACACACACACACACACACACACACACACAAAACCTTTCCACAAATAAGATGTCAGATCCAGATATTTTTACAAGTGAGTTTTACTGAATATCTGTGTGACTCAAAATGCTAACCATGTGCAATTCAATTCCAGCATATAGAACAAAAGCACACCCGTTTTTTTTTTTTTTTTTAAATGAGGTCAGCATTGCCTTAATACCAAAACCTGACAAGAATAGTATGAGTCAGAAAAGTCACACACCATGGTCCTCCTAAGCACAGATGCAAAAATCGTATCTAAAATATAAGTATATTAAATCTAGTAATGTATTAAAAAATATATCCTGATCAAGTTGGATTTATTCCATGAATAAAAAGTTGGATTAATGGGCCACCTGGGAGGCTCAGTCGGTTAAGCATCTGACTCAAGTCTTGTTCTCAGGGTCATGAGTTCAAGCCCCATTTTGGGCTTTGTACTGGGCACGGAGCTTACTTAAGAAAAAAAGTTAGATTAAGTTTAGAATACTGATGAACGTAATTCACCACACTGTCAGTTTAAAGGAGAAGAATTATGTGATACAGAGAAAACATTTAATAAAATTCAACATTTATGTATGATTTTTGAAAAACCTCTTAGAAAATTAGGAATAGAAGGGGATTTACTTAATTTGATAGGGGCTACCTGAAAAACCTAACAGCAGATTCATCCTTAAAGGCGAAACATGAAAAATATTCACTTAAAGATCAGAAATAAGACAAGGATGTCCAGTTTTTCAATGTTGTTGTGACAGCTACTGATACCTATCTCACTGTATATACCAGCAACAGATGTTGGAAAATATAATTTCCAAATGGCATGCCACTTACAATAGCACCAAGAAATGTAACACGCTTAGAAAGAAATCTAAAAATGATGTAAATTCTTTATGGAGAAAATTATGAAATATTCTTGAGAAACACTAAAAAGACCGTTTTGGAAAAAGAGTTATACCATGTTCATGGATTGCAAGACTCAGTGTTATGAAGATATCCATTCTTTGCAGTTTGATCTACAGATTCAATGCAGTTCCAATAAAAATCTCAACAGGGTTTTTCATGGAACTTGACAAGCTGAATACAAGGCATACATAACCGAGATAATCCTGAAGATGAAGAATAAAAATAGCAGGACTTACTATGTTCATTATATTCATTATATTAATGAAAGCAGTGTGGTACTGGTGTACGTATAGTTGGATAGGGTTTATCTGCCTGGCTTCCTCTTGGAAAACGAAGAATGCTCCCAGATGACTTTCTTGTCACCAGGATGATGACTATATGACAACCTATTGCTTCCTCTAAGTTGGATAGAAGTTTGGAATACAGACTAGCCCTGTTTTTTTTTTTTTTTTTCTTCTTCTTAGTTTCACAGATTGTAACTTAAAATTTGGGTACATCCTACCATACATGCCTACATTATATGACTTAGTATTTCTTTACTTTATGCCAAAATAAATAGGTTGTTACTCTGCTTAAGTTTGATTTAGAATATGTGTGTATATCCATCCACTCATCATTCATCCATTTACTGTTTTATCTGTACACCCATCCATCTATCCAATTGATCATCCACTTATCAACTGCCCATCCACATATTTATCCAACCATTGACCCATACATCTTCTCACCCACCCATCCATACTTTAACCCGTCTACCTATTCATTCATCCTTCCCCTACCCATCTATCCACCTCCCTGTCTGTCTGCCTGCCTATGTGTACAACAATAGAAACAAGCTTGCAGGGTGCCTGGGTGGCTCAGTCATTAAGCATCTGACTTCGGCTAATCATGATACCATGATTTGTGAGTTCAAGTCCCACAACGGGTGACCTTGGGCCCCGCTGAGCTCGTGCCCCGCTTCATTGAGTCCTGCTTCTCCTTCTCTCTTTCTCTACCCCTAGTGGGATTCTCTCTCTCTCTCTCTCTCTCTTGCCCCTTGCTCACTTGTGCACTCTCTCAAAAAAAAAAAAAAAAAAAGCTTGCAAGTTCTGTCAGTTACCTACTGATGCATAACAAACCAGTCTAAAACTTAGTGGTTTAAACCAACAACTGTTGTATTTGCTTACAATTCAATGAGATGGCCCTGCAGGGTGTGCGGGGGGATAGTTAGCTTCAGCCCCAAAAGCTGGGGCAGCTCATCTGGGGCTGGTAAAACTATTACGGCTTCACACCCTCCAGGACGTCTCTGTCCACCCGTCCTCACTCACAGGATAGCCATATTTCTTTGCACTTAGGACTCTGAGAAGGCAAGAGTGGAAGCTGCAGTCTTCTAAGGCCTACATTCTAGAATTCAGGTAATTCACTTCTCTCACATTTATTCATCAAGGTAAGTCACAGTTAATTTATTTAGCTGTTATTGTTTGAGAATTTACTGTGTATTAGGCACTGTTCTGGGTCCCGGCAATAAGAGGGAGAATAAAACACAAAACACAAGAGACAAAAGTTTCTGTCCCCACAGACTTTCTGTTAAGGAGAGACTCCATACTCACTCACCTGTTGAGCAGGTCTAAGGTCTTGATTTCTTGTGGGAGACTTTTCTTCCCATCCATAATAGGTAGGGTTTTTCTAGACTCCCTTTATTAGAGAGCACTATTCTTCCAGGTTCCAGGTTCCAGCTTTCTCCTTGGCTTGTAGATGGCTGCCTTCTCCCTGTGTCCTCACGTGGTCATCCCTCTGTGTGTGTCTGTGTCCTAATCTCCTCTTCTTATAAGGACCCAGCTCATATGGGATTAGTGCCTACTCTAATAACCTTATTTTACAGGAGGGGTGCCTGACTGGCTCAGTCAGTAGAGCATGCAACTCTTGATCTCAGGGTCGGGACTTCAAGCCCCATGAGCCCCATGTTGGGTGTATAGTATACTTTAAAAAAATACCCCTTATTTTACCTTAGTTTTCTCTTTAAAGGCCTGATTTCCAAAAGCAGTCACATTCTGAAGTACTGGGCGTTAGAGGTCAACATATGAATTTGGGGGGACACAGTTCAGCACCCATAACAGGGGGAAGCTCCTGTGTTCAGCTTTTTGGAACAAAGAGAAGAGGCGGAGAAAGCTCCCCAGAGAAATTCTAGGGGCACCTCAAACTAGAAGAGCCTCGAGTCCTTCATTGCACAGCCCAGAGAAGTCGCAGGTCCCCAAAAAGGAAATGACTCGACGGTGTCTCTGGGCAGTTGAAGCCACAGACAGCCTCAAAGAGTTTCCGGTGCCTCAGCCTGGCTGAAAATCAGCCTTGTGAGCAAGGCTCAGGAGCAGCAGAGAGTGCTCCAGTCTTGATAGGTCACAGGCATGAAAATGGAGGGCTGATGGGTAAAAAGCAGGCTGACAGTGGGCACCTGCGTGGACAGGTGAGAATCGTCTGGATCCCTCCATCAGTCTTAATGCTGAGGCATTGGCTAAGCTCCCTGAAATGTTTGCAGTCTTGGGAAAGCAGCATGTGGGAAGGGTCGTTCCCAATGGACTGATAATAGTTTTCAGCATCCTGGTGCAAAGGGCTCTCTGCACAAATCGAGTCGCATTAGGAATAAAAAGGAAGTTATGTTATCTGCACTCCTTGCAAACTGAGACTTATGTATGCTTATGTATTGCTTATATTATGCTTATGTACTGCGACTTATGTATGTGTTGCAGTTTGGGAGGACCCCGATAAAAAGATGTGGAGCCACACTTTCCCTCCAGAAGGCATGAAGCCATGCCGGCACATTGGTTTCAGTGCCATAAGACTCATTTCTGACTTCTGACTTCTAGAACTAAAAGATCATCAATCGTAGCATGTTAAGCAGCAGCAGGAAATGAATAATAACACTATGAACCCTCGCTCCTCTTGAAACTTGTGGTCATCCCAGGCTGTCATTTATTTTTCCACCTTCATCTCTCTGTGCTTAGATTTCCCCCTAAGGTGGGTATTACAACACTACCCACCCCACGGTCATTGCGAGGATTGAGTTACTGTGAATTAATGCGCTTAGCACAGTGTCTGGCAAGCGGTGAGGACATTAGAAGTATGACTGAGGATCCTTATTACTTTAAGAGCAAAACCACATAAACACATTGCTGAAAGGCAACTGACATTCAGCCTCTGTATGGGAGACCACGAGGAGTGGTGGAGACTGGTGAGACCCCATGCCCTATCCAACAGGGACAGCTACTGCCCAGCCTGGGTTGTTGTTCACAGCTTCCAAATTTCCAAGAAAATCCAGAAATTGAGATTTGTCCACATGCAAAGTTTTGTCATGTTTAAATATTGGCTACTAATTTCCGTTTTAAAAACACACCCCGTGACTAGATGTGGCCTGTGGGTGTGAGGTCACCTTTCCTATAATCAATGAAAAGAATTCAAACTTTAAATGGACACATGATTACAGCTATGCTTATACAAAAAAAAAAAAAAAATCTACTGTGGATTAAAGAGCTCACTGTGGGCCAAGCTCTGGGAAACTACTTAAACACTCAAGCCATTTCATCTCACAATAACCACGGTAGGGTAGAGGCCACTATTTGTGTTCTTTTACAGATGAGGAAACTGAGGCCCAGAGAGGCCAAGGATGGATCCCGAGATCACCCAGCTGGGAAATGGCAGAGTGGAGGCCTGGCTTCCCTCAAAGACCCATTCTGTTTCTCTGAGACAATGCATCCCAGTATTTGAACACAGTGCTATTTAGCGGGAGGGACACAGCATTATAATATGAGATTAATAAATGATTTATCATCATTATTTTTACTTCTACTGCCTCTGGGTCTTGGCAAGAGGTGAAGGAGACCTTTCTAGGGGCTGGGGGAGGGTAGGAATGCACACTTCAGGTCTGGAGGAAAAGCTGATTGTGGGGGAAGATGATATCTGAACAGATGCCAGAGCATGGGAGGTGAAAGCGGAAATGAAATAGATAAACTTCTCAGAAGTTGTAAAGTAGGTCAATGGCCTGGACTGGGGGCTCACTACCCCATGCGCTATCTGAAAGTCTAGGTCTCCTGGTGCACCAGCCTCGACACCTGCCTTCAGGGCTCTCTGCTCCTCCTCCCTCCTGCCTCCCTCCATCTTTCCCTCCCCTCCCCTCCCTCTCTTTCCATGTCCCTCCTACCCTACCCGTCCTCTTACCCACCCTCTTTTCTTCCGCTTGCTGTACCACCTCAGGGCTGGAGGCCCCTCCCAGGAATGATCTTTGGAGGCTAAACTTAGTGACAGGTTCCATCCCCAGGCGGAAGTTGGTGGCTGCTGGTGGCTTTGTACTATATTGTCCCCACACCTTGGTCTCATCAAACCCACGGAAACAGAAAAAAACGGTGATAAGAGTAAAGGAAACTCCAGCGGGGGCTGGGGCTGGGCATTAGGGGCTGCCCCACCTCCCACCAGCCCTCAAGGGCAGAGAGGCGTGAAGCTGTGTGCCCTTGGTGGGAATGGAGGGGGAGTCCAGCATTCCTGCCTCTATGTCTGGAACATGGGGACAGCAATAGCTCCCGCCCAGGTATGTATATAAGGCATTTAAGGATGTGACTCACGCAAGATGCCTGACATAGGGAAAGTGCCTGACAAATGCTATAATGGCCTTTTCTGTGTCTGATCTGATGCAATCTTTACAACAGCCCCACGGGCAAAAGCTGGTGTTACCTCCCACTTTACAGATGAGGAAACTTAGGCACTGAGAGGTGGTGGGACTTGCTTGAGGTCACACAGGAGCAGGTGGCAGAGTGGAATTGGAACCCAGGACCATCTGACTGCAAAGCCTGTTTCCCTCCCTCCCTGTTCAGGGCAACGATGACAGTACTATAAACAATAATAAATAAACACTAACAACAATAATCGTCTACCTCTGGGGTCTGAGCCCTCAGCTTTGGGTCCTGGGCACCAACACCTCCCTCCAGCCACACCAGGGTACATGCTCGTCTCTACAGACCGCCTGATTTGCATGCATATTGTTATCTGCCCCTCTCTCTCCTCACTCTTCCCGTGTTCCCACTTAGTTCAAGCTTCCAGCTGGCTGGGTAGACCGCCACTCTGTCCCGATGTCCGCAATCAGGGTTCTTGGCAGGGTGTAGCCTTCACTTCATCATCAGGAATGGGAGATTTGAGGGGGAGGCAGATCTGGGCATGAGGCTTCTGATTTCTCCCACCCTTCTCCCCGAGCTTCCTACAGGGAGTTGGGCCAGCTGGGTTCAGTTTACTTATCTGTAAAGTGACCTCCACAGGTGACCCCATCTACCGCCCCTCTGCCTCTACAAGCCACCATTCCCCTGAGAAGAGACAGACCCAGTTGCAACATTTACCATTTATTTCCAAGACCCAAGGTCAGGGAGCCCAGGGCTGCCGACAGTGGTCCTCATCCCAGGATGTATTGGTCTTAGCTGGGAGGAACCTCAGGCTGTGTGTGATGTGGTGTGTGTGTGACGGGTTGGGACCGTGATGCAGCATGTGATGCGATGTGTGTGGCATCCCATGTGTGACACTTGGTGTGACCGTATGGCCCCTTTGGGTCACTGTGGCTGTGATGATGACTTGTGTCGGATATATGTGTCATACGTCACATAATCTGACTGTGTTTGTGGTCCTATGACTTGTGTGTGACTGTGCAAGTATCTGATGCTTTGTGTGTACGAGTGCAGATCTGAAGGGCACCTTGTGATTTTCTGTGATGCCGTAGGCATGTCCACATTCTCTCTCCATCTTCCTTTCCTTCCCTCTTTCCCTTCTTCCTTCCCCTCCTCCCTTCTTCTTTTCCCTCCTCCCTCCCTCCCTTCTTTCCTACCCTCCTCCCTTCCTCCCTTTCTTCTCTCTGCAAACATTTTCCAGGTGCCTGCTACATGCCAGACCCTGACCTGGGTGCTGAAACACAGCCGTGTGTCCTGGTGGGATGTGAACACCCAGCAGTGCTGAGATCCAGCCAGCCAGCTGGTGATACGTTGGTAGCCAGAAACCAGACACGACGGGAGCCTTTACACCAAGGAAATCACAAACACTACAGAGCCTCTTCCTCCTGGGAGAGCTGGTGGTCAAACGGTCACCGGCACATCCCTGCGCCCGTGTCTCTGAGGGTGAACTTACACAGCCAGGAGGAGGTACAGCCACACACCTGTGAGCAGATCTTGAGTGTGTGGCTATGGCCGTGGGGGGCACTGGCTGGGCTGTCCACATGGGTCAGTCTTGATGATGACTCCCTTCCTCCAGCCACCCCCACTCATGAGAGTGGGGGAGGCTGGGGTTGCCCGTCCTGGGCCAAGTCTCTGGACCCCCACGTCCCACTCTTCTCTGAATCGAAAACATAAATACCCACCCCTCACCCCTTCTTCCTGAATATCAGGCAGATCAGCTTTCCCCCGGTTGGGGGGCCTACAGACCCTCAAGTCTCTGGGTCTTTGTCTTCAGTATTGCCCGTAGTGGCTCTGCAGTTTCCTTTGGGGCTCCAGAGGTGCCGGCTGGGTCTTCAACCTTCAGGGGTGGCTGGGTTGTCAGCCCCTGGAGGTGCCCACTGAGCTCTTCGCTCACTGGGTTCTCGGTTCCCCAAGGCACCCTCTGAGGGAGGCATGACTGTCACTCCTTCCTTACACCATGAAGGCCCCAAAGTAGGAGCGGGTCCCGTCACGGAGTCGGACCAGGCGCTCATCTGGCACACGGACGACCACCTCCTCGCCAGCGTCCAGGTGCACCACGCCTCCCAGGAAGCTGCTGTCCCACCAGACGCGGGGGCCGGTGGCTCGCCCACAGGGTGACCGCCGACTGACCAGCAGCTCGAGCTCCTCGGGGTAGCGCGGTGTGCGTTTGTAGAGGCCATGCGTGATGGGCAGGCCGCTGCTCAGCCCCTGCGGGCAGCCCACGCCCCCCAGCTGCACCTTGGAGTAGATGTAATAGTAGCCGGCCCGGGCAATCACCAGGGAGCCGTCACGGTAGCTGAGGCCCCTCAAGAAGGCCAAGCCCAGCTTTGTCTCCCAGAGCAGCGGGCCCCCGCTGCCCGTCAGGCTGGAGTTGGCACCTGGGGGCAGAGACAGAGGGGTCTGGTCAGCATGTGTCCCTCTGCGGGTGGGCGAGGGTGACGACTCCCCTCCGTTTTAGGTTGGGGACTTTATATGTGTTAATTCACTTTATTCTCACTTTGAGGGGAGGGAACTGAGGCACCGAAAGGCCAAGTCACTTGCTTCTTACCCCTCCCCTTGCAGGTGGGGAAACTGAGGCATGGAGCCATTAAGTGACCAGCCAAAAGCATCAAAACTTGTGAGTGGCATAACCAAGGAACAGAGAGAGCGCACACCCCGGGCCAGAAGACTTGTAATCTCCATGCTCTTCAGTTTTTCTCCATTCAAATGGACATATGAATAGCGCCTCCTTGAGATTTAATGAATTAATATGTATAGAGCGTATTACAGCCCATGACACACGGTGAACGCCTTGTAAGGGTTTATTCAATGATATGACAAATGCATGGACATAGGCAGCGGGGCAGGTCTGTGAATCAATAGTGAACGGGTGACTGAATGAATACTCAGACATGCTGGGTGTCTGTCTGGTCTCCCCAGGACACCCTCCCCCTCTCCCATGCCACGAGCCGGGGGTCCCCCTCACCTGTGAGGTGTGCTGCTGGGTTGGCCTGGAGGGACCTTCGTCCTGGAGAGAGATGGTGAGCGGTTAGGGGCAGAGGTGGTGAGGGGTGAGGGCCAGCCTCCAGCCAGGGTCATCAGGTCCACCTCCTGGTGTCAACCCCACCCTTTCCGGAGTGCCCCAGACTTCTGCTTCTCAGGCCCGGGGGAGGGGCACCTGTGGAGCTCAGGCCAGTTGTGTAAATCACATTGGGCAACCGGCTGAGGGGGCGGGGGCAACGTGGGAACCATCCTACCCCCGCCCTCCCCAGGACCCAGGACTCTGACTCACCTTGCGTCAGCTGCTTCCAGGATTCTGCTTCTCCATCCTGAAAATGCAGAGAAACCCACGGTGAGGACCTGCGTGGCCCACACCTTGGCATCCTCAGACTCATGGCTGTGAGACACACACAGATGCAGCACACAGACACTGTCCTCACCCCAGTGCCCAGGGCCACGTGCACACTCCTGCCCCACCCAGCAGCCTTGTAACCACCCGGGCTCTCATATTCCCCCTCTGCAAATAGACATATGAATATGGTGCCTATTTAAGACTCAGTGAATTCACAGGGACAAAAGCGTGTTCCTCCAGTGCATGGTGCATAGTAAGCACAGTACGAGAGTTAATTAAATAAGTAATATTATAGACATATAGACATCGAGACGGCAAGACACGTGGACATCTGTGGCCACAAGTGGATATGGGCATGTGACACAGGGCACAGACCTGGACACTTATGTGACACGTGGACACAGATACATGGGTGTGTGGTTTATGGATCCGTGTGGGTCTGTACACAATGTCAGCACATGGGCTGTAAACAGGCCAGTACGTGGACATGTGGGCACACGCACACAGGACAGCAGTACGGGTTCACACGGGCGACATGCCCATGCGGCCGTCAGATCCAGTCACAAGGACAAATGCTTTGGAAACACACAATGCAAAGGGCCAAGACCACACGGCCATGGCGTGGGATGCAGAGACTCACAGGTGTGGCAAACAGATACATCCACAGCCAACCGTAAACAGAGGCAGAGAGAGATTCTCGCAGACTCGGACAACGTGAATTAGTGACAGTCCCGAATAATGGTGACCAGGGTATGGCTGACAATACTTCGCAATGTCAGAACATCAGTTCCGCGGGTTGCAGACAACCAGACTGTGTTATAAACATGAAATGTGCTTTGAGACTAGGTTTTATTTGTTACGACTACTAGAAGAAATGGTACTTATGTGACCCCACAGCATGGTTAGCTAATGCTACAATAGCAATCATATTGCAGTATAAATGTATCAAATCCCTATGTTGTACACTTGAAACTGACAGAATGTTAACATGTCGTTTATATCTCAGCTTAAAAAAAATATCGGTTCTGGTTGAATTCTTGCCCTGGGCAGCCACTGATGGGCACCACACACGCAATATCGTATCTCGTTCCCTGTGAGGTGGGCACTCTTATTATCCTACCCATTTCACAGATGAGGAAACTGAGGTTCAGAGAAGTGAATTGACTTGCACTGAGCTGCTGTTAGCCTATGGTCTTGCACACACGTGCACAGAGACGTGCGCAGTGACACAGGAGACCCACCTGCCACGAGCCCCGAAGCCCCACTCACCAGCAGGGGTGTGACCATCTCCCCCAGTCGCCAGTGCAGCTGCAGCAGGAACCAGCCCTGGACGGCCAGCCCAGCCGCCAGCAGCAGCAGCAGGAGGCCCAGGCCCAGCTGGGACGCACTGCAGGGCTGTCTTTGGCGGCGGCTGGGCCCCAGCCGTGTGAATGGGATGTCTGTCTGTCCGTCCACCACAAACACTGAGGGCCGCACAACCGTCTCCTCCATGTCCTGAGACACCTCGGGGCTGGGCTCGCACGGCTGGGTCCCTGAGGGCAGGGAGGAAACCACGATTGCCCAATGCTTCTGGGCTTCGCACGCTGCAGACAGGCACCCGTGGGTCCCGGGGTTCAGCCTTTAGAGCAGGGGCTCAGCCCCTCCCCTTTCCCCACTGGCCCTCCTCTTCTTCCTGTCCTCCCACCCCCAGGCTGGCCCCATCTCACTCTCACTCATACAGCCTCTCACTCTTTCCAGGGGCATCTAAAGATGTGACTCAGGTAGGGATGGAGGGGGGAGGCCCCAGTTTTTCCCTGTGGCCACTTCATTCACTCCGTGACCAAATATTTGTAGATCATCTCTGTGTGCCAGGTACTGTTCTAGGCTTGAGGGCACAGGCGTGAACAAGAGAGACAAAAGTCCCTGGTCTTACAGAGCTCCCATTCTAGTGGGGTGAGAGACGATGAGCCCGTAAAGAAGAAAATACTATAGAGTGTTTGAGACGGTGGTTAGGGAAGTGCAAACTTCAAGAGTGGTTTTTGTGTGTGTGGGTGTGTCCAGGTGTGTATATTGGGTCCAGTGCACGTGTGCATGTGTATGCTGTGTGCATGTGTGCATGGAGATGTGTGCAGGTGCAGGCATGTGTGTATGTGCACCTATGCACACATGCGGGTGTGTGCAGGTGTGTGTGTATGTGTGGGGTGTATGAGTGTGCATGCACGTGTGTGTGCATGTAGGTGTGTGTGCATGAGTGTGCATGCATGTGGGTGTCTGCAGGTGTGTGCATGTAGGTGCGTGTGCGTGTGAGGTGTGCATGAGTGTGCACGTGCACGGGTGTGTGCAGGAGCAGACACACATACGCCCGCATGTGTGGATGTGTGTACATGGGCATGAGTGTGCCTGTGAGTGTGTGTGTGCATGCTGTGTGCATGTGTGCATGGAGATGAGGCAGGTGCAGGCATGCATGTTGGTGCATCTATGCACACATGTGGGTGTGTAGGTGTGTGCATGTAGATGAATGGGTATGAGTGTGCATGCATGTGGGTGCATGTAGGTGTGTGTGCGTGTGAGGTGTGCATGAGTGTGCACGTGCATAAGTGTGTGCATGTGTGGTGTGCATGAGTGTGCATGCACGTGTGTGTGCATGTAGGTGCATGTGCGTGTGTGGTGTGCATGAGTGTACGTGCATGCAAGTGTGTGCAGGAGCAGACACACATACGCCCGCATGTGTGGATGTGTGTACACGTGCATGAGTGTGCCTGTGAGTGTGTGTGTGCATGCTGTGTGCATGTGTGCATGGACATGAGGCAGGTGCAGGCATGCATGTTGGTGCATCTATGCACACATGTGGGTGTGTAGGTGTGTGCACGTAGATGAATGGGTATGAGTGTGCATGCATGTGGGTGTCTGCAGGTGTGTGCATGTAGGTGCGTGTGCGTGTGAGGTGTGCATGAGTGTGCACGTGCACGGGTGTGTGCAGGAGCAGACACACATACGCCTGCATGTGTGGATGTGTGTTCACGTGCATGAGTGTGCCCGTGAGTGTGTGTGTGCATGCGTGCATGCATGGATGCAAGTTTAAATTGGAACTCACAGACAGGTGGTGTAACCACCAGCCGCTAGGTTAACTAGGCTAAATCCAAGGCCTGGAAGTCGTCCCGGGGGCACCTCGAACTGGCCTGAGTAGCCCTCTTTCTCTTCTCCCCCACATCCCACCCTTTCGCAAGCCCTGGCCATTCAGTCTCAACGTCTGATCTGAACCCAGCCGCCTGTTTCCAGACCCACTGCTACTACCTTTGCTAAGTGCTGTGGGCTGAGTGTCTGTGCCCCTCCCCCGTTCATTTGGTGATGTCCTGATCACCTACCTGATGGCCTCTGTAGGTGGGGCCCTGGGGAGGCGGTTAGGTCAGAAGGGTGGAGTCTTCCTGAATGGGATGAGTGCCCCTGACGGGAGGCTCTCTCCCTCCCTCTCTGTCTCTGCCATTTGAAGACGTTTGAGGACCCAGTGAGAGGGCCACTGTCTACAAGCCAGGAACAGAGCCCTCACCAGAGCCCGACCAAGCTGGCACCTGTGTCTCAGACTTCCAGCTCCGGAACCCTGAGAAATGCACGTCTGCCGTTTGAGGCTCCCGGTGTAGGGCATCTTGTTACAGCCGCCAGACTGCACTAACACACTAGGGCATCCGTCATTTCTGGCCTGACTCTTGCAGTGGTTTCCAGCTGGACGTTCTCTCTGCCTCTTTCCACCTCATAATTCATTCTCTGCCCTCTACAAGTGTGAACTTGTGTATTTGTTTCCTTTAATTTATATGGTTTAATTTAATTTACTATTTTCTTTTATTTTAGAGGTGAAATCCACATAAAATAAAAGCAACCATTTTAAAGTGAGCAGTTCAGCGGTATTTAGGGCATTTCCACAGTCAGACAACTCTGTCTGGTCCCCAGACGTTTTCAGCGCCTCGAAAGGTAAGCCCATACCCATAAAGCAGTCCGCATCCCCCAGGCCTCCCAGCCCTAGGCAACCACTAGTCAGCTTTCCTGCTCTATGGAGTTACCTGTCCTGAATAGTTCAGGTATTTCATAAAAGTGGAAATACACAACCTGTGGTCTTTTGTGTCTGGCTTCCTTCACTGAGTATAATGTTTTCAGGTCTCAGCCAGGTCCTTCCTTGTTAGGGCTGAGGAATGTTCTAGTGTATGGACACATCCCAGTTTGCTTGCCCATTCACACGCTGAGGGATGCTTCAGTCGTTTCCACCTTTGGGCTACTGGGCAAAGTGCTGCTATGAGCATGCTCGCACATATATTTGTCTGGGTACCAGCTTCCAAGTCTTTGGGCATATAGCTAGGATTGGAATTGCTACCATCAGCTTTCCAAACACATAAGTCAGCCTTCATGTCTTCCCTGCTTAAAATCTTGCAGCGGCTGGGGCACCTGAGTGGCTCAGTCAGTTAAGCATCCGACTTCAGCTCAGGTCATGATCTCACGGTTTGTGAGTTTGAGCCCCGCATCGGGCTCTGGGCTGACGGCTCAGAGCCTGGAGCCCGCTTTTGATTCTGGGTCTCCCTCTGTCTGTCCCTGTGCTGCTTGCACTCTGTCTCTCGCATTGTCTCAAAAATAAATAAACATTTAAAAAAAAATTTAAAAAATCTTGCAGTGGCTTCCCACGGAGTGGTCAGGGGCTACCACATTACGCCTCGTGGCTCAAATCCTCCAAGGCTTTCTCCTGTCATCTGTGTGTTGGCTTAAGAATCCCCTCCTCATGATAGGTTTCTTTGTATTCCCTGACCATCTGCATTGGTCATGACTCTCCAGAGAAAGAGAACCAGTAATATATGTCCATCCATCCATCCATCCATCCATTTGTCCACTCATCCATCCATCCATCCATCCATCTACCACCTATTATCTACCATCTATCTGTCTGCACTCACACACAGACACACACACACATGCACACATACACAATTTATTTTAAGGAATTGGCTCATGTGACTGGGGTTTAGCAAGTCTAAAATCCACAGACAAGCCAGCAGGCTGGAGATTCATTTAAGAGTTGATGTTAGGGGCGCCTGGGTGGCGCAGTTGGTTAAGCGTCCGACTTCAGCCAGGTCACGATCTCGCGGTCCGTGAGTTCGAGCCCCGCGTCAGGCTCTGGGCTGATGGCTCGGAGCCTGGAGCCTGTTTCCGATTCTGTGTCTCCCTCTCTCTCTGCCCCTCCCCCGTTCATGCTCTGTCTCTCTCTGTCCCAAAAATAAATAAAAAACGTTGAAAAAAAAAATTAAAAAAAAAAAAAAAAGAGTTGATGTTATAGTTTTGAGTCTAAAGGCTAGAAACTCGGGCAGAATTTCTATGCTGATATCCTGAATTCCATCTTGCTTAGGAAACCGATTCTTTTCCTCTTCTGCCCTTCAACTGATTGGATGAGGCCCACTCACATCGTCAAGTGTAACCTGAAAGTCAACTGACTGTAGGTGTGAATCACATGTGAGATTTACCCATGCAGCAGCATGGAGATCAGTGTTTGAATAAACCATAGCCGTTAGACTGACACATAAAATGACCATTATTTGATCTAAACGACCATAGTGGTGGCCCCAACGTAGGCAGGTTTTCTCACAGTGCCCTGTTCTTCATTCCTTTTTGGACACCTCAACTGTCTGAAATCAACTCTACACTGTCTTTAGAATGTGAGTCTCATGATCAGGTCTGTGCTGTTCTCAGTCTGGAACCACAGGTGCCCAAACAGAACAATACCCGATGTCTTTTTTTTTTTTTTTTTCTGAAAAAAAGGAAGAAAATGAATCCCAGGGCAGAAGAAAGGGGGAATTGGCATGAAAAACCATGACAAGAAGGACATAAAGGTGGCCGGAGGGGCAACCTGCCAGAGGTCGGCTGGGACACCTAGTGAGTGATGAGGACTTTTGAGTCTCCCCTTGACAGGGGTGCTGACAAACAGGGACTGGAAGTAGCAGGAGGGACGGTGAATATATTTCCCTCATATTCCTGGAATTGGGAGGTGGGGTTCACAGGACACAGCCAATTTCATACAGGAAATGGGCTGAGAAGGGGTGACTGCCAGGCTCAGGGCTTTTCCCATGATGACCTCATCTAGAGTCAGGGACTGGATCCCAACATCTACAGACCTAGACGTACTGGTGGTTATTAAACACAAGAGACATCCAGGGACTCAGTTCTGTCTGCAGAGAATGAAACTATTCACCTGTGACTGCTGCCCCCAATGCAGCGCACGTGGTGCTGTGACCGCAATACCCCCACGACAACCCCCCTTCAGCCCTTGAATGCTGACTCATTCCTTCCCCTCCCTGGTTCACGCATATCTCCAGTGGAAATGAGCCTAGCCTGCCCCTTAACGCCCCCTTCTGGGCACAGCCGCTTGAAATGCAGGCAAAGTAGTGAATGGAGTTGTAAGTGAGCTGCATGTGAGGGGCAAGTGGGGAGAAGGTGAGGAGGGGGAGGATCCACGTGGGGATGAAGGTGAGGGGGGTGAGGGTCCAGGTGGGGGTAAGTGAGGAGAACGAGGGTCCAGGTGGGAGGAAGGTGAGGAGGGGGAGGATCCAGGGGGGAGGAAGGTGAGGAGGGTGAGGGTCCAGGTGGGAGGAGTGAGGAGGGTGAGGGTCCAGGTGGGAGGAGTGAGGAGGGTGAGGGTCCAGGTGGGGAGGAAGGTGAGGAGGGTGAGGATCCAGGTGGGAGGAAGGTGAGGAGGCAGAGGATCCAGGTGGGAGGAAGGTGAGGAGGGTGAGGAACCAGGTGGGAGGAAGGTGAGGAGAGTGAGGGTCCAGATGGGAGGAAGGTGAGGAGGCAGAGGTTCCAGGTGGGGATGAAGGTGAGGAGGCGGAGGATCCAGGTGGGGATGAAGATGAGGAGGCAGAGGACTGTGGAGCCCTCGTGCATAATGATGCTCGTGAGGGCTGGGGTACAGCAGGTGAGGATACTGGTACCCACACAGTGGATGAGAGAAGGATGTAGGTGAAGATACTGGTGAGGACCCAGGGGAGGAGGCAGAGGACACACAGGTCTCGATGCAGGTGGAAAGAAAGCAAGTAGGTGAGCACTTAGCGCAAATGCAGGCTCACTTCAGACTACGTGCGGGTGCAGTGCAGGTGCACGTGGGCGCGGGCTCCCCAGGGGAGGAAGCAAACGTGCAGGTGATCCACAGGGAGGAAGGAGTTGCAGGGGAGGAGGCAGGGGATCACAGCTGCCTCTTCCTCCCTCTCCAAGACCTTCCGACTTTGGGAGACCCATGAACTCACAGGGAAGCTTTATTGTGGGGACTGTGGGCAGGGGTCAGTTGGGACAGCCAAAGACAACCATGTTCTCAGTGAAGTTGGCCAGGTCTTGACACAGCTTCTCATTCTCCTCATCCTGGCATTCGTCAGCCTCTGGCCACTGTTCCAGCCAGGTGTCCTTCCCGATGACATACTTGATGCTGGGGGATGGTAACAGGTCAGGATCAGGGCAGGGAAAGCATGGGAAGGGGCGACCCACTGTGGGGGGTGGGGATGCACAGGGCTGACACTCACTTGGGTTTCTCTCCCCACAGGTCAGTGGACACGCCCCACATGAGGTAGTGTTTCCCCTCCTGCAGCTTCAGGGCTTCTCTGCACTTGATGTGGCTGATGAACCTGCGCTCCTGTCCAACCTGCACCTCATCAGAGCCTGGAAGGGACGGACAGGGACGCTGAGTGGGGGAGGGCAGGGAACCAGCAAGAAGGAAGTGGAAAGACAGAACACAGACTGCAGGGCTGACCTGATTTGATGATCTGCTCGATGACCATTACGTAATCATCAAAGTCTTCTGACAGCTCCTTCTTGAGAAGCCTGGTCTTGTACACTGATGGGAGGAGGAGGGGAAGAATGGTGGAGTCACGGGCAAGGGGGGCTGCGGGGACCCTCAGCTGCAGGCGCACCTGGGCATATGGCGTCCCCAAGCAGACACATGCAGGGTCACAGCCACACGTGCAACAGTCCCTGCCCCCCAGTAACACACCTGCCACATGTGTTCCTACAACCACCACGTCACACAGCCACACACGGCCATGTGCACAATTACAGTCACCACGGTGGAGTCCTATGCATAGCCTCCCATCCACTATCCCCCACAAGCACTGTCTCTTATTTCCATGGCTTGGCACGACTACAATGTCACACACACAAGGGACAGACAAGCATATCTGCTCTCACACTGGCTGCACACCCGGCCGACTCATTAGCATGGCTCCCCATGCACTCATGGCCCCTCATAACACATTTACACCCACACACACATCGGCTGCAACCACAGCCTGATGTATAGCCATATGCAGCCAGGAGCACTCACAGCCAGTCACACACACAGCTATGGCCACGCAGTGTCGCTCACCCAGGCACCCACATGCACGTGCCCACTCACCGTAGTCTACTCCTGGTTCACAGGCCTTGTCCAGACGGTCGTCCAGGGTGATCTCTTCATCCATCGGGTGCATGAAGCAGTTCTCTGTGTGGTGGATGAGTGGGGGACATGGTTGTATTACATGCGTTGTCCAGGGCCCCCCGCCTCTGGGTCCGTGTGGGTGTCCACTGGGTGTGGGCTTTCAGAGCCCCCTTGGGCCACCCCCATGGAAGGAGGATCCAGGGGTGTGTGTCCACCCTTCCATGCTTCTCTGCACCCACCCTCAGCACAGCGGCACATGTCTTTGTGACAGAGCTTGCTCAGCAACCCGTCTTCTTTGTCTGGGTGGTAGAACCGGATGCAATTCTCATCTGTGGGCAGAGTAGCAGGGAGGTGTCAGAGGGCTAGGGCCTCCAGCCCAGAGACCCAGGGGCTTGGAGTCCCAGCTCCAGTCCCTCAGACCTGGAGAGGCCAGGTCCCCAACCCTGGGACCTCAGGCCCCCGCCTCGCACGGATCCCTTGGACCCTCAGGCCCCCCAGCCCCCCAGACCCTAGGTGGGCTGCTCACCCAGGTTGTAATAAGAGTACACCTTGACCGACCCGGGCTGGATAAGCCCCACGTTGAAGTACTGGTGCACTTTGAAGGTCAGACAGTCCTCCTGGTCATGTGAGATCTGGGGGGAAGGAGGAGGCTGGTCAGTGGGGCGACAGGTCATGTGAGATCTGGGGGGAAGGAGGAGGCTGGTCAGTGGCGCGACAGGTCGTGTGAGATCTGGGGGGAAGGAGGAGGCTGGTCAGTGGGGCGACAGGTCGTGTGAGATCTGGGGGGAAGGAGGAGGCTGGTCAGTGGGGCGACAGGTCGTGTGAGATCTGGGGGGAAGGAGGAGGCTGGTCAGTGGTGCGACATGGAATGGAGCCCAGCATAGGGTCCTGGTGGTTGAGACAGTGGTGGAGAAAGTGAGGGAGCAGGAGTCTCCACCAAAAGACTGATGAGCACTTCAACACAGCCATTTTCCACTTCGCCAAGGCTTGAAGCTACAGTATCCCTGTCAGCTTCCTTTCCTAGTTCAGTGTGGCCATGTGATTGAGTTCTGGCCACCGGACTGCTGTCTCTGCCCATAAAAACATCCATGGTTAATGGTACTGAATGCTATATTTAAAAGTAGTTGTTGGGGTGGCACCAGGAGGGCATAGTCGGTTAAATATCCGAATCTATCTCAGGTCAGGTCATGATCTCATGGGTTTGTGACTCTGAGCCCCACATTGGGCTCTGCTCTGACAGCACAGAACCTTCTTGGGATTCTGTCTTTACTTCTCTTTGCCCCTTCCCTGCTTGTGTTCTCTCTCTGTCTCTCTCAAAATAAATAAATATTAGAAAATTGAAAAGAAAAACTTATTGAGAGGCTAGATCTTAAAAGTTCTCATCACACACACACACACACACACACACACACACGCATGCATTAAAACTATGTGAAGTAATAAATGTGTTAAGTAAACTTATGGTGGTGATCATTTCCCAATATACACATACATCAAATCATTATGTTGTGCACCTTAAACTTACACAATTTTATATGTCAATGATACCCCATTCAAGCTGAAAAAATAAAGACAAAGAAAGGGAGAGAGAGAGAAACAGAAATAGATATGCATAGACAGGTGTATTTGGAGGAACAGGCTAGCACTTAATGAAGTTGGGTAGAGAGTATATGGAAGTGTGTTTTACTGCTCTGCAATTTCCCTGTAAGGTTGGAATCCTATAAAAATTTAAGTGCACAAAAACTCCAGTACAAGAAAACGTCAACCACTAGCTCATGCACAATCCTCTTTTCTTCCAGGGAGGAGGGGTCCAGCAGAGGACTCTAAGATCCTAGGGATTGCAGAGCCCCAAGAAGGGATGTGAGCGGATCCCTGACTTACTGTGTGGAGCAGAAAACCCTTCCCTTAGCCTCCCGGCTGGACTTTACCTGAGTGGGAGGCACAAGACTCTTGTGTTGGGACCCTCATATTCTTGAGAGGCTTATTACAGCAGCTAGTGTTACTTATGCTGACTAATATGGGGTGAGGGGACTTTGGGAATTTTGGAAGTTAGCAGGGGGCATGTGAGGATAAGGAAACGGAAAGATGTAAGTAGGGGAGAGGAGGAAGCTCAAGTCAATGTTAGAGAGGAAGGCAGTGACAGAAAGTCAGATGGAGAGCAAACACAGAGAGAGAAAACCCAGGGGGTGCGGAGCAAGGGGAATGCTTTTCAGCACTGAGCACTTTATTTTTTAAACCCAAGTGGCTCCTTTCAAAAGTTGTTGAGGACTATGATGAGAAATTGGAGGAAGCAAGTGTAAAATGAGGTTGGAAGGAGACTGGTCAGAAGGTAAGCTGCTTAGAAAAGATGAGATGACCTGGGTTGTCCACCTTCTTTTTATGCCCCTTCCCTCCACCACCCAGCAGCACAGACCCCTCACTTCCTAGACTGGGCCTGGTGTGGCCCAGAAGGAGGCCTGCCTGGTAGAGGTCAGATCCCCATTGGAAGCCTTACCTTGTCCAGGTAGATGGTGACGGTGTTCTTATTTGAGAAGGCCTTGTTCAGCTCGTACATAGAGATGTATCTGTCAACGCCGTTGCTCAACTGGGGAAGGGTAAGACTTAAGAATATCCTCCTGAAGCCTCCGCCCTCTGACCCAGCCCCCAAGCCCAAGCCCTTCATACCAGGTCAAGGTCACCAGTGTCAGGAGAAAAGCCAGTCATCATGGATATATCCAGGATCGACATGGTAGCATCCTGCTCTCCCAGGTACCTGTATAGGGCAGGGGGAGGGCACTTGGGTCCCAGGGCAGGATCAGCCCTGGGGCACAGTGTCTGCACAAGGGGGTCTGGTCAGAGACTGGGGTTACTGGTTCCCACACAGCAGCACAGAAGGATATTAGATTGTGGGAAACATTCCCCAAATGGAATGAAGGAAAGGCAGTGTCAAGGTCAAGGTGACTAAAAGCTCAGGCTCTGGAGCCCCTTTGCACGGGTTCAAATCCCAGCTCCATATGACATTTGATGAGTCGCTTGACCTCTCCATGCCTCAATTCGTCCAGAAAATGCAGACGAGAAAATGTTACCATGGTCTAGCTCAATAACGCCAGGCCCCCAGCACCAGGGTACAGTAGTCAATTGCATAAAGTACGAGTACAAATCTTCTCTCTGGATCTTGGGTCCACCAATCATTGTGCAAATCACAGACACGCATCACGGTCAGTGACCAATCACGTCATTCCTTTCAAAGTCTGTCCGTGATGGGTCACTGAGCAGTTCATGCACAGATAGCAAGTCCTGTGGTTGTGGTACTTCCTTATCTCCCAGGGATAAGCCGCATGACGTTTCACAAAACTGGTCAACTGGCAGAGGGATCTGCCAGCCAAGATGAAAGGCAGCAGAGAAATGAAGACACTGGAGGTAAAATTTGAAAGCACAGAAATGGAGTTAGAGAAGGAACAGCAGACTGTGCGAATGTCACCCTTGCTGCCATTGGAGGGACCGACCGGCTGTCTTGTGACATCGGCTGCTCAAAAGATTAGAGTTGGAAGCTGACCTAACTTAGAAGGGAGCGTGACAATTCACTATGTCATAGGAAAGATGCCTGCTCAATCCCTATCCCAAGTGACACAACAGAAGGAAGACCCACAGCACTTTTGGTAAGTGTTTTACAAAGGAGAACAAGAATTGCTTGTTATCTCCATGTTCTAATGTTGTAGTTTACAGCATGCTAAACAAATTCTCATGTTACTGTAATTTCCATTTCTCTGTACCTTCCTAACTGGCAGTTTGAGAGTTCTGAAGCTGTGATAAACGCTTTAAAGGTCATGCAACAATGGCAAATTACCCCACTGATTTGTTGACACTGCTTGAATAATTTCAGGTTATGGGGCCATCGCTCGTGTTGGACTGCCAATGCAAAGTGAGGACTGCCTGGGGTACCCACCTCCTGGCAGGTACTTCAGACAATACCAGATGCACAATACGCTCTTAGAAAGGACTAGGTCATGGAAAGGAGAAGTCTTGCTATAGACAGAGGAATGGCCAAGATGACCCCCAGTGACCCATCACTTACCTGGTACAGATGTCAAGGATCATGGTGTCCAGGGCTTCCTGAGGCCTCTTGACTAGAAACACAGACAGAAGAATGGGAGGGGGGTGTCCCTGGGTCCCAACTCAGGAAGGAGGCAGACATTAGAATGAGGGCGGGGGAAGGGTAACAGGTAGGGTCTTAACTCTTTTACCATCTTCAGGAGCTCGTCGTACATTAATCTTGAGGTCAAACTTCTTGCAGGTGTGGTTGCTTTTGAGCTTGGCATGGTACATTGTCACCACCTGGTGAGATCACAGGGCAATGCAGTGTCAGCCCACTTGAGTTGAGAAGAGGGTCCCTCGGGGCCAGAGGGGCTGAGAGAAGGCGGGCCAAGCTGGTGTGTGTTCTTGTTCCTTACCGACAAGGTGCCTTGTCCTTTCCCTTTAGCTGTTACTACAAAATCCTCATTTTTCTTGGTCTGCAGGGAGCAGGGAAAGAAGAGAGAGGGTGTTGGGAACCAAGCCTTCCCCTGGTTGCTACAGTCATATGCCCTATTTCTTGCCTGTGGCCAACACTGGTTGTTGTGGAGGGGGACGGCAAGCATTTGGCTAGGCAGTTGTACCTCTGCTGACCGCTGGAGGCTAGCAGATTCCCAGAGGATGGTGTGCCTGATGGCAGAGCTGCGGCTGGGCAGTTCAATGGATACTTCCAGGTTCAGGTCCTTGTGGTCAGGGACATCCTTCTGGAATTGGGCCAAGGCCTGGAACACCATGAAGGTGGCCTAGAGCCCATGAGAAAGAATGAAGGTGAGCCAGGAGACTGAGAAAGTGGTTAGAACCCACTGGGGAAGGAAGAGACTCAGATCAGAGGGAAGGGGGTACTGGGACTATAGCTTAGGACCCCCTGCCCCAGAGAAGGTGAGGATAAGATTAGGGGTTGTTAGACACTGAGGACTTGTTCTTGATTCTCCAAGGGACAGTGGCTTAGACAAGAGCTTGGACACACTGAGAACAGGTCTAGAATCCACCAGAAATTGTAGGTATAAGACTGAAACTCTAGCACCATTGAAAATATGGCACAACCCATCCAGGGCAGAGTCTAGGACAAAGGTTTGGAGCCACTGGGAATGTGTTTAGAACCCATTTGTGTAAAAGGAATGAAGTTGGAGGGGCTCCTGGGTTGCTTAGTCGGTTAAGCGTCCGACTCCGGCTCAGGTCATGATCTCGTGGTCCCTGGGTTTGAGCCCCGCGTCGGGCTCTGTGCTGGCAGCTCAGAGCCTGGAGTCTGTTTCGGATTCTGTGTCTCCCTCTCTCTCTGCCCCTCCCCTGCTCATGCTCTCTCTCTGTCTCAAAAGTAAATAAACGTTAAAATAAAAAAATTTTAAAAAAAAGGAATGAATTTGGAGCTTGGGGATACTGATCATATGCTCTAGATTTCAAATGGACAGAGACTGGCAGCTTGCCAGGAAGAAAGGGGTCAACTGGAGCCTGAGGCTATTGAAACCATGTCCTAGAACCCACTCTCCTGGGTCAGAGAGGCTTATATGATGTCCTAGTTGATGTCCAAGAACATGATCTAGAACCCACAGTAAGATGAACTAACACTGGGAGCCTGGTGGAACTGAGAACATGGTCTAGATATCAGGAGGCTCAGAACACAGCTTGGGCATCCAGAATGTAGTCTGGAATCCACCACTGGGTTCACAACTAAAAAATCCTGACCTCTCAATTCCATTACAGCCACTGTGGCTTGTGGGACAGAAGGACTGCCCCTCTTGGTTAACATGTTCTCTGGGAGACCAGTGGGAAGCCAGAGGAGGTAGGCATGCAGGTGCCTGGGGGATATGGGGTCACTTGCCTGGGTGGAGCCATAGCCACCTTCGTAGTATCTCTGCTCATTGAGCCAGCTGGCGATGGGACGTACAGAGTCAAAGTCTTTGAGCAGCAGCAGGGCCAAGAGGGCATAGGATGTGGCCTCCACGTTGTAGAGGTGCTTGCCAGGCTCCTCCCAACTTGTCTTGTCTGCAAAGAGATGCACCCCCCCCCCACCCCGTTCCCCATGCTCACTGCACAGTCCAGCCTGAGATGGCTCAAGAAAACTCAGAAAAAGACTCACAATAGACTCCTTGGTGTTCAGGCGTCCTGACTGACATCCAAGGCCCTCAATCTGCTGGCTCCTGCCTCACTCTCTTCTTTCATTAACCTTCACTCTTCCATTTCAATTCTCAACTGCAGCCCCACTGATCTACAGGAGATTCCCTAAACTTTCCATGGTCATTCTTACTTCCTGGGCCTTTTCACATTCTGTACCCTCTATGTATTCCCGGTTAATCCCATCCTGCACAATTCAGCTTCAATGGCACCCCAAGAGTTTGTGAGGCCCTCCCTCTGTCTCTTAAAACATCATGTGCTGTCCTGTCCTAGCACTGTGATGCTCTATAGCAATCTATTTACTCATTTGTTTCCTCAACTGGAGTGTGAACCATGTTGGCAAGGGCTGTGCTGTATTCACTGCGATGTCCCAAGTGCCCACAAAAGCACTTGTGGCAGAGATCATCATTAAAAAGCATTCCCTCCTCAGGGACACCTGGGTGGCTCAGTCGGTGGAGCTTCCAACTTTGGTTCAGGCCATGATCTCACGGTTCAGGAGTTCAAGCCCCACATCAGGATGTCTGCTGTCAGCACAGAGCCAGCTTTGTACTGTCTCCCACTGTCTCTGCCTCTCCCCTGCTCATGCCCTCTCTTTCAAAATAAATAAACATTAAAAAAAAACACTGCTCCCTCCTCCTGGGCACACAGTTGCAATGCATCTCCCATATGTCTTTGCAGGCAGGTGCAGCCACATGACTGAACTCTGGATGATGGCATGGACACTGGCAATGTTAGGGGCCCCTTCCATGCCTGGTCTACCTCCCTTGAATGATCCACCTGACCATTTCCCTTTCTGCTTAGATGGAGTGGATCCCAAGCATCCCGTGGTGGCAAAGTCATGAAAAGATAGAGGCCCAGATCTCCACATGACTGTCTGGAAGAGAGCTGTCCACCAACAACAAGCTTCCATTGTGCTAAACCACCTCAGTATATGTCCTGACATATGTTACATCAGTGAGTGCAAACCTGATGCAGTATATTACCTGAGCCAATGATTAAGTGCTCACTGTGTGCTGGGCACTGTGCTAAATTCCCTATGGCATTATCTTATGTAATCCTAATTACCCTTGAGATAATGACGACAACAACATCGGAATAGAGCTCTCACTGTATGCTAGACCTTCTACCTACATTACTCCTTCAATCTTGTCAACCACCTATGATGTAAGTATCTTCTTCAGATGAGGTCCAGGGAGGGTCAGTGACTTTTACAAAGTCGCACAGTGAGAATGTGGCAGAGGGGGATTTGAATTTGGGTCTGTCTGATGTCAGAGCTCACGTCCTTGTTCCTGTGTCATAGCAAGTGCTCAAAACATAGCTGTTGAATGAATGATGCTACCTTCTTGTGTAGCTTACAGTGAGGATTCTGACACCTCAGAGCCATTCACCAAGCAGGGCTTAGCACCATCCACTCCAGCTCAACCTGAAGCTGCCCATCGTAGCATAGCTTAGAGCCACATGCCAGCTCAAGATGACCACCCCCAAACCCTGGCCATGCATGCCTCTGTTCTTCACCAGGCTGCCACTCACCTTGGGCTGCGCTCAGAAATTTTTCGAGGAGATCTTCCTTCAGCCTGCCTAATCGGGCCAGGGCGTAGCCTGCAATGGCCACAGAATATGGTCTCCGCAGGTTCCTATAGTGGAATTCAATATAATCTCCTGCCTTATTGATGTTCTTTTCCAGGCTCTGTGAGAAAGAGGATTGGTTCTCTGGTAAGTTGGACATTGCAACCACAGAGAGCTGGTAAGCATCACACAAATGCCAATTCTTGGGTATGAGGAAGGATTCTGTCCTTGGGACATATTTGTTTAGAATCTGTCTTTTTTTTTTTTTTTTTTTCTTTTTTGGGTTTTCCAGACATTTTAGTCTCCGTGAACTGCCTCGTTGTTGAGTAACTCTGATGTGCCTGGGATAGTTTATATACCCAGTGGTGTTTTGGTAACAGTTTAAGCACCAGCTCTCCGGAGTGTGTATGAGGGCCAGGGGTCTGTTTTATCGCCTGCCAATTACTGTGGTGTAAATGCTCCCACTGTGGGCAATTTCAAGCTACCAACGTAATGGCCCTGAACATAAAGGGGAGAATATGTGTCGCAGATAGACACTCATGACCTAGTATGACCCAGCTTCAGCACCCCACTGGGAAACCTCTTCTCTAATCATCAGCTTCACAGCTAACACTTACTATATGGCAGTCACACAGGAAATCGCTGAACTTCAGGATCCCATGGGGTTGGCATTATTTTCATCATCATCTCTACTGCACGAATGACAAGATTGACACCCAGAGAGATGATGGAAGGAGGAAGACATGATGTGCAGCGTTCGCCAACTTTCTTGGTGTAAATATTACCGTGGCCAATTTCAAACTATGTGGAGTCAGTGAATGCAGAGTTGGGGGGAGGGGGGCAGTAGCACAGAATCAGATAGCATTTCCACCTTATAGGTACATAACCTCGAGATGGATAGATTTGTCATAGATAATGAGGGAAAGTAATGAAACAATCAGGAAGTGATGAGTTTTGAGCGTTTCTTACCTTTGTTTTTAATGCTTAGTGTTTAAAGTCAGTTTACATAATTTGCTTGAAAAGAATGATTGTGTTTAACAACTAGCTTGTGAAAGCCCTGGAAGTTTAACGGTTGGCTTTCACAGACTGATCCCAGCACACTTTTTTTTTTTTTAATGTTTATTGGTATTTGAGAGAGAGAGAGAGGACAGCAGCAGGTAGACAGAGACAGAATAGAAGCAGGTTCCAGGCTCCAAGGTGCAAGATGTCAGCGCAGAGCCCAATACCAGGCTGGAACTCCCTAACAGGGAGATCATGACCTGAGCTGACATCAGAGGCTCAACCGACCATGCCACCCAGGCACCCTAGTTCCAGCACACTCCTCATCTGCACCCCAGCAATCTGCTTCTATAGCCTATGCTATGCTCAGTTATACTGTTGTGGTAGGGCCCCTCCCTAAGGAAAAAAAACAAAACAAAAACAAAACCTCAGGCAACTTGGCTATAAGAGTACTTGACATCCCTCATGACCCTGTAACATGAGATCCCTTGATCAGACTGCATGTTTGTGTGTTACCATATATGGGAGACAAAGGAGTAAAAGATATGTAAAACACTATGCCACCTGGAGTTAGGGGCTCAGTTCTTAGGGTATAAACCCAACTGAGCCTGCTGGCACGAATAAAGTTGCTTCCTGGAAAATAAGCCTCTATGTCACGACTCTCTCTGCAAGAATCCTGCTACAGTGTTGCCATTTTGTAGAAGAAAATGTTGGTGCCTTGCAGCAGAAACTAATCCTTTCCCAGCTGCCCAGCTTCCCTGCCCAGCTGCCTGTTCTCCATCCACTCTTAACTTTTGCAGAAACTTCGGTCTTTCATTCACTCGGCCACAGTGGAAGCAGCCATATTTGCTCAGTAAGACCTACTTCCTGGCCTCAGCTGATTGGACCAGGTATGACCACCTGACCCGGGGTGGGCCAATCAGAATTTACCCTATGGGAATCTGAAAGCTCTAGGTTTGGTCTGGCTATTTCCCCAAGGAAGGCAGCCAAGTTCTGTTGGGCAGGCTGGGTGGCAGGGAGAGAGGAATTATTGGGCCCAGAACGGCCTGGGTCCCTCTGAGGCCCTCATGTCAACAGCCCTGTCCCCTCTGTCTTGAGTCCGATGAAGGGAGGGGAAGCTGCCTGAGGCAAAATCCTGGGCTCTCTAACTTGGCAAGCTAAGGTCAAACAAACCACTCTCAAACCCCAGGACAAAGCAGAGGGAGTAATTGCAGAGACTCTCGGGAGTCCATCTTTCTAAGCTTCTCTGCTTCAGAACCAAAACCAGAGGAAAAAGAGACAGCCGTGAGCCAATATTTGTAATCATTTCGTTTTTGGGGTCATGGGCCCCTTGGAAAATTTCCTAAAAGATCTCCTGAACTAAGAGAGTAGCCTTGATGTGTTCTTGGGTCTGGGTTGTGCCTTTTCTTCAGGGAAGCAGCAAGGTATGCTGCACTGATCATGTAGCAGTGATGGGGAAAGCAGGCTGAGGGGGCTTTTGTTGAAATTGGCTGACACTCTCTGGACAGGGTAAAGCAGGCAGAAAGGACCCATTCTTTGATCTCTTTCTGTCTTAGTTTTCTCCTCTGTAACCTGGGGATAAGAAGAGTAGCCTACGTCTCGGACTCTTAGAAGGATTACAGGACTTAGCATGTGCAGCACCTAGATGAGCATCTTAGTTAAATGCTCAATAAATGCTGGGAATTATTATGGTTTTATGGGCATTATGGCTGCTGTGGTGGCTGCTATTGCACTGGGAGGACCGGGAATCACCCTAATGCAACACCCACCCTCCAAGGTGGATGTGCCGTGGGTAGGGAGGGGAGAAGGAGAGGGTGGCAGACACTTACATTGACCCTTTGCTTGCAAATATCTTTAGCCTCTTCCAGTGCAATGAGAACAAAGGCTGTGAGGGACACATCCTTCTCCTCATTCTCCTGGTAGCCACCCTAGAATGGGAAGCAAGAAACAAGGATAGTATGACCACTGTGTCCCCACATGCTGACCAAACCTCTTGTAGGGTCAGCAGGTCAAGGCAGGGTTGAATCTCTCATCAGTATCTCCCTAGGTGGGCCACACTTTTCAGTATTCATTGATTCAGCAATTGTTGCTGGTGCTGTGGATAAGATGGTGGGCAAGAACTAGACACTAGCCCCAACCCCCACAGTGCTCCCCATCTAGTAGGGGAGACAGACATGAACCAATTGGCTCACCAGTAGATATATCATTACAAATTGATGAGTGCTGTGCAGGAGGAAAAGTGGATGTGGCATTGAGAATGGACAGTGGGAGTGTGACTCAGTTGTGGAGATCAGGAAAGATTTCCCTGTAGGATGACCAGGGTTGGCATGCCAGACAGTGAGAACAGCATGTGCAAAGGCCCTGTGGCTGGCTAGAGCAAAGCTCCTTGCAGTACAGATGGCATGTGATGGGGGTAGGGGGATGGTGTGAGATTGGAAATCTGAAATGTCAGGCTAAGGCAGTGATTCTCCACCTTATGAATGCATCAGCACCTCATGGCATGGGGAGGGGGTGTTGTAGCAACTGTGATTCCTAGGCCCTACTCCTGAAGTTTCTGATTCCTGCATCTCAAGTCTATATTGAGATCATACTTTTCTAACAAGTTTGAAGGTGATTATGCAGCTACTGGCCTGGGGACCACATTTGGAGAACCACAGCTGGGAAGGGTTCTATATTTTCAGAGTGAAGGGGGAGGGACTTCAGTGTTGCACTAGCCTCTGAAGGTCTCTGGTCTTTGCATTGGGAAAGTGACACTCTCAGCTGAGGGGAAGCCTTTCTCCTGTCTATCCTGTGACTCCAGTCGTCCCTCCCCCAGCTTGCCCGAAACCCATGCTTCTTACAGTCATTGCTTGGGACATTACGGGCGCATCTTCCCGGAAGACCCCGTCGGGATTCTGCCTGTGAAGGATCAGCCATTTGACCGCCCCGCAGATGACATCGGCCTGAATGGCAATGAGGTTGGAAGCCAGAGAGAAGACCTTGACCACGTAGGCTGTCAGCCTGTGGGCGGCACAAAGCGTCAGCCAATCGCCTCCGGGATCCAGAGACTGCCATTCCAGGAAACCAATGAGCAGAGAGGGGCGGGGCCTACAAGCTGGCCCAGCTTCTCCACCCAAGTCAGGCGCCAGCCTAGCCACAGGGGGCGCTTAATGTCCACAGGCCACGTGGCAGCTCAAGGTGGGCGCCTCATCTCTGTGGGCTGAGGGTCCATAGCACAGCGTGTTCGGGCGACACCTGGCTGGAACACCCCAGGTGGACCTGCTCAGTGGGGTGCCAGAACCGCTCACCAGGTGCTGGCTTCCTGTCCAGGTAGGCCGCATAGGCAGAATTGTCCTGTCTGTAGGCCAGCTGCTGGGAGTACCCTGCAGGGAAGCCAGAAGTGTCTCCAGAGGAGCAGGGGCTGAGTGGAGGGGCTCAGGGGACAAGGATTCTCTGAGGGGCGAGACAGGGGTTCAGGGAGGAATGAGGCGGCTCAGGGCTGAGCAGGGAAGTCTGCTGGGAGAGCGGAAGGGACTTCTAAAAGGGGAAGGAGTTCTCAGAGGAGAGGGGTTCAGAGAGGCGAAGGATCTCAAGGGAGTTCAGGGCAAGGGGGCCTCAGTGAGACAGGGAGTTCTAGAGGGCTCAGAGGGGCCCAGGGTCTCAGAGAGGGCAATGGTCAGGGGAGGTCTTTGAAAAGAAGGGATCCTGAAAGGGGAGGAGCTTAGAGGAAGGGCGTGGCCTGGAAAGGGGCCTGGGTCTCAGGGAGGACCCTGCTCTGGAGGTGGCTGGAGCAGAGAGGGTCTCCCAGGCAGACCCACCCTTTTCGATGAGCTGCAAGGCTTCCTTTCTCTTTGTGGGTCCCAACTTCTCCCACTGGTCCGTTTGGTCCAGGTAATGGACGGCAATGACCGTGGGCGTCATGCTTTTCATGTTCTGCTCCCCACAGCCCGAGGGGATCACGATGAGGTTTTTCAGTCGCTCGGCGTCAATGGCATCCTCAGTCAACTGAGCCACCGGGGTCCCTGCAACCGGGCGGGAGGACAGGGCTCAAGCAACTCACCCACCATGGGGTGGGGTGAGAAGGGTCAGGGCTGTCCCCAGCGATCCCAGGCTCCAGGCAGCCAGTGCCAAAGAGGTCAGGGGCAGTTGGGGGCTGAGGGGACGTGATGGTAGGAGGTAGGAGACGGGGGTAGGGGAGTGGGGAGGGTGTCTACATTTGTAGGGAAGGGGGTCTTATGCTTCACAGAAATCTGCTCCCTGAGCCTCTTGTCACAAGTGGCAAATTAATTCCAGAACAATCGTCACCAATACTTAGATCATGCTTCATGCTGTTGCCAGGCGCTGTTCTAGAGAAACATCAGACAGTATCTCATTTAATCCTCTCAACAAGCCTTTGATATAGGTACTATTATTCACCCCATCACAGATGAGAAAACCAAGGGTCTCTCCCCAAAACCTTACAGCTTACAGGTTACAAGGTGCTTTTCCAGGAACTTCTTTTCCCTTCTGGCTCCAGTCGTCCAACTCAGGCAATTAGTTCCAGAATTTCCTGCTCTTGAACTATACTGTTTCTCATTTAAGCTTCTCTATCAGCAAAGGCTATTTGCTGAACTAAATACTGCCTGGAGCCTTCTATAAAACAGATCAAGGAGGTGGCCTGCTGTTCTAGCTGTAGTGGAGGCAGGGGACGCACGGTGGTATATACACCCCGAATTCGGAGAAATTAGGTCCCCTTCTCCAGAGCTGTGCCTTCCTGGGCGAGGGTCAGTGGCAGCTCACCTTGCAGGAGGATCCTGGTCTCTGAATCTGTGTCTGGTACCTGGTCACTGAGGTCTGCGGCGCGGACCTTCTCTTGCTGCACTCCGTCTGCCAGTGGAATGGGAGGGACCCATGGCGTCACCCTCTCCCACAAGGCCCTGCCTCACCCCCTACCCCGCACCCCCAGGTCTCACCCTTCTGCTGTGGATGACTCACTTTGGCCCCGGTTTTCTGGATCCAGTGTGTGAACGGCCACAGTTTTGTTGACTCTGATCCCTTCAGGCTGAACAGTGTTGGGATGGGATGGGGGAGGGGGAAGTCAGGTGAATAAAAGAACAGACACAGCTGATCAGCAGGGCATGGGCACGATGGCATCACCCATCCTAGTTCTGTGGCTGGGAGTCAGTTTACCCCCACTGCCTCTCAAATGTCCTTAAAATAAAAGAATGTGCATAAAGTGCTGAGTTCAATGCCTGGCACTTAGTAAGCGCTCAGTTAAACTAGGGGCTATCTTATTATCAGTGTCCCAAGTGAAGCTCTCCTTCCATGCTGGACTGCTGCTGTTTGTGCCCTTCCATCACACATTCTCCTTGAAGCTGGTACTAACGCACACATTTTCCTTTGGAGACCCAGTCTCCTCCGTGGCATGCTGGTAAACATTTGGTAGCCATCTCTCCAGGAAGAAAAGATCCTGATTTGTGGCACTGGCAGTTTCCATCCTGCGAACATCCCTGCCACAGTAGATTTCAAGCTACCAGCATCAGAGGGTGCAGAATTGGGAGTTGTGGACACACTGGCTCTGGGGAGCCTTGTGCAGGCTCCGGCGCCCTCTGGGGTTTCTTCCCATTGGTGCCACACTGAGCCACCCTGGGACCCCTGATAAAAGGGATAATTAAGATTGTGCTCCTGGGGGCGCCTGTGGGGCTTGGTGGAAAAGCATGGGACTCTTGATCTTGGGGTTGTAAGTTCGAGTCCCACATAGGGCGTGGGGATTACTTAAAAATAAAATCTAAAAAAAAAAAAAAAAAAAGAGTTTGGTTCCATTAAGGAAAGAAATATTATAATAAATTCTAGTTTGGGTATAAATAAGATATATCACTGTAAAATAACGCTGTCAGTTTTAAATCATTTTCTTTTTTTTTTTTTTGAGTTAGGCTCTGTTATCCTTTATTTTTTTTTTTGTTTCAATATATGAAATTTATTGTCAAATTGGTTTCCATAAGACACCCAGTGCTCATCCCAAAAGGTGCCCTCCTCAATACCCATCACCCACCCCCCCCTCCCTCCCACCCCCCATCAACCCTCAGTTTGTTCTCAGTTTTTAACAGTCTCTTATGCTTTGGCTCTCTCCCACTCTAACCTCTTTTTTTTTTTTTTTTCTTCCCCTCCCCCATGCGTTTCTGTTAAGTTTCTCAGGATCCACATAAGAGTGAAAACACATGGTATCTGTCTTTCTCTGTATGGCTTATTTCACTTAGCATCACACTCTCCAGTTCCATCCACGTTGCTACAAAGGGCCATATTTCGTTCTTTCTCATTGCCACATAGTACTCCCTTGTGTATATAAACCACAATTTCTTTATCCATTCATCAGTTGATGGACATTTAGGCTCTTTCCATAATTTGGCTATTGTTGAGAGTGCTGCTATAAACATTGGGGTACAAGTGCCCCTCTGCATCAGCACTCCTGTATCCCTTGGGTAAATTCCTAGCAGTGCTATTGCTGGGTCATAGGGTAGGTCTATTTTTAATTTTTTGAGGAACCTCCACACTAAATCATTTGCTTTTTAATGTTTCATTGTTATTTCAATGACTTTAACGTTACGGGGGAAAATTAACCACTAAACAATTTCAACCATTAAAAAAGACACGTAGATGGGGGCCTTCATTTGTCCTTTAGCTTCAGGCTCCTATTGTGGTTTGACTTGGCACTGTCTCTATTTAAAATTTTGATCTTTTGTGTATCACGGATTTTTTGGCATTAATTTTGATTCCTTACAATATTGCATTAAAACACTGTTGCTCTTATGATCTCACATTTTGCTTGGAAATATTAAGGAAAGATGATATGAGGCTTTTATTTTTATTGAAGACTTGATCTCCTATTATATTTGAGAATGTTCATCACTAGGAAAGAGTGAAAATGTAAGTGTTTCGCACTTACTCACCCTAATCCTGGCCTTGCTTCCGAACTTGTAGGACTCCCAAGCATCCTAAGCTGGACACTGGACACTCTTGGTGTCTCAGAGTCAGTGTCTCCAACCTGGGTTGACAGCATGGGGAGACAGGAGCCTCTCCCAAAGGACAAGGGACTGCAGGTGCCCCAAGGACTCACCACGACCTTCAAGGGTTTCTTGACACCATCCATGAGGAAACGATTGTAGACCGCAGCCTTGACCTCCACCTCATGTAGACCGACCTTCAGAGGCACGAGGAGAAAAGGCACGGCTATTGAGGACTTGGCTGGGATGTTCAGAATCTGCTGATACGGTTTCCTTGCGGTGGCCTGGCTGCAGAAGGCTGGGTTGTAGAGCAGGGTCACCCGCACCTGCCAGGGAGAGAATATCAGTCAGGGGGGCAGGTGCCATAGCCACCTCCCCCAACCATCCAAGCTCTTCATCATACCTCTGCCCCCACCCCCCTGGGAACCCACCTTGAGCTCCCCAACATCCTGGTAATTGTAGAGCACGGCTCGGATCTCCACTTGCTCATTGCGCACGACAGAGTAGGGTAGCCGCAGGTCGATGAAGAAGTCTTGCATCACCGTGACCTCATAGGGGTCAGCCACGCAGATCCCTGCCCAGGAGTGGAGTGTCAAGGGATCAGCCACGCAGATCCCTGCCCAGGAGTGTTCCTTCCCAGTGTCAAGGGAAGGAGGTGGACAGGCTCTCAGTGCTTACCCCTGACTGCGGGAGCTGTGTCAAGCTCAGCCTGTGTTTGTGCAAGCCCAGGGGCTAAACAATTGCACAGGTGACACATTACTGATAGTGGTGGCAGCTGGGAGTCACTCTCATGTACGGTTTCCATTTTCTTCTTGTAGTTTTACTCATAGGTAGGTGTGCAGGGGGAAGGGTTCGAGCACACCCGAAGGGTCCATACCTGGGCTCTCCAAAATGGTAGCCTGAGCTCTCTCTGGTTCCTGGGCACTTGGAATGTGGCTAACTCAGAAAACTTTTTAACACATGTTTGGAACAATTTGCATATGCCAACCTACCTTTTCAGCTGTACATTTTGCAAATCCTACAATACAGATCAAAGTATTTTCAATGAAAGGCTAGGGGCGCCTTTCCACTGACTGGCTCAGTCAGTGGTGGGTGTGATTCTTGATCTGGGGCCATGAGTTCAAGCTCACGTGGGGTGTGGAGATGACTTACAAATAAAATTAAAATCTTAAAAAAAAAAGCACCCTCCTTGAGATGCTCTGCAGACATAAATTGTGTACTAGATTTCAAAGGCTTAGTACAAACAAAAGCAAAATGCATCTTTCACAATTTCGAGATATTAATAGGTTACTCTTAAATATCAATAGATGATTATTATAACATTATCATTAGCGTGATGGTGGGCTTTTTTAAACATATTTTTCAGCATATTTTTTCAACGTATTTACCACAAGTTGCAAGAATAACATTGTGGAGATATTTGGTTACAGAAAATGTATGATAAAATTGATTTCACCTCCTCTTTTTTTATGGGGCTCCCAGAAAATTTAAAATGACATGCAGCTTGCATCGTATTTCTGGTGGACAGTGCTGATCTACAGGCAGTGAAAATGACTGCAAAAGCGATGGTTAATTTGTGATTCAACAGCTACTAGGCTATATTCAAGCACTCGGTTGATGCAAGCAAAATTTGCAAAACTTTATCATATTGAAATGTTACACTAAAAAAATAAATAAAAATAATGTTGCACCAAAGGTGTATTAAAATTTGGGGCACCTGGGTGGCTCAGTCGGTTAAGCATCTGACTCTTGATTTTCTCTCAGGTCATGATTTCCGGGTGCCTGAGTTACAGTCTGGTGTCAGGTTCTGAGCTGATGGCGTGGAGACTGCTAGGGATTCTCTTTCTCTCTCTCTGCCTGTGTGCTCTTCCTCTCCCCCCCTCTCTCAAAATAAACATTTAAAAAAGACAGTTAAGGAAAAGAAATACATAAAAATTTATACACCTTATTTTTCAGCAATGGAAAAAAAATAGAGGCCTGAACCTTGAGCCTTGAAAATCCTTATTTCCTAACCTACGGTCATTATTTCTCATTCTCACAGGGGTCTGTTATAGTCATGGAGGTAGTTACCATTTCTTATCTACCATTCATTTTTACATTTTTTTTTTTTTTTTAAAATTTTTTTTCAACGTTTTTTATTTATTTTTGGGACAGAGAGAGACAGAGCATGAACAGGGAGACACAGAATCGGAAACAGGCTCCAGGCTCCGAGCCATCAGCCCAGAGCCTGACGCGGGCTCGAACTCACGGACCGCGAGATCGTGACCTGGCTGAAGTCGGACGCTTAACCGACTGCGCCACCCAGGCGCCCCTATTTTTACATTTTTAAAAAAGCTTATTTATCTTTGGCCATCTCTACACCCAATGTGGGGCTCAAACTCACAATCCCAATATCAGGAGTCACACGCTTTTCCCACTGAGCCAGCCAGCAGACCCTGTTTTCACATTCTTAAAGCCAGAGTTAGTTTACTCTGGTGGGTGAAAAACCAGCTTTTGCACCACAAACAGGAGGCTACCTCCAGGGAAACAAAACGGTTTTGTTTTGTTAAATACTGGCCAGCTCATGCTGTGCCTGCAGAAAGCAGACCTGCTCTCTCCTTGCTAATGCAAGTCAGTCAAGACCTACAGAGGAGATGAGGACATCCTTGCACCAGACTTAGCTTTTCCCTTGAACAAGCTGGAAGGAGCGAGAGAGAACCACACACAGAGTGACCTCTGACACACCATCCGTGTTATGTTTGAGGCAGAGAAACGCCTACTCTCCGTGACCCTGAAGGACAGCTACATGTTTGTCCAAACCCACGGAAGGTACATCACTGAAAGGGAACCCTAGCTTTTGACTGCAGTTGATGATAATGTATCAGTGTTGTCCCAGAGATTTTGGCAAAGGTACCACCTAATGCAAAAAAGGGTTAGAGACGGGAATTGGGGGGAATTGAGGAGTGAGTGGTAATTCTCAGTTGTTTCTGTAAACCTAAATTGTTTAAGAAAACCCATTAATTAGGGGCCCCTGGGTGGCTCAGTCGGTTGAGCGTCCGACTTCGGCTCAGGTCATGATCTCACAGTTTGTGGGTTTGAGCCCCACGTCGGGCTCTGTGCTGACAGCTCAGAGCCTGGAGCCTGCTTCAGGTTCTGTGTCTCCTTCTCTCTGCCCCTCACCACCCCCGCTCGCACTCTGTCTCTGTCTCAAAAACAAATAAATATTTAAAAAAATTAAGAAAACCCGTTAATTAAAAAAATATCAACCAGGGCACCTGAGTGGTTCAGTCGGTTACACATCTGACTCTTGTTCTCAGCTCAAGGTCATGATCTCATGGTTCATGAGTTCGAGCCCTGCATTGGGCCCTGTACAGCCGACAGTGCAGAGCCTGCTTGGGATTCTCTCTCTCTGCCTCTATCTTCCCCTCCCTCAAACATACTGCCTCTCTCTCTCTCTCTCTCTCAGAATAAATAAATAAGCTTAAAAATATAATCGTACCTGGTAAGACAACAGTATTGAGAAGATGTCACAAGGGTACAGAGAGCAGAATAGAAAAACCATAGGGCCCTTTAAGATGCTGCCCCATCACTCCCAGGGGGCATTGGGCAACTTCTGGGGATATTTTGGGGACATGTTACAACGGGGGTGGGGGTGCTCCTGAAGTCTTGTAGGTAGAGGCCGCGAATGCTGCTCAACATCCGATATTGCACAGGGAACCTTCCACAGAGAACCACCCAGCCCTGAACAACATCAGTGATGAGGTGCAGAGACCCTGGTGCAGGACAGGCCTTCCCCAACCTCCAGATACACACAACCCCCCACTTCCTGCCCCGTGGGTCATGTTAAATGCAGGTTCTGATTCAGCAGGTCAGGAGTGGGGTCCAAGATTCTGAATTTCTACAACCCCCCAGGGAAAGCACCTTTGCCAGATTGCTAGTGGTTCAAGGAGCAGGCTTTCAGAAGCAGGGATCTAAACTGTGCCTTTCAACTTTCTCTTTTCAAGCTGCAAGAACCTTTCTTATTTCAAGGAAACCTCATGCAGGCCCTCCATATGCGAACAGGGACAACGAGGATATAGGAAGATGCTCTGATCTGAAACGCAGGCGGGGGCCACCGACCAGAAGTGTGCTGAGCTGTTACTGGAGCTCCAGACGAAAGGAAAAGTATGTGCCCCATGAATGCATGCACCACCCTCCCTTGGTCAGGAGAAACTGCCAGTTTCAGTTCCCTCAGTTAAAACAAGACAAGCAAAGACGCAGGTTTTGAACATCTTGAAGCCAGGAAAGGGAAGTGATAATGATGTGTAATGTATTATAAATGGTAACAAAACAAAATTATTAAACACATTGGTTTCGCATGAAAGAGATATTCATGCCTCCCGTCCTGAGTCTTCACGTGTCCTTTTTAATGTTTCAATATTTTTTTCAACTACTTTAATGCTCAGGGAAAAAATTAACCTTTACAATATACCTAAATCATGGGGCGCCTCATTGGCTCAGTCACTTAAGCCTCCGACTTTGGCTCAGGTCATGACCTCACAGGTTTGTGGGTTCGAGCCCTGCGTTGGGCTCTGTGCTGACAGCTTAGCGCTTGGAGCCTGCTTTGGATTCTGTGTCTCCCTCTCTCTGCCCCTCCCCCACTCGTGCTCTCTCTGTCTCTCAAAAATAAATAAATAAATAAATATTAACCCCCCCCCCCAAATGTACCTAAATCAGGCACAGGGGGCAGGGGGCACACATTTTCCCTCTTGCCTCAAACTCCAATATGTTTCGGAGTGGTGCTGGTTTCTATTTACAATGGAGATATTTTGTTCATCACTGATTTTTTTTTTATTCACATTGATTTTTTCAAAATCATCACATGAAAATATTACTCATCTGGTGTTAAAGTCATTGCCTCTCTCTCCTCATCCTGCTCTCAGGCCTGCCTGAGATCATCACATTAGACCAGGGCTTGCCAGCTCCCTGTGGTGAGTCCCCCACCCCCTGGGATACCTTTTACCCAAGATTCACAATCTGACTGTCTATGTTCCAATCATGCATTTCATCCTGCTTCCTCTTTTATATTTTCTTAATCACTTTACCCATTATCCTGTCAACATGTCAACATCACCCCTTAAGGGTGTTTTTTGTTGAAAATTATTCTAGAGACTGTGCATGTCAACATGGGGGAGATTGTATGTCAGGGGTGGGTGGAATGGAGGTATGTGGGAACTCTTTGTATCTTCCCCTCAATTTTGCTGTGAACCTAAAACTTTTCTCAAAAGAAAATTTATTTACAAAAAGCACTATGTTCCCACAGAATAGGATCTGACACTCCTCTAATCACCTGGGAGCAGAGTGTCAGACACCAAGAAACAGGGGATCTCTCTGGATGGGATGAGGAAATGCCCAGTGTCCCTGGGGTCTCTGCCTGCTGAGCATGGGGGCACCAACTTCACTCACCTTTCTTGTCTGACAAGCTCACGGCCAGAATCTCCCAGGTGGTGATGGAGTCTTTCAAAAATATATTTATGGTCTTTGTGGAGATTCTGGATGGATGAGAAGTGGGGGTATTAAAAAGAGGCAGGTGTCAGGGGTATGGGGGAAGCTGGTGTGGATGGGTCCCAAGGGGCAATTTGGAGGGATAGGTGGAGGCTGGGCACATGGAGGGGGCCTGACTCTTGATTTTCTTTCTAGGCTGGGTTGTGGAGTTGCATAGTGATTCCAGAAAAGAGGTGCATAAGGTACATACAAATGAAGTGGTCCAGTCTGGGGTGCCATAGGAGCTGGCCTGGGCTTGGGTTAAGGTGGGGGGTGTCTCAGCCTTACCCATCTTTCGCAGGTTCATTGAGATCCTCCATGCGCCATAGCCAGCTCTCAGGGAACTGGCTTCGGGAAATGATGTCTTCTTCCGGGATTATATCCTCATCCAAGTCACCTGGGAGGCACGGGTGAGGAGAGGGCATTATGGGTTTAGAACACACCCATTCTCCACTGTCCCCAGAGATACTTATCTCTACACATCTCTGGATTAACTTTATAGTTAATAAACTTTATAGTTTATTTGATTTTCTTCCTTATCTTTTTTTTATGCCCCTTTCATTTTTCTCTTTGCATGGGAATCAGGCTCCTCTCACCTTTCCTTTTTCCAGGGTTCCTTCAACGAACAAATGAAAACACACCTGGTGGAAGGTCCAAACCATCACCACCATGAGCAGTGTGATAGAATAGCCAAATATGCAACAGAGTGCATGATCACACTCCACAAGCACTCTGGAAGTCCCAGGACCTGGGCAGTGTATGACCTATTCTTAATATAGTAGGACTTACAGGTGCAAGACACATAACAACCTAGTAAAATAGGTAAAAATCAGAAACCTAGCCAAAATGATGAAATGGAAGAATTCTCCTTAAAAGAAATTCCAGGATGAAATGACAGCCAGAGAACTTCTCAAAACAGATCTAAACAATATATCTAGACAATAATTTAGAAAAACCATCATAAGACTGATAGCTGGGCTTGAAAAAAGTATAGAAGACAGCAAAGAATCTATTGCTGAAGAGATCAAAGACCTATGAAATAATCAAGGTGAATTATGAAATGTTGTAAATGAGATGCAAAATAACCCAGCTGCAGTGACAGCAAGGATGGAAGAAGTAGAGGAGAGAATAAGTGAAATAGAAGATAAAATTATGGAAAATGATGAAACTAAAAACAGGACGGCAAGGATATTATTAGACCATGAGGGGAGAATTAGAGACCTAAGTGATTCCTTGAAATGAAATAAATCTGTATCATAGGTGTTCCAGAAGAAGAAAAGAGAGAAAGGGTCAGAAGGTTTATTTGAACAAATTATAGCTGAGAACTTCCCTCATCTGGAGAAGGAAACAGGCATTCAAGTGCAAGAGGTACAGAGAACTCCCTTCAAAATCAACATAAACAGGCCAATACCGTGACATATCGTAGTGAAAGTGGAAAAATACAAAGATAAAGAGAGAATTCTGAAAGCAGCTAGGGAAAAAATAGGTCTTAACCTACAAGGGTAGACACAGAAAGGTAGTAGCAGACCTGTCCACTGAAACGTGGCAGGCCAGAAGGGAGTGGCAGGAAATATTCAATGTGCTGAATAGGAAAAATATGCAGCCAAGAATCCTTTATCTGGCAAGGCTGTCATTAAGAATAAAAGGAGAGATAAAGGCTTTCCCAAACAAAAACTGAAGGAGTTTGTGACCACTAAGCCAGCCCTGCAGGAGAGCCTTAGCGGGACTCTGTGAGTGGAAAGCAGCAAAGACTACAAGGGACTAAGACATCACCATAAGTGCAAAACCTGTAGATAACACAATGACACTAAATCCATCTCCTTCAATAATCACTCTGAATGTAAATGGACTGAACGCCTCAATCAAAAGACATAGGGTATCAGAATGGATAAAGAAACAAGATCCATCTATATGTTGCCTACAAGAGATTCATTTTAGACCTGAGGACACCTGTAGATTGAAAGTGAGGTGACGGAGAACCATCTGTCATGCTATGGGACATCAAAAGAAAGCTGGAGTAGCCATACTTGTATCAGACAAACTATATTTTAAAACAAACACTGTAACAAGAGATGAAGTAGGCCATTATATCATAAACGAGGGGTCCATTATCAAGAAGAGCTAACCATTGTAAATATTTATGTCCCCAACATGAAACACCCAGGCTTAAAAATCAATTAATCACAAACATAAATAAACATGTAGATAATACTGTTGTTCTGGAGGGGACTTTAATACTCCACTTGCAGCAATGGAAAGATCATCTAGGCAGAAAATCAATAAGGAAACAATGGCTCTGAACAACACATTGGACCAGATGGACTTAACACATATTCAGAACTTTTCATTCAAAAGCAGAATACACATTCTTCTTGAAGGCACATGGAACATTCTTGAAAATAGATTACATACTGGGTCACAAAACAGCTCTCAACAAGTACAAAAGGATTGTAATCATACCATGCACATTTTCAGATCACAACACTGTGAAACTTGAAATCAACCACAATAAAAAATTTGGAAAGCCCCCAAATGCATCGACGTTAAAGAACATCCTACTAGGGGCGCCTGGGTGGCTCGGTCGGTTGAGCGTCCAACTTCGGCTCAGGTCATGATCTCACGGTCTGTGAGTTCGAGCCCCGCATCGGGCTCTGTGCTGACAGCTCAGAGCCTGTTTCAGATTCTGTGTCTCCCTCTCTCTCTGCCCCTCCCCTGTTCATGCTCTGTCTCTCTCTGTCTCAAAAATAAATAAACGTTAAAAAAAAAAAAGAACATCCTACTAAAACATAAAGGGGTAAACTGGGATATTAAAGAAGAAATTAAAAAATGTATGGAAGCAGATGAAAATGAAAACATGACAGTCCAAACGCTTTGGGATGCAGCAAAGGCAGTTCTAAGAGGACAACACATTGCAATTCACACCAATCTCAAGAGGCAAGAAAGGTCCCACATACATAACCTAACCTCACATCTAAAGGAACTAGAAAGGCAGCAGCAAAGAAAGCCCAAGGCCAGCAGCAGGAGAGAAATAATAAAGATAAGGGCAGAAATAAACAATATAGAATCCAAAACAAAACAAAACAAAACAGAACAGATCAATGAATCTAAGAGTTGGTTTTGTGAAAGAATAAATAAAATTGATAACCTCTTAGCCAGGGTTCTTAAAAATAAAAGCAAGAGGACCCCAACAGATAAAATCATGAATGAAATAGGAGAGATCACAACCAGCGCCACAGAAATACAAACAATTATTGAAGAATACAATGAAAAATGATATGCCAACAAACTGGAAAATTTTGAAGAAATGGACAAATTCCTAGACACCCACACACTACCCAAACTGAAAATGGAATAAATAGAAAATTTGAATGGACCCATAACCAGTGAAGGAATTGAATTGGTTTTGAAAAATCTACCAACAAATAAGAGTCCTGGGCCAAATAGTTTTCCAGGGTAATTCTACAAGACATTTAAAGCAAGAGTTCACACCTATTCTTCTGACGCTGTTCCAAAAACGGAAATGGAAGGAAAGCTTCCAGACTCATTCTATGAAGCCAACATTACCTTGATTGCCAAACTAAACAAAGACCCCACTATAAAGGAGAATTACAGGGCAATATCCCTGATGAACATGGATGCAAATATTCTCAACAAATTGAGATACTAGCAAATTGAATTCAACAGTATATTAAAGGAATCCTTCACCATGATCAATTGGGATTCATTCCTGGGCTACAGTGCTGGGTCAATATTGGCAAATCAATCAATGTGATACACCACATTAATAGAAGAAAAGATAAGAACCATATGATCCTGTCAATAAATGTAGAAAAAAGCATTTGACAAAGTACAGCATCCATTCTTCATAAAAACAACCAAGATCATTGGGGTAGAAGGAACATACCTTATCATCAAGGCCATATGAAAGGCCCACAGCTAATATCATCCTCAATGGGGAAAAACAGAGCTTTCCCCCTGAGATCATGAACATGACAGGGGTGTGCACTCTCACCACTGTTGTTAAATGTGGTGTTGGGTGTCGTAGACTCAGCAATCAGACAACAAAATGAAATAGAACTCATCCAAATTGGCAAAGAAGAAGTCAGACTTTCACTCTTCACAGATGACATGATACTCTACCTGGAAAACCCGAAAGACTCCACCAAAAACTGCTAGAACTGATCCATGAATTCAGTAAGGTCGCAGGATACAAAATAAATGTACCGAAATAGGTTACATTTCTCTACACCAATAAGGGAGTAACAGAAAGAGATATCAAGGAATAAATACCATTTACAATAAAATACCTAGAAATAAACCCAACCAAATAGGTAAAAGATCTGTACGCTGAAACCTATACAAAGCTTATGAATGAAATTGAAGACACAAAGAAATGGAAAAGCATTCCATGCTCAAGGATTTGAAGAACAAATATTGTTAAAAGGTTGATACTACCTAAAGCAATGTACACATTCAATGCAATCCCAATGAAAATAGCACCAGCATTCTTCACAGAGCTAGAACAAACAATCCTAAATTTTTTATGAAACCACAAAAGACTCTGAATAGCCAAAGTAACGTTGAAAAAGAAAACCAGGGGCACCTGGGTGTCTCAGTTCAGTTAAGCTTTTGACTTCAGCTCAGGTCATGACCTCGCGGTCCGTGAGTTCGAGCCCCACGTTGGTCTCTGTGCTGACACCTCAGAGCCTGGAGCCTGTTTCAGATTCTGTGTCTCCCTCTCTCTCTGACCTTCCCCCGTTCATGCGCTGTCTCTCTCTGTCTCAAAAATAAATAAACGTTAAAAAAAAAAAAGAAAGAAAACCAATGGCAGAGGCATCACCATCCTGGATTTTAGCCTATATTACAAAGCTGTAATCATCAAGACAGTATGGTAATTGGCACAAAAGCAGACACATAGACCAGTGGAATAGAACAGAGAACCCAGAAATTGACCCACAAATGTATGGCCAACTAATCTTCAACAAAGCAGGAAAGAGTATCCAATGGAAAAAAGACAGTCTCTTTAGCAAATGGTGCTGGGAGAACTGGACAGCAACATGCAGAAGAATGAACCTGGACCACTTTCTTACACCATACACAAAAATAAATTGAAAATGGATGAAAGACCTAAATACGAGACAGGAAACCATAAAGATCCTACAGGAGAAAACAGGCAACAACCTCTTTGTCTTCACCCGCAGGAACTTCTTACTTAACATGTCTCCGAAGGCAAAGGAAATAAAGGAAAAATGAACTGTTTGGGACCTCATCAGGATAAAAAGCTCCTGCATAGCATAAGAAACAATCGACAAAACTAAAAGGCAACTGACGGACTGGGAGAAGATATTTGCAAACGACACATCAGATAATGGGTTAGTATCTGAAATCTATAAAGAACTTACCAAACTCAACACCAAAAAACAAGTAATCCAGTGAAGAAATGGGCAGAAGACATAAATAGACACTTTTCCAAAGAAGACATACAGATGGCAAACAGACACATGAAAAGGTGCTCAATGTCGCTCATCATCAGGGAAATACAAATCAAAACCACATTGAGATACCACCTCACATGGGTCAGAATGGTTAACATTAACAACTTAGGAAACAACAGATGTTGTTGAGGATGTGAAGAAATGGGAACCCTCTTGCAGTGTTGGTGGGGATGCAAACTCTGGAAAACAGTGTGGAGATTCCTCAAAAAATTAGAAATAGAATTACCCTACGACCAAGCAATAGCACTACTAGGAATTTATCTAAAGGATAAAGAGTGCTGATTCATAGGGGCACTTGTACCCCAATGTTTATAGCAGCGGTTTCAACAATAGCCAAACTATGGAAAGAGCCCAAACACACACACACATACATACAATCGAATACTACTCATCAATGAAAAAGAATGAAATCTTGCCATTTGCAACAATGTGGATGGAACTGGAAGGTATTATGCTAAGCGAAATAAGTCAGTCAGAGAAAGACATATATCATATGACTTCATTCATATGTGGAATTTGAGAAACTTAACACAAGACCAAAGGGGAAAGGAAGGAAATTAAGATAGAAACAGAGAGGGAGGCAAACCATAATAGACTCTTAAATACAGAGAACAGACTGGGGATTTATGGGGGCAGGGCTAGGAGGGGGGAGGAAATGGGTGATGGGCATTGAGGAAGGCACTTTGGGGATGACAACGAGGGGTTGTATGTAAGTGATGAATCATGGGAATCTATTCCTGAAGCCAAGATTACACTGTATATTAGCTAATTTGACAATAGGGAAAAAAAAGAAGTTCCATAAGGCTGGGGGAGAAAACATCTGAGCATATGTAAGCCATATCCTATTGGATACTTTTGTCTAGTTTTCCTCTTTGAGAAAGAAAGTCTATAGGTCACTGGAGCAGAAGGCACCAAGCCTAGATTAGAATAATTTGCACAGACTGAAGATTCAGCCCTTTACTCATGTGTGTTGGAAATCTTTGTGTGTTTTTTGGGGGGTGGTGGTGGAGGGAGTGTTAGCCTTCCAGCTAAAAGAATTTAGAAATATGTGTCCCCTTTGGCGATGTCTGCCTTTAGGAGGTGACTGCACATTTCTAATAAATAAATAAATAAATAAATAAATAAATAAATAAAAATATAATAAATAAATAAATAAATAAATAAATAAATAAAATAAAAAATAAAAATATGAGTGTACATGAAAAGTATGTGTTACCATATAAGGATCCATACCTGCTGTCATAAGGGCTACATAATAATTGATTTGGGGGAAATTTTCCCTTGGCTTAAATTTTGCCCTGATCTGATAGCAGAAAGAGGTTTAGAAATGGACTATCCAGGAATAAGGAGGAACTTTACAGTGGAGAGACCCAGCAGACAGCGCCTTAATCACGTGATCAAGACTCACAGCACCAACAATGGGACAAATCAATGTCTTTGGGCTCCCGACATGATGCACTGAGAATCCATAGTGTCTCTCCTGTGACAGTGCTGCCCCCAAATGCAAAACCTGGATGTCATTACGAGGAAGCAAGGAGCCAACCCAAACCGTGGGACAGCCCCCCAAATAGCTGGACGTGAAAGTCACTCAAGACGGATGTGCTGCCAGGGGTTGAGCCGATCCAAGGACACTAAGGAGACCCCACCAGTAAATACGACGTCTGCTCCTGCACAGATCCTTTTCCTATAAAGGATCCAAGCCAAACCAGACCAGACCAAACCAAAGGGAAACCACTGGCCAGCTTGAACGGGGTTGGAGGTTTTGGTGGTGGTAACAAGTCAACATTAACGTCCTAATTCTGATGACTATGCTGAGGTTTTGTGGCAGAATATCTTTGCTTCTAGAAATTCCACACGGAGCTAATTAGGGGCCTCAATGGTGCGGCCTCAAATGATTCGGAGGGATAAAAGGTATTTATGCCCATTTCTCCTTTTTCTGCTTGAGAGTCTAAAGATTTAAAAAAAAAATGATTATGTTTGCTTGGATCGGGCAGCCTGCCGCTATGGCGTTTCCCCATCTTCCTTAGTTTTTAAGCAAAGGGGTTCTGTTTTGTGACTTTTCATCCTGTGGTCGATAAGGTAACTTCCCTCGGTTTCAAGAGCCGCTCACACTGGCCTTTGTTCTCAGAGCCCAATTTGGACGACACAGTTTCTGGTTCCCCGTGAAAACGATGGGATGTGCAGAAGAAGTGTTCAAAGGGCCAGTGAGAAGGGTCAGTGCTGCAAGCACCACTCTGCACACAGGGGTTAAAAAGAGCAATCTGGACAGGGTGGGCCGAGAGGGAATCTGCCAGGGGGACCCTCACGACAGGGGCCATGCTGCCCGTGGTGCGGGGGGCTCTCTGTGGGCTTGGTTTCCACTGCACCCATCCTAGCAGAAAGGACTTTCTCTACATAAGACACATCAAAAAGCATTTTTAAAAAGCAGACATCAGGCCTCACTGGGCTCAAAGGCTCTGAGCAAATGGCAGGTAGGATTCCCACCAGTTCTGTCAGGGCCACCTTGTGGTGGGGACCACTCTGGTTCTGCTTTCAATGGGCTTCTTGGAAGAGAAATTTCTCTTGGCTTAAGATTTATTTGGCTCGAGATGTAAAGTTTCAAGTGTGCACATGTTTTGTCTTATCCAGAACTGAATGAATGAATGAGTGAATGAATGAATGAATGAATGAGTGAATGAATGAATGAATGAAAACAAATCAACAGATGTTGTTAGGCATTGAGTTAGGTACCTCTTTGGAAAGCAACATAAATGAGTTTTCTTTGGTAAAGGCAGGCTAAAAACGCATCTCAGACAGAAGCATCCTCCCCCTTCAGACAGGCCCACCTCCCCGCTCAGACACAGGCATCCTTCCATCCAAACAGGCCCCTTCCCCCCTCAGATAGGCTCTCCTCTCCGCTCAGACAGAGGCATCCTTCCTCCCAGACTGGCCCCTTCCCTTCTCACATAGGTCCTCCTTCCCCAGACATGTCCTGCCCCCTCAGACCAAGCCCTCCCCCATCAGACTGGTCCTCCCTCCTCTAGCAAGCCCCCCCCCCCCCCGCACTCTGGCTGGGTCTCCTCCCTCTGACAGGGCCTCCCCACCCAGACAGGTCCTATCCTCTCCCACCAGGCCCTCCTCCATCAGACCAGGCCTCCCCTCCTTAACGGAGCATCCCCACTCTAGCTGGGCCTCCTCCCTCAGACCACAACCTTCCTCATCAGACCAGGTCTCCCCTCTCTCACTGAGCCTCCCAACTCTGGCTGAACGTATTCCCCCCTACTGGGCCTTCCCGCTCAGACAGGTCCTACCCCCTCAGACCAGGCCCTCCCCTCCTCGGACCAAGCCTCCCCAGTCTGGCCAGCCTCTCCCCTCACACTGGGCCCTCCCCCTTCTGATCCAGCCACTGGATTCTGGCTGGCCTCCCCCCTCAAACCAGGCCCTCCCTGCTCGCACAGAGCCTGCCCCTTAGACCAGCCCCTCCACCCTCAGAACAGGCCCTCCACCCTCTGACCAAGCCTCCCCACTCTGGTTGGTCTCCTCCCTCAAACCAGGCCCTCCCCCCCTGACCCAGCCTCCCCACTCTGGCCAGCCCACAGGCAAGTGGACTCACTCCGGGCCAATCCCAGGTGGGCACTACGGGTGTGGTTGAGCCTCAGCTGGGTGATGTATTTGCAACAGTCCAGGAAGGCCTTCACGCAGGAGGCCTCGTGCTGGATGAACCGGGCCCTGCGCTCGCACGAGAACTTCATGGGGTTCTCCCGCATGCCATGTTCACAGCACTTGCGCAGCTCCTTCGGGTACTGACCCGCTGCGTGGACACGACACCGGTCAGGGCCTCAGCTGGGATCTCAAAGCAGGAGGAGCTCGGGCGGACCACGGGTAGGACGTCCCCAGGGCCCAGCCCTGCCCTCCTCCCTCCTGGGCTGGATCCCGGATGGACAGGGTTTGGGGGGGGGCCCACCTTTGTCCATCCTCTTCTCTGTGAGCATCACCGAGCGGCGGCGCCGGGTAGCTGGTTTGGGGCACTCGGGATCTGAGGGGAGGGCACACGCGAACAAGATGGGTTAAGCGTCAACTGAGGGTCCCCGATGTCCTCCTCTCAGTAGCCGTGAGGGAGGGGTGTTGCTGCTCCCATTTGACAGATGAGGAAACTGAGGCTCAGCGGGCAGTGATTCACTAGGTGGGGGCTGGGGCAGGACTTGAACCCAGGGCCCCCACCTATTCTCAGCATCTGAGGACCTCAGAACAGTGCCCTCCACCTGCTCTCAGCATCTGGGGTGGAGGCCCCACCCCTCCCTGGCCCTCACCTGTCCTATCCGGGGTCTGCAGGTTTTTGTTGGTCTGGAAGGCCAGCCCTGCGTCCGTGAAGACGCCGGCATAATCCTTCCCGCTGCCTGGAGTGCAGCCAATGTCAGCCTTCTCCACCACGTTCCAGATCTGCAGGAGGGCAGGGGTCGCGGGCAGGCCTCCACCACCAGGCTGACATGTCCGACCGCCCCTGCGTTCTGGTCCCAGGCCCCTCTCAGAGCTGTGTGCACAGCCTCCGCCAACCACCCCCAGCGCGGACTTCTCCATCTAAGCTCCCACCCGCAGCCTTCACTTCCGCGCCACGTCTGTGTCCGTCCCAGCCTCCGTCCAGCCCACGCCTAACCCCACTTCCGGTTCCCTTCTGATCGCCACCTGCGCCTCAGCCAGCCACCCCTTTGCCCCAAGCCACCCCTTTGCCTCCGCCACACCCCAACGGGACAGGGCGCACCTTGCTCTGAGTTAACTTATTCTTCTTGTTCAGCACGAACACGCCCTTGTCCACCGCCACAAGCCCTACTCGGGCTCCTCTGTCACCCTCAATCTTGAGGGTCATCTGCTGGCCAGGTATGTACACCCTCTCTTCCTTCCTGCCACTTTTCACCACCAGCTGTTGGGGGTGGGGCACAGAGGTGGGAGTGAGGGGTTAGCCCTGCCAGGCTGGGTCTCCATCAGCAGTCAGCCCAGGGCAGTGTCCGTGCTGTGCTGGTCAGGAAGGGGCAACCGTGGAGACAGACAGACTGAAGGCAGAAAGGCCAGCAGGGAGGGAGATACTGAGGCTGAAACAGAGGTGGGGAGAGAAGGAGCTGGAAAAGGAGAAGATGGGCCCCGGTTGGGGAGCCCACCCAGAAGGCTGGAGAGAGGCAGAGACGGAGCGAGCACTGGCCAGGCGGGGAGTGCCAAGATGGGTGCAGAGGAAGGCTCCGGAAGCTTACCTTGCCCACACAGGAGTCCTTGACATCCACCCACACGGAATCGGCCACCACCTCCCTCTGGCCATTGTTGTTAATGAAGGTGTAATAAGCCACCAGGCGGAAGGAAGGAATGAAGTCCTCAGTGATGGTCAGGGGCAGCACGTACATGTCCTGGCCGGGCTCCCGCGTCTGACGCTCCACCTTCAACAGCTTCCCTTTGTTCATGATCTGGGGGAGACAGGTTGGCGTAAGGAAGAATCAGCTAGGTCCGGGGGTGGGGTAGCCCTGGACTGGGGGTGCTGCAGAAGTAAGGAGGAGGGTCTGGGGATCCTAGGAGGGCACGGACCAGGTAGGTGAAGTAGCGGATATTGTTCTCCTGGGTGGTGGTGGGGTCAATTCGCAGGTGGAAGTTGACGTTGAGATCTTCCCCTGGCTTGAGCTCCATGCGAGGCACAGAGATGTGCAGGTAGTTATTACTCATGGTGCTGTAGGGTTGGGCGTTCATAGTCCTGTTGGTCTGTCGTGACTCTGGGATACCGTCCTTCCTAGTGCTTACCTGGGTGAGGAAAGGGGGATGAATTCTGGCCCCCCAAAGATGTCCACATCCTAATCCCTGGGACCTGGGAATACGGTACCTTCCCTGGCCAGAGGGACTGTGCAAATGGGATTAAGGGTCTGAGGATGGGGAGTCTGCTTTGGATTATCCAGGTGGGTCAGATGTAATCACAGGATCCTTATAATAATATACCTATGCAGATGGCCAGACTGCTGGTGCAGATAAGATCCCCTCTATGCAGATGAGAACACTCTATGTGAATGGCAGGATCCCCTGATACAATAAATAAAAGGACCCCACTCCTCACGTGGCAGGATGACTGTGGTAAAGGACAGAGTTCCTTCCTGCAAATACAGTCCCCTATCTCCCAGAAGTGGGGCTAGAGGTGGGCGAGGACTCACGGTGATGGGCAGGGACCTAAAGGTTTTGTGTGTGTTGATGATCAGCTTGGCCACGCCGTCTTCCTGGGTGAAGGAGCGTGATTTGGAGTACTGGGTCACCATGGGGATGTTGCGTGCTGGGGAGCCGTCGGGGTTCGTCACAAACACCTGTGGGTGCAGTGCAGGGGCAGGTGGAGGGCGTTCAGGTCGACCCAGAGGCGTGGCTGATGCTCAGGGGAAGGGTGGGGGAGGCAGCCCTACCCCCAGTCTCACCATGAGCTCAAAGGGCATGCCTGGTTTGAAGAACTTGGACGTCTTGGTGAAGTGGATCTGGTAGGGGGAGGTCACGATGGGGATCCCGCTGCGCTCTGCCTCCACCATGTCGCTGCCTGAGGGGGCCAGCCGTGAGGGCAGGTTCCTGGGCCACCCCTCCAGGTTGGACCACACCTTACACTGGGCCTCCCTCAGACTGGGCCTCCTCCATCAGACTGGCTGGAACCTTCATTCTGTTCCTCCCCCATCAGACTGGGTCTCCTCTGTCAGACAGCTTCCCACCTTCATACTGGGCCTCCCCTCTCAGACTGGGCCTCCTCTATCAGATTGGATCCCACTTTCATACTGGGCCTCCCCCCTGAGACTGGGCCTCGTCTATCAGACTGGATCCCACCTTCATAGTGGGCCTCCCCCTTCAGACTGGGCCTTGTCTATCAGACTGGATCCCACTTTCATTCTGGGGCTCCCTCCCACCTCAGACTGGGCGTCTTCTATCAGACTGGATCCCACATTCATTCTGGGCCTCCCCCTCAGACTGGGGCTCCCTTGTCAGACTGGATCCCACCTTCATTCTGGCCTGCCCCCTCACTGGGCCTCCTGTATCAGACTGGATCCCACCTTCATACTGGGCCTCCCTCAGACTGGTCCTCCTCTGACAGACTGGTTCCAACCTTCATACTGGGCCTCCCCTCTCAGACTGGGCCTCCTCTCAGACTGGATCCCACTTTCATCTGGGACTCCCTCCACCCTCAGAATGGGCCTCCTTTGTCCAACTGGATATCACTTTACTCTGGATATTCTCTCTTACACTTGGCCTCTCCCTTCAGACTGGGCCTCCTCTATCAGACTGGATCCCACATTCTACTGGGCCTCCCCCTTCAGGTTGGGCCTCCTGTATCAGACTGGATCCCACTTTCATTTTGGACCTCCCCCCTCAGACTGGGCCTCCTGTATCAGACTGGATCCCACCTTTATTCTGGGCTCCCCCCTCACTGGGCCTCCTCTGTCAGACTGGATCCCACCTTCTTACTGGCCTCCCCCATCAGACTGGGCTTCACTATCAGAATGGATCCCACCTTCATTCTGGCCTCACCCCATCAGATTGGGCCTCTGCTATCAGACTGGATCCCACATTCATACTGGGCCTCCCCCACTCAGAATGGGCCTCCTCTATCAGACTGGATCCCACTTTCATTCTGGGGCTCCCTCCCCCCTCAGACTGGCCCTCCTCTATCAGATTGGATCCCACTTTCATTCTGGGGCTCCCCCACTCAGAATGGGCCTCCTCTATCAGACTGGATCCCACTTTCATTCTGGGGCTCCCCCCACCCTCAGAATGGGCCTCCTTTGTCTCACTGGGTATCACTTTCCTCTGGATATCATCTCTTACACTTGACCTCTGCCCTCAGACTGGTTCTCCCCTGTCACACTGCATTCCACATCCATTCTGGGCCTCTGCCCTCACACTGGGCCTCCCCCCTCATTTGGGTCCCTTTCCTCAGACCAGGCCTCACCTGAGTGCAAGATAACGGTGACAGACACGTACAACGACTTCCCCACCAGGGCATCTGTTTCGGGGGGTTCCACCCCGCTCAGCAGGACCTTTCGTTCCAGCCTGGCCTCCCCACTGCCATCATTGATCTGGGGGAGGAAGGAAGGCTCAGAGAGGGGGAGGGGCGCAGGTGAGGGAGGGGGAAGTCCAAAGTGGAGGAGGCTCAGAGGGGCAGAGCACCTGAACACGGGTGAGGGACTGGGGCAGCGAAATCCTCTGGTCACCATCCTGGACCCCAAAGATGACGAAGGCTATTCCATCCACATTCTTCCCATACAAGAACCTGAGAGGCAAGAGGGTCTCAGATGCTCCTCTCCTGAAGGGCGAGCCTGCCTGCAAACTTCCACGGACCCCTGGTCCCTCGCCTGGTGCTTACCTGGCCAGTATCTGGTTCTTCACTCAGCACCCACCTGGTCCCACACCTGGCCACACCGCACCCGGGTTCCCTTACCCGGCCCCTACCTGGCTCCACCCCTAGCTGCCAACCTGGCCCGTCATCTAGCCCTCACCTGGCCACCCTCCCCTCCCCTCCCGCCTGGCCCCATTCCTAGCCCCTCACCTGGCCGTGATGGTGACCTCCAGGCCCTGTGGGTCATCAATGTAGTAGAATTTCTCTGTAGGCTCCACTTGGACCTCAAAACTGGGCAGCACTGGGGGCGAGACGGCACCAGTAGGCTGTCAGCACTGGGCCTGGCATTTGGGGCCCCCACCCTGACTCCTTCCTCCTCTTACCGTACTCCTTCACCTCGAACTCAGCAGAGAATACCTGCTGCGGGGCATCTTCATAGTGGGCTTCTATCTTCCACTGCCCTGTACTGTGGGGAAGGCAGGTGAGTGAGCCAGCCAGACGCCCTCCCTTGGCATAGGGAACCCCCTCTAGGAGGGCCTGACATACTTGACCAGCTCCGGGATGTTCCAAGACAGGGACAGGATGCCAACCTGGTTCTGAGAAGACAGGGAGTCCTTCTTGATGAGAACATTGTCGGGGGTCTGTGGAGACAGGGAGGGCATGTCTCTTCAGAGACCTGGCTTAGCCCCTAGGCTCTCTTCCTCCTCTTTGTGTCTGGACACTCTCTGTGTGTCATGATTACTGGGGCAGTGGTTATGAACATGGACTTGAGTCAGCCTGGGTTCAAATGCCCACTCTCCCAATTATGCGCTGTGTCACCTTGGGCAAATTACTTGATGTCTCTGTGCTCAATGTGCCCAGCTAGAAAAAGGAGAGGAACATAGCCCCTACCTCACTGGCTTGGCACATGATTCATGTAAGCTGGAGCTCACTCTCGTCGGCGGCTGTCTGAATACCGATAGTAACTAGCATTTATCACCTACTTTGTGCGGGACCCTGTGGTAAGCATCCTATGGGCACTAAGTCACACAGCATTGCCTACCTTCGACTCTTTGACCTACAAGAATACAAAGTCGTGTGGTTCAGCCTAACACACAGTATGTCATTCGTTGCAAATAACTAAACACCAGGAGACATCATGTAAAAATCTGGCTTTCTGGCTTCTCTTGGAAATTGGGATAACCGTGGATATGGGTTTCTGTTGGCACATAGCGACATTTGACTGGAACTGGGCAGGGGCTCTACCGTTAGAGGTGTGTGTTCTCCATTCCCCACAAATCCCACCGATCCCCACAGTCAGCTTGTGGCTGTCAGGACCTGGTCCCTGTTACCTTTGCGTGATTGCAAGAAATACTCATGACGATCCTCTGAGAACGACCTACCTCTTCCCTCTGTCCTTCACTTCCTCCTTCCATTCCCCCTCCCCCCCCACCCCTTTCCTGCCTTAGCCCAGAAAATTGTAATGAAATTACTGTATGCCAAGCACCCATCCTGTCTGGAATTTAGGTTCTGTGGAGGTCTAGGGAGCGGGCAATGAGCAAATGAATACATTCAATTTATAGGATGCCTAAAGGAGATGACAGAAAGGGAAGACCAGTGGAGTGTGTGTGTGTGTGTGTGTGTGTGTGTGTGAGTCGGGAGAGGGTGTTTGCAATTTTACAGGTCCTCAGAGAGGCTTCCCTGTAAAATTGTGCCATCAGTGACATTTGAGCAGAGACTTGAATGACGTGATGGGGCAAGCTATGTGGGTATTTGGAGGAAGAGCGTTTTGTGAGTAGTGGGGGAACAGCCTGTGCAAAGGTCCTAGGGCTGGCTCTTTATGGCAGTTGGAGGGACAGCAATAAGGCCCATGTGGCTGGAGCAGAGTGAGTGAGGGGAAGATGGGGAGGAGAGGAGGAGAGGAGGACAGGTAGGGGACAGGGCAAGTCTTGCAGGGCCTTGGGGAGTGCTGGGAGGACTTAGGCTTTTACCCCAAGTAATTGGGAGCTCCTGGAGGGCTCTGGGTGGAGGAGGGTGGGACATGAGTTGGGTGCTCAAGGCTACCCCCTGGCAGTAGGAGGCGGATTGGGCTACAGAGAGTTTTTATCTGTCATCTCAATCTTCAGCTGAGAAAACCGAGGCCCAGGAAGTTGAAGTGACCTGTCCAGAGTGACATGGTCCCCAGAGATTTGTCTGGAGCCAGAATCCATGGGCAGAATCATCAGTGAGCCTGGTATCCCTGGATCCCTGCCCTGTGTCCAGGGCTCTTTCTGTGTTCAAGGCTCTACACATTTCTTTGCCTTTCGGCCTCTGCAGTCTTGCCCTTTCCGGAGTCTCTTTCTCTGTCTCAATCTCTTTGTCTCTCCCTGAGTCTTGCCTGGGGTGTGTGTGGGTCCCCAGCTGGCTGATACCTGGATGCTGACGACAACGGCCCGGCCCACAGGCAGTAGGTCATTGTTGACCGTGAAGATCCGATAGAGGACTGGAAGATGGTGGGAAAGAAAGGAG